>NC_134099.1:23738928-25008058 GCF_000715075.1 Nicotiana tabacum | reverse complement strand
TTAGTAAGTCCACATTATTTATTCCTTGTATGCACATGGGTAGATTCCTTCCCATTTCGTCTTTACCAATTGTATGCTCAGTCCATTTCAATTTATGTAAACCTATTTCCTTTTTGGTCCGTGCTAAAAATAATGACCAATTTTCTTATTTGAAAACAATTTACTTTTATACAATAATTTATAGCCACACAAAATATATGTGCCTCATTTTACACTACAAGTTCAAAAGTCTTCTATCTTTTCTTAAACTCCGTGCCCAGTCAAATGGGTTCACATAAAGGGAGTATTAAATACCGAACATTGATGTATGACATAAGATTAATTAGATAATCATATCATAGAGGTACACAAAGTAATATTATCTATCTATAATTAAAAGTCAAAGACAAAAGCCCCCGATTAAGCCAAGTGACAGAACAATATAATGACACATGTCACATTAAGATCATTCTCCTACATATTAGGAAGCACACTAATAAGGAAATATAATTTTACTTTTAATAGAATTGTAATTACAGGTTATCTATCTATAATTAAAAGCCAAAGACAAAAGCCCCTGGTTAAGCCAAGTGGCAGAACAATATAATGACACATGTCACATTAAGACAATTCTCCTACATATTAGGAAGCACAGTAATAAGGAAATATAATTTAACTTTTAATAGGATTGTAATTACAGGTTATTTAGTGAAATTTTTTGGGTAAAAATCTTCCGAAATCGTTCAGTTCACAAAATCAGTGAAAATTTTTGGAAAAAAATTCCGAAAATTATAAAGTTAACAAAATCTGGTCCGATTACTAAATAACAGGCGGCCCTTTTTCTAATTTTTTTTCAATTATTAACTCTTTCTAATACTAAATAACCGGCGACCTCTACTGCAAATAGGCATGGACTTAAAAACCTTTGAGTTCAAAACCGTTCAAATTCCTTTATCTGCAAAAGCACTATGGATGCAACTGCTTAACGCACGTATCTTATACTGGGTATCAACTGCTCTTACTGGGTATCAACTGCAAAAACATAGAGGAGTTTATATTTCTTCCTCATCTACACGTTCTTCAATTCTAAAGTTCCTTCTTCTATCAAGATTTCAAGGAAAGTTACGGCTTATGCAAAAGATGGCTACTCACTTAGATTTCATCAAGGATATAACAATTTCGAAGATGCAATGGAAGTTAAAAGTTCGTGTTGTCCGTATGTGGGAAGTACCGGATCGTTTTAATCCAGGCACTGTATTCTCGATTGAATTGGTTCTACAACATGAAAAGGTATTTTACATATGTTATTACCTTGCTAATTCGATTTGATTTTCGGAATTTTTATATGAATATATATATATTTGTTTTGCTCCTCCAAATTGCTAAATCGAGTTGATTTTCGGAATTTGACAAAAGGGGTTGAAAAAAATTAATTTCGAACTAAAGTTATTTCGGATTAACAAAAACAGTTTCAGTTGGAAAAAATTGATATTTTTCTCTATTACTAAAACGCAACTACTATGCAGCAGATTTGCATATCAAATCTCCTTCTATATTAGTTATTTTGCACCACCTGCTAAATATAATCAGGATTCCAAGCATGAGGTTATAACAGGGATCTTTTTAACTTATGTATTTGAAAACTCATAACCAGTTCGGGAGGATCAAGTCCAAAATGCCATGAATTTCTTTCACATCCAAGAGTTAGGGGATCTCCTATCATGTATAGTCGTTTTTTCAGAATTATCAAAACCAGTTGTCACACCTCCTTTTTCACCTACACCCCCGCTAAGGGACGTAAAGGGATTTTTTTCAATTAAAGGACAATCGAAACATGATTTTATTTAAAGGTTCAGAGTCGCCACTTGGGAGATTTGTGGTGTCCCAAGTCACCGGTTGAATCCTGAATCGAGGAAAAGAATGACTCTGTTTAACAGTCTGCGCACCAGAAATCCGGATAAGGAATTCTGTTAACCCGGAAGAAGGTGTTAGACATTCCGAGTTCCGTGGTTCTAGCACGGTCGCTCAACTGTCATATTCGGCTTGATTATCTGATTTTATACAATTATGAACCTACTGCAAATTTTAACTGTTTACCACTTTTTTTATTATTTATTCAAAGAATTACAACGTCGTGAGAATGCATCTCGAATTGCGCCACATAAATGTACTCGCAATTTTCGATACGTTCCAACTTCGTTGAGATTTGGATTTGGGTCACATAAATGTGCACCCGAGTTTAGGAAGATAACATTATTAAATACGCGCCTAAAGATACTAACACATTGTTATTTTGAGAAAGGCCGTAAAGTTCGCTATGCGACCTGTCTCGAAATCTAAGCATTTGAAATAACTGTCCGTTGAGGGCCCCACAGTTTGGGTATTCTTGTTTGTCGAGGCTCGTCTCATTCATTATTTTTTTTAAATGGAATTTGCAACGTTATGGAAATGCATCTCGAACCACGTCACAATCAATGTACCCGTAATTAACGACACATTTCGACTTTGTTGAGATTTGGATTTAGGTCACATAAATGTGCACCCGAGTTTAAGAAAGTAAATTATTAAAAGTACGCGCCTAACAGTGACTAACGCGTTATTACTTTTGGGAAAAAGGCCGTGAAATTATCTAAGCGGCCGATCCCGAGTTCTAAGTATTTAATATATATACAATCGTAAGGGCCTCGCAATCGGTGAGTTTTACTAGGCGAGGCTCATCTCGCTTATTTTGAAAGGACAATCCTAAAGTGACTACATTTTCTACTATGTTTGTCTCTAAAATAAAAGAGAAGAGGTCCTAATTAGTTACATGTTTATAAGCTCGTGCCTCTTATTATTTATTAGATTAAGACAAATGCAAACGGAAAATTGCAACAGAGCTTACTCAAGGGAGATTGTATTGTTCCTTATTCTATTAGTTAATAACACTAAAGTTGAGATTATGAATAGAACACGAGATTGACACCCAGTAATATCAAAACAAACTAACTATTTTTTGATTAATTTAAACTAACATTATTAGATGAACTGAACTATTAGAATTAACTATGTGTAATACAAAGCCATTTCTTTTACTCTTTTTACGACTTGTCGAAGAAATGCGTCAATGCTTAAAAAAACCGACATTAGGCTAACATCAATCACTAACATTTGAGAATATTAGTTACTAACATTATTCACATTGCTATTTAAAATGATGTTACTTACTCAAGCGAACTCACAATTTCAGAACTAACCCTATTAAACCAACATGCTGATTTCCATGAACTATTTGAACCTGTTTTGTGGCATAACCTATTTGAAACTATTACACGACTACTAAAAAAAGAATTAACTACACTATATTTCATAACTAGTAATCACAAACTAAGATTAATTACAATTGATATTCACATGTTTGTAGAAATAGATTCAACAGTCCAGTTTATGCATTCCAAAGTCATTCTAATACATGCTATGCGATATCAAGTGAACTACTGCTTATACATTAAATTAAACACAAAGAAACAGGAGACATTCAGAAATCTATTCCAACAACTCTTTACTGCCTTTTCATTAAATTTGAGAGCTTTAGAACATGTACCTGGATAATGGAAATACAAGAAGATGAAGGAGCAGTCAGCAACAGTAGTAACACAGCAAAATACAGCAGCAGAAAGCCCAATACAGTAGCTTCAACACCTCAATCCAGAAATCCCAGCAACACGGAGAAAACTAGTAAAAATGGAGAAGAAAAATAGTCCGGAAATCTCTCTTTGTTTTCTCTTTCTAGCTTTGAACACTCTCTAGTGTTCTTCCGCTCTCAATATTTCAGAAAATTTGGTTCTATCTTTTTGACTCTCTCCAAAATGAATTCTGTCCCTGTATATCCAGTGTATTCAGAGTGTATATCGAGTGTATACCGCTCTCTCCGCCCCCTCTTTTTTTCTTCTCTCTATCTATTTTTCCCTCTTTTTTTTGAAGCCACTTCTTCCTAAATTTTCTTTTCTATTCATTGCAAAATTTTCGAAATTTTCAGATTTTTTTTTTATTAAAAGAAATCTCACTTACAAATTGCTTTTATTTTTTTAAAAAAAGAAATCCCACCTTTATTTACTTTTATTTTTAAAATTCCAACTTTAATTACTTTTATCTTATTTAAAATCCCACTTTTTATTTTTTTAAAAAGAGAATCTCACTTTATTTAACTTTTCTTTAAAAAAAAACCACTTTCTTTTTCTTTTTCTTTTAAAAATGCTACTTTCATTTACTTTAATATTTTTAAATTTTCAGATACCTTTATATTTATTTTTTAATTCCAACCTTCTTTTACTTTTTTATTTTTTAAAATTTCCACAAAACGTTTTATTCTTTTTAATTTTCTACATTCTTTTACTTTTTTTAAAAGAGAATTTCACCTATTTTTACTTTTATATTTTTTTATTCAATACTTCCCTTTTTCTTATTTTTTAAATCATTCCCGAAATTATTATTATTTTAAAAAAAATATATTTTTGGATTTATTTTTATATATAAAAAACAAAATAAAAAATAAAAAAATATTAATAGTGATAATTCACCTTTTAATTTTTTTGGTATTTTTATCCTATAATAAAAAGTGTAATAAAGCTAAAATAATAGTAGGTTAAAACCCCCTAAAATATTTACATAAAAGAAGTGATAAAAAATTAAATGTTGTAAAAAATTAGGTGTTCACAGCTGCCCCTCTTTGCTCGAAAACACGAAGAGCTTTTGGGCAAAGATAAAGTGAACAATGCGATTAATTTTTGATCATATCGTTATTCAAAAGAGGAAGAAAATAAAAAAGGAAAGGCGCAACTGAGTCCTGGTTTTGGACAACCTACATATTCCTGGTTATAAGGGAATCAGGTCGCGTGTAGTTCAGAAAGTTTTGGTAGCTGGGACTACCATGAAGCTGCGGTTTTGCTGTTACTGTTGATGCTGCTGCTGATACTGCCTACTGAACTCCTTATTACACCATGAAAAAAATGAAGAAGCTAGACTAAGCTATAATCTATGCTTTACAAAGATTTATTCTTAAACTTGGTCATGGGACTGTTGTTGCCTTGTTGCCTCGCTGTCTTGTTGCCTTGTGTTTCCTATGATGTTTCTTTACTTCTGGCTCGACTTGTGGTCTTCCTTGTGATTTCTGCTGGGGATTTTTGTTGTAACCCTCTACTTTACTGACTTCAAACTTCAATGTATTCCTCTGTTATATGGGCGGGCTCCCAACTTCAAAACTTGAAATGTAAAAACTGAAATGTATTCCTCTGTTGTATGGGCGGGCTCCCAACTTCCGGACTTGAAATGTAAAGACTGAAATGTATTCCTCTGTTATATGGGTGGGCTCCCAACTTCCAGACTTGAAATGTAAAGACTGAAATGTATTCCTCTGTTATATGGGCGGACTCCCAACTTCCAGACTTGAAATGTAAAGACTGAAATGTATTCCTCTGTTATATGGGCGGGCTCCCAACTTCAAAACTTTAAATGTAAAGACTGAAATGTATTCCTCTGTTATATGGGCGGGCTCCCAACTTCAAAACTTGAAATGTAAAGACTGAAATGTATTCCTCTGTTATATGGGCGGGCTCCCAACTTCCAGACTTGAAATGTAAAGACTGAAATGTATTCCTCTGTTATATGGGCGGGCTCCCAACTTCAAAACTTGAAATGTAAAGACTGAAATGTATTCCTCTATTATATGGGCGGGCTCCCAACTTCAAAACTTGAAATGTAAAGACTGAAATGTATTCCTCTGTTATATGGGCGGGCTCCCAACTTCAAAACTTGAAATGTAAAGACTGAAATGTATTCCTCTGTTATATGGGCGGGCTCCCAACTTCAAAACTTGAAATGTAAAGACTGAAATGTATTCCTCTATTGTATGGGCGGGCTCTCAACTTCAAAACTTGAAATGTAAAGACTGAAATGTATTCCTCTGTTATATGGGCGGGCTCCCAACTTCAAAACTTTAAATGTAAAGACTGAAATGTATTCCTCTGTTATATGGGCGGGCTCCCAACTTCAAAACTTTAAATGTAAAGACTGAAATGTATTCCTCTGTTATATGGGCGGGCTCCCAACTTCAAAACTTGAAATATAACAACCTCCATTATACAGGCGGGCTCCTGACTCCTTTAACTTGAATCATCTTCTTTCAACTGCTTTCCTCAAAACTGGTGTCTTATTCCTCTGAAACCTGCTGGGAACAACACCGGTATTTTATTCACAACTATGTTATTTTCCTTTTTCAAATACTACTTCCTTTAAAGCTGGTTCTTTCCTTCTACTGGAATTACTTCCCTCCGACTGGTGTTTTCACTTCTCTGAAACCTGCCGGGAATAACACTGCTTGGGAATTATCTTCCTTCTTTAAGACTAGTTACTTTCCTCCCTTTGACAATGGTGGGGATGATACTGACTCAAAGACCACTACCCTTAAAACTTGGGTTATCTTGCTTCTTCCAAGATTGCTTTCTTTAAAACTTGTACTCTTTCTCCCGTAAACTGCGGGGGATTCCACTTCCTTCAAAACTTGTGTTATCTTCCATCTTCCCCAAGTGGGTATCTGATTCAAGAAAATTTTCACAATGAGAGAAAATTTTCTGCCCCAGTTTGATAATCTTCTTTGTGGCCATGTCTTCCCGTTGTCAATAATATTTCTTTTCCCTGTTTTAAATCAAAGAGAAATTTGTTAGTTTAAAACATGGTGAGTGGTCGTGCCACTTCTACTGGGGATGGTTTTTCCCTTTTTCCTTTCCCTGTTTTGCTACAAAACTTGCTGGGGATGATATTATTTGCTGAGGATGATACTTCTGCTGGGGATGGTTTTTCTTTTCTCTTCCTTCCCCGCTCTGTGTTGTCCGACCATTGCAGAACTTGGTCGAGAATCTGTCGGAGTTGTTCCTGTATCTCGCAAATCTGCTGGGGATCCCCATAACCTTTTAACTGTTGCTTTTCCATTTTTCTCCAACTTCCCCTGGAAATTTAGTCCTCTTGGGATCTAGACCCATTCATCATTTGGTTTTGCAACCAACTTCTTTTCGCTTTGTCGCCTTATCTTTGGCCTGTCCTATTCGCATTTTCCTTTGCACTATGCAACTGGTAGTAATCTTTGAAAATACTTTTCAAAAACAAACTGCTGGGGAGGTAAAGTCTTTAAACCAAGAAATGAAAAAGTGATGATTTCAAAAAATAGGAAAAGAAGAAATCTTTCTGAACAAATGTTGGGGAGAAAGAAAGAAAAGAACTTATCTGAATGATACAACCGATACCAACGATCATGTTGTGCATTCCGGATTAATCAACCCAGTCTATTCATATCAATTAATCTTTCGGACAGCCTCATGCTGCTGGGGATAAATAGGCATTCAACTCTTTGCTAACTGCGGATCCTTCCCGCCAATCTTGTCTTGTCGCCTCATAGTGCCCTTCGAGGGGTTTTCACTAATAAGACTCTCTCATTTCTCTCAACTCCCGTCGCTTTATGGTGCCTGTGAAGGTTTTTACCGATAAGACTCTCTCATTTTATTTTATTTTTCAGCTGGGGATTGGAGTGCTGCCGATTTGACTCTCTCAGCTGGGGATTCTTTTCGGCTATCAATTCATTTCCAGTTTATGATCCTCTTCTCTGCTGAGGATCAGAGTGTTGTTCCCGACTTCCGTTTGCATGACTTGGCACTTCTCGGATACTGATCGGGAGGTCTTTTTTGGAAATCAATATGGGTTTTTGTGTATGGCTAAAAAGAAAAAAAGGTATCAAAAGTTCAAAATAATTTTGATGGATAAAACAGTACAACTCTTGGAATCAAACTTTCTTTCCAAAATTACAAACACAAACTTCTGCCCCAGTTTTTCTTGCTTGGGGATTTTTATTTTTTTGTTACACTATGACCGAGCCGTGATGCGCCTATGTATCCTTCTTTAAGGAATCAGGTCAAACGTAGTTCCTAATTCCTTTATTTTTCTTGTGACTTTTGTTGTGTTATATTTTTTCATTTTCAATACTGATTCCAAGAGAGGGGTATGAAAGAATACATAAGGCTCAAAAAGGAAACAAATGTTAAAGTGTTTGGATTGAAGAAAGAATTGCCTCCGTCATTTCATTCTCCGATAAATGCCAAGTACAAACAAACAACAATTACAATTACAAGAAATCATACATAATATCTCTTAACTGCGTCAGAATTGATAGCCTTGTCGACGCATTTCCCTTCGATATCTGCTAAACATAAAGCACCATTGGGCTTGCTTTGTTCAGATTGTGATAATCAACACACACCCTGATTTTTCCATCTTTTTTGGCACTGGCACCACGTTAGCCAACCAATCAGGATATGAAGCGACCCGAATAACCTTAGTATTCAGCTGTTTGGTTACTTCTTCCTTAATCTTCACACTCATGTCGATTTTGAACTTCCTCAATTTTGCTTGACGGGAGGAAATGCCATGTCAGTGGGCAATTTGTGAACCACTAGATTGGTGCTTAAACCCGGCATGTCGTCGTATGACCATGCAAAATGTCTTTGAATTCAATAAGTGCTTTGATTAGTTCTTCCCTGATGTTTGGTTCAATGTGGACGCTTATCTTAGCTTCCCTGATATCATCAGCATCCCCTAGATTGACGGCTTCAGTGTCATTTGAGTTGGGTTTGTTTTTTTTTCTTCTTCAAATTGGCTCAACTCTCTGTTAATTTCTTTGAAGGCTTCATCCTCATCGTATTCCGACTCATCATCACAATCTTGTACTATAAGTTCGAAATCAGATTGATTTTTTAGACTAGGTTGAAGATCCGTCATGCATGCCATGTCATTAGAACCAGTTGTAGACACCTGATTTTTTGACCCTCCCCGAGAATTTTCACATTTTTAGCAGGAATATGTGAAATTGGGTCTAATATAGCCATTTTAACTATTTTACTTTATTTCGTTGCAAAAAGAAAAAATCACAAAAATACATATATAAATTTTAGTTTATGTATTTCTCATAAACTTGAAAAAATACAAAAATTGTACTTTATTTTGGTACTTTATATAAATTCGAAAATTACAAAAAAATATAATTCTATTAATGTTTTGTAGTCATTTTAATTTTGGAAAAATACAAAAAATATTACTTTATATTTTGTCTTTATTAAAAAACGAAAATTACAAAAAAATAGTTTTATTAATATTTTGTAGCTATTTTAAATCTTGAAAAATATTTAAAAAAGATATAGTTTTGTTTAAATGTTAGTCTTATTTTTGGTAGTTATTTTGCTTGCATAGGACTAGTTAAGCAACATCGTGTCCTTAGTCGGGTCCGAGAAAAAGAATAATATTCGGGTTCAAACTTACCCGCTTTTAGGCCTAATTTTCGGACCTAGCCCATAATAATCCGAGTCCGCCACACGCTGGGAACACGGACGGAATCCCATACACGGGGAACCCCACCACGCGTGGGGAACACAAGTCTCGAACCACACCACGCGTGGGGCTCATTTTTCTTGGCAGAAGCTTACAAATGCACGGGCAAAGCTACACAAAAAAGGACTTGAAAATTTTGCTGGGGGAACTACTGTTCATTTGTCTTCTTCAGAAAGAAGAAAGAAAAAACCCTACTACAAAAACGGAACCCTACCCACGACCAACCTGAGCAACACCCTAAACCATCGTCAAAGTCACCCAAATCACCCCGTCTCCTCCCCAAACTCCATCGCAACCAGCCATCGCCGCCGCCCAAACACCTACCCGTCAACAAACACCCAAAACCCTACTGCCCGTTACCAACATACCGCCCTACTCCTCCATCGTCGACCACTGCCCAAACGACCATACTCCACCGTCATCGTCGCTGCCCCCGACCCACTGTCCAAACGCCATAACCATCAACAAAAACCACCTCCATCACAAACCAGTCGCACCCCCGTCGACAACCAGTCCACCAAACCTCCGACCAGCCTCACCAGTCGACGACCAAATGACCCAGCCATAACCATCGCCTTCACCTTCCTCACGCTACCAGCTCCCTCTACCTCGTCCAGCTCTTGCTCGACGTCACTGTCCGGCGACCACCACGCCTTAGGCTGGATCAAACAGCAACTGCTGTTGCCTCCCGTCGTCACCCCCACGTCCAAACAACTGCTTGCAGAGTTTAGCCATGAACGACCCTTCCCCTTGCCATGACTGACCAAGAAAACACACATACGCACAAGCTGAAATCTAACGAAAACGTTCAAAAAAAAAACAGCCCAGAAGTTCTGTCCGGGATGAGTTCCGTCGAGGTCGACTTTGGTTCGTCGAGGTCCGGTACGTCGAGGTTGTTGCTGTCCATTTTTGGCGAGTTCGAGATGTTGAAACTCGACGTTGCTGTTAAACGTGAGTATTCATGTTATTTTTGTTGCCTCGGTGTGTTCTTTGCTTCCATGTCTTGTCTCGGTAAATTTGAGTAGTAGTAATATATTTGCCGTATTTTAAAGTTTATCTCGTCATGTTAGTTTATCACTGATTGTTAATGTTATGTTCTGTTGTTAATTTTATATTTTTGTTTATCACTAATTGTCAGATGGTTGCCATTTATTATTAGATTATCAGCTTATATTTCATTAAACTAGATTAAAAGGAAAAAGAATGATAGTTTATAAATAGCGTCAAATTAGTGATTTGTGGCAATATTGTTGTTTGTATGTAATTAGATTAAAGGAACTGGGGGTGCATCTCATGTGACCCAACTCCAATTTGGAACATAGTTAAATAGAACTTGTCGTGAACCACTAGTGCATTACGTACAACATGGCTTGCAATATATTTTAATAACTTTGAATTAACTCTTTAAATAGATAAAAATAAAAATGTAGTAACTTTAAGTTTACCCTTTTTTTTTTAAAAAAAAAATAATAATAAAAAAAAATAAAAAAAATATATAATAATAATAAAAATGAGACGAGCCACGCCAAATAAAAGGGACAAATTGCGGAGCCCTCACAAAATATATGTATTAAATACTTAGATTCCGGGACGGGCCGTTTAGCAAATTTCACGGCCCTACCCCAAAATAATGATGCGCTAGTTGCTTTAGGCGTGCCTTTAATAATGTTATCTCCCTAAATTCGGGTGCACATTTATGTGACCCAAATCCAAATCTCAATCGAGTCGAGATATGTCAATAACCACGGGTGCATTGATGTAACGTGGTTCGAGATATGTTTTCACGACGTTGCAAGTCCTATAAAAATAACAGTGAATGATAAAAGCGGTTAAAAGATAAAATTGGCACATAAGTTCACATTTGTATAAAATCAGATAATCAAGCCAGATATAACAGTTGAGCGACCGTGCTAGAACCACGGAACTCGGGAATGCCTAACACCTTCTCCCGGGTTAACAGAATTCCTTATCTAGATTTCTGGTACGCAGACTGTAATATGGAGTCATTCTTTTCCTCGATTCGGGATTAAAATTGGTGACTTGGGACACCCTAAATCTCCCAAGTGGCGACTCTGAAATAAATAAATAAATCCCTTTTCGATTGTCCTTTAATTGGAAAAACTCCGCTGCACCCTCGCGGGTGCGGAAAAAGGAGGTGTGACAGCTCTGGCGACTCTGCTGGGGATAAATGGGCGTCCATTTCTCTGTGAACGCGGATCCCTTTTGTTGATCTGTCTCGTCGCCTCATAGTGCCCTTCGAGGGGTTTTCACTAATGAGACTCTCTCTTTTCTCTCAGCTCCCGGCGCCTTATGGTGCCTGTGAAGGTTTTCACCAATAAGACTCTCTCGTTTTATATCCCTCATCTTTCGTCGCCTTGTGGTGCCTGCGAAGGTTTTCACCGCCAAGACTCTCTCATTTTATTATATATTTTCAAAGGAGGATGGGAGTGCTGTCGATGTGACCCTCTCTTCTGGAGATCGATTCATTTCCCGTTTTATGCTCCTCTTCTTTGCCGGGGATCAGTGTATTACTCTCGGCTTTATTTGCCTGACTTGGCGCCTCTTGGATATTGATCGGGAGGTCTTTTGGACGTCGATGTTGATTTCGGTGTGGGCTAAAAGAAAGGCTATCAAAATAAAATAACTTGATGGGTGATACGCTACAACTTTTGGAATCAAAACTTTGTTGGAACCATAAAACATAACCTCTGCCCCAGTTTTTCTTGCTTGGGGGATTTTATTTTTACTCTATGTTGAACTATGTGCGTTCGCACACTGTGCCTATCATGCGTACTTGTGCCTATCATGCGTACTTGTGTATACTATGCACACTATGTACTCTATGATGCACACTATGACCGAGCCGTGAGGCGCCTACGTATCCTTTTTGAGGAATCAGGTCAAACGTAGTTCCCGCTGTTTTGTGGTTTTGTATCTTCTTCTTTTTCTTTTTCTTCTTCTCTTTTTTTCTCTTTTTTTTCATTTTCTCTTAAAATTTTCTCTTCTTCTTCTTTCTCTTTTCATATCTTTTCCGTTAGTGATTCCAAAAGAGGGGTATGAAAGAATAACTTAAAGCTCAAAAGGGGAAAACAAGGGTAAAAGTGTATGGATAAAAGAAAGAATTGCCTCCGTCATTTCATTATCCAATAAGTACCAAGTACAAACAAACGAACCAACAACTGCCATAATCAAAAGAAATTACGCATAATATCTCTTGACTGCATCCGAATTGATAGCCATGTCAACACATCTTCCCTCGATATTCGTTAAACACAAAGCTCCATTGGACAATACTCTGGTCACGATATAAGGCCCTTGCCAATTTGGAGCGAACTTGCCTTTTGCCTCGACCTGGTGTGGGAGGATCTTCTTCAATACCTAGTGCCCTACTTCAAACTTCCTGGGGCGTACCTTCTTATTATATGTTCTCGCCATTCTCTTCTGATACAACTGACCATGGCACACTGCTACCAATCTTTTCTCGTCTATCAAGCTCAACTGTTCCAATCGAGCTTTGACCCATTCATCATCATCGATCTCGGCTTCAACGACAATCCGGAGGGACGAAATTTCGACCTCCTCCGATATTACGGCCTCCGTTCCGTATACCAACAAATAAGGAGTTGTACCTGTGGAAGTCCGGACGGTAGTGCGGTAACCCAACAAAGCAAAGGGTAATCTCTCGTGCCATTGTCTGGACCCTTCCACCATCTTTCGCAGTATCTTCTTGATGTTCTTGTTGGCTGCTTCGACCGCTCCATTTGCCTTGGGACGATATGGGGTGGAATTGCGGTGTGTAATCTTGAATTGTTGGCATACCTCTCTTATCAGGCTGCTGTTAAGATTCGCACCGTTATCCGTGATGATTACTTTTGGGATCCCAAATCTGCAGATGATATGGGAGTGCACAAAATCCACCACTGCCTTTTTAGTTACCGACTTGAAGGTTTTAGCCTCAACCCATTTGGTGAAGTAGTCAATGGTTACTAGAATGAACCTATGACCATTGGATGCTGCTGGCTCGATAGGTCCAATGACGTCCATGCCCCATGCCACAAACGGCCAGGGTGCTGACATCGTATGTAACTCTGTTGGTGGAGAATGAATCAGATCTCCATGTATCTGACACTGATGGCATTTCCTCACGAAAGTGATACAGTCATGTTCCATGGTGAGCCAATAAAATCCTGCCCGAAGGATCTTCCTTGCCAATACATATCCGCTCATATGCGGCCCGCAAACTCCAGCATGTACCTCTGCCATAACCGTCGTGGCTTGTCCGGCATCTATACATCTCAACAATCCCAAATCCGGGGTTCTTTTGTATAGCACTCCTGCGCTGAGGAAAAAGCCATTTGACAAATGCCGAAGGGCTCTTTTTTGGTCTCCAGTGGCCTGTTCCGGATATATCCCCATTCTGAGGTATTCTCTGATATCATGAAACCAGGGCTCGCCATCTGCTTCCTCTTCTACGGCATTGCAATAAGCGTGCTGATCACGGACCTGGATGTGCAGAGGATCAACATACATTTTGTCAGGGTAGTGCAACATTGATGCTAAGGTGGCCAATGCATCCACAACCTCATTATGAATTCTCGGGATATGTTTGAATTTCACCGATCGAAATTGCTTGCTCAGATCGTGCAAGCATTGTCGATAAGGTATGAGTTTCAAGTCCCGTGTTTCCCATTCACCCTGAATCTGATGTACCAAGAGGTCCGAGTCTCCCACGACCAAGACGTCTTGGACATCCATGTCTGTAGCCAATCGCAGACCCAAAATGCAAGCTTCATACTCGGCCATATTATTGGTGCAATAGAAGCGTAGTTGAGCTGTAACAGGATAATGGCGTCCTGTTTCAGAAATGAGTACTGCTCCTATTCCAACCCCTTTCGCGTTTGCAGCTCCATCGAAGAAAAGCTTCCAACCCGGTTCCTCGGGTAACTCCAGCTCGTTTGTATGCATTACCTCTTCGTCGGGGAAATACGTTCTTAAAGGCTCGTATTTTTCATCAACAGGATTCTCTGCCAAATGATCGGCCAGCGCCTGGGCTTTCATGGCTGTCCTCGTCACATAGACGATATCGAACTCTGTGAGCAGAATTTGCCATTTTGCCAACCTTCCTGTGGGCATAGGTTTCTGAAAGATATACTTCAATGGGTCCAAACGGGATATGAGATAAGTAGTGTACGAGGACAGGTAGTGTTTCAACTTCTGAGCTACCCAAGTTAGGGCGCAACATGTTTTCTCGAGTTGAGTGTACTTGACTTCATATACTGTGAATTTCTTGCTAAGATAGTAGATGGCCTGCTCCTTCCTTCCCGTGTCATCATGTTGCCCCAGTACACAACCAAAAGAATTTTCCAGGACCGTCAAATAAAGAATTAAAGGCTTCCCTGGCTGAGGCGGGACCAATACGGGTGGATTAGACAGATACCCTTTGATTTGGTCGAAAGCCCCTTGACACTCTGCCGTCCAACTTACCGCAACATCTTTTCTCAGCAACCGAAATATGGGCTCACAAGTCGCTGTGAGTTGAGCGATGAACCTGCTAATGTAATTGAGTCTACCCAGTAAACTCATTACCTCTGTTTTGTTCTTTGGCGGTGGCAGATCTCGGATGGATTCGATTTTGGATGGGTCTAACTCAATCCCCCGTCGACTGACGATGAATCCTAACAACTTTCCTGATGAAACCCCGAATGCGCATTTGGCCGGGTTAAGCTTGATATCATACCTTCGGAGTCTTTGGAAGAATCTCCTTAGGTCTGCTACATGGTCTTCCTGACGCTAAGACTTTATGATCACATCATCGACGTACACCTCAATTTCTTTGTGTATCATGTCGTGAAACACAACAGTCATTGCTCGCATGTACGTTGCCCCGGCATTCTTTAGTCCGAATGGCATTACTCGATAGAAGTAAGTTCCCCATGGCGTGATAAATGCTGTCTTTTCCGCATCTTCTTCGTCCATTAGGATCTGATGATAACCCGCATAGCAATCCATAAATGATCCGATCTCGCGCCCAGCGCAATTATCGATCAAGATATGGATGTTGGGTAATGGAAAGTTGTCCTTGGGACTGGCTTTGTTGAGGTTGCGGTAGTCGACGCACACCCTAATTTTCCCGTCCTTCTTTGGAACTGGTACCACATTGGCCAACCACTCGGGATATCGAGTGACCCGAATGACCTTCGCCTGCAACTGCTTGATCACCTCTTCTTTGATATTTACACTCATTTCTGTTTTAAATTTCCTTAGCTTTTGCTTGACTGGAGGATATGCCGGGTCAGTGGGCAATTTGTGAACCACTAAATTGGTGCTTAATCCTGGCATATCATCATATGACCATGCAAAAACATCTTTGAATTCCATGAGGGTTTTGATCAATTCTTCCCTGACATTCGACTCAATATGGATGCTGATTTTGGTTTCTCGGACATTATCAGCGTCCCCTAGATTCACAGCCTCAGTGTCATTTAGGTTAGGTTTGGGTTTTTCTTCAAATTGGCGCAGTTCTCGGTTTATCTCTTCAAAGGCTTTATCTTCGTCATATTCAGATTCATCGTTGCAAACGACCTCTTGTGTCGTTAAGTCGGATTCAGATTGATTTATTAGACTAGGTCGACGATCCGCTATGCATGCCATGTCATTAGAACTAGTAAAAAGAGAACTGTTCAGAAAGAAAAAGAACAAAGCAAAATTAAAATGGGCAAAAGAAAAGAACTTTATTAAACTTGCGGGATAAAAGGGTTCACACTTTTACAAAACAAAAGTAAAATTTGGATTACACCCTGGAATAATCCGAACAAAACAAAACAAACAAAACATAAATCAAAGCCTACTACCAAGACTCCCCTCGGACAGGAAGAGGAGTAACCGTCCAATTGTTGGTTTTGGCCTCAGGCCCCACAAACTGTATCTCTGCTCTGCTGGAACCTTCTCCAGCTTCTACCATACTGACATCAGCGAATAGCCTCTCGAAACTCTGATTCAGGTCCCCATCCATACCAATCAATGGTCCTAGGATCTTCGGGACTGGCGACCCCTTGGCACTGGCTCTGACAAAGGACCTTGAGAGATGTGGCACCAGTTTGGGCAGAATCCAGACCCTCTTCTTCATTTTTCGCTCTTGCTTCCTATCTGCTGCGGTTGGTTTGAACCCCAATCCGAAAGTTTCCAGATTTTTAGGCAGGGTGACAGGTTGGACAATCCCCTGAAGCTCGACTCCCAGGCCTTTTCCCGACACAAATCCATTACCCAGCATTTCCGAGACCATCATGACTGTCGCGGCAGCTACCCTAGGGTGCGGGATGATTTCTCCTTCAGAAATTTTGTCTGCCGACACTGTATCGAAAATCTAGTAGACCCAAGGACCTTTGTCATCATCGGTCTCTATGAAAGGTACAATGGCGCCACCCATGGTGCACGCCATGTAGCACGACCTCTTGCCTTTCCCACTCGAACTTCACCATCTGATGTAGGGTGGAGGGCACTGCTTTGGCTGCATGAATCCATGGTCGTCCTAACAGAAGGTTATAAGATACCGTGGCATCTAGCACCTGGAATTCCATGGTGAACAGGAGTGGACCGATGGTCAATTCAAGTACAACATCCCCTACCGTGGCTGTTCCATTTCCGTCGAATTCTCGGACGCAGATGCTATTCTTGTGAATTCTTCCGTGATCGACCTTTAACTGGTTCAGAGTGGATAATGGGCAGATATTGGCACTTGAACCGTTATCCACCAATGCCCGAGTAACTACCGAGTTTTCACATTTGACAGTTAGGTAGAGAGCTTTATTATGCTCTGTACCTTCCATCGGCAGGTCATCATCTGAGAATGTTACCTTGTTCACCTCGAAAATCTTGTTGGCAATGGTTTCCAGGTGGTTTACAGAAATCTCGTTGGGCACATGAGCTTCGTTCAATATCTTCATCAGGGCCCGACGATGCTCCTCAGAATGGATCAGTAATGACAGCAGCGAGATCTGGGCCGGTGTCTTCCTCAGCTGTTCGACCACGGAGTAGTCCTGTACCTTCATCTTTCTCAGGAACTCCTCAGCCTCTTCTTCGGATACAGGTTTCTTGGTTGCAGCCGGGTTGGTTCTTCTCAGCTCCGCCGGAGCAAAACACCGACCTGATCGAGTCAGCCCTTGTGCTTCACAACTAACTTCCTCCACCTGTTTTCCTTTGTACATCACTACTGCCTTCTCGTATTTCCAAGGCACAACCTTGCTATCAATCATTGGCAGCTGGACTACAGGCTTTATAGTGACCAATTCTCTGTATACCCCCTTCAACGCAACCGTAGGTGTGGGCGGAGTCCCTAATATTACCAACTTGTTTGGCTCGGGTTTGCTTGTTATGGCGGACGGGCTCTTCCCCAATATCACTACTGGCTTGACGCCTTCCCTCTGCGACTGTACCCTCGTTCCCCCACTGGTTGATCCTTCTTTCGGGGCGGCTTGAATCATCATCACTGTCTGTGAGGGTTTTCTCTACTCTCCTCCCTCATACACCAACTCAATCATGTGAGTCTCGTGGTGTGCTGGCAGTGGGTTCTGGTTGATGTTGGGAACCTCCGGTGTCTGGACCTCAATTTTGTTAGTATCAATGAGGTCTTGTATCGCCTGTTTCAATCTCCAACATTTTTTAGTTTCATGTCCCAGCATCCCTGAGCAATATTCACAGCTTATCGTCCTGTTCATATTTTGAGGCGGGGGTTTTTGCTCTCTGGGTTCGACAGGACTTACCAAACCCAATCGTTTCAACTTGTGGAATACGGCGGTATAGGACTCTCCCAGCTCAGTAAAGGCTCTATGTTTCTGTAGCCTATCATTTTTAGCTGCTTGACTCCCTCGAAAACCTGTCCCTGGAGGGTTCCTGTATGCTCTGGGTGGAGGGTAAGTATTTTGTGGTGGTAGGTAGGTATTATGTGGTGCTGGGTATGTAGTGTGGGGAGCCGGCGCACGCCATTGTGGGCGAATCGGAGGTTGGGTGTATGTCTGGGCTTGATGGACGGTGAAATGCGGTTCTTGGGGGGGATAGTAGTGATGTGGTGGGTTGTATGGGTAGTTTGTCCTGTGAGGCCTGGGTTGGTTGTAGTGTGGCCTGCCAGATCCGGACCAACTGCCTGCCTCGATCGAGGCAACTTCTTCTTTCTTTCTTCTCAGCGCACCTCCCGTGCCGTTCTGAATAGCCTGGGTCGTTGCCTTGAGTGCCGAGTAGTTCAGGATTTTGTCAGATCTCAGACCCTCTTCTATCATGACCCCTATCTTGACCACCTCGTTGAAGGATTTTCCAACCGTTGTCACCAAGTGACCAAAGTAGGTTGGATCCAATGTTTGTAATAAATAGTCCACCATATCTCCCTCTCTCATGGGAGGATGGATCGACTCTGGCCGCTTGCTCTCTCCAGCGGAAACCGAACTCGCGAAAACTTTCCCCGGGTTTCTTCCCAGTCCTCAACAATGTGAGACGGTCAGGGACTATCTCGAGATTGTACTGGAAATGACCTGCGAAAGCCTGCGCCAGATCATCCCAAGTGTACCACCTACTGGAATCCTGCCTGGTATACCATTCTAGTGCAGATCCGCTCAGACTTTGGCCGAAATAAGCTATCAGCAGCTCATCTTTGCCGCCTGCCCCTCTCATTTTGCTACATAATCCCCGCAAATGTGCCATGAGATCGCTGTGCCCTTCATATAAATCAAACTTAGGCATCTTAAACCCCGCCGGCAGTTGGACGCCCGGGAAAGGGCATAGATCTTTGTAAGCTACGCTGACTTGGTTGCCCAAACCGTGCAGGTTCCTGAAGGACTGCTCCAGGATTTTGAACTTTCTCAATACCTCATCATGTTCAGGGGATTTAACCGATTTTCAATCTCTGCCGGTACCTCCAAGTGCGGATTGTAGGCCTGGGGCTCGGGGGCATGTAATGTAGGCTAAGGGGGGTAGTACTGTGTATCGTGGGCCTAAAACAATGGCTCACTGGTCGTTCTTTGCAAGGTGGCTGATGGGGGTCCCACAAAAGTGGGAATATTGGTGTTGGGAGAGGTTGATGGGGTGGTGGAGCTTGGGAATCATGAGGGCTTCTTTCTTGATGATAACTGGGATTCAGGAGGCTTGTGGAAGGGCCGGAATGAGGGTATTCCGGCATGCGCCCTAGTGGCTCAGGACTCTTTTGTGCTTTGGCTAAAGCTAGTTGCATTGCATTCATCTCTAGTCCCATCCTTTCAATCTTTTCCATCGCTTCTTTTAACAACTGGCTCATCGGCCTTTCTTCCTCGTTACTATTCTCTGAAGTAGTCATGCTTATTGCTACCGGTCTTTTGGATCTGGTTTGGTGAGGGTGTGTTGCCAGAATTCTTTAACAACTAACTGTCTTGATCAGACAACAACAAACTTTGTTAGCGTTAGAGTTTAACGGATTTTATCTCAACACATAGAGGATGCAATGCTCCTAGGCAGTTAACCGTTTCTACATGCTTTGCTTCAAACAACATGCGTCATCCCGGTTTGCTCATTTGGCCCCTTTTCTGTTTTTTTTTTATTTTATTTTTGTATTTTCTTTTCTTTCTTTATTAAAAGCGGTCGAATCTTATGGGGATTGTCTACGTATCACGTCCCCGCGCGAATCAGACCAGACGTAGTTCTGCCTTAAAGTAAAGAAACACAAAATTCTTGTGAAATCATTAAATTCATTCTCAAAATTTTGCTATTACAAATTACTTCAAACAAGGAATAGCAATAGTACAGACTCCACAGTTCTTAACCCGTTTTGACTAAAAGAAAAGAAAACAACATATGGAAAAGTAACAAAGCCAAATAAACAAGACTCATCCAAAGATTAATTTTCCAACTTAGGGGCCCGCGAGGCATCATTCGGCCTTTCCGCGGCCCTTTGTGTGAGGTCCCTCTGCAGGCTTTTCAACTCATTCATGATTCGGTGGACGCAACCCATGATGGAAACAAGGAGGGTCTTCCGAGGCATTTGCTCGCATGCCAGGCATCTCATGTAGATGTAATGCCCAATCTCGTCGATCCTTCCTCGAATGTTGTCCCTTTCTGTGAACAATTGCCTTATCTGTCGGTTCTTCAATCCTAGTGTTTGCGCATTGTTGGCAAGTTGATCCTGGAACATCTCCATTTGTCTTTCCATTCTGGTCATTGCATCGTAACATCGCCTTTTGTCGGCTTGGGCATCTCGTGTTTTCTTGAAGATCCACTCTTGAAGAGTGGAATTCGTTTCCCTTAATGTCTCGATGCTCAGTTCATAATCCCTTATGACTTGTTGCAGGCGCTGCCTCCGGGCCATTGTACCTTTTGCCCACTTGGTCCGCAATTTTGCTGTGCTAGCCTTGGATCTTTCCAAATCTTCCTGGCATTCCGCAACCTTATCCTTTAACCCCGCTATCAATCTTTTATCTGCCCGGCTTATCAGCTGGTTATCGGCCTCCTTTTTCATCTTCCGGATCTGAGCTTTGAGGATCTCGCCTTCTTTGATTAATCTGTTCTTTTCTCCCTTGTGGGCAGCAGACTGTAATTGGCATTCAAACTTCATATCCTGAACTTGTTGCTTCAGTTTGCCTGTTTCGGCAAGATATTCCCGCTCTTTGGCCAACCAGCCCCACTGCTCTTGTGAAGATTTGGCAAATTTTTGCAAGTGAGGTCTTTTGGTCGGCCTTCCAGATGATGTCTCCCCTTTGTACCAGGCCTGATACCCGGGCGAAACTTCCCCTTTTGCCCGATTCATTACACAAGTATTTGCTTCTAAGTATTGACATTGGCTCCAAATTTGGCGAACCCTTGCTTCAGGAAACTGGCCGTCGGGACTGATCTCAATCACTTGGGTGCTTAGATCCTCGTCTTTCGGCACTATCTGACACCTCCCAAGTTGCCTTAAAACCCGATGCGGCGCGTATTGTTGAATGCTCTTAAGTCCCATTAAGAGAAAATGGGGCCTGGCTGCTGGCATGTATATGACTTCGTCGATCGGTAACCATCCTAGCGCCCACTGTATTTGACTGGCGTCGAGGGTACGGAGATATGAGGTCCATGCTGTGACTCCTTCAGGTAGGTAGGTCTCATTGTCACACCTTCTTTTTCCGCACCCGCGAGGGTGCAAGGGAGTTTTTTCCAATTAAAGGACAATCGAAACGGGATTTGCTTATTTATTTCAGAGTCGCCACTTGAAAGATTTAGGGTGTCCCAAGTCACCAATTTTAATCCCGAATCGAGGAAAAGAATGACTCCATATTACAGTCTGCGTACCAGAAATCCGGATAAGGAATTCTGTTAACCCAGGAGAAGGTGTTAGGCATTCCCGAGTTCCGTGGTTCTAGCACGGTCGCTCAACTGTTATATTCGGCTTATTTATCTGATTTTTAATACAATTATGAACCATGTGCAAATTTTATCTTTTACCGCTTTATTATTATTGTTTTTACAAGAATGTGAACATCGCTTAAAACACGTCTTTGGACTGCGTCACATGAAATGCACCCACAATTCGGAACGCATTTTATTTGATGTTTTGAGATTTGGATTTGGGTCGCATGAAATGCACACCCGAGCTTAAGAAAGTAAATTATTAAACACGCGCCTAAAGAGACTATCGCGTTATTATTTTGGGAAGGCCACGAAATTCACTAAGCGGCCCTCCTGAATTCTAAGTAATTTAAAACAAGTATTTACTGAGGGCCTCGCAATTTGTATTTTTATTCGGCGAGGCTCATCTCGTTCTTATTTTTTAAAGGAATTTGCAACGTCATGGAAATGCATCTCGGGCCACGCCACAATCAATGCGCCCATGACTAGAGACATATTTCGACTCCGTTGAGATTTGGATTTGGGTCACATAAATGTGCACCCGAGTTTAGGGAGATAACATTATTAAAGGCACGCCTAAAGCAACTAGCGCATTATTATTTTTGGGGAGGGCCGTGAAATTTGTTAAACGGCCCATCCCGGAATCTAAGTATTTAATACATATATTTTGTGAGGGCCCCGCAATTTGTCCCTTTTGTTCGGCGAGGCTCGTCTCATTTTATTCTTTATTATTATTATTATTATTTTTTTTTTTTTATTTTTTTAAAAGGATGCCATTTTTATGTCTTTAACAATACTAAAACTTACGGCCTCTTTACCACTAAAATCCCATGACTTGTTAGAAGTTTAATAAAAGGAGTTTAGTGAATGAGTGTTTCGGTAGTAGTAACAGCATGCACTAATACTATTTTTTTCGAATGACCTAACCGAAGGAAAGGACGAACAGATTAATGTCAAGCTTGTGTCATATAACGACTAGTCCAACTTAATTAAATGACATCAAATAAACAAGAATAACATAACATGAAAATGAACCAAAATGCAGACAATGAAACATAGGCAGAAAATTTCCATACCAATTTTTATATTGCATCTCAAACATTCAACGCAAAGTTTATTTATCTAATACATCGAGGTTTACTAACCTTTGCACCTCGACAAACTCAGAGCGACAAACACGATTCCGACGGAACTCAAGCCGGACCTTTCTGAACGAAGAACAACGACGGAACCTCGGACAGCGCCTCGACGTACCGGACCTCGACGAACCAGAGTCGACCTCGACGGAAAAACAGACAACTCGGCCAAGCAAGATCGCAGCAACCCACCGCTGCTCGGAAACGCAGCTACGACTGCCTGGCATGCAGCGATAGCTGCTCGTCGGACTGAAAATGGCGGACTGGTTCGTTAGAGCTAGGATGAGGAAAGGTGGTTGCCGGTGTTTGGTGGTCGAAGGCGGGGGACAGTGGCAACGTGGGCAGTGACGATGGCGGAGAGGGAGCTGGGGGATGGTGACGGGCCTGTTGGGTGCGACAGTGGGTCGACGGAAGGGAGGTGGTTATGGTCGTTTGTACCGTTGACGGAGGTGGAGGGAGCTGGTGGTTTTGGGTTATGGTTGCTCGTCAGGAAGAAGGGAAGCTGGTGGTTCGCCGGTGGTCTTGAGGCAGTAGGTTGACGGGGATGGTGCGTGGGGGTACCGGAAGGTGGTGACTGGTTGGTCGCGGGACGTGAGGGTTTTCGGTTATGGCGTCGGGGTGGTGTTTGGGAGGAGGAGGGTGGTCCGGTTTGGTCGTGAGTGTGTGGGACTGGTGGGTTTGGGTAGGGTTCTGCTAGGGTACTTGCTTCTTCTTCTTCTTGAAGAAGAAGCGTGAACAGTAGTCGTTCCTGTAGGGTTTTTGCTTCTTCTCTTTTGAGAAGAAGATGTACAGTACCTCTTTTCAAAAATCCCAAAATCCTCCTTTAAAAATGTGTTTTGTCCGTGTTTTTATAATATAATGCCCATGAAAATGAGCCCCACGCGTGGTGGGGTTCGAGGCATATGTCCCCCACGCGTGGTGGGGTTCCCCACGTGTCCTGGACACGGTTTATTGTGGTCTAGGTCCGAAAATTAGGCCTAAAACCGGGTAGTTTGAACCCGAATATTATTCTTTTGCCCGGACCAGAGAAATAGGAACACGTTGCTTAACTAGTCCTATGCAAGCAAAATAACTACAAAAAATAAGACTAGTATTTAAACAGAACTATATCTTTTTTTTAAAAATATTTTCAAGATTTAAAATAGCTACAAAATATTAATAAAACTATTTTTTTGTAATTTTCGTTTTTAAATATTAAGATAAAATATGAAGTAATGTTTTTTTTTTGTATTTTTCAAAGTTAAAATGACTATAGGATATTAATAAAACTACTTTTTTTATAATTTTCGTTCTTTAATAAAGGTAAAAATATGAAGTAATATTTTTGTATTTTTTCAAAATTATAATGACTGCAAACATTAATAGAACTATATTTTTTTTTGTAATTTTTGAATTTATATAAAGTACCAAAATAAAGTACAATTTTTGTATTTTTCAAGTTTATGAGAGATACATAAACTAAAATTTATATATATATTTTTGAAATTTTCTTTTGCAACGAAATAAAGTAAAAATTGTTAAAATAGCTATATTGGACCCAATTTCACATATTCATGCTAAAAATGTGAAAATTCTCGGGGAGGGTAAAAAATCACGTGCTTACAGCTGCCCCTCTTTGACTGGAAACACGAAGAGTTTTCCTACAAAGAACGACTAGACGTGTTTTTGACCCGACCATTACTTGGACGGACTACACTTAAGGAAAGGGAGGGAATGTGACCGAGCCCTGGTATCTGAGCTGCCGACATATCCTTGGTTATACAGGAATCAGGCCACGTGTAGTTCGGGAATGAGAGAGATAGTGAAGTGTACCGAGGTGGAGAGCCGATCGAGGTGCCGTTCCGTCGAGGTTCCGGTCCGCGGTCCTGTCATTACAACAAAAATGAAAACTGAAAAAGACTAACTACACCTATCAGCTACTAGTTACAAGGATTCCCATCTCTTAAGTCTTCTGAAACTTGGTCTTGAGTCTTGAATGGTGCTTCATACAGACTTTGGATCTGAACCTTGATACTTGCTAGTTGTAGGTGCTAGTTCTTGAGCAGACCATATTTGTTCTCCACTTCCGTAATTTGGGTTCTTTTTCTTTTTTTCTTTTTTTTTTCTCTTTTTCTTCTTGTTTTTTTTTTATTTTTTATTTTTTGGTGACCAGCTTCTGTTGATTATCCCAGACTGTGGACTTGCATTCTTGGGGCGAGCTTCTTGTTGCTACTGTCTTGGATTGAGTGCTGGGGATTTTTGTTGTAACCTTCTGCTTTCTAGTGGGTCACTGCTTGATCTTGAAAAATGTTTCCCCGTTCTACAAGCGGACTCCTGACTTCTTCTATCTTCGACACGCAACAACCTCCGTTCTACAGGCGGGTCCCTGACAATCAAAACAAACAAAACAAACAAAATTTCCTAACCCAGTTTGTACTGGGAAGATTTGTGAGTCGTTAGCAAAATCGTAACTCACTTACACTACTGATGCAATGATGAGAGTAAACTAAAGACTACGCTAGGATGTGCATCTCCTCTGAGCAAAACCAAAACTCTTGCTAGAAAATGTGTCTGCTAAAATAAAACCCTCAATGACTCAAACTAGAAAGTGTGTCTTCTATGGTTGAATCGGAATGAGCTAAACTAGGAAGTGCGTCTCCTAAGGGTGAAAACTTCAGTGACTAGAACTAGGAAGTGCGTCTCCTATGAATAAAATCTCGATTAGGAAGTGCGTCTCCTACGGGTAAACTTCAAAAACTGGACTAGGAATTGTGTCTCCTATGGTCGAACTTAAAATGAATCAAACTAGGAAGTGCATCTCCTAGGGGTGAAATATTTTTAGGAAGTGCGTCTCCTATTGGTGAAACTGAACTTAGGAAGTGCGTCTCCTACTGGTGAAACTTATCTTAGGAAGTGCGTCTCCTACTGGTAAAACTTGCTTAGGAATTGCGTCTCCTACTGGTGGAATATTTTTAGGAAGTGCGTCTCCTACTGGTGAAACTGCTTAGGAAGTGCGTCTCCTACTGGTGAGATATTTTTAGGAAGTGCGTCTCCTATTGGTGAAACTGAACTTAGGAAGTGCGTCTCCTATGGTAAAACTGAACTTAGGAAGTGCGTCTCCTATCGGTGAAATATTTTTAGGAAGTGCGTCTCCTATTGGTGAAACTGAGCTTAGGAAGTGCGTCTCCTACTGGTGAAACTTATCTTAGGAAGTGCGTCTCCTACTGATAAAACTTGCTTTAGGAAGTGCGTCTCCTATGGTGAAACTGAACTTTAGGAAGTGCGTCTCCTACTGGTGAAACTTAACTTAGGAAGTGCGTCTCCTATTGGTAGAACTGAACTTAGGAAGTGCGTCTCCTATGGTAAAACTGAACTTAGGAAGTGCGTCTCCTATGATAAACTGAACTTAGGAAGTGCGTCTCCTATGGTAAAACTGAATTTTAGGAAGTGTGTCTCCTATTGGTACAACTATTCTTAGGAAGTGCGTCTCCTATTGGTGAAACTTCTTAGGAAGTGCGTCTCCTATTGGTACAATGGATCTAGGAAGTGCGTCTCCTACTAGTAAAAACTTGCTTAGGAAGTGCGTCTCCTATCGGTGAAACTTATCTTAGGAAGTGCGTCTCCTATTGGTAGAACCGAACTTAGGAAGTGCGTCTCCTATGGTAAAACTTATCTTAGGAAGTGCGTCTCCTACTGGTAAAACTTGCTTAGGAAGTGCGTCTCCTATGGTAAAACTGACTTTTAGGAAGTGCGTCTCCTATTGGTGAACTATTCTTAGGAAGTGCGTCTCCTACTGGTAAAAACTTGCTTAGGAAGTGCGTCTCCTATTGGGTGCAATAAACTTAGGAAGTGCGTCTCCTACTGGTAAAACTAAACTTAGGAAGTGCGTCTCCTATCGGTAGAACTGAACTTAGGAAGTGCGTCTCCTATGGTAAAACTGAACTTAGGAGGAAATGCATCTCCTATGGGTAAAGACGTGGAATGTATGCCTCTGTTATCTGGGCGGGCTCCCAATTTCAACACTTTAAAAGTAAAGACTGAATGTATTCCTCCGTTATTATGGGCGGGCTCCCAACTTCAACACTTGAAAGTAAAGACTGAATGTATGCCTCTGTTATCTGGGCGGGCTCCCAACTTCAACACTTGAAAGTAGAGACTGAATGTATGCCTCTGTTATACAGGTGGGCGCCTGGAACATGAAATGCAAATACTGAAATGTATTCCTCTCGTTATACAGGTGGGCGCCTGGTAAGAATTTTAAAGACTGAAAGTATTCCTCTCGTTATACAGGTGGGCGCCTGTCTACATGAAATGCAAATACTGAAATGTATTCCTCTCGTTATTCAGGTGGGCGCCTGGTTACATGAAATGCAAATACTGAAATGTATTCCTCTCGTTATTCAGGTGGGCGCCTGGTGGTAAAGATATGAAAAAATGATATGCCCGTATTATACTGGTGGGTGACCTAGAACAGAAATGAAAAGACAGAAATGTATTCCCGCATTATACTGGTGGGTGACCTAGAACAGAAATGAAAGGACAAAAATGTATTCCTCTTGTTATTCAGGTGGGCGCCTGTCTTCAACAATAACTTTGAAAATAAGATCCTATTTGAGGGCGGATGAACCCGACATATCCTTTTTGAAGGCGAATGGACCCAAAATATCCTATTTGAGGGCGGATGAACCCGACAGATCCTATTTGAGGGCGGATGAACCCAACATATCCTATTTGAGGGCGGATGAACCCAACAGATCCTATTTGAGGGCGGATGAACCCGACATATCCTATTTGAGGGCGGATGAACCCAACATATCCTATTTGAGGGCGGATGAACCCAACAGATCCTATTTGAGGGCGGATGAACCCAAAATATCCTATTCGAGGGCGGATGAACCCAACATATCCTATTTGAGGGCGGATGAACCCGACATATCCTATTTGAGGGCGGATGAACCCGACATATCCTATTCGAGGGCGGATGAACCCAACATATCCTATTTGAGGGCGGATGAACCCAACATATCCTATTTGAGGGCGGATGAACCCGACATATCCTATTTGAGGGCGGATGAACCCAAAATATCCTATTTGAGGGCGGATGAACCCGACAGATCCTATCTGAGGGCGGATGAACCCGAAAGATCCTATTCGAGGGCGGATGAACCCAACATATCCTATTTGAGGGCGGATGAACCCGAAAGATCCTATTCGAGGGCGGATGAACCCAAAATATCTTTAAGACTTGAAAATGTCTTACCTCGAATACTTGCTGGGGATTGGGATGAATTTTCCTTTTCTACCTTCCCCAATTTTTTATTATTATTCTCTTTTTTTTTATTCCTTTTTTGTTTTGTTTTTGCATAGCTTCTTCCTTCAAAGACTACCCCCCTTGATTTACTTACCTGTTGGGGGGTAAAATGTTATCAGCTGGGGGTACCTGACTTCCAGAAAATTTTCTAAATGGAAGGAAAATTTTCTGCCCCAGTTTGATAATATCCCTTGTGGCACGCAGTTCTGGCATCAATGCCATTTCCTTTACCTGTTTCAAATCAAACAAAATTGTTAGTTTAAAACATGGTGGTTGGTTGTGATACTCCTACTGGGATGACTTTCCCTTTCTCCTTCCTTGCTCTGCGTTCAACAACTTGTTGGGGATGATCTTATGTGCTGGGGATAATCCCTTCCTGCTGGGGGATATCCCTCTTCTTTTGTGGCATAGCTTGGAAACTGGCATTTCCCCGACCTTTTAGTCTAGTATGGATCTCGCCAAATCACGCTCACCGCTTTCCTTGCTTTGTTCATGGGCCTTGGCCTTGAGGTTTATAACTTTTGTTTTGGCAAGGATATCCCTCTTGATGCTCGTCAATCCTTTTGTCAATTCCCTTTGCTGGGGATATCTTTTTTGACACTGACCTCGCGCTTGTTCCTTGCTGACTATACCATTCGGATATACTAGTCAGATCTCATCTTGGAAAGCTGATGGCATATTTTGAAGTCATTTCATACTTGTTCTGACCGGACAGACTCTATTGGGGAAAATTTTTTATGAAAGGAGAAAGATAACAGAAACAAAATAAAAGACAAAGGAAACGATGACTCTTTTACAAAAGAAACTATAAATAAAAACCTATCAAACGCAGATACCGACTCTAATGGCCATGACATGCGTATGTGGCCTATCCTCTGCCGTCAATCATCTTTTAAGATCTTCCATTGGCGATTCCCCCTCTGATTCTCAATCTTATTCGACTTGTAGTGCCCGAAGGGTTTTCACTATCAAGTCTCTCTCATTTTGGTTTTCTCTCAGCTTTCATCGCCTTATGGTGCCTGTGAAGGTTTTCACCAATAAGACTCTCTCGTTTTATATCTCTCTCCAGCTGGGGATTTTGGAGTGTTTCTGGTATGACTCTTTCTGTTGGAGATTAGAGTCCTTTCTGCTGTGGAACAGAATGTTATGTTCGCCGGTAAGACTCTTCATTTGTCTGACTTGGCATCTTTTGAAGACTGATCGGAAGGTCTTTCTTTGGACCGTAATGGGGGTTTTGGACAGGCTAGAAAGAAAGGGTATAAAAGGCTCAAAAATACATTAATTTTTTGGGTTATTAGTTACAACCTTCGGAATTAGATTTATTTACAACGACCGCAACCTCTGCCCCAGTTTCTTGCTTGGGGATATCTTAATTGTTTTTTTCATTTTTTTTTCAAAACTATGACCGAGCCGTGAAGCGCCTACGTATCCTCTTTGAGGAATCAGGTCAAACGTAGTTCCCAATTCCTCTTTTTCATTTGATTTTCTTTTTTTTCTCTGTTATCAATTTTCTTTTCTTTCTCTTTTCTTTTATTTTTTTTTCTCTTTTTTTTTTCGTTGTTGTTTTCTTTCTTTCTCCCTTTTTTCGTTGTTACTGATTCCGAACGAGGGGTATGAAAGAAAAATAAATAAAGTCTCAAAAGGGGTAACGAAGGATAAAGTGTTTAGGTAGCAGAACAAAATGCCTTCGTCATTCCAGTCTTCAAGACATGCCAAGTGCAAACAACACAATTAAACAATAGATTTATAGTCTCTTCCGATGGTGCTAGACTTGACCATTATATTCAACATCTGTTTGTTCATTTGTCACTTCTAAACACCGCTGGGCGATACTCTCATTATCATGAACGCCCTTCATGCCAATTTGGCGAATCTTGGTTTTAACGGGTTTTCTTCATATTTTACTTGCCCCAGTTCCATATGACTCGAGCTCTGAATAGTCTTAAACCGTCCTTATTTTCTTTAAATGGTTTGACCGCCTTTCTGGGGTTTCATGATTAACTTTAAAGACTAGGCCCAAACTGTGTGCGCATGTCATGTCACTAGAATCGGTGCTGAATAAAAATGACATAATGACTAAACAGAAAGATGACTGGGAATAATCAAAGACTGAATTTTTTGCATTGGACTGAACAAATGGTTTTAAAAACAAAGCAAACCGGAATAAAATCCTAAACAACTTGGACAAAACTTAAACAAACCGCTATGACAAAACGGAAAGATAAGCGGAAAGACATTGACACAAAACAAATCCGAATTACAATCCTAATAATCCGAACAACGGAAATGACAACAAAATAGACCATCAAAGATCCTCTCCGATTGACCCAAAATGGAGTGTCTTTCCAACTATCCAAGCACGACATCTCCGGCTGACCCAAAATGGAGTATCTTCCAACTGCAAAGCATGACATTTTAGCCATTGAGCTCTATATCAACATTGCCAAGACCATCCCCAACTTCAGTATTATCAACATCAATCAACAAGTTCTCAAGATGATTCGCCTGCTCCCTGTCACTGTCGTCGATCACAATTGCCCCTTCCTGAATCATTCTTTCGATTTCCTTTTTCAAAGAATGAACAATCTTCAATGCTATGTCCTTGGACATTAGAGTGGTACATGCATCGTACAGCAGGATTGAACCCTTTTGCATATGGATCTGGAGTATAGCCAAGGAGCGGCTCAATTAGTCCTGAAAGCTTTAGCTTTTCAAACAAACTTGCGTAGGACTCCCCAATTGGCGTGAAATTGTTTCCTTGCCTTTGTTTTCCCCCATGCCCCTGTTTTCTAGGGTCGTTGGGTGCTTGAAAACGTTGTGAAGGCAAGAATGCATTACGTGGTGCTGGCTCTCGCCAGCGGGGGTGACCTGATAGTTGACCCTGCGACCGGACTTTGTTCGGAGGATAATATTGAGGCGGATTATATGGAGCTCGGGGGCAGGCTTGGGCATGATGGTCTGAAAAGAGTGGCTCTGATGGTGGATAGTAGGGTTGTGGAAGGTTGTATGGAGTGTGGGGCCTGGGCTGGTAGTGAGGGGAAGGACCTCTGAATTTGGACCCAGTACCTGCTTCGACTGATGCGACCTCGAGCACACCTCCCGCGCCGCTCTGAATAGCTTGGGTCGTTGCCTTGAGCGCTGAGGTAATTTAGGATTTTGTCAGACCTTAGGCCCTCCTCTATCATGACCCCTATCTTTACCACTTCATTGAAGGATTTCCCAACCGTTGTCACCAAGTGACCAAAGTAAGTTGGATCAAGTGTTTGCAAGAAGTAGTCCACCATTTATCCCTCTTTCATGAGAGGATCAACTCTGGCCGCTTGCTCTCTCCAGCGGAACCCAAACTCACGAAAACTTTCCCCAGGCTTCTTTCCAGTCCTCAGCAATGTGAGACGGTCAGGGACTATCTCGAGATTGTATTGAAAATGACCTGCGAAAGCCTGCGCCAGATCATCCCAAGTATACCATCTGCTGGAATCCTGCCTGGTATACCATTCTAGTGCCGATCCACTCAGACTTTGGCCGAAATAAGCTATCAGCAGCTCATCTTTGCCACCTGCCCCTCTCATTTTGCTACAGAATCCCCGCAAATGCGCCATGGGATCACCGTGCCCTTCATATAAATCAAATTTAGGCATCTTGAACCCGGCCGGGAGTTGGACGTCCGGGAAAGGGCATAGGTCCTTGTAGGCCACGCTGACCTGGTTGCCCAAACCGTGCAGGTTCCTAAAGGACTGCTCCAGGCTTTTGAACTTTCTCAACACCTTATCCTATTCAGGGGCTTTAACCGGTTTTTCAATCTCTGCCGGTACCTCCAAGTGTGGATTGTAAACATGTGGTTCGGGGGCATGGAATGCAGGCTCAGGGGGATAGTATTGCGTATCGTGAGCCTGAAACAATGGCTCACTGGTCGTTCTGTGCAAGGGGGCTGATGTGGGTCCCACAAAAGTGGGAATATCGGGTGTGGGGAGAGGTTGATGGGGTGGTGGAGCCTGGGAATCATGAGGGCTTCTTTCTTGATGGTAACGGGGATTTGGGAGGCTTGTTGAAGGGCCGGAGTGAGGGTATTCCGGCACGTGCCCCAATGGCTCAGGGCTCTTTTGTGCTTTGGCTAGAGCTAGCTGCATTGCATTCATCTCTAGTCCCATCCTTTCTATCTTTCCCATCGCTTCCTTTAACAACTGGCTCATCGGCCTTTCTTCCTCGGTACTATTCTCTGAAGTAGTCATGCTTGTTGTTATCGGTCCTTTGGATCTAGTTTGGTAAGGGTGTGTTGCCAGAATTCTCTAACAACTAACTGTTTGAGATTCGGAAAACAACAAACTTGTTAGCGTTTAGAGTTTAAAAGATTTGATAACAACACATTGAGGATGCAATGCCCCTAGGCAGTTAACGGTTTCTAACATGCTTTGCTTCAAACAACATGAAGTCATCCCGACTTTGCTTATTTGCCCCTTTGAAGTACTTTGGGAACCCCTGTATTTTATTATATTTTGTATTTTCTTTTTCTTTAGATTTTTCATTTTTTTCTCTTTTTTTTCTTTTTCATTCTCTTTTTTTTTTTGCTTTTTTTTTTTCTTTTCTTTTTCCACTTTTTCCCTTTTGTTGTGGTCGAATCTTATGGAGATTGCCTACGTATCATGACCCCGCATGAATCAGACATTGCGTAGTTCGGACCGATAAAAGATAAACAACAGTAAACGTTTTCAATTTTCATATTAGAACAAACTGGGTTTCAAGGATTTAAAGATGACCCGCAAACTTGAAAGTCAAACAAACCGCATGTTCTAATCAAAAGATTGGTAGACTCAAAAACAAAATTCCAGCTCCCTTTCTCTGTTCGACAAATGCAACCAAATGGTTATTTTTTGCAAATGTGGCCCCTTCCAAATTTCACATGAATTTTGAGGCCGGGGAGGATTATTTCGACACTTTACAAACTTGTCCATTCTTTTACGAAAACAACCTTTCGACAACTAAAAGATACTCTAAGGCTGTTTCGGCAAGAACGGTTTAAGACGCGGCCGAAGCTGGCTCGGCTTATTATGACAAAATTCAAACGGTATTCACCTGACCGCCGACTCTTTGTTTTTTTTTCAAATTATGATAAAAACCTTGTATTGCAAACACGGCCTTTCGACGTCTCGGGGACGAAGCTTTTTAAGGCTGTGTGGGTCAATTGGACCAACAATCCTAATCATGACCCAAAGGTGGCTGTTTATGCAAAGTCAGCCTTCCGTCGTCCCTTTCGGGAACATTCGGCTATTTATGGCAAAACAACATCACCTGACTTATTTATGACTCTTTTTATCATTTTTTCAAATTAGAAAACTCAATATTGCAAGCACGGCCTTTCAACATCTCGGGGACGAAGATTTTTAAGGATGTGTGGGCCAATTGGACCAAATCCAAAACATGACCCAAAAAGGTGGCTGTTTATGCAAAGTCAGCCTTCCGGCGTCCCTTTCGGGAACATTCGGCTATGTCTTGATAAAACAGCGTCACCTGACTTCTTTATGACAAAATTAAAATTTGACATATATTTTTTATTTATTTTTTTTGGCTATTTTAGCAAAAGGTGGGTTGGACATCACCCGACTTATTTATGACAAGATTAAATTTTTTGATTTTTGGCTATTTTAGCAAAAGGTGGGGTTGGACCCGATGAGGGTTGCCTACGTATCTCACATCCGGTGAGAATCAAACCCGCGTAGTTCGGACAAATAAGAATAAGTAGGCAAATAATAATAAGCAGATGAACTAACTTTTTTTGAATTTTCGTTTAAAAGAACTACTTTAAAAGAAGCGAGGAAATATTATTTTTTGATTGATTTTCTTTTTAAAAGCAAGACTAATATTTTTTGAATTTTCGTTTTTTTTTATTCTAAAGAAAAGAAGAAAATATTTTCGGAATTTTACCTTCAATATAAGAAATGCTTCTAACATGTTTTTTTTTTTTTTGAATTTTGAATTTTCTAAAGAAGAATCAAAATATTTTCGGATTTTTTTATTTATCTATTTTATCTTGTTGAATTTTGAACTTTCTTTTGATTTTTTTTTGGATTATATATATACTTATTTTTGGAACAAATAATAAAATCACATTCGACGCCGGACTCTTTTTATTTTTATTTCTGGCATTTTCATAGACAAACAAAGTAAAATAAATAAAACATTTTTTTTATTATTATTTTTTTTTAAAAAAAAAACAGATTCTTTTTTATTTTCATTTAATGGCAAAACAAACTATTTTCTTTAATATTTTAAAAAAACCAGACAGAACGATGATGATTTTTTTTATTTTTTTTATTTTATTTTTTCCTTTGCTTTTAATATAACAAACTAACAAGACATTTTTTCATTTTCAAAATTTCGGCAGAGTTTCGACTCTACTCAGACTTCTATGCTGTTATTTTCTCCCTTTTTCACGATTTTCTTATATGTGGAAAATGATGACAACATACAAAATCTTTTTTGAATTTTCATGCTTTGTTTTTATTTGTATTTTTATTTTTTATATTTATTATTTCTTTCCAAAAATGTGGCATGGGAGACATAATGATTTCCAAGACTTCTTTGATTCCGCAAATGCTCCCCATGCGTTTTTCCCAACATATGAAGCGTGGGGGACATATGGGAATTCCAAGACTTCTTGGATTCCACAAATGTTCCCCATGTGCTTTCCCAAAAAGCAAGCGTGGGGGACATAGGGAATTCCAAGGCTTCTTGGATTCCACAAATGTTCCCCATGCTTTGATTAAAATAACATCCTGCTGGAAATGACCAAATGACCCATACGCCCTTGACTAAATACAACATGTAGCACATAGGTTGCCGAAAGATTGTCTATTATTTTCAGGTTGCTTGTCCTAGACGGACCCAACCCCTATGTTGAGTCCCCTAAGTCAAATGCACATGATGCAAATAAACGTTCCTACTAGGGATCCGGCATGTGGCTTTGTTATACTAGGTTCAAAACCTGGGTATTTGTTCTAGACCTGGCTTACCCAAATGGACAGTTTGAGCCGAAGCGGGGGCAACGTACCGGGAGCACGAAAGTCTGCCCGGCCTAGTTACTTGTCCTAACTCCGTCTTATTTGGTATGACTTTAACAGAAAGGTGGGTCACGCGCACGTGTACACCATAAATTCAGAAGACTCAGAAAGAAGGGTTTCGTAGCAGTTTTATATACACAATTCAGATAATATTAAAGCGGTAAAAGCATCATTTAGCACATTAAGCATATATCATGTAAAAATCAGATAATAAATAAAGCCAAATAACAACAATTATTCTAAGCTCGAATTCTTAACCCTGAACCAGTGGTTCTGGGTTTATCGTCCCCAGCAGAGTCGCCAGAGCTGTCACACCTCCTTTTTCCGCACCCGCGAGGGTGCAAGGGAGTTTTTTCCAATTAAAGGACAATCGAAACGGGATTTGCTTATTTATTTCAGAGTCGCCACTTGGAAGATTTAGGGTGTCCCAAGTCACCAATTTTAATCCCGAATCGAGGAAAAGAATGACTCCATATTACAGTCTGCGTACCAGAAATCCGGATAAGGAATTCTGTTAACCTAGGAGAAGGTGTTAGGCATTCCCGAGTTCCGTGGTTCTAGCACGGTCGCTCAACTGTTATATTCGGCTTATTTATCTGATTTTTAATACAATTATGAACCATGTGCAAATTTTATCTTTTACCGCTTTATTATTATTGTTTTTACAAGAATGTGAACATCGCTTAAAACACGTCTTTGGACTGCGTCACATGAAATGCACCCACAATCCGGAACGCATTTTATTTGATGTTTTGAGATTTGGATTTGGGTCGCATGAAATGCACACCCGAGCTTAAGAAAGTAAATTATTAAACACGCGCCTAAAGAGACTATCGCGTTATTATTTTGGGAAGGCCACGAAATTCACTAAGCGGCCCTCCTGAATTCTAAGTAATTTAAAACAAGTATTTACTGAGGGCCTCGCAATTTGTATTTTTATTCGGCGAGGCTCATCTCGTTCTTATTTTTTAAAGGAATTTGCAACGTCATGGAAATGCATCTCGGGCCACGCCACAATCAATGTGCCCGTGACTAGAGACATATTTCGACTCCGTTGAGATTTGGATTTGGGTCACATAAATGTGCACCCGAGTTTAGGGAGATAACATTATTAAAGGCGCGCCAAAAGCAACTAGCGCATTATTATTTTTGGGGAGGGCCGTGAAATTTGTTAAACGGTCCATCCCGGAATCTAAGTATTTAATACATATATTTTGTGAGGGCCCCGCAATTTGTCCCTTTTATTCGGCGAGGCTCGTCTCATTTTATTTTTTATTATTATTATTTATTATTTTTATTTTTTTATTTTTTTAAAAGGATGCCATTTTTATGTCTTTAACAATACTAAAACTTACGGCCTCTTTACAACTAAAATCCCATGACTTGTTAGAAGTTTAATAAAAGGAGTTTAGTGAATGAGTGTTTCGGTAGTAGTAACAGCATGCACTAATACTATTTTTTTTCGAATGACCTAACCGAAGGAAAGGACGAACAGATTAACGTCAAGCTTGTGTCATAGAACGACTAGTCCAACTTAATTAAACGACATCAAATAAATAAGAATAATATAACATGAAAATGAACCAAAATGCAGACAATGAAACATAGGCAGAAAATTTCCATACCAATTTTTATATTGCATCTCAAACATTCAACGTAAAGTTTATTTATCTAATACATCGAGGTTTACTAACCTTTGCACCTCGACAAACTCAGAGCGACAAAAACGATTCTGACGGAACTCAAGCCGGACCTTTCTGAACGAAGAACAACGACGGAACCTCGGACAGCGCCTCGACGTACCGGACCTCGACGAACCAGAGTCGACCTCGACGGAAAAACAGACAACTCGGCCAAGCAAGATTGCAGCAACCCACCACTGCTCGGAAACGCAGCTACGACTGCCTGGCATGCAGCGATAGCTGCTCGTCGGACTGAAAATGGCGGACTGGTTCGTTAGAGCTAGGAGGAGGAAAGGTGGTTGCCGATGTTTGGTGGTCGAAGGCGGGGGACAGTGGCAACGTGGGCAGTGACGATGGCGGAGAGGGAGCTGGGGGAAGGTGACGGGCCTGTTGGGTGCGACAGTGGGTCGACGGAGGGGAGGTGGTTATGGTCGTTTGAACCGTTGACGGAGGTGGAGGGAGCTGGTGGTTTTGGGTTATGGTTGCTCGTCAGGAAGAAGGGAAGCTGGTGGTTCGCCGGTGGTCTTGAGGAAGCAGGTTGACGGGGATGGTGCGTGGGGGTGCCGGAAGGTGGTGACTGGTTGGTCGCGGGACGTGAGGGTTTTCGGTTATGGCGTCGGGGTGGTGTTTGGGAGGAGGAGGGTGGTCCGGTTTGGTCGTGAGGGTGTGGGACTGGTGGGTTTGGGTAGGGTTCTGCTAGGGTACTTGCTTCTTCTTCTTCTTGAAGAAGAAGCGTGAACAGTAGTCGTTCTTGTAGGGTTTTTGCTTCTTCTCTTTTGAGAAGAAGATGTACAGTACCTCTTTTCAAAAATCCCAAAATCCTCCTTTAAAAATGTGTTTTGTCCGTGTTTTTGTAATACAATGCCCATGAAAATGAGCCCCACGCGTGGTGGGGTTCGAGGCATATGTCTCCCACGCGTGGTGGGGTTCCCCACGTGTCCTGGACACGGTTTATTGTGGGCTAGGTCCGAAAATTAGGCCTAAAACCGGGTAGTTTGAACCCGAATATTATTCTTTTGCCCGGACCCGAGAAATAGGAACACGTTGCTTAACTAGTCCTATGCAAGCAAAATAACTACCAAAAATAAGACTAGTATTTAAACAAAACTATATCTTTTTTTTAAATATTTTCAAGATTTAAAATAGCTAAAAAATATTAATAAAACTATTTTTTTGTAATTTTCGTTTTTAAATATTAAGATAAAATATGAAGTAATGTTTTTTTTTTTGTATTTTTCAAAGTTAAAATGACTATAGGATATTAATAAAACTACTTTTTTTGTAATTTTCGTTCTTTAATAAAGGTAAAAATATGAAGTAATATTTTTGTATTTTTTCAAAATTATAATGACTGCAAACATTAATAGAACTATATTTTTTTTGTAATTTTCGAATTTATATAAAGTACCAAAATAAAGTACAATTTTTGTATTTTTCAAGTTTATGAGAGATACATAAACTAAAATTTATATATATATTTTTGAAATTTTCTTTTGCAACGAAATAAAGTAAAAATAGTTAAAATAGCTATATTGGACCCAATTTCACATATTCATGCTAAAAATGTGAAAATTCTCGGGGAGGGTCAAAAATCACGTGCTTACACTCATTAACTCTGGTATAGAACTCCTCTATGCAGGTCTTTTCAGCGGATCCATGGCTCAGAAACTGGGCTCGGTGACATAGGTGTTCGGTCATCCACATTTGCAACAACAAATTGCAACCCTCGAAAAAGTTTCCTTCGGCTTTGCAAGACGTGAGAGCCCGGAACATATCAGATACTATCATGGGCGCCAACGTACTATCTCTCTATGTAAGCAACGTACTGACGACCCCTGCTATCTTTATGTCAATATTCCCGTCTTTTCTTGGGAATACTAAGAGTCCTAAGAAAGTTATCATGAAAGCAATCCGTCTATGTTCTTCCCATTTTTGACGACTACTTTTGCTGCACAACTGGTTTTCTGGCTTGTCGAATCCTCCTATGTGGCCATATCTTTGATATATGAAACTCATACTGCAAAAACCTTTTGCCAAGTCAGGGTTATGAATTGTTCTGACTATCTTTAAGGAGTCCAGAAACCGGTGTATTGCTACAGCTCTTGGAGCAATCAGATATTTGTGCCTCAAAAGAGTCTCAGCACTGCCGATATACCCTGCTATTTCTTCTAAAGTTGGGGTAAGTTCAAAGTCCGAGAAATGGAAGACATTGTGCGCAGGATCCCAGTGGGGGACTAGTGCCCTTATGATATCTCCCCGTGACCTGATATCCAACAAACTCGTGAGGCCTTTCAGATACTTCTTGATTTCGTCATGCCCTTCTTTGCCTAAATCATTCCACCAGAGCCGCAATTGGAGGGGGATTTTATTCATGATTGAAAAGGGTTCATTTGGAGTCGTGCTCATTCTGCACATTTATTAATAAGATTTTAACAAACGAAACTTATTCTGATAAAAACAAAAATATATGCGATTTTTCTCAAAAGGATTTCTGAACACGACCTCTCAGCACTTCATGAACGAAGATTTTTAAGGTTGTGTGAGAAAAAAACGAGGTGGCCGTCTGTACCAAGGCAGCCTTCCGGAGTTCCTTTCGGGAACATTTGGCTATTTTTGACATAAGCGGCATCACCCGGACTTGTTTATGACTCTTTTATCATTTTTCAAAAATAGAAAATTCAACATTGCAAACACGGCCTTTCAATGCCTCGGGGACGAAGATTTTTAAGGATGTGTGGGTCAACTGGACCAAGTCTTAAAAATGACCCAAAGGTGGCTGTTTATGCAAAGTCAGCCTTCCGGCGTCCCTTTCGGGAACATTCGGCTATGTCTTGATAAAACAGTGGCACCCGACTTCTTTATGACAATTAAAATTTGACATATTTTTTTTTGCTATTTTTTGTAAAAGGGGAAGTTACATCACTAGACTTATTTACGACAAAATTAAAAATCTTTGATATGTTTTTTTTTGTTTTTTTTTATATTTGTTTTTGGCTTTTTAGCAAAAGGTGGGGTTGGACCCGATGAGGGTTGCCTACGTATCTCACATCCGGTGAGAATCAAACCCGCGTAGTTCGGGTAATCAAGAATAAGTAGATGAACTAACTTCTCCTTTTTTTTTGAATTTGTGAAAGAACTACTTTAAAAGGAGAAAGGAAGTATTTTATTTTTTTTTGGATTTTTGATTGATTTTCTTTTTAAAAAGAAAGACTTCTAAGATATTTTTTTTTCTCTCATTTCCATTTGTTTTTTTTTCTCATTCTAAAGGAAGAAGAAAATATTTTTCGGAATTTTACCTTTAATAAAAGAAATGCGTCTAAAATTTTTTTTTTTGAATTTTGAATTTTCCTTTCAATTTTGAAAGAAGAATCAAAATATTTTCGGATTTTTTTCTTCTTATTATACATTTTTTTAAAAAAAATAATTAAAAGACTTTCTAAAGAAGTTAATAATGCAAAATATTTTAGGATTTTTGTTTGTTTTTTTAAAAATTGGGAGTCTAAAAACTTTTCTAGACTTTTTGGCAAGACAAATATTTTGCAACAAATAAAGACATATATATATTTTTTGGAAATAAAAGCTTTTGGATATATATATATATATATATATATATATATATATATATATATATATATATATATATATATATATATATATATATATATATACATGTATATATTTGTGACAAATAATGAAAGACTCTTTTTTTATTATTATTATTTTTGGATTTTCATAAAAAAAACCATTTTAAAAATAAGACTCTTTTTGATTTTTATTTTTATAACAAGACAAACTATATATTTCTATATTTTTTCTGAAAAACAAAACAGAACAACGATTCTTTTTTCTATTTTTCCTTTGCTTTTAATAAAACAAACTAATAAGACGTTTTTTTTAAAGAGCTGTCACACCTCCTTTTTCCGCACCCGCGAGGGTGCAGGGGAGTTTTTCCAATTAAAGGACAATCGAAAGGGGATTTATTTATTTATTTCAGAGTCGCCACTTGGGAGATTTAGGGTGTCCCAAGTCACCAATTTTAATCCCGAATCGAGGAAAAGAATGACTCCATATTACAGTCTGCGTACCAGAAATCTAGATAAGGAATTCTGTTAACCCGGGAGAAGGTGTTAGGCATTCCCGAGTTCCATGGTTCTAGCACGGTCGCTCAACTGTTATATTCGGCTTGATTATCTGATTTTATACAAATGTGAACTTATGTGCCAATTTTATCTTTTAACCGCTTTTATCATTCACTGTTATTTTTATAGGACTTGCAACGTCGTGAAAACATATCTCGAACCACGTTACATCATTGCACCCGTGGTTATTGACATATCTCGACTCGGTTGAGATTTGGATTTGGTCACATAAATGTGCACCCGAATTTAGGGAGATAACATTATTAAAGGCACGCCTAAAGCAACTAGCGCATCATTATTTTGGGGTAGGGCCGTGAAATTTGCTAAACGGCCCGTCCCGGAATCTAAGTATTTAATACATATATTTTGTGAGGGCTCCGCAATTTGTCCCTTTTATTTGGCGTGGCTCGTCTCATTTTTATTATTATTATATATTTTTTTTATTTTTTTATTATTTTTTTTTTAAAAAGGGTAAACTTAAAGTTACTACATTTTTATTTTTATCTATTTAAAGAGTTAATTCAAAGTTATTAAAATATATTGCAAGCCATGTTGTACGTAACGCACTAGTGGTTCACGACAAGTTCTATTTAACTACGTTCCAAATTGGAGCCGGGTCACATGAGATGCACCCCCGGTTCCTTTAATCTAATTACATACAAATAACAATATTGCCACAAATCACTAATTTGACGCTATTTATAAACTATCATTCTTTTTCCTCTTAATCTAGTTTAATGAAATATAAGCTGATAATCTAACAATAAATGGCAACCATCTGACAATTAGTGATAAAAAAAATAAAATTAACAACAGAACATAACATTAACAATCAGTGATAAACTAACATGACGAGATAAACTTTAAAATACGGCAAATATATTACTACTACTCAAATTTACCGAGACAAGATATGGAAGCAAAGAATACACCGAGGCAACAAAAATAACATGAATACTCACGTTTAACAGCAACGTCGAGTTTCAACATCTCGAACTCGCCAAAAATGGACAGCAACAACCTCGACGTACCGGACCTCGACGAACCAAAGTCGACCTCGACGGAACTCATCCCGGACAGAACTTCTGGGCTGTTTTTTTTTTTGAACGTTTTCGTTAGGTTTCAGCTTGTGCGTATGTGTGTTTTCTTGGTCAGTCATGGCAAGGGGGAAGGGCCGTTCATGGCTAAACTCTGCAAGCAGTTGTTTGGACGTGGGGGTGACGACGGGAGGCAACAGTAGTTGCTGTTTGATCCAGCCTAAGGCGTGATGGTCGCCGGACAGTGACGACGAGCAAGAGCTGGACGAGGTAGAGGGAGTTGGTAGCGTGAGGAAGGTGAAGGCGATGGTTATGGCTAGGTCGTTTGGTCGTCGACTGGTGAGGCTGGTCGGAGGTTTGGTGGACTGGTTGTCGACGGGGGTGCGACTGGTTTGTGATGGAGGTGGTTTTTGTTGATGGTTATGGCGTTTGGACAGTGGGTCGGGGGCAGCGACGACGACGGTGGAGTATGGTCGTTTGGGCAGTGGTCGACGATGGAGGAGTGGGGCGGTATGCTGGTAACAGGCAGTAGGGTTTTGGGTGTTTGTTGACGGGTAGGTGTTTGGGCGGCGGCGATGGCTGGTTGCGATGGAGTTTGGGGAGGAGACGGGGTGGTTTGGGTGACTTTAACGATGGTTTAGGGTGTTGCTCAGGTTGGTCGTGGGTAGGGTTCCGTTTTTGTAGTAGGGTTTTTTCTTTCTTCTTTCTGAAGAAGACAGATGAACAGTAGTTCCCCCAGCAACATTTTTCAAGTCCTTTTTTGTGTAGCTTTGCCCGTGCATTTGTATGCTTCTGCCAAGAAAAATGAGCCCCACGCGTGGTGGGGTTCCCCGTGTATGGGATTCTGTCCGTGTTCCCTACGTGTGGCGGACTCGGATTATTATGGGCTAGGTCCGAAAATTAGGCCTAAAAGCGGGTAAGTTTGAACCCGAATATTATTCTTTTTCTCGGACCCGACTAAGGACACGACGTTGCTTAACTAGTCCTATGCAAGAAAAATAACTACCAAAAATAAGACTAACATTTAAACAAAACTATATCTTTTTTAAATATTTTTCAAGATTTAAAATAGCTACAAAATATTAATAAAACTATTTTTTTGTAATTTTCATTTTTTTAATAAAGACAAAATATAAAGTAAAATTTTTTGTATTTTTCCAAAATTAAAATGACTACAAAACATTAATAGAATTATATTTTTTTTGTAATTTTCGAATTTATATAAAGTACCAAAATAAAGTACAATTTTTGTATTTTTTCAAGTTTATGAGAAATACATAAACTAAAATTTATATATGTATTTTTGTGATTTTTTCTTTTTGCAACGAAATAAAGTAAAATAATTAAAATGGCTATATTAGACCCAATTTCACATATTCCCGCTAAAAATATGAAAATTCTCGGGGAGGGTCAAAAATCAGGTGTCTACAGCTGCCCTCTTTGACTGGAAACACGAAGAGTTTTCCGACAAAGAACGACTAGACATGTTTTTGACCCGACCATTACTTGGACGGACTACACTAAGGAAAGGGAGGGAATGTGACCGAGCCCTGGTATCTGAGCTGCCTACATATCCTTGGTTATACAGGAATCAGGCCACGTGTAGTTCAGAAATGAGAGAGATGGTTAAGTGTACCGAGGTGTAGAGCCGATCGAGGTGCCGTTCCGTTGAGGTTCCGGTCCGTGGTCCGGTCATTACATCAAAAATGAAAACTGAAAAAGACTAACTAAGCCTATCAGCTACTAGTTACAAGGATTCCTATCTTTAAGTCTTCTGAAACTTGATCTTGAGTCTTGAATGGTGCTTCATACAGACTTTGGATTTGAACCTTGCTACTTGCTAGTTGTAGGTGCTAGTTCTTGAATAGACCATATTTGTTCTGCCTACGTATCCTTGAGCATACCTTGATACCTTTTTTGTGTCCAGCTTTTGTTGACCATCTCAGACTGTTGACTCGCATTCTTGAGGCGAGCTTCTGCTATTTATAACTTGGTTGAATGCTGGGGACTTTAGCCGTAGCCTTCTACTTCCCGGTGCTGGGGATTTTTATTGTTTCCTGCGGGGGATCCCTATTGTATTCCTCTGCTTTATTGATTGTAAGTGTGCTCCTTTCTCATATGAGCAGGCTTTTGGCTTCAATACTTCAATTGTATTCCCTTATTCTCCAGGTGGGTGCCTGATTTCTATTTCTTTTCTTTATCCTTGTTCTCCAGGTGGACGCCTGATTTCTTCCTTCCTTTGTCCTTGTTCTCCAGGTGGACGCCTGATTACTTCTTTTCTTTGTCCTTGTTCTCCAGGTGGACGCCTGATTTCTTCCTTTCTTTGTCCTTGTTCTCCAGGTGGACGCCTGATTTCTTCTTTGTCGGCTTGCGTTTTCCTCCGATGCTTTTATTTTGTGAACTTGAGGGATGGTACGGGCCTTTTGCTCCTCTGAGTACCAGTTTTCATTTTGCTTGATCCGCTGGGGACATGGCCTTCTTCATCAAGCCTTTCAATGGTTCCTTCGGCGGTATGGCTCTCTTCATCAGATTTGCCACGCTGGGCATGACTCATTGTTCACAAGCTGCTTCTTTCAAAATGCGTCCTTACGCGTCCTTTTGACTCGTGTGCCTGAGTTTGCCGCCCTCTGCTTCCCGGTGCTGGGGATTTTTATTGTTCCCTGCTGGATATTCCTGTTGTAACCTTCTACCTTCCGGTGGGGTTACTGCTCTCAAAACCTGAAATATTTAAACTAAAACATAAAAATATTCCTCTCGTTATACAGGTGGGCGCCTATTTAAACTAAGACATGAAAATTATTCCTCTCGTTATACAGGTGGGCGCCTATTTAAACTAAGACATGAAATTTATTCCTCTCGTTATACAGGTGGGCGCCTATTTAAACTAAGACATGAAAATTATTCCTCTCGTTATACAGGTGGGCGCCTATTTAAACTAAGACTGAAAATTATTCCTCTCGTTATACAGGTGGGCGCCTATTTAAACTAAGACATGAAAAGTATTCCTCTCGTTATACAGGTGGGCGCCTATTTAAACTAAGACATGAAAAGTATTCCTCTCGTTATACAGGTGGGCGCCTATTTAAACTAAGACATGAAAATTATTCCTCTCGTTATACAGGTGGGCGCCTATTTAAACTAAGACTGAAAATTATTCCTCTCGTTATACAGGTGGGCGCCTATTTAAACTAAGACATGAAAATTATTCCTCTCGTTATACAGGTGGGCGCCTATTTAAACTAAGACATGAAAATTATTCCTCTCGTTATACAGGTGGGCGCCTATTTAAACTAAGACATGAAAAGTATTCCTCTCGTTATACAGGTGGGCGCCTATTTAAACTAAGACATGAAAAGTATTCCTCTCGTTATACAGGTGGGCGCCTATTAAGACATGAAAATTATTCCTCTCGTTATACAGGTGGGCGCCTATTTAAACTAAGACATGAAAATTATTCCTCTCGTTATACAGGTGGGCGCCTATTTAAACTAAGACTGAAAATTATTCCTCTCGTTATACAGGTGGGCGCCTATTTAAACTAAGACATGAAAATTATTCCTCTCGTTATACAGGTGGGCGCCTATTTAAACTAAGACTGAAAATTATTCCTCTCGTTATACAGGTGGGCGCCTATTTAAACTAAGACATGAAAATTATTCCTCTCGTTATACAGGTGGGCGCCTATTTAAACTAAGACTGAAAATTATTCCTCTCGTTATACAGGTGGGCGCCTATTTAAACTAAGACATGAAAAGTATTCCTCTCGTTATACAGGTGGGCGCCTATTTAAACTAAGACATGAAAATTATTCCTCTCGTTATACAGGTGGGCGCCTATTTAAACTAAGACTGAAAATTATTCTTCTCGTTATACAGGTGGGCGCCTATTTAAACTAAGACATGAAAATTATTCCTCTCATTATACAGGTGGGCGCCTATTTAAACTAAGACATGAAAATTATTCCTCTCGTTATACAGGTGGGCGCCTATTTAAACTAAGACATGAAAAGTATTCCTCTCGTTATACAGGTGGGCGCCTATTTAAACTAAGACATGAAAATTATTCCTCTCGTTATACAGGTGGGCGCCTATTTAAACTAAGACATGAAAAGTATTCCTCTCGTTATACAGGTGGGCGCCTATTTAAACTACAATTTAGAAAATAAAATCCTATTCGAGGGCGGATGAACCCAAAATATCCTATTCGAGGGCGGATGAACCCAAAATATCCTATTCGAGGGCGGATGAACCCAAAATATCCTTTAAAACTTGAAAATGCTTTACCTCAACACTTGCTGGGGATTATTTACTTACTTGCTGGGGGGATAAAATGTTATCAGCTGGGGGTACCTGACTTCCAGAAAATTTTCTAAATGGAAGGAAAATTTTCTGCCCCAGTTTGATAATATCCCTTGTGGCATGCAGTTCCGGCATCAATGCCATTTCCTTTACCTGCTTCAAATCAAACAAAATTTGTTAGTTTAAAACATTGTGGTTGGTTGTGATACTCCTACTGGGGATGGCTTTTCCCTGCGCTGTGTTCCACGACTTGTTGGGGATGATATTATGTGCTGGGGATAATCCCTTCCTGCTGGGGATATCCCTCTTCTTTTGTGGCATAGCTTGGAAACTGGCATTTCCCCGACCTTTAGTCTAGTATGGATTTCGCCAAATCATGCTCACTACTCTCCTTGCTTTGTTCACGGGCCTTGTCTTTGAGGTTTATAACCTTGGTTTTGGCAAGGATATCCCTCTTGACGCTCGTCAATCCTTTTGTCAATTCCCTTTTGCTGGGGATATCTTTATTGATACTGGCCTCGCGCTTGTTCCTTGCTGACTATACCATTTGGATGTACTAGTCAGATCTCATCTTGAAAAGCTGATGGCATATTTGAAGTCATTTCATACTTGTTCTGACCAGACAGACTCTATTGAGGAATTTTTCTATGAAAGGAGAAAGATAAAAGAAACAAAATAAAAGACAAAGGAAACGATGACTCTTTTACAAAAGAAACTATAAATAAAAATCTATCAAACGCAGATACCAACTCTAATGGCCATGACATGCGTATGTGGCCTATCCTCTGCCGTCAATCATCTTTTAAGATCTTCCATTGGCGATTCCCCCTCTGATTCTCAATCTTATTCGACTTGTAGTGCCCGAAGGGTTTTCACTATCAAGCCTCTCTCATTTTGGTTTTCTCTCAGCTTTCATCGCCTTACGGTGCCTGTGAAGGTTTTCACCAATAAGACTCTCTCATTTGTATCACTTTCCAGCTGGGGATTTGGAGTATTGCCGGTATGACTCCCTCTGTTGGAGATTAGAGTCTTTTCTGCTGTGGAACAGAATGTTAGGTTCGCCGGTAAGACTCTTCATTTGTCTGACTTGGCATCTTTTGAAGACTGATCGGAAGGTCTTTCTTTAGACCGTAATATGGGTTTTGGATAGGCTAGAAAGAAAGGGTATAAAAGGCTCAAAAATACATTAATTTTTGGGTTATTAGTTACAACCTTCGGAATTAGATTTATTTACAACAAACGCAACTTTTGCCCCAGTTTCTTGCTTAGGGATATTTTAATTGATTATTTTTCATTTTTCAAAACTATGACCGAGCCGTGAAGCGCCTACGTATCCTCTTTGAGGAATCAGGTCAAACGTAGTTCCCAATTCCTCGGTTTTCATTTGACTTTCCTCTTCTTTTTTTCTCTTCTCTTTTTTCATCATTTTTCTTTCCTTCTTTTCATTTTTCTTTTGTCGTTTTGTTGATTTTTCTTTTTTCTTTTTTCTCTTTTTTTTCTTAGTTGTCACTGATTCCGAACGAGGGGTATGAAAGAAAATAAATAAGGCTCAAAAGGGGTAACGAAGGATAAAGTGTTTGGGTAGCAGAACAAAATGCCTTCATCATTCAAGTCTTCAAAACATGCCAAGTGCAAACACTACAATTTAAATTTGTAGTCTCTTCTGATGGTGCTGGACTTGACAATTATACTCCACATCTGTTTGTTCATTTGTCACTTATAAAGCACCGTTGGGCGACACTCTCATTCTCATTATTATGAACGACCCTCATGCCAATTTGGCGAATCTTTGATTTTTAACGGTTTTCTTTGTGCTTAACTTGCCCCAGTTCCATATGACTCGGGATCTAAATAATCTCAAACCGTTCTTATTTCCTTTAAATGCTCTGATCACCTTTGTGGGGTTTTATGATTAACTTTTAAGATTAGGCCCAAACTGTGTGTGCATGTCATGTCACTAGAATCGGCACTGAACAAAATGATAAAGGACTAAACAAAAAGATGACTGGAAATGATAAAAGACCGGATTTTGCATTGGACTACTGGTGAAATGGTTTAAATAACAAAACAAACAAAACAATCCAGAACGAAATCCTAAAACAAACTGGACAAAATTTAAACAACCGCTACGTCAAAACGGAAAGTTAAGACAGTCTGACACAAGACGATATCCGACTTATAACCCTAATAATCCGAACAACAGAAATGACAACAAAATAAGCCACCACAGGCTTCTCTCTTGCTAACCAAGGAACGAAGTATCTTCCCACTTTATCAAAACTGGCATCTTAGCCACTAAGCTTTGCATCAATACTGCCGAGACCATTACCAGCTTCAACCTCATCAACCTCCGTCGGCAAGTTCTCGAGGGGGTTCGAGTGCTCCATGTCACTGTTATTAATCACAACCCGCCCTTCTCGGATCATTTTCTCTACTTCCCTTCTCCAACTATGACAACTCTCAATGTTGTGCCCTACGAAATTGGAGTGGTAGGCGCATCGCGCTGCAGGATCAAAGCTCCTTGCAAGTGGATTTAGAGTACATGCGGGGAGTGGCTCAATCGAGCCAGCATGCCTTAGCCTTTCAAACAGACTGGCATAAGATACCCCGATAGGGGTGAGAGCCTTTCCTCGTTTCAGCAACCTCTTCATTCTTGTATGTTGACAGGGTCGGAAACCTGATCCAGATGGCTTTTGGTAGGCTTGTATGAGTGGGTAAGCATTTCGTGGAGTCGGGTACCTGGGAAGTGAGGTATGGCTTTTGAGGTCACGGGGAAAGAAGTGGTGTTGGGGAGCGGAGAAGCATTGAGGAGTGATGGAGCTACTCGGATAGCTGGGAAAGCTGCCATAAGTGGGTTGGGATGGAGAGTATGGGGGATCTTCCATTATGGTGTTGGGTGCTTGGGAAATGACCGAGTTCAAGAGACTTGGCGGTTGAGGGGGTGGTGCTTTTCCCGTTATCCATGCCTGATACATGTCTGCCACATGCTGTCTCAGCATTTTCACTTCTTCTACCAACTCGTTGTTCCGTTCGACCAATTGTTGTCGGTCATCAGTACCGACCCACCCGGTTCTGCGGTTCTGAGCCATTGTCCTTTGATTTTGCTTTGCAGGGAGGAGTTACCACAACCAACCACTTTCTATATATGGACACATCAAAGGGAAGCCATCACGTTAGTGTTAGGGCATTGGACAGACAATCATATATCAGAGATACAATGTACCTAAGCAGTTAGACAATTGTGCCCCCTGAAAATCTTCCACACTCTCTTTTATTTATTTATTATTATATTTTTTATATTTTTTATTTTATTTTAGTGGTGGTCGAATCTTATGGAGATTGCCTACGTATCATGACCCCGCATGAATCAGACCGAGCGTAGTTCGGACCAATAAAAGATAAACAATACTAATCATTTTTTTTCAATTTACATATTAAAATAAACTGAAAAAAATCAAACAAACCACATATTCTAATTAAAGATTTATAAACTCAAAAACAAAAGGCTAGCTCCCTTTCTCTGTTCGACAAATGCAACCAAATAGTTATTTTTGCAAATGTGACCCCTTCCAAATTTCACATGAATTTTGAGGCCGGGAAGGGTTATTTTATAACACTTTACAAACTTGTCCGTCCTTTTACGAAAATAACCTTTCGACAACTGAAAGATACTCTAAGGCTATTTCGGCAAGAACGGTTTAAGCCGCGGCCGAAGCTGGCTCGGCTTATTTTATTTTTCATTTTTTTTTGACTAAACATCCAAATGGCATTCACCTGACCCGTTGACTCTTTGTTTTTTTTCAAATTACGATAAAAACCTTGTGTTGCAAACGCGGCCTTTCGACATCTCGGGGACGAAGCTTTTTAAGGCTGTGTGGGTCAACTGGACCAAACTCCTAGACATGACCCAAAAGGTAGCTGTTTATGCAAAGTCAGCCTTCCGGCGTCCCTTTCGGGAACATTCGGCTATTTATGACAAACAACATCTCCTGACTTAGTTATGACTCTTTTATTGTTTTTCGAAAATAGGAAACTCAATATTGCAAACACGGCCTGTCAACGTCTCGGGGACGAAGATTTTTAAGGCTGTGTTGGTCAACTGGACCAAATCTTAAAAAATGACCCAAAGGTGGCTGTTTATGCAAAGTCAACCTTTTGGCGTCCCTTTCGGGAACATTCGGCTATGTCTTGATAAAACAGCGTCATCCGATTTCTTAAAAATTTGACATATTATTATTTATTTGTTTTTGGCTTTTTAGCAAAAGGTGGGGTTGGACCCGATGAGGGTTGCCTACGTATCTCACATCCGGTGAGAATCAAACCCGCGTAGTTCGGGCAAATAAACTATTTTTGAGAAGACCCTTTTCCATTTTCTATCCTTTTTTTTATATATGGCAAACAAACAAACTATTATTTTTCATTCATAACAAACAAACTAACGTAAAACATAAAACATTCCTTTTTTTTTATTTGTTTTCTTATTCTAAAGAAAAAAGAAAATGTTTTTTTTTTTGGAATTTTTACCTTTAATAAAAGAAATGCTTAAAAAACATATTTTTGAATTTTGAATTTTTAAAGAAGAATCAAAATATTTTCGGATTTTTTATTTTTTATTTTTTATTTTAAAAAAAAAAAAAAATTCTTTTGATTTTTTTTTTTGGATCATATATATATTTATTTTGGAACAAATAATAAAATCACGTTCAACGCCCGACTCTTTTTGTTTTTATTTTTGGCATTTTCACAGACAAACAAAATAAAATAAAATATTTTAAAAACCAGACTCTTTTTCATTTTCATTTAATGGCAAAACAAACTATTTTATTTTCTATATTTTTTGAAAAAAAAACAAGACATAACAATGATGATTTTTTTTCTTCTATTTTTCCTTTTCTTTTAATATAACAAACTAATTCAAAATTTCGGCAGAGTTTCGATACTACTCGGACATTAATTTTTTTTTTCTAAAAATAAGTAGTTATATCTCTACACTGTCATTTTCTCATCTTTTCACGATTTTCTAATTTGTGGAAAATGATGACAACATACAAAATCTTTTTGAATTTTCATGCTTTGTTTTATATGTATTTTTATTTTTTATATTTATTATTACTTTCAAAAATGTGGCATGGGAGACATAATGATTTCCAATACTTCTTGGATTCCGCAAATGCTCCCCATGCGCTTTTCCCAACATATGAAGCATGGGGGACATAGGGAATTCCAAGACTTCTTGGATTCCACAAATGTTCCCCATGGGCTTTTCCCAAAAATGAAGCATGGGGGACGTAGGGAATTCCAAGACTTCTTGAACTCCACAATTGTTCCCCATGCTTTTGATTAAAATAACACCATGCTGGAAAAACGTGCAACTTTCTTATTTAACGTGATCAGCATGATAAGGAGTGTCATTTGTCCGCAAATATCATTGGTCCGCCAAATGACCCATTCACCCTTGAATAAATACAACATGTAGCACATAGGATGCCAAAGATGGTCTATTATTTTCAGGTTGCTTGTCCTAGACGGACCCAACCCCTGTGTTGAGTCCCCTAAGTCAAATGCACATGATGCAAATAAACGTTCCTACTAGGGATCCGGCATGAAGCTGAGTTATTCTAAGTTCATAACCTGGGTATTTGTTCTAGACAGTGTACCCGAGCGGACAACTCGAGTTGAGGAAGGAGCTCCTTTCCGGGAACCAAAAGGCCAGCCGGCTTAGAAACTTTCCGAGTCTCTTTTATTTAGGGTATGACACTAACAGAATAGGGAGTCTCAACCAGTAAGCACATCCCCGGAGGTAGGAAGAGAAGGGTTTCGGCACAGTTTATATACAGTTCAAATAATATCAAAGCGGTAAAAGCATCATTTAGCACATTGAGCCCAAACATATAATAAAATCAGATAATAAATAAAGCCAAATAATAACAATTATTCTAAGCTCGAATTTCTAACCCTGAACCAGTGGTTCTGGGTCACTAATCCCCAGCGGAGTCGCCAGAGCTGTCACACCTCCTTTTTCCGCACCCGCGAGTGTGCAAGGGAGTTTTTTCCAATTAAAGGACAATCGAAACGGGATTGGTTTATTTATTTCAGAGTCGCCACTTGGGAGATTTAAGGTGTCCCAAGTCACCAATTTTAATCCCGAATCGAGGAAAAGAATGACTCCATATTACAGTCTGCGTACCAGAAATCCGGATAAGGAATTCTGTTAACCCGGGAGAAGGTGTTAGGCATTCCCGAGTTCCGTGGTTCTAGCACGGTCGCTCAACTGTTATATTCGGCTTGATTATCTGATTTTATACAAATATGAACTTATGTGCAAATTTTAACTTTTACCGCTTTCATAATTATTATTATTATTATTTCTTACAGGGAATTGCAACGTCGCGAAAACATATCTCGAACCACGTTACATCAATGCACCCGTGGTTGTTTGACATATCTCGACTCGGTTGAGATTTAGATTTAGGTCACATAAATGTGCACCCGAGTTAAGGAAAATAAATTATTAAAGGCGTGCCTAACGCAACTAACGTATTGTTATTTTGGGGAAGGCCGTAAAATTTGCTAAACGGCATGTCCCGAATTCTAAGTGTTTTAATATATACACATTTAGAGGGCCCCGCAAGTTGTGCATTTTTTGTTTGTCGAGACTCGTCTCATTCATTATTAAAAGGATTTACAACGTCATGGAAATGCATCTCAGACCACGTCACAATCAATGTACCCGTGATTAGAGACACATTTCGATTTCATTGAGACTTGGATTTGGGTCACATAAATGTGCACCCGAGCTTAAGAAAATTAAATTATTAAAGGCGCGCCTAAAGCGACTAGCGTATTATTATTTTTAGGTAAGGCCGTGGAATTTCGCTAAACGGCCTGTCCCGAATTCTAAGTGTTTTAATATATACACATTTAGAGGGCCCCGCAAGTCGTGCATTTTTTGTTTGTCGAGGCTCGTCTCATTCATTATTAAAAGGATTTACAACGTCATGGAAATGCATCTCAGACCACGTCACAATCAATGTACCCGTGATTAGAGACACATTTCGATTTCATTGAGACTTGGATTTGGGTCACATAAATGTGCACTCGAGCTTAAGAAAATTAAATTATTATATACGCGCCTAAAGCGACTAGCGTATTATTATTTTTAGGTAAGGCCGTGGAATTTCGCTAAACGGATTGTCCCGAATTCTAAGTATTTTAATAAGGCTCCTATTAATCCCAACTTTGCTAACGTATTGTTATTGTTATTAAATCCGACTTCTATTACTAAAGATCGAGGAATAAGGCTTAAACGCTAGTAGTCATGATTTTTCATTCGGGTGTTCACATACCTATTACAATGAGAGTACATAATATACGCGAGTACATATGTTCGCAACAATTCACAGGATGTCAAATTGTTCCCTTAATAAACACAAGTATATGCATGGAAGTAGACATTCTCGTAAAAAACTTAAGCTCACGATATGTTCTCACATTTACTTTAAACACATGCAGTAACTAACCATAAGATAAACATTTTTTTTAATAAAACGACAAAAAATTGCATTGTTGACATTCACCTTGAACCATAATATGCGAAACGAACGGAATGAAACAAAGGACGAAGAACACTAACCTTCGAACCTCGACAAACCTAGAACGACCAACAGCGCCCCGACGGAACTCGAACCTGACCTCACTAAACGAGGAACAATGACGAAACCTCGGACAAACACCTCGACGTACCGGACCTCGACGAACCAAAGACGACCTCGATGGAAATAGAAAGCTCGGACCCAAAAACTGTCAACGACCAGAGATTGTTGGGTTGCTGTTGTATTTTCCGACGCAGCAACTGGTACGTGAAGCTGCAGCAGAAGGGGTCGTTTGGATATGAGGAAAGGATCAGATATGGAAGGAGCTGGTGGCGCGATGCAGCAGCGCCGTCACAGCTACTGCTCGATGGCGAAGCCGCTGGTTTTCCGGTGGTGTTCGCTGGTCGTTTAGTTATTGACTGAAAAGTGACGACGAGGGGGTGGAGCTGGTGGTTATGGCGTTTTGGGACGTGAGGGAGTAGGGGGCAGTGGCGACGGGATAGTGACGACGATGAGGGAGCTGGTGGTTTTGGGTTATGGTCGCTAGGGTTTTTTCCTAGGTTTTCTTCAGGAAGAGGAGGAAGACGATGAACAGCGGATGCCGGGTTTAATGGAGGATCGCCGGACTGGTTTGATGGAGCTAGGAGGAGGAGGAATGGTGGTTTTTCCCGGCATTCGTTTGGACAGTGGTCGACGTGCCTGTTTGGTTGTTGACGGAGGTGGCGAGACGGAGAGGGGTTAGCTGGACGGGACGTAAGGAATGGTGGTTTTGGGTGGTCTTCCAGGGTCGTTTGGTTCTTCTTCCTTTTAAGAAGAAGATCAACAGTGCATCAGTTCTTAAAAAATTTCCAAGTCCTCCCCTTTGTGTAGCTTTGCCCGTGCATTTGTAAGCTTCTGCCAAGAAAAATGAGCCCCACGCGTGGTGGGGTTCGAGACTTGTGTTCCCCACGCGTGGTGGGGTTCCCCGTGTATGAGATTCCGTCCGTGTTCCCCACGTGTGGCGGACTCGGATTATTATGGGCTAGGTCCGAAAATTAGGCCTAAAAGCGGGTAAGTTTGAACCCTAATATTATTCTTTTTCTCGGACCCAACTAAGGACACGACGTTGCTTAACTAGTCCTATGCAAGCAAAATAACTACCAAAAGTAAGACTAATATTTAAACAAAACTATATCTTTTTTAAATATTTTTCAAGATTTAAAATAGCTACAAAATATTAATAAAATTATTTTTTGTAATTTTCGTTTTTTAATAAAGACAAAATATAAAGTAATATTTTTTGTATTTTTCCAAAATTAAAATGACTACAAAACATTAATAGAATTATATTTTTTTGTAATTTTCGAATTTATATAAAGTACCAAAATAAAGTACAATTTTTGTATTTTTTCAAGTTTATGAGAAATACATAAACTAAAATTTATATATGTATTTTTGTGATTTTTTCTTTTTGCAACGAAATAAAGTAAAATAGTTAAAATGGCTATATTAGACCCAATTTCACATATTCACGCTAAAAATGTGAAAATTCTCGGGGAGGGTCAAAAATCCGGTGTCTACACCAGTATAAAGAGAACTGTTCAGAAGAGAAAAAGAAGAAGAAAAATTAAAACAAAATAAGGAATGAAGAAAAAATAACTTTCACTTTATTAAAATACGGGATAACAAGGTTTCACACTTTGGCGAGCACAAAAACAAATCTGGATTACAACCCTGGATTAATCCAGACAGCGAGAAAGAAAATCAGAGCCCACTACTAAGACTCCCTTCAGATAGGAAGAGAAGTAGCCATTCAATTGTTGATTTTTACTTTCAGCCCCACAAACTGTACATCCGCCTTACTGGACCCTTCCCCCATCACCATAACTGGCTTGTCATCTACACATTGCACCACTGCTTTTCCACTAGTCGGTTTTTCTTTCGAACTATTTTCACTGGCACAGATCGTCATTACCGTTTGTGAGGGCTTCTTAAGATCCCCTCCCTTGTGTACTAGTTCGATCATGTGGGTCTCATGGTGCGCTGGTAGCGGATTCTGATTAATGTTTGGTGCTTCTGGAGCCTGAACCTCGATCCTATTTGTATCAATAAGCTCTTGCACGACATTCTTCAACTTTCAACATTTCTCAGTATCGTGTCCGGAAGCCCCCGAACAATATTCACAGCTCGCTGACGGGTCAAGATTTCTAGGAAGGGGATTTGGCAATTTGGGCTCAATAGGATTCAACAGGCCTAACTGCCTCAATTTGTGGAATATAGTAGTATAGGATTCTCCCAGCGGAGTATATTTATGCTTCCTCTCATTCTTGAAAGCTTGATTCCCACGGAAACCTGACCCTGGAGGATTTCTATAGGCCCTCGGAGGTGGATATGTGTATTGTGGATGTGAGTATGTGTTTTGTGGAGGTGGGTATGTATTTTGTGGGGGAGGTGCATGCCATTGCGGTTGAGCCGGAGGCTGGGTATATGCTTGGGCGTGATGGGCGGAAAAGCGTGGCTCTGATGGTGGGTAGTAAGGTTGTGGAAGGCCATACGGGATGTATGGGTAATTTGAGTAATGGGGTCTGGGCTGGTAGTGACGAGGGAACCTCTGAATCTGGACCAAGTACCTGCCTCGACTGTTGCGACCTCCGCTCTCTTCTTTTTCCCGAGCGCACCTCCCGTGCCGCTTTGGATAGCCTGAGTTGTGGCCTCGATTGCCGAATAGCTCATTATTTTGTTGGACCTGAGTCCATCTTCAACCATACTGCCCATTTTTATTACTTCGTTGAAAGATTTACCAACTGACGTCACCAGGTGACCGAAGTAAGTTGGCTCCAAAGTTTGTAAGAAGTAGTCCACCATTTCACCTTCCCTCATTGGTGGATCGACTCTTGCTGCTTGTTCTCTCCAACGGAATCCGAATTCCCTGAAGCTCTCTCCAGGCTTTTTCTCAAGTTTCAACAGTGTGAGACGGTCAGGGACGATCTCAAGGTTATACTGGAAGTGACCTGCAAATGCTTGTGCTAGATCGTCCCAGGTATACCACCTGCTAGGATCCTGCCTCGTGTACCATTCCAGTGCGGACCCGCTTAAACTTTGACCAAAATAAGCTATTAGCAGCTCATCCTTTCCACCTGCCCCCCTCATCTTACTACAGAAACCTCGTAGATGTGCCATGGGATCACCATGTCCCTCATATAGATCAAACTTTGGCATCTTAAAACCTGCCGGCAACTGAACATCGGGGAAGGGACACAGATCTTTATAGGCCACACTAACTTGGCTGCCCAATCCATGCATATTCCTGAAGGATTGCTCCAGGCTTTTCACTTTACGAAGCACTTCGTCCTGCTCCGGATTCTTAGCCAGCCACTCAGTTTCTACCGGGAGCTGAAGGTGAGGGGTGTAAGTATATGGCTTGGGTACTTTGAAGGTGAGTTCGGGAGGATAGTATTGGCTGTCGTGAACCTGAAACACTGGTTCATCGGCTGATTTTTGCAACGTGGCGGGTGGAGGTGCCACGAAAACAGGAATAGTTGGTGGAAGAGGATTTTGTTTGGGTGGTGGAGCTTGGGGATTATAGGAAGTTTCCCCTTGATAGTATTGGGCAATGGGGAAACTCGTTGATGGACCAGTGAGAGGGTGTTCCGGAGTCTAGCCGGTGAGAGGGTAGGAGTAGGGGGAAGGATTGATGATGTTTGTCCCCTAGCCCAGGCTAGGTGCATCCCAGCTATCTCTTGTCTCAACCTGTCTACTTCCTCCTTCATTATTTGCATCTCTGTCTTTTCCTCCTCAACACTTTTGTCTGAACCAAACATACTTTCCGGAATGGGCCTTTTAGATCTTGTGTGGTAATGGTAATCTGCCAGACGTTCTAACGAGCTAACTGTTTTGAAATCTCTGGATTAACAAGAAACTTGTTAGAGTTAGAGTTAACACATATTGCAATTTCACGTTAGAGATGCAATGTTCCTAGGCAGTTTAACCATTTTTAACATGTATTTGCTTCGACTGCATGCGTCATTCCGGCTTACTTTCTTTATCTCTCTTTTTATGTCCTTTTTTTCCTTTCTTTTATTCACTTTGCCTTTTCTTTTTTCTTTTTAGTGGTGGTCGAATCTTATGTGGATTGCCTACGTATCATGTCCCCGCATGAATCAGACCGGGCGTAGTTCTGCCACATAAGTGCGAAAGCAAATTTTGGGAATTTTCCATTTTCTTTACTGAAACATTATAATACAAACTAGACATTTTTTTTGGAAGGGAGAACAAACCCGAAGTAAAACCAATTATGGACTAAAAAATTACTGACACATTTTGATGCAAAAGAGAATATACAGACAGACAACAGACTCTAAAAACAAAAACACTGACTCAAACTATGAATACATTAAAGCTCCAAAAGTTGGTGCCCGCGAGGCAATGTTCGGCCTTGCCGCGGGCTTAGGTGCGAGATCAATTTACAGATCTTTTAAATCTTCCATAACCTGGTGGACATAAATCTTTATTGAAAACAAAAAGGTTCCTTTTGCATTGTGCTCATCCTGCACATTTATTAAGGTGACTAAGCAAAAATAAAATTTATTTAACTCAACCAATTGGCTATTTTTTTTTAATTTTTCACAGATTAAAAGAAAGATCCGGTTCCGAACACGGCCTTTCAGCACTTCGGGAATGAAGATTTTAAGGCTGTGAGGGATAACCGACCAAAACTCTAAAGTCAGCCTTCCGGCGTCCCTTTCGGGAACTTTCGACTATTCTTGCAAAAAAGGCATCACCCGACTTATTTATGTTGACAATTAAAATTTGACATTTTTGGCTATTTTTGCAAAAGGGGAGGTTGGACCCGATGAAGGTTGCCTACGTATCCCACATCCGGTGAGAATCAAACCGGCGTAGTTCGGGCAACGAAAATAAACTAATTCTGAAAACAAGACTTGTTTACTAAAAACACTTTTTTTTTTATTTTCTCAAAATTTTGGCAGAGTTTGCTATTTGGTCATTGTTTTTTAAAAAAAATAGGTAATTATCTCTCTACACTGCTATTTTTTTTTGAATATTCCAGTATTTTCAGAAGCCGGTCAGCATGCAAGTCTGCAGCAAATAAATGCGTAAAACAAACAGGATGCAACAGAATGGTCTTTTCATTTCAGGTTGCTTGTCCTAGACGGACCCAACCCCTGTGTTGAGTCCCCTAAGTCAAGTGCACATGATGTAAATAAGCGTTCCTACTAGGGATCCGGCATGAGGTTTTGTTATACTAGGTTTATCCTGGGTGTTCGTTCTAGACCTGGCTTACCCGAGCGGACAACTCGAGCCGAGGATGAGAGTTGCGTACCGATAACCAAAAGATCATCCGATTTTGCAACTCCTCCAATCCTCGTTCTATTTTGGGATATGACACTAACAGAAAGAAGTCACGACCAGCGTGCACTCCTCAAGAGAGAGAAGAGAAGGATTTCGTAGCAGTTTATATATACAATTCAAATAATATCAAAGAGGTAAAACGCAACATTTTAGCACATTAGGACAAAACATGTAATAAAATCAGATGATAAATAAAGCCAAATATAACAATTCATCTAAGCTCAAATTCTGAACCCTGAACCCGAGATTCTGGGTTCGGTCCCCAGCAGAGTCGCCAGAGCTGTCACACCTCCTTTTTCACCTACACCCCCGCTAAGGGACGTAAAGGGAGTTTTTCCAATTAAAGGACAATCGAAACAGGATTTTATTTAAAGGTTTAGAGTCGCCACTTGGGAGATTTATGGTGTCCCAAGTCACCGGTTGAATCCCGAATCGAGGAAAAGAATGACACTAATTTACAGTCTGCGCACTATAAATCCGGATAAGGAATTCTGTTAACCCGGGAGAAGGTGTTAGGCATTCCCGAGTTCCGTGGTTCTAGCACGGTCGCTCAACCGTCATATTCGGCTTGATTATCTGATTTTATACAATTATGAATCTACGTGCAAATTTTAATTGTTTACCACTTTTGTTATTATTTATTCAAAGAATTACAACGTCGTGAGAATGCATCTCGAATTGCACCACATAAATGTACCCGCAATTTTTGATACGTTCCAACTTCGTTGAGATTTGGATTTGGGTCACATAAATGTACACCCGAGTTTAGGAAGATAACATTATTAAATACGCGCCTAAAGATACTAACACGTTGTTATTTTGAGAAAAGCCGTAAAGTTTGCTATGCGACCTGTCTCGAAATCTAAGCATTTGAAATAACTGTCCGTCGAGGGCCCCGCAGTTTGTGTATTCTTGTTTGTCAAGGCTCGTCTTATTCATTATTTTTTTTAAATGGAATTTGCAACGTCATGGAAATGCATCTCGAACCACGTCACAATCAATGTACCCGTGATTAACGACACATTTCGACTTCGTTGAGATTTGGATTTGGGTCACATAAATGTGCACCCGAGTTTAAGAAAGTAAATTATTAAAAGTACGCGCCTAACAGTGATTAACGCGTTATTACTTTGGGGAAAAAGGCCGTGAAATTCGCTAAGCATGCCGATCCCGAGTTCTAAGTATTTAATATATATACAATCGTGAGGGCCCCGCAATCGGTGAGTTTTACTAGGCGAGGCTCATCTCGTTTATTTTGAAAGGACAATCCTAAAGTGACTCCATTTTCTATTATGTTCGTCTCTAAAATAAAAGAGAAGAGGTCCTAATTAGTTACATGTTTATAAGCTCGTGCCTCTTATTATTTATTAGATTAAGACAAATGCAAACGGAAAATTGCAACAGAGCTTACTCAAGGGAGATTGTATTGTTCCTTATTCTTTTAGTTAATAACACTAAAGTTGAGATTATGAATAGACACGAGATTGACACCCAGTAATATCAAAACAAACTAACTATTCTTTGATTAATTTAAACTAACATTATTAGATGAATTGAACTATTAGAATTAACTATGTGTAATACAAAGCCATTTTTTTTACTCTTTTTACGACTTGTCGAAGAAATGCGTCAATACTTAAAAAAACTGATATTAGGCTAACATCAATCACTAACATTTGAGAATATTAGTTACTAACATTATTCACATTGCTATTTAAAATGATGTTACTTACTCAAGCGAACTCGCAATTTCAGAACTAACCCTATTAAACCAACATGCTGATTTCCATGAACTATTTGAACCTGTTTTGTGGCATAACCTATTTGAAACTATTACACGACTACTAAAAAAAGAATTAACTACACTATATTTCATAACTAGTAATCACAAACTAAGATTAATTACAATTGATATTCACATGTTTGTAGAAATAGATTCAACAGTCCAGTTTATGCATTCCAAAGTCATTCTAATACATGCTATGCGATATCAAGTGAACTACTGCTTATACATTAAATTAAACACAAAGAAACAGGAGACATTCAGAAATCCATTCCAACAACTCTTTACTGCCTTTCCATTAAATTTGAGAGCTTTAGAACATGTACCTGGATAATGGAAATACAAGAAGATGAAGGAGCAGTCAGCAACAGTAGTAACACAACAAAATACAGCAGCAGAAAGCCCAATACAGTAGCTTCAACACCTCAATCCAGAAATCCCAGCAACACGGAGAAAACTAGTAAAAATGGAGAAGAAAAATAGTCCGGAAATCTCTCTTTGTTTTCTCTTTCTAGATTTGAACTCTCTCTGGTGTTCTTCCGCTCTCAATATTTCAGAAAATTTAGTTCTATCTTTTTTACTCTCTTCAAAATGAATTCTGTCCCTGTATATCCAGTGTATCCATAGTGTATATCGAGTGTATACCGCTCTCTCCGCCCCCTCTTTTTTTCTTCTCTCTATCTATTTTTTCCTCTTTTTTTGAACCCCCTTCTTCCTAAATTTTCTCTTCTATTTATAGCAAAATTTTTAGATTTGTTTTTTTATTATTTTTTTATTTTTTAATTAAAAGAAATCCCACTTACAAATTGCTTTTATTTTTTTAGAAAAAGAAATCCCACCTTTATTTACTTTTATTTTTAAAATTCCAACTTTAATTACTTTTATCTTATTTAAAATCCCACTTTTTATTTTTTTTAAAAGAGAATCTCACTCTATTTAACTTTTCCTTAAAAAAAACAAACCACTTTCTTTTTCTTTTTCTTTTTCTTTTAAAAATGTTACTTTCATTTACTTTAAATTTTTTAAATCTTCAGATACTTTTTTATTTATTTTTTAATTCCAACCTTCTTTTACTTTTTAATTTTTTAAAATTTCCACAAAACGTTTTATTTTTTTAATTTTCTACATTCTTTTACTTTTTTTAAAAGAGAATTCCACCTATTTTTACTTTTATATTTTTTGATTCAATACTTCCCTTTTTCTTATTTTTTAAATCATTCCCGAAATTATTATTATTTTTTAAAAAATAAAATAAAATATTTTCGTATTTATTTTTATATATAAAAAACAAAAAAAAAATAAAAAATATTAATAGTGATAATTCACCTTTTAATTTGTTTTGGTATTTTTATCCTATAATAAAAAGTGTAATAAAGTTAAAATAATAGTAGGTTAAAACCCTCTAAAATATTTACATAAAAGAAGTGATAAAAAATTAAATGTTGTCAAAATTAGGTGTTCACAACAGTTTCACTTGCAAATCTGATTTTTTTTTCTCTATTAGTACAAGTGATTAATTTATTTAACTCTACCGTTTGCGACTATACTTAATCGTTAATATAAATTACCATTAATAAAAAGCATAACATTGTATAGTCGGCATAAAGGTTGCACCAGAAGACAGGTAACACGATGCAACATTATGTACTTATCACGCTGTTTAATACTGCCAAAAACATCAATCTATGCTTCCGCAACAGGAATACGCCATGTAAAATTAAGAGGTTTTCACAAGTAAGAAGCAACTCTATCACTGAATCATCTAAAGATTTGAATGGATTCAACTTAGTGCAGCATCAAACTTAAGCAAAACTGACTAACTTAATGCACATCTGAATGCAAAAGGAAAGAGATATTCTGATATTGCAGAGATAATTCTGTCTGTTATGTAATGTCATTTTTTTGTAGGGCGATTGGATAAGTGCTTCTATTGGCAAGTCAGTTTTGCATCTTTTCAAAACACAAATTGCTGAGCTTGGATTATATAATATGGCGAACTTTATCGTTTGTCATAATAAGGAGAAGTTCAACACCACGAAACATAGGTTGAGGCTGACGTTTACTCAACGGACAACAGTGGCTGAAACAACTGATCCACTTTTCCCAATGAATATCTTTGATTTGCGAGCATATGATCAATTGATAACTAAGGTTGACGTGAACGAGACTGAATTATTTGGTAAATATAGATTTTACGTTAAATTTCTAATTATGAATTTTTCTACTATTTATTTTAACAATTTCTTTTTCTTTAGATGTCATCGGAGAAATTGTCAATTTCAGTGAGGTACAAACGCAAAACCAAGGTGGAAATTCTAGGAAGTTTATGGATATTGAACTAGAAGATGACGAATAAGAATAAATATTCATCTACAAATTAAGGATTGATTTGATAATTACATATGGTAAAATTACATTCTTATTTCTATTTGACAGGAGGAAGAAGTTGTCTGCTACATTTTGGGGCGAGTTTGTTGATGAAATTGTTCTTCATCTACTAAGTGCTAACAACGAGCCTATTATTGTTGTTATGCAGCTCATAAAAGCCCATAAATATCAAGGTAAAATACAATTACTCAATTTATCATTACTTTGTGAAAGTTATTCATTATATCTTACACGAACGTTGTTTTGTAGATTCATATTCTGTGCGCAATACATGGAATGCATCAAAGCTGTGGATTAATCCAAATTTTCCTCAATCTGATGAATTTAAAACACGGTTCAATATATATATATATTGATTTATTTATATAAAATTTCACTGCTTCTATACTCAAATCAAATTTTCCAAGTATACATCTAACTGTTTTAGTTATTCATAAATACAAATTACTTTCTGTTCGGGATAATAACTTCGAGAGGCTGACACAAACCATTTCTCAACAAAGTTACTCTGTCTCGGATGAGTTGGAGAAGGGCATTGTTCAAGTTAAAATAATTGGCCAATTAGTGGAGTCCATGCAAGTGAGTGAACTAATTTCTGTAGTTTTAATTTAACTGGTGTTTCATGTTGAAAGTTGAAAAAATGCACATCTTTGTTTCTCTCATTTTATGGTTTGAAAAATGCACATCTTAATTTTCTTCCAATACCCTATCTATGAAGTGCATCCTTTACTAAACCTGCATTGTTCACTGCATCTTCAACCAGTTCAAAACAACCCACCACATAAGAGAAGCCACCCGAACTGCAACAAATTAATTTAACATTGTTATATGTGCAAGAAATTAAAGTTAAAATTTATATGGGAAAACTATTAACAATGTCTAATATCCGAATTTAGCTAACAAGTATATATTGTTATTATTTAGATGTGATGCATAACTTCTTGACGAAAGAAATGGAAAGTAAAACTGTTGAGGGAACTCCTGAGCTTTATTACAAAGGGTTTATATTTTATAAAGTCTTACGAGGGAAATAACAGATGATTCCTTCTAAAAAAGGGGATGTAACGGGTGATTCCTAACTTTTTAGCAAATTGATGTAACAGACAGTATAGATATAGCCAATTTGGTCTATAGGCTATTCTATGTAGGTGATTTGTAATCCATAAGTAGCTAAAAATGCAGCAACAAGTAGACTGGACAGTTTTTTCTCTCTGATTAATAAGATTTGAGTCGCAGCAACAGACAGATGCCATGACCCCAATCACCCAACATCATTGTGAAAAGGAATGGAAATGTGACAATAGTGTAAACACCAGGATTTGCTTCCTGATATTTGGCAACCCTGCAACTGTTAATCAACCAGCATGAATATCAAATTTAATAACATCATACAGAAATTATTACAAATCAACAAACCTACATACCTATAAAGATAGAATCCAAGTGAAGACTTCTTTTACTTAAGAAATATCGGTAGTTCTCCTTCTGCAAGCACATATGACCTCATTGTACAGCAATGCATTAGGGCTAGACGTATAGAAAACTTACCATGACAAAAGTGCTTAAAGCTCTATAGAGATGATCATGTGTTTGTCTGCTGGACAATGGAACAGTTTCAATGAGTTCCAGGAATCATTTAGCACTCCATTTTCGATCAGTGGCTTTCTTGGTTAAATATGCATCCCAAAGTTCAGCAACGACGTAATTTCTTGGTGAAGGTGTATGAGGTAACTCCATTCCGAAGATTACATATTTTGAAAATATGCTCTTCATTATTGTTAAGTCAATGCACGAAGAAATGGAGTCGTTATCGCTTTCTGGAAGGAGAAAATCTTCCACTTGAGCCAAGTATAGTAGACAGGCAATCTGATCTTCCAACTTTTCTCTACTTTCAATTCTTAAACCGAGTTGAAGTGATCTTGAAAGCAGAGAGAAGTAAAATCCAACAAGTATTACTTTACTTGATTTCTCTCCCATAGGTAGCAAGTCAAGAATTCCCTGAAGGATTTTGGAAACTTTTTCATTTGTCTCATTATTATTATTATCGTCATCAAACACAAAGGTAGTGGTTTTACAAATTAAGAAAACAATATCCAAGTTCAAATGTGCGTTATTTTTTGCATTATTGGCTTGATGGCTATTCAATCACTAACTCATTATTTATGACGGATATATCTAATATATTATTTCTTTGATATTCTGATAGACCATATTCTCTATGTCTTTTCATTACATTTGTCTTATCAATTTATTCAACAATTGTCTTATCTATTTATTCAACAGGAAGGTCCATGTTGGATTGTCGCAAGTATTGAAAATTTAGAACTTGGAAAAGGATGGTCGTACGTCAGCTGCAAGAAGTGTCAAAGAAGGTGGATAAAATAGGAAACATTTATCAATGCCCAAACCCCAAATGTAAACATGAAGATTACTCAACAGTTATTAGGTAAAAGCAGCAGATCTATTTACTTAATCCATCAAAATATTACATTTATATTTTAAATCAACTGTGCATTTAGGTACAAGCTTCAGGTTCGTGTAATTGATAATACTGGATCTGTTTTCCTATTGCTCTGGGACCGTAAAACCATGTTTCTCATAGGCAAATCAGCAAAAGAATTGAAGGAAGGGTTTCTTGAGGTATATAAACAAATTAAATTTATATTTTTTATTTCCAAAATTCCAACTCAAAATTTCATTCTAGAATACTGAAGCTGTTGATAAGTATCCCTATCCAGTAGAGCTGGACAATATTCTCCATAGAAAATTCATATTTAAGGTTATTATCAAGAGAGAGAACATTCACCTGCAAAAGGAAGTTTATAGTGTTGTTAAGCTTACGGATGAGGAGCAACTGATAAACAAATATAGTCCTGATCAACCTTCAGATGACTTAACTGTATGTCATATTTTTTCACAAACTTCATAACATATTTATATTACAAATTTCTTTTATATTGGATAATTTTAATCATAATTTCAAACTCATTTATTTACTACTTTTTGATAAGAACCTGACTTCAATAATAATCAAGTCTTGGATGGAGAGAAAGAATGCGAGGTAAATACATAACTAATTTGTCCTTTAACATTAAACCTACTTACATATCTTGAAGGATTTCTTTATGAATTTTTTTTTCATATTTGTAGTTGTTTTTTTATAACTTTTAAAGTTCTATTTGTTCACTTTGTTTTTCCTATCGGAATCTATGAACATAGTATTAATATTTTTTAGATTATTCATTCTTTTGATTAAATTATTTGTAGGGCATAAATTAATAAATTTGTAGTAACTATATGATCATTACTGATTTACACTAATTTAGTATTTTATATATGCAGGATTCCACTGAAGATAACGACTTAATCGATATTACACATACACCTGCCAAGATAGATATAACTAATGCCGCAACAATGATTGAAGAAGATCCTAATGCACAATTGTCAGGAAATAAAATGAAAGAGTTTTTAAGAAGAAGAAAACAACATAAGGTGTTTGGGAATGTTACAGTTGGAGAAATCAAGAACTATTTGTTGAGTTACTTTAGTATATTATTAGTACTCTTATTAGTTATGAATATTATATTTGAATCATTTCACCTTTCTTCCTAATGTTTAACTTTTCAGTTTTACTTACTGTGGAGATTTGAATGGACAAGATAGTTAAAACTTTTCATGGTCCTTTCTGTTATTAGAACTCATATTACTGTTTATGTAATTATATTTCAGTAAATAGTTAAGCAAGTATAGTTGGTTGTATGATCGCATCCCTACTCTCGCCAAAAATGTTTGGACTGAGAACGATCCTCTACTGCTACAATGCCACAAGTTGACATGGAAGGCTGTTAATGTCGCTCTGGTCACATAGCCACGCCTCATTAAACTGGATGGTTTTCTGTTTTCTTAGAACTCAAGGATAAGGTGGTACGACCTTACTTTAATACTGAAAATTTTATTAAAATAATATAATTTAATATGTTCAGACGAGACAAATCACCACATGACATAGTTAGTAATTTTTAATATTGATAACGAAACGAAATTCAAGTATTAAAATTATCCTCTTAGATTATATAAATATAAAAAAAGAAAACATGTTATCCACTATGAGATTTGCGAAATGGTTTCATGTCTTGCTTCTTAATTAATATCTAATGATTATCAATAAATTTTATCTGGAAGGTTTATATTTTAAAGTTATTTATACATAATTCAAATAATCAAAATCACAACCCGACATGATTTGTGTCCGCGCATCGCGCAAGTACTAATACTAGTTAAATATAATCATCAAAGATGTGAATAATCAATTAAGCGACCTTTAAGAAATCGAAGAGCTAGGTTACATAAACTTAAAAGATACCTTGAAATGCTGAAGACAGCGTATTTGGCCATTTTTCAACTGCTGTTTCTGTTGGTGCTTATGATTTAAGAGGGAGCAGAGGAGATAAAAACGGAAAAATTAAGTAGTAAATAAATTAACTAGAAGCAAATTATAACTCAAAAATTCGAAAAATATTTAACACAAAATTGTAAGGAAATTAATCCAATGTGTAGGCTAATTAAATTGCCGGCCGTTGTAGCTTATCATCAGATGATGTTAAGATACCTCAAATCAAATAGTCCATTGCTGTAGCCATCGGACGCTTACCCTGCGGCCGATCGAGCCAAGATCAGAAACATAACAAAACCCTTGGAAATTCAGAAAAATGTTCACAAATTACAATATAGAAGTCGTTCAGTTCTAGAAAGTTTTCAAACATGGTGGAATTTCTAGTACTGAACACTTTACACTTCTAGAAAGTTTTCAAACATGGTCGGCTGCTCGTTTTCCCAAACTGTTACGGCGGCCTCTATAAATAGTCTAATTTCACAATTTTTGCATCTTTTACTTCTCAAATCACTCTTAAAATCTCACTAGCTTCTTCGTCTTCTCTAAGTTCACCGCTTTCTCAACTTGTTCTTGCTACAACATCAACCTCTTCTCTTCTTTTGAATTTCTCAACCAACTTAACTTGGGGGTGGGGGGTGGGGTGGGGTTTCATCTTTCTCTAATGGAGATTTAGGGCATTTACCTACCAACAAATTGATGTACAAAAGAGTTACTGTAAATTGAACTCAAGGATGCGGATTAGTGGTCAACAAAGTGAGTTTGGAGCGATGAGGTCACATGTTCAATTCTCAATAGAGAGAAAAAATACAAGATGATTTCTTCTCATCTGTCCAAGTCTCGGTGAATAGACTTACTTGATACTTGTTGCTGGTAAAATTAATTGAGATGCGTATAAACTGGCCCGAACACCATGGTTATAGTAAGAAAAAAGCTCCCGTAAATTGTCTTTAGGATACAATAAACGCCAATCATCTACATTCACTAGGAAACCGAAAATATCTAACTTGAAGAAGTTTTGCGGTCTCTCTTTGGCAAGATGATCAAACTCAATATGAAGAGTAAAAACATCTCTTTCCTTAAAGACTAAATTGATCACCAGCCACTACCAACATATTGATGCTAAGGCTGTATTGTGGCCCGGGATCGGTCCAGGATTGCGGGCCTAACGGACCAAACGGGCCGGTTCAATCGGGCCTGGGCTCGAGTGGTATAAAAGCCCGTGGTGGGCCGGTTCAACACATTTAGCCCATGATCCCGGGACCGGCAGGCGGGCTTGGGCCGGTTCAACCGGGCCTAACGGGCTCCAACGGCTAATATTTTTTTTAAAAAAAAAAATTTTTAAAAAGACCAACGGTCAAATTTTTAAAATCTAGCCATTGGCCTTCAAAATTTATCCGTTGCCCACTTTAAAAAATAGCCATTTGGCCCCCAAACTTTGCTTTAACCCCAAACTTTTTATAATTACACTTTTTCCCAATTCTCAACTATAAATACCCCCACATTCTTTCATTTTTACTCACAAATTCATCAATCTCTCTCAATCTCTCTCTAATTTTCTTCTATAATTGCTTGCTTTATTATTGCAATTTCGTGAAAATTTGTGAAGTTGGTGAATTGAAGTATTCAAGTCTTCAACGATATTCAATTTTCAAGAAGTTGTTCGTCAATTCGGTAAACGCGTTCCAACTCTTAAGTTTTAATATTATAGTTTTGTTAGTTTTATTTAGTATAATTATAATTAATATGGCATTTTCTTTGAAAAATATTTTTGGTGGTAAGGGTAAGGGAAAATCTAAAATTGGTGAATCTAGTCGCCAAGCTACTACTCTTCCCCCGGCTCCCCGGCCCAGACCTGTTACCCGTCCTCCTCCACCCATTATTCTTGATAGTGATAATCCTTGTTTTCAATTTTTCGATAGTCAATTTTGCCATGATGTTGCACCGGGTCAACAATTAAATGAAGAAGTTATGAATGCTCTTTATCCTAATGAAACTATCTTTGAAAATGATGAGGAAAATGAAACGCAACTGGATTTAGATGATACACCAACTAGTCCTGTTAATAACCCTACTAGTCCTGTTAATAACCCAACTGATGCCCCGCCTGACCCTCCTGTAGTAACCCCTACTTTTAATAGACAACCTTCTAAACGGCCCGAAACATCTCTTGTTTGGCATTTTTTTTTACTCAACTAACAGAACAAAGTAAGGCTAAGTGTAAAACTTGTGGGTCTCAACTAGTTCATAAATTTACTGGAGACCGTAGCGGTACGGGTAGTTTGACTAGACACATAAAGAAACACCCTAGAGATAAAGCTAGATATCTTCAAATGAAAGCTGCGCAAGAGGGGACAAGTGTAGATACTACGGTTAACCCTAGTACAAGTTCAAATCTAGTTCAACTGGGAATTAACACTGTTACCGGTGGCATTTTATATTATGATCCAAATAAAGATCGTGAAGAATTGGCAAAAATGGTTACTGTTATGTGCTTACCATATAGTTTTCCTTCTAACCCTCATTTTGTGCATTATATTAGAAGAGTTTTTAATCCTACTTATAAAGGATGGCCTCGCGCAACCGTAAAGAGTGATATTTATAAATATAAACATGAATATGAACAATATTTGCGCTATTTATTTACTCATATAGATTGTCGCATTGCTATTACTACTGATATTGGTAGAAGTGGTAATGACTGTGATTATCTAACTGTTACAAGTCATTGGATAAATGAGGAGTAAATAATGCAAAAGTGCATCATTGCTTATAGAATAATTAATTCACGCCACACAGGTAAGTTTATTGCTAACACAGTTGCAGATATTTGTAGATATTTTTGCATAAGAGATAAAATTATGTTGGTTTCAATGGATAATGCTTCTAGTAATACTAACGCTATAGGCTTGCTTACAACTACACTAAATCTTGCATTTAGTAATATTTTTCATATTAGATGTATTTGTCATATTTACCATTTAATCGTCGGTGCTGGTATGAAAGTTTTAAATGTAGAAATTGAAAAGGTTAAAATGGCTCTTAATTGGCTTTTTTATTCAAACCACAGAAGTAGACTTAGAGACTATTTTAAAAAATGTGATGAATTTGGCCTTAGAGAAAGAAAGGTTCCTAAACCTTGTCCGACTAGATGGAATTACATGTATGAAAGTTTAGTTGTTGCATATGAATATAGGAACCCAATAAGCGCAACGTATAATGCTCGTGTAGGTGATGGTGATGATGATGATGATGAGCACCTTACAAATCAAGATTGGAGTAATGTTAAAATGCTTGTAGATTTTTTAGAACAATTTCATATTGCTACAAATGAATTATCTGGCCAATATTATCCTACTATTTCTAACTGTTTAGTTTATATTGCAGCACTTGTAGAGATTGGATCCGTTCGGAAAGAAGAAATTTTGGACTTGCAGAATCACAACCGGATATAGATGAAGCTTATGAAGAAATGCTAGTGGAACTTGCGCAGGATGCTGCTTCGCCCGGAAGCGGTGATGAACAAGCTTCTTTTCCACCACCACCAACGGAAATTCCTCCATCTCTTGAAGGATTTATGAGATTTGTTAGAGATAATACATAGACTAACACTACTACAAAAAAGACCTTGAGCGGCAATTATTTAGCGGCAATAAGGCAATTATTGCTAATAAATTCTTTAAGATGAAAAATTAGCGGAACATGAGCATTAGCCAGTAAAAGATATCATTTTACCGGCAATAAAAATACAATTGCCACTAAAAATTACTAATTGAATTTAATTTTTTATTATTTTAACGTTTCCCTCCCCACAAAAAGAAAAACATCGTTCCCTCCAAATTTTTTGGACGAGAATTATCATTCCCTCCAATCAGAAACTTGTAGGAACTAGGAAAACATATTTCCCTTTAATAGAAACAGATACCGTCAATTGAATAAGAAAACCTAAATTGCTGCTGCATCAATTTCCAGTACCTCGTCGTCGATTTTTTTTCCAGGTAAGTTCTCTCGTTCCTATGACCTTCTCTTCTTCCCATGTTAATTTCTCTTCTTCCCCTGTTAAATTAGTTTCTTGCAATCGTTTTGCAATACATTCTTGATTGATGATGCTCAATTTTATATGGATTGAACGATAGGAAAACCTAGATTGTTGTTGCGTCAATTTTCAGTACCTTGTCGTCGATTATTTTCCAGGTAAGTTCTCTCGTTTCTGTGACCTTCTCTTCTTCCCCTGTTAATTTCTCTTCTTCCCCTGTTAAATTGGTCGATTGCAATTGTTTTGCAATACATCGTTGATTGAAGTTGCTCGATTTTTATATGAATTGAACGATTTACAGTGGATTGATGCTGCTCGATTGTTTATTTGGATTGATTTACAATGGATTGATGGTTGATGCTGCTCGAATGATTATATGGATTGTTTTACAGTGGATCCTTTTGCTCGATTTTTTATATAGATTTATTTACAATTGATTGATGATGCTTGATTGTTTAAATTGGTGTTGCCTTTTCCAACAAACTCTCGTTTAATGACTTTATTTAATGAAATAAAACAAACATATGTGACAGAGTATTATAAGTGTAAAGCACAAGACGATACGTTTGGACATGATCTGCTTCCTATCTATTTCCTTTTCTGGTTGCATTTTTGGCTACACTTCAGTCTTCAGGAAGCAATTGTAGAAAGCAATATAGTTAAGAGGCTTTCGTCTTTTATATTACAGTTAGGTGCATGATGGTATTTTGTATTCGAAAGGCTGACTAGAAATTAATCCAAATTGGAACTTTGTCACTGTCGACTAAGCAACTTGTCTTGTAGTATTTTTGTTTCTTTTCTGTCATTATGGTTAGGAATGACGACTTATTCGAATTCATATAATGACAACCTTTAACATAAAATATCTTACAAGTAGTAAATTTATGGTTCTCGATAGTTCACCTTCTTCTGGATCCTCTTCAACTTGCTGACTCCATAGTTTCCCTCCACTTAATTGTAATCTTTCATTAACATTGGACCTTCAATGTTGCATCTATATCAGTAGCCTGAGAAGGGATTTCTTGACAGGACTGATTGGTTGTAACATGATTGCCTACAAAAGCTCTATTAAGCCATGCTGTTGTGGACTCCTTTTGTACACCCTCAACTATTGCACTCTCATTCCCAATAATATTTCCAGCTTTTCCTTCCCTTGATGTACTCCCAACCCCAGTAGGTTTAGGGTAAAAACAACTACTTTAGGATTTAATCTCCCACCTGCATTGAGATTAGTAGTAGGACTACTAGGTTCAACACTTCCTTCTACCATAACCAATTGGTTATTGTTCTCCTCATCATCATCTTGAACCTCTAACATTGCAAACTTGTTAGAGGTTTGGATTTGCTGATTATTAACTACACCTGCAAGGGCCATCTCCTTTCTTGTATTAACATCATTTTGCTGCAATTGCCCAGTAGCTATGACTATTTCATTCCTTATGTGACCTTGATCTTGTTGGACCTGGCCAGAAATTAGCACAATCTCCCTTCCAGAAATCTCAATAGCTCGATGAACACCTTCAGTAATTTGAACCTGTTGCACACTGTTAGAAATCACTGGAACAATTTCCTTACTAGTTTGACCTTGTACTAGATTTTTTTGTGCACCATTCTTCACACGATTGTCCCTTACCTTTTTTCATTATTCTCCAACATTGCCAAATTTAATGGCGTATTATTTTCGATCGTTATTTTAGTCTCAGCTGAAAGTTCCTACTTTTAGGCGCCACGTTTTGGTTTAAAGTCTCATTCTGTTTGACTATTTGAAGGTAACGATATGCATTTTTTTAGCTCGGAGCTCGATGTGCGAGTGAATCTTTTAGTAATAATATGACCTTAAATACTATGAATGAACTACAACAATTAGGATACTTATCTATGACCGCATGCTCATTCCATTGGCATCTAAAATAAAAGGAAGACAAGTAAGGCTTAGACCTATAGAAAGAATAGAAATTGGCATATTCATCTCTTGTATATCCATGTTAGTCTCTGGTATCGTGGAACATGTTCGACGAAGAAGAGCGATATGCCAAGGGCTGTTGAACAACAACTTAGTAATAATTTGTGAAAGTATAGCTTTTTATGTTTTTGCTAAGTCATTTGTGATATCTGGCTGCTGTTAGATTGATAGTCGATTGATTGAATTGTTTCCTCCTCTGTTCTGGTATTATTTTGTGAATTGGTTCCTCTGTATGTTTTCTAAAGCTACTTTTCACCATCTAAAAGCTCAAAAGCCAATAGGACTGCCAACCACAGTAATTCATTCGTTTGTTAAGAAACAACTTGGGTTGTTTGCAATATATAGAATCATTCGACAGTCAGTACCCATTAGTTTCTTGTTAGTTATAGTCATAATGTCCAGCCTTAAAATTTCTATAATTTATAAGTTTAATAATTCCATTTTTAAAAATTTTATGAACCAATATATTGAAAATTGGCAAGTTATCTTTGGCTAGATTTCTTTCTCATTTACATGTTTATTCTATGATGACTATGATCTGTTTATAAATAACAAAATATTCCATATCGATTGAGCCCCCTATGTAGTAGCCCCATATCACTGCAATCATCGTCTTATTGTTAAAAAAGTTCACACCCTTTTAGGCTTTGCATAATCTATTAAATTTTTCAAGTTTATTTACTCTATCTCTTTCTTGTCATGTTTAGTTTAAGTAGTCTTTAACTTAAACTTTAGATGGATGATTTCATCACAATTATATTAGGCTTTGTATACTTTTAATATATAAACTAACTTATATTCCATTTAGCTTTAGAACTAGTTAAATTGGCGCCCAATAAACAAAAAAGCTAAAAACAAATTGGTAAAAATGGAGTATATATCTGGATATTCAACAAATATGAGTAGTAAGTTTTGATAATTTTAAATATATGATATATGGTTCTTCTATAAAATATAACTTTAATAATTCTATTCTTAAAAGATTTATGAATCAATTGTTAAAATAGTTTAACTGTTTAATAGTTTAATTGTTAAAAAGATAGTTTTAATAGATTTATGTTTGATAGTTTCAATTGTTAAAATGATATCTTTGAGCTATGGAATTACCTACTAATAGGATGGTTATTTTATTTTGAACTACCTTTTTGATTAATTTCTCCTTTTTACTAACAAATATGTAGCTCTTGCAGTAATTACAGAAAAGAAAGGAATATTCTTGAACGTCATGGACAATCTTAGAAATAAAAGATAGATGTATTGTGATAGAGTTAGTATAAAATATTTGGATGGAGTAGATGATTTTTTAAATCATGCCTTTTCTGGAAAAAAACCTGGAGAAAAATTGCATGTCCTTGTATGGACTGTGTGATTATCCATCAAGTAAATCGGGCTACATCATATGATCATCTTGTGGTTAATGATATTATACCGTCATATGATACTTGGTTTTGTCATGGGAAATCTCTAACGAGATCAAACAATGCTAGAGAAAATAACTGCAACCAGTCAACTCTAAGGGGCGACGATATGCGAGGAATGATACATGATGCATTTGGAGGTGTTACACAGTTTATGGATACTGAGATTAATTATCTGATCACGTGTATTGCTTGTCCAAAAATCATAGCATTGTCTGCCCACCTGTATTGTCATGTTGTTGAATTTCAAGTGCAATTTAAAGGGTGAATATGCGCAAAAATATAAGACTAAAGACGCTTTACTAAAAAATAGACCAAGTCGTATGCCGAGGGATCAATGGAGTGATCTTGTCTCTTATTGGCTTTCTGATAAAGCTAAGGTATCAACCTTGAAAATTCTCCTAGTCTGCACATTTTTAAAGCATTTTGATTTTAGGTATGCTCAATTTTTGTTTAAAATTTATAAGATATCATTTTAATATTTCAATGACAGAGACGTACGCAAGCAAATAGAAACAATAGGGCCAAGCAAACGATGCCTCATACAGGAGGATCAAAAAGTATTGCCACCTTGATGAATGAGCAGGTGAACCTGTAAAAACTACAAACTATAATATTTTAAGCTTTTCTTGTTATGCATATATGATATCATTTTTATTGTATTAGGCTGTAAACGGGATAGTGCCTACACGAGCAGAAATTGTACTATTAACTCATAAAAAAGTAAGGATGGTAGGCCACCGGTTGATGATTTTGTCAAGACAATCGTAAGATTTATTCTTTTTTTTTTGGTTTGATGACTACGTCAAACAATATGTATTTTTTCCTATTCATGAATTCCAAAATGGATTTATTGTGTATTCTATGGTCAGGAAATGATAAATGAAAGGATGAGCAATAGTGAGAGATCTACTGAGCAACCTCCTTGTAACGTTGCTTGGGAAGGCGTGTGTATTCCCAGGTGTTGGGAAATGAAAAAAGTGAGTATGTTCGTGGTTTAGGACTTGGTCCAACTCCTTTTGTTCTGTGGGGGTAGTAGGTCTTCCTTAGGAAATATTGCTGCAGATGATTCTTCTAATGAGGTTATACAAAGGTTACAACAACATATGATCGAGTTAAAGAAGAAACGAAATGAAGAAATGAATATTATGAAACAAAATCAGGAGAATATGCAATCAGAATTACTCCAAATGAGATAATTAATGCGCAATTATGCTCCTAATGCATCTATGACTCAAAGTAGCAATGTCACCTTAGGTGAACAGGTAACTCCATTTCATAAACTTTAGGTATTTTAAATGAAATTATAATCATATAAAAGTATTGTAATCTAACATGTTAATATTTATTAGATTCCCGATGCCAAAAGTGGACATGAACGAGTACCACAAACATCAAGAATACATAGTGCTGCTGAAAATGCTCAACCTTCTCATGGTACTACTCATCTTTGTCCTTTGTCACTATTGTTTGAGTTTTCCTCCTTCGATTTTTATTAATTTGTTGTTGTATTTGGGCTTATAATTCATGTCACATGCATTTTGTACATAGAACAGTGGAGGAGTCAATTCCCTAACTAATTCTATTACTCATTAGACTGTTTCATGCTTCAGTAGGTAGTTGTTGAGTTCAGGCTATTTAGTTCTTCAGCAGATATTTCTTAATTTGCACCACTACAGTATCTTAGTAAAGTGTGGATTGTTTTGAGTTCGGCAATTAATCTCCAAGTGTTTGAACTAAGTTTGGTTACCAGCTGTGCACCAGTCTTGTACCAGCTTTCTTGAACCAGTTTGGAACTACTTTTTCAACTTTCTACTAGAGGCATTTTGTTGTAGTAATTGTGAGTTTGTTTTCTACTTTTAGTTAGGGAAAGGGTGTTGTAGAGTATGTCTTCTGTTGTCAATTTTCTTCTCTTTCCTCCTTCCTAATTTGATTACTTTACAGATCCTATGAGTGACATGATAACATGCTAGATTAAAGCATTTTCGTGTATTGTCCCTTGGAACAAGAACAATATTAATGGTCATTCTGATTTATTGACTCAATAGGCCACAACTTATTCTGTAGATTTAGATTGACAAAACACGTGGGTGAAGAGTTTACTAAAAAGATATACACGTGGGTAAAGAGTTTGACAATTTGATTTCGTTCTTATTTGTTTAGTTGTTTGCTGCCATATAACGAGCAATGAACACTTAAGAGTACAAATTAGGTGAGCTATTAGACAGTACATGTAAGTTATGCAATTATCCCTTTCGAAGAACAACTTCCTCTCATGTTCAATAGAAATAGCACAAGCTTTTCAACTTCCAGGGCCACCTTCGCAGGATCTTCTTCATCTTCTTTGGTGAATCAGTCTTGTTTAATTTCCGTCCCAAAAGCTACCAGCTACTCTATTTCTAGCTTTGCTCCTATGACTCCTCAAAAAGTTGATATGTCATTCTTAAAGATGATAGTGAGTTATCTACCGTGTTTGCCGTATGTTATGGAAGTTGTCGGGGTTGTTGGTAATTTACTAGAAAAATAGGTTGGGGCAAAGAGCCATTTGGTTGACATATTTGGAAAAAGAAATTGCTTTAGCATGTCAGATAGTGTCATATAAAAGGAAGCCTATGAATTACTACTATACCTCAGCCCATAAGTGCAAGTTTTACTTCATTAGAAAAAGAAAATTCCAAAAGAAGTCCGTAAGTAGAAAATTCATATTTCAGAAGTGTAATTTATACAATGAGACATCAGGAAGAAAACAAACTAAATTGATTCTGGTGATGAAACATGATAGCCTTTTAGATATTAGAACTATAAGAAGAGTACTGTTTCCTTAGAATGGCAAGGAAGAAATACGAGCTCTTCTAAAACTGACACTACACAACTGAACAGTTTAAGAGTGCTCGGACACTGCACAACTGGTTTGCTCATATGAATTAATATCACAAAGTGTCAGCTAGATAGGGCCTCTGTTTGCTGAATTCAATTTTTGTTTCTGTTGGAAGTTTCTGCCCAGTTTTTGCAGCTTCTGAAAAGCCTAATGTTCAGCTGTTTGTGATCAAGATTTGAGTAGTATTTGACAGCAATTTTGCACAGCTTGAAGCTGAAATTTCTGCACATTTTGGGCTGACCAAAACTATAAAGGAATTTTGGCTTCTTGCTTGCTTTGACAATAAGACTTTCTGCACTTTTGTGGCTACTCCGGGAAGTTAATAACTATAAGTCTGTTCTATTCTGCATTGTTTAAAGTTTCTAGCAAACTGGTTTGTTGAGCTACAATTTGGGACTAATTTATTTGGTTCTTGTATAGTTGCTTCAGTTGCATGATTTAGCTGAATGGTTTAAGAGTGCTCGGACACTGCACAATTGGTTTGCTCATATGATTTCCAAATTTTCCCAAATGTTCTTAGGTTCTTCTCCTTCTGAATCTGAGTATCTCAGTGGAGTGATGAGATATCTGGCAGTGAACATTTAGCTTTCGAGTTAAGATCTTCCTTTCATGTGGTGCTCCACATGTCGTGTAAATGCCCTCACCCTGAATTCTCAATCTGTGATCTTCTTTTAGAAATTCTAATCCTTAGATTAGGATTTTGACTTGTCTAGGTTTAGTAGCTCCTTCCAGCACTAGGAATCTGTGAGAAAGAATGAAATTCATTTGTTCCTGCAAAAGAAAATGCACTGGTAGCTATAAAATCTACATTGTTAGCTATAACACTAGTCTCTTATTTCAGCACTTCATGTATATACTTTAACCTTTAACACAATTATTTTATAATTTCAGGTCATACAGTATGATGTTCGATGATTTAGCGGTTGGAAGATTTCAAAATGATGAAAAGTTGCGGAAATCATTTAAAGACCATCATTCTGGATTATTACAATGATGACATTGCTATTTAGTCCAAACAATATATTTTTATGTTTTAAGTTACTGTGATATTAATATTTTTGATTACTACTTTCTTTTGTTTGTTAAGATTTTATGAGATATATTATATTTTTTTAATTAATATTAATATATTTTATTATTTGGGTCATATTCTATACAAATGTAGTAACTATATATTATTAATTGTGGCCAAATTATTGCTATTATCGCTTATGGCTTTTAAAGCTATTGATTATTAGCGGCAATTTAGTTAAACATATTAACTATTAAAATGGACTCTAAAGGGCAAACTAAGATGTTTAAGAAGGGATAGTATTGCCTTTTTAATTGCAATAGAATAATTGCCATTAAAGATGCGAACTTTTAGCGACAACCATTTTGAATTTAGTGGTTATAAAAATGGATGGTAAAAAAGTATAGCTAGCCGTTTGGATTGGATTTAGTAACCATTATAATTGCCACAAACAATTGCCGTTAGAGATGCGAACTTTTAGCGGCGATTATTTTGAAGTTAGCGGCTATAAGAATGGATGATAAAGAAGTATAATTAGCTATTTGGATTGGATTTAGTGGCCACTATAATTGCCGCAAACCATTGCCGTTAGAAATGCGAACCTTTAACGGCAATTAGTTTGAATTTAGCGGCTATAAAAATAGATGCTAAAGAGGTATAGTTGACCGTTTTGGATTGGATTTAGTAGCCATTATAATTGCCGCAAACAATTGCCATTAAAGATAATAATTTTTAGCGGCAATAAACCATACCCTTTACCAGCTTTTGCGAGAAACGCCGCTAAAGGCTTTGCCGACCCCAACATCAGCGGCAAAACCCTAATGGCTGGTAAAAGATTTAGCGGCTATTGCCGCTAAAGCCGTTTTGTATTGCCGCTAAAGGTCTTTTTTGTAGTAGTGTAACATGTAACTTGTATTTTGGCACATCTTCCTTAGTTTTTTTCCTTTTAATGGTGGTATTAATACCTTGTTGTGCTCATTCCATTGGGGGGAGGAAGACTAACAAAGATATTGTCATTCTTTGTTAATGTCGTAATAGTAAAATATATAAGACATTCCCTTGAATATTTCTTTGCAATTTATTTTGTGTTTAAATTTGATATAGTATATATATTATATATCTAATACATATAAACTATATATATATATACATACATATATATAAGGCAATATATATTACATAAGGCAATATATAATTATATATACACATAATACACCCTTATATATACATACTATACATACTATATATACTATATATATTTATATAGCTATATATAAGCAATTTATACTAGTATATACATATATAGTTTACAAGAAAGTGCCTTAAATAAAAAAAATTTAAAAAAATAGCCCGGAACGAAAAAAGCCTGTTAGGCCCGGCCCATTTAGCCCGGGTATATATATGTATATATATATATATATATATATATATATATATATATATATATATATATATATATATATATATATATATATATATATATATATAATTATATATACACATAATACACCCTTATATATACATACTATACATACTATATATACTATATATATTTATATAGCTATATATAAGCAATTTATACTAGTATATACATATATAGTTTACAAGAAAGTGCCTTAGATAAAAAAAATAAAAAGATAGCCCGAAACAAAAAAGCCCGTTAGGCCCGCGGGCCCGACCCATTTAGCCCAGGACCATGTGGGCTTAGGACCACCGTGGACCGGTTCCACACATTGGGACCGTTTGGCCCGGGACCGCCTCATCCCGGCCCGCCTGAAGCCCAGGCCCGTTTGGCCCGGGCCCGGACCACAATACAGCCTGAAACGAAAAAAGCCCGTTAGACCCGTTTAGGCCCGCGGGCCCGGCCCATTTAGCCCGGGACCATGTGGGCTTAGGACCGCCGTGGGCCGGTTCCACACATTGGGACCGTTTGGCACGTGACCGCCTCGGCCCGGCCCGCCTCAAGCCCAGGCCCGTTGGCCGGCCCGATTGGTCCGGGCCCGGGCCACAATACAACCTTAATTTGATGCACAAGAAATTAAAAGTTCCTGGAAATTGTCTTTAGGATACAATAATGCCAACAAACGATTGTATGAATTCAAATTTAGAGCATTCGCTAGGAATACAATGTATGTAACGTGACTCGAGAAGTTATGCGGTATTTCTGAGCAAGATCCTGAAAATCAATATGAAGAGGTAGAAGGACTTTTCTGTAGGTTCTTTGTTTGAAATCTGTTGTTTGATTGTGTCAGAAATAATTTCTTTTGTTGTTATCTTGAACCTCAATTACTCAAATGGTCGTTCAACTATCCCAAATTATCTTCTAAAGTCACTTTTCTTTAGTTTATAATAACAAAGTCGCTGAACTATGCCTAAGGTTACTCAACTAGATTTTCCAAATTTTGGATTGCCAAATACATATTTTACCCGCTAAGTAAATATTTATCTTCTTTTTATTTATTTTTTAACTTTCAGACGACACAAAGTTTATGTCACCGAAAAGTAGGGAGACTATCTGTATAGGGTAAAATATGTTATATTAAGTCGTGCAGCGAATATATATAATATAATTGAGTATAATTTTCAAGAATATATAATGTATATTATAAAAGTACCATTATTTAAATAATTATTTTTATATTACGTGCATGGAATATATATTTTACAACCTTTATTTTCTTTCATTCCGAATTGTGTGAATAAATTTTTAAATTTTTGTTGTTAATACTAAAATTATTATTACTAACAAACTATTCTAATTTTTACTATGCTCATTATTTTGTTATTCAGCATTATATATGCTTAAATACTTTTTATTTTTTTAATTTATAAATAATATTTATTTATTCTATAGGCAAGTCCATAATGTAAATTAAAAAGGAAAAAAATTATAATATTAAAAAGTTCAAAAAAATAAAAAGAAGATAAATGTTTATAATTTAGAGGGTAAAATAGGTGTTTGGCAATTCAAAATTTGAAAAATCTAGTTGAGTGACCTTGTGAGTGCAATAGGCATAGTTAAGTGACTTTGTTGTTACAAACGAAAGAAAAGTGACTTTGGAAGATAATTTGAAATAGTTAAGTGACCATTTGAGTAATAGACTCGTTTTGTAATGAGCCAAGAAATCAAATCCATTCGGACATGTCTCCAAGTTTAGGTCCCAGCTTCCAATAGCCAGCTCCTCCACCCCGCCTTAGAAATCATCTGCAAAATCATCATCTGGAAAACATTCATCTGCAGTTTATAGAGTTTGTAATGAGACTGAATACAGATGTATTTTCTCAGTAGTGTACCTGAATTATTCTTCCACATGAAGAGCTTGAAATCGGCATTTTGATAATCTTCAACTTGTGTTTCTCGGATTTCCCTGGCTGACTTGGCAACAGATTCGTTGCATTCCGTTACCTCAATGTACTTAAGGGAAGAGATGTCCCCTAAACTAGAAGGGATCTCCTTAAGTGATCGACAACTATCCAGAAACAGCTGTTCAAGGTTAGGAAATGCATCATCCGCGACAGTCCATTCTTCAAGGGGACAATGTCTTTGTAGTTTCAAGACTTTGAGCTGAGGGAACTCGCCATTGTTCACCTTCCATTTACTAGGATAGCCAAATCTAACATAGTAAAGTTTGAGTACCTGAAGGTTCTGAAGCTGAGCAATTGCTGATAAGTTTTGAGGATTCAGGCGAAATCCAGATATTGTCAAGCTTTTGAGATTTGGGGCAGATATACAAAAGGGTATGTTCTCACTGGAATATCGTACTTTATAAATCCGTAGTATCTCAAGTCGTGTTGGAAAATCCAATATATGGTACCCATCGCTTAACTCACCCTCGACTTCACAACTCAGTTTTCGAAGATTATGTTGTGATTCTCGGATCAATATGAAGATTATTTGGGAGGAAAAATAACTCTATTTCACAAGAATAGAATTATAGAGAATTTACACCAAGAATTTCTCTCTACAAAAAACCTCACCAAACTCTCTTTTTGTTCTCACAATCTCTTCCTGGATTGTATTTCAATCTCTCTGGATTGATGTTTCTGTGTAAAACATAAGGCTCTATTTATAGCCTTAAAGAAGGTGGTTGGTGGTTGAATTCTTCATTCAACAATGGAGGCTTCAACAATGGTGGCTTCTAGAATGGGTTGGTGGCTTCAACAATGGTGGGCTTCTAGAATTGGTAGTTGGCAGCAGCTGAACTTATCAATTCTCCCCCTTCAGCTGCATTCCAACGCAGCTACTATTTGAAAGTTATTCCAACTATGTCTCTGCACAGCTCTAACTTTTCTTGAGTGACCACCTTTGTTAACATGTCTGCTGGATTCTCCTTCGTATGGATCTTCACTAGTTTCAACAGTTGTTGATTCATCACCTCGCGTATCCAGTGATAGCGAATGTCGATGTGCTTTGTCCGAGAATGATACATTGAGTTTTTGCTTAAATCAATTGCACTTTGACTATCACAATGTATCTTATACTCTGTTTGATTTATCCCTAGTTCTTGGAGAAACCGCTTTAGCCACAACATTTCTTTTCCAGCTTCCGCTACAACAATATACTCTACTTCAGTTGTGGATAGTGCAACACACTTCTGCAATCTTGACTGCCATGGCACAGCCCCCCTGCAAAAGTATAAACATATCCTGAGGTTGATTTTCTTCCATCAGGATCTCCGGCCATATCTGAATCTGTATAGCCTTCCAAGACTGGATCAACTCCCCCAAAGCACAGACTTGATTTTGAAGTACCTTTAAGATACCTGAAAATCCACTTAACTGCCTCCCAATGTTTCTTTCCAGGGTTAGAAAGAAAACGACTTACCACACCTACCGCATGTGCGATATCTGGCCTCGTGCAAACCATGGCATACATCAGGCTTCCAACTGCTGAAGAATATGGAATTGTAGACATCTCCTCAATCTCTTTCTTGGATGAGGGGCACAAACTCTTGCTCAACTTGAAGTGATTTGCCAAAGGGACACCTACCGGTTTGGCATTACTCATATTGAACCGTTTGATCACCCGTTCAATGTAATTTTCTTGAGATAGCCATAACTTCTTGTTTCTCCTATCTCGAGTTATCTGCAATCCCAAAATATGTTGAGCTGGACCTAAGTCTTTCATTTCAAAGGACTTAGAGAGTTCTTTCTTCAACTGTCTAATTTTTGTTGCATCTTGTCCGACGATCAACATGTCGTCTACATAAAGTAGAAGTACAACAAAATTGCCATCCGAAAATCTCTGAATGTAAACACACTGATCTGCAACAGTCCTTTTATATCCTTGACTTACCATAAATGAGTCAAACCTTTTGTACCACTGCCTCGGTGCTTGCTTTAGGCCATATAAACTTTTCGTAAGCTTATAGACGAGGTTTTCTTTTCCTGAAACCTCAAAACCTTCTGGCTGCTCCATATAGATTTCTTCATTTAGATCACCATGAAGAAATGCTGTCTTGACATCCATTTGTTCAAGCTCCAAATTCAAACTGGCTACCAATCCAAGGATGATGCGGATTGAAGTCAATTTTACAACTGGTGAAAATATTTCATCAAAGTCAATTCCCTTTTTCTGTAGGAATCCTTTGACTACTAACCGGGCTTTGTGCTTCACCACCTTTCCGCTGCCATCTTTCTTCAACTTGAATACCCATTTATTCTTCAGTACCTTCTTTCCTTGTGGAAGTTTCACAATCTCATAAGTGTTGTTTTTCTGTAAAGAGTTCATCTCTTCGGTCATTGCTTGCAGCCATTTTTCTTTATCCGTATGAGATATAGCTTCATGGAAACTCTCTGGTTCTCCATCTTCAGAAAGTAGAATATACTCGGTTTCTGGGTATCGAGTTGATGGAATCTGACCTCGTTCAGATCGACGAGGTTGTTGATTATTAGCTTCAGGATGTGTACCATCATCGTTCCCCTGTGATGGTTCTGTAGTTTCCTGAGGGGTTTGTGCCTCCCCCTTCCAAACATCCTCCTGTTCTGCTTCTGGTACTGTTTCATGCTCCCCCATGCTATTTGTGTCAAACTGCAATGGTAGTGGATCTGGACCAACTTTTTGGGCACTGGAACCTCTTTCATAAGACATTGTGGGCTTTTCAATGTCTTCAATTGTCTGGTTTTCGTGGAATACAACATCCCTACTTCTGATCACCATCTTCTGTATTGGATCCCATAATCTATACCCAAATTCTTCATCTCCATAGCCTATGAAGATACATGGTATAGTTCTACCATCAAGCTTCTTCCTGAGCTCCTTGGATACATGTGCATGTGCTAAACAACCGAATACCCTTAAGTGAGAATATGAGGGATTCTTACCCGACCATATTTTCTCTGGAACCTCAAAATTCAACGGGGCTGATGGTGACCGGTTGATTAGGTAACAAGCGGCGCGAACAACTTCTCCCCAGAATGGCTTAGGCAGCTTTGCCATACTGATCATACTTCTGACTTTTTCCATAATTGTCCGGTTCATTCTCTCGGCTACTCCATTGTGTTGTGGGGTGCGTGGGACCGTCTTTTCATGTCGAATCCCTTGTCTCTTGCAATAGGAATCGAACTCCTTGGAAGTATACTCGCCTCCATTATCTGAGCGAAGGCATTTTAATTTCTTTCCCGTTTCACGCTCTACCATGGCATGAAATATCTTGAAATAATCAAAAGCCTGGTCCTTTGTCTTTAAGAAGTACACCCACACCTTTCGAGAAGCATCATCAATGAAAGTCAGAAAATACCTATTGCCGCCAAGTGACTTCTCCTCCATGGGACCACAAATATCAGAGTGTACCAGACTGAGTAACTCTGATTTTCTGGTTGAAGAAAATGTAAAAGAGACTCTATGTTGCTTTCCGAATAAGCAATGATTACAAGGCTCTAAAGCAACATTCTTGTCCATTCCGATAAGCTGCTTTTTCGTTAGAATTGATATCCCCTTTTCACTCATGTGACCGAGTCTCTGGTGCCACAGGTTTTGAGACGCCTCTTTTTCCATAACATTGAGGCTGTCTGAACATAACTTCACATGAGTTTTATATAAGTTGCCACAAATATGTCCTCGAGCGAGAATCATAACCCCTTTCAGCAATTTCCATGTGCCTTTTCCGAAATAACTTTCATAGCCCTGTTTGTCAAGAGCTATACCTGATATTAGGTTTAGACGAAGATCTGGCACATGACGGACATCCTTCAATATCATTGTACTCCCGATATTTGTTTGTATTTTGATATCACCAATTCCAACTATCTCACAGGAAGAAGTGTTCCCCATCTTCACTACTCCAAAGTCTCCTGCTTTGTATGTTGTGAAGAAATCTTTTCTGGATGTGGCATGGTATGATGCTGCAGTATCTACCACCCATTCGTTTTCTTCTTGACTTGAGACGTGAAGGCATGCCTCTTCTTGGATGGAACAAATGGCTACCTCTCCGTGGGTAGTGACTAATGCATCTCCATCCTTTTGCTTCAACTGCTCCTTCTCCTTATGCAATTTTCTGCAGTTCTTCTTTAAATGACCCTTTATTCCACAGTGGTAGCACGCATATGATGACTTCCTACCATCCGTGGATTTTCCCCTACTCTTGCTTGTGCCTCTCCTCTTATCTTGACTTCTTTCTTATTGTCTCCCTCTTTCTGTAATAAGGGCATGCGACTCACCATGATCGATGTCCTTTCTTCTGGCTTCTTCATTAAATAAGGCATCTTTAACCATAGACATGGTCAGATTTCCACTAGGAGCTGAATTACTGAGAGAGACTACCAGCGTCTCCCAACTATCAGGAAGAGAACTAAGAAGTAGTAGGGCTTGCATCTCATCCCCGAGCGGCATGTCAACAGACGATAATTGATTTATCAAGCTCTGAAACTCACTGGTATGCTCGGCAACTGAAGTTCCGTGCTTTAACTTCAAATTTACCAAACGCCTCATCAACAAGGCTTTGTTCCTAGCGGTCTTGGCTTGATACATCCCTTCTAACTTCACCCAGAGGGCATACGCATCTGTCTCTTGTGCAACATGATGAAAAACGCTATCATCAATCCATTGTCGAATTTGACCGATAGTTTTTCTGTTTAATTTCTTCCACTCTTCTTCTTTGGTGGAATCGGGGTTCCTACCCTTTGCTTCTATGGGATCAAACAAATCTTTACAACTGAGGAGATCTTCCATCCGAGGTCTCCACAATGTGTAATTTGTGGCAGTAAGCTTTATCATAGCTCCAGATGATGATGACTCTTCTATTATGTCTTTAAAATGGCTTGGTCAAAATTTTGGAGCAGAATCTCACCAAACGGAACTCACCAACACGTCCGGAATGGTGAAAAATGGTAGGATTGACTCTTCTTGGGTCAAAATAGGGCCTCCAGAAAATTTTCAAAATTTACACCAAACTTTTGGGGTTAAATCGAAAATATACTGAACTTGTGGGGCAGATTTATAATTTCAGTAACTTCAGGGGTTATTTCATAAATTTCTAAAATTTTTATGATGACTGGATGCTGACGTGGCGATGACTGGATGCTGACGTGGCGATGACTGGATGCTGACGTGCACTGACTGGATGCTGACGTGGCTCTGACTGGATGATGATGTGGTGCTGACTGGATGCTGATGTGGCACTGACTGGGCAGTTACTATTCATCATCTTCTTCCTTGGGCAGAAGAAAAAAAATTGCCATAACTTCTTCGTTTTAGCTTTGTTTGGCCTCCGGAAAATTGCGTTGAATTCGTATCGACGCAAGGAATCTAATGAAATGATCAAAACACACCGAAGATCACGTTTTCGAAAAACGTAAATCCGGGTTGAAATTTTCAGTGTTCCAATATTTCTCGATGAACACAGAATCGAAGGCTCTGATACCACTTGTTGTGATTCTCGGATCAATATGAAGATTATTTGGGAGGAAAAACAACTCTATTTCACAAGAATAGAATTATAGAGAATTTACACCAAGAATTTCTCTCTACAAAAAACCTCACCAAACTCTCTTTTTGTTCTCACAATCTCTTCCTGGATTGTATTTCAATCTCTCTGGATTGATGTTTCTGTGTAAAACATAAGGCTCTATTTATAGCCTTAAAGAAGGTGGTTGGTGGTTGAATTCTTCATTCAACAATGGAGGCTTCAACAATGGTGGCTTCTAGAATGGGTTGGTGGCTTCAACAATGGTGGACTTCTAGAATTGGTAGTTGGCAGCAGCTGAACTTATCAGATTAGGTGTTTTTCTCAACATCAATTCCGCATTCTCGACAGAAGAAAAATATGGAGCAGAAAAAGTTTCCAGATCATAAAGTTCTGCAGAGTTCTCAAGTAATTCTTCTTCATACATACCGAACTTAGAAATATGCAGATGTCTTAATTTAACCATCTCCCAAACTGTAATGGGTAGTAGCAGAGTTGTATACTCTCATTTACGACATTTTAATATCAGAGTTTCAAGGTTCCAGAGTTTGGATATGAATAAAGGAATTGACGTCTGATCAATTTGTGCAGAGAAATATCTCAAGTAAACTAGATAGCTTGGGAAAGAATCAATAACAACGTAGTGCTCCAAATCCAACACTTTTAGGAACTTGAAATTCTGTAAAATGCGTGAAATCGCCAAAGCATGTGCGGGTAAGCCACGAGGGTACAAGTCTGCTGCTTCATTCTTGAAAAGTACAGAGCCAACAAGTGAGCAAGACGAGCTCCAGTCTACAAGATTATCCACTTCAGAAAAGGCCAAACGACGTTGAGCATGCTGCTTGTGAGAGTAAACATAGGAAAAAGGATTGGCACTCTGATCCCTATCGAATATATAAATTAGCAAAACCATAACATTGAATCCCAAATATAACTTATATACTTGATCGCTGTAAATATATATATTAGTAAAATCATATCATTAATTCTCAAATATAACTTGGAGAACTTGAAAGATTGAATAAATAAAGTATAATTAATTATCATATTACCATTTTATCCATAGTAGAAGATTCTCCTCAGATGCTCTTTCCTTGCAGAAGTCAAGCAATACATCATGAAGGTGACACTCTTTGACCTTACCATCTAAATTGGACTTCTGAGCAACCATTACAAGATTTCGTCCGATAAGATTCTCCAAGTAACCTTCTGCTATATCCTCCAACCTCTTGCCTCCACAACTTATTACAAATCCTTCTGAGATCCATAATCTTGTTAACTTTGAAGTTTTAATCACTTTGTCCTCCAAAAATGCTCCAAAATAAAGGAAGCAAGACCTGATATGCTAGGGCAAATTCGGATGACTTTGTTCAATAATGCCCTTTGAGTCACCGTGAATGAGAACCTAAATTCTCAGCCATCTTTTCCCAAGATTCTTCGTTCTTCTCCATATCTTTGAGAATGTTGAAGTTTGGCAAATTTTTTGTCCCACATCGGTGGGATCTTGAGTTTGGGGGGATTTTCCCCCTGTAAAAGAAGGCCTATTGTTTAGGATTTAAACACACCTCTCATTTGCCTTCTTATCTTCTTAAGGCATTTGTATCTTCTCTCTTTAGTATTATTTCACTTGTATTTTTGGAGTGGAATAAAATATTGGTTGTGTCCGAGGAGTAGGCAAAATTAGCCGAACCTCGTAAATTCTGGTGTTCCTTTTATTGTTGTTTTATTGTCTTATTTATTATTTGGTGGCTTTCATAATTTTTGGTATAGTAGTTGTGACTTATTCACACTATATTCATTTGGCTTTCGCAACAATTGGTATCAGAGCCAATGTACTGTCTAAGTATGCTCTGTGGTTGCAGCATAGTCTGATCTTCCACATCAGAAAAAATTTATCTTGGTAACTGAGTTAAGGTTCTGTCTGAGTATGCTCTGTAGTTGCAGCTTAGTCTGATCTTCTACATCAGAAAGGAAATAATCTTGATTTGTGTCGTCAGCTATTAAATAATATTTGTGTCAAGGATGGGAGACAATAAACAAGAAGAATCTACATCAAATGTCAACAATACGTCATCATTGGCATCTTCGATTATGACAAGAATTGTGTCAAATGCAAAATTTGCAGTAGAAATATTTGACAAGTCTGGACATTTTGGGATATGGCAAGACGAGGTTCTAGATGTCCTTTTTCAACAAGGGCTAGATCTGGCCATTGAAGAAAAGAAATCAGATGTTATTGGAGAAGAAGATTGGAAGATTCTCAACCGTGTTGCTTGCGGTACCATTCGATCCTATCTTGCTAGAGAGCAGAAATATCCATACACAAAGGAAACTTCTGCAAGTAAATTATGGAAAGCACTGGAGGATAAATTTTTGAAGAAAAATAGTCAAAATAAATTATACATGAAGAAGAGACTGTTTCACTTCACCTATGTTCCTGGTACCACGATGAATGAACATATCATCAGTTTCAATAAGTTGGTCACAGATTTGCAAAATATGGATACAACTTATGATGATGGTGACTTGGCCTTGATGTTGTTGGCGTCACTTCCTGATGAGTATGAGCACCTTGAAACTAATCTACTCCATGGAAATGACGAAGTTTCTCTTAGAGAAGTTTGTTCGGCTTTGTACAGCTATGAATAAAGAAAGCGAGAAAAACAGAAGGGCGGAGAAGGAGAAGCACTATTTATGAGGGGTCGTACTCAAAATCAAACGAGGACAAAGAAGGGAAGATCCAAGTCAAGATCCAGACCCAGTAAAGATGAATGTGCCTTTTGTCGAGAAAAAGGGCACTAGAAGAAAGACTGTCTGAAGTTGAAGAATAAGGCCAAACATAACAATGGAAAGGCCATTATGGATTCAAATGTAGCTGATTGTGATGATTCAGACTTCTCATTAGTTACAACAGAGTCATCAACATCATCAGACATATGGTTGATGGACTCGGCTTGTAGCTATCATATGTGTCCCAACATGGACTGGTTCATGGATTTTCAAGATGGAAAATATGGAGTCATCCACACAATGGACAACAGCCCTCTTACCTCATATGGAATTGGTTCAATACAATTAAGGAACCATGATGGAATGATCAAAACATTAACAGATGTTCGATATGTACCGGACTTGAAGAAGAATCTCATCTCTGTGGGAGCCCTAGAATCAAAAGGGTTCAAAATCATTGCAGAAAATGGAGTGATGAGAGTATGCTCCGGTGCACTAGTGGTAATGAAGGCTAAGCGGAAGAACAATAATATGTACCGCTATCGTGGCAGTACAGTTATTGGGACAGCGACAGTGACATCCAGTGACGACAAAGAGGCAGAAGCAACCAAGCTATGACACATGCGCTTGGGACATGCTGGAGGAAAATCCTTGAAAACTCTATCAGATCAAGGATTGTTAAAAGGAGTAAAGCCTTGCAACTGGGAGTATTGTGAGCATTGTGTCAAAAGGAAACAGACAAGGGTTAAATTTGGTACAACGATCCATAATACTAAAGGCATTTTGGATTATGTATACTCTGATGTTTGGGGTCCTTCCAAAACACCTTCATTGGGTGGGAAACACTATTTTGTAACCTTTGTTGATGATTTTTCCCGAAGAGTGTGGGTGTATACAATGAAGAACAAAGATGAAGTGTTGGCAATTTTTCTCAAATGGAAGACGATGGTGGAGAATCAATTAGGCAAGAGGATCAAGTGTATTCGCACAGACAATGGAGGTGAATACAAAAATGATCATTTCAATAAGGTCTGTGAAAATGATGGCATCATCCGACACTTCACTGTCAGACATACACCACAACAGAATGGAGTGGCAGAACGTATGAACCGAACCTTGCTGGAGAAGGTACGGTGTATGTTGTCCAATGCTGGCTTGAGAAAAGAATTTTGGGCTGAGGCAGTTACATATGTATGCCACCTCATTAATCACTTACCATCTGCTGTTGTTGATGGCAAGACACCATTTGAAAAATGGTATGGAAAGACTGCTGTAGATTATGACTCTTTGCACGTGTTTGGCTCAACTGCATATTATCATGTGACAGAGTCAAAATTGGATCCAAGGGCAAAGAAGGCTATTTTTATGGGAATTACTTCTGGAGTCAAAGGATATCGCTTATGGTATCCTATGAAAAAGAAAGTAATATTCAGCAGGGATGTTACCTTTGATGAATCTGCTATGGTAAATAAGGTAACAGAAGATACCAAACAAAATGAAGGTGCTTCTAAGCAGGTGGAGTTTGAGGGAAAATTTATTTTTCCTACACAAGAAGTAGAGGAGGAAACTAATGAAGATTACCCTCTGGAAGGAGAGCCAGTAGAGGAGATTCCAACTCAGGAACCTCAACAACAACTTGAATCAATAGCAACCAACAAGCCAAAAAGAACAATAACGAAACATGTTATTCTCATAGAGACGGTTGCTTGTGCAACCTCAATTGTAGTTGATGATGTTCCTACCACTTATAAAGACGCTGTCCAAAGTTCAGAAGAAGATAAGTGGAGGATTGCCATGAATGATGAAATACAGTCCCTTCATCAGAATCATACATGGAGATTGACCAATCTCCCGAAGGGAAAGAAAGCAATTGGGTGCAAATGGGTATTTGCAAAGAAAGAAGGATTTCCTAACCAAGTAGATGTTCGCTACAAAGCAAGATTGGTGGCCAAAGGATATGCTCAAAAGGAGAGAATTGATTACAATGAAGTGTTTTCTCCAGTTGTAAAACATTCCTCTATTAGAATTATGTTGGCTTTGGTAGCACAATTGGATTTGGAACTAGTTCAGATGGATGTAAAAACTGCGTTTTTACATGGAAACTTGGAGGAGGAAATCTACATGACTCAGCCAGAAGGATTAAAGTTCCTGGAAAAGAAAATATGGTATGCAAACTTGAAAAATCGTTGTACGGATTGAAACAATCTTCCAGAAAATGGTACAAGCAATTTGACGAGTTTATGTTGCGGCAAGGGTACAAGAGAAGCAAATACGATCATTGTGTGTATTTGCGCAAGCTTAAAGATGGTTCCTTTGTATATCTTCTCCTATATGTTGATGATATGTTGATAGCTTCCAAGAATTCAGAAGAAATTGATAAGTTGAAGATTCAACTGAAGAAGGAGTTCGAGATGAAGGATCTGGGTGAGGCAAAGAAAATTCTTGGCATGGAGATAATAAGAGATAGACGTTCAAAGAAACTCTGTTTATCTCAGAAAGAATATTTGAAGAGAGTACTACAACGTTTTGGCATAGATGACAAGACTAAACCAGTTAGTACTCCACTTGCTCCCCATTTTAAGCTGAGTACTACTATGTCACCAAAGGATGAAACTGAACGAGAGTATATGTCAAAGGTACCATACGCAAATGCTGTTGGTAGCTTGATGTATGCAATGGTCTGTACGAGACCTGACATTTCACAAGCTGTTGGAGTTATTAGCAGATATATGCATAATCCAGGAAAGGAGCATTGACAAGCTATGAAGTGGATTCTACGGTATATTCATAATACTGTAGATGTCGGGTTAGTTTTTGAGCAGGAAGACAATCAGTCTGTAGTTGGATATTGTGATTCAGATTTTGCGGGTGATCTAGACAAACGAAGATGAACCACTAGTTATGTGTTTACTTTTGCAAAGGCACCAGTTAGTTGGAAGTCTACTTTGCAGTCAACAGTTGCTTTGTCTACAACAGAGGCAGAGTATATGGCTATTACAGAGGCTGTGAAGGAGGCAATTTGGCTTCAAGGATTGCTAAAGGAGCTTGGTGTTGAACAAAAAGGTATCACAATTTTTTGTGATAGTCAAAGTGCTATTCAATTAGCGAAGAACCAAGTTTATCATGCAAGGACGAAGCATATTGATGTTCGGTATCATTTCGTACGAGAAATCATAGAAGAAGGAGGAGTCACGGTGAAGAAAATTCATACTACGGAGAATCCTGCTGATATGCTGACAAAGGTGGTGACTGCGATCAAGTTTCAACATTGTTTGGATTTGATCAACATTGTTGAACACTGAAGATTGAAGATTTAGACACAATCAAAAATTTGAAATTTGTTATTGAGAGAAAATTGAAGATATGAAATTTTGCCAAGGTGGAGATTTGTTGAAGTTTGGCAAATTCTTTGTCCCACATCGGTGGGCTCTTGAGTCTGGGGGGATTTCCCCCCTATAAAAGAAGGCCTAATATTTAGGATTTAAACACACCTCTCATTTGCCTTCTCATCTGTTTAAGGCATTTGTATCTTCTCTCTTTAGTATTATTTCACTTGTATTTTTGGAGTGAAATAAAATATTGGTTGTGTCCGAGGAGTAGGCAAAATTAACCGAACCTCGTAAATTCTGGTGTTCCCTTTGTTATTGCTTTATTGACTTATTTATTATTTGGTGGCTGTCATAATTTTTGGTATAGTAGTTGTGACTTATTCACACTATATACATTTTGCTTCCGGAACAATCTCCATCAAATTGTGTGTGGGATTCTCCACAATGCCACAGTCAGCCACAAGCTTATTTTGAATATTGGGATGCAATCCTGCAGGTTGTATTGTCGACTTCAAAGCTAGCAGGACATCAATATATATTTTGTGAATGCCTGGCTGAATGGGCTTAATCTTCATTTTCAGGAGATCAGAAAACAAAACATTCACCTCACTAGGAGACAAGTCTTGAGTTTCATTTCCATGAATTGGCAAATTCAACCATGCAACCATTGCTGTATGAACAGCCTCAATTAAAGCGTGAGTGAAGAAAGAATGTTGGCTTTGTGGCTCTATGCATTTGTTAGAAACAAAGCAGATAAAGAGTCTCAGTAACTTCAACTCCTTAAAAACATCTTCAATTTGTTCCTTAAGTCTGCCAACATAAAGTAGCGAACATGGATCATCAATTTTCACTAGATCACCAAGAATCTTTAGAACATCATCGATGAATTCCATCACAAATTTGGGGGTAGGAATATCATCATCCTTGTTGGCTGGAAGTGATATCGATGATATTTTCGGAAAGGAGTATTTAGCTCTGAATTCCAGCTTAATCTTCCAAACTTCTGTTGGGACATGAAAGGTGAAGGGATCAGTATTTGAATCAATGAACTCATCCTTTCAGGATGTAGTAAGGAACTCCTTAGTGTAGGCTTCTGGATCTGGGCCGTCGATAATAGCATGCAACCTCTTCCAAATTTCTTGTATTTCTGAATGACATGTAGCATGCCGCATTCACCTGCGAAGGCAAAACTCCGCAAACAGAGAAAACTATCCAGAAAATTTAACTCCCACACAAAGAAGTTCAATCGATCCTTTGTAACATCGCAATCGACATCTGGCAGTATTGTAAGGATCTCATCTTTCATTTTAGACAAATCTTCGTCTAAAGCCATCACTCTCAGAAGTTGAGACAAAAGAATTAAACTGTTATGAACTTAAACTGCGCGCAAGGGAATCAAATTAAGAAGAAGAGCAGTTGAGGTATAAATCAGATGGCTTCACACATCCTTTTTTCTTCACCCTTGTTTCCTCTTGCTCAGCATTAAATTACTAATATTCCACAAATATTTAACTTCTGGTGCATCAATTACAACCAGCATTATTTGTTTGTTGTATGCATGTGACGAGAGCATTATTTTTGAACCCGCTAACGATATGTTGTATGTATGTGATAGGACCAAACCTATTGTTGTATGTGAAAGTAGACAAAACAAAAGAAAGAAAAATCAAAAAGAGATGAAAATATGATATAAGCGCTTACATCGACATTCTTGTGATGTAAGCGCTTACCTCAGCCTTCTTATGATGTAAGCGCTTACATCGGCATTCTTATGATGTAAGCGCTTACCTCGGCAGGGCATTCAAATGCTTATAAATAGGGGTCTACATTTTCATTTGTAGAACATCCCAAAACTTCTTCTTTCTCTCTTCAATTAATAAAGAGCTATTCTTTGTGTGGCCGTGGAGTAGGCAAAAATTGCCGAACCACGTAAATCTTGTCTTGTCTTGTCTTGTGCAATTTATTGTTTCTCTCCTAAATATCCTTTTCCTTCTATTATCTTGATACGTTTCCCAACAACTGGTATCAGAGCAAAGACAGTGTAATTCTAGTAGAAAAGTACAGTATTGGTGCAGGTACTATTCACAAGAATAGTGCGACACTATTGATCATCGTTACTATTCACAAGCACTATTCACATAAATTGTTTTTATGAAAAATGGCATCGGAAGAAGGAAAGGTTAAGATTGACAAGTTCAATGGCAAAGATTTTGGATTCTGGAAAATGCAAATAGAGGACTATTTGTACCAGAAAAAATTACATTTACCTCTGACCGAGGTGAAACCGGAGACTATGTCCAAAGCGGATTGGGATCTATTAGATCGCCAAGCTCTTGGTGTGATTCGTTTGACGCTAACACGAAATGTGGCGTTTAACATCATTAACGAGAAGACCACTACAGGCCTGATGAAGGCGTTATCAAATATGTATGAGAAGCCATCTACTTCAAATAAAGTCTATTTGATGCATCGATTGTTCAACTTAAAAATGACAGAAGGTGGATCAGTCACGGAACATATCAATGAGTTTAATACAATATTAACTCAGTTAAGTTCTGTTAATATAACAATTGATGACGAAATCAGGGCGTTGATTATACTATCATCTCTAACGGAGAGTTGGTCTGCAACAGTAACTGCAGTTAGCAGTTCATCAGGAAGTACCAAACTCAAATTGAATGATATTAGAGACTTGGTTCTAAACGAAGATATTCGCCGAAGAGAATCAAGTGATTCCCCAGGATCTGCTTTTAGTACCGAAAGCAGGGGGAGAATCAACCAAAGAGGATAGATTTATGGTCGTGGCAGATCAAAGTCAAGGAGAAGAGGGCAATCCAAAAATTGCAAGGACATTACTTGTTGGAATTACGATAAAAAGGGTCACTACAATAGTCAATGTAGAGAACCAAAGAAGAAGAAGGAAGAAAATTTAGCAAATGTAATTGCTGAACAAGTCGGTGATGCACTAATTTATTGTGCAGACAGTCCAGTCGAATCTTGGATTCTGGACTCAGGTGCATCCTTTCACTCTACATCATGCAAAGAATTATTGCATAATTATATTGCTGGAAAATTTGGGAAAGTTTATCTAGTAGACGGCGAACCTCTCGACATTGCCGGAAAAGGTGAAGTTCATATAAAGACTTCACAAGGGATGCTATGGAAATTGCAAAATGTACGACATGTTCCCGGCCTCAAGAAAAATCTGATATCTATGGGACAGATTGACGATGAAGAATATACAACAACATTCGGCAACGGATCGTGGAAGATAACCAAAGGGAATTTGGTTGTGGCACGAGGCTTCAAAAGGGGAACACTGTATGCAACTGCAATAGAAAGAGATACTATAGCAACAGTTGATCATGGTCGTGATACAACATTGTGGCACCGGAGGCTCGGGCATATGAGTGAGAAGGGAATGAAACTTTTGGCATCCAAAAAGAAGTTGTCAAACCTAAAACATGTTGAATTAGGTTTGTGCGAAGATTGCATTTACGGGAAACAAAAGAGAGTTAGTTTCTCAAAGGTGGGAAGGACGCCAAAGAAAGAGAAGCTGAAACTAGTGCATATAGATGTGTGGGGACCAACTCCTGTAACTTCTCTAGGAGGCTCACGCTATTATGTCACTTTCATTGATGATTCCACAAGAAAGGTATGAGTTTATTTTCTGAAAAATAAATCTGATGTATTTGTTACCTTTAAAAGATGGAAAGCTGAAGTTGAAAATCAGATAAATCTAAAGTTAAAATGTCTGAAGTCTGACAATGGAGGAGAGTATGATAGCCAAGAGTTCAAAGCATTTTGCTCGGAGAATGAGATCAGAATGATCAAGACAATTCCTGGAACACCGGAACAAAATGGTGTTGCTGAGAGGATGAACAGAACCCTGAATGAACGAGCCAGAAGTATGAGAATACATTCTGGATTGCCGAAGTATTTTTGGGCTAAGGCTGTTAACACGACAGCTTACCTCATAAACAGGGGACCCTCTGTACCGCTGAATTTTGAAATTCCTGAGGAGGTATGGACAGAAAAGGAGGTAACTCTCTCACATCTGAAATTTTTTGGTTGTGTTGCTTATGTGCATGTAAACTCTAATGATAGAGATAAGCTTGATCCTAAAGCAAAGAAATGTTTCTTTATTGGCTATGGTGATGATAATTTTGGTTATCAGGTTTGGGATGATCAAAATAGAAAGACCCTAAGACACAGGAATGTCGCATTTAATGAAAATGTGATGTACAAGCGCATTTAATGAAAATGTGATGTACAAGGACAAACTTGAAGTAGAACCAACCAACACCAACAAACAGACAATGTATAAAACAGTTGAGTTAGAAGAAATCTCAGAAAATGAAGTAGCTAGAGGGATTACAACTGATTCTGAAATTGAAGATGAAGAACCAGAAGCCGAATTTGAAGAAGAACTAGAAGCCGAACCTGAAGCGGAACCAGAGATAGAATCAAATCCAGAACCAAATCTGGAATCAGGACCTGAATCAAATTCAGATTCTGTTACTCATGAACCTACATTGAGGAGATCTAAAAGAGTCACGAATGCTCCAGATAGGTTAACTCTCTCTCTTCACTATTAACTTCTTACTGATGCTGCAGAACCAGAGCATTTTGTTGAAGCAATGCAGGTGATAGACTCTGATAAATGGAAGCTAGCCATGAAAGAAGAGATGAATTCTCTTCAAAAGAATAAAACATGGATACTTACAGAGTTACCAAAAGGAAAGAAGGCATTGCAGAACAAGTGGGTGTACAGAGTCAAGGAAGAGCATGATGGTAAGAAGAGATACAAAGCACGATTAGTAGTAAAAGGCTTTCAGCAGAAGGAAGGAATTAACTACATTGAGATATTCTCTCCTGTAGTCAAATTAACTACTATCAGGTTGGTGCTAAGTATCGTAGTTGCAGAAAATTTGTATTTGGAGCAGCTAGATGTTAAAACTGGTTTCTTGCATGGTGACCTTGAAGAAGGCATCTACATGAAGCAGCCTGAAGGTTTTCAAGTTTCTGGTAAATAAAACCTTGTGTGTAAGTTGAAAAAGAGTTTGTATGGTTTCAAACAAGCTCCCCGACAATGGTACAAGAAATATGATGGATTCATGCATAAAAATAGTTTCACACGATGTGAGATGGACCATTGCTGTTATATCAAAAAATTTGATGAATCCTATATCATTTTATTGTTGTACGTTGATGATATGCTAATTGCAGGATCTAGCATAAATGAGATCAACTTGGTTAAGCAACAACTGGCGTAGGAGTTTGAAATGAAAGACTTAGGACCAGCTAAGCAAATGCTTGGGATGAGGATTAGCAGAAACAGGTCGGAAGGAACCTTAAAGTTGTCTCAAGAAAAGTACATACAGAAGGTACTAAGCAGGTTCAGTCTTCATGATGCAAAGACCAGAAACACTCCACTTGAAAGCCATCTAAATCTGTTAAAGGACCAATCACCTAAGACAGATGAAGAAAGAAAGTACATGTCCAAAGTTCCGTATGCTTCAGCAGTAGGAAGTTTGATGTATGCTATGGTTTGCACTAGACCTGACATAGCCCATGCAGTTGGAGTTGTCAGTAGATACATGTCAGATCCAGGAAAGGAGCATTGGGAAGGTGTAAAATGGATATTGCGATATCTCAAAGGCACTTCAGGTATGACACTTTGTTTTAAAAAGAGCAATATTATCTTACAAGGTTTTGCTGATGCAAATTTAGGTGGCGATCTGGATAGTCGAAAAAGTACCACGGGCTACGTGTTCACCTTGGGTGGTACTGCTGTTAGTTGGATGTCCAGACTTCAGAAAAGTGTTGCTCTATCTACCACTGAAGCAGAGTACATGGCAATCTCAGAAGCTGGAAAAGAGATGATTTGGCTCAAGAATTTTCTTAAAGAGCTAGGTAAAGAGCAGAACAATTGTGAGCTTTTCAGCGATAGCCAAAGTGCAATTCATCTTGCCAAGAATCTAGTGTTTCATGCAAGATCGAAGCATATCCAATGGAGGTATCATCATATCCGAGAGTTGATAAATGAATGAACTCTTTCCCTACAGAAGATACCAGGATCAAAGAACCCGTCAGACATGTTGACCAAAGTTGTCGGTGTTGACAAACTGAGGCTGTGCACTGCCTCAGTTAACCTTCAAGACTGATAGAGTGAAGGCGCCACCAGAGAATTGCAAATCTTTCTTTATTTTCTTTCTTGATGTAACATAGGTTTGAGGGGGAGATTGATAGGACCAAACCTATTGTTGTATGTGAAAGTAGACAAAACAAAAGAAAGAAAAATAAAAAAGAGATGAAAATATGATGTAAGCGCTGACATCGACATTCTTGTGATGTAAGCGCTTACCTCAACATTCTTATTATGTAAACGCTTACATCAGCATTCTTATGATGTAAGCGCTTACCTCGGCAGGGCATTCAAATGCTTATAAATAGGGGTCTACATTTTCATTTGTAGAACATCCCAAAACTTCTTCTTTCTCTCTTCAATTAATAAAGAGTTATTCTTTGTGTGGCCGTGGAGTAGGCAAAAATTGCCGAACCACGTAAATCTTGTCTTGTGCAATTTATTATTTCTCTCCTAAATATCATTTTCCTTCTATTATCTTGACACGCTTCCTCTACAGTATGCATGTGACGAGAGATTTATTAATTTCCTTGTCTTTCTGCTTTATCAATTCACAGAACCATTTGACATATATATCACATGGGTACTGGTAGTGATAGGTACACAAAATAATAGACTAATCCTTAGATCTGTGAATAATAAATCAAGTGATCATCAATTATGAGATCTAATTAAGAGCTAGGTTCCATTTTTAACCATCAAATGCGTTGATAGATATGCTGAAGACAACATATTTGGCCATTTTTCAACTCTGCTGCTTCTGATGGTGCATGTGAGTTAATCAAATTTGAAAGTACAACGGGGTGAATTGCTTATTTTTAATAATTTTTATAGTTAATTTACTAGTTTACCAATTAGTCGAGTTGAAATACGAGCAGAATAATAACAATAAATGCAGAATTGTAATGCAGGAAATAAAAACACCAGAATTTTTATACTGGTTCTGATTCAATGTGAATTCTAGTCCAGCCCCCTTGGGTTGCAGGGGTGTTCTCTTTCAATGATCGATGTTTTTTGAGTACAGAATGAATGACGTAGCTTTACACCAATAGCTCCGTCTCTATGTCTCTTTTCTTTTCTTCATACAATGCCTCACCAATGTTTATCTCTTTTTCTTCTCTCACTAGTTACATAATAGATCTAAATAAGCTACAATGCTTGTTTGGAGTAGAACAAAAGGAGGATAGATGGTTCGATCGAAGTATATCTTGTCACATCGGAGGCATCTGTATATATACTTCCTATGAGGCCTTCAAGAGTCTTGAGAGATTGCAAACTCAAAGGAGTTAATCCTTGAAGGGAATCATAGATTGATTCTTTCCAAGAATAAGGTTAAATTCTCGTTGATCTCCCTTGTAATGGCTTTGACGAGCTTTCCATCCGCTAGGCATATCCGCTGGATCCCTTGAATTCCGCTTTCATTGATTTCTAGTGATCTTGATTTCTTCTGATTTTGGGGCCTTCCAGTAATAGCTTTCGTCAATCTCTGATTGATTTCTCTTCCCAGATTTCTGCTACTTCTTCCTTGCCGATTGTTTATTCTTTACCTTGTTGGCTTACGTCAATCTTTGATTGACTTATTCTTGTTGGATCTTTACTACATCTTTTTTTTGTATCGCAGATCATTGAATTATGTTTCTTAATCTATTCCTGTCCAATGTTGCTTCTTTATTCCCTTGATTCCTTGTGATCCTACATCAAATATAATATATTATTTTTCATCATTAAAACTTATAACTAACAAAATTGACTAGAAGCGTGGAGTAACTAAAAAGAGTTCAAAAAGATTAAACACAAATAATTATATTAAAATAAAAACAGGCTAAGCTTTGCTTAAATTAATCAACTCAAAAATAGAAACCCCAATGCAAGATTTGTAACATAAATGCCCCTTTTCTTAGTAACATAAAAATTATTTTTCTAAACCCTAGTTAATGCAAATATAAGGAAGAATGAACCTTTGAAAGAACTATTCAGTCCGCGTAACAAATGAAATGACCATCGATATTATGGGCCCTTCTCAGAGGAAAGAAATAGGACACACAAAATAAATATAAGGAACCGTGCTCAACGTCTCTCTGTTGCGGCATGCAACTCGATCCACACACGATACCGTTGCGGCATACAAACCGATCCACACATGATATCGTTTCGGCGTGCAACCCGATCCACACATGATACTGTTGCAGCGTGCAACCCGACCCAAACGGCATGCCCGTGGTGGCGTGCCACTCGATCCGTGTGAGCACGTGATTTTTGCTTCACGCGACAATCGCTCCAAAAGAAATAAAAAAAATAATAACAACTGATCCTGTTGTACAATTTTTGGATTTTTACATGGCACTTTGTTAATTGTTTATGATTTTTTGCCCATTTTATTTTTTAAAAAAAAATACAAAAAAATGTATGTGTCATGCATAATTTGAACCGTAATCCGGTTGTTAAATAGAAAATCATAAATAGGCATCTTTGTCCGTGATTTTGTTCTTGCTTGATTTTACCTGTTTTAAAATATTTTAAGGTGTGTGCAAACAATTGTATTAAGTGTTTATTTAATTTTAATTTGATTTACTTAGGTTTTGTTTTTTTTTAAAATAAAGAAGAAAATAAAATAATAATAATAAAAAAAAGAGAAAGAAAGAAATCTTTTCGGACTTGGGCCAATATTAAACAAATTGGCCCAAACAAACTCAGCCCAAAACCCCTGTGCAACCCAGTCCAGTCCAGCTGACACCAAGGACGTCCAAACGACGTCGTAATGGTTGAGTCTGATCTGAGCCGTTGATCTCTGAATGATCAACGGCCAAGATCACCTCCTCACAACCCATGATGAACCCGACCCATTTCCACCCGGACCAACCCAAACCCCCTTTAGATGAAACGACACCGTTTCCCCTAAGCCTTCAGATCCAAGCCATTGATTTCGATTGATCCGACGGCTGAGATCAACCCACCCATTCCATATATAAGCCCCTTACCATACCCTGCCCCCCTATCCGATACCCCAGCCTTCATCCTCACCAAACCCTTCCCCTTCAAACCCTAGCCGCCCCCATCTCCCTTCACCAGAAACCCGGCGGCATGAACGCCGGTGACCCTCACCTTAACACCCTAGGACCACCTTGACACCCCGAACATGGATCAACCAACCGTTCTGCTCGAATCCCATCCCACCTTCTCGAATCTTCATTTGAAGATTCGAGTCAAAACTCGATCTACACCGTTTAACCCCAGCTTCACACCAGACACTCCCCAGACCCCCCTCGTGACCAAACCATGCTTGGTTTGGTCCGAATCTGAATAGGGAAGCACGAATCCCGGATCTAACTTTCGGAACTTTAAAGTTCCTCGTCGATGGTCCGTTGTCTTGTTCGAGCCGAAGAGATTAAGGTCTAATGGACCTTAATCGAAGTGTATCTCATCTGAGAAACACTTCGATTAAAGTCCGTTCAGCCTTAAGAAAGGTCTGTCCGAGTCCGAGTTAAGGTTTTGATTTTTTTTCGGGATTTAAGGTGAGTTTTTCTTTGTTCTGTTAGTCCATGTTTGTTTAAAAGGCTGTTATTATTGTTGGGAAATGGGTGTTTCGAATTTTACCAACTGTGTCCTGTCCACCTTGCCTGAACCTTTGTTGTTTGATTGAGTTTCTTCTTCTACTTGTTCTGATAATATATATGTATTTGTTGTGCAATTAGTTGAATTCCAAATTTGAACTGATTAACTGATTCCTCGAGTACAATTCTACTTAGTCAGTACAATTCGAATCATGTGTCCTATACTGTTAAATGTCTGATTTTGGTTTCGATTGTATGTGTTATAACTAATATAGTCGAGTCGACATGTGTCGTCAATTAGTTTCAGCTGCCTGAACAATAACAAATCGATTTACTTTTGATAAGCATGGCTTGAATCACTTAGGAACTGAGTTTAGTGCTTATAATTGGTAATTTGAATCAGAAATGTAAAAATCGATGTTCTGTTTAGTCACAGTTCTGAAATTGGAGGGCATGTGCACTTATGCACAACATGTGCATTTTGTGCACAGCCTGTGCCCTGCCTAAGTGCTTTTGAATTAAATAGTTTGACAGCATGTGCTGTCAGACTACATCCTGCTGCCCATATTCTGCTTTAAGTTTCAGAAATAATAAACATTACTAAAAAGTTAAGCCTGCAAGGGAATGTCATGGGGGTTAATACTTAAATAGCTGAGTGGAAACTGAAAAGAAGATGGCACATGGGAGGGGTGTTCTTTTGGTCTAACAGGCTGTTAAAGGGCAGACTTTAGGCTTATAAAAGAGGAGGACTTCCCTCAGTTTTAGGGCAGAGATTGGAGAGGAGAGAGCTGAAATACATAGATATTAATACACACAGAGCATATAAGAGATTGGAGAGGAGAGAGCTGAAATACATAGATATTAATACACACAGAGCATATAGGAGACAGAGAGAGGAGAGGAATACATCTGATATTAGGGAACACACATAGGGAACTCAGACTGGACTGGGGTTTGGAATTTTCAGAACAGATAGAGAGAGGTTAAGAGATAGAAAACATACAGTCAACAATCAAAAACTGCTTCTTCCTATTGCTGTTTGGTTTTCATTTGTTCAATCTGTTCAATCAATTCTGATTCTTTGAAGTTCCAATTGAGTCTACTAGTCGAGTGTTTTCATTAGTTTACTACTGGTTTTGGTTTGCCTGGAGTTCTGATTCTACTCCACTGTGTGCTGCTGTCATTTGGCCACTCTTTCTATCGGCTATAGTTGTATTCTTGCACTCGAGCCTGTTCTGCTGTGTTGTTTTGTTTGATGATGTTACTTTGTTCCTGCTGCTGCTGATTTTCTCTATCTTCTTCCTTTTCTTCTGTCGTATTCAACATCCAGGTACACATTTCATACTGATGTAATCATGAGAGGCATGAATTGAAAGATCTGAAGAATTTTTAATCATCTGTTGCCTTACTTTACATCTTTGCGAATATTGTTAAAGTTGTATAAATTCTGTTATTTGTAGTCCAATAGAAAACACATTAGTAAGTTTGTACTTAATTGAAAATATTCTAGTCTAAAACTGCGATATGGTTGTTGGCAGTACACGTGATGTAGTCATATAATTTATGGAATGAGCTATCATTTGGTAGAATTGTTAATTCAAACTCTTCTTCCAGTTATGTTTGAATAGGTAGGGGCAAATGGCTGTTAAATCTAGCCAAATATAATACAGTCTTGAATCATCCAGTTTCGATTTCTTTAGGCAGTTTATAGGACTAGTTTTGAACATTATCAGTAACATCTTTTAATAAAGAACTCTGTTAATCCTGTTTAAGCAATTTGATTTAGATTCGACTTAAGGATGTTGTCGGATTAAGTATTGCATTTCATCAATCTCACATGTAATTTCTTTGTTCAACCAAAGCATTTTCGTAAGGTATGGCGTCTTTTCACTTTATAAGCAATTAGAAATTGATAGGAATCCGGTTTAGGCCAAAGCATATACTTCAATTAGCATACATCTTTCTTTCTTCTATTTCTGGAAGCAAAAATAATAGAAATGTAGTCACTTTAGGATATCCTCTTTAAAACTAATGAGACGAGCCTCGCCAAATAAAAATGCAAATTGCGGGGCCCTCAACAACTAATCATAATATTTACAATTCAGGCTAGGCCGTTTAGTGAATCTCATGGCCTTCTCAAAAAATAATAACGCGTTAGACTCTTTAGGCGCGGCTTAATTAAATCATATTCTTAAATTTGGGTGCACATTGATGTGACCCAAATCCAAATCTCAACGAAGTCAAAATGTGTTGACGATCACGGGCGCATTGATTGTGATGTGGTTCGAGATGCATTTTCACGACGTTGCAATTCTATAAAAATAAGTGATAATGATAAAAGCGGTTTAAACTTAATAAAAGCACGTAAGTCATAACATGTATTTAAATCAGATATTTAGCCATTATAACAATTTAAGCGACCGTGCTAGAACCACGGGATTCGAGGGTGCCTAACACCTTCCCTCGGGTCAACAGAATTCCTTACTTAGAATTTCTGGTTCGCAGACTTCATTTGGAAAAGTCAAAAATTTCCTCGATTTGGGATTCAAGATAAACCGGTGACTTGGGACACCAAAAGCCAAACCTTTTCCAAGTGGCGACTCTGAATTAAATAAATAATCCCATTTCGAATATTGTCACTTAAATTGGAAAAACTCCCCTCGCGCATTTAACCCTTCGGGGGCGGGCGCGCAAAAAGGAGGTGTGACAGCTCTGGCGACTCTGCTGGGAAAGATTTACCCAGAACCTCCGGTTCAGGGTTCAAGAATTCGAGCTTAGAATAATTGTTATATTTGGCTTTATTATCTGATATTTATTACATGTTCTGACATAACGTGCTGCAATGTTTGCTTTTTACTGCTTTGATATTATCTGAACTGTATATAAACTGTGCCGAACCTTTCTCTCTTCACCACCGGGGAGAAGCTCGCTGGTCGAGGCTCCCTATTCTGTTAGTGTCGATACCTGAAATAAGAAAGAGGACGGATAAGTTACGAAGCCGGACGACCTTTTGGTTCCCGGTAAGTTGCCCCTCCTCGACTCGAGTTGTCCGCTCGGGTACACAGTCTAGAACATCTACCCAGGTTATAAACCTAGTATAACGAAACCTCATGACGGATCCCTAGTAGGAACGCTTATCTGCATCATGTTGCATTTGACATAGGGGACTCAACACAGGGGTTGGGTCCGTCTAGGACAGGCAACCTGGAATGAAAAGACCATCCTGCTGCATCCCGTTTGTTGGGCGCATCTATTTGTTTCAGATCTCCATGTTGACCGATTTCCGAAAAATTTTCAAAAAAAAAGAATAGCAGGATAGGGAGATAATTACTTATTCTTTTGAAAAAAAAAACACGTCCGAGTGATGTCAAACCTAACCGGAATTTTCTAAGATATAAAAAAAAAGCTCGCCTTTCGGTTTGACTATTCCTTTTAATCACTTTCAAAATCCAAAAATATATAAATAAAAAAAAATCAAAAATTTTATTGTTTCATTTGTAACACCGCTTTAAAAGATTTTCAAAATTTCATTAAAAAAAAAGGAAGTTTAAAATGTGTAAATATTTCCTTGGTCTCTTTTCAAAAAAAATAATAAAATGAAAAACAAAACATATAACAAAATTTCAAAAAAAGGGTTATTCTTCTTTTCTTTAAAGGATTTTTATTTTTGTTTCCCTTATTTTGATCTGACCGAACTACGCCGGTTTGATTCTCGCACGGGGTGACCTCCCTCGGCGGGTCCAACCTCCCGTTTTGCAAAAAAAAAAATTTTAAAAAAAAATCTAGATAATTTTAATTTTTGAGTCTAATAAAGTTTATCACCCTAAATAAATGTGCAGGATGAGCACAATACAAAATGAGGAAATATCTGAAAAATCTCCCGGATTTACTAGACATTCAGCCTCGGGGTGATATTATCAGATCATTGGTCACTTACTGGGATTCAGCGCACAATGTATTCCATTTTTCAGACTTCGAACTCACCCCGACGTTGGAGGAAATAGCGGGATACATTGGGGGTGATGAAGCTCCGTTAAGGTTCAAGTACTTGATTGCACCTAGGGCCGTCACGGTACACCGATTTTTGGATTTTCTGAAAATACCCCGAACATTTCACCATCCAGATCTTGCCAAAGGTTTCTGCAGTCTCCATCTCATGTATGCTAGATACGGTCATGAAGGCGGGTTCAATAAGCCGGATTTCAAACTATGTAGTAAAGGCAACCGACAAAAGTGGGACGAACACAGGCAGTTGGCTTTCATGACGGCCTTCTTAGGTCTTATAGTGTTCCCGAGGAAGGACGGCAACATCGATCTAAAAATAACTGGGGTTGTCAGTACTTTGCTCACCCAAGATAAGAGTACTCTAGCGCCTATGATTATGGCTGACATTTTCTGGGCTCTCACTGCTTGTCGAGCCAGGGGCGACTTTTTCGAAGGATGTAACCTACTGTTGCAAATATGGTGACAGATCACTTATGCCGCCGCTCTCAGCTCTTGGGTTACGGTTCGCCTGAGAAGACTTGCATTGAAGAATTCTGCACTAGAGTCAAAGGTTTCAATCTACCTGAGGGCGTCACATCATGGACCTCATTTTTCCGAACTCTCACTGCTAGCCAAATCCAATGGACGTTCGGATGGTCGCCTGTTGAGGAAATCATATACATGCCCGCAACCAGGCCCCACTTTCTGTTGATGGGACTTAAAAGCATCCAACCCTACGCCCCATATCGGGTTCTAAGGCAACTGGGGAGGTATCAAGTGGTGCCGAAAGATGAAGATCTGAGTACCCAAGTGATTGATATCAGTCCAGATGGTCGTTTCCCCGAAGAAGAAGTTCGCCAAATCTGGAGTGAGTGCCAACATCTGACGGCAAGAACTTGTGTGATGGATATAGCAAAAGGGGAAGTTGCCCCAGGGTATCACACTTGGTTCAGAGGCGACCTGTCTTGCGAAAGACCAGCTAAGAGACCGCATCTCAAAGACTTTGTAGAATCATCCCAAGAGCAATGGAATTGGTTAGCAAAAGAAAAAGAGTATCGGGCAGAGATCGGTGATTTGAAGCTACAAATTGATAGTCTGAAGTTCAATAACAGTATACAAATCGCGACAGATCAAAGTGAAAAGAATAACTTGGTCCAAAAGAATGAAGAACTCAAGGCCCAAATCCAAAAATTGAGATTGTCTCTTGATGAACAGCCCAGAAGTCGATCAGACCAGCAGTTGATTAAGGGTTTAAAAAGAGAAATCGCGGAGTGGCGAGATGGTTTAGAAGAATCGGGAGAGATTATGGCAAAGCTCAAGGCACAGTGGGGGATAAGAATAGAGAAGCATCGCCGGTATTTGAACCAATCGAAAAGCGACCACGAGAAAACTGTTGCCAAAATGAAGAAAGAGATGGCTATACTTGAGATCAAAGCAACTGATCAGGCCAAGAATTTCCAAATTGAGAGCAGATACTGGTACGACTCAATAGCCCAGATGAAGTTGGAAGTACGGCGACTGAAGCATCAGCATGTACAGGATGCTCAAGTCTTCAAGATATGCAGTGATCAGATAAAACGCCTACTCGTAGAGAAGAAGCAAACCAGAGATAGGATCAAGGCCATTGCCCATGCCATCACCAGACGATGTTTACGATGTGAGAACATGTCCAGCGTTACCATCCTCTTGGCAGTAATGGGTCATGTCAAGCAGACTATGCACGAGCTGGAGCAACTTGAGAGGGATCTCACGCCTAGGACCGCGGTGAGGCCGAACGATGCCCCGCGGACACCAATTTTCAAAACCATAATGCACTCATAGGTCAAATCTGTATCTTGACATCTTCTGCTTGTTTTCCCATCAGGGTGATTTTTAGTCTATTTTGAGTCTAGGTTTATTTTCAAAGTTCGCTTTTTCTTTGGCAAAATGTAGTTTGTAATAGACCATTTCAACAATAAAGAGGTTGCTTCTTTTACGCTCATTTGTGTTTTTCGAACTACGTAATGATCTGATTCACGGAGGCATCGTGATACGTAGGCAATCCTCATCGGATCCGGTCTCATTTCTTTTACTGCAAAATAAAAAAAAAACATAAAAGAAAAACAAAACAAAAAAAAAAAGAAAAAAAAAAAGAAAAGAAGGGGAGAAACTAATAAAAGGAAAAATGCCGGAATGACGCATGCTCTCGTAGCAAACATATAGTAATCCACTTAACTGTATAGGTGCATCATGCCCAACGTGAGATTAACTATCTGTTATTTGCTGCAAATTAACCGTGCGTTTGTCGATGAGTATTCCAGGGTTTTTGGAAAGACGGTTGGTTTGGTGAAAGTCTGGCCTCGCACTCATACTTCACGAGGTCAAGGAGAAGTGTTCAACTACCTGTTGTTAGGACCAGAAGCAGTACTCACACTTACTTCACCAGGTCAAAAGGACGTGTGGAAATGTCTTCAGAAATTCCATTGCAAACAATCCCTGTTTCCGAGGAAAGCTCGATCTCAGCCATCCTCACACCTGAATCCGCAACTGCGGAGGAAAATAGAATCCTACGGCTCCGCATGTTGGAAATGCTGGACGATTGGAATAATGGGAAAGAGCCGCCAAGTGTCGTCCCCGAATTCCCTGAATTATTCTCCAGGACAAGTGGGACTTCTAATGTCCACATAAATTATCCTGCTACCCCATTCGGGTACCTAGCCACCTCAGCCTTCTCCGCTGGATCGCCTTCTGAGCCTCATCCCCGAATGTCATCCATTGATGCAAGCATGAACATCTTTACTGCATCGCCTTGCCCGATTACGGCACAGCCTACCACGTACAAACCAAGCTTTGACTCATCCTCTTTTACATTCCAAGCACCATCGTTCTCAATAGAACCAACTAGGTTCGCTACCGGCACTAATCCTCTACCGCCTCAGTGCGAACTTGCACCCGGGCAGGATCAGAACCCAGAATTGCAGAACAAAATGAGATGGCCAAGAGAATGAGAAGCCTTGAACAAAGTTTGAAAAATATGCAAGGATTGAGCGGACAGAAGAGCGTCTCTTATGCCAACCTGTGCATGTTCCCTCACGTGCACCTGCCAGCGGGTTTCAAGACCCCGAAGTTCGAGAAATACGATGGGCACGGTGACCCCATTGCACATCTTAAGAAATACTGCAACCAATTGCGAGGGGCCTGCGGAAAAGAAGAACTGCTAATGGCATATTTTGGGGAAAGTCTAGTAGGGATAGCCTCGGAATGGTATATGGACCAGGAAATGTCCCGATGGAATATATGGGATGATCTCGCCAGAGATTTTGTGAAACAATTCCAGTATAACATCGACATTGCGCCAGACCGAAATTCGCTGTCGAATTTGAAGAAGAAACCTTCAGAAAGCTTCAGGGAATATGCTATTAAGTGGCGTGAACAGGCGTCAAGAGTGAAGCCTCCCATGGATGAAGTCGAAATGGTCACTACTTTTCTCCAGGCTCAAGAATCTGACTATTTCCAAAACATGATGTCAGCCATGGGTAAGCCATTCGCGGAAGCGATCAAGATTGGAGAGATGGTAGAAAATGGTCTGAAAACAGGTAGGATTCTGAGTCAAGCAGCCATAAGGGCAACCTCCCAGGCCGTCCAAAGCGGGTCCGGAGGAATGACCAGAGGGAAGAAGAAAGAAGAAACAACTATGGCAGCCTCGGAAGCAAGGGAGTATCGTCATCCCAGGCCCCGTTTCCCGGAAAGAACCCCACAACACTATTTCCCCCACTCCAATTTGGCATATGCTCATCAACCTTATATGGTCATGAATGCCCAACCTTATGCCCATCCACCACAACAAGTCAACCGAGGCCCAGCTCCACCTCCCAGAAATCAGCCTCCTTACCGCAACCACTATAACCCACAACCCCCGCAGAATAACTTTCGCCCTCAGGAGCCACCTCGACGGCGGACTTTCACGCCCATCGGAGAGCAATACTCTACTTTGTTCCCTAAGCTAGTCCAATTGGGTTTCTTGCAACCAATCCCTCAAACAAGGCAAAACCCGACGTCACCTTCTTACAAAGCTGGAGTCAGATGCGCCTATCATTCAGGGGCCGAGGGACATGATACAAATGATTGCTGGTCGTTGAAAAGAGTGGTCGAGAATTTGATAGAGCAAGGGAAAATAGTGCTAAGGGACGAAGAGATCCCAAATGTGACTAACAATCCATTGCCTGCTCACAACAATGGGCCGCTGATCGGAATGATTTGCGAAGACAAAGAATTCGACCCTGCTCTGAAAGCCATAATTGCCATTGTCGACACGGGGAAGAGGCCCGAAACAGACCAGAAACCGGGAAAGGGGGAGGAGGCCAAGGCTATAAAGAAAGAACTTGAAAAGAAGGTGGAGAAGAAAGTGGTACCGGTAGGGGATGGAGTTCTTTACATACCACGAGGTCGAGCTGAGAAGACGCAGAACTTCGCAATCAAAAAGACAAAACCTATGTATGTGCCGAAAGGGGCCTATGTGGTCCGGGGGACGATTCAACCACCTCGGCTGAATGAGCCAGTGGTTATCGGACGCGTGCCACAAAAGCCAATGACCAACCCGTCCACAGTGCCGTGGAATTATCAAAAGACTTTGGTAATGTACAAAGGTAAAGAGGTCATGGGAGAACTTCCAGAAAATACTTTCATTGGAAGGTATTCAAACACCCGAGAATTGAACAACGCCACACAAAGGCGCTTCCCGCCAAAGAAGCCCGTAAGTGTTGAAGAAGCGGAAGTGTTCTTCCAACAAATGAAAATGCCGGATTACGAAGTGATAGATCAACTGCGCAAGTACCCCGAGCAAGTGTCCATGCTATCATTATTGATGAGGTCGGCCGAGCATCAAAAGATCTTACTGAAGACCCTGAATGAAGCATATGTGCCAGTTGAAACCTCGGTTGAGCAATTAGAGCGGATGACAGAAAGATTCTTCGCCGTCAACCAAATCTCTTTCAGCAAGAACGATCTACCCCCGGAAGGAGCGGCACATAACAAGGCTTTGCATCTAACAGTTAAATGCGAAGACTATTATGTCAAGCGGGTAATGTTGGATGGAGGCTTAGGCGTTGACATTTGCCCGCTCTCCATACTACAAAGAATGGAAATTGGGATTGGAAGAATCCGACCCAACAATGTCTGCGTAAGGGCTTTCAACGGCATCAAGAGAGATACCATGGGAGAAATAGACCTGTTGTTGGTCATAGGACCAGTCGAATTTCAAGTAACCTTCCAGGTGCTCGACATGGATACATCCTACAATTTTCTCCTTGGCAGACCTTGGATCCATGCGGCAGGAGCCGTCCCTTCCACTCTTCACCAGATGGTGAAGTTCGAGTACGAAGACAGAGATATCGTGGTCCATGGGGAAGATGAGCATGCTATTTATCGGGACCCATCCACCCCATATCTGGAACCGAGATAAGGGAGCGAACATACGGTTTATCAAGCTTTTGAGATTATACTGGCAGAGCAGCATGAAGAGGGAATACCCTGCCCCCAGCCTTTCTTGTCTAACGCCTCGGTTATAGTGGCCAAAGAGATGATCCGACACGGATTTAGGCTAGGGAAGGGGCTTGGACGAACCCTTCAGGGAATAACAGAACCCATTACCTTGCCAGTCACCAAGAAACCTTTTGGACTAGGTTTCAAACCTACTCCAGCAGACGAAGAGTGGGCAAAGAAAAGGAAAAATGAGGGTTGGAAGTTACCTCGACCAATGCCGGATTTATATGCAACTTTCATCAGGCCAAGGTACGCCGAAGAAGAAGATGATGAGGTCTTCACAGCTGAGGAAATCGAGGAGATATGTGGGGCGATGAGAGAGATGCTCTACGAGGTCCACATGGTTCAAACAGGTGAAGGCACAAGCACTGCTGAGATGCTGTACATGGGGCCGAATGCCAAACTTCAAAACTGGGAGGCCACGCCATTCCCAACTAGACGGAAGTCCGGGTAGACCTGTCCTGCCACCTTTCCCGCGTCACAAGTTGTCTCCAGGACATAACTTGAACGTTTTCTTCCTTTCAATTGTTGTTTTGAATTCCTAAGTTGTAAACATTGTTGTCTTCCAACTTTCCAAAGAAAATGAAAAAAAATCATCGTTGCTTTCCCATTCTTTCTTTTGTTCTGATTTTTGTTATTTTTCCTTTTGCCTTTCTTTTTAATTATAATAATGCGACTTTAAATATGACATGCTTGCGGACTTCACGCCCAGATCACAATGAGTTATTTAACTGCGAATTAATGAACCCAGAACCAGAATATGATGCGGAAGAGGCTTTTAGGGAGATAAACCGAGAGTTGGAATATTTCGAGAATAAACCTAAGCCAAATCTGAATGACACTGAACTGGTAAATTTAGGAACCCCGGAAGAAATCCGGGAGACCAAGATAAGCATTCACACGGACAAGAAAACGCGAGAGGTGATAATTCAACTTCTTTTTGAATTTAAAGACGTGTTTGCTTGGTCATATGATGACATGCCGGGACTAGGTGTTGATCTAGTGGTTCATAAATTGCCGATTCATCCTGATTGTCCTCTAGTTCAACAAAACCAACGAAAGTTCAAAACTGAGATCAGTGACAAGATTAAAGAGGAGATCACCAAACAACTGAAAACGGGAGTGATTCGGGTAGTCCAATATACAACATGGTTGGCGAATGTGGTTCCAGTACCAAAAAAGGACGGGAAAACTCGGGTATGTGTAGATTACCGAGATCTGAACAGAGCAAGTCCTAAAGATAATTTCCCGCTGCCCAACATCCACATCCTCGTTGATAATTATGCCAAACACGAGATACAGTCTTTTGTAGATTGTTACGCTGGGTATCATCAGGTATTGATGGATGAAGAGGACGCCGAGAAAACTGACTTCACCATGCCTTGGGGCACCTACTGTTACCGGGTCATGCCGTTTGGTTTGAAGAATGCGGGGGCTACTTACATGAGGGCCATGACTGCCATTTTCCATAACATGATTCATCAGGAAATAGAGGTGTACGTGGACGATGTGATAGTCAAGTCCAGGACGCAGGATAATCACATCCAAGACTTGAGGAAATTCTTCGAGAGATTAAGGAAGTATGACTTGAAGCTAAACCCAGCCAAATGCGCTTTCAGAGTTCCGTCGGGCAAACTTTTGGGCTTCATCGTAAGCAGGAGAGGAATCGAGCTAGATCCAACTAAGATAAAATCCATCAGAGATCTACCTCCCCCGAGAACAAAGAAAGACGTGATGAGTCTGTTGGGCAGGTTGAATTACATCAGTCGGTTTATTGCCCAGCTGACAAGCACATGTGAGCCCATATTCAAGCTGTTAAGGAAAGATGCAGCGATTAAATGGACCACTGAATGTCAAGAAGCTTTTGATAAAGTCAAAGAATACCTTTCGAATCCCCCGGTCTTGGTCCCTCCAGAATCGGGAAGGCCACTTTTCTTGTATCTAACAGTCTTGGAGAACTCTTTCGGTTGCGTCCTCGGGCAACACGACGTAACCGGAAAGAAGGAGCAAGCAATCTACTACTTGAACAAGAAATTCACCGGCTACGAGGCCAAATACACTCTGCTGGAAAGGACATGCTGCGCTCTCACATGGGTTGCTCAAAAGTTGAGACATTATCTCCAAGCCCACACTACGTTCCTCATAAGCAGGTTGGATCCTTTGAAGTATATATTTCAGAAACCAATGCCTACTGGGAGACTGGCTAAATGACAAATCTTGCTTACGGAATTCGACATAGTCTATGTCACTCGCACGGCAATGAAAGCCCAGGCGTTAGCAGATCATTTGGCCGAAAATCCGGTCGATGAGGAATACCAACCATTGGATACCTACTTCCCAGATGAAGAGGTAAATACTGTAGAAGTAGTCTCAGAGGATGCTCATGTTTGGAAGATGTTCTTTGATGGAGCCGTGAACGCCAAGGGTGTAGGGATTGGGGCAATTTTAATCTCGCCTTCTGGTCAGCATTATCCCTCCACAGCTAGACTTCGTTTCTTTTGCACGAATAATACAGCTGAGTATGAAGCCTGTATCATGGGCATGCATATGGCAATCGATCAGGATGTCAAAGACTTACTGATTATGGGAGATTCTGACCTGATTATCCGGTAAGCCCAAGGCGAATGGGAAACTCGGGATGTCAAACTTATCCCGTACCGACAGCATGTAGAGGACCTCAGCAAGCGCTTTACATCAATAGAGTTCAGGTATATCCCGAGGTGTCACAATGAACTGGCAGATGCACTTGCTACTTTGGCTTCAATGCTGCCCTACCCGGGCAACACCCACGTCGATCCTTTGGAAATCCAAATCAAGGAAAGACACGGTTACTGCAATGTAATCGAGGCGGGATCAAATACGCAGCCTTGGTACCATGACATCAAGAGGTTCCTGAAGACACAAGAATACCCCGAGCACGCTACTGGAGATCAAAAGAGGACCATTAGGCGACATGCAAGTGGTTTCTTTCTGAGCGGTGAATTGTTATATAAGAGGACCCCGGACCTCAATCTCTTAAGATGTGTCGATATCGAGGAAGCGAGAAAGATCATGCACGAAGTACACACAGGTGTGTGCGGACCTCACATGAACGGGTATGTTTTAGCGAAGAAAATCCTTCGAGCAGGTTATTACTGGATGACCATGGAAAAGGATTGCTTTAGCTTCGTTCGGAAGTGTCATCAGTGTCAGGTGCACGGTGACTTGATTCATGCACCTCCCACAGAGCTGCATCCTATGTCTGCACCTTGGCTATTTGTCTCCTGGGGCATGGACGTCATTGGACCAATCGAACCAAAGGCTTCGAATGGACACAGGTTTATACTGGTTGCCATCGATTACTTCACAAAATGGGTAGAAGCTGTCACTCTCAAGTCGGTCACTAAAAAAGCTGTAGTGGATTTTGTACACTCAAATCTTATCTGTCGTTTCGGTATTCCTGCGACTATCATTACAGATAACGCAGCAAACTTGAATAGTCACTTAATGGGAGATGTATGCGAGCAATTCAAGATAACGCACAGGAATTCTACTCCTTATCAGACGAAAGCCAATGGTGTTGTGGAAGCGGCGAACAAAAACATCAAAAAGATTTTGAGGAAAACGATCCAAAGTTCCCGACAGTGGCATGAGCAGTTACCATTTGCATTGTTGGGGTATCACACTACGGTACACACATCAGTAGGAGCGACTCCTTATCTTTTGGTTTATGGGACCGAGGCTGTAATACCAGCAGAGGTAGAAATTCCTTCGCTTCGAACCATTGTCGAAGCGGAAATCGAAGACAGCGAGTGGGTCAAGACTCGGTTAGAGCAATTGACTTTGATTGATGAAAAGCGAATGACCGCAGTTTGTCACGGACAGTTATACCAACAAAGGATGGCCCGTGCTTACAACAAGAAAGTCCGACCCAGGAATTTCGAAGTAGGTCAGCTGGTACTGAGGCGTATTCTGCCGCATCATGAGGAAGCAAAAGGGAAGTTTTCCCCAAATTGGAAAGGCCCATACATCATAAGGAAGATATTGCCGAGAGGAGCATTGTATTTAGGTGATATCGAAGGAAATGACCCCGACACAGCAGTAAATGCGGATGCAGTCAAGAGATACTACGTCTGAATTATACTCCAGTAGTCTTGACACATTCGAAATGATGAAGGTTTTATTCCCACTACTCCCCAAACACTACCCAATTCTCTCTACAAACCTTTGAGCCGCTTACAAAAAAAAAAAACAAAAACATTGATTGAGGCCTGAACTACGTTTGACTTGATTACGAAAGGATACGTAGGCAGCCTCTCCCTGAGGTTCAGTCACACCAACAATAAAATCCCATTCGCCATGAAATTGAAACCGGGGCACGTCGAGCAGTTGAGAAGTTAGTATCATCTACCTCTATTTACCAAGCACAAGCCTTCAGATCAATTACCAAAGATAGTGGGAAACCAATAAGCGTCACAAATAGAAACCGGCACACTCTGAATTGAGAGAGATAAAATGAGAGAGTCTCGTCGGTGAAAACCTTCGGGCACCACGAGGCGACGGGAGTAGAGAAACCAAAATGAGAGAGCTTGTTTAGTAAAAACTCACAAAGAGTGCTATCAAGCGATGGCAGGAAGAGAAATGAGAGAGGTCAGCCGGCGAAAACCCGCAAAGGGCGCTGTTGGCAGAAAAGAATGACTCCACCCCAAGGAGGTCTCGGCAAAGTTCCACCGGTTTGGAATCACAGATCCGTTCTGGTTCAGGGAAACGCAAGTTCATGGAAGGTCAGGCGTCCAGTCCAAAGAGCATGTCATGTCATTTAAAGCCAGCGTTATCTTCCTCAGATAAGTCTTTCTCGTCCCAAAAGGGACACTGCCTTCCTGAAATTTGTTTTCTCCTTTCTTTGTTTCTTTTCGAATCTCTTTTATGTTTTAACCCCAAGTTCAGGATACACCGGAAAGGGCAGGTGGCAGGTTTGTTTGCACGGAATCCCGTTTCATGAAGGAAAACGCCTCATTTCGTTGTTACGATTGCCCAAGCCTAATGAATCATGATGTTTGATGGTGTTTAAAGTAAAGAGGAAAGAGAGAAATCTTCCCCAGCAAGTCCGCCTTCGGACGAATCCCCATAGAGTCTCCCTCTGTACAAATCCCCACAGAGTCTCTCCTTGTACAATCTCCCACAGAGTCTCCCCAATATGAATAAAAAAAAAAAAAACCCGTTGGAATTTCCCCAACACATCCCCAGCGAGTCCCTTTGTAAAAATTCCCCGAAGATCCTACTCCAACCAAGCCTAGAAAGCCCGTTGCGAAACAATTACCCAGCGTGCCCCATTGTACAAAGATCCACACAAAGAATACACTTTGTAAATATTCCCCCATAGGACTTCCTTTTGTACAAATCCCCACAGAATACCCCCAATAAAATCCCCGTTGAGAACCTCCAAGCAAAACGGGACACAAAAAAAAAAGAAAAAAAGGGGCCGGGGGCTTACGAGGCAAATAATCACAGAACCTGGAAATGCAAGCTTGAGCGATCTAAAGGGATTCGACATATGAATCAAATCAATGGCGGGACTTCGCAACAGAAATAAAGACGCAACAAAGCAACCGGGAACGATCAAGGTCACCAAACCGACCGTCATTTCCGAACTAACAAATGTTCTTTGTCTGAAAAGTTGGAACACGTTTAATCCAAGACAACCATGCAAGAAGCAGGTGTCGCCCAAAGGAGAAGGTACATGGGTACAAGAAATATCTTGGCAATAAGGAACTCACTCGAAAGGTAAGTTTCCGCGAAACTCTCTTTTTGTTTTTTACTAAAACAAGAAAATTCAAAAAATAGAGGTCAGTTGTTTGTTCTCGAATTTTGCCCCCAGCTAGTCAGCATTAGGGTTTTAAACCCTAAACTGAATTTTTCCATGCAATCAGCATTGGGGTTTTAAACCCTAAACTGAATTTTTCCTTTAGTCAGCATTAGGGTTTTAAACCCTAAACTGAACTTTTTTTCATTTCAGCCAGCATTGGGGTTTTAAACCCTAAACTGAATTTTTCCTTTAGTCAGCATTAGGGTTTTAAACCCTAAACTGAACTTTTTCCATTCAGCCAGCATTAGGGTTTTAAACCCTAAACTGAGCTTTTCCATGCAGTCAGCATTATGGTTTTAAACCCTAAACTGAATTTTTCCTTTAGTCAGCATTAGGGTTTTAAACCCTAAACTGAACTTTTTCCATTCAGCTAGCATTAGGGTTTTAAACCCTAAACTGAGCTTTTCTATGCAGTCAGCATTAGGGTTTTAACACCTAAACTGAATTTTTCCTTTAGTCAGCATTAGGGTTTAAACCCTAAACTGAACTTTTTCCATTCAACCAGCATTAGGGTTTTAAACCCTAAACTGAGCTTTTCCATGCAGTCAGCATTAGGGTTTTAAACCCTAAACTGAATTTTTCCTTTAGTCAGCATTAGGGTTTTAAACCCTAAACTGAACTTTTTCCATTCAGCCAGCATTAGGGTTTTAAACCCTAAACTGAGCTTTTCCATGCAGTCAGCATTAGGGTTTTAAACCCTAAACTGTATTTTTCCTTTAGTCAGCATTAGGGTTTTAAACCCTAAACTGAATTTTTTCCATTCAGCCAGCATTAGGGTTTTAAACCCTAAACTGAGCTTTTCCATACGGTCAGCATTAGGGTTTTAAACCCTAAACTGAATTTTCCTTTAGTCAGCATTAGGGTTTTAAACCCTAAACTGAACTTTTTCCATTCAGCCAGCATTAGGGTTTTAAACCCTAAACTGAGCTTTTCCATGCAGTCAGCATTAGGGTTTTAAACCCTAAACTGAATTTTTCCTTTAGTCAGCATTAAGGTTTTAAACCCTAAACTGAACTTTTTCCATTCAGCCAGCATTAGGGTTTTAAACCCTAAACTGAGCTTTTCCATGCAGTCAGCATTAGGGTTTTAAACCATAAACTGAATTTTTCCTTTAGTCAGCATTAGGGTTTTAAACCCTAAACTGAACTTTTTCCATTCAGCCAGCATTAGGGTTTTAAACCCTAAACTGAGCTTTTCCATGCAATCGGCATTAGGGTTTTAAACCCTAAACTGTATTTTCCCTTTAGTCGGCATTAGGGTTTTTAACCCTAAGCTGAACTTTTCCCCAGTTGGTCAGTATTAGAGTTTCAACTCTGAAACTGAACTTCTCCCCAGCTAGTCGGTATTAGGGCTCCAACCCTGAACTGAACATTTTTATCTTCCTTCATCAATTTTATGAACTTCCTGGCGAATAATTCACGAAATTTTCCTAGTGAAACTGGGGCAGAAAATTTCGTTCGTTTGTTTGTTTTCTCCCGCAGGTCTAACCTCAAGCCACACGATTCGAAATGACCCACGAGATGAGTCTCAACTCAGAATCAAAGAAGAAAAAAAAAGACAAAAGAAGATGTCCCGAGAATATCAGAGTAAATGGAAGGCGGATCGGCTCCAACATTTGACTAAGGTCCTGAACTCTGCCAGTCGCGTTTCACTCAGTATCCCAAAGATTGAACAAGTCGCCGCAACTCGCAAGCATCAAGATTCGGATCAAAGTCTCCAAGCACAATCAGCTAAGACCCAAGATCAAGTCGCAAAAGAATCATAGATAGGAATCTTGTAACTCGCGGTTGACATGTATATAAGTAGTTAGTTCAGTGCCAATTTTCCTTTGGTTGTAATAAGGCGGTCAGTGACACAGCAGTGACAACAGCAACAGCAGTAACAACAAGCATTGCAATCCCATGGTAGTCCCAGCTACCAAAGCTTCCCGAACTACATTGACCTGATTCCTGTTTAACCCAGGATATGTAGGAAATCTTTGAAGCAAGATTCGGTCAGATCTTTCAAAAACATGCTTCACACGGAGTAGTCCATAGGCAAAAATCGCTCATACACGCTCACTTTATCTTTGCACGAAAACTCTTCGTGTTTCCGAACAAAGAGGGGCAGCTGTGAGCACGTGATTTTTGCTTCACGCGACAATCGCTCCAAAAGAAATAAAAAAAATAATAACAATTGATCCTGTTGTACAATTTTTGGATTTTTACATGGCACTTTGTTAATTGTTTATGATTTTTTGCCCATTTTATTTTTTTAAAAAAAAATACAAAAAAATGTATGTGTCATGCATAATTTGAACCGTAATCCGGTTGTTAAATAGAAAATCATCAATAGGCATCTTTGTCCGTGATTTTGTTCTTACTTGATTTTACCTGTTTTAAAATATTTTAAGGTGTGTGAAAACAATTGTATTAAGTGTTTATTTAATTTTAATTTGATTTACTTAGGTTTTGTTTTTTTTAAAATAAAGAAGAAAATAAAATAATAATAATAAAAAAAAGAGAAAGAAAGAAATCTTTTCGGACTTGGGCCAATTTTAAACAAATTGGCCCAAACAAACTCAGCCCAAAACCCCTGTGCAACCCAGTCCAGTCCACCTGTGCAAACTCATCTACCTCTATTTACCAAGCACAAGCCTTCAGATCAATTACCAAAGATAGTGGGAAACCAATAAGCGTCACAAATAGAAACCGGCACACTCTGAATTGAGAGAGATAAAATGAGAGAGTCTCGTCGGTGAAAACCTTCGGGCACCACGAGGTGACGGGAGTAGAGAAACCAAAATGAGAGAGCTTGTTTAGTAAAAACTCACAAAGAGTGCTATCAAGCGATGGCAGGAAGAGAAATGAGAGAGGTCAGCCGGCGAAAACCCGCAAAGGGCGCTGTTGGCAGAAAAGAATGACTCCACCCCAAGGAGGTCTCGGCAAAGTTCCACCGGTTTGGAATCACAGATCCGTTCTGGTTCAGGGAAACGCAAGTTCATGGAAGGTCAGGCGTCCAGTCCAAAGAGCATGTCATGTCATTTAAAGCCAGCGTTATCTTCCTCAGATAAGTCTTTCTCGTCCCAAAAGGGACACTGCCTTCCTGAAATTTGTTTTCTCCTTTCTTTGTTTCTTTTCGAATCTCTTTTATGTTTTAACCCCAAGTTCAGGATACACCGGAAAGGGCAGGTGGCAGGTTTATTTGCACGGAATCCCGTTTCATGAAGGAAAACGCCTCATTTCGTTGTTACGATTGCCCAAGCCTAATGAATCATGATGTTTGATGGTGTTTAAAGTAAAGAGGAAAGAGAGAAATCTTCCCCAGCAAGTCCGCCTTCGGACGAATCCCCATAGAGTCTCCCTCTGTACAAATCCCCACAGAGTCTCTCCTTGTACAATCTCCCACAGAGTCTCCCCAATATGAATAAAAAAAAAAAAAAAACCCCGTTGGAATTTCCCCAACACATCCCCAGCGAGTCCCTTTGTAAAAATTCCCCGAAGATCCTACTCCAACCAAGCCTAGAAAGCCCGTTGCGAAACAATTACCCAGCGTGCCCCATTGTACAAAGATCCACACAAAGAATACACTTTGTAAATATTCCCCCATAGGACTTCCTTTTGTACAAATCCCCACAGAATACCCCCAATAAAATCCCCGTTGAGAACCTCCAAGCAAAACGAGATACAAAAAAAAAAGAAAAAAGGGGGGGGGGGGGCTTACGAGGCAAATAATCACAGAACCTGGAAATGCAAGCTTGAGCGATCTAAAGGGATTCGACATATGAATCAAATCAATGGCGGGACTTCGCAACAGAAATAAAGACGCAACAAAGCAACGGGGAACGATCAAGGTCACCAAACCGACCGTCATTTCCGAACTAACAAATGTTCTTTGTCTGAAAAGTTGGAACACGTTTAATCCAAGACAACCATGCAAGAAGCAGGTGTCGCCCAAAGGAGAAGGTACATGGGTACAAGAAATATCTTGGCAATAAGGAACTCACTCGAAAGGTAAGTTTCCGCGAAACTCTCTTTTTGTTTTTTACTAAAACAAGAAAATTCAAAAAATAGAGGTCAGTTGTTTGTTCTCGAATTTTGCCCCCAGCTAGTCAGCATTAGAGTTTTAAACCCTAAACTGAATTTTTCCATGCAATCAGCATTGGGGTTTTAAACCCTAAACTGAATTTTTCCTTTAGTCAGCATTAGGGTTTTAAACCCTAAACTGAACTTTTTTTCATTTCAGCCAGCATTGGGGTTTTAAACCCTAAACTGAATTTTTCCTTTAGTCAGCATTAGGGTTTTAAACCCTAAACTGAACTTTTTCCATTCAGCCAGCATTAGGGTTTTAAACCCTAAACTGAGCTTTTCCATGCAGTCAGCATTAGGGTTTTAAACCCTAAACTGAATTTTTCCTTTAGTCAGCATTAGGGTTTTAAACCCTAAACTGAACTTTTTCCATTCAGCTAGCATTAGGGTTTTAAACCCTAAACTGAGCTTTTCTATGCAGTCAGCATTAGGGTTTTAACACCCTAAACTGAATTTTTCCTTTAGTCAGCATTAGGGTTTAAACCCTAAACTGAACTTTTTCCATTCAACCAGCATTAGGGTTTTAAACCCTAAACTGAGCTTTTCCATGCAGTCAGCATTAGGGTTTTAAACCCTAAACTGAATTTTTCCTTTAGTCAGCATTAGGGTTTTAAACCCTAAACTGAACTTTTTCTATTCAGCCAGCATTAGGGTTTTAAACCCTAAACTGAGCTTTTCCATGCAGTCAGCATTAGGGTTTTAAACCCTAAACTGTATTTTTCCTTTAGTCAGCATTAGGGTTTTAAACCCTAAACTGAATTTTTTCCATTCAGCCAGCATTAGGGTTTTAAACCCTAAACTGAACTTTTTCCATTTAGTCAGCATTAGGGTTTTAAACCCTAAACTGAATTTTCCTTTAGTCAGCATTAGGGTTTTAAACCCTAAACTGAACTTTTTCCATTCAGCCAGCATTAGGGTTTTAAACCCTAAACTGAGCTTTTCCATGCAGTCAGCATTAGGGTTTTAAACCCTAAACTGAATTTTTCCTTTAGTCAGCATTAGGGTTTTAAACCCTAAACTGAACTTTTTCCATTCAGCCAGCATTAGGGTTTTAAACCCTAAACTGAGCTTTTCCATGCAGTCAGCATTAGGGTTTTAAACCCTAAACTGAATTTTTCCTTTAGTCAGCATTAGGGTTTTAAACCCTAAACTGAACTTTTTCCATTCAGCTAGCATTAGGGTTTTAAACCCTAAACTGAGCTTTTCTATGCAGTCAGCATTAGGGTTTTAACACCTAAACTGAATTTTTCCTTTAGTCAGCATTAGGGTTTAAACCCTAAACTGAACTTTTTCCATTCAACCAGCATTAGGGTTTTAAACCCTAAACTGAGCTTTTCCATGCAGTCAGCATTAGGGTTTTAAACCCTAAACTGAATTTTTCCTTTAGTCAGCATTAGGGTTTTAAACCCTAAACTGAACTTTTTCCATTCAGCCAGCATTAGGGTTTTAAACCCTAAACTGAGCTTTTCCATGCAGTCAGCATTAGGGTTTTAAACCCTAAACTGTATTTTTCCTTTAGTCAGCATTAGGGTTTTAAACCCTAAACTGAATTTTTTCCATTCAGCCAGCATTAGGGTTTTAAACCCTAAACTGAGCTTTTCCATACGGTCAGCATTAGGGTTTTAAACCCTAAACTGAATTTTCCTTTAGTCAGCATTAGGGTTTTAAACCCTAAACTGAACTTTTTCCATTCAGCCAGCATTAGGGTTTTAAACCCTAAACTGAGCTTTTCCATGCAGTCAGCATTAGGGTTTTAAACCCTAAACTGAATTTTTCCTTTAGTCAGCATTAAGGTTTTAAACCCTAAACTGAACTTTTTCCATTCAGCCAGCATTAGGGTTTTAAACCCTAAACTGAGCTTTTCCATGCAGTCAGCATTAGGGTTTTAAACCATAAACTGAATTTTTCCTTTAGTCAGCATTAGGGTTTTAAACCCTAAACTGAACTTTTTCCATTCAGCCAGCATTAGGGTTTTAAACCCTAAACTGAGCTTTTCCATGCAATCGGCATTAGGGTTTTAAACCCTAAACTGTATTTTCCCTTTAGTCGGCATTAGGGTTTTTAACCCTAAGCTGAACTTTTCCCCAGTTGGTCAGTATTAGAGTTTCAACTCTGAAACTGAACTTCTCCCCAGCTAGTCGGTATTAGGGCTCCAACCCTGAACTGAACATTTTTATCTTCCTTCATCAATTTTATGAACTTCCTGGCGAATAATTCACGAAATTTTCCTAGTGAAACTGGGGCAGAAAATTTCGTTCGTTTGTTTGTTTTCTCCCGCAGGTCTAACCTCAAGCCACACGATTCGAAATGACCCACGAGATGAGTCTCAACTCAGAATCAAAGAAGAAAAAAAAAGACAAAAGAAGATGTCCCGAGAATATCAGAGTAAATGGAAGGCGGATCGGCTCCAACATTTGACTAAGGTCCTGAACTCTGCCAGTCGCGTTTCACTCAGTATCCCAAAGATTGAACAAGTCGCCGCAACTCGCAAGCATCAAGATTCGGATCAAAGTCTCCAAGCACAATCAGCTAAGACCCAAGATCAAGTCGCAAAAGAATCATAGATAGGAATCTTGTAACTCGCGGTTGACATGTATATAAGTAGTTAGTTCAGTGCCAATTTTCCTTTGGTTGTAATAAGGCGGTCAGTGACACAGCAGTGACAACAGCAACAGCAGTAACAACAAGCATTGCAATCCCATGGTAGTCCCAGCTACCAAAGCTTCCCGAACTACATTGACCTAATTCCTGTTTAACCCAGGATATGTAGGAAATCTTTGAAGCAAGATTCGGTCAGATCTTTCAAAAACATGCTTCACACGGAGTAGTCCATAGGCAAAAATCGCTCATACACGCTCACTTTATCTTTGCACGAAAACTCTTCGTGTTTCCGAACAAAGAGGGGCAGCTGTGAGCACGTGATTTTTGCTTCACGCGACAATCGCTCCAAAAGAAATAAAAAAAATAATAACAATTGATCCTGTTGTACAATTTTTGGATTTTTACATGGCACTTTGTTAATTGTTTATGATTTTTTGCCCATTTTATTTTTTTAAAAAAAAATACAAAAAAATGTATGTGTCATGCATAATTTGAACCGTAATCCGGTTGTTAAATAGAAAATCATCAATAGGCATCTTTGTCCGTGATTTTGTTCTTACTTGATTTTACCTGTTTTAAAATATTTTAAGGTATGTGAAAACAATTGTATTAAGTGTTTATTTAATTTTAATTTGATTTACTTAGGTTTTGTTTTTTTTAAAATAAAGAAGAAAATAAAATAATAATAATAAAAAAAAAAGAGAAAGAAAGAAATCTTTTCGGACTTGGGCCAATTTTAAACAAATTGGCCCAAACAAACTCAGCCCAAAACCCCTGTGCAACCCAGTCCAGTCCAGCTGACACCAAGGACGTCCAAACGACGTTGTAATGGTTGAGTTTGATCTGAGCCGTTGATCTCTGAATGATCAACGACCAAGATCACCTCCTCACAACCCATGATGAACCCGACCCATTTCCACCCGGACCAACCCAAACCCCCTTTAGATGAAACGACACCGTTTCCCCTAAGCCTTCAGATCCAAGCCATTGATTTCGATTGATCCGACGGCTGAGATCAACCCACCCATTCCATATATAAGCCCCTTACCATACCCTGCCCCCCTATCCGATACCCCAGCCTTCATCCTCACCAAACCCTTCCCCTTCAAACCCTAGCCGCCCCCATCTCCCTTCACCAGAAACCCGGCGGCATGAACGCCGGTGACCCTCACCTTAACACCCTAGGACCACCTTGACACCCCGAACATGGATCCACCAACCGTTCAGCTCGAATCCCATCCCACCTTCTCGAATCTTCATTTGAAGATTCGAGTCAAAACTCGATCTACACCGTTTAACCCCAGCTTCACACCAGACACTCCCCAGACCCCCCTCGTGACCAAACCATGCTTGGTTTGGTCCGAATCTGACCAGGGAAGCACGAATCCCGGATCTAATTTTCAGAACTTTAAAGTTCCTCGTCGATGGTCCGTTGTCTTGTTCGAGCCGAAGAGATTAAGGTCTAATGGACCTTAATCGAAGTGTTTCTCATCTGAGAAACACTTCGATTAAAGTCCGTTCAGCCTTAAGAAAGGTCTATCCGAGTCCGAGTTAAGGTTTTGATTTTTTTTCGGGATTTAAGGTGAGTTTTTCTTTGTTCTGTTAGTCCATGTTTATTTAAAAGGCTGTTATTATTGTTGTGAAATGGGTGTTTCGAATTTTACCAACTGTGTCCTGTCCACCTTGCCTGAACCTTTGTTGTTTGATTGAGTTTCTTCTTCTACTTGTTCTGATAATATATATGTATTTGTTGTGCAATTAGTTGAATTCCAAATTTGAACTGATTAACTGATTCCTCGAGTACAATTCTGCTTAGTCAGTACAATTCGAATCATGTGTCCTATACTGTTAAATGTCTGATTTTGGTTTCGATTGTATGTGTTATAACTAATATAGTCGAGTCGACATGTGTCGTCAATTAGTTTCAGCTGCCTGAACAATAACAAATCGATTTACTTTTGATAAGCATGGCTTGAATCACTTAGGAACTGAGTTTAGTGCTTATAATTGGTAATTTGAATCAGAAATGTAAAAATCGATGTTCTGTTTAGTCACAGTTCTGAAATTGGAGGGCATGTGCACTTATGCACAACATGTGCATTTTGTGCACAGCCTGTGCCCTGCCTAAGTGCTTTTGAATTAAATAGTTTGACAGCATGTGCTGTCAGACTACATCCTGCTGCCCATATTCTGCTTTAAGTTTCAGAAATAATAAACATTACTAAAAAGTTAAGCCTGCAAGGGAATGTCATGGGGGTTAATACTTAAATAGCTGAGTGGAAACTGAAAAGAAGATGGCACATGAGAAGGGTGTTCTTTTGGTCTAACAGGCTGTTAAAGGGTAGACTTTAGGCTTATAAAAGAGGAGGACTTCCCTCAGTTTTAGGGCAGAGATTGGAGAGGAGAGAGCTGAAATACATAGATATTAATACACACAGAGCATATAAGAGATTGGAGAGGAGAGAGCTGAAATACATAGATATTAATACACACAGAGCATATAGGAGACAGAGAGAGGAGAGGAATACATCTGATATTAGGGAACACACATAGGGAACTCAGACTGGACTGGGGTTTGGAATTTTCAGAACAGATAGAGAGAGGTTAAGAGATAGAAAGCATACAGTCAACAATCAGAAACTGCTTCTTCCTATTGCTGTTTGGTTTTCATTTGTTCAATCTGTTCAATCAATTGTGGTTCTTTGAAGTTCCAATTGAGTCTACTAGTCGAGTGTTTTCATTGGTTTACTACTGGTTTGGTCTGCCTGAAGTTCTAATTCTACTCCACTGTGTGCTGCTGTCATTTGGCCACTCTTTCTATCGGCTATAGTTGTATTCTTGCACTCGAGCCTGTTCTGCTGTGTTGTTTTGTTTGCTGCTGTTACTTTGTTCCTGCTGCTGCTGATTTTCTCTATCTTCTTCCTTTTCTTCTGTCATATTCAACATCCAGGTACACATTTCATACTGATGTAATCATGAGAGGCATGAATTGAAAGATCTGAAGAATTTTTAATGATCTGTTGCCTTACTTTACATCTTTGCGAATATTGTTAAAGTTGTATAAATTCTGTTATTTGTAGTCCAATAGAAAACACATTAGTAAGTTTGTACTTAATTGGAAATATTCTAGTCTAAAACTGCGATATGGTTGTTGGCAGTACACGTGATGTAGTCATATAATTTATGGAATGAGCTATCATTTGGTAGAATTGTTAATTCAAACTCTTCTTCCAGTTATGTTTGAATATGTAGGGGCAAATGGCTGTTAAATCTAGCCAAATATAATACAGTCTTGAATCATCCAGTTTCGATTTCTTTAGGCAGTTTATAGGACTAGTTTTGAACATTATCAGTAACATCTTTTAATAAAGAACTCTGTTAATCCTGTTTAAGCAATTTGATTTAGATTCGACTTAAGGATGTTGTCGGATTAAGTATTGCATTTCATCAATCTCACATGTAATTTCTTTGTTCAACCAAAGCATTTTCGTAAGGTATGGCGTCTTTTCACTTTATAAGTAATTAGAAATTGATAGGAATCCGGTTTAGGCCAAAGCATATACTTCAATTAGCATACATCTTTCTTTCTTCTATTTCTGGAAACAAAAATAATAGAAATGTAGTCACTTTAGGATATCCTCTTTAAAAATAATGAGACGAGCCTCGCCAAATAAAAATGCAAATTGCGGGGCCCTCAACAACTAATCATAATATTTAGAATTCAGGCTAGGCCGTTTAGTGAATCTCATGGCCTTCTCAAAAAATAATAACGCGTTAGACTCTTTAGGCGCGGCTTAATTAAATCATATTCTTAAATTCGGGTGTACATTGATGTGACCCAAATCCAAATCTCAACGAAGTCAAAATGTGTTGACGATCACGGGCGCATTGATTGTGACGTGGCTATAAAAATAAGTGATCATGATAAAAGCGGTTTAAACTTAATAAAAGCACGTAAGTCATAACATGTATTTAAATCAGATATTTAGCCATTATAACAATTTAAGCGACCGTGCTAGAACCACGGGATTCGAGGGTGCCTAACACCTTCCCTCGGGTCAACAGAATTCTTTACTTAGAATTTCTGGTTCGCAGACTTCATTTGGAAAAGTCGAAAATTTCCTCGATTTGGGATTCAAGATAAACCGGTGACTTGGGACACCAAAAGCCAAACCTTTTCCAAGTGGCGACTCTGAATTAAATAAATAATCCCATTTCAAATATTGTCACATAAATTGGAAAAACTCCCAACGCGCATTTAACCCTTCGGGGGCGGGCGCGCAAAAAGGAGGTGTGACAATCCGTACATAATAATTAAGAAGGAAACATACACAAGCCGTAACGCTCATACTCACAAAATGTCCAGGTATCAACCACAAGCACACGAAGTGCATAATACAAATCCTGGGGAGACGAATAGCGTCGTACACTACGAAACTCTAATACAACTAAGGTGTGATAAATGACCCGCATCTCGAGAGCCATCCTGCTCTCACAACACCACAAATTACATAGGATCTCAATACGAGTGCAAATAATCATACCGTATCACAACCCACATGGCACAATAGAGATAACATGGAATAGTTGACGATAGAAATAATATCCAAGGCTCGAATACCCTTCCATAAGCAACACTATGCCGAAATGTACACATCCGGCATGATACAGAGCACATATTCACATTTGGATCATCCATGAACCTCAAGCGGATTTGATCATACTGTATTGAGTTAATAACCTTTCAAGTATCCACAACAACCTTTTTCCCATGACACCCAAGAATAGCTGTCAAATCCGGAACAAACTTCTACAGTTCACAACCAAATGAACAGAGCGTCCTTCAGGCATAATTTCTCATATTAGCGATAGTACCACAATCTCCAGACTTGATTTCAATCTTCAATTAATCAAGTTACTACATGTCACACTTATACAATCTTTCTGTGGGATACGCTCCCACAACCTTCTGCACCAGGTAACAAGTCTGCATCACCATACCACTGGCCATACTAATGTTGTAAAGTGAATCGAGGATCTGCAAATCAGTACACCAAGCCTCTTACTCTTGACACCGATCTTAGGTGACGCCAAAGATAATACCATCTTACTCTAAACATCTGAATTCTTCCCTGCTCATCCGAGCTCGTGACATTCTTGTCAACACCAAACTGCAACCTTGATCCTCAACTTCCAATTCTCATGCCGCTCACTGCACCTAACATACCAATACATGAGAGTACAAGAATTCCATCATAACTCCCGATCCACTAATAGAATAAACACTCCATCACATAGAAACCTTTCACCCAACTCATCTCAGGAGAACCATTGCAACACGCGACTGAATACCCATAACCACAGAAAATGCAATCCTCAAGTAGTGGTCTAGACCACCATAACTCTTCCGGGATCCATCTACACATAATAGGCCATAATACTCAAATGCCTCCAAATAAAATCAATTACGGTGGTCGTCAAGCCTCGCACGTACCGCCACAAATCACATGTATAACTTAACACGCTGAAAAAACTGGTCATTGCCACCATTGTGCCAATTCAACCATTGTTAACCGATCCGACTTCTTCTAATTTACGTTGGACTTGCCTTATGAATAATAATAGCTCTATTCAAAACATAACGAACCCAAATATGTACTCATCCCGAGTGACCTTATTTTACGAGACCACGTTGTCTCAAAACCCACGAACCATCTCATACCCTCCTTGTGCGCATATTCGCATCTTCAACTGGTATACCCATTCTGATAATTCCTCTATGAATCCAAAATTATTTTCTCCCACTCCTCCAATTCTACACCACAGACCGAATATAATATAGAATACTCCAAGCCCATTTTTATAATCTGATGCAGAAGCTCGATACTTAACCATACTACGGACTCGAAATCTTTAGGCACTACACTTTAATTTTTGAATCCACTAGGACCGTTGTTGTGAGCCACTTACTCCGACTTGGTCCCGAATATAATCAACTCTGAGGCTCTACTAGCACATGAACACCCTCTCAAAGAATCACCCAGCTGAATTACTTTCCTTGCACATCACATCCACATGAAGCATAAATTTTGAGTCTTCCCAAAGTTGAACATGAATCGATAAGGCCAAATATAGCACACATTCCCCAAATCTTTTGCTCAAATTACCACTGATATTTTCTTTCCTTAGTCGTAATAACCCACAAATATGTCGATAACTAGAAACCTTACAAGTAGACAACCGTACAATCCAATCGTAGACGGTGAGGCTCTCCCACTTAGATTGAATCTACTATTACATAACCCTGGAACCCACCAAGATTCGTTATTCCTCATTGATATGATCTCGCACAATCGACCCACCAAATTTCTCGAGATCTTCCTATTAAGCATTTCGTGAACATTCTAAATCACTAGCCACATTCACGTATTCGACCTCTTATTGGATAGCCAGTAGAATTCTTTGTAGAAGATTCATGTCGACACCTTCCAACAACGTTGCACTGAGTACAATTACTACAAAATAAATAAACCATCATGAGCCCGTGTTCATTCACCAGCTGTACAAGTTTGTTCACTCCCCATCGACATCAACTACAGGTGAGACAATACATTCCAATCCGAAGTCATGTTGCATCCCTCTTCATATCAAGAAACTCCTTTCTATCGTATCCAATCTTCCTAAGTATAGTAGCCAATATTCCATAGACCTAGTCACCGCCCACCATTAATCCCAAATCACTCTAAATTTTCTTCAAGGCATGTAGCTATCCTACTGCAGAACCCATATGCTACCTCTTCCACTCTCTCACTTTGGTTAAACCCTCTCCTTTGACCGACTTCTTGACTTATACTTTTCATACTTGACCTTCTCGCAATTCAACCACTGCAAAATACCTCCCACATGTCCTTCCTCGTCCTTCGCTGCCCAATTGTTGCCTTACATCCAAATTCATCTCTGTAGCTTTTGAACTAATAAATTACCACCAACTCTAAGCCTTCTAGAAGATCATCCTTCTCGAACCATCAACATTAGAAATATCTATTTGATTCCAAAATTGCTACACTCTGCTATATCTGACAACCGTTTCTTAGGCACCATTTCATAGTACCCTACCCCAAAGGAAAATTGATGAAGACCATAATACCGACGAACCTTAATGAGTTCAACAAGGGTAGTGACAGCATATTGCAATTGAGAATTCTACCACGCTAAAAAATACCAAGTCTCGTCACTCCATTAACCCAAACCTGAACATGTATTGTCTGATTGCCTTTCCTCTGCTAGAAATAAAATGCTAAACCTCTGAATCATGCACTGAGTAAAACCTCCTTTCAAGTCATTCACTTCCTCGACATATAGACAAACACCCTACCATTACACAAATATTGTACCATAGCAACACACGAATCATCATAACAATCAGTGCCAAATCTCAAAACCATAGTCAATACTGATACTAAGCTAAAACGACGGAACACCCTTCCGCATGGCGACGACAATTGCCCAATAAACGCAGGGAAAAACATCCTGCACCACATCTGTTGTACTATTATGATTCCTCGATTCCCAATTGATAACTAGCGCTCCACGTCGTATAAGACTGAATAGGAATGAAATAAAGGCATAAGCCTCAAAGAAATCAAATCACACAATGAGGAATCAAGAAAGGAAGTGCTCCTAACAATCCTGTAGCCTCTCGAAGATAAGTTCAAACGTTATCGTATTGATCCGCAAGAATCTACTAGACTTGCCCATGACTCGTGAGGACCAAGTGAACCTAGCCCTCTGATACCAAGCTTTCACGATCCAAAATCCATTAAAGATCATGATGACGCCTAACACCACTATCAGGAAAGCCAACAATAAATGATTATCTTAATTACTCATTTTAGTGTGTTTGAAATTATAATTTCCTTTAATTAATTAATAAGATATAGAATTTAAAGAGTAAATGATAATATTTTCACAACTACAATACTGAACAACCCATAATTACCTCCAAAATTTGATGCCACAAGTGCATGAGCATCAACTAAGAAATATATAAAAATACAACATCTGTCTGGAATACAATTAGACAAGAGAAAGTAAATAAGTCTGATGCAGAGTATGTGTACTGCGGGCTCATAACATTTGATGTAGGTTACCTGTGTCCCAGCAATAACCGCGCCTTTGCGCCCACAAGACCGCTAGACATATATGTACCTGCACAAAATCTACAACAAGTGTAGTATAAGTACGTAAATTAACGCACACCCAGTAAGTATTCAGTCTAACCTCGAAGAAGTAGTGACGATGGGTCGACTCCGACACTTATTATGGCTAACCATAAAATATCGATATTATAATTAAGCATGAATTATGTTGAAACACCTGAAAACTCAAGAACAAGAAAAGAAATAGACAATTCTTTTACTTATTTGTGACTCTAGTGTTACAAATAAGAAATTTAGTGACCAACCGTAAAAAAAAATTTAACAAAAAAAGAAAAAAAAGCAAAGTATCACTATAGGTACGAATATACTCCCTTCGTCTCATATTATGTGTCGTATTTCTATTTTACACATCCCTTAAAAAATATTAATTAGAAAAGGGATTGGACTATTCTACCTTTATTTATGTTATAAGATATAATCTCTGTTCATTGAATATTTATTCTATTTATGTGTTATCTCCATCTTCAAGAACAATTATTACTATGGGTAAAAAAGAAAAAAAATAATCAATTTTATCTTGAACTTCTAAAACAATAAATAATTTGAGATAATTATTTTTAGTAACGATGACTGTTGATATGAGACGGAGTGAGTAAAACTTTTACTTCAAAACATGTCCCACTCTCCTGTCCTCCCTCTTAAGTCACATGCGCCATCAGAAACAGCGGAGTTAAAAAAAAGGGCAAATTAATTATTTCCTCCGGTCCAAAATAAGTGATTTTTTGGCCTTTTTCTTGTGGTCCAAAATAAGTGATTTTTCCAAATTTCAAGAATGAATTAATTATTTTTTTCCTACATTGTCCTTGGAGTAAATAGTGTTGGAACATGTGTTAGGAGTGTTTATATGAGATAATAAAGATTAATATGGTCAATTCCATTGCTAATTAATGGTAAAAAGGTGGATTTTTTTAGTCTGTGTGAAAACATCCAAAAAATCACTTATTTTGGACCGGAGGGAGTAATAATTTGTCTTCCGCATTTCAATGCATATGTTTTCAAGTCCTCCAACTTGGTGATTAATAAAGTTGAAGTGTAACCTGGCTCTTTTTTTTTTAGACAACATCATAATTTAATTTGTAACCTGGGTCTTAGATCTCTTAAACGATCATTTGATTGATTAATCACATCTTACAAGTACTATCATATTACACTTTGTAGGTAGATCTAATTACAACCATGTGATAAGTGTTGAGTTTTAGATTGTTGAGTTTTTGTTTAAGATGAAATAGTCTTAAAATGAGAGTAAATAGGAAATGGGATTTGGATTTAGATTTGGATTCGGATTTGATCAAATGATCGATCGATTGATGAATTATTTGGACCAAATTTATTTGTTAATAGTGTATTACCATGATATAATCCGTGTTTGTAATGGATGTTTTCCAATCCGTGTATTGTGTTGCACCAAGAAAACAATAAGATGCCTAGTGTACCTCCCACCATGGCCAAGTGCTCCTCCCACCAAGCAAGTATTCAAAATGTCAAATGTGTGTGGAATCTAAGTATGTTAAACATCCTTATAAGTCGGTTGAAAGGAATTCAAATCCTTTAGACTTAATTCACACAGATATTTGTGACATGAAGTCAATACCATCTAGCGGTGGAAAGAAGTATTTCATAACTTTTATTGACGATAGTACTCGATATTGCTATGTTTACTTACCTAATAGTAAAGATGAAGCAATAGACGCATTCAAGCAATACAAAAATGAAGTTGAAACGCAACTTAACAAGAAAATCAAAATGATAAGAAGTGATAGGGGTGGTGAATATGAATCTCCTTTTAAACAAATATGTTTAGAATATGGAATTATTCATCAAACAACAGCCCCTTACACGCCCCAATCTAATGGGATTGCGGAAAGAAAGAATCGTTCATTAAAGGAGATGATGAACGCATTGTTGATAAGTTCTGGTTTGCCACAGAACTTGTGGGGGGGAAGCCGTTCTTACGGCCAGTCAAATACTAAATCGAGTACCCCATAGCAAAACACAATCCATTCCATATGAAAAATGGAAAGGAAGGAAGCTCAACTTGAATTATTTTAAAGTGTGGGGGTGTTTGGCAAAAGTGCAAGTTCCTAAACCCAAAAGGGTAAAAATAGGACCGAAAACAGTTGATTGTGTTTTCATAGGATATGAGACTAATAGTAAAGCATATCGATTTCTGGTTCATAAATCAGAAAATCCCGACATTCATAATAATACGGTTATAGAATCAGATAATGCTGATTTCTTTGAAAATATATATCCGTATAAAAAGGAATGCGAGTCGATTGGTGAAGGATCTAAATGACCTCGGGAAGAAACAAAAGAAAGTACATTTAATCAGGGGGATCCAAGACGTAGTAAACGTCAAAGAATGTCTACTTCGTTTGGATCAGATTTTGTGACTTTCTTATTGGAAAATGAGCCTCAAACATTTAAAGAAGCTATGTCTTCTTCGGAATCATTGTTCTGGAAAGAGGCAGTCAATAGTGAAATAGAATCCGTATTGAACAACCATACATGGGAATTGGTTGATCTTCCTCCTGGAAATAAACCTTTGGGTTTTAAATGGATTTTTAAGAGAAAAATGAAAGATGATGACACTATTGATAAATTTAAGGCAGACTTGTTGTCAAAGGATATAGACAATGAGAAGGTCTTGACTACTTTGATATATACTCCCCAATTACAAGGATTACGTCCATACGGATGTTAGTAGCATTAGCTGCAGTGTATGGTCTTGAAATTAATCAAATGGATGTTAAAACGGCCTTCTTAAATGGAGAGTTAGAGGAAGAAATTTACATGGAACAACATGAAGAGTTTGTGGTTCTAGGTAAAGAAAATAAGGTATGTAGACTTGTTAAGTCCCTTTACGGACTAAAACAAGCACCCAAACAATGGCATGCGAAATTTAACCAAATAATGTTGTCAAACGGTTTTAAGATAAATGAATGTGATAAATGTGTTACATTAAAAATGTTCCAAATCATATAGTCATTGTTTGCCTATATGTGGATGATATGCTGATAATGAGTAAAAACATTGCCAACATAAATGCTACTAAGCGTATGCTAACTAGCAAGTTTGATATGAAGGACTTGGGAATTGCGGATATAATTTTGGGGATTAAGATCCAAAAGACTCCTCAAGGTCTGGCATTGTCACAATCTCACTATAGTAAGACAGTACTTGAAAAATTCAAGCACTTGGGCTTTAAAGTTGCAAAGACTCCAATTGACGTAAATCTTGCACTAGCAAAGAATAAAGGCCAAAGCATATTACAATTGGATTATGTTCGTGTGTTGGGATGCTTAATGTACATCATGAATTGTACACGACCAGATATAGCTTGTGCTATAAGTAAACTAAGTCGATACACGATCAATCCAGGTCAATCTCATTGGATGGCAATGAAACGAGTTTTGGGATACTTAGAACATACCCAAAACTTTGATTTGCACTACAGTAAATATCCTGCGGTGATTGAAGGATATTGTGATGCAAATTGGATCACCGGTTCAACTGATTTGAAGCCCACAAGTGGATATGTATTCACTATTGGTGGAGGAGCGGTATCTTGGAAGTCATCCAAACAAACATGTATTGCCCGCTCTACAATGGAAGCTGAGTTCATAGCCTTAGATAAAGTCGGTGAAGAAGCTGAATGGCTCCGGAATTTCTTGGAAGACATTCCATTTTGGCCCAAACCGTTGGCACCAATATGCATACACTGTGATAGCCAAACGACAATTGGAAGGGCTGGGAGCGTTATGTATAACGGTAAATCTCGTCATATACGATGAAGACATAAAACCGTTAGACAACTTCTCTCTAGAGGAATTATCATGATTGACTATGTAAAGTCAAGTGATAATGTATCGGATCCACTTACAAAAGGCCTAACTAGAGAGGTAGTTGAGAAATCATCGAGGGGAATGAGACTATGGCCGAGAACAAGTCATTGTGGCAGTAACTCTACCTAGAAGACTGGAGATCCCAAGATCTAGATTCAAGGAGATCAAACAAAGTCATTAATGACGGTTCAACATTGTCAACAAAATGTTTTAGTCCATTCTCGTGATGAGACGATGTTCAATACCAAGGATAAAACATTAAGGCTTTTTAATGATTTCTAAATTTGATACAGGGTATATCAAATAGTGTATCTACGGGATGACACGTTTAGGAATCACCTATGTAAGTGTGAAGTGTTAGCCGTTTCAAGGAGAATTTTGCAAGGCCAATTCTCTACGCACTTATGAAACCAGCCAGTGTTCATGGCTGAAACAAACACAACAATGAGAACCAAAGACGGTTAAGGGATTGATTGTGTGACTTATGGTTGTCTAGGTATACACTAAAGTTCGACGGTTCAAAGATATCAAATCTACCGATTGACCGAGTATATCCAACATAAGTTCACTACGGAAAGTTCAAAGGGAAACCTACTTATCCAGATGCATTTAATTCTTGCTTGCAAATCACACAAGTTTTTCATGCATACTTTCGTGATATAGCCGCATTCCTTCCTCTCAGAATTTCCATTCGACTTCTGAGTTCTCCTCCCTTGTTCTGCATTGTTTTAAAACTACAAACAAAGCAACTGTAAGTGTGATTTGCTGCCGAACTTTGCGTTCGCTGAAATACTGGGGTTTGAAGTACCGCTACACCAGTGTGTAATTCGTTCTATCCTGGGAGGAAATAATCCATAACCTTGGGTACTAGGAGGGGATTAAATTCCTTAAGGAAACACTGTGAATTCAGTGGGCTCGAATTAATTTTTGTTTCAGTTATATCATTTATATTTACGTATGTTACTGCTGTAGGTAGCTGATAAAGAGGATAATATATATCTAAGAGTGGAAAAGTTAAAACTTGATCTTCCATCATTCCATATTTATACCAGATAAGAAGTACTATACAGGAAATAACAACAACAGTGTCGTGATGGCGCCTACTATCGGAGCTAGGCAAGCCAAATGTATAAAATATTTTTCCCCCTTTCTTCCAAACAATATAATAAACGAGACAAAATTTAAGTGGAAGACTTTAAATCTAAAGCAACTGAGAACCAAAAGTGCGGAAGTTTGAACCAAAATGCTACCCAGAGTCTGGTGTCACTAGCTTACGGACAACAACAGAATACTACAATCAATGTCTAAAAGGAATATACATCATGTTTGTCTGATACAAGATAAACAAACGAAAAAAACATGGAAAGGGACTTCGGCCTACGAATGCCAGCTAGGCTACCTCGAGAGTCCCTGAACTGAAGATAGCTCCCAGAAGTTCTACTGCTGCGGTCCGTAAGCTGCTCCCTAATCTGTGCACAAAAATGCACAGAGTGTAGCATCAGCACAACCGACCCCATGTGCTGGTAAGTGCCTAGCCTAACCCCGGCGAAGTAGTGACGAGGCTAGACAGTACCTACCACAATTAACCTGTACAGATATATACAACAAGTGCAAGAAAACAATAACAAGATAATACAAAGTAAAACTGGGAGGGGACATGCTATCGGGGAGTAACAGATAAAAATGAAATATCGGAAATAAACAGAAGAAACTCCGGTTTCCATGATATATATATATATAGTGGACGGCGTGCCACACGTTCCCATAATGTCATATATAAGTATATATATATATATATATATATATATATATATATATATATACGGCGTGCCACACGATCCCATAATATCATATATAAGTGGACGACGTGCCACACGATCCCATAATATAGTTCATAATATCTGACTTCATATAGTAGACCCCTTCAGGGGAGAATAACAACTCAATACCTTTAACCCGGCAAGGGTACAGCTAACAGCCCAAAATATCCCGACGTGCCACACGATCCCGTAATATCATATATAAGTGGAAGGCATGCCACACGATCCCAATTCATCTTTATCACAGTGCACAATATGTCACCGGCAACAGAGGCCAATAAACACGTGGATGGCATGCCACACGATCCCATAATATCATATATAAGTGGACGGCGTGCCACACGATCCCATAATATCTGACTTCTTATAGTAGACCCCTTCACGGGAAAATAACAACTCAATATTTTTAACCTGGCAAGGGTGCAGCAAACAACCCAAAATATTCCGACAAGGGAGAATATATATCAGTCTACACATCCCGGCAAGGGAGTATTTACAACACATTCTTTTTTTAAAACATTCTTCCTCAACTAACACATTCATGTTCGAGCCAATGCTCCAAAAGTACACCAATCACAATTCCACCTCAACCGTTCACATTATAAGAAACTCATCAAATAAACAATGAGGTTGTGTCACGTTATTCGAATTAAAAACAATTAAGACTCACGGTCATGCTAGACTCTGGTGCATAGATAACCGTCACCATGCATATACACCATACTCCACATTAGCAAGAAGCAATTAACATCCTAATCTTATTCCCTCAAGCCAAAGTTAGAACAAACACTTACCTCGAATGCTCCAAACTCACCTCACGCTTCTAGAATAGATTTACCTCTTGATTCCACCACCAATCCGCTCAAATCTAGTCATAAGTTACTTAATCACATTAATAATTACTAAATGAATCATCCCCAATGCATGAAAATAGATTTTCAAGGTTTTTCCCAAAAAGGTCAAAAATACCCCCAAACCCACGTGGTCGAAACTCGAGGTTCGGACCAAAACCCGGTTACCCATTCCCCCATGAATCCAAATATATGATTTGTTTTGAAATCGGACCCCAAATTGAGGTCCAACTTCTCAATTTGTAGAAAACCTAGGTTCTACCCAAAACACCCAATTTCACCCCTGAAAATCATTGATTTGAAGTTGAAATTATGTTAAAAGATGTTAAGGGATAAAAAAATTAAGTTAGAAATCACTTACCAATCGTTTTGGAGAAGAAAAATTGTTTGGAAAATCGCCTCTTAGGTTTTGGGTTTTTGAAAAGTGAAAAATGACTGAGATTTTCCGAACTTGTATACCTTTCTGAGGACCTGGCGCGGACCGCACAAAAATGTGTTGCGGCCGCGCTGAGTGGGAGAAAAAATTGGGGCTTCTCTGAACCCTTCCAGCGTGGACCACACTGTTTTGGTGCACGGCCGCACTGGTTAACCTGAAACCCTAGCCCTCAGACTCAGCCACACGGACCGCACAGGAAGGCATCGCGGCCGCGCGGAAATGACCGCGGCCGCGCTGGTGTCTGCAACACCTGAACTTGCATTTTCTTAAGTCCAAGACCTCCCGGGCCCCATTCAAAACTCACCCGAGCCCTCGGGGCTCCAAACCAAACATTCATATGATCTCGAAAACACCTTACGGACTTACTCTTGCGATCAAATCGCCAAAATAACATCATATACATAGGATCAAGCCTCAAAATATATGATTTTCTTTCAACTTTTATAAAAACTCAAATTTCCCATTTTAAGTCCGAAACACATCATATGACGTCCGTTTTTAGCCAAACTTTACAGATAGTGCTTAAAACATATTTAAGACTCGTACCGGGCGTCAGAACCAAAATACGAGCCCGATACCACATTTTTCTGATCAATTTTCTTCTTCATTTTCCTTAATTAATTTCAGAAAACAATTTCACACAAAAATTCATTTCTCGGGCTTGGGACCTCAGAATTTAATTCCGGGCACAAGCCCAAGTCCCATATTTTTCTACGGACCCCTCCGGGACCGTCGAATCACAAGTCCGGGTCCGTTTACCCAAAATATTGACCGAAGTCAATATTATGCATATTAATATAGAAATTCATCAAAATTTTCACATAATTCACATATTCTAACATAAAAACTTTCCGGCTATGCGCCCGAACTGCGCATGCCAATTGAGGAAACTAAAAGCGAGGTTTTCAAGGCCTCGAATGCACGAAACTAGGAAGAATTACGGTGATGACCCTTTGTGTCGTCACATTCTCCACCTCTAAAATAACTGTTCGTCCTCGAACAGACAAAAGAAAGAAGTACCTGAGTCGGGAAATAAATGAGGATAGCGACTCCGCATATCGGACTCGGACTCCCAGGTCGATGCCTCAGGAGGCTGACCTCTCCACTGAATACGCACCGAAGGAAAACTCTTCGACCTCAATTGTCGAACCTGCCGGTCTAGAATAGCCACCGACTCCTCTTCGTATGATAGATCTTTGTCCAATTGGACAGTGCTGAAATCTAACACATGCGATGGATCTCCGTGATACTTTCGGAGCATAGATACATGAAACACGGGATGCACAGCTGACAAGCTAGGTGACAAGGCAAGTCTATAAACCACCTCTCCTACACGATCAAGAATCTCAAATGGACCGATGAACCTAGGGCTGAGCTTGCCCTTCTTCCCAAATCTCATCACACCCTTCATAGGCGATACACGGAGAAATACCCGCTCCTCAACCATGAAAGCAACATCTCTGACCTTGCGGTCTGCATAACTCTTTTGTCTGGACTGAGCTGTACGAAGTCTATCCTGAATAATCCTGACCTTGTCCAAGGCCTCCTGAACCAGATCCGTACCCAATAATTGAGCCTCTCCCGGCTCAAACCATCCAACTGGAGGCCAACATCGCCTACCATACAACGCCTCATACGGAGCCATCTGAATGCTGGACTGGTAGCTATTGTTGTAGGCGAACTCTGCTAAAGGCAAAAACTGGTCCCACGAGCCTCCAAAATCAATGACACAGGCTCGGAGCATGTCCTCAAGAATCTGAATAGTCCTCTCGGACTGCCCGTCCGTCTGGGGATGAAATGTTGTACTCAACTCAACCTGGGTGCCCAACTTTCGCTGAACCGCTCTCCAGAAATGTGAGGTAAACTGCGTACCCCGATCCGAAATGATAGATAGCGGCACCCCATGAAGGCGAACAATCTCCCTGATATAAATCTCAGCTAACCTTTCGGACGAATAGGTGGCTGCAACAGGAACAAAGTGCGCTGACTTGGTCAACCTATCAACAATGACCCAAACTGCATCAAACTTTTTCCGAGTCATCGGAAGTCCAGTAACGAAATCCATCGTAATCCTCTCCCACTTCCACTCGGGAAGTGCAATCCTCTGAAATAGACCACCAGGTCTTTGATGCTCGTACTTAACCTGCTGACAATTCAAACACCGAGCCACATGCACAACGATGTCTTTCTTCATCTTACGCCACCAATAGTGCTGCCTCAGATCCTGATACATCTTCGCGGCGTCCGGGTGAATAGAATACCAAGAACTGTGGGCCTCCGCTAAGATCACCTCTCGAATCCCATCAACATTGGGCACACAAACGCCCCCCTGCAATCTCAATAAACCATCATCATCTAAGGTTACTTTCTTGGCACCTCTACGCTGCACCGTGTCTCTCAAGACACACAAATGGGGATCCTCAAACTGCCGCTCACAGATACGCTCTAATAGTGAGGAACGAGCAACCGTGCAAGCTAACACTCTGCTAGGCTCAGAAATATCCAACCTCACAAGATGATTGGCCAAGGCCTGAACATCCAAAGCAAGCGATCTCTGGCTGACTGGAATATAAGCAAGACTACCCATGCTGGCGGACTTCCTGCTCAATGCATCGGCCACCACATTGGCCTTCCCCGGGTGGTATAAGATAGTAACATCATAATCCTTTAGCAACTCTAACCACCTCCTCTGCCTCAAATTCAACTCTTTCTGCTTGAACAGATATTGAAGACTCTTGTGATCAGTGTAAACCTCACACGTCACGCCATATAAGTAATGCCTCCAGATCTTCAAGGCATGAACAATGGCTGCCAACCTGAGATCATGAATCGGATAATTCTTCTTGTGGATCTTCAACTGCCTCAAAGCATAGGCAATGACTTTGCCTTCCTGCATCAACACTGCACCAAGCCCAATACGAGACGCATCACAATAGACCGTATATGGCCCTGAACCTATGGGCAAAACCAATACCGGTGCCGTAGTCAAAGCCGTCTTGAGCTTCTGAAAGCTCACCTCACACTCGTTCGACCACCTGAACTGAGGGCTGCAATGAATGAAAACCCCTCCACGAACCGACGGTAGTAACCTGCTAACCCCAAGAAACTCCGAATCTCCGCAGCTGAAGCTGGTCGAGGCCAGTACTTGACTGCCTCTATCTTCTTCGGGTCTACCTGAATACCTGATGCTGATACGACATGACCCAGGAATGCGACCGAACTTAACCTAAACTCGCACTTTGAGAACTTAGCATACAACTGACTACCCTTCAGGGTCTGAAGAACCACTCTGAGGTATTGCTCATGCTCCTCCTGACTGCGGGAGTATATCAGAATATCGTCAATCAAAACAATCACGAACCAATCCAGATAGGGCCTGAACACTCGGTTCATCAATTCCATAAATGCTGCTGGGGCATTGGTCAACCCAAATGACATGACCAAAAACTCATAATGCCCATACCGAGTACGAAATGCTGTCTTAGGGACATCAGATGCCCTAATCCTCGGCTGATGATAACCAAATCTCAAATCTATTCGAGAACACCCTCTCACCCTGAAGCTGGTCGAATAAATCATCAATCCTCGGCAGTGGATACTTATTCTTAATTGTAACCTTGTTCAATTGCCGGTAATCGATGCACATTCTCATCGAACCATCCTTTTTCTTAACAAACAACACCGGCGCACCCCAAGGCGAAACACTGGGTCTAATGAAACCTTTCTCAAGCAAATCCTGCAGCTGTTCCTTTAACTCTTTCAACTCCGGCGGGGCCATACGATATGGCGGGATAGAAATGGGCTGAGTGCCCGGGGCCAAATCAATACAAAAGTCGATATCCCTGTCGGGCGGCATACCCGGCAAGTCTAAAGGGAAAACCTCAGGAAACTCCCGAACAACGGGCACATAATCAATAGAAGGGGCCTCCGCGCTAGAATCGCGAACATACGCCAAGTAGGCCAAACATCCGTTCACGACCATACGCCGAGCATTCACATACGAGATAACATTGCAGGTACAATGACCAGAAGTCTCTCTCCACTCTAAACGGGGTAAATCCGGTAAGGCTAAGGTCACGGTCTTGGCATGGCAATCCAAGATAGCATGGTACGGGGATAACCAATCCATCCCCAATATATCATCGAAGTCGACCATGTCCAAAAGTAACAAATCAACACGGGTCTCAAGACCCCCAAACACTACGATACAAGAACGATGAACTTGGTCGACCACAATAGAATCACCCACCGGTGTTGACACATAAACAGGAATACTCAACGAGTCACTAGGCATAACCAAATAGGGTGCAAAATAGGACGACACATATGAATACGTAGATCCGGGATCAAATAGCACAGAAGCATGCCTATCACAGACCAGAATAGTATCTGTAATCACAACATCTGATGACTCAGCCTCTGGCCTGGCTGGCAAAGCATAACAACGGGGTTGGGCCCCACCTTCCTGAACCAAATCCCTGGGACGATCTGCTGCTAGCTAACCCCTACCTCTAGCGGTCTGAGCTCCACCTCTAATACCTCTACCTCCACCTCTATGTCCTCTACCCCCGCCTCTAGCTGGCTGGGCAAGCTGTGGGGCAACTGGTGCCTGGATCATCAGGCGAGGACCCTGCTGCTGCGAGCTGCTGGAAGCTCGAGGGCAATATCTGGCAATGTGACTCACATTGCCGCAAGTATAACAAGCCCTCGGCTGCTGAGAATAATGAAGTGGTGGTGCACTAATAGGTACTGATGGTGAACTGAAGAAATGCTGGTCAGAATACTGCGGCTGAGAACCACGACCACCTGGTGTACCATGAAAAGCCTGGAGAGCTGACTGAAAGGGCCTCGAAGGATGGCCTCTACCATAAGAATCCCTACCTCCAGACGAGATACCACTGAATCTACCAGAATGACGGGGCCTCTTATTGGACCCATGACCACGCCCTTGAGAAAGTGCTAGTTCTATCCGGCGGGCACCATCTGCCGCCTTCTGAAATGTAATCTCACTCCCGGCACTCATGGCCATCTGAATACGGATCGGCTGAATCAACCCATCAACAAACCTCCGTACCCTCTCTCTTTCGGTGGGGAGTATCACAATGCCATGCCGAGCAAGATATATGAACCGGGTCTCATACTGGCTAACTAACATAGAACCCTGCTGGAGACGCTCGAACTGCCAGCGAAGGGCATCCCGCTGAGTAACTGGGAGAAACTTCCCCAAAAATAACTCTGAAAACTGATCCCAGGTCAATGATGGCGACCCTGCTGGACTGGCTAAACAGAAATATCTCCACCAAGTCTTGGCAGATCCTGCTAGGCGAAAAGTGGCGAAGTCGACCCCACTGGTCTCTAGAATACCCATAGTTCGAAGAACCTCATGACAGCTGCATATGAAATCCTAAGCATCCTCTGAGGGAGTGCCACTATATGTGGTAGTGAAGAGCTTGGTGAAACGATCAAGCCTCCACAAAGCATCTGCGGACATAGTCGTACCATCGCTGGACTGAGGCACAATACCTGGCTGGGCTACCACAGCTGGCTGAACTACCACGGCTGGCTGAACTGCTGGAACCTGAGCCTGAGGAGCTACCGGCTCTGGAGTACGAGTATCGGGAGTCTGAACTCCTCCCCCAGCCTGAGATGTAGCTGGAGCTACGGGAAGCAAACCCGCTCTAGAAATGCCCTCCATAAAGCCTACCAGTCGGACCAAAGCGTCCTGAAGCACTAGAGTGGCTATGAAACCCTCTGGGACCTGAGCCTACTGGAACAACTGGGGCCGGAACCTCCTCCTTAAAATCGACCTGAGGCTCCGTCGCTGGAAATGCTGCTCGGGGCTGAGCTCTACCCCGGCCTCGGCCTCTGGCACGACCTCGGCCTCGCCCTCTGCCCCTAATAGGGGCTGCTGCTGGGGGATCAGGCTGTTGCGCGGTTGAAGAGGAAGCACGTGTCCTCGCCATCTGCGAAAGAACAGAGTAGAAAGACAATCAGTACTTGAGAAACAGAATCGCACGACAGGAATGAACAAGGTAAAGTTTTCCTAACTCAGTAGCCTCTGCGGGATAAATACAGACGTCTCCGTACCGATCCCTCAGACTCTACTGAGCTTGTCCGTGAGTTGTGAGACCTAAGTAACCTAGTGCTTTGATACCAACTTGTCACGACCCGAATTTCCCACCATCGAGTGTCGTGATGGCGCCTACTATCGGAGCTAGGCAACCCAAATATATAAAACATTTTTCCTACTTTCTTCCAAACAATATAATAAAAAAGACAAAATTTAAGCGGAAGACATTAAATCTAAAGCAACTGAGAACCAAAAGTGCGGAAGTTTGAACCAAAATGCTACCCAGAGTCTGGTGTCACTAGCTCACGGACTACTACGGAATACTACAATCAATGTCTGAAAGGAAAATACATCATGTTTGTCTGATACAAGATAAACAAACGAAAAAACATGGAAAGGGACTTCGGCCTACGAATGCCAGCTAGGCTACCTCGAGAGTCCCTGGACTGAAGATAGCTCCCAGAAGTCCTACTGCTACGGTTCGTAAGCTGCTCCCTAATCTGTGCACAAAAATGCACAGAGTGTAGCATCAGCACAACCGACCCCATGTGCTGGTAAGTGCCTAGCCTAACCCCGGCGAAGTAGTGACGAGGCTAAACAGTACCTACCACAATTAACCTGTACAGATATATACAACAAGTGCAAGAAAACAATAACAGCATAATACAAAGTAAAACTGGGAGGGAACATGCTATCAGGGAGTAACAGATAAAAATGAAATATCGGAAATAAACAGAAGAAACTCCGGTTTCCATGATATATATATATATATATAGTGTACGGCGTGCCACACGATCCCATAATATCATATATAAGTGGATGACGTGCCACACGATCCCATAATATAGTATATAAGTGGACGGCGTGCCACACGATCCCTTTTAATAATATATAGGTGGACGGCGTGCCACAAGATCCCAATTCATCTTTATCACAGTGCACAATATGTCACCGACAACAGAGGCCAATAACCAAGTGGAAGGCGTGCCACACGATCCCGTAATATCATATATAAGTGGAAGGCATGCCACACGATCCCAATTCATCTTTATCACAGTGCACAATATGTCACCGGCAACATAGGCCAATAACCAAGTGGACGGCGTGCCACACGATCCCATAATATCATATATAAGTGGGTGGCGTGCCGCAGGATCCCATAATATCTGACTTCTTATAGTAGACCCCTTCAGGGGAGAATAACAACTCAATACCTTTAACCTGGCAAGGGTGCAACTAACAGCCCAAAATATCCCGACAAGGGAGAATATATATCAGTCTACACATCCCGGCAAAGGAGTATTCACAACACATTCTTTTTTTTTAAAACATTCTTCCTCAAATAACACATTCATGTTCGAGCCAACGCTCCAAAAGTACACCAATCACAATTCCACCTCAACTGTTCACATTATAAGAAACTCATCAAATAAACAAGGAGGTTGTGTCACGTTATTCGAATTAAAAACAATTAAGACTCACGGTCATGCTAGACTCTGGTGCATAGATAACCGTCACCATGACTATACACCGTACTCCACATTAGCAAGAAGCAATTAACATCCTAATCCTATTCCCTCAAGCCAAAGTTAGAACAAACACTTACCTCGAATGCTCCAAACTCAGCTCACGCTTCTAGAATAGCTTTACCTCTTGATTCCACCACAAATCCGCTCAAATCTAGTCATAAGTTACTTAATCACATTAATAATTACTAAATGAATCATTCCCAATGCATGAAAATAGATTTTTCAAGGTTTTTCCCAAAAAGGTCAAAAATACCCCCAAACCCACGTGGTCGAAACTCGAGGTTCGGACCAAAACTCGGTTACCCATTCCCCCATGAATCCAAAAATATGATTTGTTTTGAAATCGGACCCCAAATTGAGGTCCAACTTCTCAATTTGTAGAAAACCTAGGTTCTACCCAAAACACCCAATTTCACCCCTGAAAATCTTTGATTTGAAATTGAAATTATGTTAAAAGATGTTAAGGGATAAAGAAATTAAGTTAGAAATCACTTACCAATCGTTTTGGAGAAAAAAAGTTGTTTGGAAAATCGCTTCTTAGGTTTTGGGTTTTGAAAAGTGAAAAATGACTGAGATTTCCGAACTTGTATACCTTTCTGAGGACCTGGCGCGGACCGCACAAAAATGTGTTGCGGCCGCGCCGAGTGGGAGAAAAAATTGGGGCTTCTCTGAACCCTTCCAGCGTGGACATCACTGTTTTGGTGCGCGGCCACACTGGTTAACCTAAAACCCTAGCCCTCAGACTCAGCCACGCGGACCGCACATAAAGGCATCGCGGCCGCGCGGAAATGACCGCGGCCGCGCTGGTGTCTGCAACGCCTGAACCTGCATTTTCTTAAGTCCAAGACCTCCAGGGCCCCATTCAAAACTCACCCGAGCCCTTGGCGCTCCAAACCAAACATTCATATGATCTCGAAAATACCTTACGGACTTACTCGTGCGATCAAATCACCAAAATAACATCATATACATAGGATCAAACCTCAAAATACATGATTTTCTTTCAACTTTCATAAAAACACAAATTCCCCATTTTAAGTCCGAAACATGTCATATGACGTCCGTTTTTAGCCAAACTTTACAGATAGTGCTTAAAACATATTTAAGACTCGTACCGGGCGTCGGAACCAAAATACGAGCCCGATACCACAGTTTTCTGATCAATTTTCTTCTTCATTTTCCTTAATTAATTTCAGAAAACAATTTCACACAAAAATTCATTTCTCGGGCTTGGGACCTCGGAATTTAATTCCGGGCACACGCCCAAGTCCCATATTTTTCTACGGATCCCTCCGGGATCGTCGAATCACAGGTCCGGGTCCATTTACCCAAAATATTGACCGAAGTCAATATTATGCATATTAATATCGTAATTCATCAAATTTTTCACATAATTCACATATTCTAACATAAAAACTTTTCGGCTACGCGTCCGAATTGCGCACGCCAATCGAGGCAACTAAAGCGAGATTTTCAGGGCCTCGAAAGCACGGAACTAGGAAGAATTACGGTGATGACCCTTTGGGTCGTCACAGAAGTACTATACAAGAAACAACAACAACAATAACAACAATAAGATGATCTAAATCTGTGTGATAGATCAAATGGTTCTGTTTAATGGAGTACGAAAATTGATAAAGAAGAAAGGAAAGGAATCTACCCATGTGTTAATAATGTGGACTTACTTACAATAAGTTTATTTTAATTGACGCAACAAAAATATTTGTGGAAACCAAAGTGGAGAAAGAATTTATAAAAGGCAGTATCGATAACTGTTTTTTTTTTTCCGAACTTTTTGTCTAGGCATGTTTTACCTAAACTGCTTCTCTGATCTGTAAGAGGAGATCTAGGGATGTTTTTAGCCAAAGATTTTTCGGAACTGAAAGAGTCACTGCAGGATCTCCTTCAACTTCTGCAACTCACTGCAGGTATTTCAAGGGACCTTTTCAATTTCTGTGTATGGGAGTTAAATTTCCTGGATAGTTTTCTCGGCTTGCAGAGCTTCGCCTTCGCAGGTGAATGCGGCATTCGAGATTTCACACAGAAAATGTTCGAAATTTGGAAAATGTTGGACGAGTTAATTAATCCAAATATCGGTCCCATTACCCTTTCCCTGCAAACAGAAATTTGGAAGACTAAGCTGGAATTCAGAGGAAAATACTCCTTTCCCAAAATACCAATACCACCTTATTCCAAGGAGGAAGACATTCCTACCCCAAAATTTATACTGGAATTCATGGATGCTGTTGCACAAAATCTCAATGTTCTATTGCAGATCAATGATCCATGCTCTCTACTATATGTTCCGGAACTCAAGGAACAAATAGAAGATCTTTCAAAGGAGATGAAATTACTCCGATTTTTTGTCAGCTTTGTTTCAAACAAATGCATGGAGCCGCAAAGCCGGCATTCTTTTTTCAGCCACATTTTAGTTTTAGTCGGCCAGACAGCAATGGTTGCATGGTTGTGTTTGCCCATCCATGGCAACAAAATTCAAGACTCCTCTCAAAGTGATATGAATGCTTTGCTTTCTCATCTCCAGAAAATGAAGATTAAGCCCATTCAGCCGGGCATTCGCGAAATTTTTATTGGTGTTCTGCAAGCTTTGAAGCCGACAATACAATCAGGATGGCATCCCAATATTCAAGATAAGCATGCAGCTGACAGTGGTGGCTTTGTAGAGACTCCTGCACACAACTTGGTGGAGCTACCGCCAGCTATTAGTAATCCTAGTCGGATAGTTTCTTTCTATGATCAAGTGGCTAACCTTCAGGAGATAATCAGCCTTTTAAGAGACACTCTAATCCATCTGCCAATTCTAGAGCATGGATTTCATCTTCAAGATATGGACACTGTTATTGTTGATGCCGGACTTCTAATTTACTCGTTATATGATATCAAGGGTGAGAAAGAACACGCTAGGTTGGATGACGTGAACCAAGCACTTGGTTTTGACCTTCCGAGCAACATTCAGCCTATCAAGGTGATGATCTACCTCATCATTCGAAAGGAGTTTCAATATGACTTGCCAAGGATTCATGGGCTAGGCTATATTGATTTCTTTTTAACCGTCCTGAAGGGGTTTCAAGGCCGTTATGCAGATTCGCTTGCTTTCTCAAGAATCAACTTCAAATAATTGAAAAGGAATTTGAGAGCTTGCAACCTTTTCTCGGGATCACTACTAGAAATCCGGGAAAAAACGACCACAAAAAGCGACCAAAGTTGGTCGCTACCAAAAAGTGACCAAACATGCTTGGTCGCAATATTGCTGGTCCCTTTATTTTAGGGACCAAAGTTGGTCGGTAATTAGCGACCAACTTTGGTCTCTAAGGTAAAAGGACCAAATATTCCGGGTAAAAACTATAACGACCAACTTTGGTCGCTTTATTATTTTAATAATATAATTTTGGCGATCAAAGTTGGTCTCTAAATGTAAAACATATTTTTTTTATTTATTATTAATCATAAAAAAGCGACCAACTTTGGTCTCTAATCCAAATATTATATTTTAAAATCTGGAAAATAGAGATCAAGATTGGTCCTTTTTTATTAATTTTTTAAATTTTTTTGACCATAGTTGGTCGCTAACTTCAAGAAATAATTTTTTTAATTATAAGCGACCAACTTTGGTCGCTATATTTCCAGAAATTATTATTTTTAAATAGAATAGCGACCAAAGTTGGTCGCTTTTGAGAAATCTGGGTTAAATAGCGACCAAGGTTGGTCGCTATTGCCCAGAAAATTGTTTTTTTAAAGGGAAAAGTGATCAATTAGCGACCAAAGTTGGTCGCTTTTCTTGGTATATTTTTGCCAGAAAATGCCTGTTTTGAAAGCTACACCACCTGCCAGCTTACCAAAAATCCTAAACATGCATTTTATGCCAACAACAACAACAACAATAAACAACAACAACAATAAAAAGCAACAAAGTATAAAGTTCAATAGAACTAACACATTAAGCTAACAAAACTAAGTTAACGCTTATTACAAGCCCATTCGAAAACTGGTTCTATTGTCTAGTTCAAAGTATATAAAGTACTCAAGGAGTGTTCTTTCAGCATCCTCATCCGAAAGTTGGATTGCCTCGCCCGACTCATTAGGTGGCTGACTGCGTATGAATTCCCCCACATCAGCTCTGAAGCGAACCTATAAGAAAAATTATATTGAATTAGTATTTCAAAATTTATATAAAAGTAAATCAAAATACTTAATAAAAAGTAAAAAACCTACATGTATAGTCGAGGCTCAACCCTCGTCCCACCTTTCTGGATCAGTCTCTTTCTTCTTCTTTACAATACGAGTCTCATTGAATAACTCATCTTACTTCATTGGCATCATAAAGTTGTCTGGTGGCTTTGGTGATTATCCTCGTGATACTATTACTCGGGATGAACTTAGATACAGAGAGTAACTTGGATACAATACCCGACAAGGTGTGTCTTTGATCAATTGTTGTTCTCATTAGCGACAATGATGATGAGAAGGCAATGACATGTGTTTCAAACAGTGATGATGTAGGTAAGAATTTAACATTTCCTAAGCAGATAAAAAAAGAGGTTATTGGAAAATGAAGTGGAGAATTCCTCTATAACCTTTTCTTTTATCAATTTAGGAAATGTTAAATTCCTACCTACACCATCATTATTTGAAACACATGCCATTGTCTTCTCATCATCATTGTTGCTAATGAGAACAACAATTAAAGACACACTATGTCAGGTACTATGCCTAAGTTATTCTTGGTGGAAGTTGCATTGCATGTCTAATAAAATCATCAACCCCTTCTACAAAATCCTCCCGCAATCCTAAATTTCAATTCATATCCACAAAAGTTCAATTCATATCCTAAAGGCTCAATTCATATCCTAAAAGTTCAATTCATACACAAAAATTTCAATTCATATCCTAAAAGTTCAATTCATACACAAAAATTTCAATTCATATCCTAAAGGTTCAACTCATATCCACAAAAGTTCAAGTTATATCCTAAAATTTCAATTTATAAACTAAAATTCCAATACATAAACCAAAAATTTCAATTCATATCCTAAAGGTTCAACGCATATCCACAAAATTTCAAGTCATATCCTAAAATTTCAGTTTATAAACTAAAATTCCAATACATAAACTAATATCCTAAAGGTTCAATTCATATCCTAAAGGTTCAACTCATATCCACAAAAGTTCAAGTCATATCATAAAATTTCAATTTATAAACTAAAATTCCAATACATAAACTAAAAGTCTAATTCATATCCTAAAGATTCAATTCATATCCTAAAGGTTCAACTCATATCCTAAAATTTCAATTTATAAACTAAAATTCCAATACATAAACTAATATCCTAAAGGTTCAACTCATATCCTAAAAAGTTCAATTCATATCCTAAAATTTTAATTTATAAACTAAACTTCCAATACATAAACCAAAAATTTCAAATCATATCTTAAAGGTTCAATTCATATCCTAAAGATTCAACTCATATCCACAAAAGTTCAAGTCATATCCTAAAATTTTAATTTATAAACTAAAATTCCAATACATAATCCTAAAGGTGCAACTCTTAGGGTTTCTTCTCCTCAAACAATTTCTTCCCCAAATTAGTAGGTAAAACTAAATATTTTGGACAAAATGTATTAATAAGAACCCTAAAAATGCAAATAATATATAAATTTGAACCCTAATATGGTTGAGCTAACTTTGAACCCTAACATGGAGAAATTAAACCCTAATATGGAGAAATTAACTTTGAACCCTAACATGGTTGAACAAATAATATATAACTTTGAACCCTAACATGGAAAAATTAAATTACTTTTAATTCAATTTAAAATTATGTACATATGTAGTATAAATTTAGGATTTTAATTCAATTTAAGCTATATATATATATAATAATTGATATAAGTCGAGACGTTTTAATTTATTGTTAATATATATACATGCATATGAGTAATTGATATAAGTCAAGATGTTTTAATTTATTATTTATATATATACATGCATATGAGTATGTTATAAGTCGATGAATCAATTTACAAGTGTATCAATACCTAAAAGAACCCGTCCCTATGTTCCGAGCGCTTCATGTTCTTATATATATATATATATATATATATATATATATATATATATATATATATATATATATATATATATATATATATATACACTATATACTATATTATACTATATATATCGAATATACCTTGATATATAATACACTTAGTATATATACTATACTATACTATACTATGCATTAAGTATTAGTGCATTAGCTAATATTATATCGAATATAGCTTATATATATATATATATATATATATATATATATATATATATATATATATATACACTATACTATATATATAGTATAGTGTATTATATAATACACTATACTATACACTTAGTATATATAATACACTTAGTATATATATACTATACTATACTATGCACTAAGTATTAGTGCATTAGCTAATATTATATCGAATATAGCTTATATATATATATTAATTGATATAAGTCAAGACGTTTTAATTTATTGTTAATATATATACATGCATATGAGTAGGTTATAAGTCGATGAATCAATTTACAAGTGTATCAATACCTAAAAGAACCCGTCCCTGTGTTCCGAGCGCTTCATGTTCTTATATATATATATATATATATATATATATATATATATATATATATATATATATATATATATATATATATATATATATATATATATATATATATATATATATATATATATACATATATTAATTGATATAAGTCGAGACATTTTAATTTATTGTTAATATATATAGGTTATAAGTCGATGAATCAAATTACAAGTGTATCAATACCTAAAAGAACCTGTCCCTGTGTTCCGAGCGTTTCATGTTCTTATATATACATACATATATTAATTGATATAAGTCGAGACATTTTAATTTATTGTTAATATATATATAGGTTATAAGTCGATGAATCAAATTACAAGTGTATCAATACCTAAAAGAACCTGTCCCAGTGTTCCGAGCGTTTCATGTTTTTATATATTTATATATAGACACACACACACGCTTCGTAGTACTGCTTAACTGCATATATAGCATGTTAGAGTATATTTTAGTCTATTCATCCTTTGTATTACAAAAGTGTTAGCCCCGTTATATTTATATTATTTAGATAGTAAATACAAAAGTGATTTTTAATTTTGACCATTGTTGACCTGAAAAGAGACCAACTTTGGTCGCTAAATATACATAAATTTAAATTAGCGACCAAAGTTGGTCGCTAAATTTAAATCAAATTTATTTATATTTTATATAATATTTAAAATAATAATATAATTGTTAAACGTTAGAACTCGATCCCAGATTAGCGACCAAAGTTGGTCTCTATTTTCGTAAGCGACCAACTTTGGTCGCTAAATTTGAATTATATTTTTTTATATTTTATAAATTTTTTTAAATAAAAATATAATTATTAAAATTTTATAATTGGGTCCCATTTTAGCGACCAAAGTTGGTCGCTATCTGCTTACCCCTTAATTAGCGACCAACTTTGGTCGCTAATTTAAGTTATATTTATTTATATTTTATAATTTTTTAAAAATAATATTATAATTAATATAATTATATAAGTGGGTCCCCCTGTAGCGACCAACGTTGGTCGCTAATCTCAGTATACCTTTGACCAAGCAAGTCTGACCAGTCCGGTCAATATTTTGACAAAATTAGCGACCAAGTAGCGACCAACCTTGGTCGCTAATGTATATCAAATAATTATTTTATTATTTTCGCCAATTTAGCGACCAACTTTGGTCGCTAAAGTTTGGTCGCTTTTTTCCGGAATTCTAGTAGTGGATGTTGCAGAAGACCAACACAATAAGCTCAAGACACATCATCAAGATTGTGCTACACAATTGATTAGCAAAGTATATGAGGTGGAATATATAGTTGATGCCTGTGCAAGGAAGGAAGTTCCTGACTGGTGTCTTGAGCATTGGCTCTTGAACATCATACAAGAGATTACAGTTATCAGGGCAAATGTAGTAGAGATTCCGGAAAATAAAGTACATGATAGCATTGATGCTTCCACTACAGTTCACATGTCAACACAATTGACGAGGAATCGAAGCATGAATGCAAAATTTGTGGGATTTGAGGACGTGGCTGAAGAATTGAGAAGAAGATTAATCAAAGAACCCAAAGAGCTGGATGTTATCTCAATCATCGGAATACCTGGTTTGGATAAGACGACTTTGGCCTATAAACTCTATTCTGACGAGTCAGTTGTCTCTCACTTTGATATTCGTGCACAATGTTGAATGTCTCAAGTATATACGCTTCGAGATTTGTTACTTACCATTCTACATGATGCTATTGGCGAGGACTCTTGTTACGGCCCAAATGCCGAACCTGGTCGTGATGACGCCTCTCGTAAAGACATGTCCAGCCAGTCTAACCCAATTCATCCTCCAGTCTAACCTAATTCGTCCTTTTAAACAGTTATTTAACACAATTATAGTACAACATGGTTTAATAATACCAAATAGCGGAAAATATAGATAAAATACGGAAACCCAGCCCGACGCAGCCCTAACCGGGGTGTCACAAGTCATGAGCAACTAAGAAATCCTAACGCAAGTATACTAAATATGAAATCTGATAATATAGTTCGAATAACATAGAAATAATAAGATAAAGGAGTCACGGGGGCTGCGGATGCCAACAGCTACCTCGTAGTCTCCGGAACACCGCCTGGACTGGAAGGATCAGCTCTCAGGAGTGGAAATCTGCTATGCCTGAATCTGCACACACAGTATAGGGAGTAATGTGAGTACTCCGACCCAGTGGGTAATAAATATAAATAATGGCTGAAAGCAAGAAAACACGTAAAGGCACAAAACATTCTATACAGAAGTAGTAAAATCACTTAAAATAGTAATTCAGTGAAATATCAATGAAATCTCTTTTAAAACCAGTAAAACAGGTAATTTGGCAGTAAATAACAAGTAGAAATCTGCCCCTCGGGCACAGTATCAATCACTCAGTAGAGTATCAGCCCCTCGGGCTCACTCTTAGAACAGTATCAGCCCCGAGGGCATAGTATCAATCACTTAGTATAGTATTAGCCCCTCGGGCTACCTCACAATCACTCATATTAGCCCCTCGGGCATAGTATCAATCACTCAGGATAGTATCAGCCCCTCGGGCTCACTCTTAGAACAGTATCAGCCCCGAGGGCACAGTATCAATCACTTAGTATAGTATCAGCCCCTCAGACTACCTCACAATCACTCATATCAGCCCCTCGGGCATAGTATCAATCACTCAGAACAATGGGTACCCGCGCTCACTATGGGTGTGCAGACTCCGGAGGGGCTCCTACAGCCCAAGCGCAATAATAACATAAGGCCTAAAAGCCTTCTCACATCACTCATAAGGCCTGAAAGCCTCCTCACATCACTCATGAGGCCTGGAAGCCTCCTCACATCACTCAAACCACCACCACCACCACCACCAACAACAACAACCCAGTATAATCCCACAAATGGGGTCTGGGAAGGGTAATATGTATGCAGACCTTACCCCTACCCCGAAGGGTAAAAAGGCTGTTTCCAGGAGACCCTCGGATCAAAAAAGCAACAAGAGCCGATATATTAGTACCATAAAAATGCATAATAAAATAACAGCAATATAAGAGATATGAAATACAGAATACGAAATACGAAATAGATGGCAGGTATAGTAAAACTAGCAGGTAAAGCCCTGTATCAATAGACGCAAAAATCACGTGCTCACAACTCCTAACTGGCTAGTCTTACTCTATTGTGCTGTAGAAATATTCACAACTTTCCCCTAACCTACAACCTTAATGCTCGACCTCCATAATTCCCTGTCAAGGGCCATGTCCTCAATAATCCTAAGTCGCGCCATGTCCTGTCTGATCACCTCTCCCCAATACTTCTTAGGTCGCCCTCTACCTCTCCGCGTACCCACTACATCCAGTAGTTCACACCTCCTCACCGGTGCATCAGTGCTCCTCCTCTGAATGTGCCCGAACCATCTGAGTCTTACTTCCCGCATCTTGTCCTCCATGGGGGCCACGCCTACCTTTTCTTGAATATCTTCATTCCTAATCTTATCCATCCTTGTATGCCTGCACATCCACCTCAACATCCTCATCTCTGCTACTTTCATCTTCTGGATGTGTGAGTTCTTTACTGGCCAACATTCAGTTCCATATAACATGACAGGCCTAACCACTGCTCTATAAAACTTACCTTTTAGTAACGGTGGCACTTTCTTGTCACACAAGACTCCCGACGCTAACCTCCACTTCATCTACCCTACCCCTATACGGTGTGTGACATCCTCGTCAATCTCCCCGATCCCCTGAATAACCGATCCAAGGTACTTGAAACTACCCCTCTTGGGAATGACTTGAGAGTCAAGCCTCACTTCAACTCCAACTTCTGTCGGCTCAACTCCAAATTTGCACTCGAGGTATTCCGTCTTTGTGCTGCTCAACTTGAAACCTTTAGACTCAACAGCATGTCTCCAAATCTCTAGCCTCTCGTTGATGCCGCCTCGTGTCTCGTCAATTAGAATAATGTCATCAGCAAATAGCATGCACCATGGCACCTCCCCTTGAATATGATGAGTTAGTGCATCCATCACCAGGGCAAATAGGAATGGGCTGAGCGCAGACCCTTGGTGCAACCCCATAATAACTGGAAAAGTGTTCAGAGTCGCCTCCTACTGTCCTAACCCGAGTCTTAACTCCATCATACATGTCTTTAATCACCATAATATAGTCAAGCGGGACCCCTTTATCCTCTAAGCAGCTCCATAAAACCTCCCTAGGAACCCTATCGTACGCTTTCTCCAGATCAATAAACACCATGTGGAGATCCTTCTTCCTATCTCTGTACTGTTCCACCATCCTCCTAATAAGGTGGATAGCTTCTGTGGTAGATCGTCCCGGCATGAACCCGAATTGGTTGTCTGAAATAGACACCGTCCTTCGCACTCTCATTTCTACCACTCTCTCCCAAACTTTCATGGTATGACTTAGTAATTTGATGCCCCTATAGTTGTTACAGCTCTGGACATCACCTTTGTTCTTATACAACGGTACCATTGCACTCCACCTCCACTCTTCAAGCATCTTATTAGTCTTGAATATAACACTAAACAATGCAGTAAGCCATTCCAAGCCTGCTCTACCCACACACCTCCACAGTTCAACCGGAATTTTGTCTGGCCCGGTAGCTCTACCCCTTCTCATCTTACACATTGCCTCCATGACTTCATCGATCTCAACATCCCTACAATTACTTAATTCATGGTGACTGTCGGCATTCCTCGATTCCCCAAGTATAATATCCTGATCCCCTTCTTCACTTAGAAGTTTATGAAAGTAGGTCTTCCACCTCCTCTTAATCTGGTCATCTCCCATCAAAACTTTGCCGTCATCATCTTTTATGCACCTCACTTGGTCCAGTTCCCGAGTTGTCCTCTCTCTCGCCTTAGCGAGTCGGAATAACTTCTTCTCCCCACCTTTGTTCCTTAGTTCCTCATACAGACGAGCAAAAGCTATCGTCTTAGCCTCTGTCACTGCCATCTTCGCCTCCTCCCTAGCTACCCGCGTGGCATAAATAGTAACTCAGGCCCTCGTCCTCATATCACTCAGCATATCCTCACATATGGCCCTCTGTAACGACCCGACCGGTCGTTTTGAGCTTTTGCAGTTTGATCGTCAGTTCTCGGGCATGACTTGCCCCGTGTACTGTATTATGACTAATGTAGATTGTTGGTTTTGGTTTTCAGGAAAATTTGGAATGAATTTGAAAGAACAGTCTCAGTTGAAAGCTTTGAATTTGAAAGGTTTGACCAAGAGTTGACTTATTTGTATATGAGCTCAGATTGGAATTTTTATGATTTGGTTAGCTTCTTTGGGTGATTTATGACTTAGGAGCGCAATCGGAATTACTTTTGGAGGTCCGGTGAAGAAATTAGCTCATTTTGGCGAAGTTAGTATTTTGGCGATTTCCGGTTGATAGGTCAAATTTTGATCCGACGGTCAAAATGGAATTCCAAGAATTTATGTAGCTTCGTTATGTCATTTTGGACTTGTGTGCAAAATTTGAAGTCAATCGGACGTGATTTGATAGGTTTCGGCATCGGAAATAGTATTTAGCGTTGTTTGATGTGATTTGAGGCCTCGAACAAGTCCATAATGTATTTTGGGACTGGTTGGTATTATTGGTCGGGGTCCCGAGGGCCTCGGGTGTGTTTCGGATGCCCAACGGGTCATTTTTGGAAGATTTTTGCCGTTTTGAGCATAAATGTAATGATCTAAAGGTTCATTTTTAGTTCTAGAGATCCAAATTTGATTTCAAAACTTCGAGAATTTAAATAATGAATTATAGGACTGATCTAGAAATTTTGGTTTAATTTCATCAAGTCGCGATTAGGTTTTTGACGTGAAATGTGAGTTAATTGTTTAACGAGCGAAATGGGTATTGAACTGGGCAAACGAGCTCCGAATTGAGTTTCAATTGAAGGGTTGTATTCGTATTATTATTTGTGACTCATAGGAACAAGAATCGTCTAATTTCGTATTTGTATGATGGAGTTAGAGCCATTTTAGTGAAAAATGGCTGTGCTGCAAATTTCTTAAAAGCTGTTGTATTTTCTGCAGTAGTGAACAGTACCCGTGAGGGTGAACAGTGAACAGTGACCTCACGCGCATGAATAGTGCCCCCACGTGAACAATACCGAAATTTTTTGGATAGATTTAACGTCCAGCAGTCCGAGTTTGGTCATTTTTTTTGACTTCCAAGCTCGGATTTTGGGCGATTTTTAGTAAGAAATCTTGGAAAATCTTGAGGTAAGTCCCTTGTGATTATTTTTATTCCATAATATTGAATTATCATCGAATATCCGACTAGATTACATATTTTTGAGGAGTAAATTGAAGATTTAGGCCTAGGGATTTGAAAATAAGATTTGAAGATTTGAGGGGTCATTTGAACTCCGAATTTGGTAAATTTTATATGTACGGACTCGTGGCGAGACGAGGAATCTGGTGATGTGATTTTCATAATTTTTCAAGAAGTGGGCCCGGGGCTCGGGTTTTGCAAATTTTGTGAATTTCGATATTTTCGAGTCTTTTCGATTGGGTTATATTCCCTTAGCCTATTGTAATGTATTCGTTGTGGTTTTGACCAGATTCGACGCGCGAAGAGGTAAATTCGAGAGGCAAGGGCATAGCGGAGTAGACATTGGACCGTCTTGAGGTGAGTAATGATTTTAAATGATGCACTGAGGGTTTGAAACCCCGGATTGCACAACATACTGCTATGTTGAGATGAGACACGCGTTGTATGACGAGCGCGGGGTCATTTACTATTGGGGATTGTGACTTGGTCCATCCCAGTTGATATTTTTACCGCGTAATTGATAAAGATTTATTGTTTTTCACTATGATTGGGCTTATTGCCATATTTGGGCTTCGTGCCAATTATCTTAAATCTTTTGTGAATTTACATCACTATTTTCATCACGAATTGAAATATTATTTGAACTCAGTCTAGTTGAATTATATTATTTTGTGAACTCAGCTACATTTACACTCAACTCGAGATTTAATGATATTTATAATGTTGTTGGCTGAGCACTATTGTTATACTGATGCCCAAGAGGCTTATGATTATTTTCTGGACTGATTGAGGCCGAGGGCCATACGTGAGGATATGTTGAGTGATGTGAGGAGGCTTTCAAGCCTCGAGTGTTATATGAGGAGGCTTTCAGGCCTCGTGTGTGATGTGTGAAGGCTTTCAGGCCTATTGATATTGCGCTTGGGCTGTAGGAGCCCCTCCGGAGTCTGTACACACCCCAGTGAGCGCAAGGTACCTAGGTGAGTTGGGAGTGGGCCCGATAGGCCGTTGCTTGTGTGTGGTGAGTTGGGAGTGAGCCCGAGGGGCTGATGTTGTGTGCTGGTGAGTTGGGAGTGAGCCCGAGGGGCTGATAGTATACTTACATATTGAGCTCGAGGGGCAAGCTTTTGATTTATCCTTACTTTGGAAATTATTTGTCTTTACTGTTTTAAAAGAAGAATTATCTGATACTCACTATTTTACTGTATAACTGATTTTACTGCTTGGGATAGCGCTATATTGTGCCGTTATGAGATTTCATGTTTTCAGTCGTTATTTATTTTAATTACTCACTGGGTCGGAGTACTCACATTACTCTCTGCACCATGTGTGTAGATACAGGCAAAGCTGAGTTCGCTCCTGAGCGCTGATTCTTTCCAGATTAGGCGGTGACTAGGAGTAACGAGGTAGCTGTTGACGTCCGCAGCCCCGTTTTCTCCCTTATCTTTGTTATTTATGATAATTCCAGACTTTGTAAAATATTAGTAAACTCTGTAGTAGCTCATGACTTGTGACACCCCGATTTCGGGCTAAGTTGGGAGGGTTTTCGTTGTTCTATCACGTTTATTTCGCATTTAAGATTATATTGAACATGATTTAGACTTATTCCTACTAAATAATTATAAAGAGATGTACTGTTTTGTTGATTGACTGGCCTTGTCCTCCCGAGAGGCGCCATCACGACTGGGTTGGGATTTTGGGTCGTGACAACTTGGTATCAGAGCCTAGGTTACTTAGGTCTCACGAGTCATGAGCAGGTTTAGTAGAGTCTCGCGGATCGGTATGGAGACGTCTGTATTTATCCTTGAGAGGTTGCAGAACCTTTAGGAAAAAAAACTTCACATTCTTGAATTCTTATCGTGTGTCCTTGATTCAGCTTGAAAAGTAACTCTTGAAACTCCTTCCACGTGTTCGTATGCGCGTATGAGCGCTCAGTATCAGATGTGCAATAACGGCTTGTGATTCCCCGATCGAGAGGCAAGATGCGATCTCTATAAATTGATGTTGGGCCAGTCTGAAGGACTTGAGGCCGAATCTTGCCTATGGCTTGAACACTGAGGTGTTGATTGTGCGAGCAAGTGTTTTGAACCTTTATGTTCGGTATTGTCCCTATTAGTGGGAATCATGGCTGGATAGCTACGTGAGGAGTATGATAGTACTGCGAGATATATCTATATGACTTGGAAGTGACAAGGGAGGTCTACTGGATTATAGATGAACTATTGAGTGTATGATTTCCATTGTGATAGGATGTGTAGTCCCAAGTTATGGGTGCGTGAAGAATCATTTTATGTCTCCTATTTGGAGTGAAGTAAATTTCATGTTACAGTATGAGTTTAGACTCAGGAAGATTAAGTGATTGTGTAACGTGTATAGCAGTGGAATGTATACAAAAAAATATTAACAAAAGATATAGCATCAGTGAAAGTACAGTGGAGAGGTCGGCCCGTGGAGGAGGCTACTTGGGAGACCGAGCAGGAGATGCGGAGCAGGTACCCGCACCTATTTGAAACTCCAGGTATGTTTCTTAACTCGCCCGAGGACGAGCGTTTGTTTTAGTTGGGGAGAATGTAACGACCCGAACCGTCGTTTCCTGTATTTTCGTCCCGTATTCCCCGTTAAATGCTTATTCATGTTTCAATATGTGTACTTAGTGAATTCGAGATCAGCGCAATCTAAGTATATGAAGTAAATTAAGGGGCTAAGACCATTGTTTGGTTCATAATAAGGTGATAGTTCTTGCCAGAAGTATAGACCCAATGAATTGTTGATTCGGCGGTGTTATGAATTTATACAGATCTCATCCGTCGTGTCGGTATTGTAAGAATTTGAACAAGACCTATGTATGTCATGCAGAGCATGGGATGTGTAATGATTTTTCTTCTAGATGGGATCAATGGAAGTTCTTGACTAGTGGAGTACGTAAACGTTCATGGTTCGGAAGGGAGTTGAAGTCCTCATGTTACCTTAGGATGATGTGGTATATGCGATATGTGGTGAAGGATTGAGATTTGCGTGTGTAAGGTTATGGTTCAGTTCTGAATGGAAATTCATAACATTCATAGGCAGTACGGGCAGCTTTAGGTAATTAGAGAAATGAGCTTCAGATGATTAGGTTGAATGATCTTCAAATGATTAAGGAAATTGTATTTCTAATCATAGTGATTTGTAGAGGGTATATGTTTCAGAAAAAAGGCCAACGTGATTAAGTTGATGGCACTTCAATAGTATTGCGGCACTTTAGGGCTAGATCGACTTCTGATATTCGAGTTGCTTGTATGGCACATGGAAATCTTAGAGTATTTATCGTGGGATGAAGAGTTTTCTATCGGTATTCGGGAGTTGTGTGCAGCGTCTATAATTAGAAGTTATCATTACGAGTGTTTGAGTTATGTGGAATATGAAGTGATTGCACCTAAGACTGCAAGTATGGGTGATTACAGCTTGTTTAGGCTTATTCTGAAAATAGATGTGAGATTCTGATCTTGTGAATCATTTCAGCAGTGGAATGTGGTTCAAAGACTTATGGGCTAGGTTGGAATATGGAAATGCAGTTTCATTGTACTATCGGACCTATATGAGATAGGGTGACATGGGATCACCCCCGGGTATATGCATGGTAAGGTCATTCAACTACGAGTTGGCTTTTAAAACAACTCTGAGTACGTTCGAGGACGAACGTGTGTCTAAGTGGGGGAGAATGTAACGACCCGACCGGTCATTTTGAGCTTTTGCACTTTGATCGCCAGTTCTCGGGCATGCCTTGCCTCGTGTAATGTATTATGACTAATGTAGATTGTTGGTTTTGGTTTTCAGGAAAATTTGGAATGAATTTGAAAGAACAGTCTCAGTTGAAAGCTTTGAATTTGAAAGGTTTGACCAAGAGTTGGCTTATTTGTATATGAGCTCAGATTGGAATTTTTATGATTTTGTTAGCTTTGTTGGGTGATTTATGACTTAGGAGCGCAATCAGAATTAATTTTGGAGGTCCGGTGAAGAAATTAGCTCATTTTGGCGAAGTTAGTATTTTGGCGATTTCCGGTTGATAGGTGAAATTTTGATCCGATGGTTGAAATGGAATTCTGAGAATTTCTGTAGCTTCGTTATGTCATTTTGGACTTGTGTGCAAAATTTGAAGTCAATCGGACGTGATTTGATAGGTTTCGGCATCGGAAATAGAAGTTGAAAATTCTAAAGTTCATAAAACTTGGATTGGAGGTTGATTCATGATTTTAGCATTGTTTGATGTGATTTGAGGCCTCGAGCAAGTCTGTAATGTATTTTGGGACTGGTTGGTATTATTGGTCGGGGTCCCGGGGGCCTCAGGTGTGTTTCGGATGCCCAACGGGTCATTTTTGAAAGATTTTTGCCGTTTTGAGCATAAATGTAATGATCTAAAGGTTCATTTTTAGTTCAAGATATCCAAATTTTATTTCAAGACTTCCAGAATTTAAATCATGAATTATAGGACTGATCTGAAAATTTTGGTTTAATTTCATCAAGTCGCGATTGGGTTTTTGACGTGAAATGTGAGTTAATTGTTTAACGAGCGAAATGGGTATTGAACTGGGCAAACGAGCTCCGAATTGAGTTTCTATTGAAGTGTTGTGTTCGTATTATTATTTGTGACTCATAGTAACAAGAATCATCTAATTCCGAGTTCGTATGATGGAGTTAGAGCCATTTTAGTGAAAAATGGCTGTGCTGCAAATTTCTTAAAAGCTGCTGTATTTTTTGCAGCAGTGAACAGTACCCGCGCGTGAACAGTAACCGCGCGGGTGAACAGTGAACAATGACCTCACACGCATGAACAGCGCCCCGCGTGAACAGTATCGAAAATTTATGGACAGATTTAGTGTCCAGCAGTCCGAGTTTGGTCATTTTTTTTGACTTCCAAGCTCGGATTTTGGGCGATTTTTAGCAAGAAATCTTGAAAAATCTTGAGGTAAGTCACTTGTGATTATTTCTACTCCATAATATTGAATTATCATCGAATAATCCGACTAGATTATATATTTTTGAGGAGTAAATTGAAGATTTAGGCCTAGGGATTTGAGGGGTCATTTGAACTCCGATTTTGGTAAATTTTATATGTACGGACTCCTGACGAGATGAGGAATCCGGTGATGTGTCTTTCGTAATTTTTTGAGAAGTGGGCCCGGGGCTCGGGTTTTGCGAATTTCGTGAATTTCGATATTTTTCGAGTCTTTTCGATTGGTTTATATTCCCTTAGCCTATTGTAATGTATTCGTTGTAGTTTTGACCAGATTCGACGCGCGAAGAGGTAAATTCGAGAGGCAAGGGCATAGCGGAGTAGATATTGGTCCGTCTTGAGGTGAGTAATGATTTTAAATGATGCACTGAGGGTTTGAAACCCCGGATTGCACAACATACTGCTATGTTGAGATGAGACACGCATTGTATGACGAGCGCAGGGTCATTTACTATTGGGGATTGTGACTTGGTCCATCCCAGTTGATATTTTTACCGCGTAATTGATAAAGATTTATTGTTTTTCACTATGATTGGGCTTATTGCCATATTTGGGCTCGTGCCAATTATCTGAAATTTTTTGTGAATTTACATCACTATTTTCCTCACGAATTGAAATATTATTTGAACTCAGTCCAATTAAATTATATTATTTTGTGAACTCAGCTATATTTACACTCAACTCGAGATTTAATGATATTTATAATGTTGTTGAGCTGAACACTATTGTTTTACTGATGCCCAAGAGGCTTATGATTATTTTCTGGACTGATTGAGGCCGAGGGCCATACGTGAGGATATGTTGAGTGATGTGAGGAGGCTTTCAGGCCTCGAGTGTTATATGAGGAGGCTTTCAAGCCTCGTGTGTGATGTGTGAAGGCTTTCAGGCCTATTGATATTGCGCTTGGGCTGTAGGAGCCCCTTCGGAGTCTGTACACACCCCCAGTGAGCGCAGGGTACCCAGGTGAGTTGGGAGTGGGCCCGAGAGGCCGTTGCTTGTGTGTGGTGAGTTGGGAGTGAGCCCGAGGGCCTGATGTTGTGTGCTGGTTAGCTGGGAGTGAGCCCGAGGGGCTGATACTATACTGAGATTTACATTTTGAGACCGAGGGACAAGCTTTTGATTTATCCTTACTGTGGAAATTATTTGTCTTTACTGTTTTAAACGAAGAATTATGTGATACTCACTATTTTACTGTATAACTGATTTTACTGCTTGGGATAGCGCTATATTGTGCCGTTGTGAGATTTCATGTTCTCAGTCGTTATTTATTTTTATTACTCACTGGGTCGGAGTACTCACATTACTCCTTGCACCATGTGTGCAGATACAGGCAGAGCTGAGTTCGCTCCTGAGCGCTGATTCTTTCCAGACCAGGCAGTGACTAGGAGTAACGAGGTAGCTGTTGACGTCCGCAGCCCCGTTTTCTTCCTTATCTTTGTTATTTATGATAATTCCAGACTTTGTAAAATATTAGTAAACTCTGTAGTAGCTCATGACTTGTGACACCCCGATTTCGGGCTGAGTTGGGAGGGTTTTCGTTGTTCTATCACGTTTATTTCGCATTTAAGATTATATTGCCCATGATTTAGACTTATTCCTGCTAAGTAATTATAAAGAGATGTACTATTTTGTTGATTGGCTGGCCTTGTCCTCACGAGAGGCGCCATCACGACCGGGTTGGGATTTTGGGTCGTGACAAGTTGGTATCAGAGCCTAAAATCATCATAAGCCCCTCGGACATTTGTAAAACAGTAGTTCTCAGCCCAACATATCATTTAGAAATATCATTTAAGTTTCAAATCTATATAAAGTGGTTGAGTCTGTAAAACAATAATTGTCAATGGGACTGAGTTCAAATTCAAGTCAAAGCAGTGAGGAATTAGTGATAAAAATTCCCGAAGGATTCAAATAATTGGCACGAAGCCCAAATATGGCAAACAACCTAAATCATGATGATAACAAATAAGTTTCAGTAAAATACGCAGTAAAATCATCAATTGGGACGAATCAAGTCACAATCCCGGGAAGTAAAAGACCCCGCGTGCATTATCTAGCGCGTGTCTCGCCTCAATATAGCACTACGATGTGCAAATCTGGGGTTTCAAACCCTCAGGACATTATTTACACTCATTACTCACCTCAAACCGGCTATTTCTTTAATTCTTGATGCCTTTGCCCCTCGAATTGGCATCCACGTGCGTCGAATCTGCCCAAAATCACAACGAATATGTCACATAATGCTAAAGATACAATACCCAATCGAAAGCACTCGAAAAATATCAAAATTCACGAATTTGGCAAAACCCGAGCCCCGGGTTCACATCTCGAAACTCAAAAATCTTTATATCATCGGGTTCCTTATCTCGCCACGAGTCTATACATACAAAAATCACTCAAATCGGACCACAAATGGACCCTCAAATCCCAAATTTACTATTTCAATTTTAAGCCCTAATTTCTTACAATTTGGCTATATTTTCAAGAATTTCAAGGATGATTTCACAATATAATCGAGTATTGAGACCAAGATTCTTACCTCAAGTCAATTCCTCTTGAATCCCTCTTTCATTTCCTCCAAGAATCTCCAGAAACGGGCAGTCATGGGTAAAAATAGACCCAAAAACGCGTACAAGATGATTTAAAACATTCTGCACAAAAGTTTTTCGGAAGTACTGTTCACACGCGCGGTTACTGTTCACGCGCGTGGTCACTATTCACCCGCGTAGTTACTGTTCACACGCGGTTACTGTTCACGCTGCTAAAAAATACAGCAGTAGCCAGAAATTGCAGCACTTTTCTTTTTACTAAAATGGCTCTAACTCCATCATACGAACTCGGAATTCGATGATTCTTGTTCCTATGAGTCACAAATAATGATAAGAACATAGTACTTCAATCGAAACTCAATTCAAAGCTTGTTTGCTCAGTGCGATATCCATTTTGCTCGTTAAACAATTAACCCATGTTTCGTGTCAAAAACCCAATCGCGACTTGATGAAATTAGACCAAACTATCCATATCACTCCTATAATTCATTATTTAAATTTTGGAAATTTCAAAATAAAATTTCGATCTCTAGAACTAAAAATGGACCTTTGGATCATTACATGCTTTTGCTCAAACGACAAAAATCTTCCAAAACTTATCCGAGCCTCATGGGACCCCGACCAAACATGCCAACATAATTCATAACATTATTCAAACCTCTTCAAATCATCAAAATACCTCAAACAACATCAAATTACCCAAAACTCATTGAATTCAAGCCTAATTTTCTAAAAACTTCCGAAATACACTTTCGATCAAAAACCCAACCAAACCACGTCCGAATGACCTGAAATTTTGCGCACATATCCCAAATCACCTAACAAAGCTACAGCAACTCTCGGAATTCCATTATGACTCTTGGATCAAAATCTCACCTATCAACCGGAATTCACCAAAATACTAACTTCGCCAATTAAAGCCTAATTCTACACCGGACCTCCAAAATTACTTCCGATCACACTTCTAAGTCAGAAATCATCCCCCAAAGCTAATCGAATTATCGGAATTCACATCCAAGCCCTCTAACTCATAAGTTAACATCCGGTTGACTTTTCCAACTTAAACCTTCTTAAAGAGACTAAGTGTCTCATTTTCTATCAAAACAAATCCGATTTAACACTAACACACCGAATACCGATAACGAAACATGAAGAAGCATAAAATGGGCGAAATGGGGAGGTAACTCACGTGACGACGTGTCGGGTCGTCACATCCTCCCCAACTTAAACGAACGCTCGTCCTCGAGCGAGTCAAGAAACATACCTGAAGCCTCAAACATGTGAGGATATCTGCTCCGCATTTCCCGCTCGGTCAACCAGGTAACTTCCTCCATGGAACGACCTCTCCACTGCACTTTTACAGAAGATATATCCTTTGACCTCAATTTCCGAACCTGACGACCCAAAATAGCCACTGGCTCCACATCAAAGGTCAAATCACCATCCAACTGAACTGAACTGAAGTCCAAAACATGGGACGGGTCCCCAACATACTTCCGGAGCATAGAAACATGGAATACCGGATGTACACTCGACAAGCTGGGCGGCAAAGCAAGCATATAAGCCACCTCCCCAATCCTTCTAAGCACCTCAAAAGGCCCAATGAACCGCAGACTCAACTTCCCTTTCTTCCCAAATCTCATAACACCCTTCATGGGTGAAACCTTCAGCAAGACCTTCTCACCAACCATGTAGGACACATCTCGAACTTTCCAGTCCGCATAACTCTTCTGATGTGACTGCGCTGTGTGAAGCCGCTCCTGAATCACCTTCACCTTCTCTAAGGCATCATGAACCAAATCTGTCCCCAATAGCCTAGCCTCGCCGGGCTCGAACCAACCAACTAGAGATCTACACCGCCTCCCATACAAAGCCTCATACGGTGCCATCTGAATGCTGGATCGATAGCTGTTGTTGTAGGCAACTCTGCAAGCGGTAAAAACTCATCCCAAGAACCTCCAAAATCAATGACATAAGCACGCAACATGTCCTCCAATATTTGAATAGTACGATCGGACTATCCGTCCGTCTGAGGATGAAATGCTGTGCTCAACTCCACCTGAGTACCCAACTCTCTCTGCACGGCTCTCCAAAACTGTGAAGTAAACTGAGTACCTCTATCTGAGATGATGGAAACTGGAACACCATGCAACCGAACAATCTCCCGGATATAAACCCCTACCAACCGCTCTGAAGAATAGGTAGTACATACAGGAATAAAGTGCGCGGACTTGGTCAGCCGATCCACAATCACCCAAATAGAATCAAATTTCTTCAAAGTCCGAGGAAGACCACTCACAAAATCCATGGTAACTCTCTCCCACTTCCATTCTGGGATAATCATCCGCTGAAGCAAACCACCCGGTTTCAGATGCTCATATTTCACCTGCTGACAGTTGAGACACCGAGTTACATAACATACAATATCTTTCTTCATTTTCTCCACCAATAGTGCTATCTCAAGTCCTGATACATCTTCGCGGCACTCGGATGAATAGAATACCGCGAGCTGTGGGCCTCCTCCAGAATTAACTCTCTAAGCCCATCTACATTGGGCACACAGATACAGCCCTGCATCCTCAATACGCCATCATCATCTATAGTCACATCCCTGGCATCATCATGCTGAACTCTGTCCTTAAGGACAAGCAAATGCGGATCATCATACTGGCGTTCTCTGATGCAATCATATAAGGAAGACCGAGAAACCACACAAGCCAACACCCGACTAGGCTCAGAAATATCCAGTCTCACAAACCGATTAGCCAAGGTTTGAACATCAACTGCAAAGGGCCTCTCCCCAACTGGAATGTACGCCAAACTCCCCATACTGACTGACTTTCGGCTAAAGGCATCTGCCACTACATTGGCCTTTCCTGGATGATACAAAATAGTGATGTCATAATCTTTTAGAAACTCTAGCCACCTCCGCTGCCTCAAATTAAGGTCTTTCTGCTTAAACAAATGCTGAAGACTGCGATGATCAGTGAATACCTCGCAAGATACGCCATATAAATAATGCCTCCAAATCTTCAAGGCATGAATTATAGCAGCCAACTCTTAGTCATGAACAGGGTAGTTCTTCTCATGGGGCTTTAACTGACGAGAAGCATAAGCAATAACTCTACCCTCTTGCATCAACACACAGCCAATCCCAACTCTTGAAGCATCGGAATATACAGTATATGTACTTGTAGCTGATGGTAGAACCAATACTGGAGCTGTGGTCAAAACTGTCTTGAGCTTCTGAAAGCTCTCCTCACTCGTCTGACCATACAAATGGAGCACCTTTCTGAGTCAACTTGGTTAAGGGCGACGCAATGGATGAAAACCCCTAAACAAATCGGCGATAATAGCCTGCTAATCCGAGAAAACTACAGATCTCTGTGGCTGAGGACGGTCTAGACCAACTCTACACTGCTTCAATCTTCTTTGGATCAACCTGAATACCCTCGCTGGACACTATGTGTCCCAAGAATGCCACAGAACTTAGCCAAAATTCACACTTGGAGAATTTTGCATAAAGCGTCTCCTCCCTCAATCTCTGCAACACTACACGCAAATGCTTGGCGTGCTCCTCCTGGCTACGCGAGTACACCAGAATGTCATCAATAAATGCAATAACAAAAGAATCCAGATAAGTCTGAAATACACTGTTCATCAAATGCATGAACGCTGCTGAGGCATTGGTCAGCCCAAAAGATATGACTAGAAACTCATAGTGACCATATCTAGTCCTAAAAGTTGTCTTAAGAATATCCGAGTCCCTGATTTTTAACTGGTGATAGCCCGAACGGAGATCAATTTTTGAAAACACCCTCACTCCCTGAAGTTGATCAAATAAGTCATCAATGCGAGGCAAAGGATACTTGTTCTTCACTGTTACCTTATTTAACTGCCTATAGTCAATACACATTCTCATTGTGCCATCTTTCTTCTTTACAAACAAAACTGGCGCACCCCACGGTGACATACTAGGCCGAATGAACCCCTTGTCTAGGAGCTCCTGAAGCTGCTCCTTAAATTCTTGCAACTCCGCTGGTGCCATACGATATGGTAGAATAGAAATGAGCTGGGTGCCCGGCACCAAGTCAATGCCAAAATCGATATCCCTGTCCGGCAGCATGCCCAGCAGGTCTGCAGGAAATACCTCAGGAAAATCCCTCACAACTAGGACAGAATCAATACTAGGAGTCTCAGCACCAACATCTCGCACAAAAGCTAGATATGATTGACAACCCTCAACCATACGCTAGGCTTTCAAGAAGGAAATTACTCTGCTAGGAACATAATCATTCATACCATGCCACTCGATCCGCGGTACACCCGTCATAGCCAAAGTATCTGTGTCTTGGTATGACAGTCTAGAATAGCATGACACAGAGATAACCAATCCATGCCCAAAATAACATCAAAGTCCACCATGCTCAATAGCAATAGATCAACTCGGGTCTCCAGACCCCCAATAGTCACAACACATGACCGATACACACGGTCCACAACAACAGTGTCCCCTACCGGGGTAGATACATGGACAGGTAAAGAAAGAAACTCCCGGGGTGTACCCAAATAATGAGCAAAATATGAGGACACATAAAAATAGGTGGAACCGGGGTCGAATAATACAGAGGCATCTCTGTGGCAAACTGGAACAATACCTGTAATGACAGCGTTTGAAGAAATAACATCCGTTTTGCCTGGAATAGAATAGAAATGAGCATGGCCACCGCCTGATCGACCTCCCCCTCTGGGGCGACCCTGGATGCCTGACCTCCACCCCTAGCTGACTGGGCTGGTGGCGTAGTAACTGGAGCAGAAGTTGAGGGCTGACCCCTCTGCTGGGATGAAGTAGCAACACGATGAGGACACTACCTCCATATATTCCCAAACTCTCCACACTCAAAACAACTTCCAGGTGCTAGAGAAGGGGACTGAGGGAAACCCCTCGCACCGGAGTGACTAGCTAATGCGCTCGACATAGAAGAACCCTGAGTTGACGGAGCATGAGATGAAGTCTGGGCTGGAAGGGCGCTTAGTGAAGGCTGACCATGCTGAGAACCATGATAACCACGACCTGAAGATCCCCCACGGTACTCTGGACGGGCCGAATAAGCAGGCCTAAATGAACGACCTCTACCATGCTGGAATTAGCCCCTCGAAGGAGCACCACTAAAATTGCCAGAACCTCGAGGCCTTTTAGCCTCCCTCTCCTCTCTATCCTAACGGCGAGCTGTCTCAATCTCCCGAGCGATGTCTACCACCTCCTCAAATGAAATACCCAATACCCTCTCTCTAGTCATCAGAATACGGAGATGATAATTAAGGCAATCCACGAACCTCTTGATCCTCTCACGATCTGTCGGAATCATCCACCCGGCATGACGAGCTAACTCAAAATACCTCGCCTCATACTGCGATACAGTCATATCTCCCTGCTTTAGCCACTCAAACTGTCTACGCAGCTCCTCCCTACAGGACTGCGGTACATACTTCTCCAAGAAGAGAGTGGAGAACTTCTGCCAAGTTAAAGGTGCTGCATCAACTGGCCTACGCCTCTTATACACCTCCCACCAAGTGAAGGCAACCCCATTAAACTGGAAGGTGGTAAATGCTACACCACTAGTCTCAAGTATCCTTGCTGTATGGAGCATCCGCTGACACTTGTCAAGAAAACCCTGGGCATCCTCGCCCTCAGCACCACTGAATGACGGGGGCTGAAGTCTACGAAACCTCTCAAGTCGGCGCTGCTCATCATCTAGCATAACTGGTACTATGAACCCTTGAGCTGGTGCAACTGGCTGGGCTGGAGGTGCCTCTAGCGTCTGAAGTCCCTGCACTACCTGCTCAGGTGCGCGATTAACAAGAGTCTGGGTGCCTTCCATGGCCTATGAAATAGCTACGGCTGTAGTGGCTGAAACCGCCTGAGCCAGACCAGTGCAAACTGATAAGATCTCAGCTAAGGCCTCCTGAAGACCCGGAATAACAATGGGCACAGCTGGTGCCTGATCCTGGGCTGGGGCAGCTGGCGGATTAATAGGTGATGCTCTCGCTGCCCTTCCCTTGCCACGACTATGACCGCGTCCACAGCCTCTAGTGGTCTTAGTGGGTGGCACTGGTGTTCATCTACCTCGTCCAGTAGCCCGAGTCCTCGCCATCTGCGAGAAAATAGAGTACAAAAGTTTAGTTCTCGGATCAACAAAGTCGCACGACAAGAATTTCAAGAATAAGAAGATTTTGCTAAAGGTTCTGTAGCCTCTCGAGGATAAATACAAACGTCTCTATACTGATCCACGAGACTCTACTAACCGGCTCATGACTCGCGAGACCAAGTAACCTACGCTCTGATACCAACTTGTCATGACCCAAATCTCAAACCTGGTCGTGATGCCGCCTCTCATGAAGACAAGGCCAACCAGTCTAACCCAATTCATCCTTTTAAACAGTTATTTAACACAATTATAGTACAACATGGTTTAATAATACCAAATAGCGGAAAATATAGATAAAATACGGAAACCCAGTCCGATACAGCCCTAACCGGGGTGTCACAAGTCATGAGCAACTAAGAAATCGTAACGCAAGTATACTAAATATGAAATATGATACAATAGTTCGAATAACATAGAAATAATAAGATAAAGGAGTCACGGGGGCTGCGGATGCCAACAACTACCTCGTAGTCTCCGAAACACCGCCTGGACTGGAAGGATCAGCTCTCAGGAGTGGAAATCTGCTATGCCTGAATCTGCACACACGGTGCAGGGAGTAATGTGAGTACTCCGATCTAGTGAGTAATAAATATAAATAATGGCTGAAAGCAAGAAAACACGTAAAGGCACAAACATTCTATACAGAAGTAGTAAAATCACTTAAAATAGTAATTCGGTGAAATATCAATGAAATCTCTTTTAAAACCAGTAAAACAGGTAATTTGGCAGTAAATAACAAATAGAAATTTGCCCCTCGGGCACAATATCAATCACTCAGTACATTATCAACCCCTCGGGCTCACTCTCAAAACAGTATCAGCCCCGCGGGCACAGTATCAATCACTCAATATAGTATCAGCCCCTCGGGCTACCTTACAATCACTCATATCATCCCCCCGAGCATAGTATCAATCACTCAGAACAATGGGTACCCGCACATACTGTGGGTGTGCAGACTCCGGAGGGGCTCCTACAGCCCAAGCACAATAATAACATAATGCCTCAAAGCCTTCTCACATCACTCATAAGGCATGAAAGCGTCCTCACATCACTCATCTAGGCCCTCGGCCTCATAATACTCAAGCCACCTCGTGGCATATAAAAGTATCTCAGGCCCTCGACCTCATATCACTCAGTATATCCTCACATATGGCCCTCGGCCTCACTCAGTCCGGAAATCATCATAAGCCCCTCAGGCATTTGTAAAATAGTAGTTCTCTGCCCAACATATCATTTAAGTTTCAAATCTGTATAAAGTGGTTGAGTCTGTAAAACAATAATTGTCAATGGGACTGAGTTCAAATACAAGTCAAAGCAGTGAGGAATTAGTGATAAAAATTCCTAAAGGATTCAAATAATTGGCACGAAGCCCAAATATGGAAAACAACCTAAATCATGATGATAACAAATAAGTTTCAGTAAAATACGCAGTAAAATCATCAATCGAGACGGATCAAGTCACAATCCCCAGTAGTAAAAGATCCCGCGCGCATCCAGCGCGTGTCTCGCCTAAATATAGCACTACGATGTGCAAATCCGGGGTATCAAACCCTCAGGACATCATTTACACTCATTACTCACCTCAAACCGGCTATTTCTTTAATTCGTGACGCCTTTGCCCCTCGAATTGGTCTCCACGTGCGTCGAATCTGCCCAAAATCACAACAAATATGTCACATAATTCTAAAGAGACAATACCCAATCAAAAGCACTCGAAAAATATCAAAATTCATGAATTTGGCAAAACCCGAGCCCCGGGCCCACGTCTCGAAACTCAGAAATCTTTACATTATCGGGTTCCTTATCTCGCCACGAGTCTATACATATAAAAATCTCTCAAATCGGACCACAAATGTCCCCTCAAATCCCAAATTTAGAATTTCAATTTTAAGCCCTAATTTCTTACAATTTGGCTATATTTTCATGAATTTCAAGGATGATTTGACAATATTATCGAGTATTGAGACCAAGATTCTTACCTCACGTCAATTCCTCTTGAATCCCTCTTTCATTTCCTCCAAGAATCTCCAGAAACGGGCAGTCATGGGTAAAAATAAACCCAAAAACGCGTACAAGATGATTTAAAACATTCTGCACAAAAGTTTTTCGGAAGTACTGTTCACACGCGCGGTTACTGTTCACGCGTGGTCACTGTTCACCCACGCAGTTACTGTTCACGCGCGGTTACTGTTCACGCTGCTTAAACATACAGTAGCAGCCAGAAATTGCACCACTTTACTTTTTACTAAAATGTCTCTAACTCCATCATACGAACTCGGAATGCGATGATTCTTGTTCCTATGAGTCACAAATAATGATACGAACATAATCCTTCAATCGAAACTCAATTCGGAGCTTGTTTGCTTAGTGCGATATCCATATTTCTCGTTAAACAATTAACCCATGTTTCGTGTCAAAAACCTAACCGCAACTTGATGAAATTAGACCAAACTATCCAAATCACTCTTATAATTCATTATTTAAATTCTGGAAATCTTGAAATAAAATTTCGATCTTTAGAACTAAAAATAGACTTTTGGATCATTACATGCTTTTGCTCAAACGGCAAAATTCTTCCAAAAACTCTTCCAACACTTATCCGAGCCTCATGGGACCCCGACCAAACATGCCAACAGAATTCATAACATTATTCAAACCTCTTCAAATCATAAAAATACCTCAAACAACATCAAATTACCCAAAACTAATCGAATTCAAGCCTAATTTTCTAAAAACTTCCGAAATACACTTTCGATCAATAACGCAACCAAACCACATCCGAAAGACCTGAAAATTTGCGCACATATCCCAAATCACCTAAAAAAGCTACAACAACTCTCGGAATTCCATTCCGACTCTCGGATCAAAATCTCACCTATCAACCGGAATTCGCCAAAATACTAACTTCGCCAATTCAAGCCTAATTCTACACTGGACCTCCAAAATTACTTCCGATCATACTCCTAAGTCACAAATCATCCCTTGAAGCTACCGAATCATCGAAATTCACATCCGAACCCTCTAACTCATAAGTCAACATCCGGTTGACTTTTCCAACTTAAACCTTCTTAAAAGAGACTAAGTGTCTCATTTTCTATCAAAACCAATCCGATTTAACTCTAACTCGCCGAATACCGATAACGAAACATGAAGAAGCATAAAATGGGGGAAACGGGGCGGTAACTCACGTGACGACGGGTCGGGTCGTCACAACTCTAGACATATGGAAGTGGCTACTGATCAATTAGCTGATAAGCTTCGTAAAACTTTGATGCCCAAAAGATATCTTATCTGTTTTGATGACTTGTGGGAAGCTAGTGCTTGGGATGATTTAAGATGTTGTTTCCATGACAAAAACAACGGAAGTAGAATCATTCTAACAACGCGATATCTTGGAGTTGCCAATTATGCTAAATCTGTTAGTGATCCCCTTCATCTTCGTATGCTTAACGATGATGAAAGCTGGAAATTACTACAAGATGCGGATTTTGGCAAAGAAAGTTGCCCCCTTCCTCTTGAAGAAGTTGGCCAACAAATAGCAAAAAAGTGTGGAGGGGTTCCTCTTTCAATTGTTTTGGTGGCTTGTATTCTGGCAAAGATGGAGAAAAAAGAAAAGAATTGGAAAGAAGTGGCTACAACTTTAGGTTCCCACATTCATAGTGATACAAAGGGCATTATCGAACAAAGTTATCAGGATTTACCCTATTATCTTAAGCCTCGCTTCCTTTATTTTGGAGCATTTTTAGAGGATAGAGTAATTGAAACTTCATTATTAATAAGGCTATGGATATCAGAAGCATTTGTAAAAAGTTGTGAAGGCAAGAGTTTGGAGGATATAGCAGAAGGTTACATGGAGAATCTTCTCGGAAGAAATCTAGTGATGGTTTCTCATACACCTGATTTAGATGGTATGGTCAATGCATGTCACATTCATGATATATTACTCGAGTTCTGCAAGAAAAGAGCGATAGAGAAGAATTTTCTACCATGGATAAAACGGTAATATACCAATTAGCGGTACTTTATTTGCTCAATCAATCAAGTATTTCAAGCTGTATTTGAAAATTAATTTTAGGCGTAATGACTTCCTGACCACTTAAACTTGTAGGGCTTTTGAAAGCCGATATACGAACTTTGGATTTTCTCATTGAACACTCCAACTTGACAAAATGAATACTAATAAACACATCCATCAGAGCATGCATATCAATTGCACTGATATGTACAACACATCATGCTAAGCCATTTATTACTTGCCATGTGTTATTTGTGGGTCCTATTTTTAAATACAAAATTAGAAAAAAAAAGTTACAAATACAAAAAGGGAACGTGAAGAGAGATCTGCATCGGTGCCGTAATAGTAGCAGAAGTGAAGATGGAGGCAGCGAGAACCGTGAAAGATGTTTCCCCTCACGAATTTGTGAAGGCTTATACCGCTCACCTCAAGCGTTCCGGCAAGATGGAGCTTCCTGAGTGGACTGATCTCGTCAAGACTGGTAAACTCAAAGAGCTTGCTCCATATGACCCTGATTGGTACTACATTAGAGCTGCTTCTATGGAATGGAAGATCTATTTGAGGGGTGGTATTGGTGTTGGCGGATTCCGAAGAATCTATGGTGGTAACCAGAGGAATGGCAGCCACCCTCGTCATTTCTGTAAGAGCAGTGGTTCAGTTGCACGCAACATACTTCAGCAAGTACAGAACATGAACATCATTGACTTTGATCCTAAGGGTGGAAGGAGAATCACATCCAATAGCCAACGTGATCTTGACCAAGTTGCTGGAAGAATTGTTGCTGCTCTTTAAGAGATGAATTCAGGCAATTGTATGAATACATGCTAGGAAGACGAAAGAATTGGAAGGGGAGGGGAAAAGTCTTTTTTTTTTCTTTTTCATTTTTCTTTTTTCTTTATATTTTATTCTAATTCTAATTTTTTTAGTAAAAATAATACTTTTCACGCGCCTTGGCAGAGTGATTTTCCCACAGTTTAGCTATGTCAGTTGCAGTGCTTCCACATAGGCATGGTCAACAGTCAAAAGTGTTTATCATTACCCATTTTGTCAAGTTGGAGTGTTCAAATGAAAAAATCCAAAGTTCGTGTATCGCCTTTCAAAAGCCCTACAAGTTTAAGTGGTCAGGAAGCCATTACACCTTAATTTTATGATATACTAACTTATATATTCATACTTATAAAGTACTCAAGTTATATTTGAAAATCAATGTTAAGATGTTGCTCATTTTATTTTTATTTTCAGGGATTAGAGTGGCAATCCTTCTTCCTGTATTTACTCTCACAAACAGTATGCTCAACGTCGCTTGGCCTTCTTTGAAATGGATACTCTTAAAGAATGCAGCTTGTCTTTCTCACTTGTTGGCTCTGTACTTTGTTGGGGAGGTACAATATCCTTTGAGAAAGTTGCAATTTTTGGCGAAGATGGCAGTAATGGAGGCTAAGACGACATCTTTTGCTCGTCTGTATGAGGAACTAGGGAACAAAGGAGGGGAGAAGAAGTTATTCCGACTAGCTAAGGTGAGAGAGAGGACGACTCGGGATCTGGACCAATTGAGGTGCATAAAAGATGATGACGGAAAAGTTTTGATGGGGGATGACCAGATTAAGAGGAGATGGCAGACCTACTTTCATAAACTTCTAAATGAAGAAAGGGATCAGGATATTGTGCTAAGTGAATTGAGGAATGCCAACAGCCCACATGAACTAAGTTATTGTGGGGACATTGAGGTCGATGAGGTCATAAAGGTAATGCGTAAGATGAGGAGGGGCAGAGCTACCGGGCTAGACGAAATTCCAATTGAACTTTGGAGGTGTGTGGGTAGAGCAGGCTTGGAATGACTTACTAGGTTGTTTAATATTATATTCAAGACTAATAAGATGCCTGAAGAGTGGAGGTGGAGTACAATGGTTCCGTTGTATAAGAACAAAGGCGATGTTCAGAGCTGTAACAACTATAAGGGTATCAACTTACTGAGTCAGACCATGAAAGTCTGGGAGAGAGTGGTAGAAATGAGAGTGCGAAGGACGGTGTCCATTTTAGATAACCAGTTCGGTTTCATGCCGGGGCGATCTACCATAGAAGTGTCACGACCCTAACCCCGAACCCGGTCGTGATGGCGCCTCTCTTGAAGACAAGGCCAGCCAGTCTAACCCAATTCATCTTTTAAAGCAGTTAATGAACACAAATATAGATAATAATGCGGAAGTCCAGCCCGACACCGTCCTAACCGGGGTGTCACAAGTCACGAGCATCTATAAGAATGAAATTTCCACTTTACAGTCTAGAAATACACTGAACAAGAATAATGAATAACATAGAAAAACAGTGGTGCTGCGAACGCTGGCAGTCACCTCGCTAAAACCTCTACGACTCTGCCTCCACGCAGCCAATACCCGCTACCAGGTGAACAAATACCTGCAACTGCACGCGAGGTACAGGGAGTAAAGTGAGTACTCCAACTCAGTGAGTAATAAAGGTAAATAATAACTGAGTAGCAAGAAATCACGTAAAGCAACCAACATGCTATATAGAAGCAGTATAAAACTCCTTGAGAAAAATCAGTGAAACTGTGAATTCTTTAGAAAATACCTTGGCTCAGTTTTAAACCTCTTTTGAAAATGATCTTTTCAACAGTTGTGAAATAATTTCAAAACAATTAGTGCCACTATGCACAGCAATTCGCCCCTCGAGCACAAATACCACAATTAAACAAGTAAAAGACAAGTGAGTATGCAAAATGAACATATAAACCTCGCCCCTCGGGCAATCATATAGAATAGTACCAGCCCCTCGGGCACAAATTAGTTCCTGGTCAGCCATTGTTACCTGACCTCACGGTGTTATTCCTGGTCAGTCATTGTTACCTGACCAAATTGCATCATACAGTGTCATTGTTACCATTGTCCTGGTCAGTCATTGTTACCTGACCAAATTGCATCACACAGTGTCATTGTTACCACTGTCTCAAATCACATGGGTACCCGCGCTCACTATGGGTGTGCAGACTCCGGAGGGGCTCCTACAAACCAAGCGCAATAATAACATAAGGCCTGAAAGCCTTCTCACTTCACTCATAAGGCCTGAAAGCCTCCTCACATCACTCATAAGGCCTGAAAGCCTCCTTACATCACTCAAGCCACCGCGTGACATAAATAGTAACTCAGGCCCTCGGCCTCATATCACTCATCATATCCTCACATATAGCCCTTCGCCTCACTCAGTCCGAAAATCATCACAAGCCCCTTGGGCATTTGTAAAATAGTAGTTCTCAGCCCAAAATATCATTTAAGTTTCAAATTTGTATAAAAGTGGCTGAGTTTGTAAAACAATAATCATCAACAGGACTGAGTTTAAATATAAGTCAAAACAGTGAGGAAATAGTGACAAAAATTCCCGAAGGATTCAAATAAGTGGCACGAAGCCCAAATATGGCAAACAACCCAAAACATGATGATAACAAATCAGTTTCAATCATATATGCAGTAAAATCATCAATACGGGATGGACCAAGTCACAATCCTCAGTAGTAAAGGACCTCGCGCTCTTCATCCAGCGCGTGTCTCACCTCAATATAGCACTATGATTTGCAAATCCGGGGTTTCAAACCCTCAGGACATCATTTACACTCATTACTCACCTCAAACCGGCCAAAGCTCTAGCTCGCTATGCCCTTGCCTCTCAAATTAGCCTCCTTGTGCGACGAATCTGCTCAAAATCACAACGAATATGTCACATTATGCTAAAGGGACAATACCCAATCGAAAACACTCGAAAAATATCAAAATTAATGAATTTGGCAAAACCCGAGCCCCGGGCCCATTTCTCGAAACTCAGAAATTTTGACATCAACGGGTTCCTTGTCTCCCCACGAGTCTAACCATACCAAAATTATCAAATTCCCATAACATTTCAACCCTCAAATCCTCAATTCTATCCGAGAGGGTTTCTAACTTTTCCCGCTAAATTCATGGATTTAATGCCAACATTTGTAATAGATTCGAGTAATCTAACCAAAATTGAGTTACGAATACTTACCCCGTTGTTCTCCATGAAAATCTCTCGAAAAATTGCCTCACCCGAGCTCCAAATCGTCAAAAATGGAAAAATCTCCCGAACTTAACATTCTGTCCGGTACTGTTCACGGATTACCGTTCATGGCACTTTTCATGGGTCACTGTTCACCCCATGTGGTTACTGTTCACTGGGTACTATTTCTGCAATTTTTCTCCAAATTTTCCTAAGTTCGAAATCACACCGAGACACCTCCAAAACACTCCCGAGCCCTCGGGGCTCCTAACCAAACATATGCACTAACTCAATAACATCCTACGAACTTAACCGTGTGATCAAATCGCCAAAATAATGTCATATACCATGAATTAAGCTTTAAAATTCAAGAATTCTTTCAAATTTCATAAAACATCAAATTTTCCATTTTGATCCGAAACACGTCAAATGACGTCCGTTTTCAACCAAACTTTACATAAAGTGCTTAAACTATATATAAAACCTGTACCGGGCACCGTAACTAAAATACGGGCCCGATATCATCACTTTATTATCAAATTTCATTTCCATTTTTCTTAAATATTTTCGAAAAACAATTTTACTCAAAAATTCATTTCTCGGGCCTGGGACCTCGGAATTCGATGATTCTTGTTCCTATGAGTTACAAATAATGATACAAACATATCGCTTCAGTATAAACTCAATTAGGAGCTCGTTTGCTCAGTGCGATATCCATTTCGCTCGTTAAACAATTAACAGATGTTTTGCGTCAAAACCCAAATCGCGACTTGATGAAATTAGACCAAACTTTCCAGATCAGTCCTATAATTCATTATCAAAATTTCGGAAGTCTCGAAATCAAATTTCAATCTCGAGAATTAAAAATTGACCTTTGGATCATTACGTGCTTCTGCTCAAAACGGCAAAAATCTTCCAAAAACTCTTCCAAAACTTATCCGAGCCTCATGTGACCCCGACCAAACATGCCAACACACCCCATAACATCATTCAAACTTTTTCCAATCAACAAAATACCTAAAACAACATCAAAACCATCAATTCACATCGAATTCAAGCCTAAGTTTTCCAAAAACTTCCGAAACACGCATTTGATCAGAAACCCGACCAAATCACCTCCGAATGACATGAAATTTTGTACACATCCCAAATCACATAATGAAGCTACAGAAACTCTCGGAATTCCATTCCGGCCCTTGGATCAAAATCTCACCTATCAACCGGAAATCGCTAAAATACTACTTTCGCCAATTCAAGCCAAATTCCACACCGGACCTCCAAAACCAATTCCAATCGCGCTCCTAAGTCATAAATCACCTAATGGATCTAGACAAATCATAAAAATTCCGATCCGAGATCATTTACACATAAGTCAACTCTTGGTCAAACCTTTCAAATTCAAAGCTTTCAACTGAGACTATTCTTCCAAATTCATTCTGATTAACCTGAAACCCAACACCAATGATTTACATAAGTCATAATACACCACACGGGGCAAGTAATGCCCAAGAACTGGTGAGAAAAGTGCAAAAGCTCAAAACGACCGATCGGGTCGTTACAAGAAGCTATCCACCTTATTAGAAGGATGATGGAACAATACAGAGATAAGAAAAAGGATCTCCACATGGTATTTATTGATCTAGAGAAAGCATACGACATTGTTCCTAGGGAGGTCCTATGGAGATGCCTAGAGGTTAAAGGGGTCCCAGTTGACTACATTAGGGTGATTAAAGACATGTATGATGGAGCCAAGACTCGAATTAGGACAGCAGGAGGCGACTCCGACCATTTTCCGGTTGTTACGGGGTTGCATAAGGGTCTGCGTTCAACCCTTTCCTATTTGCCCTGGTGATGGATGCTATAACGCATCATATTCAAGGGGAGGTGTCATGGTGCATGCTATTTGCTGATGACATAGTCCTAATTGACGAGACACGACGCGGCGTCAACAAGAGGCTAGAGGTTTGGAGACATGCCCTTGAGTCAAAAGGTTTCAGGCTGAACAGGACGAAGACGGAATACCTCGAGTGCAACTTTGGGGCTGAGCCGATGGAAGCAAGAGTGGAAGTGAGGCTCGAATCACAAGTCATCCCTAAGAGGGGTAGTTTCAAGTACCTTGGGTCAGTTATTTAGGGGACCGAGGAGATCGACGAGGATGTCACACATCGTATATGGGTAGGGTGGATAAAGTGAAGGTTAGCAATGGGAGTCTTGTGTGACAAGAAAGTGCCACCGTTACTAAAAGGTAAGTTTTTACAGAGCAGTGGTTAGGCCTGCTATGCTGTATGAGACTGAGTGTTGGCCGGTTAAAAATTCACACATCCAGAAGATGAAAGTAGCAGAGATGAGGATGCTGAGGTGGATGTGCAGACATACAAGGATGGACAAGATTAGGAATGAAGTTATTCGAGATAAGGTGGGCGTGGCCCCCATGGAGGACAAGATGTGGGAAGCAAGACTCAGATGGTTCGGACACATTCAGAGGAGGAGCACTGATGCACCAGTGAGGAGGTGTGAGCGACTGACTGTGGTGGGCATGAGGAGAGGTAGATGGAGACCTAAGAAGTATTGGGGGATGCGATTAGGCAGGACCTAGCATGACTTAGGATTTCTAAGGACATGGCCCTTGACAAGGAATTGTGGAGGTCGAACATTAAGGTTGTAGATTAGGGGGAAGTCTGTGAGTATTACTACAACGCACTGGAGTAACAATAGCTATTTAGGAGTTAGTCTTAGGATGCCACTGATCGGTAACGGATGCAGGGTTGTGTAGGTTGGATATTAGTATACCTCACACCCTTTTCTCCATCATTTTTGTATTTCCTATATTTCTTATATTGTTGTTATTCTGGTATTTTATATTATGTATTTTATGTTATTTATTATGACTCTATTGATAGTACTAATATATTGTCTTTTGTTGCTCTCTTGAGCCGAGGGTCTTCTAGAAACAACCTCTCTGCCCCTCGGTGTAGGGGTAAGGTCTGCGTACATACTACCCTCCCCAGACCCCACTGGTGGGATTATACTGGGATGTTGTTGTTGTTGTTGTAGGTCTTGTGACACAACTTTCTTTCTTATGATACTGCATTGTTATTGATTTGCAAGAGTTGATCAGGAGTCAATCCTATAATCCATAGCTAATCTTTAGAATCTTGAAACTCTAATATTAGGATGTCGTGGAGAATGTTTGTCACTACCCATCACAGTCTCGAAGATGGTTAAATTGAGATATATGACTTTTCTAAACTGTAGCTTCATTGTAGAAAATGCAGAAGAATCACTCAAGGATTCACAACTTGATGATTTGCGAACTCTTTGCACTCCATATTTTTCTTCTGCGGAGGATGCGAAATTGATGTTGAGAAAAACTCCTAATATTCGGAAACTCATATGCGAATTTGAGGGTGTTAGCAGCAGTCATGAGTTCCCAGTAATGGATTTTCCGATTCAGTTTGAGACGCTACACATTTGTGGTAAGCTCAAAGGATGCGCCGATTCAGGAGCACTTATCAAACATTGCTCAGCTTCAGAACCTTCGGCTGTTAGAACTGCTAGCCATTGAATTTGACGATGAAAGATGGGAAGTGAGCAGTGACAAGTTCCCTCAACTCAAAGCCTTGAAACTGACATATTGTAGCAGTTTCAAAGAGTGGACTGTTTCCGATGATGCATTTCCTAACCTTGAATACTCGGTTTTGTGTGGATGCGATCTTCTTGAGGAGATCCCTTCTAATTTCGGAGAATTCTCTTCTCTGAAGTCCATTGAGGTGGAATATTGCAACGAATCTGTTGAAAGGTCGGCCAGGGATATCCGAGAAACACAAGTTGAATATTATCAAAATGCTGATTTCAAGCTCTTCATCAAGGAATCCTCCAGGTACACTACACTACTACTAATCTACAGCTATATTCAGTTTCATTTTTAAACTCTTGTTAAATGCATTTTCTTTTAAGATGTCGCTTTTGTATGCACTTTCCTTTGTTTGACACCTTGTCTGAAGATTTACTATTAGTTTCTTTTTAATTAAAGATAATAGTTCTTGAAATTGAAGTACAATCAATTAAAAGATTAAAAAAGATGAATTTTTAGATATGAAAGATGGATAAAGCCTATTCCTTCTCAATGCAAACAATTACTCCAATTAATTAGGAAATTCCCTCCTGATTTTGCAGATGGCCACCGAATATCGCAGATTTTGATTCTGATGATGAAGCTTTTCTACGTGAAACTATTGAAAAGCATGGTTGTACAGCATGTAAAGGAGCTTTAGTTGAAAGAAATCAGTTTTGATGTATGTTTTGTAGCTTTAAATATTCTGGAAAAAACAATTACATTATACTTTATGAGCTATTAACTCATTCAGCTTCTTTTTCTTTTTTCAGAGAACGATGAGTCTATGGCTGGAGCACTTTGAAAGATCACTATGCAATTTTCTTAGTATAGTTTTTTCTTTAATAAATTATGTAAAATTGTCCGTCAGTTGTTTCATTCACTGTTAACCAATGTTTGGTGTAAGTCATTAGATTTTTTTGACTTCTGAGGTGAATGGTTTCGCCCTTTTCTTTTTTCTTAGTATGAGTTATGATACCCTAGTGTTTTTTATGAATTCACCAAAATGCGGTGATATTGCCACTGCTTAATTCTTGCTTCTACATCATACAACGCTTTCTTTGCACTTTTCCGTATCTGTTTCTTCCTATGAAATAATGCCAGTTTATGTCTTCAACTTGGAAAATCCTTCTTAAACGTTAATCATAATTCATAGCTTGATAGAAACTAAAGGTCCACCAAACTATATATAGAACCTGATTCTCTATTAGTTCTCACAAAACGCGCACTCACACCAAAAGTAAGTAACACAACGGAGTTTTGTGGAAAACTTCTAGCTCACGGGATTAAAAACCACGACCTATACTCGTAGGATTTCAACTTCACTACTGAGCAAACTTCAGATTACAAACTATTGTAATCTAGGAATTAAATTCTTAATATCTCACTCGTAATAACTTTATTACGAGCCTCTTTGTAATAACTCTACTACAAAGCTTACAACTCGACTAACTCTAGCCAAGACACAAACACAAGGTTTATAGTTTTAACAAAAGGTTTCCTACACAATGCTTCTAGCTAAGCTAAGTAGGAATTACAAGAAAATCATTTTAACAAAGATACAACATAACTAAGGACATATAATAACTCAGTGCAGGAAACTAGTCCTTCATTGTGATGTTCTCTGTTCTTGAAGCCTTGAAAGTCACTTGCAATTTGGCAACACACTTGAGAGAAAGCTTGATGAAATCTGGAATGTGTAAGTGTTGTTTTTTCTTTGCTTCATGTTAATATTGCCCCAGTGATGTCTGGATGATGCAAGCATATTTGATATAAGGGCATTCCTCATAAATTGATTGTTGCACTGTTTGCCTTGTTGTGTGTGTGCAGAGGAACAGTTGCAGCAACTTAATAGCTGCGAGGAGTTGACTGGTACAGTCAGCAGGGGAACTGATGTCCATCTGTTCCCCCTGTCGTTTCTTTGACTCAGAATGTTGGAACATGTCTCAGACTTGAGACTTGTTGATCTCGAGCACTTTGAGGATGTGGAACTGGTTCCCCATCCGTTTCTTATCATTAAGTTTGTTAGATCATCAAAACATAACAGGACACATAACCTATCAATTTCTCCCTTTTTGATGATGACAAACTTGTAATTGAAGTTCCCCCTGAAAACCAGAGTATCATACATAATCATATATATTTCCTATATTCCCCCTAAACATGTTCCCCCTCTTGTTCCCCCTCAATTAGTTTTCCCTCTTCTGGCATCATAAAAAGACTAGTTACAAGTAATAAGCAAAAAGAAGTTTAGCATGGTTAGCTCATGCCACATGTACGCACACAATCATGACTAAAAACAGAGCATAAGAGCAAATCATGAATAGTAAAAGGATGTGATATTCATTAATTGGACATAAAAGGGAGCATAATTAGTAGTACCATTTGTTACATAACCATCCACAAAATAAAACAACAAAAAAGTACCAGCCACTAGTCACAACAACACAAAGGGATCAAAAACAGAGGACAAACAACTTTGAACTGGACACTGGGAAGAGAAGCAGTTTTTAAAGGAGCGCTGGATGGGGGAGGAAGAGATGAAGAGGCAAGGTTTCTAAGGAGGATGTCCATTTGAGCATTTGCTGACCCTTGCTCGTTGAGTAGCCTCTCCTTTAGGTCCTTAACCTATTTCCTGAGATCAGCATTTTCCTTGGTCAGTCGGGCAACCTCTATTCTTTGTGTACTGCTGGAACCAGGTGCCTCCTGGGCCTGACTAAGTTGTCCCTTAAGAATAACATTTCGTGCTTTCAACCTCCTAATCTCTTAGTTGGCAGATTCTGAGTCTCAATCAGTTGAGAGATAGTCGAATTGCTACCAACCCCTCATTTCTTATCAATGCACTCATACTTTTCTAAGGTGGTCTTGGAGAAGGCTTGCTTGCGAGTATCCACTGTAGCTTTTCCCAAAGGGACTTTGAAGAAATTAAATATCTTAGTGAGTAAGAACCCAAAGGGAAACCCATGATTACCATTCTTAAAGTCTGCCACTTTCTTTATGTGCTCGATCATGATACCCGACAGGTTGATAGTGGAGTATGCATTCAGTTCTTCCATGAGGAACATGTCTGCTCGTGATATAATAGATCGTCTTTCTACGCATGGTGTTCACCATGTCAAACAACAGTTGGCACACTAGAAGGAGGGCCTTCTTATGCACCCGTTCCCCGTGCTGTATTGCATCATCTTTCAAAATGACATTTCTGAAGTTTGGAGAATATGTTCCCTCAATGGATGATATTCCCCTAGTAGGACTCCCAAGATAGTTCCCAACACAACCTTGTCCATCAAAAAGTCGACAACATTCACCTTTAAACAGATTTTATTTCCTTCCACTGTGAACATGTTTGCATAGAAACTACGCACTTCTTCCTCGTACACCTTAGGACTCTCACTTGTGAACAAGTGTGTCCACTGTTGAAACTCACAAATCTTAACCAGTTGGCGCATACCATTCATGTCCAGAATATAATGGGCAAATGTTCTGCCCTACAACACCTTCTGTTTTCTCAGGTTTTCTCTTCCTTCATCCTTGGCCACACCCAACTTGGCCTTTTTGGAGGAACCAGGTTCCTCATTGACACCAGCTTTTCTTTTCACCGACTTTCTCACACTTTTTCTTTTCTTCGTAGATTTCTCAGATACCTTTTCACAAGATTTCTCAGACACTTTCTCACTAGAATCTTCTACCTCAACACTTTTTACTTCAACCATTTTCATAGATGACTCTTTCCTTGATCTTAGAACTACAGGTTTCTTAGAGGGCTTACGAATTAAGGAACCAGGTTCCTCATCCACCTCTGTATCAACATCAACAATAAGTGTCGGAGGCACTTCCTTTGCATTCACTAGCTTACCATCCTTTACTAATTTCCTTTTCCTCTTATTTTCTTTATTTTTCTTTAGAACTGATTCAAGGGCCTCCTTCTTTTGCAGCCTAGTAGTAGACCTATTAGGAGTGGGCTATTTGGGAGTTGCCCTTCTACTCTTACCAGTAATAAAACTAGCAATATATATATTGTCATAATCTTCCTCACTATCCTCATTCTCTTCCTCAGAAAGAGATCTCATCTTAGCAACAACGATGGTTAATGGCTCAACATTGAAATGAGGAGAGGGAGAAGGATCAGTACTGACCTGGGGTTCTTTTGAAGAACAGGGGGTTTCATCCCAAGCAGGAGCATAGGGCTCCTCTTGGGCGGAGGGATTAGGTCCCTCATGTTGTTCCCCAATAGTACTTTCAGGTGCCAGATTTTCAAAAGGCATCAGTTCCCTACCTTCTACCTATAGACTATCACCTTTCCCCTAAGTGCCAATAATTTCAGTGGCACTTTTATAACCACCAACTAAACTTCCCATTTACCTTGAAATTGGTAATTACAATTAGATTTAATTTTTTGATTCTAAAAATACATGATTTATCTTAATGCTCGTTGTTAGGCAGTATATGCTAAGTAAGAGCTAGGAAAATGAGATAGGAGCTAAAAGATAGAATGCTATGCAAACCGAGTAGCCGAGAGTCGGGGTCTCGAGCTAGCCTACACTGGGCCTCGAGGTCAAGCTAAAGCTCTGGACTGGGGTCGGTCGATGAGGAACTAACAGTTCTGGGATCCTTGATGGTAGCTCTTTATGGTTAATGAAGAGTAATAACTGAATAACAATTAATGAAACATAATAAATGTAAACAATAAATCAAAGTAGAGATGATGGAGAATGTTTTAGTTAGAGAGCAGAGAATGTTCTTGTTCTTGTATTGAATATCATGTGTGCAAGAAATAACAAGGGCCCCCTTTATATAAGAGAGGGAACCCCAGCATGGTACATGCATAATTATTACAAAGAAAAGTAGCTGGTACATCTACTTAATGGTCTGGTACGGACTTGTACTATTCTTGCGGGCATTGTCAGCTTTGAGCAAGCGCCTTGGGAATTTCCCGCTTGTCCATGATAGCCATCGATTTGTGCTACCTCAAGAAAGAGTATAGGGAACTCTGGGGGTCGAACCTCGATCGGTGCCGCATGCCTACTAGGCTATGGAATGTCATATCGATCATAAAATCGGAGCGTTCGATTTTAGCCGTGTACAGATAGTCCCCGCATTTCTTAGAGTGAAAATGATAAGAAACGACCTTGAATTATTTCCTCTTCGATACATCCATCATGATATCAGTTACATCATATCAAGCAATTGATGTGACGAAAAAGGATGTCTAAAAGTGGCATCCATACAACCTTCGAAGAGCCTTTGAATTAACTATAGCGGTCGGCTACCGTTTGGCCTGCTCCAATGTAAATGTTTGGCCTCTATAAATACTTCTTCCTTCGCCTCCTATTTTCCACTGTAAAAAGAGTTCTTCTTACTTTTCTCTTGTTCTCTTTCTCTGATTACAATCTCCTCTCTCCTTTGAAACCTTTTAACAAGAATGGTGAAGGCTTCCATCTCTGTCCCTCAGGAGGATGTGCCTCCCTCTTCTTCACGCTCGTCTAAGGGTAAGATAATAGTACCCCCTCATATTGAGGAATTCATCCCAGGATCCTGCAAAATGACCTCCAATTTCAAGGTCGAGAAGCCTTCTTCAAAACCAGAATGGTGTGAACCTGTGTCTTGATATATTAGTTTAGTAGCAGACCCTGAGAAGGTAAAGACTGATTGTCGCTGGGGGAACGCGATGTCATTGGAGATTCCTTCTCGGGGAGAGGACATAACGACATACAAGGCCGGCTTCCTTAGTGTGTATACCTATCCATTTACTCTTGTCCCGGTGGAGCCGTCCTCGCCTTTAGTAGACCCCGTGATCCTCGACTTCTGCAAACGATATTGAGTGACTCTCGGCTAAATTCATTCGTCGTTTTGGCGTATTGTTTATATGATCATATATTTTGCGAACATGATTAAGGGGATGCCTTTCACCCTCGACCACCTGATCAGAATGTATAGTCCCCGACTCCTCCGAGGGGGCCTGATTAAGCTCTGATGTCGGGCCTCGAAAATCTTTTTTGCTTGTTCTGACGAGGTTAGGGATGGAGGGTGGATGACCCGTTTCATCCGAGTTAGGACCTCAGAGCTGATCCTATTGGAGAAGATGTCGTTCCCCGTAAGGTGGAACACGAAACATAAGTGGATACACTGATTAAGTATTTTCTTTTCCTTTAGGATCAATCTCCCCATGAACTAACTTCCTCCGCTGATGCAGCTGGCGCGGTGTACCCTGGTGTGGTTAGGGATCTCTCGGGTTGGGTTAGCTGGCAGGATTCGATTTGCCCATATGTTGAGTGCATGTGGCACAACCTATCTAGGGCTCGATGGGAGGCCAAGGACCACGGTGAGCCCTCACTTTTGCTGTGGTTGAATCTCTCAGAAGAACTATCACCGATTGTGCCCTCATTCCCTATGTTTATATTTTGTATCTGCGCAGGTCTAGGAGAGGCCTCCTTGATGAGGGAAGCACCGACTGGGGAAGCAGATGCCCCGAAACCTGACAAAGAGAAGAAAAGACGAAAGGAATCATTGACTGAACCTTCGAAATCCAAGAAGGCCAAGGTGGAAGAACCTAAGGATGATTCATCATCTTGAACTCCAGGAGTAGTGGGGAGTCCCCGACATGAAAGTGAGGAGAAAGATCATTCCTTGGTAGCATCCGAGGGAGGGGAAAACCTGATCGCCCCTCACACTGCTGAGACAGTGGCTTCCAAGTCAGAACTGGATGCTGTTGTTGTGCTACCTCAGGCTAAAGAGGCCTTCGAGGGTGTATCGGATAATGACCTTGAGCTGGTTGACGGCCAAAATATTTCTCGAGCTGAGGTGCATTTGGTAGTCGGTCCGGGGGAGCCTAGTTCTAAAGCTCTCCAGAAATAAGAGATGGCCCCGATTGATCTAGTCGGGGCTATTGAACTGAGTGATTCCCCTCCGATACCAACTTTCCCTCCAATGGAGAAGCGGGATGCCCAAAATAAAGAATCTTCTGATGTGGGGGCGCCAGTCGGAGATAAAGATGCATTTGAGAAGTTTTTTGATGCGCCCAAGGAAAACCGTGAGCTTGGCGCATCACTTATTTTCAGTGAGATCGATAGGCTCTGTGAGCAGGTAAGTTTTTGTAAATTCTGCTCGGCGTCCTAATCTTCGTGTTTCTAACTTTGTTTCTTTCACGGTTCCAGGCCAAGGTGCTTTATAATCAAACCTTTGCCAAGTTTCAAGCTGAGTTGACCCGCTATGAGGGTGAGCGCATAAAGATCACCTCATAAGCCGATGAGCTTAGAGCTCTTTTTATCAAGAAGGAGGAGGAACTCCGTGGCCTTCGGGATTGTTTGGAGGCAGCATCCCGTGAGAAGACTCATCTCAATGAGTAGGTTATGTATTTTTCCGTTTGTTTTTGTCTGCATGTTTACCTAATTTCAGTGTTTTAATGCCTTTGTGCTGATCTACGCAGCTTGAGAAGAAGGATGTCCAATGAGGGAGGAGCTCCGAGCAGAGACTCTAAAATTCTTGAACTCAAATGACACGTGAGTGAGATAGCTTCTGAGAGAGATACCCTCCAGGGGAAGGTGGTCTTTGTCGGGTATCAATTTCATAATGCGAGGGCAGAGAGTAATAAATATAAAGATCTTTATACTGAGTTAGTTGCTGCGCTATCCGGGATCGAGGCTGAAGCCGAGGCGCTCGTATCCTCGCACAAAGAGGATGCTATCGCTGCAAATGCTTAGGCCAGGGAGAGTGTCCGAAGGGGCCGAGATACAATATACTCGAGCCATGGAACATGCTCGAATAGAATCTAGGAGGTGTTCTCTCGAGGATATACATGCAGGGGCATTGATATGTATGCCGAGCTCGAGAGGGTAAAGACCCTAGAAGATAAGGCTGTGGCCCTGCTTACTTTTGAAAGTGAGTCGAGCAGTGGCTCGGAAGATGATGAGGATGAAGGAGAAATCCCCAAAGGGGAAGAGGCCTTTGAAGACCCTGGGGCCGTGGCCGAAGCCGTTGGGGGAACAACCTCCGATGGAGCCGTCAAAGGCATTGACCCGGTGGTAGATTAGGGTTTTATTTGTTCTCCCCCTTGTAAGGGCTTTATAGTCCTTGTAAATGTACCCCTGTGAACAATATATATAAAAAGCCTTTCATTTTTCATCATTTCTCATTTTTCCTTTGCTTTGACAATTGATCCGAAAATTTGGACCTCAGATTAAACCCTTGGGTTCTTGCCACTGCTGGGCGATTTGAGACAGTTGAAAGTTGACCATTTGGGGATTAGTCCCCGAGTGAGGTTCTAGACTCGAGTTTATCGACCTTTAGATCTAGAAATCGGCCCTGAGATTATTTGGGCCGACCTTAGGCTCTTATGCGTTGGGTCGGTGTGACCTATGTCTTGCCCCCTTTTCCCCCTTCATATCAGAAAATCGGGTTTTTGATATTTTTGGTATGGGACCACTCTTTTCCTTTTGGGAAAGGGGTTTGCAATTTTGAAGGGACGCCACCTAATGATTTAAGGCGCATTAGGACACCTATAGGGTTCATTTCTAACTATGTTTGATAACCAGAGATAGGGTAATGGATTGAAATTATCCCAAGGGGAAGGTGTTAGGCACCCCTCAGGATCCACTAGTGTGGTTCCCGGCCAGACAGTTTTTATGAATTTGTATAATTTGCAAATAGGCAAGTATTGGCTCAAATAGTAGGGGATTTAAGTTCGAATACACATATGTAAGAAAACAACTAAAAGAGGCGAGATTTTGAAAAGAGTTACAATTTAAACATACTTGTAAAAGGGAAACGGGTCCTAGGTTTGTTTATAATATGGATCACGTCAATGTAATACCCGATACGACACTCCTCAAAAGAGGGGATACACGTGGTATTAATGCATCGGTCATCATATCCATATTTACCCTTTCCTACCCCATAGAGGTCATTAAAGTGAGGATTGGTCTCGGCTCTTATTGCACGCTGTTACCCATCCCTTTCTATCAGTCCCAGAGGAATTTGGGACTTCTATTCTATAAGGAGGTTCTAGGCAGACCCTCAGGTTTAATGGAAAAATACTAAGGTGACATTAAAAATAAGTAAGACTGCATTTAAAGGGGGGGAAAACAGAGAAAATAAGCAGAAGGCCTAGTTATACCTCTACAGATAATGCACATAGACAACATGACTTATACACAGTTAGGGGTCATTTGGTAGGGTGCTATAAGAATAATGCTGAATATGGTGTATTAGTAATGCTGGTATTAGTTATGCTTGCGTTAGTTATGCTGGTATTAGTTATGCTGACATATTTCTTATTCATTGTTTGGTTTGATGTATTAAAGCATTGCACAATTTCTAAAAGAACTGCTTGTTTACAATAATTCCCTCAAAACCAATCCATCACTCTAACTTTTTAAAGAGACATATTTTGAGAAATGTTTTTATATGAAAAAGTTTTAAAAAAATTATTTGATTTGTCTACATATATTGTAATATAGAACTAAATATTTATTTATAAAAAAAGGAATATGTTAAGTATTTATTTATTTACTAGAGCTATAATTTTATTTCTCACTACTTGGATTATTTTAAACTTGCATTTAATATAATAACTAGCATATTTTAATCAAGCATAAATTTTGAAGGATAATTTTGTCTTTAACTAAGCTAATGCATGCATTAAAACCCATTGCATTGTTAATACCATGGTTTTCTATGCATTAGTTATGCATAGAATAATACCAAATAGGATGTATAAGTAATGCTTGCATAACTAATGCATAGGTTCAAAATGTCTAGCAAACATGGTATTATTAATACATAAAACTAATGCATGCATTATTTTATCTAATGCATCCTACCAAACGACCCCTTAAGGTCTGAACTTAAAAACCTAAAGGGTGTTTAATTTGTTGCAGTAGAACCAGATTTATTGCATGACTCAGATAAGAAGTCCGAATCAGGCTTGCCTACTGGTTGTAACAATTGATAATTAAACAAAGGCAGTTCCAGTTTTATTTAAGTTATTACCTAAGGCTTGCCTAGGCGCAAAGCGAGATGCAGCAGTTGTTCCAAGTCATTAAGATAGTTGGAGATTATTTTTTATTACCTAAAACATGCTGCTCTAGGTGTTCAGCACATAGAATTATTGTCAATTGATTGTAAAAGACTGAGTAAAGTTGTTTTATTCCTTTTTGTGCATTCATAGTTAGCCTAAGCGTGTTTAAGCGAAATCCTAAAGACATGGTATCTAATGTCCAGAGATGCAGAATGATGTATATGCAGAAACCTAAGCAGGATTTCTATATGCACAAATATTATAGCGTTTAAACATGATTTCCAGAATATGTAGAGATGATATGTTTGTGAGTGTTGTTTAGCCTAAAACAGGATCTCTAAGTATGCATGGAAGTAGGAACATGATCGCAGAAAACACCGGTTATTAACACATTTAACGCAGGATTTTCTAAGTGATATGATAGTGAAATGGACATGCTGACAATAGTAAGTGTAAGTCATAGGGAACATGATCTCTAATGCATAAAATGAATCCTAAACATGGTTTCTATTGCATAATTAAGAATATAAACCTAATAACATGCTTTCTACCCTTTAACAACTATAACATGCATATTTCCCATCCCTTTTCACTAGTGAACCCCATACTTGTTTACAAATTATTACAGACCATGTGATTGAATTACATAAGAAATGCAAAAATAAGAAATTACAACCATAGGAAGCCTAATTCTGACTTCCTCTCTGAGTTATGTAATAAACCACCTCAGATACCAATAATATTCCAAAGCATTTCTCATATCTGGGTGTGTCAGAGTTCCCTAAGGATCTCAAGGGATCCCAGGCACTGCTCACACCCAGATTGCATAACCAAGAGTAAGTGCAGTGTGGAAGGGCTAGCTCTTATGTGTCCAGGTTCAGAGGGAGCTCAAGGGTCCCAAAGCAAGGCTCACACAAGAGGGACATAACCTAATGATCTAAGAGTATAGTGAAAGTGTAGGAACACATATTTGAAAAAAGGAGTTTGTTGTAGAAACAGTTTTGAAAGACTGCATGTTTGAAATGAGTTTGTAAAACCGCAGGAGAGTTGATTAATGAAAATAGTTTTTTGAAAGGGAAAGGGGATAGGAGCAACACAACACACACAGAACCAGTTTAGAGAGTAGTGCAGCTTCAGCAATTACAAGCAGGGGAGTAGGGGTTGGGGACATAGAGGACCTAAATCAAAAACACATAATTAGTCATGAATGAGTGTTATTCAAGTACATGAAGAGGCATGCTAGTGGAAGGACATAAACAGGAGCAAGTAAACATGCTGATTACATTTTGAACAAGGTGGGTAGAATTTTAAGCATGCCGAGTAAAGCAGTAAACAAGAGTACAATTTAACAGCACGAGCCACTAAGTTAGTGTAGAAAGAGACAAGGATTGACACACAAAAGAACACATAGAGTTGATCTTCAGAATTTAAACTAAGAACATACCAGTTGAAGAAGCAAAGTGGAGAAAAAGTAAAGTAATCGGAGCTCTTTAGTCTAGACTTAGCTTTTAGCCGGCTAGACAAAGCAGTAGCACAAGTAGTAGTAGAGAAAGAGAGAGTTTGAGTGTGTAAGTGTGTGTTCTGAACTTAGTTGTTCGTGTTTTTTAAAGAAGAGAGGGTAGGGTATTTATAACTTTCAAAACGAGTAGAAAATAAGGTAACAAGTAAAAGTTTACCACAAATATGGAAATAATCACAATCAGAATCCCATTAATACAAGTACTTCCCTTTAACCAAGGAATTACTGCTCAAACGGATACTAACAAGGTTAATTAAGGAACGACAATCAATTGAGAAAGATTGATTTTTTACCAAATAAGAGATAGTAAAAGTATAGAGTATATAATCGAGTCTAGGTACATAATATATTTTATTTGAGGAAAGGATTCAGCAGGATAAAACATCACAGCACATAAAGGAAGAGAATCAATCAACTTAAACAAATGAGTAAAAATTAGGGTTTATAAGAAAACCTTGCAATCAAACCGTAACTTAAGGAAATCAAGATCAATCAAGAAGGAGTCATGATTGACATATAAATAGAAAAGAATGAATAGGAGTATCAGGCATGCAAGGCCGAACATATTGCCAAAAGAAGCAACTAGATAAACATACAGTAGTAACACGAGTAGGCTAAGGATTCAGTAGTAAGAGAACCTACTTGAAGCATGGTAATCAACAAGTCAAGTAGTCAGGGCTAACACATAGAACCATAGTGGAAAACCAAACTAACAGGTAAGAGGGTCAGAAACAAGTAAAGAAATCATAGTAATAAGTGAGGAAATCCTTTTCAAAAATTAGGGTTTTAACAAAGTTAGGTTAAAAACGGTAAGAACTCAGAATCAGTCAACAATAAGAGGATCTAAACACGAAGAACTCAATCGAAATAAGTATATATACAAAACAAACGAAGACAGTTCCAAAACCTCGGACAAAACCAAGGATACTTAGGGTTTTCAACACGATAAACCAGGTAGAAGAAAACATAAACAACCGTTTAAACTTAGTCAAATCATAAGATAATACTGAAAAATCAGAGGAGAAGTCTTTTAGAAAAGATTGAGAAAACCCTAATTTTTGAAGACGAAGAGTCATTTTGAAAAAGAATCGGAAAACCTTTGAGGAAAACACTTAAGAGGTTCATAACATGCACAGATCTAAGACAGATCTGAAAGAAAAATTGGAAAGCTCTTAAACTAGGGTTTCAAAGAACCTAGAAAAAGTGAGAAAACTTCGAAAAGTTACCGATCTAGCGAGAAAAGCCATGGATCTGACTTGAACGACCATGGATGACCGGAAAAAGACCAGAGATAGAATTTGAGCAAGGACCAGACCAGATCTCTTCAAGATCTATCCATGGAATCACAAAAGTGGGCCACCAAGAGACGTAGAAGACCGGTGTACATCTCAAACAGCCATGAGAGTCCATGGATTGGGTGGGGATTGAAAGAGATTAGGGTGTATTTGGGTGGCAGCGACTAGGGTTTAGGTGAGGTTGCAGAGAGAATTGGAGAGGAAGGGGATTCAAGTGCGGCGGGTTGGTGGAAATGATTTAGGGTGAGGGGGTCGTTTGGGTTTATTTTAGGCAGGTGGAATGGTGACCGTTGATCTGAATAATCAACGACCCAGATTAACTGACGTAGGTGGGGATCCGGGTTTGGGTAGGGTTAAAATTGGGTCAGGGTTGGTTTTAATTATAAATTAGTCTGGGGAATTGGGTTTTGATTTGGTTAGATTTGAAAGCCAATTTGGCTAAAATTTAAATATCTAGTTTTTCATATTAATTTTATAAAAAAAATAAATGGTTTTATAAAAATTAATTTAAAAGGCTAAAATGATTTATAACACATAAATAAATATTTAAAAATACAGGATCCAATTTTATACGTATAAAACATATTTAAACCTTAAAAGGGCTAATATTGCAATTATGTGCAATTTAGGTTATAAAAATACTAAATAAAATTGTAAAAATATATAAAAATTAATTTTGCCATATTTTGTCATAAATATAAAAATTCAATAGAAGAATCATCAAAATAATTATTGGGATTTTATGGATAAAAAGGGGGAAATAAATCAATTAAAAAACCTTTAAAACTATGGAAAAACAATAAAACTCTTGGACTTGCTTATATATGCATACATATACTATTTTGAAGGTATTTTGCATATTGAAAATATATAGGGAAAAATTGGGTATCAATACCAACTAATCAGCCCTGAGGCTCCTTTAAGTTGGCGACAATGGCTTTGACGCATTGGGTCGGTACGACCTTTAATTTAAGCTGGCGATAGTGGATCTTATGCATTGAGTTGGTGCAACCTTTAATTTAAGCTGGCTATAGTGGCTCTTATGCGTAGGGTTGGTACGACCTTTAATTTAAGCTGACGACAATGGCTCTTACGCGTAGAGTTGGTACGACCTTTAATTAAAGCTGGCGACAGTGGATCTTATGCGTAGAGTCGGTAAGACCTCTAGTATAGGCTTTATTTTTCCCTCGTGAAGTTTGTGTTCGTTTGACTCTTCGACGGTCCAATAAGAACCTCGATTGTGAGCCGTTATGTGACGATAGATAAGCACCTCGGGAGGTTTCGCTCGATGTCTAAATTGTTTCAAAGCCTTTTTGTTGTTTGGAGCTGATATGATCGAAGCTCTTTTGCTTATACCGAGGGTAGCCTAGTTAACCAGTTCTTTTCGAAGCATTCCAAAGTAATTGAAGGCCTGTGATTTTATGGCGACAGTCGGGCATCCCCGAGTCGCGTTAGGCTGGAGCCTTGTGACCGGAGTCATTGTGTTTGGCCGTAGAGTTTTAGTCCCCGAGTGAGGTAGCCTCGACGTCTATATCGAGGGTATGCCTTTTTAGGGGTCTTACAAGTTCGAATATATAGTCTTGACTTTAAGATCAGGATTATGCCTTTTGTAAGGTCTTATAAATTTGAGCATGCCTTACTTGAGGTCTTACAGATAGGTTACTTATTACAGGTATAATTCATGCCTTGCTTGAGGTCTTACAGATTTGGGCATGCATAGAGGTCTTATAACATTGAGGATGCCTTATGGAGAGCTTACATTGTTGATAATGCCTCATGGAGGTCTTACATTGTTGATAGTGCCTCGAGCCTCATGGAGGTCTTACATTTTTGGGCATTGCCACATGGAGGGCTTTCAGGCTCGAGGTTGCCCGCTCGGTGTCTTATGGCCTTGAATTTTTGATAGTTCGATGGGGTGAAAGTCGGCGACAGTCCCCGAGACATCGAAAGCTTTTGGCTCTGGAGCCGTTCTTTGTAAGATTGACGTTGCCTCATTTGAGGACTTACGAGCTCGAAGTTTCTGGCCTGGAGGTCTTACGACTTCGAGGTTTTGATGTCAATCCCCGAGAGTTCGGGAAATTTCTGGCCCTAGGGCCGTTGTTTGTAAAAATAACAATCTTCTTTCGGAGCGTAAAGTGCTTTGATAGTTAAAATATTCCTTTGATTACTTGGTACAAGTATACATAGTTTTTGCCGTCGAGGGTTCGATCATTTTTTGCGGACATGGTTCATTTGACCGTTTGGACCGATACATCATTTTTCTATCGAGGCCTTCTTTGGATCATCTTGATTTCTTCAGGGAGGTGATCTCCGGGGGAGATGCCCCCCAGTATTTGAGGTTAATTGAAGAGGAGCCTTGAATACTTGTTAAGTTATCCTTAGGTAGCATATGTATGTTGCCTCGTTAAAAACCTGATCGGTAAAACCCTTCTCAGGATAAAAATCCGATCGAAGGAAAAGAGTGCAACACATGATATAGAATCCAAGGTCTTTGAGTCATAGGAAGTTTCGGTGTCTTCCATCGGACACTTCAATAGTAATAGCATTTGAGCATTGATATGTTCCAATTGCTTCGAAGCTGTTCGCCTTCCGTGGTACCGAGCTTGTACAACCCTTTGCCGATAACTCCGAGGACGTGGTACGGTCCTTCTCAGCTCGGGCCTAGATTCCCTTCATTAGGGTTTCGAGTGTTTAGGGTGACTTTCCTCAGGACTAAGTCCCCGACTCCGCATGGCCAGAGATTGGTTCTCATGTTATAGTACCTTTATATTCTTTGTTTTTGGGCGGCCATTCGGACTAGTGAAGCTTCTTACTTTTCATCTAATAGTTCGAGGGATGCAATCATAGCCTTGTTGTTTGAGCTCTCGGTGGCATGACAAAATATGGCTCTTGGCTCTTCGACCTCGATCGGTATTAAAGCCTCAGAGCCGTATACTAGAGAGAAAGGCGTCTTTCATATGCTCGATTTTGGAGTTGTTCGATATGGCCATAGAACCTCGGGCAACATTTCTCTCCATTTTCCTTTCACATTTTTCTAACTTCTTTTTCAAGTTTTGAATAATGGTCTTGTTTGTGGACTCGGCCTGACCGTTCGCACATAGGTGGTAGGGTGTTGACAAGATCCTTCTGATTTTATGATCCTCGAGGAACTTTGTTACTTTGCTCCCGATGAACTGCTTCCCGTTATCACACGTTATCTCAGAGGGAATCCCGAATCGACACATGATATGGTCCCAGATGATGTTAATGACTTCTTTTTCCCTTATCTTCTCGAAGGCCTGGACTTCCACCCATTTTGAGAAGTAGTCAGTCATAAATAAAATAAATCTAGCTTTACCTAGTGCCATTGGCAGGGGTCCGACGATATCCATCTCCCGCTTCATGAACGGCCATGGTGACAAGACTGAGTGTAGCTATTCACTGGGTTGGTGAATCATTGGTGCAAATCTCTTGCATTTGTTGCATGTCGGACGAATTCTTTGGTGTCCTTCTCCATGATGTCCCAATAGTAGTCCGCTCTGATCACCTTTCGGACTAAGTAATCAGTACCGGAATGATTTTCGCAAGTGCCCTCGTGGATTTCCCGGAGCACGTAATTTGTGTCTCCCGGTACCAAGCATACTTCTAGGGGCCTATCAAAGGTTCTTCTGTACAGAGTTCTATTTTCGTCGAGTGAGAACCGGGCTGCTTTGGTTCGCAGGGCCCTCGACTCTTTTGGATGTGCGGGTAGCTTCCCACTTTCCAAATAATTGATATTTTTATTTCTCCAATACCATGTGAGGCTAGTGGAGTTGATCTCGACATGGCCTTCTTCGATCACTGATTTGGACAGCTGAACAACAGCCCCAGAGAGTATGTCATCTTCCTCGACAGATGATCCTAGGTTTGCAAGAGCATTGTCATGACCCCAAACCGGCCCGGTCGTGATGGCGCCTCTCGTGAAGACAAGGCCAACCGATACAACACTCACCTTAACCCTTTAAGCATTAAGAGTCATTGTTAAGTCTTTAAATTAAACAATGTTTCAAAATAAAATCCTGGAATAATAGTGCGGAATAAAATACCAGCCCGATATCGGGGTGTCACTAGTCATGAGCAACTATCAAGGTCTGGATACAACAAAAGTCTAAAAATGTACTAAATACAGTAACAACAATGAGGGGAAGGAAGCGGTGCTGCGAACGTCATGCAACCACCTTGCTAACTCTGATGACTCCATGGCTGAGCTATCAACACCCGCTACCGGGTTCCGATATACCTGAATCTGCACACGAGGTGCAGGGAGTAATGTGAGTACTCCAACCCAGTAAGTAATAAGAGTAAATAAAGGCTGAGCAGTAGGAAACAATGAATCCACATTCACATTAGGCTCAATAACCACAACAGGCCTTCAAATCATAATACGAGTAAATCTTCCCTTTTAAAATCCAACTTTTAGTAAAAATCATTTTGAAATACTTTCCAGCAGTTTCGGTAGGGGTTCAATACCATTTAAGATAATAATAGAGATTAAAGCCATAATCGGCCTCTTAGGCAAAACATAGTTTGTAAAACAGCCCCTCGGGCAAAACAGTAATCATAAGCACTTCATAACTTAAAAATCTCAGTGAAAATAACAAATGCCAAATCAGTGATTAATTTCTGAACATCTAATAAACCCCAGTTTAAATAAAAGTTGTTTTAAAACATTTGTTCAACTTTTCGATAGAGGCTCAATATAAATATGAGTGAAAACAGTAGATTAATCAACATATTCGATAGAAAGTCACTTTAAAGAGGAATGAAATCAATAAGTCCATAAACATGCCTCTCAGGCAAAAACATCACTCATATGCATGTATATATCTATCGCCCCTCGTGCTAGCCTCTCTGTCACTCGTGACTCAACTCTTGCCAATCAGTACTCGCACTCAGCATTCATGCTTAATTGGTACCGTATAGTAACCGCTGCGGCGTGCAGCCCAATCCATATATCTCTCCAATAACTGAAATCAAAGTAACCGCTGCAGCGTGCAACCCGATCCATGCATCGATGTGGCGCACAACCCGATCCATATAAATAGTCGATTGCGCTCACTAGGGGTGTGCAGACTCCGAAGGGGCTCCTAAAGCCCAAGCGCTATATTGCTGCGGTGCGCAGCCCGATCCATATATGTATCGCTGTGGCGTGCAGCCCGATCCATAGATATATAATCCTCACAACTAGGCCCTCGGGCTCTCTCAGTCATTAACCTCACCATCAGACTCCCAGTCTATCCCAGTCATCAATCTCACAATCAGACCCTCGGTCTATCTCAGTAAAACAGAGAACTCAGCCCAAAACAATTTCCACATTTTAAGAATATAGTGACAAAGCCAGATTTGAGCAGTAAACAGGTAAAACATGACTGAGAATATGCTTTCAAACAAATAGAGTGAGGAAAGATAGTAAAAATGCCCCTAAGGGTCTCAACAAGTCGGCACAAGGCCCCAAACATGGCATATAACCCAAAAATATAATAATGTCAAACAATTAACTATCAAATACGCATTAAAATATTCGTTCGGGATGGACTAGGTCACAATCCCCAGCAGTGCTCTACCCCACGCTCGTCATCCAGCGTGCAAGTCACCTCAAAGTAACACAACGACGTATAATTAGGGGTTTCAAAGCCTCAGGGCAGCATTTACAATCGTTACTTACCTCGAACCGGCTAATCCTCTAGCTGGCGATGCCTTTGTCGCTCAAATCGATCTCCGAATGCCTCAAATCTAGCCACAATAATTCGATTCAGTTAATAAAAATTATAGGAATTAATTCCATATGAAATTCTATATTTTCCATTAAAAATCCGAAATTGCACTCAAAATTCGCCCGTGGGGCCCATATCTCGGAACCCGAAAAAAATTACGGAATATGAAACCTCATCCAAACACGAGTCTAACTATACCAATTTTACTAAAATCCGACATCAACTCGACCCTCAAATCTTCAAATTAAACCAAGAGGGCTTTTCAAGATTTTCCCAACTAAAATCACCAATTAAATGCCAAAACTAGTAATAGATTCGGGTAATCTAACCAAAATTAATTTAAGAACACTTACCCCATTGTTTTCTCTGAAAATCTCCCGAAAATTGCCTCTCCCCGAGCCCCAATTTGGTAAAAATGGAAAATGGGATTTGTCCCATTTTCCAGAACTTAACATTCTGTTTGAGACTGTTCACGGGGTACTATTCACGGGGGACTGTTCACGGTATTGTTCACAGGGTACTGTGCACGGTATTGTTCACGGGGTACTATACACGGTACTGTTAACGCTTGTGCGGTCACTGTTCACACGTGCGAAAAATGCAAAAACTGCCCAGAAAATTGCAGCAACTTTTCTTTTCACTAAAAAAGGCTCTAACTCCATCATACGAACTCGGAATTCGATGATTCTTGTTCCTATGAGTCACAAATAATAATAAAAACATAGCCCTTCAGTCGAAACTTAATTCGGAGCTCATTTGCTCAGTTCAATGCCCATTTCGCTCGTTAAACAATCAACTCATGTTTCATGTCAAAAACCCAATCGCGGCTTGATGAAATTAGACTAAACTTTCCAGATCAGTCCTATAATTTATTATCAAAATTCAGGAAGTCTCGAAATCAAATTTCGATCTCTAGAACTAAAAATGGACCTTTGGATCATTACATGCTTATGCTCACAACGACAAATTCTTCCAAAAACTCTTCCAAAACATATCTGAGCCTCATGGGACCCCAACCAAACATGCCAACACACCCCATGACATAATTCAAACTTGTTCCAACCTTCGGAACACTCAAAACAACATCAAAACATCAAATCACCCTCGGATTCAAGCCTAAGAATTCCAAAACTTTCGAAATCCGAATTCGATCAAAAAGCCGACCAAACGACGTCCAAATGACCTGAAATTTTGCACACACATCACAAATGACATAACGAAGCTACAACAACTCTCGGAATTCCATTCCAACCCTCGGATCAAAATCTCACCTATCAACCGGAATTTGCCAAAATATTAACTTTGCCAATTCAAGCCAAATCCTTCCACGGACTTCCAAAATGCATTCTGATCGCTCTCTTAAGTAATAAATCACCCAACGAAGCTATCCAAATCATAAAATTTCCGATCTGAGCTCATATACAAATAGGTCAACTCTTAGTCAAACCTTTCAAATTCAAAGCTTTCAACTGAGACTGTTCCTTCAAAATCATTCTGATTTTCCTGAAAACCAAAACCAACGATCTAAATCAGTCATAATACGTTACACGAGGCAAGTCATGCCCGAGAACTGGCGATCAAAGTACAAAAGCTCAAAATGACCGATCGGGTCGTTACATCCTCCCCCACTTAAACACACGTTCGTCGTCGAACGTACTCAGAGTTGTTCTAAAAGCCAACCAATAGCTGAATAACTTTACCATGCATAACCCGAGGGTGATCCCACGTCACCCTATCTCATATAGGTGTGATAACACATAGAAGCTGAAATTACACAACCCAATCTAGCCCATGAATTATAGAACCACGTTTTCACTTCTGAAACCATCAATACGATCAAAACCTCACACTCATACACTGAATAGGCCCGAACCAACTGTAATAGACTAAGACTACAACCTCAGGTGCAATTATATGATATACCACATAACTCAAACACTCGTAGCGATAACTTCTATTCACAGTATCTGCACATAACAATTGAATACCGACAGAAAACCTCTTATCAACTAAAGTCTTATTCCAACACTTCCATATACTGCCAATGATAAATGAAACACGCAATAAACCATAACCATTTCTCATATCAACCACTCATAAAGCCACTTCTCCTTTGGCAAGGACCATAGCAAATTTCTAGCCGAACCTCGATATTTATCCTCCCGACATGCTGAAATCGAATCTGTTTGTATTCATTAAAGATCCCAACGATGTCCTCTAATCCAACACACTATTCTGGTGACATGACACATCCGTACAGGCCTAAAACACCACTTGCATAATACGTGCACCAATAAGCAATGGTCCGAACATACTCAAATCATGAAAATGACTCAATTGAAAGAGCTGTACCTCAAGCTCACTAGTACCGCCACAACACAAGGCTGAGAACCCGCCTCGCATTGTAGGAACATAACACACGAATCTAACCTGCAAGGTCATACCTCCATATAACTTCGCTGTGATGCGCGATCCTATATAACACTGTTCCACATGAAACACATCAAGTCATTATGCTCGAAATCGACAACCACGCATAATTTGATGTCTGGAACCAAAGCAATCATTACACCCACGGTGAAACAAATAATATACACCATGCACACCCGATAGGACATAACCAATACGCCGTTCACCGAGCAACACCAAATTACTCTTCCCGCTCGACTTCCACTATGAATCCCTAATAGAACTGCACCATATGTGCCTATAACCAACAAATCATAATGCCTCACAACATAGAAAGGTAACTCATAGGTCTCCCCAGATTACTAATAAGCTCAATAACAGACGAATCAACACACACCTCACCATTGGCAACTCGAAGTCAACCAAGCCGTCGTGATACAGAACACACATCCATATAGGTCTACCAATGGACCATACATCAAGTCTAGTCACACACAATAGATAAATAATCCTCCGAAGGTTCATAATGACTGAATCATAGCACATACTACCGTCTGACCAACCTTAGCTATTTTCTCACAGTCCACAACCGCAATACCTATGATGTATTATTAACTCAACCACATTTCCCTCTTTCTGAAGTGCATATCGTTATCAAGAAACACCATTTAATAATATCATTTACCTAGTCATCTGAAACTGCCTGTGCTATCTAAGAATTTATGACCTTCCTTTCAAAATTGAATTGCGACCTTACATATGCCAATCCCCGCCCTACACAACATACCACATATAACATGCCATCCTATGATAAATATGAGAACTTTAAAATCCCTTTCCGAGCCACAATCAACTACATATTCACTAGTCACGAACCTTCCATTGGTCCCATCTAGAAGGAAAATCACTATACATCCCATGTTCATAGAAAATATACATTCCCAAACCGCGATGAAACCATCAAGAACTCTCCGAGTTCCCTTTCCACAAATCAGACATGTCAGGACTGAATCCTTCTAACTCGATAAAGCTAAGCAAGTCATCAAAACCTAAGAGCATCGCCGCAAAATACCTAAAAGAACTCATTACCTTGAACACACGCACAAAATTAATCATATCCTTACCATACCGATTCGGTCTACTATCAAACTATTCCATCTATCTAAATTTCCTTCTGATTCATTTTCAACTTGATATTCTCTCTTGCTGTAGCACCACAATTTCTCAACCCAGGATTACCACACGAGACCCAAGCATAAAACCACACTGTCTAATACTCATAAGCTGTTGAATACTCTCTTAAATATTCCCAAAAGAACCACATTCGAAATACTTCGCTCTGAAGAACTTCCTACGAATCTAAATCTGTTACCTCCTAATATTAATACATAGAATCCCACAATTAATATAGAAAACACCACAAGTCTTGCCATCTTCCACTGAAAACTTAGTTTCTATCCATAAGTACAACTTAGAAGCCTCCAATTATTGCATGTAGAGTTTTGAACACAATAGGACCATTCTCTAGAGTCATCCACACTACTCAAACCGTAGTTAGATTGATTAAATGAACCAAACAACTTGTGCTTTATTAGCACTCCAACACTGCAGAATGTGACCTCATTCCAATATAACCAAGCAACTTCTTACCCTATGCACCGGGCATTCCTTACCAACCACAACTCAAGTCATTCCCCGATTCTCGTACACCCATAAAGCATAGCATAGCCTTTATTGAAATTTCCTTTACTCGAGCCATAACTAATTCACAAATGCGCCTCGAACTGGGTCCATTAGAGCATATAACCATGCAATCAACTATTCAATAGTGGACTCCCCCACTTGGCTCAAAGCCATAGGTCAAACACGCACCATAACTCATAACACATACGCTTTATTGCTGCCATAATACCATAGTGAGATTAACTCAATCCTTCATAAGCTTGTGGAACACAGACCATCTGGTACTTTATATCTTCTACAAATCTCGTATTTACTCTCATAACAATTAAACCCACTCTCTTAAGCGACCCAAATTAAATTCACATATATATTTCACTTATAAATGGGATCTTCTAACGGACAACATAAAGATCACACAACTCCAGAACACTTTGCAGGAGATAACCCACCTGCTCCGCCTTAACTAACATTTATGTATACCTTCCACCATCATAAACTGTACACAGTCACTTAGTCTTCTTGAGTATGAACTCATACCGCAACATGAATTTTTTTTTTAATTCACTCACAACTGGGAAATATGAAAAGGTTCTTCACACGCCCATAACTCGGGGCTATACCTCGAATCAAGATGGAATTCGAGCACCTAATAGTTCTTATATCCTCCAGCAGACCCTTCTTGTCGTTTCCAAATCATATGAATACATCTCGCAGAACTAACATACTCATCACATAGTTACTCAACCATCACTTCCACTAATAGGGAAAATATCGAACATATAAGTTCAAAACACTTGCTCACACAATCAGCACCTCAGTGCTCAAGCCATAGGTAAAGATCCGACCTCAAGTCCTTCAGACTGGACCAACATCAACTTACAGAGATCACACCTCGCCCCTCGATCGGCAAATCACAAACCATCAAGGCACATCTGATACTGAGCGATCATGTGCGCATACGAACACGTGGAAGGAATTCAAAGAGTTACATTTCAAGTTGAATCAAAGGACGCACGATAAGAATTCAAGAATGTGAAGTTTTCCTAAAGGTTCTGCAGCCTCTCGTGGATAAATACAGACGTCTTCGCACCAATCCGCGAGACTCTACTAAACCTGCTCATGACTCGTGAGACCTATGTAACCTAGGTTCTAATACCAACTTGTCACGACCCCAAACCGGCCCGGTCGTGATGGCGCCTCTCGTGAAGACAAGGCCAGCCGACACAACACTCACCTTAACCCTTTAAGCATTAAGAGTCATTTTTAAGTCTTTAAATTAAATAATGTTTCATAATAAAATCCTGGAATAACAGTGCGGAATAAAATACCAGCCCGACATCAGGGTGTCACTAGTCATGAGCAACTATCAAGGTCTGAATACAACAAAAGTCTAAAAATGTAATAAAAACAATAACAACAATGAGAGAAGGAAGCAGTGCTGCGAACGTCATGCATCCACCTTGCTAACTCTGATGACTCCGCGGTTGAGCTATCAACACCCGCTACCGGGTTCTGATATACCTGAATCTGCACACGAGGTGCATAGAGTAATGTGAGTACTCCAACCCAGTAAGTAATAAGAGTAAATAAAGGCTGATCAGTAGGAAACAATGAATCCACATTCACGTTAGGCTCAATAACCACAACAGGCCTTCAAATCATAATACGAGTAAATCTTCCCTTTTAAAATCCAGCTTTTAGTAAAATCATTTTGAAATACTTTCCAGTAGTTTCGGCAGGGGTTCAATACCATTTCAGACAATAATAGAGATTAAAGCCATAATCGACCCCTCGGGTAAAACATAGTTTGTAAAATAGCCCCTCGGGCAAAACATAATCATAAACACTTCATAACTTAAAAATCTCAGTGGAAATAACCAATGCCAAATCAGTGATTAATTTCTGAATATCTCATAAACCCCAGTTTAAATAAAAGTTGTTTTAAAACATTTGTTCAACTTTCCGACAGAGGCTTAATATAAAGATGAATGAAAATAGTCGATAAATCAACATATTCAATATAAAGTCACTTTAAAGAGGAGTGAAATCAATAAGTCCATAAACATGCCTCTTAGGCAAAAACATCACTCATATGCATGTATATATCTATCGCCTCTCGGGCTAGCCTCTCTGTCACTTGTGACTCAACTCTTACCAATCAGTATTCGCACTCAGCATTCTCGCTCAATTGGTACCATATACTAACCGCTGTGGCGTGCAGCCCGATCCGTATTTCTCTCACAATAACTGAAATCAAAGTAACCGCTGCGGCGTGCATCCCGATCCATGCATCGCTGTGGCGCACAACCCGATCCATATAAATAGTCGTCTGCGCTCACTAGGGGTGTGCAGACTCCGGAGGGGCTCCTACAGCCCAAGCGCTATATTGTTGTGGCGCGCAATCCGATCCATATAAGTATCGCTGCGGCGTGCAGCCTGATCCATATACATATATACATATATATATATATATATATATATATATATATATATATATATATATATATATATATATATATATATATATATATATATATATATATATATATATATTGCTGCGGCGTGCAACCCGATCCATAGATATATAATCCTCACAACTAGAACCTCGGCCTCTCTCAGTCATTAACCTCGCCATCAGACTCTCAGTCTATCTCAGTCATCAATCTCACAATCAGACCCTCGGTCTATCTCAGTAAAACAGAGAACTCAGCCCAAAACAATTTCCACATTTTAGGAATATAGTGATAAAGCCAGATTTGAGTAGTAAACAGGTAAAACATGACTGAGAATATGCTTTCAAACAAATAGAGTGAGGAAATATAGTAAAAATGCCCCTAAGGGTCTCAACAAGTCGGCACAAGGCCCCAAACATGGCATACAACCCAAAAATATAATAATGTCAAACAATTAACTATCAAATATGCATTAAAATATTCGTTCGGGATGGACTATGTCACAATCCCTAGTGGTGCTCTACCCCACGCTCGTCATCCAGCGTTCAAGTCACCTCAAAGTAACACAACGACGTATAATTCGGGGTTTCAAACCCTCAGGACAGTATTTACAATCATTACTTACCTCGAACTGGCTAATCCTCTAGCTCGCGATGCCTTTGTCTCTCAAATCGATCTTCGAAGGCCTCGAATCTAGCCACAATAATTCGATTCAGTTAATAAAAATTATAGGAATTAATTCCATATGAAATTCTACATTTTCCATTAAAAATCCGAAATTGCACTCAAAATTCGCCCGTGGGGCCCATATCTCGGAACCCGAAAAAAATTACGGAATATGAAACCTCATCCAAACGCGAGTCTAACCATACCAATTTTACTAAAATCCGACATCAACTCGACCCTCAAATCTTCAAATTAAACCAAGAGGGCTTTTCAAGATTTTCCCAACTAAAATCACCAATTAAATGCCAAAACTAGTAATAGATTCGGGTAATCTAACCAAAATTAAGTTAAGAACACTTACCCCGTTGTTTTCTCTGAAAATCTCCCGAAAATTGCCTCTCCCCGAGCTCCAATTTGGTAAAAATGGAAAATGGGATTTATCCCATTTTCCAGAACTTAACATTCTGTCTAGGATTGTTCACGGGGTACTGTACACGGTACTATTCACACAGGTGTGGTCACTATTCACACAAGCGAAAAATGCAGAAACTGCCCAGAAAATTGCAGTAGCTTTTCTTTTCACTAAGAAAGGCTCTAACTCCATCATACGAACTCGGAATTTGATGAGTCTTGTTCCTATGAGTCACAAATAATAATATGAACATAGCCCTTCAGTCGAAACTTAATTTGGAGCTCATTTTCTCAGTTCAATACCCATTTTGCTCGTTAAATAATTAACTCATGTTTCGTGTCAAAAATCCAATCGCGGCTTGATTAAATTAGACCAAACTTTCCATATTAGTCCTATAATTCATTATCAAAATTCAGGAAGTCTCGAAATCAAATTTTGATCTCGAGAACTAAAAATGGACGTTTGAATCATTACATGCTTATGCTCACAACGACAAAAACTTCCAAAACATATCCGAGCCTCATGGGACCCCGACCAAACATGCCAACACACCCCATAACATAATTCAAACTTGTTCCAACCTTCGAAACGCTCAAAACAACGTCAAAACATCAAATCACCCTCGGATTCAAGCCTAAGAATTCCAAAACTTCTGAAATCCGAATTCGATCAAAAAGCCGACCAAACGACGTCCAAATGACCTGAAATTTTGCACACACAAAACAAATGACATAACAAAGCTACGGAAACTCTTGGAATTTTGCACACACATTACCTATCAACCGGAATTTTCCAAAATATTAACTTTGCCAATTCAAGCCAAATCCTTCCACGGACTTCCAAAATGCATTCCGATCGCGCTCTTAAGTGATAAATCACCCAACGAAGCTATCCAAATCATAAAATTTATGATCCGAGCTCATATACAAATAAGTCAACTCTTAGTCAAACCTTTCAAATTCTAAGCTTTCAACTGAGACTGTTCCTTCATATTCATTCTGATTTTTCTTGAAAACCAAAACAAACGATCTACATCAGTAATAATACATTACACGAGGCAATTCATGCCTGAGAACTGGCGATCAAAGTACAAAAGCTCAAAACGACCGGTCGGGTCGTTACAGGCATCGGCCTCACTATTTTGCTCTCGAGATATGTGGATCAGAGTTCATTCATTAAAGCGGTGAAATGTAACTTGAATTTTGTCTAAGTATCTTTGCATCTTGTCTTCTCGAACCTCAAAGTTCCCATTTACCAGATTTACCACTAGATGGGAATCATATTTTGCTTCGATTACTTCCGCTCCTAGGCCTTTGGCCAATTCCAGACGGGCAATCATAGCCTCATACTCCGCTTTGTTGTTAGTCAACCTTGCAATTTTTATAGATTGCCTAATCATGCTGCCCATAAGTGGCTTCAGAACTATGCCAAGCCCGGACCCTCTCACGTTCGAGGCACCATCAGTGAATAAGGTTCATAACCCCAAAGATGTGCCCATTTCCAGCAGAAGTTCTTTCTCTACCTCGGGACTTGATAGCTGTTCGGGGCTGATACTCGACATCATACCCCCCGAGTTCGATGGCCCATTTGGCCAGTTGGCCCGATAATTTGGTCTTATGCAATATGCTTTGAGGAGGATATGTCGTTAAAACACAAATACGATGGCATTGAAAATAAGGTTTTAATTTTCGAGATGCGTTTATCAATGCAAGAGCTAATTTTTCCAGGTGCGAATACTTGGTTTCGGCATCTCCCAGGTCCGACTTACATAATAAACAGGGAATTGCGTACCTTGTTCTTCCCAAATCAGCACACCACTTACCGCTACCTCAGATACGACCAAGTACAAATATAGCATTTCACCCTCCTTTGGGGTGTGGAGTAAAGGTGGGCTTGTCAGCTATCGCTTCAACTCCACTAGGGCACGTTGGCATTCTAGAGTTCATTCAAAGCTATTTTTATTTTTGATCAAGGAGATGAAATGATGACTTCTATCTGATGACCTCGATATGAATCGGCCTAGGGCTGCTATCCGCCTGGTCAGCCGTTGCACGGCCTTCAAATTGTTTACCACTGCGATTTCTTCAATGGCTTTGATTTTGTCGGGGTTGATCTCAATCCCCCTGTTTGACAACATGAAACCTAAGAATTTGCCCGAACCCACTTCGAAGGCACATTTCTCGGGGTTGAGTTTCATGTTGTAGCTTCTGAGGATGTCAAATGTCTCCAGCAAATGAGTCAAATGGTCCTCTGTGTGCAGGGACTTAAGTAGCATATCATCAATGTAAACTTCCATGGATTTGCCTATTTGATGTTCAAACATCTTATTAACTAGGCGTTGCCCGAAGGGCATCACATTGTAGCAGTACGTACCATGCTTCATGATGAATGAAGTCTTTCCCCTATCCTCAGGGTTCATTTGGATTTGATTATACCCCGAGTAGGCGTCAAGAAAGGTGAGGATCTCATGGTTGGCCGTGGCGTCGATCAAGCGGTCGTTGTTGGTCACTGGGAATGAATTATTGGGGCATGCCCTGTTTAAGTCTTTATAATCTACACACATTCTTAACTTATTCCCCTTTTTGGGAACTACCACCACATTGGCCAACTATTTGGGGTACTTTACCTCCCTAATTGATCCTATTTTGAGAAGTTTTGTTACCTCGTCCTTGATGAACACGTGTTTTACTTCGGACTGAGGTTTCCTTTTTTGCTTCACCAGTTTAAACCTGGGGTCGTCACTCAGTCGATGGGTGGTTATTTCCGGCGGGATCCTTGTCATATCTAAATGGGACCAAGAAAAGCAATCGGTGTTATTGATAAGAAATTGAATGAGTTTTTTTCCTGAGTTCGGGGGTCAATCCCGTCCCTAGGTATACCTTCCAATTTGGGAGATGCTTGATCAAAACAGCTTGTTCTAGTTCTTCAATTGTTGATTTGGTTGCGTCTGATTCTTCGGTGGCAACGAAAGTTCGGGTAGCGTGAAAATCTTCTTTATCGTCCTCGGGGGTTTGTTTGCCGTCCGGCTCCTCCGTGGTGGATGGTATAGTAGTTGGTGCCTCCCCGTGAATCACGGACATGTCCTTCTCCACATGATGTTCTCCATATACCATTTTATGTCGTCTTTTGTTGGAAACTTCATCATTTGATGAAGAGTTGACGGTACTGCCCTCATGTTATGTGTCCATGGCCTTCCAAGCAATGCGTTGTACCTCATGTAACCTTCGATAACATGAAATTTGGTATTCCGAACTATATCCGACATGTTGACCGGTAGAGTGATCTCCTTCTTTGTTTCTTCGCCGGTCATGTTGAAGCCGTTGAGGACTCGGGAGGTAGGTATGATTTGATTGAGCAGTCCGAGCTATTCTACCACCTCCGACCTGATTATGTTGGCCGAGTTGCCTGGATACATGAGAACACGTTTAATTTGGATATTATTCAAGAGAAATGAAATTACCAGCACATCGTTATGTGGACGAGACAAGGTCTTGAAGCCTTCTTCACTGAATGCTAGGATGTCCTCGGGCATGCGGCCCCGAATTTGCCCTTCTATTGCAGCAAAAACTTTTGTCCGCTTGACCATGGGTCCTTGAGGAACGTCGGTCCCCCCAATGATCATATGAACAATGTGCTGAGGTTTTTTCATCCCCTTTCTCCTGTCTGCCTCTCTTTCCTCCCGGGACGTAGCTTCTGAGCTTCCTGTTGGTTTTCTTGGAGCATACTCCCATTAGTGTGGGAGCTTATATCAACGTGTTGGGCATTGAGTGATACCACATCCACGAGAATTGGCTCGGGTGCGTCTCAGGGTTTCGCAGTGGTACACCAGCGCCTGGAACTGCTACACAATTCCCGCTATGGTCCTTAGGACCATTGTTTTCAGGTGCATTTACTGAGTTAGAAATTTTGACCTGAAATCAAAGATTCTTGGACAAGAAAAAGTGTGGGGAATAACTTGCATTTTTCAGTAAACCAGCACTAAAACAATCACTATTATTTTTAGCTCCACGGTGGGCACCAAACTGTTTACCTTGAAATGGTAATTACAATTAGATTTGATTTTGTGGTTCTAAAAATACGTGATTTGTTTTACTACCAGTTGTTAGCAATAGATGCTAAGTGTGAGCTAGGAAAGAAAAGTAAGGGTAAGAGTAAATGCTGTTATTCAAACTGAACGATCATGAATTGGGGCCTCGAGCTAGCCTACGCTGGGCATCGAGGTCAAGCTAAAGCGTTGGACTGGGGCTGGTCGATGAAGAAGTAACAGTTCTGGGAGCCTTGATGGCATCTCTTTATGATCAATGATGAGTAATAAGCGAAGAACAATTAGTGAAACACAATATATGTAAGCAATAAATCAAAGTAGAGACGATGGAGAATGTTTTAGTTAGAGAGCAGAGAATGTTCTTGTTCTTGTATTGAATATCATGTGTGCAAGAAATAACAAGGGCCCCTCCTTTATATAAGAGGGAGAACCCCAACATTGTACATGTATAATTATTACAAAGAAAAGTAGCTGGTACAACTACTTAATGGTCCGATACGGACTTGTACTATTCTTACAGGCGTTGACAGCTTTAAGCATGCGCTTTAGGAATTTCCCACTTGTCCATGATAGCCATTGATTTGTGCTACCCCGAGATCGAGCATAGGGAACCCTCAGGGTCGAACCTCGATCAGTGCCTCGAGCCTACTAGGCTACGAAATGTCATATCGATCATAAAATCTAAGCGTTCGATTTTAGCTGTGTACTCTTCACTCAGCAGCTATTAGCCACATTTTCTCTGTGGACTCTTTTTCATTTAACCCCAATGTAGATTCAGAAGACACATAAGGAATATTACCTGTAGGGCCGGCAATATTCAAATCGAGGTTTGGGGTAATCAGTGTTGATTATTCACCATTACAACCACACTCTGTTGTGCTTCAGAGCTCTCTTCAACTTGTAGACTGGAGACTTCTTGATTTTCTTCTTCCTCTACTATTTCTCCCTCAGCCATTTTTTTCGGCGTGGCAGAATGAGAGGTTGTAGTTACAAACCTCTTTGGGTTTGGAGTTTTGCGACTCCGATAAGAACCAGAACTCGACTGGGTTGAAGAAGAAGCAGTGGGTGGTTGGGAGTCTTGCGTAGTGTTTGGACTAGGTGGCATAGAGGACTTAGACTCTGTCGCCTATGCTTTGTGAGAAGAAGGCACAATAGGGACTATAATGTTAACATTTGAGGCTTCTAGACTCCTAGACATATTGGAGATTTGTTGTGAAGACTTAAGGAAAATGAAGTATTTGGTTTTTGAGAGAAAAAGGGAAATTTTGGCTTTTGAAGTGACTAATGATGAAAGAGACATCGTTTGGGTTTATTTAAAGAGAGTGAGGGACCAGTTAGGAATGGGTATTGATTTTCTGGTAGACGGGTTGTTTAATAACTGGTACAACATTTGGGTGGACAAAGAGAACTAGCATTTTAATGACATGACACTTTATCAGCCGTTACAAAGTTGTGCATGAGAGTACAAAGGAGATACTAACCTGTGTCAAGGGAACCAATTTCCCTGACAGATTTTGTAAATGTGAGACACATCTTTTAACCAAAATGCAATACCATTAGCTTATCGTTTGCTCTATAATTGCCATCTGTGTTGATCTCGTCCAATTCACACCTCAAATTAAGGTTATGAAACAAACGAATGCAATAGTGTTACCCAACAAGGAGTCGGAGTCGAATTTTATAGTGAGCTATACGTGGGAGTTAGGAGTATATATTATAGTACTTGAGTTTGAACTATCTCAATTTACACTTCCACAATTTGGGGTTGTTTCTATATTTATTTTAAACTAAGATTGCAAAGTTAAGAAATGAAAATAAGAAATTGTTTTTTTTTCAAGTTTTGTAAAAAGCCTAGGGCTATGACCATTACCAAGGTGTTTGCCTAATGGGATATAAAACATAATGCCTATTTTGTTGATCGGGGTGTATTGTAGCTATCAACACTCAATTACCCACTCAATACCTCTCGGTCAGAAAGTAATTTTGCCAAATTTGGCTTTCTCAAGACCAAATGGATATTGCACAAAATGGTTGATAAAAGCTCAAGTCAGGTTATTACTATCTCTAGGTTGAACCATTTAATTAGGATTATCAATCTCTCGATTGACCCAATTTTTTGTAGCCAAGTTTTCCTAGACTAATCCCTGTCTTTATCAAGTAGGGACTAAGTCAAATAGGCATGAACAAATGTTTGCAACTATTAATTCCATAAATTAAAGCATGAACAAGGCTAAATAATAAATACCCAACCTTAAACAAGCACTAAATCAAACACCTATAAGGTTTGCATACTAGGATTGAGTCACAATGTTAATAAAAATCTAGCTAATCATGCTTGAAATTGAAGAAACATTGCTAATTAAACTCATATTGTAAAATCAAAATGATAAAATCTATGATAAAATATCCCAACATAAGCAAAACTACTAAAAGAAGTAAAGAGAAATGGCTACTGTAGCTGCTATTTTAAAACTTGACCTAAAAATATGAAACTCGTCTATTTATACAGGAATGGAAATTTTGGACAAAAATGCCCTTCGGGAGGTTCTGCGATCGCAAAATTCCATGTGTGGTCCACAGATTTCTTGTACTTGTCAGGAACTGGAAGTATGAGGCCGCATAATTCTGATCTACGGTCGCATGGCCCTCTTTCTGCGGTCCGCAAATTTGTTATTGCGGGCGCATCTTGCTCTTCTGCAGTCTGCACTTTTACATCTGCGACCGCATAGCATTTCTTCTGCGACCACATAGTCCTTGTGCGGTCCGCACTTTTGGTGGACTTAGAATGCACATTCTCTGAACTTTTCTCTTGGCCTAGCTTTTTCGGCCACACAATTCATGTGCAGACCGCACTTTCCACCTTTTTCTGCTGACCTTTCCTTCATACTCTGCGGCGCCGTAGATATTCTACGGTCTGCACTTTTAAGCTTCTGTGCCTTTTGTATACTTGAGTTCAGATTACTCCTTCTTGAGTGGGATTTCATCTTTGGAGTTCATCTTCCAATATTCCTACAATTACGCACATTTCATCAGCTTTCGGGAACACAACTAAATGCTTTTAGACTAAAACAAAAGCTAAAAAGGCGCTAATAAGTAGACAAAAGCTAAAAAGGCGCTAATAAGTAGTCAAAATCCCCACTTATCAACTCCCCCAAACTTAAGTCTTTTGCTTGTCCTCAAACAAATAAAATAGTTCCCACCTCCAAATGTTAAAGGGCATTATAGCCAACCACGGGTGAATCATTCACACCTCAGTTAGGACCAACAATTACCTACACCACTCATGCATTATTGACAAGAAAACAAGTTAAACATTTATGCACATATAGCTCTAATGTGACATTCGAGCATCAAGGGTTGTCTTAGCTTATCGAGGACTTCTGCTCTATCTTGTAGGTCATGGTGGATCCCAAACTCCTCCTCCTCTACTCTCAATTTGCCAAGTTTGCTTAAGAATTTAGCACTCAATTAAAATTTATGAAAGGCTCAGTCATCTCTATCAAGAGAATGTCACAAGTACAACTTCCGTACCATAAGCTTTCCCCTCATGTAAATCACCATTAATGTAGCTCACTCGGCTCGAAATCAAGTAGGACTTATTTGGGATGTAATGAAGGCTTTTGGATTAGGGATTGATACAATATGGATAAGTGGTTACACCTTCCTTGAGCACTCCATCTTTCAATTCTCGCCTCACACTTTACTGATTCCTTGAGGCACTTTCTTTTCCTTAGGGGATTAGAGAGACCTAACATCACTCTTTATTGATCATTTCATTCATATTTCTCAATGTTTGGGCTCATTGCCTTTCTTTGAATCCCTTCAACTCTTTCATTTATTCACTTTTTGCATTCTTCTTTTTGTTCTCTTCTTTTCTTTGCCTTTCCTTCTCATCATTTCTTTTCTCTTTTGTGCCTTAATATATTTCTTTGATTTCTTTGTCTCTTCCCCAAACTTACATTTTTAGGCAATTATTTCGCATGAGTGTTAAGGAAAGCTTAGCTGCCAAGAGACGATCACTATACAACGGGTAAAGTCTTGTAACATAATTTTCAAATGAGAAAGGCTAAAGGCTTGAAGGGGTTGACTAGGGATGACATCATTGGTAGACAATAGAAAACTTAAACGGGCCAAGGAAAGCCTACAATCACTTCTCAAGCCAAGCAAAACATACGATTTCGCCTTAAAACACATTCAGGGCAAGTTCTAGACCTTTCGCACAAGTACTCGGACTAGCAACAAAGCATCACACTGCTCAAGCAACTAGATTGTTAAAAAGGATAGAGTCGAGTGCTCACAACGACCACATTCAAGATTAAAGATCGCTATGGTCCGATTAGACCACTCGATGGTATCAAAGTCAACACAAGAGTCACTAAGTCACTAACTAGAGCTATTTCCTTTTGAAAATCATTGTCTCTAACCATAAGCACATAGTTAAATGTGTTGGTACCAAATGAAGCATGTTTGACTCTTCGAGTTTGACTTAACCCGGACTTTTTATTCATTATTACTACTATAACTACCTAGACACCAAAGATGGACTCAATCCCTTAAGAAGGTTGTCACGCTATCCATCATTGGGAAGATTTGCCCAGTTCACACAAAAACTACCTTTGGAAAGAACCGTGGCATTAAGAAAATGTAAGGCTTATTGTCCACTAAAACATAAAAAAGCTACTAATTCAATAAGAAGCTATTAAATTAAAAAGAAGCTACTACATTAAACATTAACTAATAAGAAAACAAAATAAATAAGCTACAAAGAAAATTGTTGAAAGCCTAACGAATAAACATAATGAGAGAGGAAAAGAGAGAATATATACATCATGAGAGAAATGAGAGAATATATACAGAATAAGAAGAAAGAAGAAAATACTGTCAGTTATTACAAACCAAATGTCTCAGAATCATCATCCAAATTGATCAAATAAACTCCACCAACCCCCTCCCCCCGAATAAAAATAAGCATTGTCCCCAATGCTTAACAAAATAAGAGCAAGGAAAGGTAAAAGTAAAGAAGACTCCCTATGTTGCCTTGGACATCTCTGTGTCCATAGTAGCATCACTGCCCTCAGTCTCCTCTAATTGGATCTCATCATCCTCGACTTTGGGAGTAGCTTAGTTGGTGAACATCTGGTGTATAGTGTGGTAGCTAGGTCTGGCTCCTCAGACTGGGCAATTGGTGCCACTAGAGGTAATAGTGCTGCTAGTGCTGAGAAAGCTGGATTCATCAGCATGTCATATGGAAGATCTCCAACTCCTGTAATCTTGGCAACCTCTCTCCGGAGCCTATCAACTGAATTTTTGGAAACCTGGGACTTTCTCATTTTCTTGACTTGCTTTCCCCGCTCCTCAATCACTGATCCATACTCTTCCAAAGTGTTCATTATAGTGGTCTTATTCTCCAGGAGCTTCTTCAATATCTCCTCCACTGTCGAAGGAATCTAGGGTGCTGGAGTGGATGACTGCGCTACAACAGTACTGGATATGTTAGACAACTTTGCAGTGGCTGTTTGTATCCAGTTGTTAAGGCTCACCAATGTTTGGGAGACTCCAGCGCAAAGATTGGAGCAGTTGGCATAGGTACCGGCTTCAAAGCCGAGGTGGGAGGCACTAAGGCTGAAGGTGGGGGCATGACAGCTGCATTGGCTGAAGGTTCTGCTGAAGTAGATGGCATATCGGTTGTCTCTGAAGGTATAATCAGATTGGCTAATGGTGATGGTTGTGTGCATCCATCAGAGAATACCATGAGAAGGGATTCTTAACCAGAACCTTCGTGTCAAAATCTTTTGGCTCAACCCGTCCATCTGTAAGGTGCTTAGTGATGGTTTTTGATACAGGTAGGAGGTATCAGCTTTCCTGGCGACCTTAGACATGTTGGCCGACATCACGTCACCCACATTGATTGGGTACCCAGCCATAATAGAGGCGACTATAATTGCCCGCTGAATAGGAAGGTTTGTTTCGTTCTGGAACAGATCTAGTCCGATGCATACAAATGTCTGTCATCCTTTTTCCTTGAAGTTCAAGGTGTTTTGCTGAATATGAACCCCTGTTTTGATCCATAGTGGCGATGGTACCAAGGTTGCAAGAATCTCAGCTAGCCATGGGCGAGCTGTATCTCCCATTGCCTGCTTTTCTGAGTATTGCACAGGCTCAACGTCTTCAAACCCCAATTAGGTGTTCAAGGTATTCTGGTCAAATCTCACCTTCAGATTCCTCACTTTGGCCACTTTGGTTCCTTTCTTTATGTGTGCCACATTGGCATAGAATTCTTAGACCATATACTCCTTTGCATCCACTACACTCTGGGTGATCCACCCCTTCCGCTCTCGGAACTGTCTCAATACTACCGAATTGTGCTTGTCAAGGTCCTTCAGTTGGAACTATTGCTCAATAGTGAATGATGTCACCGAACACCATTCGCGGAAGCTATTAAAGGTAGCTAGACTAACAAACCGGTCCCCCAAAACCTCTTTCTTCTTCGACCTCTCAAGGCCGGCAACCCTGGTATCACCCCCTAGGCCATCATCCAGAATCTCATCAACTGAAGTCGATAGTGCCTCAGGGACATGTGTAGAGGAAGGCTCCGAAGCCTTACTGACACTCTCCGAAACCTTGGAGATGCTATGTGATAAAGATGGCTCGTCCTTTTGTCGATACCTTCCTGGAGGCTTTGATTGGGCAGCTGCTCTTCAACTGAGTTGCCCTCCGATGCTTCCCTAGATGAGGCATAAGAACTGGATTCGGAGGGCTATGCATTTCTTCCTCGGCCAACTGTGACCTTCTTTGTTATAATATTTTTGAGGGCGAGGGTGATGTCACCAAAAATCACACTACAAATATAGGTCATGAGGTGGTCGAAGCAATAAGAAAAACCCAATGCAAGTCGGGGTCGAATCCACAAGGAGTTAGATATGAGATTAGGTATATAGCTTGAATAGGTGTATGATGTGCCCAAGATTGCACTTCAACATTTTCAGTTGTTGTTTCTACTTCTACTTTTAAATTATTGATTATAATTGAAAAGTTAAGAGACAATATTTTTGGTGTTGTTGTTTTTCAAGTTGATAAAAGATCTAGGCTGTGACTTCCACCTAGGTTGTTACCTAACGGGTTGTTAACTCTAGGGCAAGTTTGATTGGTCAGGGTTGTAATATAGCAATCACATGCAATTACCCACTCAATACCTCTCGGTAGTTAGAGTGATTTTGCCTAATTTGTCTTTCTTAAGTCCAAATGAGTATTGCACAAAATAAGTGATAAATTCTCAAGTCGGGTCTTGCTATCTCTAGATTCAACCATTTAATTGGGGCTATCAATTTCTTGAGTTCGGCCCAATTCCTTGTTAGCCAAGTTTTTCTAGATTTAGTCTCTCTTTCTCAAGTAGAGACTAAGTCAAATAGGTATGAATCAATGTTTGCAACCATTGATTCTTGAATTCATGCAAGAACTAGGCTAAATATCACTACACCAATCACAAACAAGCCCCAACTCTAACACCCATTAAGTGCCCACAGTAGGATTTGGTCACAACTATGGCTAGAAATTTAGCTACTCATAAAATATGCAAAAATTAAAGACGAAATTAAGATAGAATGCATAATAATTGATTAGGAAAAGAAAATCTAATGTTTAGAAGCTAATCTGTACAATATTACTCAAAACAATAAATAAAAACGGCCCAGGTGCTCTATAATCATACAACTTGACCTAAAATGACAAAAAGTTCTATTTATATCAAGCTGAAAATACCTGAAAAAATTGCCCCTGTGGAGGTTGTGCGGCTGCGCAATTATGTGTGCGGTCTGCACTTTGAGTCTGACTTGTCAACTGGGCCTCCTGGGGTGGCATAAAAGTGGGATGTATCCGCACTTTATTTGATTATGCAGACCACACATTTTTGAGTGCGGCCGCACACTTAAACTTGGGCTGGATAATAGCTCTCTGATTCTTCTCTTCTGCAGGCCGCATAATTGTGAGTGGGGCTGCAATTGTCATACTGCGGTCGCACAATCATGATGCGGTCCGCATATCTTCAGCCTGCCCAAAAACGAACTCTCTAAATCTCCTCTTCTACGGCCGCACAATAATTGTGCCCGCATACTCTGAAGGAAATCTGACAATGCTCTCTCATTGTTTGCGGCCGCACACAGTATTGTGTGGTCTACACTGTAGGCTTTTTTGCCTTGTTTTGGTCCTTGTCCACTTTCGACTCCTTTATGAGTTGATTTTGACTTCTCTTACTCATTTCCTAATATTCATGAACGAAAGCACATTTCATTAGTTCTCGGGAATACCTTTTAGCATTTTTAAGCTAAAATTTAAGTAAAAGAGAGCAAATAAGCGATCAAAATCCCTACGTATCAACACCCCCAAACTTAAGATTTTGCTTGTCCTTAAGTAATTAAGGAAATTCCCACCTCCACTAGAAAAAGGGATATTTCAGATGGCCTAAGGTGAATCAATCACATATCAATTGGGACCAACAATTACTCATTACATGTATGAATTATCAACAATGCAATGATTTGACTTTTTGAGTACAATAGTTCTAATGTAACACTAGAGGATCAAGAGTTGACTTTATTCATCAAGGAAGCTCACTCTTTCATGTAGGTCATTGTGGATCCCATACCCCTCCTCCTTTACTCTCCATTAACATATCTCATGTTAGAATGTAACACCCGTAGCAAGGGTTGTGAAAGGTTTGCTCATCTCTTTCAAAAGAATGTCACAAGTCCGGCTCTAAGTACCATAAGCTTGTCCCTCATGTAAATCACCACTAATGCAAACTCACTCAACTTGAAATCATGTAGGGCTTTTTGGGGATGCAATGAAGGCTTTTTTTGGATCAAGGTAAGAATTGATGTAATAGAATGGGTTCATCTTTCCTAAAGCACTCCATTTTCTCTTTTTGGCTCATACTTTATCGACTCTTTCAGTCAACTTCTTTTTCCTCGGGGGAACTAGAGAGATGTAACATCACTCTTTATTGGTTATGACATTAATTTTTCTCCTTTTCTATTTACAACATTCCTTTCATCATTGTTTTCTTTAAATCCCTTCAACTTTCTACTTCATTCACGTTTTTTTGTATTTTTTTTTTGTTCTTTCTTTCTTTTCTTTGCCTTCCCTTTTATTCATTTCTTTCTCTTCTTTGTACTTTCTATCACTTTCAAACTTCTCGTCTCTCCCCCAAACTTATGTTTTTGTAAATTGTTTCCCAGGAATGCTAAGGAAAGATCATGTGCCAAGAGAGGGTCATTACAAAACGGATAAAAGTTTGTAACGTTGTTATTGAAAGAAAAAGGGCTTAGGCTCAAATGGGTTTACTAGAGATATCACATTGGTAGGCTATGGAAGATTTCAAACTTCAAATTGGATCAAGTAGAGCCTACAATCATTTCTTAAGCCAAGCTAAACTTAGGATTTCACCTAGAAAAACATTCGGGGCAAGTTCTAGACTATTAGCACGAGTACTTGGACTTGCAATTCAATACCTCACTTCTCACGCTGCTGGATTTCTAAAGAGAACGGAGTCGAGGGCCCACAACAACCCTAGTTAAAATTGAAAATCACAAATGGCTCGACTGAACCACTCGATGATTGTTTTAGTCAACACAAGAGGCAAAAGGTCACAACTAGAGCGATATTCTGCCAACAATTTGTTTTTAATGATAAGGCTGTAGGTAAATGTGTTGGTACAAAGTGCAACATGCTTGAGACCCTTTTATTCATTACTACTATATTTTCCTAAACATAAAAGAAAATAGACTCAATCCCTTAAGAAGGTTGTCACGCCATCCATTGTTGGGAAGAGCCACCCGATTCACATAAAATTCACCTTTGGAAAGAACCGTGATATTAAGAAAACCAAAGGCTTATTGTTCACACAAATGTAAAAAGAAGCTAACAAATCGAAAAGAAGCTACTAAGTAAATAAGAAGTTATACTACTAAGGACAATAAACTAAAGAAGCTATGAAGTAAACTACAAAAAGTAAAACAAATGACTATACGAACCGAGGGGAAAATGAACATATACATCAAAGGAAAGGAGGAATATATACATAACCAAAGAGAAAATAAAAATAAAAGAAAAATAGTATAAGAGTTATTACAGGTCAAATGTTAATGTCAAATCAATCAAAATAGACCACCCCCCGAATAAAAATAAGCATTGTCCCCAATACTTATCAAAAATAAGATCAAGAAAGGGTAGAGAGTTAAAAGAACTCCCTATGTGGTCTCAGTCTGCATCGCATCCCCATCACCCTCGATCTCCTCTAACTGTATATTATCAAAACCTGGTTGAGGGACAATAGGGTTGCTGAGCATCTGGAGCATCTCCTCAGCGGTGTGGGCAGTAGCATCCAACTGTTCAGACTAGCTGACTGCTGCCTCTGATGCCTTGGGTACTGCTGGTGTTGCCTATGCTGCTGGCTCCATAAGCAGGTCCAATGGTAGATCTCCTGCAAATTCTATGTTGGCAATCTTTTTTCTCAACTTCTCCATTGACTTCTTTGACTCCTGAGACTTCTGCATCTTCTTTGCTTGCTTTCCCAACTCCTCAATGACCTCCATATGTGCCACCAACGTCTCCATAATGGTCTTCTAGTTGTCCAGATTCTTCTTCAATATTTCCTCCACTGATGGAGGTACCTGTGGTGCTGCTAGGGCAGAAGACTATGTTGCAACAACACTAGATATGTCAGAAAGCTTTGAAGTAGTTGCCTGCTTCCAATTGTTTCGACTCGCTAATGTCTGGGAGACTCGCAGTGTAGTATGTGGATAAGTGGATGAGGCTGGCACTAATAACAAAGTTGATGGTCTAGAAGAAGAAGATGGTGGCATGGCTGCTGTCCCAATAGAAGGACCAACTACTATGGATGTTGTGGCATATGTGGAAGGCTCAACAGCTAAATCAATAACTGCTACCGTTGGCTCCTCAGACTGGACAACGGAGGTAGTTGCTTTACCCTTGAACTTCGGAAGAAGAAGAAAGCTCAACAGAAGAGAAGGTGGTGGCATGGCTACTGTCCCAATAGAAGGACCAGCTACTATGGATGGTATGGCATATGTGGAAGGCTCAACAACTGAATTAGTAACTGCTACCGTTGGCTCCTCAGACTGGACAGTAGAGCTAGTTGCCTTACCCTTGAACTTCGGGTTGTTAGCACCCTATAGGTGGTACTATGAGAAAGTCTTCTTGGCCTTTACTTTAGTATCATACTGCCTCGGCTCTACCTTTTGATCATTGAAATACGTTGTGAGGAATTTTGGGTAAGGGTAGGATCTCTCATCTTTTTAGACAGCTAGAGTGATGTTTGTTGACATTATGGTACCCACATTTATCTGGTAGCTAGCCATAATTAAGGCCACCAAGATAGCTCGGGGAAGTGGGAGGTTGTTCTCATTTAAGCACGAATCAATATGGCTTCACACAAAGATCTGCCACCCTTTTGCTTCAAAGTTTAGGACGACCCGGACTATGAAAACTCCTACAGCCATAGAGGTGTTGTTCCTCGAATATCCAAAAATCTCACCTAGCCACGGGCGAGCTGCATCACCTATAACTAGCTTTTCCATATACTGGACCGCCTCGACTTCTTCAAATCCCACATAAGCATTTAGAGCACACGAGTCTAATATGATTTTTAGGTTTCTCACTTTTGTCACCTTGGTACCCTTCTTAATGTGAGATACATTGGCATAAAATTCTTTAACCAAGTGCTCATTTGCATCTATGACACTGTGGGTGAATCATTTACATCTCTTTCACTCCCGAAATTGTCTAAGGACATTAGGGTTATGAATGTCCAAATCCTTTATTAAAAATGATCGCTCAAGTGTGAGCAATCTCTGGGGCCACCACTCTCTGAATTTGTTAAAGTCAATTAAGTTGACAAATCTGTCTTCCCACATATCTCTCCTTCTTGAACTCTCTAAACCCCTCACTCTAGTATCACCTGCTCTACCATCATCTAATCATCATCATCTTCTATATTGATTGGTACGGTCGGGGCATATGAGAAAGAGGGCTCTGAATCTTGACTACCTGCCTCTGAACCCTCAGAAGAACTAGCTGAGGTGGAGGATTCGTCACAGAGTTGGTATCTCCCTTGAACTTTTTGTGATTGGGCTTCCGATTGTGCTTGCATAGAGTTACCCTCAGAAGCTTCCCTAGATAGGAGATACTCACTGGATATCAATATCAATTCTCACTTCTTCATTAGATTGAACCACATTGCTTGGAATTTTATCTCCTTGAACAACAACATCTTCATCCACAATTCATCTTGGATTTAAGGTGGTTGCGTCTCCACCTTTTCCACTTCTTGTGGTCATGAATATAGCATGTCCCATTTTTTTTTCGCCCTTCGCGTTTACCATCGTATCACTTGGTAGTGCCCCCTTAGGATGAGTATTCAAAGCTTGCGAGATTTGGCCCAATTGTACCTCCAAATTGTGAAAAGAAGTGTTGTGCAATTCTAGTTGAGCATCGGAGTCGGTATTCTTCTCCACCATTTGTTTAAACATGCTCTCAATTCTACCTATCTCATTGTAATAAGAGCTCGGACCTTGAGAAGGATTTGGAGGTGGATCGCTTGGTTGTTGAAACATCGGGGGCCTTTGAAAACCCGACCCCCGATTGTTGTTGTTGTTGTTGTTCCACCTTCCTTGGTTATTACCTCACCAATAGCCTTGATTATTGCCGCTCCAATTGCCTTGATTATTTGGATTATTCCAATTTTCTTGATTGCCGTGACTGTTCCAATTCCCTTGGTTGTTCCAATTCCCTTGGTTGTTTTGATTGTTCCAACCACCTTGATTGCTTGAATTCCAATTTCCTTGATTTCTTTATGGTCGCCATTATTGTTGATTTTGTCCCTGAGCATTGTTTCTTTGGACTTGATAATTGTTGACATATTGCAATTCGTTGTCTTGCTCATTAAATGGATCACCCTGTTCATACCTACTATCATCTTGCATGAATTGTTCTGGATGGCTTTGTATTTGTTGACCTTTTTGCCGTCTCTTGTTTATCATCATATTTACACCTTCCATTGCATTCACTTGTTTCGGCCCTTGAACTTATTGAAGCTGAGCTTTATCCAATTGGTTCATTGTAGTTGTCAACTTGGCAATAGCTTGCCCATGATCATGTAGTTACTTGTGTAGGTGAATGACATTTGGGTCACCTTGAGGAACATTGGCTCTACTTTTCCATGCCGATAAGGTATCCGCCATCTCATTCAAAATTTCACAAACTTTGGCATAAGGCGTATTCATGAAGTTCCCATCGACGAGTTGATTAACCACACATTGATTTGTTGTGTTGATCCCCCTATAAAAGGTTTGTTGGATCATGACCTTGGTCATATCATTGTTCGGGCACTCTTTAACCATGGTACGATATCTTTCCCAATTCTTGTGCAATGGCTCATTGGTTTCTTTCTTGAACGCAAGAATCTCATTCCGAAGTGTCGCCATATGCCCCAGAAAGAAGAATTTGGCAATGAATTTTTTTGCCAACTCATCCCATGTATGGATGCAATAATTGGGCAATCTCTCTAACAGTCCATTGCCTTTCCTTGTAGAGAAAAAGGAAATAACCTCAACCGTAATGCGTCCTCGAAGACATTAGTTTGCTTGCTCCCCCAACAAGTATCGATGAACCCTTTGAGATGCTTATAAGCATTTTGAGTCGGAGCCTCGGTGAAGAATCCCCGTTGCTAAAGTAGTGTAAGCATCACATTGGTTATTTGGAAGTTGCCCACCCTAATGTGGGGTGGGACTATAGCACTTGCATAACCCTCATTTGGCAACACCTGGTGACCTGCCGCTCTTGGCAGAGGTGGGGAGCGATGGGAACATTATCATGAGGTGGTCGGCCTCGCCTATTTACTTGAGGTTCAGGAGGAACCTCATCCATTTGGTCATCATCCATGTTCTCCCCCATGGGCAAATTCCCGATGCGCTTGTTGTTAAGAGCCATTCTCGTATGTAAAATCAATTTAAAAACAAAGTTAGTGACTTGGAAGGAAAATAAAACAAATCACACAAAAACCTAGATATATAGCTAAATCCATTTAACTCCCCCGCAATGGCATAAAAAATTGATGTCGCCCAAACTCACACCACAAATATAGGTTATGAGGCGGTCGGAGCAATAATAAAAATCCAACGCAAGTCAGGGTCGAATCCATAGGGAGTTTGATATGGAATTACATTTATAACTATAATAGGTGTCTGATGTGCCCAATATTGCACTTCCACATATTCAGTTGTTGTTTCTACTTCTACTTTTAAACTATTGATTGAAATTGAAAAGCTAAAAGACAATATTTATAGTGTTGTTGTTTTTCAAGTTGATAAAAGATCTAGGGCTGTGACTTCCTCCTAGGTGGTTACCTAACAGGTTGTAAACTCTAGGGCAAGGTTGATTGGTCACCCCAATTCCTTGTTAGCTAAGTTTTCCTAGATTTAGTCTCTCTTTCTCTAGTAGAGACTAAGCCAAATAGGCATGAATCAATATTTACAACCATTGATTCTTTAATTCACGCAAGAACCAGGCTGGATATCACTACTCCAATCACAAACAAGCCCCAACTCAAACACCCATTAGGTACCCACACTAGGGTTGGGTCACAACCCTAGCTAGACATTTAGATACTCATAAAAAATGCAGAAATTAAAGAAGAAATTAACATAGAATGCATAATAATTGATTAAGAAAGAAAATCTAATATTTAGAAGCTAATCTAGTACAATATTACTCAAACAGTAAAGAAAAACGTCCTAGGTGATCTATACTCATGAAACTTGACCTAAAAATGACTAAAAGTTCTATTTATACCGAGCTAACAATATCTGACAAAATTGCCCCTGCGGAGATTGTGCGGCTGCAAAATTATGTGTGTGGTCCGCACTTTGAGCTTGACTGGTCAACTGGGCCTCCTGCGGTCGCATAAAAATAGGATGTGTCCGCACGTAATTTGATTATGTAGACCATACATTTCTGCGTGCCATCGCACACTTGAACTTGGTCTGGAACATGGCTCTCTGATTCTTCTCTTCAGCGGGCCGCATAATTGTGAGTGTGGCCGTACTTGTCATCCTGCGGCCGCACAATTATGGTGCGATCCGCATATCTTCAGCCTACCCAAAAACCAACTCTCTGAATCTCCTCTTCTGTGGCCACACAATAACTGCGCGGTCGGCATACTCTGAAGGAAATCTGACAGTGCTCTCTCAATGTTTGCGGCCGCACACAGTATTGTGCGGTCCGCACTGTAGGCCTTTTTGCTTTGTTTTGGTCTTTGTCCACTTTTGACTCCTTTATGAGTTGATTTTCACTTCTTTGGATCATTTCCCAATATTCCTGCAAGAAAGCACATTTCATTAGTTCTCGGGAATACCTTTAAGCATTTTTAGCTTAAATGCAAGTAAAAAAGAGCAAATAAGCGGTCAAGTGCAAATAAACAATAAACTCACAGTGTAAGAGGGGTAAAGTACTTTTGCATCAACCCCTAGAAGGTTCACCCCTCCCCTTTGAAGTATCTCCATAGCCTCGAGATCTAACCATTATTTGTAACAAGCAGCAACATGAATCAGTTGCAATTCAAGTGCAAATAGACAGTAAACTCACAGTGTAAGAAATACTTGTAGGGTGAGGAGGTGCGTTCCGCACAATTTCCAGTGCGGCCATAGGTTGTGCTGTGCGGACCGCATAAATGGATCTTGTGACCGTAGAATTGGTGTTGCGGTCCGCAAATCTATTAGTGCGACCCAGAACTACGGTGCAGTCCGCACTTTTATCATTACGGCCACACAATAGATATCCCAAAATTTCAACTCTCTAAAGGCAGGGATTGGGTTGTTTTTCAGCTGCACTCACTTTTCTGCAGCCGCGATGGGGTTTCTGTGGTCCGCAAATTTTCAAGTGTTATTCGAACATTCATTCTTGAACAATCCCTCTAATCTCAATTTCTGCAGACCGCACAATTTCTTGTAAGGCCGCAGAATACAAAACATTTACGCACAGAGGCCTAAGGTTTTTATTTTTAGAACAAATTCGATATGGTATTAACAATTAAGCATGAAAATTAAGTTACCCACCCCCAAAGATTAATTATCAGTCTACCCATAACATATTCACCCCACATAGACTAAGAAACTCAGCATGCCCTTTACTGAAGTTGTAGGTGGAAGTTTATAAATCACCTCAATCATTGCCTTGTCGACTTCAATACCATTCTTTGAGATATTGTTCCCAAGGTCAATGCCTTCCTCGACCATGAAAAGACATTTCTCCCAATTGAGTATCAAATTTGTTTCTTCACATCTTGCCAAAACTTTATCCAAGTTTGCGAGACAATCGTCAAAATAATTCTCGACCACCGAAAAATTATCCATGAAAACTTCAAGATAATCTTCCAACATGTCCTGAAGATTGCCATCATACACCTTTGAAAAGTTGTTGGTGCATTGCACAACCCAAATGGCATCTGCTTGAAAGCAAAAGTACCATAAGGACATGTAAAGGTAGCTTTCTCTTGATCCTTCGGAGTAATAAAAATTTAGTTGTAGCCGGAATACCCATCAAGGAAACAATAGAAAGCACAGCCGGTTAATCTATCAAGCATTTGATCTAGGAAGGGAAGTGGAAAATGATCCTTCCTTAAGAATTTTTTGAGCTTACTATAGTCCATACACACTCTCCAGCCGGTTACCATTCTTGTAGGAATCAACTCATTCTTGTCATTGGTGACCACCGTCATGGCCCCTTTCTTTGGGACACATTGAACCGGAGAAGCCCATGAACTATTGGAAATGGGGTAGACAACCTCGATATCCAATAACTTGATGATCTCCTTTTTGACAACCTCTTGCATGGCTTCATTAAGTTTCCTTTGATGTTCAATAGATGGTTGGGCACCTTCCTCCAAATTAATCTTTTTCATGCAAAATGCGGGGAATATCTCTTGAATATCTGCCAATATCCATCCAATATCCTTCTCTCTCTTTTGTAGCACCACTAATGTCCTGCACATTAATCAAACAAGAGGAAAGAATAACCGGTAAAGTAGAAGAAGGGCCAAGAAATTCAAACCAAAGATGTGGAGGTAATGGCTTCAACTTCAAGATAGGAGGCTCTTCAATTGATGGCTTTGTAGGAGAAGTTATCCTATTTTCAAAATCCAAGGACAATTTGGTGGGTTCATAAGTGTATGACCCATTCATTGCAAAAAGTTCACACATTCTACGAAGCCATCCATACCGTTATCATCAAAGTTGAGCAAGACGGCATCGAACATATCATTAACATTTATCACATCACTTATTTCATCCACAATCACATCGTCAAGTCAACGAAAGAGCACACCTCATTGCTATATGGTTGCCTCATGGACTTACACACATGGAAAACCACTTTTTTATCACCAACCCGGAAGGTAAGTTCTCCGACTTTAACATCTACTAGAGCCTTTCCCATAGAAAGAAAAGGTCTTCCAAGAATAATCGGCACCTCATAGTCCACTTCACGATCAAGAATGAAAAAATCTGCCGGGAGAATGAATTTATCAACATGAACCAAACATCCTCAATCACTCCCAATTGTTTCTTTATGGTACTATCGGCCATTTGTAATATTATAGATGTGGGTCTTGGTTTCCCAATTCCCAAAGTCTTGAATACCGAATAGGGCATCAAATTGATACTTGCCCCAAGTTCACAAAGAGCTTCAAAAAACTCGGCATTTCCAATGGTACAATGGATTGTGAAAGCACCAGGATCTTCCAATTTAGGAGCCATTGAATGAATAATTGCACTCACTTAGTGAGTGACTTTGTGTTACATCCCGCAATATTACGTCAATGTTATATTCTGCAGTATTATATTACAATGATGTTACACCCCGTAGTATTACGTAAATGTTAGGTTTTGTAGTATTATATTACAATGATGTTATGCTCCACAATATTATATTACGATGATGTTACACCATGTAGTATTGTACGTTGAAATTGTGATAAGATAATTGGCCCCAGCTCAAGGACACAATTATTTTGGGATTATAAATATTATGCTATATCAAACAAGTGATAAGTAAATTTGTGAAGGTGAGAGGGTAAGAGAATATAAGGAAATAAGTTTTTATCGAAGTTTGGCATTTTGAGAAAATACGGTCCGAACTATAATACCCGGTATTTATGGACTAGTTCCATATAAGGCACCACATGATCATGATGGTATGATGTATAAAGTGTGTTAAAAATGAGTAGTATTTTAAGTAATTTGAGATAATTCTTAATTATATGGGTAATTGGTTAATTATTAGTTTAATGGGAGATTAACCATGTAATTAATGATTTGTGGATAATTAATAGGTGGGGACAATGCCCCCCACGTGGCAGCAACTGGAAAAGATCTAATAACTCTTGACTTTAGGCAATTAAATAAGAAGGACACATGGATAATACATTCATTGCAAACACGTAGAAGGGAAGTTTACATTAGTCATCTTTACACTTATATTCAATTGAGATCAAAATTCATTTGGAGGGGATTTGGGACTGCCACTCTTTCTTCTAACTCTAGATCGTTTGGTAGAGCTCAGTTGTAAGAACTCAATTTCCTAAATTCTATCTTATTCGTAATACGACGATTCCTACATCCAGAAAGACGGTTGGTAAGAGATATAGCTGTGGAAGAGTTGTGTCAGAGGAACTCGATTTTTGCATCATGCTTATGATGAATAAGTATGAGGTATTCACCAGATCATGTGTGTATTATGGCATGTAAGCTTCTTTAAAAGGATCCCTAAAGCAAGAATATCTATCCACCCATATGATGAAAAACAATGAGAGATTCAGAAGGTATATACAAGCTTCAACTAGTAAAATAAGCAAGATGAGAAGGGTACGAGGTACCCAGTTAATGAAGATTATCGGTATTTTCAACTCAAGCAGAAAAATATATGCATTGTGAGTTACCTTCAATAGTAACAGAAGTAGAATAAGAGACAGACGGATATCAGGATCCGATTGGGGTGGGAGTGACCCGAAATGGTGGATGGATTTTTTGCATTAGTTGACATTTCTGAAGGATATTACAAAAGTGCTAATAGATCTCCTTGTGAGATACGCAGATGGTGCACTCTAGAATATTACTAAATGTAAATACTAGCATGATCAAAAATTCAGAAGATAGGTACTAAAAGATTGGAAGGGACAAATATTACCTTTGTGTGCTCCTGTCCCTAGTAGAGCGAGAATGTTGAGCAACCCGAAGAGCCACTGGATAGAGCAAAGGGGAGATAAAAGCAAAAGAATGTCTTGTTGAAGTTTTCAGAATAAAGTGATAGACATAAATGTTACGAGGAAATAAGAAGAGAGTCAATGAAGCATTATGAGTAACATATGATACATGGATGACAACAATAGATCAAAAAGATTACAGTATTATAGAGTCTATAGTCAAGTGAAGGAAAAGACGAGAGGTGACAGGCCTTGAGACAACAAAAGAATATAGGCCATAAAGTTATCTCCTCATTTCAAAAAAATAAGTTCGTGACTCTAACGCGATTACCAAAAGGAAAAATTAGACCCCCAGAGTAATAGAAATCAGTATGGACTGGTGAATAAAATAAACTGAACATGAATTAGTGACTAGGTGATCTAATAATGGTTGGCATCATGAGAATTTCAGAATGCGTTATGAAACTAATAGAATGAAAAATAGAAGTAGATTCATGGGAAATTCAGAGAATGACCATTCAGGAAAACGCTTCCCTAAAGCAAGCAAGGCGAGCAAAGTTAGGCTTAAGGGACTATATGTGCCAGTTACACTAGGTGTCACCCTCGTGAATAAGGAATTTTGTTATCCTTGGCACAAAAGGATTTGCGCAAGGCGAGTAAGGGTCGTTGATAATGTGAAAAGAAGCCAAAGATAAAGAGGTAAAACATCTATATGTAGATAATCGTAGTACTAAATCTTAGCACCTTCCTAAAAGGGGGAATATGGAGTGATGTAGCATTAAGTCAGAATTAAGTGGTTGTAGTAACTATGGAATAATAAACAAAGAATGCGATAAGACTGAGAAAAGGGATAAGATTGCACTTATTCAAATCCTAAAGATATGGTACAATTCCAGAACATTATGCAATCACGACGTCAAGGAAAGGAAGTATGGGTTCCTGCCCCACATATTATTGATAGATAAGGAGCTAGTGTGAGACGTAAGCTAAGACAAAGAAAATAACCCAAGAGAGATTACACGGAATATTGATATGAGCATGGTCCAATGAGTAGTTAGTAGTTGATTCAGGAAGGGCCTAGTTATGGCTAGACAAGAGGACACAGACGAATCAGCAGATTGTGCGAGATAAATATAGTAAACCCCAATATAATGAATTCAGCCTCACGGTTATGACATTGTAATACTTGAGATATATTCAGATAGGAGTTGGGGTAGTTAAAGGTGACGTATAAGTGTTATGAAAATAAAAGAGAGTTCCACTAGGAAACAATCAAAATATCAGTTCAGAAGCAACTGTACAAGCACACGGGTGTGGAGTTAAGTAACTACGGATAATTATAGGTGAGTACGAACATAAAAATTCTATCAGGAATGCAATGTAATGAGTTCACAACTAGTCAGAGGATCCTTTCTAAATACTACAATGATAGACTAGCTTAGGAAGTAAAAGAAGGATTCAACCTAAGCTCAGTAACCCAAGGAGGAAATGATCTTATAACAACAGTCTCACAACAACAGTGTATGCACTCTATAAGAAAATGGCACCTACGGTGGCTAATGGATGGGAAGTAAAATCAAAAGTGATATTCAAGACCATATGAGTTGCACGAAAATTCTAGCATGTGTGGGAACTAAGATAAGCTATGTATGCACGCAACAAGGGGCAGAAAGTCCAGGAAAAGTAATTACCCACGTTTAAAAAAAGCTGAGATGGAAAGAAAGGAACTATTTGATCAATGATACAGAGTTAGTTACGTTATGAACACACTTAAGAGTTTGGAATATTTTCCATGCAGCATATATGTTGACAATTATATAGCCACAGAAGAGTTTGGTATAAGTTAAAAGGAAGAATTGAGCCCAGGTTAGAGACAAAGAATTGAATTGTTAAAAGATTGTATCATGGATATTCCATAGTGCCCATGAAAGGATAAAAATAATAACTAATACCATGAGCCGCAGATCAGAAGATAACTTAAGCCTACATAAAAGTTGATCGGAGAAAAGAGGAAACTAAGGAGTTACATCAACTAAGTAATTCAGGAGTTTGATTATTGAATCCAAAATTAAAGAAATAGTGATTAAGATCATTGCAGAATTACTCTAATATCAGAGGTACAAGAGAGATAGTACAATAACCATATTCATTAACGACTCTACGATAAAGCCAGTTAGAAGAAGTACCAGCCTCATAAGAAGACAATATGAAGCTCTCACCGGATTGTGTATGCACCAGAGGTGCAGGTTTTATAATAGAGTTTCAAGTTGTATATGTGAATTATATCTATGTGGAAGGAAGTTCATGAGAGAGATAGAAGACGTGATGTGAGATTTTAAGGTAAATAAGATAAAGATGAACAACATACGAGATACTAAGGTGCAGAAGGTGTGAATAGTTCGTACCACAGATAGAAGAGTATCAAAGAATGATAGCGCTGTCGTCAGTGGCATATCTTCCAGTGAAAGATTTTTAGGTATCGAAAGGTCCAACTAAAAGAGTAAAGAAGAATTAGAGAGGATGTGATGTCTTGATTGATGTTCTAAAATAACACAAGGAAATCTATAGTTCAAGCAAGTTGAAGAAAGGTTGCGAGAAGTATAAATAGATATGTATAGGTCACAAGCTAAAGTATGGTAAAGGGAAAAGGTTTTAGGAAAACAGGAGTAAGGATAAGAAAGGGCGAGTGAGAAGATGACGAGAATGGATAAGTCCTTGGGATTAAGCCCATGAGAACTAGAATTATAGAAAGCTCAGTATAGCCTAAATATACTCAAAGGAGCCTAAGTCTAGTAGAATTTAAAATATATGGAATGCTGCCAGAATAAGGGTGTAATTGTGATAGATAATGATGATGTTTGGGCCTTCGATTGAGTAATGATTTCATGAACAGGATTAGAATACCCAAATAAGGTGAGTCACATTGGGATGCTATAAAATACAATCATGGAAGTATAGTATTGCCCATGGGTGTATCAAGCTAATTACTCTAGATGTCCCCGATGAGACATAAGCCCTAGCGGAAGTGTTACATAAGAGATCAAGTTATCAGTGCTAGATGATAGATCAACATTAAGTTGAATCAATAACAGATGGAAAAAATTCAACTGTATGAGATGAGATCAGGCTGTCATTCTTAAGATAAATAGTGACGGAGATGCATTAAATGACTTAGATCTATACATACACGATAAATAGCGAGAGAGAACCTGGAGTTTGGTAGCAGACCTTAGTAATGATAAATTAAAGTAAAAGTTATGGCATAGTATAGCCTATCTAGATGCAGTAAAGTCATACAGATAGATAACCGAGTCTATAAAACAAGATATAGCAATGTTCGTAAGATCAATAAAATACCGAGTGAAGAACTTTAGTATACCTATAGATGCCCAAAGGGACATTTTATCAAGCTCTGTATATGTTTACAAAGTGAGGCTTGGAGATTGGCTAAAAATTTGAGGGAAAAGAGATAAGAGTCGCATAGGCGCACTTACAAAGTCAATAGTCGTACCTGCTGCATGATAGAAGGTAGCAATAGTTACGAGATTGGAAGGTTTCCGACTACAAGTCATGGAGTGAGAAAGAGACCTAAAGGGGGGAATGCCTTGGCCTTTGAATTTATTCACAGAACAGTTGCCTAAATAGCAAGGACAATATTAAAACTATTCGTAAGAGCTATCTAGTTATGAGACCGATAAATGTATAAGTCAACATTCGAGGATGAATGTTCCAAAGAGGGGAAAGATATTACACCATGCAGTATTATGTCAATGTTATGTTCTGCAATATTAGATTACGATGATGTTACACCTTGCAGTATTACGTTGATGTTACGTTCTGTAGTATTATATTACGATGACGTTACGCTCCGCATTATTATATTACGACGATGTTACACCATGCAGTATTGTATGTTGAAATTGTCATAAGATAATTTACCCCAACTCAAGGACAAGATTATTTTGGGATTATGAGTATTATGCTATTTCAAAGAAGTGATAAGTAAATTCGTGAAGGTGAGAGGGTAAGCGAATCGAAGGAAATGCGTTTTCGTCGAAGTTTGGCATTTTGAGAAAATACGGCCCTAACTATAATACCCGGTATTTATGGACTAGTGACATACAAGGTACCACATGATCACGATGGTATGATGTATAAAGTGTGTTAAAAATGAGTAGTATTTTAAGTAATTTGAGATAATTCTTAATTATGTTGGTAATTGGTTAATTATTGATTTAATGAAGATTAACCATGTAATTAAAGATTCATGGATAATTAATAGGTGGGGACAAAGCCCCCCCCCCCTTCCCGCCCACGTGGCAGCAAGTGGAGAAAGATCTAATGACTCTTGACTTTAGGCAATTAAATAAGGAGACATGGAAAATACTTTCCTTGAAAACACATAGAAGGGAAGTTTACATTAGTCATCTTTACACTTATATTCAATTGAGATCAAAATTCATTTGCAGGGAGTTTGAAAATTTAACAAGACTCCATATTGTAACAGCACCGGTAGTTCTTGGTTAAGAAAAATTTCATACAAAATTATACGGCGTAACTGGATCGGGTTTTTGTGATTCTAAGGGAATACGATAAAATCCTTCTCAAGAATATCATACGGATTTTCTCCTACTTCGATCTGCTGTCACATGTTTTGTCGCAATCAACGTGTGTTGGAGGAATTGTCTAGGGAATCAGATAAGGTATGTTAAGGCTAAACCTTTCCTTTATTTTGGCATGATCCAGTAACTACATGTGTTTGGTAATGAGACATAAAGAGAAGATCATATTCCTGAATTTATAAACATTTTCCTAGTCTCATAAGTTACACTATTCTCCCTTATCGGGACTTCATATTCAATTGAGTATTTTATTCTTCTAGTCAAGAGAGCAGAGAGTCTATATATGTACAGTATTATAGTATTTTCACTACCATCGAGCTATAATCGATGGGCAAGCCCCTATTGGGCAACCACAGATTAGATGGTAAGTTATATACTGAGCCTACTCTGGTCGAGCGCCTATGAGCAAGCCTAACATGGTTGAGATACAGAGCCTAGTATAACCGAGCTCCTATGAGCAAGCCTGCTATGGCAGAACAATTATATATATACCGAGTCTTATAAGGTCGGACAACTGTTTTACTTACTATATTGAGAGAGTTGATTCAGTATCACCAGGTGAGCATATCATCAGATTATCTTTGACTCCAATTACTTTTAGTTATTATATTATCGGTTCAGTTTCAGCTTTTAGTATGTTGCCTTACATACTCGGTACATTATTTCGTACTAACGTCCCTTTTCTGGGGGTGTTGCGTTTCATGCGTGCATGTTCAGACAGACAGACGGGTAGACCTCCTCATTAGGTCTTGCTCGAGTTCAGCTTGATCGGTAAGCTCCATGCCCTTAGTAGTTTATAAGTCTAGAGCTTTATGTACATCTTGTGTATATATATATGTTATGGGTAGGTCGGGGCTCTATTCCGATCATAGTACATCCATCAGTAGAGGTTTATGGACATGTCCTGTCAGTTAGTGCAGTATGTTGAGCTTGTAGGCCTTGTATGTATAATTTTTTGGTTTGCCAGCTGTAGTAGTTATGACGGCCTTGTCAGCTCAACTTTATACTGATGCTTAGCATTTGCATATTGTCTTGCAATGTGTCCCATGGCCAATGTATGATATTATATGTTCAGAGTACCTTAGTTTCAAGTTGGTACACAAAGATAAGTGAGGCACCGGGTGCTGGTCTCCCCCCTCCCCCCCCCCAGGTTCGGGGCGTGACACTTTGATAGTTTCAATATTCATCGACCGCTTCTTTTTCACCAAATCCTTTATAAACTTTGCATAATCGGGTATTTTCTCCAAAGTTTCAACCAATGGCACATTGATCGATAGACTATTCATCATGTCAATGAACTTTTTGAATTAATTCTCCCCATTTTGCTTGGAAAGCCTTTGAGGATATGGAGGTGGAGGCTTAGGAAATGGTGCCTTTGCCTTTTGCACTATCGATTTCGGCATGTCAATAGTGTGATCTCTAGACGGGTTCACTTCCTCTTTAGTCTCTTCCACATTGTCATCAATATCAATTTGCACTTCATAATTTTCTTGTACCACATTGGTCATGTTCTCATCTTCTTGTACTACTTGCTCTTCATCCACAAGTTACCTTTTGCTTGAAGTGAATTCATTCCCACCTTTTACACTCCTGGTAGTAACGGCCATGGTATGTCCCGTGTTGTTCCCACCCTTTGGGTTCACCACTGTGTCATTTGGTAGTGCCACCTTAGGACGACTATTTAGAGCTTGAGAGATTTTCCCCATTTGAACTTCCAAGATATGGATTGATGTATTTTGGGAGGCAAGTTGAGCATCAGAATCAACATTCTTCTCTGTCATTTGCCTGAACATACTCTCAATACGTCCCATTTCATTGTTGGAAGTACTTGGACCATGGGAAGGATAAAAGGTGGGTCGTTCGATTGTTGATACATTAGGGGCCTTTGAAAACCCAACCCCCGATTGCCTTGATTATTTTTCCATCCCCCTTGATTGTTACCTCCCCAATATCCTTGATTGTTGCCACTCCAATTGCCTTGTTTATTTCCACCACTCCAATTTCTTTAATTGTTGTTATTATTCCAATTCCCATGATTGTTGTTATTATGCCAATTCCCTTGATTGTTGCCACCACTCTAATTATCTTGGTTGTTAGAATTCCAATTACCTTGAGGTCGCCAGTGTGTTGATTCGGGCCTTGAGAGTTGTGTTACATCTCACGTTTTTGTACTTTAAAATTTTATTTTCAGTTAACCGTCGTAGACTCGGGGATGAAATCATCTTGACGTTAACATACTTACGCTATTTATAACAAGCGATAAATAAGTGTTATGAAGGATAAAGGGGTACATGGATTAAAGAAAATGAGTTTCGTTGAAAGTGGCCAATTTGAAATAAAATACGGGTCGAGCGATAATGCCCGATGGTGTTGAGGGTCCCACTTATTAGGATCCCTGATCAGCGAGAGTTGGCGTGCTCCATTTGATCTGGAGCTGCTTTTGATTTTATATATATATATATATATATATATATATATATATATATATATATATATATATATATATATATATATATATATATATATATATATATATATATATGTGTGTGTGTGTGTGTGTGTGTGTGTGTGTGTGTGTGTGTGTGTGTGTGTGTGTGTGTGTGTGTGTGTGTCTATGGACAGTAGGTCTAGTTGGGTTGTATGTGGCCTTGTCGTCTTTCAGTTTTGTATGTGTAGTTGTCTATAGCAGTCTTGCCGGCTCACCCACTGTATTCTGCATGTATACGTACATATGCCTTGATGGCAGGTTTCCTTCATGTATGTTATTTTTGTAATGCAGAAGATATTATACAGGTTCATATCTTTGACGCACGCTTAGGGGTGTTTGACAGATAGGACTCAAGCACCCGTCGCGTCCCATCGGTTTGGGTCGTGACAAGTTGTTTCTTTGCCCTTGAAAGTTGTTCACATATTGCACTTCCTCCTCTTGTTCATTGTAAGATTCATCTTGATCAAATCCACTATCTTCTTGCACATATTCTCCATTTGGTTTTGCACTTGTTGACCATTGGTCCTTCTTTTGTTCACCATCATGCTTACTCCCTCCATGGCATTAACTTGCTTAAGACTTTGCACTTGTTGTAGTTGAGCCTTTGCTAATTGATTCATTGTGGTGGTCAATTTGGCAGTGGCTTGCCCATGGTCATGCAACTCTTTATGGAGGTGAATCATATTCAGATCACCTTGTAGTTATGCCAATGATATATTCACCATTTTATCTAAAGTCTCACAAGCTTTCACATATGGCGTTATCATGAAATTTCCACCGGCAAGTTGATTTAACACGCACTGATTGGTCGTATTGATCCCCCGATAGAAAATTTGTTGAATCATAGCGTTCATCATGTCATTATTGGGGAACTCTTTGACCATTGTCCTATATAGCTCCCATATCTCATGTAATAACTCATTGGGCTCTTGTTTGAATGCTAGAGTCTCGTCTCTAAGAGTAGCCATATTCCCGAGAGAAAAGAACCTGAAAATAAATTTCTCTGACAACTCATCCCACGTATAGATAGAATGATATGGCAATTTTTCCAACCAATCTAAGGCTTTCCCCCGTAGAGAGAAGGGAAATAGCCTTAACCTTAAAGCATCCTCAGAGGAGTTTGTCTATTTACTCCCTCAACAAGTGTCCACAAACCCCTTCAAGTATTTGTATGCATTTTAACTTGGAGCCCCGGTGAAGAATCCTCGTTACTCCAGCAATGTGAGCATTTCATTTGTGATTTTGAAAGTTTCCCGCCCTAATATGGAGCGTGACTGTGGCACTTGCATACCCTTCATTCGGAAACACCCAGTGTGGAGCTGCTCGTGGCGGAGGTGGGGTTGAATTGGAATGTTGTCTTGCAGCACCCGACCTCTTCTATTTGCTTGAGGTTCAAGAGGAACCTCTTTGACTTGGTCATCATCAACGTCCAAATCCCCCAAAGACATGTTTCCGAGTTCATTTGCTGCCATAATTATACCTGCAATTGATTCTTACAAAAACTAGTAACACGGAAGGAAAAGAAGATAATCCACACACAAAACCAAATATATAGCTAAATCCGTTTTTTTAGCTCCCCGGCAACGGTGCCAAAAATTGATCTCGTCCAATTCACACCTCAAATCAAGGTTATGAAATGGTCGATTGCAATAGTAATACCCAACAAGGAGTCAGAATGGAATTCCATAGGGAGCTATACGCGGAATTTAGGAGTATATATTATCGTAATTGAGTTTGAACTATTTCAATTTACATTTCACAATTTGGGGTTGTTTCTATATCTATTTTAAACTAAGATTGCAAAGTTAAGAAATGAAACTAGGATTATTTTTGTTGTTTTTTTTCAAGTTTTGTAAAAAGCCTAGGGTTCTGACCATTACGTATGTATTTGTCTAATGGGATATAAACCTTAATGCATGTTTTACTGATCGGGGTGTATTATATCTATCAACACTCAATTACCCACTCAATACCTCTGGGTCAGGGAGTGATTTTGCCCAATTTGGCTTTCTCAAGATTAAATGGGTATTGCACAAAACGGTTGATAAAAGTTTAAGTCGGGTTATTATTATCTCTAGGTTGAACCCTTTAATTGGGATTATCAATCTCTCGATTGACCACGTTTCTTATTATCCATGTTTTCCTAGACTAAGTCACTCTTTCTCAAGTAGAGACTAAGTCAAATAAGCGTGAACTAATGTTTGCAACCATTATTTCCATAAATAAAAGCATGAACAAGGCTAAATAATAAATACCCAACCATAAACAAGCACTAAATCAAACACCCATAAGGTTTACACACTAGTGTTGGGTCACAACCCTAGTAAAAGTCTAGCTACTCATGCTTGAAATTGAAGAAATAGAAGAAGAATGCTAATTAAATGCATATTGTAAAATCAGAATGATAAATCTATGATAAAATATCCCAAAATATGGAAAGCTACTAAAAGAAGTAAAGAGAAACATCTACTATAGCTGTTGATGTCCAAACTTGACCTAAAAATATGAAACTCATCTATTTATAAAGGGCTAGAAATTTCGGACAAAAATGCCCTTCGAGAGGTTCTGCGACCGCACAATTTCATGTGCGGTCCGCATAATTCTTCAATTTGTCAGGAACTGGAAGTCTGCGGCCGCATAATTCTAATCTACGATAGCATGGCCCTCTTTTTGCGGTCCACAGAATTGTAACTAAGGATGCATCTTGCTCTTCTGCGGTACGCACTTTTACATCTGCGGTTGAACAATCCTTATGTGGTCTGCACTTTTAGTGGACTTAGAATGCACATTCTCTGAACTTTGCTCATGGACTAGCTTTTGAGGCCGCACATTTTATGTGCGGAATGCACTTTATACCTTTTTCTGCTGACCTTTCCTTCATACTCTGCGGCCGCAGATGATATTCTGCGGTACGCACTTCTGAGCTTCTAGTACCTTTTGTGTCCTTGAGTTCAGATTACTCTTTCTTGAGTTAGATTTCATCTCGGGAGTTTATCTTCCATTATTCTTGCAATTACACACATTTCATCAGTTTTTGGGAACACAATTAAACACTTTTAGACTAAAACAAAAGCTAAAAAATTCACTAATAAGTATTCAAAATCCCCACTTATCACGTGTCTACCAGTAACGGTATAAAATGAGTTAGACCTTGCCAGAAAACACTTTTTAGTTGTTTTACCTGTTCATTCTTTTCAAAAAGCTCTCTGCTTAGTGCTTTGGTGAAGATATCTGCAATTTGAACTCCCTTGTTGCAAAACTTCATGCAAACAGGCCCTTTTTCAACATTGGTTCTGAGAAAATAATGTCGCACATCAATGTGCTTAGGTCTTTTATGCTGAACTAGGTTCCTTGCTATGCTGAGAGCACTGATGTTATCACACAGTAATGGAATACAATCAGAAAATACACCAAAGTCCTCCAACTGCTGCTTGATCCATAACAATTGAGCATAGCAAGAGGCAGCTGCCAGATACTCAGCTTCTATAGTTGAAAGAGCCACATAGTTTAGTTTCCGTGTAACCCATGAAATCAGACGTGATCCCAAAAATGTGCCATTCCAGAAGTGCTTTTTCTATCCACCAAATAACCAGCATAATCAACGTCGGCATATTCGATCAAGTCAAAATTGTCTCCTGAGGGATAGTAGGGACTCAGGTCTTGTGTACCTTTGAGATACCTTAGAATTCTCTTGGCAACCTTTAGATGAGATTCCTTTGGATTAAATTGAAATCTAGAACATTATCCCACACTAAATACAATGTCTGGTTTGCTTGCGGTGAGATGCAAGAGTGAACCAATGATACCTCTGTACATGGTATCCATGTCAAGACGAGTGGTAGTGACAATAAGAGTATCAATGATCTTTGAACTTTCCATCTCAAATATCTTCAGAAGCTCTTTAATGTACTTCTGCTGACTTATCATTTTGCCTTTTGAAGTTGGCTTAGCTTACATGCCTAAGAAGAAATTCAATTCCCCTATAATGCTCATCTCGAACTCATTTCCCATGAGCTTTGCAAACTCTTCACACAGAGAATCATTTGTTGCACCAAAGATGATGTCGTCAACATAGACTTGCACAATGAGCAAGTTCCTCCCCCATCTCTTCAAAAATAAGGTATTATCTATTTTTCCTCTTGTAAAGCCATTTTTAAGAAGGAATTTGGACAACCTTTCATACCATGCACGAAGAGCCTTCTCCAGCCCATATAAAGCCTTGTCAAGTTTGAATACATGCTCAGGATGCTTATGACATTCAAAACTAGGTGGTTATTTGAGGATGACTTCTTCTTTTATATATCCATTCATAAATGCACTTTTGACATCCATTTTGAACAATTTGGATTCCATATGAGATGAAAAGGCAATTAGGATTCTGATGGCTTCCATTCGAGCAACTGGAGCAAACGTTTCATCATGTCGGCAACTCCGAAGGACCTGGAGCTTACCGATCAAGCTGAACTCGGGCAACACCTACTGAGAAGGTCTACATGTCTGTCTATCTGAACCTGCACTCATGAAATGCAGCGTCTCTAAAAGAGGGACATCAGTATGAAATAATGTACCAAATATGTACGACAATAAAAAACGAAAAGCTAAAACTGAACTGATAATATAATAATTGAAAGTAACTAGGAGTCAAAGATGATCTCGAGATATAATTACCTGCTGATACTGACCCAACTCTCTCAGTATAGTAAGTAAAATAAATGTTCGCCCCTATAAGGCTCGGAACGTGTGACAGCTCTGCCGTAGTAGACTCGCTCATAGGCGCTCGGCCATACTAGGCTCTGTATCTCGACAATTCTGGGCTCACTAATAGGCGCTTGGCCAAAGTAGGCTCGGTATATAAATTACTATCTGATCAGAGGTTGCCCAATAGTGGCCTGCCCACTGATTATAACTCGATGGTGGTGAAAATACTATAATATTGTGCGCATATAGACCCTCTGGTTTCTTGACTAGAAGAAGATAATACTCAATTGAATTAAAGTCCCGATAAAGGAGAATACTATAACTTATGAGACTAGTATAATGTATATAAATTCAAAAGTATGAACTTCTCTTTATGCCTCATTATCAAACATATGTAGTTACGAGATCTTGCTGAAATGAAGGAAGGGCTTAGCCTTAACATACCTTATCACAATATTTCCAATCACCAAGTTGAACTCGTCTCTTTGAGCCTTAATATACAACAATGATAATTATACTATCATTAAGTTATGAAAGGTATAACTATCGCACAACAAACAACAAACTTATTTTGTATTAAAACGGGCAACATCTCCTTTATAATCCTTACTTACTCAAAATTGAAGATAACACCAACAATACAAGAACACAACAATAACAACATACATACATTATTTTCCAACCTTATATACACCAAAAAATACTACAAAATAGCCCAACATACCCCAATCTCTTCATACATAAAACAACCACTGTAATAGTGTCAAACAATCCAAAAATGTTACGACGAACGACCATCCCACCATACTGCATTTATGTGGTGTTTCTCCATACCCTTACTCCTCCAAAACTCTATAAAACAGTAGTAAAACACGCAGCCCAACAATAGTACAAAAAGTCCACAAAACAGTCTGCTACAAGTGAATATCTCTCTGCTAAGTATATTGGGACAAAATCGCAGTTATATTTGACCCAAATTTTCAGTAAAACTCATGAACGTAACTTGTGATGACTTTCATTGACTTTTGTTCCACAACTCGCTTTACCTTAAAAAATAACACACGGCTATTGTACGACTAACATATAGCATAACCTCATTATAATGTTAAGAACCCTAGTCTCACCCCAAAGGTACATGTTATAATATTATCAACTTGTCGACTGTCGACAAAACATTATTTTCTTCAATTCCTTAGCTTCTGAATCTTCCAACCCTCTTTGTACTTGTTGTTCATGATCTTCAATATTTGTAACCTCCGAGGTAATATGGTAACTTACTTTATATGCTTCCAAAGATGATTTCATTTTTGGTCTTATAGTAGTTTGCTTGCGATGATGCACTTTTATGTACGAAAATGGTGTAACATCATTCCCCCCTTGTGAACATTCGTCCTCGAATGTTTACTCTTAGAGACTTGGGAAAATTGTGCCAGAGTCTCCTCCATACACTAGACTAAAACCAACATGCACGCATATAGCAAATATATTATACATGCCACATATGGCAAATGTCTATATAGCAACACTTGGCCTCACACGGCCGTCAATCATAAATACTGAAAGTAAAATCAAAAGATCAAAAGAGCTTACCTGATGACCTACTTGCCTGAATAGAGCTATGCTAAAGTATCCTATCTAGAGCCATATATTCAGTTCGAAATAGTTAGGGGTATTTAGACTTCATTTTTTCCTCTGCTTCCCACGTCATCTGATCACGCCTAAATATGCCTAATAAAAAGGACTAAAAGGTCATTGTAAATATATTCCGATTTACAAGTCCGGAGTCGAATCTCACAAAGAACTAAGGCTTAGCTACAAGTGTTTAGTATGACTAGGAAGCACAAGTCCAAATAATTTCCTAATTATAAAGATTATAATGTTTATTATATCTAATTAACTATGACGACCCGGCCAGTCGTCTCATGAGTTACCGCTCCATTTTCCCCAATTCAGTTTCTTTACACTTCATTATTCGTATTTTATGTGATCGAGTTTATTAGTTCAAGCTCGGAGAGGACATTTGGTAAGAAATGAGACACTTAGTCTCTTTTAAGAAGGCTTAAGTTGGAAAAGTCAACCGGATATTGACTTATGTGTTAGAAGGCCCGGAAGTGAGTTCCGATGGTTCGGTTAGCTTCGGGAGGTGATTTGTGACTTAGGAGCGCGATTAGAATGAGTTTTGGAGTTGTAGAGAAGATTTAGGCTTGAATTGGCAAAATTGATATTTGGCAATTTTCGGCTGATAGGCGAGATTTTGATATAGGGGTCGGAATGGAATTCCGAGAGTTGCACTAGCTTCATTGTGTCATTTGGGATGTGTGTGCAAAATTTCAGGTCATTCGGACGAGATTTGATAGACCTTTTGATCGAAAGCATAATTTAATAGTTCTTGGAGTTCTTAGGCCTGAATCCTAAGTTAAATTGGTGATTTGATGTTATTGTGAGCGTTCCGAAGTTTTGAGAAAGTTTGAACGATGTCATGAGATGTGTTGGTACAATTGGTTTGATGTTTCGAGAGTTCCGGGTAGGTTCCGGGATGTTTTAGTGCAAAAATCATAGTTGTAGCAGGCCTACAGGGGTTGCAGGCCCCAGAACTCACCCATGCGGTCCGCACAAAAATAGGTGCGCCCACGTTGAGTGTTGTGCGGACCGCACAAAGTGGGGCGCGGCCGCGGTGAAGAACATTCCGCTGGTCCTACTTCGGAAGCTCATATCATTTGATATACAAGGAATTTTGAGGTGACTCAAACACGAAAGTTGTAGCCCTTCGTGTCTAGTTTCCAGAAAGGTAAACATATCACAATTTTGACATCTGTAGCAAAAGTTATGGCCAAAATACTAAAGCCTATCACTGTAGAAGGAGGCATGTGCGTCCGCATGTTGCCTTTGCACGGACCGCACTGGCTTGCACGGATCGCGTGAGTTTTGGTGCGGCCCGCATGAGTTTGACCTGAAGGGTACTCTATATAAATACGAGGTTTTGGGTTTTATTTGATATTTTGACCTAGAGAGCTCGGATTTTGGCGAGATTTCGATGGGTTTTCAAGAAATTCATCAGGGTAAGTGATTTTAACTCAAATTTGGCTAGAATACATGAATCTATCACTGAATTCATCATTTAAATCGTGATTTGAGATGGAATTTGGAAAGAAAATTGTGGAACCTTTCAAAAATGTAAAATGATGATTTGAAGGACCAAATGGTATCGGAATTGGATAATTTTGGTATGGTTAGACTCGTGAGGGTATGAGGATTCTGAAAATATAAATTTTACCCGATTCCGAGAGGTGGGACCGAGGCTCGGGTTTTGCTAATTTCGGGATTTTTGATATTTTTTCGAATGTTTTCGCTTGGGCTATGTTCCCTTAGCATAGTGTGACCTATTCGTTCTGATTTTGGATAGATTCTACGCGTGTGGAGGTCAATTTGAGAGGCAAGGGCATAGCGAGCTAGGGTTTTGGCCAGTTTAAGGTGAGTAATGATTTTAAATGATGTCCTGAGGGTTTGAAACCCCGGAATTGCACAATGTAGTGCTATACTAAGTTGAGATACACGCTGTGTGACGAGCGTGAGGTTCAATGCTATGGGGATTATGACTTGATCCATCCCGAATGATACTTTACTACATTTTTTGATTGAGAAATATACTTTATTATTGTGAATTGGGCTTGTTGCCAAGCTTGGGGCCTTGTGCCGACCTATAGAACCCTTAGGGGATTTTTGACTGGTTATCCTCACTTATTTTGTTAAAGAATTTATATCCTCAGTCATGTTTCCAATTGTTTAAGAATGATATGAACCAAATTTTTGAAATGTTAATCATAAATAGAGAGAGATATGAGGGCTGAGATCCCGACCGTACATTATGCCCGAGAGGCTGTGATTTTTAAATGACTGGTAGGGGTCGAGGACCCAATAGTGAGGATATTTTATATGATATGGATCGGGCTGCGCGCCGCAGCAGATATATATATATATATATATTATACATATTATGGATCGGGCTGCACACCGCAACAACTACTTATATGGACCGGGCTGCATGCCATAGCAATTAAATAGAGCTTGGGCTGAAGGAGCCCCTCCAGAGTCTGCACACCCCCAGTGAGCGCAATCGACTATTATTATTATGGATCGGGCTGTACGCCACAACGTTATACGGATCGGGCTGCACGCCGCAACGGTATATATATATTTTGATTCGGTTATTGTGAGAAGTATATGAAATTGAGAACTGAGGATAAGAACGAATAAATGAACTGAAAGGCTTGAGGAGCTGATTCATACTGATTATATCTGTTTTACCTAGTTTAAGGAATTTCACATGATTTCCTCATTCACTGTTGCTTAAATGATTTTACTGTTTTGATATAGAACTGCTTAGTGCCTTTACGTGATTTCACACTGTCAGCCATTATTTATTGTTATTACTCACTTGGTTGGAGTACTCACATTACTCCCTGCACCATGTGTGCAGGTACAGGTATTCCTGAGGCATAGAGCGAGCTTTCCTACCGTTCTGTCTTCATCAGAGTTATCGAGGTAGCTGCATGGCGTTCACAGACCCGATTCCTCCTTCTATCTCCACTTATCATTCCGCATTTTAGACAAAATTATGTATTAGATTGTTGAAACCTTGTATTAGAGGCTCAGACTTGTGACACCGGATCAGTGGACTGTTTTACAGATATTTTTCGTGATTATGGTTTTCGCACATTTCATCTGTTAAATTCATACTTCTATTTATATTAAATTGGTATTAAATATCGAAAATTGGTATTGAATTATAAAGAAAGAGATTGTGAGATGTTAGTTGGTCGGGCTTGCCTAGCATTGTGTTGGGCGTCATCACGGCCAGGGGTTGGGGTTGTGACATTAACTAAAAAATTTAAAAAGTAGTAAAACTATCTATTAACAAGGATAATGATTGGAGACAAGATTAAGGAGATTTAGAGTTATGATTTCCCCAATTGTCGTAATCCTTCCCGTTTCATCTTCTACACTTTCTCCTAAGTATTCTCTATCGATCGTGAGTAATTCAGGTGTCATAATTCTCTTTCAAGAAACTACCACAATTTACTAGACGTATTCTTCCGAATTACGCTAGCTGGCACTAGTGCACCGCTCACTAAGATCGCACCAAGGCTTCGTTATTCCTAATCCCACCTTTAAACCCTCTGCATTGATCCCTTACATACACTAGGAGTGATGTTTTTAAATAACTACATAAATATGTACCCTTTTCCAAGCAATGCACACTAAATAGGCATAGTCAATTGATGGTCATTCAATCAACAACAACAAATACATAGTTGAACAAGTAGAGAAATCCAACGACTCAATTATATAAAAATATAACAAGAATTCATCCTCCAAAAGGTTCCACCAAAACCCTAGATTACAAATTAGCTATTCATAATAGTATGCAAAACTACAATACTAGAATTCATAACCAATAATGGAAATAGAGGAAGCAAGAGGGAAAAACATGAAGTTGAATCCTTCTCCTTCTCCTTCTTGCTCCTAGTGTGTTCTTGCCTCCCTAAAGTCTTCTATCCTTCCAAACTGGTGTTTCTCCCTCAAAATCACGTTTTAGGATGTAATTTGTCACGACCCAAAAATTCCTCTGAAGGAGTCGTGATGGCACCTAGTCTCTAAACTAGGTAAGCCTAACATAAACTGAAATAACATTGATGTTAACTTACTTTAAATTACATTACTCTGAACAAATTACAATTTTCAAAACCGGTGGTACAAGTAACAAGCCTTTCTAAGAGTAGTTATACAAAATAAATACATCATTGCTCCGAAACAAAAGGAACAAATGGAAATAAATACAAATGAAGGTGACTCTGAGGCTTGCGAACGCTGTAACAGGTTTACCTTGAGTCTCCATCGCAACGCCCCACATAGCTACTATGATCAAATACCTGGATCTGTACACAAAAATGTATAGAAGTATAGTATGAGCACACCACGGCGGTGACCAGTAAGTATCAAGACTAATCTCGATGGGGTAGTGATGAGGAACAGTCAAGACACCTACTAGTCAAATTAAATGAACACGATATGATAAAAAAATATCGAGAAAAAGATAATGAGGTAATACCAACAACAGAGAGAAATCAAAATACAAACAGTAGGAACAATAAGGGAGAACACGGATAGTAATGAACGATAACCAAGTAAATCAGATAACCAAGTAAATCAGATAATCAAGTATATCAACACTGACATAACAAGAATAGAGACAAGTAAGAATGTATCCAACTAAAGAAAGCAATGCAAACTAAATCAATCACATCATGCCTAGTACACTTCCCGACCATCTCAACCCTCGATTTCTCATATCATAATCTCAACTTTCGAACCTTCAACACACATGGCACCTTGTGCCCCAATATTATATTTTCCATTTCACTTCTAACAATAAAATCCACATGCAATACAATACATAACGTCTGTACAATGCACTCAATATGTTCAAGAAGTCCCATTTACCTAATATAGGTAAAATTACAATTTCTAAGTTAATTAGGAAAGCCAGCGAGAAAAAATGAAGTTGTTTCTTTGGAAATCCTTTGAGTAAAGAAAATACCCATTTTAATTTAAAATACAACATCGAATGGATTATTGCCTTTAACGTGAGAGTTAGCAACTTAAAACGTAGTAGAAATTCCTTTTTAAGAAAAATACAACCTCAGACGGTTTAAGGGGATATAATTGAGAAACTAATTGAATTAAGGATGTAACAATTATTGAAGTTTGAAGTATTGAAATGTATATATATGTATAAATGCGGTGAGATATTGCAAACACTGTAACATTGTGGGTTCTAACACAAAGGATCATAGCAATAAAGGAATTAAACAGTTTAAACATTTGAATTGATAACAACAAATAAACACAACAGCAGAAAGTGCACGGCATCACCCTTCGTGCTTTTACTCTCGTTCTCACCATAAGAATCAATATTCACTTTTATTCTTTATTTTTCAGCGTGCAACCCAATCTCAATCATATAGTACTGTTGCGGCATGCAACCCGAAGCAAATCATATAGTGATGTTGCGGCGTGCAACCCGAGCCAAATCATATAATATTGTTGCGGCGTGCAACCCAATCCGAATCATATAATGATGTGGTGTGCAACCCGATCCATATAATGTCGTTACGGCGTGCAACCCGATCCATATAATATTGTTGCGGCGTGCAACCCGATTCCAATATACAAATCAACACAAATCACAAAAGAATCCCGACAAGGGAATAATAAGGAAACAACAATATCCCGGCAAGGGAGTCAACAACAAGAATAAACATGTCCCGGCAAGGGAACCAACAGTAAGAATTACATATGTCCCGGCAAGGGAATCAACTATTAACAAACTTGTACCAACAATTAACTTCACAATGAAACCTCAACTAAACAACAAGACATAATAAGCACGTGATAACTACACCGGCAACCACAACAATTGGACACGTAACCTTTTTGCACGAAGTCATAGAGGAACTCACAATCACGAAGTACCAGACAATAAGGAAGGCAATCACTTCAATTAAGGTAATTAAGGGTCAATGTAACACGTAAGAATTAGAGGAAAGCTAACAACGTCATATGGAGCATATAGAGGCAATTTAAGCAACTAGTGTCACACCTCCTTTTTACCTACACCCCAGAAGGGTGTATAAAGGCGTTTTCCAATTTAAGTGACAATCGAAACATGATTTATTTTTTATTAAATTCAGAGTCGCCACTTGGGATAATTTTATGGTGTCCCAAGTTACCGGTTCAAATCCCGAATCGAGGAAAAGATTGACTCTGTTTTACAGTCCGCGAACACAGAAATCCGGGTAAGGAATTCTGTTAACCCGGGAGAAGGTGTTAGGCATTCCCGAGTTCCGTGGTTCTAGCACGGTCGCTCAACTGTTATTATTGGCCTAATTATCTGATTTTAAAACAGTTTTGAACCTATATGCATTTTTTAACTTTAAACCGCTTTTAATTATTTCAAGGAAGATTTTAACGTCATCTAAAACACGTATTTGGACCACGCCACATGAAATGCACCCACAATCCGAGACACATTTTATTTAACATTGTCAAGATTTGGATTTGGGTCACATGAAATGCACACCCGAATTGGGGATTATGTATTATGACTATGTCATGAGAACAGTACCCATAGTCACGATAATTTATTATTAATCGCCCCTAGAACAAGCTACTATGTTTGTAATTATTTTTCTAAGGCTAACTTGAGATTGTTGCGAGGACATGATTTACGGATATCGAATTTGTGAAAGAAGTGTAATTACTACTAAGCATCACTTGGTTTTGAAGTATTGCAATTATTTATAAAACAAAACTAAACTTTCCTATTTCACGGTCAGTGACAAAATGACATGACGTAGCTAATTTCTAAAACTCAACCGAATAAGTTAATGAATTTAGCCTAAACCCTCTTAGTATTAAGATATTACCATTATTTTACATTCAAACACTTATTATAATGAAAATCAACTAGCAGAGAAGGATCTACTATAACAATTATACATATCCAAGTACAACCAAACAAAAACACTATTCAACATAATTGTTAACGAAAATCAATTCAAAAAATGATCATGAAATTTAGTATAATCAAACAATACTCAATCTATCCAAACAAACCCACAGATAAACACCAAATAGCATGACTAAGAAATAGCTTAAAATTAAAATAGAATCTCCATCTTCTTATAGCTTAGAGGATTCAAAACTGCACAGTTCCATATTCTATACCAAACATAAAAGAAATGAACTTCACCATGAGCATAGCAAACAACTTTCATGGACAGAAGCAAAAAATGAATTGCAACATAGTGAGAAGGCAGAAATCGGACCTTTGTATTAAATGTATTAAGTTGTAAATACAAGCTTAGCAACTGGGCAATTCCGGACCGGAGATTTTACCGGCGACAACAAGCGGAACCAGTAATTCGATACCTCAATGGAAATCTCGAGATCCACTTCGATGGAGTGTTCACATGGCGTGAGAAATAACTTTTGCAACAAAATTTCAAATACAATTCAAAGGAAAAATACCAAGCATTCAATCCCTCTTTCCCTCTTGGTGGTCGCTAGCTGCTCAAGAATTTTTGGGTTAAAGTGTGGCTGACTAGGGGTGTTTTGGTGAACACGACAGATTTAGCTCCTTAGGCGTTTTTGTTCGGCACCTATTTTTTGAAGTCTAAGGTCTTAGGCTCTCATTTGTTGTATTCCCTTTTTTTCGCTCCTCCCCCCAGGCATTAGTCTCTATTTTTCTTTTATAGTTTTAGGATTTTGGGGTTGTATTTAGGTTAAGAGGTATGAGCCTAAGAATTATAGGCTAGGTCCAAAAACTAGGTCTAAACAAATAGGTTGCTCGAGCCCAAATTTTATTCTTTCCCTGTGAACGAGATTAAAAATGCGATCTTATTTATTAATTAATCCTATTTAAATAAAATAACTATTAAAGTAAGACAGACCGTTAAAATAAACTATTTTTGGCATTTTCAAAATATCATACTAAAAGATAAAAAAATGGAAAAATCATTAAGATAAAATTCATAGAATTATTTTTTGTATTTTTGAATTTAGTAGACAAATTAAAAGTAATCAGATAAAAATATTAACTTGCTAAATAAGAGAAAATATTTTTTGTGATTTTCCTTTTTTGTGATAAAATAAAGCAAATAGAGTCGAAATTAGTTGAAATACCTATATTAAGCCTAAATTAAATATTTACATGCTAAAGTGGGTGAAATTTCGGGGAGGGTTTTACATACTAAATTAAAACCACATCTCTACAGCTGCTCCTCTTTCACTGAAAACGCGAAGAGTTTCAGACAAAGAATGACTAGACAGGTTTTTTGACCCGACCCTTATTTAAGGAGACAAAAAACTAAGAGAAAGGAGAATGTGACCGAACCCTGGTATCTGAGCTGCCTACAAATCCTTGGCTATAAAGGAATCAGGCCACGTATAGTTCAGAAGTGAGTGAGGTGATGGAGTACTGAGGTGGAGAGTCGGTCGAGGTGTCGTTCCGCTGAGGTTCCGATCTGCGGTCCCGTTAATACATCAAAATCAAAAATGAAAAAGACTAACTAAGACTATCAACTAAGAGTTACAAGATTCCTATCTATGAGTCTTCTGAAGCTTGATCTTGAGTCTTGGTTGGTTCTTCATGCGGACAGTGATCTGAATCTTGATGCTTGTTAGCCGCAGGTGTTAGTTCAATCTTCTTCAGCTTTTCAAACCAAGACGGGACATGCAGAGCTTGTGACTTCAGCCCTGTCTTGAGCAGCTCACATCTTTCATTAACTTCTTTATTTGGATTCACTTCTTGTCTTTCTTTTTGTTTTTTTTGTTTTTATTCTGGATTGTGACTAACTTCTGTTTATCATCTTGGACTGCTGACTCGCATTCTTGACGCGAGCTTCTTTTGTTGCTGACCTGAATTGTATTCTGAATTGAATTCCCTCTTTTTCCAGGTGGGCGCCTGATTGCTGAACTTGAATTGTCTTCTCTTGTTACTTAACACTGTTTTCCCTTGCACCTTGAACCATTTTCCCTGAAACTTGAACTATCTTCCTTCAAAACTGCTTTTCCTTGAAACTCGAGTTATCTTCCTTCAACACTGCTTTCCCTAGAAACTTGAGTTGTCTTCCTTTGTTCTCCAGGTGGGCGCCTGATTACAACAAAACAGACAAAACAAAAGAAATTTTTTCTGTCCCAGTTTGAACTAGGAAGATTTGTGAGCTGTTAGCAAAATTGTAAATCACTTGTACTATTGATGCAATGATGAGAGTAAACTAAAGAATAGACTAGTAAAACTATAAACTAAGCTAGACTAAAGTAAAAACTCACCCCATTTTCCAGGCGACCCCCCCTGATTTCAGGAAAACTAAACATTGATAATCTTAAGAAAACTAAAAAAAATGACCCCCTTTTTTCAAATTCAGACTTCCCTTTATTTAAAAAATTATTATCCTAGGAGAAAATTCATGGGATTAGGTTTTTTATCTTAGGAGAAAGATTTATCAGACTAAGATTTCTATCCTAGGAAAAAATTCATCAGACCAGGTCTCATTTCTTATCTTAGGAGAAAGATTCATCAGACTAAGATTTTGATCCTAGGAGAAAGTTCATCAGACTAGGTCTTCTATCTTAGGAGAAAGATTCATCAGACTAAGATTTTGATTTGTGATGACACAAAGGGGTCATCACCTGTTTTCTTATCCATTCTGAGCTTCCGAGGCCTTGAAAACCTCATTTATAGTTGCCTCGATTTGCGTGCGTAGTCAGGGCGCATAGCCGGAAGCTCAAATATGAAATTCTGTGAAAATTTGCTAAGTTTTGATATTAAAATGAATAACTTTGACTTCGGTCAATATTTTGAATAAATGAACCCGGACTTAGGAAAATATGGGACTTAGGCGTATGCCCGTAATCGAATTCCGAGGTCCCAGGCCCGAGAAATGAATTTTTGAGTAAAATTGTTTTCTGAAAATATTTAAGAAAAATGGAAATGAAATTTGAGTAGAAAGTGATGGTATCGGGCCCGTATTTTGGTTCTGGCGCCTGGTACAAGTCTTAAACATGGTTTAAGTACTTTTTGTAAAGTTTGGTTGAAAACGGACGTCGTTTGACGTGTTTCGGACTCAAAATGGAAAATTTGATGTTTTAAGAAAATTTGAAAGAATTCTTGGATTTTAAAGCTTAATTCGTGGTATATGATGTTAGTTTGGCGATCTGATCGCACGGTTAAGTTTGTAGGATGTTGTTGGGTTAGTGCATGTGTTTGGTTAGGAGCCCCGAGGGCTCGGGAGTGTTTCAGAGGTGTCTCGGAGTGATTTCGGACATAGGAAACAGAAAAATTGTAGAAATAGTACCCCGTGTGTACAGTACCCCGTGAACAGTGCCATACAGTACCCCATGAACAGTGCCGTATAGTACCGTGAACAGTATCGTATACAGTACCCCATGAACAGTGAAAACGCGTGAACAGTACCCGGAATTTTTCTGGACAGAACATTAAGTTCTGAAAATGGGATTTCCATTTTTAGCGAATTGGAGCTCGGGAAGAGGCGATTTTCGGGAGATTTTCAGAGAACACAACGGGGTAAGTGTTATTAACTTAATTTTGGTTAGATTACCCGAATCTATTTCTAGTTTTGGCATTTAATTGGTGATTTTAGTTGGGAAAATTTTGAAAACCCTCTTAGTTTAATTTGAAGATTTGAGGGTCGAGTTGATGTCGGATTTTAGTAAAATTGGTATGACTGGACTAGTGGTTGGATGAGGTTTCATATTCCGTAATTTTTGTCGGGTTCTGATACGTGGGCCCCACGGGTGAATTTTTAGTGCAATTTCGGATTTTTAATGAAAAATGTAGAATTTCATATGGAATTAATTCCTATAATTTTTATTGACTGCATCAAATTGCTTATGACTAGATTTGAGAATTTCGGGCACGAATTCGCGAGACAAAAGCTTGTTGGAATTTTGAATTAGTTGCAAAGTGAGGTTAGTGTTTGGTCTAACCTTAGCTTGAGGGATTAGGAGTTGTGTCTTATTTGCTACATGTTAATTGCGGAGTACGACGTATAGACATTGTGACGAGTATCTATACGTTGGTGTCAAGCATGCCCGTGAGTCTCGTATTATAATTGTTATGACTCCGTTGTGGTTTATTGCGCTTCATATGTTATTATCACCATTGTTCCCTTGCCGGGATGTTGTTTGATATTATTGTTCCCTTGTCGGGATGTTTGTTTGATATTATTGTTCCCTTGCCGGGATGTTTGTTTTGATAATATTGTTCCCTTGTCGGAATGTTGTTGAAATATCATTGTTCCCTTGCCGGGAAGTTGTTATATTGCTCTTGTTCCCTTGCCGGGATTCCTTGTGATTATTGTTGGCTTGTAATTGGGAGCGGGTGGTACACCTACCACAAGATATAATCAAATGGGAGCGGGTGGTACGCCTACCACAAGATATAATGAAATGGGAGCAGGTGGTACGCCTACCACAAGATATAATGAAATGGGAGCGGGTGGTACGCCTACCACGAGATACAAAAAATGGGAGCGGGTGGCACGCCTGCCACGAAATACAGGAAATGGGATCGGGTTGCACGCCTGAAACAAGATGTGAAAAGAAAGTGAAATTGTTACACCCCAAGTTTTCATACGTGAGAGTACGTCGTAAGTCATTGATGTAAGCTCGGAAATGAGATTATATTTGGAAGCAAATAAAGTAAGTTAATCATGTTACCTTGGAGATTACAAATATTTAAGATCATGAATAACGAGTACCAAGAGGGTTGGAAATCTTAGAAGCTAAACCAATTGAAGAAAATAAGTTTCGTCGAAAGTCGACAAGTTTCGAATGTTATAACATGTACTTTGGGGTGATACTAGGTTATTAACATGATAAGGAGGTTATTCTATGAGTTATTTTAGTCGTGTGATATTCATTTTCTACATTTTAAAGGCAAACAAGTTGTGGAACAAGAGTTGGCAAAGGTCATCACAAGTTACATTCATAAATTTGCTGAAATTTAGGTCAAATGTATATGAGAATTTCTCCAAATATACTTGGAATCATGGGGTGTTCTACCTACAAAATTAAAGGTCTACGAGTCTAGTTTCTAACGCATTAAACCGTTCGTCAATACGACATTGGAGTAGAGAGATATTCGCGTTTTGCGAGACCGCGCAAGCAGCTCCCAATGGGACCCACTTAGGCGGTGGTTGACTTACTTCAATTTATAAATGATTTGGACACCTATTTTTGCTCATTTTTCAACTAAATTTCGTCTCCAAACATCTCCTAACCCTCCTAAACATATACCACACGGGTTTGAAGTGATTCCAATGTGATTACATCATATTTCAACATCAAAACTTAGTTCTAGTGAAGAACAACACCTCTTTGAGGTTGTGTTGTCATTGAGGATTGTTGTGGGCTGTATTTGGATGAAATTCCAAGTTGTTGCTACTATCTAAGGTGATTATAACAGCCTACGAATTGTGCTTAATCTTGCTTGTATGTTGGTTAAGTTGTTAGGATGATAAACTACAAGATAATACTTGGATTAGTTTAAGTCACTTCTATGGTGTTGTATTGCTATTAAGGGTTGTTGTAAACTGAATATAACTTGGATTTTAACTTGAAGTTACTGTATAAGGTATGTATATTGTGATCTTGCTTGTGCCTAAGGTTATCTTGATGTTGATTAAGTTAAATGGATGGGCTAGACATGAACTAGTGAATAAAGTTGCTAATTGAGGATAGTTGAAGTTGTGGATTATTTTCGTTGTTATAAATATATGGTTTAAGGCTGGAATCATTGATTAATGACTTCATTATCATGTTAATGATACGTTTATGTTGAAGTAAGAAGTCTATAAGAATTGATAAGGGGTATACGGATTCCAATCGGAGCTTGCCGCTCGTCATAATGTAGTTGTGACTTGTTATTGTTATATGGTGTCTTGATATTGATAATTATGTATTTATGGATTGCTCTGGTCATTGTTGTTTGTATATTGTATTGGAGGAGGCCCTTGTTACAAGGGAGATGCTGCCAAAATTTACGTAAACGAGCTACTAGCTTAAGTCATAGACTTAGCCTTTGCTCGGCACTGATTTTGAATCTCCTTATACTATGATAGATTGAGTTGACTTGTTTGAAGAGTTGCTTTGAAGTGATTAAGGACTCAACGAGTTTAAGGTATGTTAAGGCACTTTCTTCTTTCTTTTGTCATGATCTAAAGTGAAATGAATACGCTACTTCATAACGGATCTACTCTTAGCAACTAAGGTTGCCTATGTTGTTCTTTCCTTATAAAATTATTCTAAGCAAGTGTGTATGATCCTTGAATCCTACTAAGGTTCATATTGAGGGTATGGATGTCCATAGTGCTCTTAAGTCACTCCAAAAGGTTTAGAAGGTGATTCCATGAGTTGAGCATGCATTATATATATGTATCTATTTTACTCTACCGAGCCGCACTATAGTCGGCCGGGTACAGCACATATTGTGCAACCACTGGTCAGTGGGTTTACCGAGCTCCATGTGGTCGGGTACGATTCTACCGAACCTTATGATGGCCGGGTACGCTTTTACCGAGTCCTCTTTGAGGCCGGGTACGATATGATGATGATGATGCCCACAGAGGCGAATGTTTTAAAACGTTTATGTATATATATGTATTATGCATTTCATATCAGTAACCCCCAGAGGCACTCTGATGTTATAGGTTGTATCTCCTCTATCTCTCTCTTTACATTACTGTTCTTGTTTATGCTTTCCTGCCTAACATACTCGGTACTTTATTCGTACTAATGTCCCTTTTGCCTGGGGACGCTGCATTTCATGCCCGCAGGTCTTGATTGATAGGTTGACAGTCCTCCAGTAGGCTATCAGCTCAGCGAAGGTGTTGGTGCACTCCGCTTGCTCCGGAGTTGCCTATTTGGTCAGTATGCTTTGGATATGTATTGATTGGTATGGCGGGGCCCTATCCCGACCTTTATGATTTTTTGTACTCTTAGAGGCTTGTAGATAGATGTCAGGTGTATGGATACTTGTATGGCCTTGTCGGCGTATGTTTCGAGTTTACTAATGGTCATGTCGGCCTTATAGGCCCGTATGTCACATATATTAGTTTGTATATCATGTTGGGTCTTCATATGTTGAGTATTCTCTTATGTTTTATTCTTGTTATCTCATGACGGGTTTTCTGGCTCATTTACTCATGATAACATGATAAGAAAGATATGTTACGTTGGTGCTCGGTTGAGTAAAGCACCGGGTGCCCGTCGTGAGGTTTGGGTCGTGACAGAAGTGGTATCAGAGCAATTCTGTCCTAGGGAGTCTACAAGTCGTGTCTAGTAGAGTCTTATTTATGGGTGTGTTGTGCACCACACTTATAAGCAGGAGGCTACAGGGCATTTAGGTCTGTCACTCTTTCTTCTTACTCTAGATCATGCAGTAGAGCTCAGTTGTATGAATTCAAACTCCTAAATTTGACTTTAGTCGTAATACAATGATACCTACATCCACAACGACAGTTGGTAAGAGATTGCATGTGGATGTGGAAGAGTTCAGTCAGAGGAACTCGATTTCACATCATGCATATGATGTGTAAATGTGAGGTCTTCAACAGATCATGTGTGTACTAAGATGTGTATGCTTCTTAATAAGGAGCCTTAAGGCAAGGATATCTATTCATGAATATGGTGAAAATCTATGAGGGATTCAGAAGCTAGATACAAGTTTCAACAAGTAAAAGAAGTAAGGTGAAGAGGGGTACGAGGCACCCAGATAATGAAGATTATCAATATTTTCAAATCAGGCAGAGAAATATAAGCATTTTGGTACTTTCATTAATGACATAGTTAAGTACAATTGGTCACACCCATCTCAGTTATGTTCTATGGGAGCTAACAGATATTATTTAAGAGAAAGATGGGATATCAGGATCCAGTTGGAGTTAGAGTAACCCAAAAATTGTGGATAGGTTGTTATCATTAACTGACGTTTCCAAAAGATGGTGCAAATGTGGTAATAGATCTCCTTCTAAGACACCCAGATGGTGAACTCTAGAGTAATACAATCAGATACGAATACTGGAATATTCAAAAATTTCAGAAGATAGGCAGTGGGATCCTAGAAGGGACAAATATTTACCTTAGTATGACTCTAGCCCCGAGTAAAAAAAAGGAATGTTAGGCATTCCCAAGAGCTAGTGAGATGAAGCTAGGGGAGTTATAGGGAATATTTGGCAAAAGGCGACTAGGGAATGGAGGCCCTATGTCTAAAATCTCAACTTAGGGATTGGAGCTATAATGTTGGCAAAGGTGACTAGGGAATGGAGGCCCCATGTTTAAAATCTCAAATTAGGGATTGGAACCCTAATGTTGGGAAAGGTGACTAGGGAATGGAGGCTCTATGTCTAAAATCTCAACTCAGGGATTGGAACCCTAATATTGGCAAAAGACGACTAGGGAATGGAGGCCCTATGTCTAAAATCTCAACTTAGGAATTGGAGCCCTAATGTTGGCAAGGGTGACTAGGGGATAGAGGCCCTATGTCTAAAATCTCAACTCAGGGATTGGAACCCTAATCTTGGCAAAAGGCGACTAGGGAATGGAGGCCCTATGTGTAAAATCTCAACTTAGGTATTGGAGCCCTAATGTTGGCAAAGGTGACTAGGGAATGGAGGCCCTATGTCTAAAATCTCAACTTAGGGATTGGAGCCCTAATGTTGGCAAATGTGACTAGGGAATGGAGGCCCTATGTCTAAAATCTCAACTTAGGGATTGGAGCCCTAATGTTGGCAAAGGTGACTAGGGAATGGAGGCCCTATATCTAAAATCTCAACTCAGGGATTGGAGCCCTAATGTTGGCAAAGGTGACTAGGGAATGGAGGCCCTATGTCTAAAATCTCAACTCAGGTATTGGAGCCCCAATGTTGGCAAAAGGCGACTACGGAATGGAGGCCATATGTCTAAAATCTCAACGTAGGGATTGGATCCATAATGTTGGCAAAGGTGACTAGGGAATGGAGGGCTTATGTCTAAAATCTCAACTCAGGGATTGGAGCCGTAATGTTGGCAAAAGGCAACTAGGGAATGGAGGCCCTATGTTTAAAATATCAACTTAGGGATTGGAGCCCTAATGTTGGAAAGGGTGACTACGGGATGGAGGCCCTATGTCTAAAATCTCAACTCAGGGATTGGAACCCTAATGTTGGAAAAAGGCGACTAGGGAATTGAGGCCCTTTGTCTAAAATCTCAACTTAGGGATTGGAGCCCTAATATTGGCAAAGGTGACTAGGGAATGGAGGCCCTATGTCTAAAACCTCAACTTAGGGATTGGAGCCCTAATGTTGGCAAAAGGCGACTAGGAAATGGATGCCCTATGTCTAAAATCTCAACTTAGGGATTGGAGTCCTAATGTTGGCAAGGGTGACTAGGGGATGGAGGCCCTATGTCTAAAATCTCAACTCAGGGATTGGAACCCTAATGTTGGCAAAAGGCGACTAGGGAATGGAGGCCCTATGTCTAAAATCTCAACTTAGGGATTGGAGCTCTAATGTTGGCAAAGGTGACTAGGGAATGGAGGTCCTATATTTCAAATCTCAACTTAGGGATTGAAACCCTAATGTTGGCAAAGGTGACTAGGGAATGGAGGCCCTATGTCTAAAATCTCAACTCAGGGATTGGAACCCTAATATTGGCAAAAGACGACTAGGGAATGGAGGCCCTATGTCTAAAATCTCAAATTAGGGATTTGAGCCCTAATGTTGGCAAGGGTGACTAGGGGATGAAGGCCCTATGTCTAAAATCTCAACTCAGGGATTGGAACCGTAATGTTGGAAATAAGCGACTAGGGAATGGAGGCCCTATGTCTAAAATCTCAACTTAGGGATTGGAGCCCTAATATTGGCAAAGGTGACTAGGGAATGGAGGCCCTATGTCTAAAACCTCAACTTAGGGATTGGAGCCCTAATGTTGGCAAGGGTGACTAGGGGATAGAGGCCCTATGTCTAAAATCTCAACTCAGGGATTGGAGTCCTAATGTTGGCAAGGGTGACTAGGGGATGGAGGCCCTATGTCTAAAATCTCAACTCAGGGATTGGAACACTAATGTTGGCAAAAGGCGACTAGGGAATGGAGGCCCTATGTCTAAAATCTCAACTTAGGGATTGGAGCTCTAATGTTGGCAAAGGTGACTAAGGAATGGAGGCCCTATGTTTAAAATCTCAACTTAGGGATTAGAACCCTAATGTTGGCAAAGGTGACTAGGGAATGGAGGCCCTATGTCTAAAATCTCAACTTAGGGATTGGAGCCCTAATGTTGGCAAAGGTGACTAGGGAATGGAGGCCCTATGTCTAAAATCTCAACTCAGGTATTGGAGCCCCAATGTTGGCAAAAGGCGACTACGGAATGGAGACCATATGTCTAAAATCTCAACGTAGGGATTGGATCCCTAATGTTGGCAAAGGTGACTAGGGAATGGAGGCCCTATGTCTAAAATCTCAACTCAGGGATTGGAGCCCTAATGTTGGCAAAAGGCAACTAGGGAATGGAGGCCCTAATGTCTAAAATATCAACTTAGGGATTGGAGCCCTATTGTTGGAAAAGGTGACTACGGGATGGAGGCCCTATGTCTAAAATCTCAACTCAGGGATTGGAACCCTAATGTTGGAAAACGGCGACTAGGGAATGGAGGCCCTATGTCTAAAATCTCAACTTAGGGATTGGAGCCCTAATATTGGCAAAAGGTGACTAGGGAATGGAGGCCCTATGTCTAAAACCTCAACTTAGGGATTGGAGCCCTAATGTTGGCAAAATACGACTAGGTAATGGATGCCCTATGTCTAAAATCTCAACTTAGGGATTGGAGTCCTAATGTTGGCAAGGGTGACTAGGGGATGGAGGCCCTATGTCTAAAATCTCAACTCAGGGATTGGAACACTAATGTTGGCAAAAGGCGACTAGGGAATGGAGGCCCTATGTCTAAAATCTCAACTAAGGGATTGGAGCTCTAATGTTGGCAAAGGTGACTAAGGAATGGAGGCCCTATGTCTAAAATCTCAACTCATGTATTGGAGCCCCAATGTTGGCAAAAGGCGACTACGGAATGGAGACCATATGTCTAAAATCTAAACGTAGGGATTGGATCCCTAATGTTGGCAAAGGTGACTAGGGAATGGAGGCCCTATGTCTAAAATCTCAACTCAGGGATTGGAGCCCTAATGTTGGCAAAAGGCAACTAGGGAATGGAGGCTCTAATGTCTAAAATATCAACTTAGGGATTGGAGCCCTAATGTTGGAAAGGGTGACTACGGGATGGAGGCCCTATGTCTAAAATCTCAACTTAGGGATTGGAGCCCTAATGTTGGCAAAGGTGACTAGGGAATGGAGGCCCTATATCTAAAATCTCAACTCAGGGATTGGAGACCTAATGTTTACAAAGGTGACTAGGGAATGGAGGCCTATGTCTAAAATCTCAACTCAGGTATTGGAGCCCCAATGTTGGCATAAGGCGACTACGGAATGGAGACCATATGTCTAAAATCTCAACGTAGGGATTGGATCCCTAATGTTGGCAAAGGTGACTAGGGAATGGAGGCCCTATGTCTAAAATCTCAACTCAGGGATTGGAGCCCTAATGTTGGCAAAAGGCAACTAGGGAATGGAGGTCCTAATGTCTAAAATATCAACTTAGGGATTGGAACCCTAATCTTGGCAAAAGGCGACTAGGGAATGGAGGCCCTATGTGTAAAATCTCAACTTAGGTATTGGAGCCCTAATGTTGGCAAAGGTGACTAGGGAATGGAGGCCCTATGTCTAAAATCTCAACTTAGGGATTGGAGCCCTAATTTTGGCAAATGTGACTTGGGAATGGAGGCCCTATGTTTAAAATCTCAACTTAGGGATTAGAACCCTAATGTTGGCAAAGGTGACTAGGGAATGGAGGCCCTGTGTCTAAAATCTTAACTTAGGGATTGAAACCCTAATATTGGCAAAAGACGACTAGGGAATGGAGGCCCTATGTCTAAAATCTCAACTTAGGGATTGGAGCTCTAATGTTGGAAAAGGCGACTAGGGAATGGAGGCCCTATGTTTATAATCTCAACTTAGGGATTAGAACCCTAATGTTGGCAAAGGTAACTAGGGAATGGAGGCCCTATGTCTAAAATCTCAACTCAGGGATTGGAACCCTAATATTGGCAAAAGACGACTATAGAATGGAGGCCCTATTTATAAAATCTCAAATTAGGGATTTGAGCCCTAATGTTGGCAAGGGTGACTAGGGGATGGAGGCCCTATGTCTAAAATCTCAACTCAGGGATTGGAACCCTAATGTTGGCAATAGGCGACTAGGGAATGGAGGCCCTATGTCTAGAATCTCAACTTAGGGATTGGAGCCCTAATATTGGCAAAAGACGACTAGGAAATGGATGCCCTATGTCTAAAATCTCAACTTAGGGATTGGAGCCCTAATGTTGGCAAGGATGACTAGGGGATAGAGGCCCTATGTCTAAAATCTCAACTCAGGGATTGGAACCCTAATCTTGGCAAAAGGCGACTAGGGAATGGAGGCCCTATGTGTAAAATCTCAACTTAGGTATTGGAGCCCTAATGTTGGCAAAGGTGACTAGGGAATGGAGGCCCTATGTCTAAAATCTCAACTTAGGGATTGGAGCCCTAATTTTGGCAAATGTGACTTGGGAATGGAGGCCCTATGTCTAAAATCTCAACTTAGGGATTGGAGACCTAATGTTGGCAAAGGTGACTAGGGAATGGAGGCCCTATATCTAAAATCTCAACTCAGGGATTGGAGCCCTAATGTTGGCAAAGGTGACTAGGGAATGGAGGCCCTATGTCTAAAATCTCAACTCAGGTATTGGAGCCCCAATGTTGGCAAAAGGCGACTACGGAATGGAGGCCATATGTCTAAAATCTCAACGTAGGGATTGGATCCCTAATGTTGGCAAAGGTGACTAGGGAATGGATGCCCTATGTCTAAAATCTCAACTCAGGGATTGGAGCCCTAATGTTGGCAAAAGGCAACTAGGGAATGGAGGCCCTATGTCTAAAATATCAAGTTAGGGATTGGAGCCCTAATGTTGGAAAGGGTGACTACGGGATGGAGGCCCTATGTCTAAAATCTCAACTCAGGGATTGGAACCCAAATGTTGGAAAAAGGCGACTAGGGAATGGAGGCCCTATGTCTAAAATCTCAACTTAGGGATTGGAGCCCTAATATTGGCAAAGGTGACTAGGGAGTGGAGGCCCTATGTCTAAAACCTCAACTTAGGGATTGGAGCCCTAATATTGGCAAAAGGCGACTAGGTAATGGATGCCCTATGTCTAAAATCTCAACTTAGGGATTGGAGTCCTAATGTTGGCAAGGGTGACTAGGGGATGGAGGCCCTATGTCTAAAATCTCAACTCAGGGATTGGAACCCTAATGTTGGCAAAAGGCGACTAGGGAATGGATGCCCTATGTCTAAAATCTCAACATAGGGATTGGAGCTCTAATGTTGGCAAAGGTGACTAAGGAATGGAGGCCCTATGTTTAAAATCTCAACTTAGGGATTAGAACCCTAATGTTGGCAAAGGTGACTAGGGAATGGAGGCCCTGTGTCTAAAATCTTAACTTAGGGATTGAAACCCTAATATTGGCAAAAGACGACTAGGGAATGGATGCCCTATGTCTAAAATCTCAACTTAGGGATTGGAGACCTAATGTTGGCAAGGGTGACTAGGGGATAGAGGCCCTATGTCTAAAATCTCAACTCAGGGATTGGAACCCTAATATTGGCAAAAGACGACTAGGGAATGGAGGCCCTATGTCTAAAATCTCAACTTAGGGATTGGAGCTCTAATGTTGGCAAAGGCGACTAGGGAATGGAGGCCCTATGTTTATAATCTCAACTTAGGGATTAGAACCCTAATGTTGGCAAAGGTAACTAGGGAATGGAGGCCCTATGTCTAAAATCTCAACTCAGGGATTGGAACCCTAATATTGGCAAAAGACGACTATAGAATGGAGGCCCTATTTATAAAATCTCAAATTAGGGATTTGAGCCCTAATGTTGGCAAGGGTGACTAGGGGATGGAGGCCCTATGTCTAAAATCTCAACTCAGGGATTGGAACCCTAATGTTGGCAATAGGCGACTAGGGAATGGATGCCCTATATCTAGAATCTCAACTTAGGGATTGGAGCCCTAATATTGGCAAAAGACGACTAGGAAATGGATGCCCTATGTCTAAAATCTAAACTTAGGGATTGGAGCCCTAATGTTGGCAAGGATGACTAGGGGATAGAGGCCCTATGTCTAAAATCTCAACTCAGGGATTGGAACCCTAATCTTGGCAAAAGGCGACTATGGAATGGATGCCCTATGTGTAAAATCTCAACTTAGGTATTGGAGCCCTAATGTTGGCAATGGTGACTAGGGAATGGAGGCCCTATGTCTAAAATCTCAACTTAGGGATTGGAGCCCTAATTTTGGCAAATGTGACTAGGGAATGGAGGCCCTATGTCTAAAATCTCAACTTAGGGATTGGAGACCTAATGTTGGCAAAGGTGACTAGGGAATGGAGGCCCTATATCTAAAATCTCAACTCAGGGATTGGAGCCCTAATGTTGGCAAAGGTGACTAGGGAATGGAGGCCCTATGTCTAAAATCTCAACTCAGGTATTGGAGCCCCAATGTTGGCAAAAGGCGACTACGGAATGGAGGCCATATGTCTAAAATCTCAACGTAGGGATTGGATCCCTAATGTTGGCAAAGGTGACTAGGGAATGGATGCCCTATGTCTAAAATCTCAACTCAGGGATTGGAGCCCTAATGTTGGCAAAATGCAACTAGGGAATGGAGGCCCTATGTCTAAAATATCAAGTTAGGGATTGGAGCCCTAATGTTGGAAAGGGTGACTACGGGATGGAGGCCCTATGTCTAAAATCTCAACTCAGGGATTGGAACCCTAATGTTGGAAAAAGGTGACTAGGGAATGGAGGCCCTATGTCTAAAATCTCAACTTAGGGATTGGAGCCCTAATATTGGAAAAGGTGACTAGGGAGTGGAGGCCCTATGTCTAAAACCTCAACTTAGGGATTGGAGCCCTAATATTGGCAAAAGGCGACTAGGTAATGGATGCCCTATGTCTAAAATCTCAACTTAGGGATTGGAGTCCTAATGTTGGCAAGGGTGACTAGGGGATGGAGGCCCTATGTCTAAAATCTCAACTCAGGGATTGGAACCCTAATGTTGGCAAAAGGCGACTAGGGAATGGATGCCCTATGTCTAAAATCTCAACATAGGGATTGGAGCTCTAATGTTGGCAAAGGTGACTAAGGAATGGAGGCCCTATGTTTAAAATCTCAACTTAGGGATTAGAACCCTAATGTTGGCAAAGGTGACTAGGGAATAGAGGCCCTATGTCTAAAATCTCAACTCAGGGATTGGAACCCTAATATTGGCAAAAGACGACTAGGGAATGGAGGCCCTATGTCTAAAATCTCAACTTAGGTATTGGAGCACTAATGTTGGCAAAGGTGACTAGGGAATGGAGGTCCTATGTCTAAAATCTCAACTTAGGGATTGGATCCCTAATATTGGCAAAAGATGACTAGGAAATGGATTCCCTATGTCTAAAATCTCAACTTAGGGATTGGAGTCCTCATGTTGGCAAGGGTGACTACAGGATGGAGGCCCTATGTCTAAAATCTCAACTCAGAGATTGGAACCCTAATGTTGGCAAAAGGCGACTAGGGAATGGAGGACCTATGTCTAAAATCTCAACTTAGGGATTGGAGCTCTAATGTTGGCAAAGGTGACTAGGGAATGGAGGCCCTATGTTTAAAATCTCAACTTAGGGATTGGAACCCTAATGTTGGCAAAGGTGACTAGGGAATGGATGCCCTGTGTCTAAAATCTCAACTCAGGGAATGGAGGCCCTATGTCTAAAATCTCAACTTAGGGATTGGAGACCTAATGTTGGCAAGGGTGACTAGGGGATAGAGGCCCTATGTCTAAAATCTCAACTCAGGGATTGGAACCCTAATCTTGGCAAAAGGCGACTAGGGAATGGAGGCCCTATGTCTAAAATCTCAACTTAGGTATTGGAGCCCTAATGTTGGCAAATGTGACTAGGGAATGGAGGCCCTATGTCTAAAATCTCAACTTAGGGATTGGCGCCCTAATGTTGGCTAATGTGACTAGGGAATGGTGGCCCTATGTCTAAAATCTCAACTAAGGGATTGGAGCCCTAATGTTGGCAAGGGTGACTAGGGAATGGAGGCCCTATGTCTAAAATCTCAACTTAGGGATTGGAGCCCTAATGTTGTCAAAGGTGACTAGGGAATGGAGTCCCTATGTCTAAAACCTCAACTTAGGGATTGGAGCCCTAATGTTGGCAAAAGGAGACTAGGTAATGGATGTCCTATGTCTAAAATCTCAACTTAGGGATTGGAGTCCTAATGTTGGCAAGGTGACTACGGGATGGAGGCCCTATGTCTAAAATCTCAACTCAGGTATTGGAACCCTAATGTTGGAAAAAGGCGACTAGGGAATGGAGGCCCTATGTCTAAAATCTCAACTTAGGGATTGGAGCCCTAAATATTGGAAAAGCTGACTAGGGAATGGAGGCCCTATGTGTAAAATCTCAACTTAGGGATTGGAGCCCTAATGTTGGCAAAAGGCGACTAGGAAATGGATACCCTATGTCTAAAATCTCAACTTAGGGATTGGAGTCCTAATGTTGGCAAGGGTGACTAGGGGATGGAGGCCCTATGTCTAAAATCTCAACTCAGGGATTAGAACACTAATGTTGGCAAAAGGCGACTAGGGAATGAAGGCCCTATGTCTAAAATCTCAACTTAGGGATTGGAGCTCTAATGTTGGCAAAGGTGACTAGGGAATGGAGGCCCTATGTTTAAAATCTCAACTTAGGGATTGGAACCCTAATGTTGGCAAAGGTGACTAGGGAATGGAGGCCCTATGTCTAAAATCTCAACTCAGGGATTGGAACCCTAATATTGGCAAAAGACGACTAGGGAACGGAGGCCCTATGTCTAAAATCTCAACTTAGGGATTGGAGCTCTAATGTTGGCAAGGGTGACTAGGGTATAGAGGCCCTATGTCAAAAATCTCAACTCAGGGATTGGAACCCTAATCTTGGCAAAAGGCGACTAGGGATTGGAGGCCCTATGTCTAAAATCTCAACTTCGGTATTGGAGCCCTAATGTTGGCAAAGGTGACTAGGGAATGGAGGCTCTATGTCTAAAATCTCAACTTAGGGATTGGAACCCTAATGTTGGCAAATGTGACTAGGGAATGGAGTCCCTATGTCTAAAATCTCAACTTAGGGATTGGAGCCCTAATGTTGCCAAAGGTGACTAGGGAATGGAGGCCCTATATCTAAAATCTCAACTCAGGGATTGGAGCCCTAATGTTGGCAAAGGTGACAAGGGAATGGAGACCCTATGTCTAAAATCTCAACTCAGGGATTGGAGCCCGAATGTTGGCAAAAGGCGACTACGGAATGGAAGCCATATGTCTAAAATCTCAATGTAGGGATTGGATCCCTAATGTTGGCAAAGGTGACTAGGAATGGAGGCCCTATGTCTAAAATCTCAACTTAGGGATTGGAACCCTAATGTTGGCAAATGTGACTAGGGAATGGAGTCCCTATGTCTAAAATCTCAACTTAGGGATTGGAGCCCTAATGTTGACAAAGGTGACTAGGGAATGGAGGCCCTATATCTAAAATCTCAACTCAGGGATTGAAGCCCTAATGTTGGCAAAGGTGACTAGGGAATGGAGGCCCTATGTCTAAAATCTCAACTTAGGGATTGGCGCCCTAATGTTGGCAAATGTGACTAGGGAATGGTGGCCCCATGTCTAAAATCTCAACTAAGGGATTGGAGCCCTAATGTTGGCAAAGGTGACTAGGGAATGGAGGCCCTATGTCTAAAATCTCAACTGAAGGATTGGAGCCCTAATGTTGGCAAAGGCAACTAGGGAATGGAGGCCCTATGTCTAAAATCTCAACTCAGGGATTGGAGCCCTAATGTTGGCAAAAGGCGACTAGGGAATGGAGGCCCTATGTCTAAAATCTCAACTTAGGGATTGGAACCCTAATGTTGGCAAAAGACGACTAGGGAATGGAAGCCCTATGTCTAAAATATCAACTTAGGTATTGGAGCCCTAATGTTGGCAAAAGGCAACTAGGGAATGGAGGCCCTATGTCTAAAATATCAACTTAGGGATTGGAGCCCTAATGTTAGCAAGGGTGACTACGGTATGGAGGCTCTTTGTCTAAAATCTCAACTCAGGGATTGGAACCCTAATGTTGGAAAAAAGGCAACTAGGGAATGGAGGCCCTATGTCTAAAATATCAACTTAGGGATTGGAGCCCTAATATTGGCAAAGGTGACTAGGGAATGGAGGCCCTATGTCTAAAATCTCAACTTAGGGATTGGAGCCCTAATGTTGGCAAAAGGCGACTAGGAAATGGATGCCCTATGTCTAAAATCTCAACTTAGGGATTGGAGTCCTAATGTTGGCAAGGGTGACTAGGGGATGGAGGCCCTATGTCTAAAATCTCAACTCAGGGATTGGAACCCTAATGTTGGCAAAAGGCGACTAGGGAATGGAGGCCCTATGTCTAAAATCTCAACTTAGGGATTGGAGCTCTAATGTTGGCAAAGGTGACTAGGGAATGGAGGTCCTATATTTCAAATCTCAACTTAGGGATTGAAACCCTAATGTTGGCAAAGGTGACTAGGGAATGGAGGCCCTGTGTCTAAAACCTCAACTCAGGTATTGGAACCCTAATATTGGCAAAAGACGACTAGGGAATGGAGGCCCTATTTCAAAAATCTCAACTTAGGGATTGGAGACCTAATGTTGGCAAGGGTGACTAGGGGATAGAGGCCCTATGTCTAAAATCTCAACTCAGGGATTGGAACCCTAATCTTGGCAAAAGGCGACTAGGGAATGGAGGCCCTATGTCTAAAATCTCAACTTAGGTATTGGAGCCCTAATGTTGGCAAATGTGACTAGGGAATGGAGGCCCTATGTCTAAAATCTCAACTTAGGGATTGGCGCCCTAATGTTGGCTAATGTGACTAGGGAATGGTGGCCCTATGTCTAAAATCTCAACTAAGGGATTGGAGCCCTAATGTTGGCAAGGGTGACTAGGGAATGGAGGCCCTATGTCTAAAATCTCAACTTAGGTATTGGAGCCCTAATGTTGGCAAAGGTGACTAGGGAATGGAGGCCCTATGTCTAAAATCTCAACTTAGGGATTGGCGCCCTAATGTTGGCAAATGTGACTAGGGAATGGTGGCCCTATGTCTAAAATCTCAACTAAGGGATTGGAGCCCTAATGTTGGCAAAGGTGACTAGGGAATGGAGGCCCTATGTCTAAAATCTCAACTTAAGGATTGGAGCCCTAATGTTGGCAAAGGCAACTAGGGAATGGAGGCCCTATGTCTAAAATCTCAACTCAGGGATTGGAGCCCTAATGTTGGCAAAAGGCGACTAGGGAATGGAGGCCCTATGTCTAAAATCTCAACTTAGGGATTGGAACCCTAATGTTGGCAAAAGACGACTAGGGAATGGAAGCCCTATGTCTAAAATCTCAACTTAGGGATTGGAGCCCTAATGTTGGCAAAGGTGACTAGGGAATGGAGGCCCTATGTTTAAAATCTCAACTTAGGGATTGGAGCCCTAATGTTGGAAAAAGGCGACTAGGGAATGGAGGCCCTATGTCTAAAATCTCAACTTAGGGATTGGAGCCCTAATGTTGGCAAAGGTGACTATGGAATGGAGGCCCTATGTCTAAAATCTCAACTCAGGGATTGGAGCCCTAATGTTGTCAAAGGTGACTAGGGAATGGAGTCCCTATGTCTAAAACCTCAACTTAGGGATTGGAGCCCTAATGTTGGCAAAAGGAGACTAGGTAATGGATGTCCTATGTCTAAAATCTCAACTTAGGGATTGGAGTCCTAATGTTGGCAAGGTGACTACGGGATGGAGGCCCTATGTCTAAAATCTCAACTCAGGGATTGGAACCCTAATGTTGGAAAAAAGGCAACTAGGGAATGGAGGCCCTATGTCTAAAATATCAACTTAGGGATTGGAGCCCTAATATTGGCAAAGGTGACTAGGGAATGGAGGCCCTATGTCTAAAATCTCAACTTAGGGATTGGAGCCCTAATGTTGGCAAAAGGCGACTAGGTAATGGATGTCCTATGTCTAAAATCTCAACTTAGGGATTGGAGTCCTAATGTTGGCAAGGTGACTACGGGATGGAGGCCCTATGTCTAAAATCTCAACTCAGGGATTGGAACCCTAATGTTGGAAAAAAGGCAACTAGGGAATGGAGGCCCTATGTCTAAAATATCAACTTAGGGATTGGAGCCCTAATATTGGCAAAGGTGACTAGGGAATGGAGTCCCTATGTCTAAAATCTCAACTCAGGGATTGGAACCCTAATCTTGGCAAAAGGCGACTAGGGATTGGAGGCCCTATGTCTAAAATCTCAACTTCGGTATTGGAGCCCTAATGTTGGCAAAGGTGACTAGGGAATGGAGGCTCTATGTCTAAAATCTCAACTTAGGGATTGGAACCCTAATGTTGGCAAATGTGACTAGGGAATGGAGTCCCTATGTCTAAAATCTCAACTTAGGGATTGGAGCCCTAATGTTGCCAAAGGTGACTAGGGAATGGAGGCCCTATATCTAAAATCTCAACTCAGGGATTGGAGCCCTAATGTTGGCAAAGGTGACAAGGGAATGGAGACCCTATGTCTAAAATCTCAACTCAGGGATTGGAGCCCGAATGTTGGCAAAAGGCGACTACGGAATGGAAGCCATATGTCTAAAATCTCAATGTAGGGATTGGATCCCTAATGTTGGCAAAGGTGACTAGGAATGGAGGCCCTATGTCTAAAATCTCAACTTAGGGATTGGAACCCTAATGTTGGCAAATGTGACTAGGGAATGGAGTCCCTATGTCTAAAATCTCAACTTAGGGATTGGAGCCCTAATGTTGACAAAGGTGACTAGGGAATGGAGGCCCTATATCTAAAATCTCAACTCAGGGATTGAAGCCCTAATGTTGGCAAAGGTGACTAGGGAATGGAGGCCCTATGTCTAAAATCTCAACTTAGGGATTGGCGCCCTAATGTTGGCAAATGTGACTAGGGAATGGTGGCCCCATGTCTAAAATCTCAACTAAGGGATTGGAGCCCTAATGTTGGCAAAGGTGACTAGGGAATGGAGGCCCTATGTCTAAAATCTCAACTGAAGGATTGGAGCCCTAATGTTGGCAAAGGCAACTAGGGAATGGAGGCCCTATGTCTAAAATCTCAACTCAGGGATTGGAGCCCTAATGTTGGCAAAAGGCGACTAGGGAATGGAGGCCCTATGTCTAAAATCTCAACTTAGGGATTGGAACCCTAATGTTGGCAAAAGACGACTAGGGAATGGAAGCCCTATGTCTAAAATATCAACTTAGGTATTGGAGCCCTAATGTTGGCAAAAGGCAACTAGGGAATGGAGGCCCTATGTCTAAAATATCAACTTAGGGATTGGAGCCCTAATGTTAGCAAGGGTGACTACGGTATGGAGGCTCTTTGTCTAAAATCTCAACTCAGGGATTGGAACCCTAATGTTGGAAAAAAGGCAACTAGGGAATGGAGGCCCTATGTCTAAAATATCAACTTAGGGATTGGAGCCCTAATATTGGCAAAGGTGACTAGGGAATGGAGGCCCTATGTCTAAAATCTCAACTTAGGGATTGGAGCCCTAATGTTGGCAAAAGGCGACTAGGAAATGGATGCCCTATGTCTAAAATCTCAACTTAGGGATTGGAGTCCTAATGTTGGCAAGGGTGACTAGGGGATGGAGGCCCTATGTCTAAAATCTCAACTCAGGGATTGGAACCCTAATGTTGGCAAAAGGCGACTAGGGAATGGAGGCCCTATGTCTAAAATCTCAACTTAGGGATTGGAGCTCTAATGTTGGCAAAGGTGACTAGGGAATGGAGGTCCTATATTTCAAATCTCAACTTAGGGATTGAAACCCTAATGTTGGCAAAGGTGACTAGGGAATGGAGGCCCTGTGTCTAAAACCTCAACTCAGGTATTGGAACCCTAATATTGGCAAAAGACGACTAGGGAATGGAGGCCCTATTTCAAAAATCTCAACTTAGGGATTGGAGACCTAATGTTGGCAAGGGTGACTAGGGGATAGAGGCCCTATGTCTAAAATCTCAACTCAGGGATTGGAACCCTAATCTTGGCAAAAGGCGACTAGGGAATGGAGGCCCTATGTCTAAAATCTCAACTTAGGTATTGGAGCCCTAATGTTGGCAAATGTGACTAGGGAATGGAGGCCCTATGTCTAAAATCTCAACTTAGGGATTGGCGCCCTAATGTTGGCTAATGTGACTAGGGAATGGTGGCCCTATGTCTAAAATCTCAACTAAGGGATTGGAGCCCTAATGTTGGCAAGGGTGACTAGGGAATGGAGGCCCTATGTCTAAAATCTCAACTTAGGTATTGGAGCCCTAATGTTGGCAAAGGTGACTAGGGAATGGAGGCCCTATGTCTAAAATCTCAACTTAGGGATTGGCGCCCTAATGTTGGCAAATGTGACTAGGGAATGGTGGCCCTATGTCTAAAATCTCAACTAAGGGATTGGAGCCCTAATGTTGGCAAAGGTGACTAGGGAATGGAGGCCCTATGTCTAAAATCTCAACTTAAGGATTGGAGCCCTAATGTTGGCAAAGGCAACTAGGGAATGGAGGCCCTATGTCTAAAATCTCAACTCAGGGATTGGAGCCCTAATGTTGGCAAAAGGCGACTAGGGAATGGAGGCCCTATGTCTAAAATCTCAACTTAGGGATTGGAACCCTAATGTTGGCAAAAGACGACTAGGGAATGGAAGCCCTATGTCTAAAATCTCAACTTAGGGATTGGAGCCCTAATGTTGGCAAAGGTGACTAGGGAATGGAGGCCCTATGTTTAAAATCTCAACTTAGGGATTGGAGCCCTAATGTTGGAAAAAGGCGACTAGGGAATGGAGGCCCTATGTCTAAAATCTCAACTTAGGGATTGGAGCCCTAATGTTGGCAAAGGTGACTATGGAATGGAGGCCCTATGTCTAAAATCTCAACTCAGGGATTGGAGCCCTAATGTTGTCAAAGGTGACTAGGGAATGGAGTCCCTATGTCTAAAACCTCAACTTAGGGATTGGAGCCCTAATGTTGGCAAAAGGAGACTAGGTAATGGATGTCCTATGTCTAAAATCTCAACTTAGGGATTGGAGTCCTAATGTTGGCAAGGTGACTACGGGATGGAGGCCCTATGTCTAAAATCTCAACTCAGGGATTGGAACCCTAATGTTGGAAAAAAGGCAACTAGGGAATGGAGGCCCTATGTCTAAAATATCAACTTAGGGATTGGAGCCCTAATATTGGCAAAGGTGACTAGGGAATGGAGGCCCTATGTCTAAAATCTCAACTTAGGGATTGGAGCCCTAATGTTGGCAAAAGGCGACTAGGTAATGGATGTCCTATGTCTAAAATCTCAACTTAGGGATTGGAGTCCTAATGTTGGCAAGGTGACTACGGGATGGAGGCCCTATGTCTAAAATCTCAACTCAGGGATTGGAACCCTAATGTTGGAAAAAAGGCAACTAGGGAATGGAGGCCCTATGTCTAAAATATCAACTTAGGGATTGGAGCCCTAATATTGGCAAAGGTGACTAGGGAATGGAGTCCCTATGTCTAAAATCTCAACTCAGGGATTGGAACCCTAATCTTGGCAAAAGACGACTAGGGAATGGAGGCCCTATGTCTAAAATCTTAACTTAGGTATTGGAGCCCTAATGTTGTCAAAGGTGACTAGGGAATGGAGTCCCTATGTCTAAAACCTCAACTTAGGGATTGGAGCCCTAATGTTGGCAAAAGGAGACTAGGTAATGGATGTCCTATGTCTAAAATCTCAACTTAGGGATTGGAGTCCTAATGTTGGCAAGGTGACTACGGGATGGAGGCCCTATGTCTAAAATCTCAACTCAGGGATTGGAACCCTAATGTTGGAAAAAAGGCAACTAGGGAATGGAGGCCCTATGTCTAAAATATCAACTTAGGGATTGGAGCCCTAATATTGGCAAAGGTGACTAGGGAATGGAGGCCCTATGTCTAAAATCTCAACTTAGGGATTGGAGCCCTAATGTTGGCAAAAGGCGACTAGGAAATGGATGCCCTATGTCTAAAATCTCAACTTAGGGATTGGAGTCCTAATGTTGGCAAGGGTGACTAGGGGATGGAGGCCCTATGTCTAAAATCTCAACTCAGGGATTGGAACCCTAATGTTGGCAAAAGGCGACTAGGGAATGGAGGCCCTATGTCTAAAATCTCAACTTAGGGATTGGAGCTCTAATGTTGGCAAAGGTGACTAGGGAATGGAGGTCCTATATTTCAAATCTCAACTTAGGGATTGAAACCCTAATGTTGGCAAAGGTGACTAGGGAATGGAGGCCCTGTGTCTAAAACCTCAACTCAGGTATTGGAACCCTAATATTGGCAAAAGACGACTGGGGAATGGAGGCCCTATTTCAAAAATCTCAACTTAGGGATTGGAGACCTAATGTTGGCAAGGGTGACTAGGGGATAGAGGCCCTATGTCTAAAATCTCAACTCAGGGATTGGAACCCTAATCTTGGCAAAAGGCGACTAGGGAATGGAGGCCCTATGTCTAAAATCTCAACTTAGGTATTGGAGCCCTAATGTTGGCAAATGTGACTAGGGAATGGAGGCCCTATGTCTAAAATCTCAACTTAGGGATTGGCGCCCTAATGTTGGCTAATGTGACTAGGGAATGGTGGCCCTATGTCTAAAATCTCAACTAAGGGATTGGAGCCCTAATGTTGGCAAGGGTGACTAGGGAATGGAGGCCCTATGTCTAAAATCTCAACTTAGGTATTGGAGCCCTAATGTTGGCAAAGGTGACTAGGGAATGGAGGCCCTATGTCTAAAATCTCAACTTAGGGATTGGCGCCCTAATGTTGGCAAATGTGACTAGGGAATGGTGGCCCTATGTCTAAAATCTCAACTAAGGGATTGGAGCCCTAATGTTGGCAAAGGTGACTAGGGAATGGAGGCCCTATGTCTAAAATCTCAACTTAAGGATTGGAGCCCTAATGTTGGCAAAGGCAACTAGGGAATGGAGGCCCTATGTCTAAAATCTCAACTCAGGGATTGGAGCCCTAATGTTGGCAAAAGGCGACTAGGGAATGGAGGCCCTATGTCTAAAATCTCAACTTAGGGATTGGAACCCTAATGTTGGCAAAAGACGACTAGGGAATGGAAGCCCTATGTCTAAAATCTCAACTTAGGGATTGGAGCCCTAATGTTGGCAAAGGTGACTAGGGAATGGAGGCCCTATGTTTAAAATCTCAACTTAGGGATTGGAGCCCTAATGTTGGAAAAAGGCGACTAGGGAATGGAGGCCCTATGTCTAAAATCTCAACTTAGGGATTGGAGCCCTAATGTTGGCAAAGGTGACTATGGAATGGAGGCCCTATGTCTAAAATCTCAACTCAGGGATTGGAGCCCTAATGTTGTCAAAGGTTACTAGGGAATGGAGGCCCTATGTCTAAAATCTCAACTCAGGGATTAAAGCCCTAATGTTGGCAAAGGTGACTAGGGAATGGAGGCCCTATGTCTAAAATCTCAACTCAGGGATTGGAACCCTAATGTTGGCAAAGGCGACTAGGGAATGGAGGCCCTATGTCTAAAGGTGACTAGGGAATGGAGGCCCTATGTCTAAAATCTCAACTCAGGGATTGGAACCCTAATGTTGGCAAAGGCGACTAGGGAATGGAGGCCCTATGTCTAAAATCTCAACTCAGGGATTGGTACCCTAAAGTTGGCAAAGGTGACTAGGGAATGGAGGCCCTATGTCTAAAATCTCAACTTAGGGATTGGAGCCCTAACGTTGGCAAAAAAAATAAGTTGATATTGGGGATTCTAAACTAACCCCTTTTTGGAATTTTCTTCTTATTTCTCTTTTCGTTTTTTTTTTAATTTTTTTTTCTAGTAAAAATGTAGGAAAGTATTTGGAGGAAACTTCCCTTTTGGGTTGATTCCTTGCTGCAAAGTTGTTTCTTGCACTTGTGCATTTCTTTTCCCTTTTGGTTGCACATGCTTCTTGCACGGTTGCTTTGGATTGCACATATTTCAATTTTCCAAACAAAGAACAATTGTCAGTTTGAAAATGGTGGTTGGTTTGGTGGCCTTGATCATTCCAATTGTTTTGTCCCGGCCTCATTTCTGTTGAGAAACTTCGCCATTGATTGGCTTCAAAGGCGACCCCCTTTCAAACTGATAAGACTCAGATTTCAGGATTCATGATGACTCGCCCGTGTAAGGCTTTGGTTTTCATTCCGCTTTCCAGACCTTTGCCTTTGACTTTCTTCTCTTTTTTTTCTTTTTTTCAATGACTTTACTTTGGAGGTAATCAAACATCATGATCTGTCGGGATTGGACTGACGCACCACTGAGGCTGGGTATTTTCTTCACCTCTTTCCAGATGGAGCTCTGTGAAACCGGTCCTGCCACCTTTCTTTCTAACACATTTTGGAATTTAGGGTTAAGCCGAAAGGGATTCAAGGAAAGGTAAATAAAGAGCGAAAAAACGAATTTAAAAGAGAAGTGTCCCTTTCGGGGAAAAAGAAGGACTTATCTGAGGTGCATGCTGGATTTAAACTGACATGAAATGCTTTTTGGACTGGATGCCCGAACCTCACGAACTTGCATTTCCTCATGAACAAAAACGGATCTATGTTTCCCAACTAGGGAACCTTGCTAGAACTTTCTGTGGTGAAATCATATTTTCGGCCGATAGCGCCGTTTGCGGGTTTTCGCTAGTCAACCTCTCTCATTTCTCTTCTCACTGTTGCCTGATAGCACTCTTTACGAGTTTTCACTAAACAGGCTCTCTCATTTTCAGTTTTTCTGCTCACCCTCGCCTTATAGTGTCCGTGTGGGTTTTCACCAATAAGACTCTCTTATTTTATTTCTCTCCTTTTTTATTGCATCAGATCCAAGTAGTTGTGTCCTCTGATCCTTGAACATTCTCATTGATTGATCGGAAGGACTTGAAAGTATTTGGGTAAAAAATGATTTGGATTGATTTACAACCTTGGAACCATTCAAAACGGGATTACCGCGGGACCATTACAACATCTGCCCCAGTTTCATTTTTGAGGGCATTTGGATTTTTATTTTGGTGTGACTGAACTCTAGAGAGAGGATGCCTACGTATCCTTTCGGAATCAAGTCAGACGTAGTTCAGGCTAATAATTTTTTTTATTTTTGGTTTCAATGGTGCTTTTGGATTCCAAAAAGGGTAGCCAAAGAAATGTAACCGGCTCAAAGTGTTTGTAGAAAGAGTTGATAGTGTTTGGGTAGCGGGAATAAAAGCCTTCATCATCTCAAATGTGCCAACACATCACCGAAGTAGACTCAGACATAGTACCTTTTGACTTCATTCGCGTCACAGCTGTTTCAGGATCATTTCATTCAATATCGCCCAGATACAACGCTCCTCTTTGCAATATCTTCCTGATGATGTACGGACCTTTCCAATTAGGAGCAAATTTTCCTTTCGCTTCCTGGTGATGTGGAAGAATACGCCTTAACACTAGTTGACCTACTTCCAAGTTCCTGGGTCGCACTTTCTTATTGTAAGCACGGGCCATTCTTTGTTGGTACAACTGCCCGTGACAGACCGCAGCCATTTGCTTTTCATTAATTAAGGTCAACTGCTCTAATCGAGTCTTAACCCATTCGTTATCTTCAATCTCTACTTCAACAATGGTTCGGAGCGAAGGAATTTCTACCTCTGCCGGTATCACAGCCTCGGTCCCATAAACCAACAAGTATGGGGTTACCCCTATTGATGTGCGTACTGTAGTGTGATATCCCAGCAAAGCAAAAGGTAACTGTTCATGCCATTGTCTGGAACTCTGGATTGTCTTCCTCAAAATCTTCTTGATGTTTTTGTTTGCTGCTTCAACAGCGCCATTGGCCTTGGGCCGATAAGGAGTGGAGTTCCTATGCGTTATTTTGAACTATTCGCATACATCCTCCATCAAGTGACTATTCAGGTTTGCCGCATTATCTGTGATGATAGTTGCAGGAATACCGAAATGACAGATAAGATTCGAATGTACAAAATCCACCACGGCTTTCTTAGTGACTGATTTGAGAGTGATAGCTTCGACCCATTTTGTGAAGTAATCAATAGCGACCAATATGAATCTGTGTCCATTTGAGACTTTTGGCTCGATTGGCCCAATGACGTCCATGCCCCAAGCAACAAATGGCCAAGGTGCAGACATGGGATGCAGTTCTGTGGGAGGTGCATGAATCAAATCACTGTGCACCTGACACTGATGACACTTTCAAACGAAACTAAAACAGCCCTTTTCCATGGTCATCCAGTAATAACCCGCTCGAAGGATTTTCTTTGCCAAAACATACCCGTTCATGTGGGGCCCACATACTCCCGCGTGTACTTCATGCATGATTCTTCCAGCCTCTTCTGTGTCAACACATCTTAACAAATTGAGGTCCGGAGTTCTCTTGTATAAGACATTCCCACTCAAAAAGAAACCACTCGCGTGCCGCCTAATGGTTATCTTTTGGTCTCCACTGGCTTGCTCGGGGTATTCTTGAGTTTTCAGAAACTTTTTGATGTCATGGTACCATGGTTGGGTATTTGGTGCTGCTTCAATTGTATTACAATAACCATGCCTTTCCCGGATTTGAATTTCTAAGGGATCTATGTGAGCGTTGCCGGGATATGGCAGCATTGAGGCCAAAGTAGCAAGTGCGTCGGCTAATTCGTTGTGACAACGAGGAATGTACCTGAACTCTATTGACTTGAATCGCTTGCTGAGGTCTTCCACATACTTTTTGTAAGGGATAAGCTTAACATCTCGGGTTTCCCATTCTCCTTGGGCTTGCCGGATAATCAGATCTGAGTCTCCCATAATCAACAACTCTTCGATATTTTGGTCGATTGCCATGTTTATACCCATAATGCAAGCTTCATACTTGGCGGTGTTGATTGTACAGAAGAACCGAAGCCGAGCTGTGGCTGGATAGTGCTGACCAGTGGGTGAGATAAAAATTGCCCCAATTCCAACACCTTTTGTGTTTACCGCCCCATCAAAGAACATTTTCCAAGCATGAGTGTCTTTAGATATTGCCTCAACTGAATTTACTTCTTCATCTGGGAAGTAAGTTCTCAAAGGTTGGTACTCATCATCAATCGGGTTCTCAGCCAAATGATCTGCTAACGCCTGGGCTTTCATTACCGTGCGAGTGACATAGACTATGTCGAATTCAGTAAGCAAGATTTGCCACTTTGCTAATCTCCCAGTAGGCATCGGTTTCTGGAATATGTACTTCAAAGGATCCAACCTGGTTATGAGGTAATTAGTATGAGCTTGGATATAATGTCTCAATTTTTGAGCGACCCACGTCAAAGCACAACACGTTCTTTTCAACAAAGTGTACTTGACCTCATAAATGGTGAACTTCTGGCTTAAGTAATAGATCGCCTGCTCTTTCTTTCCAGTTATGTCATGTTGTCCGAGGACACAACCGAAAGAATTTTCCAAGACTGTCAGATACAAGAACAGGGGTCTATCTGGCTCCGGCGGGACCAAAGCTGGAGGATTTGAAAGATATTCTTTGATCTTGTCAAAAGCCTCTTGACATTCAACCGTCCATTTGATTGCTGCATCTTTGTTGGATCTAACTCGATACCTCTCCTGCTTACTATGAAACTCAGAAGCTTGCTCGATGGGACTCTGAAGGCGCACTTAGCCGGATTCAGCTTCAGGTCGTACTTTCTCAGCCTCTCAAAAAATTTCCTCAAGTCTCGAACATGATCGTCCTGAGTCCTGGACTTGACTATCACGTCTTCTACATACACCTCTATCTCTTGATGCATCATATCATGAAAAATGGCAGTCATGGCTCTCATGTAAGTTGCCCCGACATTCTTTAAACCGAACGGCATAACCCGATAACAGTAAGTACCCCAAGGTGTAGTGAAGGCGGTTTTCTCGGCATCTTCTTCATCCATCAACACCTGATGATATCCAGCGTAACAATCTACGAAAGACTGTATCTCATGTTTGGCACAGTTATCAACAAAGATGTGGATGTTGGGAAACGGGAAATTGTCTTTGGGACTTGCCCTATTCAAATCTCGATAATCCACACACACCCGAGTTTTCCCATCTTTCTTCGGTACAAGAACTACATTAGCCAACCACGTAGTATACTGGACTACTCGAATTACTCCTGTTTTCAACTACTTTGTGATTTCTTCTTTGATCTTATCACTGATATCAGTCTTGAACTTCCTCTGCTTCTGTTGAACTGGAGGACAATCAGGGTAAATTGGCAATTTATGCACCACTAGATCAATACCTAATCCTGGCATGTCATCGTATGACCAAGCAAACACATCTTTAAATTCAAAGAGGAGCTGAATTATTGCATCTCGCATTTTCCCATCTATGTGAATGCTTATTTTGGTTTCTCGGATTTCTTCAGGAGTTCCCAAATTAACCGGTTCAGTGTCATTCAAATTCGGCTTAGGTTTATTCTCAAAGTGTTCCAATTCTCGATTTATTTCCCTAAAAGCCTCTTCTTCGTCATATTCCGGTTCTTGGTTCATTATTTCACAATTAGACAACTCGTTTGGATATGGGCGTGAAGTCCGCAAGCATGTCATATTATATAAAGTCGCATTATTATCACTAAAAGGAAAAGATAAAAGAAAAATAGCAAAAATCAGAAAGAATAAAGAAAAAATGATGAAATACTGATTTTATTCCTTGGAATTGGGAAGATAACAGGGTTTATATTTCAGGAAGTTAAAACAGGAAACTAAATAAAAACATCCAAGTTACACCCTGGGATAACTCGTGATGTAGGAAAGGTGGCAGGACGAGTCTACCCGAATTCCTGCCTGACTGGGAACGGTGTAGCCTCTCAATTTTGAAGCTTAGCATTTGGCCCCATGTATAGCACCTCAGCGGTGCTTGTGCCTTCTCCCAGCTGAACTATGTGGGTTTCATATAGTATCTTTCTCATGGCTCCACAGATCTCCTCAATCTCTTCGGTAGTAAAGGCCTCATCTTCTTCTTTATTCTGGTATTTTGGCTTGACAAACGTTCTGTAAAGATGCGGAACCGACTGAGGCAAGACCCAACCATCCTTCTTTCTATCATTTTCCCATCTTATATAAGCTGGAATGGGTCTGAAGCCTACCTCGAGGAACTTTTCACTGGTGGGTAGGGTGATAAGTTCAACCATCCCTTGCAATGATTTCCCAAGTCCCTTCCCCAGTTTGAAGCCATGTCGGATCATTTATTTGGCCACCATGATTGATGCATTAGAAAGGAATGGTTGGGGGCAAGGTTTTCCTTCTTCATACTGCTCTGCCAGCACAACTTCAAAAGCCTGATAAACTGTGTGCTCACTCCCTTCCCTTGCTTCAAGATATGGGATGGATGGGTCCCGATAAATAGACTGTTCGTCTTCTCCGTGGACCACAATTTCCCGATCTTCATATTCAAACTTCACCATTTGGTGGAGAGTTGAGGGTACAGCCCCTGCAGCATGAATCCAAGGTCTTCCGAGGAGAAAGTTGTAAGATGTGTCCATATCCAGTACCTGGAAAGTTACTTCGAACTCCACCGGCCCGATAGTCAATATCATGTCTATTTCTCCGAGGGTGTCCCTCTTGATGCCATCAAAAGCTCTTACACAGACATTATTGGGGCAAATCCTTCCGGTCCCAATTTCCATTCTTTGCAACGTGGAGAGCGGACAAATGTCAACACCCGAACCCCCATCCAACATTACTCGCTTGACGTAGAAGTCTTCACACTTGACTGTCTGATATAAAGCCTTGTTGTGAGCTGCTCCCTCCAGAGGCAAATTGTTCTTGCTAAAAGAAACTTGATTAACCGCAAAGAACATTTCCGTCATTCTTTCAAGTTGTTCAATTGAAATCTCAGCCGGCACATACGCTTCATTCAAGGTTTTGAGCAGGATCTTCTGATGTTTGGCGGACCTCATTAGCAAAGATAGCATAGACACTTGTTCAGGGTATTTGCGCAACTGATCCACCACTTCATATTCAGGCATATTCATCTTCTGGAAGAAAGCCTCTGCTTCTTCAGCGCTTACAGGCTTCTTGGGTGGGAAGCGCTTCCGTGTGGCATTGTTCACTTCTTGAATGTCTGAATATTTTCCAGCAGAAGTATTTTTTGGAAGTTCCCCCGTTATTTCTTTGCCTTTGTATGTAACCAATGTTTGTTGATAACTCCACGGTACAGTAGACGAGTCTATCATTGGCTTCTGTGGCACGCGACCGATAACCGCTGGCTCATTCAGCTGAGGCGGTTTAATCGTCTCCCGAACCACATAGGCCCCTTTCGACACGTACATCGGTATTCCCCTTTTTATTTTGAATCTCTGTGGCTTCTCTAATCGACCTCGTGGAATATAGAGAACCTCATTCTTCGAAGGCACCATCGTCTCTGTCTTTGTCTCAGCCTTCTTTTCGAGCTCAGCCTTGACAATATTAGTCTTTTTTCCCCTTTCTCTTGCTTCGGGGCTGCTTTAGGCTTTCTCTCTGCATCGACAATGGCGATTATAGCTTTCAGGGCAGGATCAAACTCCTTGTCCTCACAGATCATCCCAATCAACGGCCCATTATTGTGAGCGGGCAACGGATTGTTGGTCACATTTGGGACCTCCTCGTCCCTTAATACTATCTTTCCCTGTTCTATTAAGTTCTCTACTGCCCTTTTTAAAGTCCAACAATCATTGGTATCATGCCCTTCTGCTCCCGAATGATAAGCACACCTAACACCGGCTCTGTAAGTAGGTGATGCTGGATTTTGCCTTGTCTAAGGGACTGGTTGCAGGAAACCCATCTGGACCAGTTTTGGGAATAGGGTAGAATACGGTTCACCAATGGGTGTGAAAGTTTGTCTTCTGGGTGGTTCTTGAGGACGGAAGTTATTCTGGGGTAGTTGTGGATTATAGTGGTATCGGTAAGGAGGCTGATTTCTGGGAGGTGGAGCTTAGCTCCGAATGGCTTGTTGCGGTGGTTGAACATAAGGCTGAGTATTCATGACCGAGTAAGGCTGAGGAGTATAGGCCAAATCTTGGTGAGGATAATAGTGCTGCAGGGTCCTCTCTGGGAAAAGGGATCTAGGAGTATAGTTTCTCCTTGTACCCGACGCTGTCATGAATGTTTCTTCCCTTTGCTATTCCTCCAGACCCACCCTAAATGGCTTGGGAGGTAGCTCTGATAGCAGATTGTCTTAGAATTCGACCCGTTTTTAGCTCATTTTCAACCATTCCCCCGATCTTAATCGCTTTTGCGAAAGGTTTTCCCATGTCCGACGTCATGTTTTGGAAGTAATCTGATTCTTGAGCCTGGAGGAAAGTAGTGACCATTTCTATTTCATCCATGTGAGGTTTTACCCTTGATGCTTGCTCGCGCCATTTAATAGCTTATTCTCTGAAGCTTTCTGAGAGATTCTTCTTCAAGTTTGACAAAGAATTCCTGTCTGGCGCGATGTCAATATTATACTGAAACTGCCTTACAAAATCTCTAGCAAGATTGTCCCAAATGTGCCATCGAGATATGTCCTGATCCATATACCACTCTGAGGCTATGCCCACCAAGCTTTCTCCGAAGTATGCCATCAACAATTCGTTTTTGCCGCCAGCCCCACGCAATTGGTTGCAATACGTTTTGAGGTGAACAATGGGATCGCCATGCCCATCATATTTCTTAAACTTTGTTGTTTTGAACCCTACGGGAAGGTGCACGTGAGGGAACATGCACAGATCAGCATAGGAGACACTCTTCTGCCCGCTTAAGCCTTGCATATTTTTTAAGCTCTGCTTGAGGCTCCTCATTCTTCTCGCCATTTCATCTTGTTCAGGAGCTTTGGGATTTCGGTCTTACCTAGGTGTAAACTCGCATTGAGGCTGTTGAGGGTGAGCGCTGGTGGCAAACCGAGTTGATTCCAGCGAGAAGGATGGTGCTTGAAATGTGAATGAGGAAGAGTCAAAATTAGGCCTGTGTATAGCGGGTTGTGCCGCAATTGGACAGGGCGGTGCAGTGAATATGTTTGTAGCCACATCTGTCATTGACACCCGGGGATAAGAATCGGAGGGTGATCCAGCGGAGTGGGCTGAAATGGTAGGATACCCGAATGGGGTAGTTGGATAACTTATGGGGACGTTGGAAGTCCCACTTGTCCTAGGGAACAGCTCGGGGAATCCAGGGATTACACTCGGCGGCTCTTTTCCATTGTTCCAGTCATCCAGCATTTCCAACATGCGAAGCCGCAAGATTCTGTTTTCTTCAGCAGTTGCTGATTCGGAAGTTGGGATGGCCGAGATTGAACTCTCTTCGGAAATAGAAATCGTTGGCAAAGGAATTTCTGAAGACATCTCTACACTTCCCTTTGATCTCATGAAGTAAGTGTGAATACTTCCTCTCGACTTAGTGACGGGTAGCTGAACACTTCCTTTCAACCTCGTAAAGTATGAATGTGAGGCCAGACCTCCACAAAACCAAACCACCTTTCTAAAAACCTGGACTTAGCAGCAAGCAAACGGTTAGTTTGAAACAAATAACAGACAGGTAATCTCACGTTGGGGTGTGATGCACCTATACAGTTAAGTGAGTTTCTACATGTTTGCATCGATGACATGTGTCATTCCGGCTTCTCTTTATGCTCCCCTTTATTTATATTATTTATTTATTTATTTATTATATATATATATATATATATATATATTTATCATTATTATTATTATTTTGGGTTTACAACCTTTCTTCTTATTTAAAGTTCCGGTCGTATCACGGCCCCGCGTGAATCAGACCAAGCGTAGTTTGTGACAAACAAGTGCAAAAATAAAGAAACATTTTTTTTATTACTATAACATTCTATTACAAACTAAATATATTTGAAAAAGGGAGAATAACAGACTGGAAATAAATACAAACTCAAAAACTACTGATACACCCTGATGCGAAAAGACAAACAAAAATGCCAAGACGGAAAATACAGACTCGACCTATAAATACATTAAAGCTTTAAAAATTGGCGCCCGCGGGGCATTGTTCGGCCTCGCCGCGAGCTTAGGTGCGAGGTCCCTTTCAAGTTGTTCCAGCTCATACATGGTTCGTTTGACATAAATCATCACTGCCGAGAAGAAGGTAGTGCGGGTCATATCTTCGCACCGTAGACACCTCCTAATGATGGCATGGGCAATGGTCTTAATCGTATCCCTGGTTTTCCCCTTTTCTATGAGTAGGCGCTCTATTTGATCATTACGGGCCTTCAAAACCCGAGAATCCTGGAGATGTTGATTCTGCCACTGCTGAATTTCTAATTCCATCTGGGCCAGTAAATCATAGCAATGTCTATTTTCAGCTTTAAAGGTTTGGGCTTGCTTAGCCTCTTTGTCCTCAAGAGTGGCTCCCTTTCTCTTCAAATTGGCAATGGTTTGCTCGTGATCCCTTTTCAACTGCTGCAGGTACCGGTTGCGCTCCTTTGTTCTTTTTGCCCAGTGTGCCTCGAGTCCTGCTATGGTATTCTCAAAATTCTCCAACTCACTCCGGCACTCACTAATTTCCATTTTTAAACCTTTTATCAGTCGCTCATCCGACCGGCTCCTTTGTTGGTTATCAGCGGCTATCCTTATTTGCTGTATTTGGGCCCTAAGCGCCTCATTTTCCTGGGCCAACCTGTTCTTTTCTCCCAGATCAGTAGCAACTTGCACGTTGTTCTCAAATTTTAGACCTTCAATTTGTTGTTTCAGCTTGCTGATTTCAGCCCTATAGCCTTTTTCTTATGCTAACCAATCACATTGCTCCTGTGATGACTCGGCAAAATTCAGGATATGGGGTCTTTTAGCCGGCCTTTTGTGCTTAAGTTCTCTACCATACAAGGTACCCTGGTGCTACTTCACCTTTGGCCCAATCCTGCACGCAAGTATCTGCTTTTAAACATTGGCATTCATTCCAGATCTGGCGGACTTTTGCTTCAGGAAATTGTCCGTCAGGGCTAATCTCAATTGCTTGAGCACTAAGATCTTCCTCGTGTGGCACTATCTGGCATATCCCGAGTTGTCTCAAAACTCGATAGGGCGCGTAAGGCTGAATGCTCTTAAGTCCCATCAATATAAAGTGGGTCCTAGTTGCCGGCATATATATGACCTCATCAACAGGCAACCATCCCAGTGTCCACTGTATTTGGCTGGCGGTGAGGATTCGAAAGAATGACGTCCATGTCGTAACTCCCTCGGGTAGACTGACCTCCTTGATTCTCGTGTAAAACTCTTTTATGCAAGTCTTCTTCGAGGAACCATAACTCAAAAGCTCGGAACGGTGGCAGAGATGTTCAGTCATCCATATTTGTAGCAGCAAATTACACCCCTTGAAAAAAATCCCTCTGGCTTTGCAGGCTGTGAGAGCTCGAAATATATCAGATACTACCATAGGCGTGAGAGTGCTTTCATTTTGAGTGAGCAAAGTACTGACTGTGAGCATGTGATTTTTGCTTCACGGAAAAACTACTCCAAAAGAAATCAAAAATGAAACAAATTTCATCTATGCACAATCTTGAGAATTTGCGTGACATTTTGATAAAGGTTTTGTCCGTAATGCTCGCCTCGCTATAGTTAAAAATACAAAGATACATGTTGCATGCATTTAGGAATAAATGATACATTTAGGAATTAATTAACCGTAATTGGGTTAAAAAGCGAAAATCACAAAAATATGCATTTTTCTTCTATTTCTTATCATGATGATTTTATTAAAGGTCTTAAATCATATGATAATTGTTGTTAAGTGTTAATTGATAATTGTATAATTTAATTTTGGGTTTTATGAATTTTTGTTTAATTATAGGGAAAGGAAATACCGGATTTGGGCCAAAAAATTCAAATGAAAATCAGGCCCAATCCGCTGCACTGACCCAGTCCGATCACCTGACCCTTCAGATGCACCAAACGGTGCCGTTTTGGAGACTCAAATCAGAGTCGTTGATCTGTTGCAATCCAACGGTCCCTGGCTTCCCTCGTGACCCGAACCACTCCCTTCTTAAACCGACTCCCCACTTAACCAAACGACACCGTATGGATAAGCTCCCCTAATCCTGGCCATCGATCTTGATTGATCCAACGGCCAGGATTACACCATCCATCCCATATATAAACCTAACCTGCCACCCCAAGCCCCAAACCAGACCCCCCCTTCACACATTATTCACCTTCGTCCCCAGAGCCCCCCCTCTCAAACCCTAGCCGCCTTAGGTTTCCCCCACCATAAACCCGACCACCCGGACTCCGATGGCCACCAAAACAACACCCCTGATGCACCTAACCACCCTGAACACGAATCCACCAACTGTTTACCTCGAATCACCCTGCAACTTCTCGAATCTTCAATCGAAGATTCGAGCAACAAACAGATCTACACCCACTGACCCCAAAATCACACCGCAATACCTCTTGACCTTCCTCACCCCCCTGAATGACCGTGGTTCCGTTCGAATCTGAACAGAACTGAACAAATCCCAAATCTGACCCCCAAGAACCCTAGAACTCAGATTTATGGGGGTCTGTCCAAATCAACAAAATATGGGGGTCTAATAGACTTTAACCGAGGTGTTCTCAGTTGAGAACACTTCTATTAAAGTCCATTCGACCCCAAAAATGGTCGAGTCCGAGTTCGAGCTTGAGTCAGTCTTAATTTCGAATCCAGAGGTAATTTTCCTTTCTCTTCTGTTCTCCTATAGATTCTATCTGTCTTGCATGTTTGGTGGTTTGTTTCTGATTTTTCTGTCAAATCTATGAACCCTGAGATAGTGTTTTGTTTGTTTTAATGTTTTATTTTATTGCCTACTGTATATTATAGCTTGTATAGTCGTTCAAATAAGTGTTGTCAATTAATTTGTTTAAAATCAGAGGATACATGATAATAGTTCATTGATGTTCTCCATGTATACACCAGTTCAGCATCTGCTATGCTAACTTGTAATGAACCCGTTGAATATGTTCAGTTTTTGTCTTTGAACTAGATTGCTCGTTTATTCAGTAATCCCCTGTTCTTCATAGTTGGCCATAGAAACCTGATTGCCACTGTTTCATCATTTTTGCTCCCTGTTGTTTGTTTGATTTAAGTTGATCAGGATTGGTTCCCCAATTTGATCAACTTATTTCACCTGATTGACACCCCTTTGTAATCTGATGTTAAGTTGAACTTAGGGTGAGTATTGGATATAGCTATAGAAATCTAGGAGATCAATCAGAAATCAGTGTTAAGCTTATATAGTTGGTAAGTTCAGACGAGTAAGGCTTAGGGTAGTACAGTAATATGCAAGGGTTAAGGGGTAATTCTGGGAATTTAGTAACATACTAACAGGCTGTTAAGGATGGGGTCTGCTTAGGGGTCACTCATTAAGCTTATTTTAATGACAATGGGAAACAAAACAACAAGACATGGGAATTAAGTGAGTATTATAATACACCCATGACTCTTGATTAAAACAAATAGGACAAGCATGGGGGACTACATAGTAGGGATCAATAAAGGACACTTGGGCATGGGAATCAAAGGGGTATGGGCAGGAAAAGCTGAAGGGATCAAGGCAGCCTGGAGGCTTGCCATTTCTGGCCTATTAATAGGCTGATTTTTAGAGAAAAAGGGGCTGGTTTTTTCTTTTGGCTAAAATCTTAAGAGACCAGAGAGAAAAGAAGAGGATAAAAACTGGAAATTTAACTTTAATATGGGGAGTAGGCTAGAGGTTCCTACACTAAAGTTCAGTGGTCTTGATATTTAAGAAGGAAAAATCTGCTTCATTTTACGATTAAAAAATCAGTATTTACTTCGGTTACTGTGGCATTGAGAGCTGTGGGAATTTTTTTGGAAATCTGTGGGTCTATCTTCTGTTGCAAACTCAAGTTTTTTTTTGGGTCATTTGGTGTTGCTGCATGGTATTTTCTGAAACTGTTGTGGGGTCTTGATCTATTCGCTGGGCTATTTTTGAACTGCTGTTTGCTAAATCTGCTATTGTGCTATTGCAACTGCAGCTGACTTCTTTTTTCTACTATGTTTCTGTTCCTCTATCAGGTACACGACTTTATCATGTTCGTTGTAAGCCGAAAAAATGTGAAGCATGAATTCATGTGAAAGTTGAAGTTGAAATGGAAACCAGAAAAAGCAAATCTATTTTGTTTAAAACCTGTTGTTACTATTTTATTTAGTTCCTTAAGGCATTGCTGAATCTGTAATTTGTAAAAATATAGTTTCATCATTCTGGTTGTTTGTAAGGGACTGCATAACACTGCTAGGCATTAGATCGTGTATTGGAGTAATGTAGTTTAGCTCGTATTTGATCAGAACTTGGCCATGTAATGAATGTTGGATATAACTTCCGATAATTTGCAAAATAGCACTTGCGGTTTGATCCCGGAAATGGCTAGTAGGTTGTTAACTAATCTCGGATTGTCGCATGATTGTTTGAGTTCTCGGTCAACTAGATCTTAGCATTAATCCTACCCTCGATTGTTACTCAAAAGGTATTGCAACACTTTAAGGAAAAAGAAGCATAGTTGTAAGTCTAAGATTGTTAGCTAAGGTAACGAGCAAGAGTAGGCTCGCGTGATGTGGTGAGTTAGCAATTTCCGGTGGCTCGAATCATGCCAGGATTCCGGTACGTTTTACTCTGTAACGACATTTCGGAACTAATCGAATTTCCAGAAGTTATTAAAGGGCCCGGACTTTTCAAGCATGTTGAACTAATTAGGACTTTATTTTTTTTATTTAGAGACAAATTTAATAGAGAACCTTAGCCACTTCTAGGATTGACCTTTTAATAATAAGAATGAGATGAGCCTCGCCGAATAGAAATGCAAAAAAAAAATTGCGGGTCCCTCAGTAAATATTTGCTTTAAAATTGCTTAGATTCCGGGACGGGCCGTTTAGCAAATTTCACGGCCCTACCCAAAATAATGATACGTTAGTCGCTTTAGGCGCGTATTTAATAAATTACCTTCTTAAACTCGGGTGCACATTTATGTGACCCAAATTCAAATCTCAACGGAGTCGAAATGTGTCTCTAATCACGGGTACATTGATTGTGACGTGGTCCGAGATGCATGTCCACGACGTCACGAATTCCTTTAAAAAATAAGAATGAGATGAGCCTCGCTGAATAAAAAATACAAAATTGCAGGGCCCTCAGTAAATATTTGCTTTAAAATTGCTTAGATTTCGGGATGGACTGTTTAGCAAAATTTCACGGCCCTACCCAAAGTAAATGATACGCTAGTCGCTTTAGGCGCGCCTTTAATAATTTAATCTTCTTAAACTCGGGTGCACATTTATGTGACCCAAATCCAAATCTCAATTGAGTGAAAATACGCCAACAACCACGGGTGCATTGATGTGACGTGGTTCGAGATGTATTTCCATGACGTTGCAATTCCCTGTAAAATAATAATAATAATAATGAAAGTGGTAAAGAGTTAAAATCTGCACATAAGTTCATATTTGTATAAAATCAGATAATCAAGCCGAATATGACAGTTGAGCGACCGTGCTAGAACCACGGAACTCGGGAATGCCTAACACCTTCTCCCGGGTTAACAGAATTCCTTATCCGGATTTCTGGTGCGCAGACTGTTAAATAGAGTCATTCTTTTCCTCGATTCGGGATTAAATTGGTGACTTGGGACACTCTAAAACTCCCAAGTGGCGACTCTGAAATAAATAAACAAATCCCATTTCGATTGTACTTTAATTGGAAAACTCCTTCACCCCTTGCGGGGGCGGAAAAAGGAGGTGTGACAACTCTGGCGACTCTGCTGGGGACAGCTTTGGTGGTTCAGGGTTAGAAATTCGAGCTTAGAATAATTGTTCTATTTGGCTTTGTTTATTATCTGATATTTTTATGAGATATGTGCTTCATGTGCAAAATAATGTGTGTTACCGCTTTGATATTATTTGACTGTATATATAAACTGCGCCGAAACCCTTCTCTCCTTACCTTCGGGGATGCGGCTCACTGGTTTGAGACTTCCTGTTCTGTTAGTGTCATGCCCAAGTAGAAAGAGGTTCGGATAAGTTACAAAGCCGAACGACCCCACGGGTCCCCGGTACGTAGCCCCCTCCTCGACTCGAGTTGTCCGCTCGGGTAAGCCAGGTCTAGAACAAAGCCCAGTTTGAAACTTAGTAAAACATGACTTCATGCCGGATCCCTAGTAGGAAAACGCTTATTTGCATCATGTTGCATTTGACTTAGGGGGCTCAACACAGGGGTTGGACCTGTCTAGGAATAGCAACCTGGAACAAAAGACCATCCTGCTGCATCTTATCTATTGGCGCATTTAATTTGCTTCGAATTTGCATGCTGACCGGTGGGTGAAAACGGGAATTTTGAAAAATTAAGAGCTGCTCATTTAAGAAAAACCAAATAGTGTGAAAACGCCGCCAAAATTTTGATTTTTGAAGAAAGAAAATTGGATTCGTGATTTAGCTAAATTTTCTTACCCGAACTACGTCGGTTTGATTCTCACCGGATGTGAGATACGTAGGCAACCCTTATCGGGTCCAACTTCCTATTTTTGCAAATAATAATATATATAATGAAAAATAAAAATAAAAATAAGAAATAATATATATACATATATTGCTTCTTTCATAAAAGAGTCGGGTGATGCCATTTTGCGGAAATAGCCGAATGTTCCCGAAAGGGACGCCGGAAGGCTGTCTTTGCACAAACGGCCGCTTTTGGCCATTTTTTCTTACCTTTTGGCCGGTTAAAACCCCACTGCCTTAAAATCTTCATCCCTGAAGAGCTGAAAGGCCGTATTGGGAAAGTCAGACTTTCTTTACTCAAAACTTTAAGGAAAACGGGAAAAATAGTTTTGGAGTCAAAATAAAGATTTTTTGCTTTCGTCTAAATCACCTTAATAAATGTGTAGAATGAGCACAAGTAAGAGTTCGTCGGGGGCCATAATAAACAGAGTCCCTTTTGGCTTACGCATGTGGTAGAACGACTTGGAAGAATCAGGGCGAGATACAGTCAAGATATAATTAGGAAACTTGGTTGGATTGCTGGACATCGATCCGCGAGGGGACATTATAAGGGCTTTAATTTCATTCTGGGACTCGGCACACAATGTATTTCATTTCTCAGACTTTGAGCTCACACCAATGCTAGAGGAGCTGGCAGGGTACATCGGATGTCCTAAAATCCCCATGAGAGAGCAGTATCTTATTGCACCAAGGACCGTGACCATACACAGGTTCCTAGACACCGTGAAGATCCGCAGAACTGTACACAACCCAGAGTTGTCAGAAGGGTTTTGTAGTTTGGCATTTCTGTACGACAGGTACGGTCATCTTGGAGGGTTCAACAATCTCGAGAGTAAGATCTACAGTGGGGAAAGCCGGCCAAAATGGGAAAGACATAGGTGTATTGCTTTTATGATAGCCTTTCTGGGTTTTCTGGTGTTCCCTAGAAAGGATGGGAAAATTAACATACAAATCGCTGGGTCGTCAGCACTTTGCTCAAGTAAGACAACAACACTCTGGCACCGATGATAATAGCAGACATTTTCCGCGCACTCACTGTTTGCAAAACCGGATGAGGTTTCTTTGAGGGATGCAATATACTACTGCAAATGTGGATGATAGAGCATCTATGTCATCGCCCTTAGTTTCTGAAATATGGGTCATCACAAAAGACTTGTATAGAAGAGTTTTCCACCAGGGTCGACGGGTTCAGCCTGCCAGAAGGGGTCGCCTAATGGGTCACTCTGCTGCGCTCCGTCTCAGCAAACCAGATAGAATGGGCATTTGGGTGGCTACCCATAGATGAGGTCATACACATGTCAACCGTCGAGTCTTATTTGTTGTTGATGTGTCTCAAAAGTATCCAGCCTTATGCGCCAAACAGAGTGTTGAGGCAGTTGGGGCGATGTGTGGACTTTCCCGAAGGAAGAGGATCTCAGTAGCCAGGTGGTCGAAATCGGGCCTAGTGGGCAGTTCCCTGAAGCAGTCGTTTGGAGAATCTGGAATGAATGTCAAACCCTGAAAGTAGATACTTGTGTACAAGATCGGGCCAAGGGCGAAGTATCACCAAAATACCTCACGTGGTACAGAAGAGAGCTTGAGCACCAGAGACCAACTAAGAGAGCTCACGTCCAAGACTTTGCAGAATCGTCGCATGCACAGTGGGGCTGGTTAAGGAGGGAGGAAGGCTACCGGGCTGAAATCGGGAAGCTTAAGCAACAAGTTGAAAGGCTTATATTTGAGAACAACGTACAAGTCGCCTCTGAGCAGGGTGAAAAGAACAAATTAGCCAAAGAAAACCAGACACTGAAAGCCTGCATTCACCAAGTCAGTAAGAGTAACAGCGACCGACAGAAACGTCGCTCCGACGAAAGATTGATAGCAGAGTTGAGAAATCATGTCAGCAAAAGCCGAGAAGAATTAGATAGATCGGAAGCTTGCATAGCAAGAATAAAGGTCAGATGGGCAAAAGGTACAATGGCCCGGAGGAAGCGTCTGCAACAAGTCATAAGGGATTCTGAAATGAGCATCGGGATATTAAGGAAAACAAACTCCACTCTTCAGGAGCGGATCTTCAAACAAGCACGAGATGCCCAAGCTGACAGAAGGCGCTGTTACGATGCGATGACCAGAATGGAAGGACAAATGTAGAAGTTCCAGGATCGACTCGCCGACAATGCTCAAGCACTGGGATTAAAGAACCGGCGAATAGAGCAATTGTTCGTCGAGAGGGACAACATTCGAGGAAGGATTGATGAGATTGGGCACTACATCTACATGAGATGCCTAGAATGTGAGCAAATACCTCGGGATACCCTTCTTGCTTCCATCATGGGCTACGTCCACCGGATCATGAATGAGTTGAAGAGCTTGCAGAGAGGCCTTACACCGAAGTCTGCAGAAAGGCCGAACGATGCCTCGCGAGCCCCTAAGTTGGAATTTTAATGTATCCCTAGTTCGAGTCTTGTTTGTTGGCTTTATTGTCTTCCCATATGTTGTTTTCCTTTTCTTTTCATCGAGTCAGGTTAAGAACTTTGGAATCTGTACTATTGTTGTTCTTTGTTTGAGATAAATAATTTGTAATAGCAAATTTTGGTAATGAATTGAATGATTCCAAAAGAATTTTTTGTGTCTTTGCTTTGTGGCAGAACTACGCCCGGTCTGATTCACGTGGGGACGTGATATGTAGGCAATCCACATAAGATTCGACCGCCACTAAAAAGAAAGGAAAAGAAAAAAAGAGAAAGAAAAGGAAAGAATAATGGAAAGAAATACAGGGGTTCCCAAGTACTTTAAAGGGGAAAATAAGCAAGTCGGGATGACGCATGTGCTTGAAGCAAAGCATGTTAGAAATGGTTAACTGCCTAGGAGCATTGCATCCCCAATGTGCTATTATCAAATCTGTTAAACTCTAATGCTAACAAGTTTGTTGTTTTCCACAAATACCAAACAGTTAGTTGTTAAAGCATTCTGGCAACACACCCTTATCAAACCAGATCCAAAGGACTGGTACCAACGAGCATGACTACTTAAGAAAATAGTACCGAGGAAGAAAGGCCGGTAAGCCAGTTGTTGAAAGAAGAGATGGAGAAGATAGAAAGGATGGGACTGGAGATGAATGCAATGCAGTTAGCTTTGGCCAAAGCACAAAAGAGCCCTGAACCACTAGGGCATATGCCGAAATACCCTCACTTTGGCCCTTCAACAAGCCTCCCGAATCATCGCTATCATTAGGAGAGAAGCCCCCATGATTCCCAAGCTCCACCACCTCATCAACCTCTCCCAACACCGAATGTTCCCACTTTTATGGGACCCACATCAGCCACCCTGCAAAGATCAACCAGCGAGCCGTTATTTCAGGCTCACGATACGCAATACTATCCCCCTGAACCAACATTCAATGCACCAGAACCCCATACCTACAATCCGCACTTGGAGGTACCGGCGGAGATTGAAAAGCCGGTTAAGGTCCCAGAGCAAGATGAGGTAATGAGGAAGTTCAAAAGCATGGAGCAATCCTTCAGGAGCCTGCATGTATTGGGCAACCAGGTCAGCGTGGCCTACAAGGATCTATGCCCTTTCCCGGACGTCCAACTCCCGGCTAGGTTCAAGATGCCTAAGTTTGATTTATATGAAGGGCACGGTGATCCCATGGCATATTTGCGGGGCTTTTGTAGCAAAATGAGGGGGGCAGGCGGCAAAGATGAGCTACTGATATCTTATTTCAGTCAAAGCTTGAGTGGATCGGTATTGGAATGGTATACCAGGCAGGATTCCAGCAGATGGTACACTTGGGATGATCTAGCGCAGGCTTTCGCGGGTCACTTTCAATACAATCTCGAGATAGTCCCTGACTGTCTCACATTGCTGACGACCGGAAAGAAGCCTGGGGAAAGCTTTCGTGAGTTTGGTTTCCGCTGGAGAGAACAGCCAGTCAGAGTTGATCCTCCCATGAGAGAGGGAGAAATGGTGGATTACTTCCTTCAAACACTGGATCCAACTTACTTTGGTCACTTGGTGACGACGGTTGGAAAATCCTTCAATGAAGTAGTAAAGATAGGGGTTATGATCGAGGAGGGGCTGAGGTCTGATAAAATCTTGAATTACTCAGCACTCAAGGCAACGACCCAAGCTATTCAGAACGGTACGGGAGGTGCGCTGGGAAGGAAGAAGAAAAAAGAAGTCGCCACGGTTGAGGCAAGCCGTTGGTCCAGGTCCGGCAAACCATACTACAACCAACCCAGACCCCACAGGCCAAACTACCCATACAGCCCACCACAACACTACTATCCACCTCAAGAACCACACTTCTCCATGCACCAAGCCCAAACATACACTCAGCCTCCGGCTCGCCCGCAATGGCGCGCGCCGGCTCCCAAGAACACATATGCACCCCCACAAAACACCTACCCTCCACCACAAAACACCCATCCTCCACCAAGAGCATACAGGAACCCTCTAGGGGCGGGCTTTCGAGGAAATCACGCTGCTAGAAATTACAGGTTACTGAGACAGAGAGCTTTTACTGAGTTGGGAGAGACCTATACCGCCGTGTTCCACAAATTGAGATGGCTAGGTTTGGTGAGTTGGTGTATGAGGGAGGAGAGCTGAGGAAGCCCTCACAGGCAGTGATGATGATCCAGGCCGCTCCGAAAGAAGAATCGACCGGTGGAAGACCAGGGGTACAGTTGAAGGGGGAAGGTGTCAAGCCAGTGGTGATATTGGGAAAGAGTCCGTCCACCGCAACAAAGAAACCAGAGCCAGCCAAATTAGTAATATCAGGGACATCACCCACACCCGTAGTTGTGTTGAAAGGGGTATGTAGGGAACTGGTCACCTTAAAGCCGGTAGTCCAATTGCCAATAATTAATAGCAAGGCCGTGCCTTGGAAGTATGAAAAGGCAGTGGTGATGTACAAGGGAAAACAAGTGGAGGAGGATAGTTGTGAGGCGCAGGGACTGACTCGATCTGGACGGTGTTTTGCTCCAGTGGAGTTGAGAAGATCCAACCCAACTGTGACAAAGAAACATGTGTCAGAAGAAGAAGCTGGGGAATTCTTGAAAAAGATGAAAGTGCAGGATTACTCCGTGGTCGAACAGTTGAAGAAAACACCGGCCTAGATCTCGCTGCTATCATTACTGATCCATTTGGATGAACATCGCCGGGCCCTGATGAAGATACTGAATGAGGCTCATGTGCCCAATGAAATTTCAATAAACCATCTTGAAACGATTGCCAACAAACTTTTTGAGGTGAACAGGGTAACATTCTCTGATGATGATCTACCAGTGGAAGGCACGGAACATAACAAAGCTCTCTACTTGACTGTCAAATGTAAAGATTCGGCAGTTACTCGAGCACTGGTGGATAACGGCTCAAGTGCCAATATTTGTCCACTATCCACCCAGAATCAGCTGAAGATCGACCATGGTAGAATCCACAAGAACAACATTTGCGTCCGAGGATTTGACAGAAATGGAACAGCCACCGTGGGGGATATTATACTTGAGTTGACCATCGGTCCGGTCCAGTTTACCATAGAGTTCCAGGTATTAGATGCCGCGGTATCTTATAACCTTCTGTTGGGACGACCGTGGATCCACGCGGCTAAAGCAGTGCCATCCACCTTGCATCAAATGGTCAAGTTCGAGTGGGATAGACAAGAGGTCGTACTGCATGGCGAGGACACTACGTGCACCATGGGAGGCGCCATTGTGCCCTTTATAGAGACCAATGATGACAAAGGTCCCTGGGTTTACCATATTTTCGATGCAGTGTCGGCAAACAAGATTCCCGAGGGTGAGATCATTCAGCTCCCTAGGGTAGCTTCCGCAATGGTCATGATGGTTTCAGAAATGCTGGGTAATGGGTTTGTGCCGGGAAAAGGCCTGGGGGCTGAGCTTCAGGGGATTGTCCAACCTGTCTCCTTGCCCAAGAATTTGGACACCTTTGGACTGGGGTTCAAACCGACTGCGGCAGATGTAAAGCGAGCGCGGAAAATGAAGAAGAGAGTTTGGTTTCTTCCCAAACCAATACCTCATCTCTCAAGATCATTTATTAGAGCAAGTGCCAAGGGGTCACCGGTCCCAAAAATTCTCGGACCATTGATTGGGATGGACGGGGATTTGAATCAGAGTTTCGAAAGGCTGTTCGTTGATGTCAATATGGTAGAAGTTGGAGAGGGTTCCAGCAGAGCAGACATACAGTTTGTGGGTCTTGGGGCCAAAACCAACAATTGGACGGTTACTCCTCTTCCTATCCGGTGGGATTCCTGGTAGTAGGCTTTGATTTTTGCTTTCTTGTTTCGGATTATTCCAGGGTGTAATCCAAATCTCATTTTATTTTGTAAAAGTGTGAACCCTGTTATCCCGCATTTAAATAAAATTCTCTTCTCTTGTCTCATTTTAATTTTGTTTTGTTCTTTTTTCTTTCTGAACAATTCTCTTTTTACTGGTTCTAATGACATGGCATGCACAGCGGATCTTCGACCTAGTCTCATAAATCAATCTGACTCCGACTTAATAATACAAGAGGTCGATTGTGACGATGAGTCTGAATATGACGAGGATGAAGCCTTCGTAGAAATAAACCGAGAACTGTGCCAATTTGAAGAGAAACCCAAGCCTAATATGAATGACACTGAGGCTGTGAATCTATGGGATGCAGATAATGTCAGAGAAACCAAAATCAGCATCCACATTGAGCCAAACATCACGGAGGAATTAATCAAATCCCTCATTGAGTTCAAAGATATTTTTGCATGGTCATATGATGATATGCCGGGATTAAGTACCGATCTAGTGGTTCAAAAATTGCCCACTGACCCGGCATACTCTCCGGTCAAGCAAAAACTGAGGAAGTTTAAAACAGAGATGAGTGTGAAGATCAAAGAAGAGGTGACTAAGCAGTTGTAGGCAAAAGTTATTCGGGTAACTCGATATCCCGATTGGTTGGCCAATGTGGTACCAGTGCCGAAGAAGGATGGAAAAATCAGGGTATGTGTCGACTACCGCAATCTCAACAAAGCAAGTCCTAAGGATAATTTTCCATTGCCCAACATCCATATCCTGATCGATAATTGCGCTGGGCGCGAGATCGGATCCTTTGTGGACTGCTATGCAGGATATCATCAGATCTTAATGGACGAAGAAGATGCGGAAAAGACAGCTTTCATCACACCATGGGGGACTTACTGCTATCAGGTCATGCCATTCGGACTGAAGAATGCTGGGGCAACGTACATGCGAGCAATGACTACTGTGTTTCACGACATGATACACAAAGAAATTGAAGTATACGTAGATGATGTGATCATAAAGTCTTGGCGTCAGGAAGACCATGTAGCAGACCTAAGGAGATTTTTCAAAGACTTCGAAGGTATGATATTAAGCTCAACCAGGCCAAATGCGCCTTCGGGGTTCCATCAGGAAAGCTGTTAGGATTCATCGCCAGTCGACGGGGTATTGAGTTGGACCCATCCAAGATCAAATCCATCAAAGATTTGCCACCACCAAAGAATAAAACGGAGGTAATGAGTCTGTTGGGGAGACTAAATTACATTAGCAGGTTCATCGCTCAACTCACAGCGACTTGTGAACCCATATTTCGGCTGCTGAAGAAAGACACTGCGGTAGACTGGACGGCTGAGTGTCAAGAGGCTTTCGACCAGATCAAAGGGTATCTGTCCAACCCACCTGTGTTGGTTCCACCTGAGCCGGGGAGACCATTAATTCTTTATCTGACGGTCTTGGAGAATTCGTTTGGTTGTGTATTGGGGCAACACGACATTATCGGGAGGAAGGAGCAGGCCATTTATTATCTTAGCAAGAAGTTTACAATATACGAGGTCAAGTACAATCAACTCGAGAGGACATGTTGCGCCCTGACTTAGGTGGCTCAGAAATTGAAGCACTATTTGTCCTCATATACTACTTATCTCATATCCCGTTTGGATCCATTAAAGTACATTTTCCAGAAACCTATGCCTACAAGGAGGTTAGCAAAATGGTAAATTTTGCTCACAGAGTTTGATATCGTCTATGTAACGAAGACGGCCATGAAAGCCCAAGCGTTGGCCGATCACTTGGCTGAGAATCCCGTTAATGAAAAATACGAGCCTTTGAGGACGTATTTCCCAGACGAGGAAGTAATGCATACAGGTGAGCTGGAATTAACCGAGGAACCGGGTTGGAAGCTTTTCTTTGATGGAGCCGCAAACGCGAAAGGGGTTGGAATAGGAGCAATACTCATTTCTGAAACAGGACGTCATTATCCTGTTACAGCTCAGCTACGCTTCTATCGTACCAACAACATGGCCGAGTGTGAAGCATGCATTTTGGGTCTACAATTAGCTGCAGACATGGATGTCCAAGACATTTTGGTCTTGGGAGACTCGGACCTCCTGGTGCATCAGATTCAGGGTGAGTGGGAAACACGGGATTTGAAACTCATACCATATCGACAATGTTTGCACGATCTGAGCAAGCGATTTCGATCAGTGGAATTCAGACATATCCCGAGAGTTCATAATGAGGTTGCCGATGCATTGGCCACCTTAGCATCAATGTTACATCACCCCGACAAAATGTATGTTGACCCCGAGCACATTCAGGTTCGTGATCAGCATGCTTATTGCAACGCGTTAGAGGAGGAGGTAGATGGTGAGCCATGGTTTTATGACATAAAGGAGTACTTCAAGATGGGGATATATCCGGAGCAGGCCACCGGAGACCAAAAAAGAGCCATCCGGCATTTGTCCAATGGTTTCTTCCTCAGTGGAGGAGTGTTGTACAGAAGAACCCCAGACTTGGGATTGCTAAGATGTATAGACGTCGGTCAAGCAACGACAGTTATGGCAGAGGTGCATGCTGGAGTCTGTGGGCCACATATGAGCGGATATGTATTGGCAAAGAAGATTCTTCAAGCAGGGTACTATTGGCTCACTATGGAGCATGATTGCATCAATTTCGTGAGGAAATGCCATCATTGTCAGATACACGGAGATCTGATTCATTCTCCGCCGACAGAGTTGCATACAATGTCAGTGCCATGGCCATTTGTTGCATGGGGCATGGATGTCATTGGGCCTATCGAGCCGGCAGCGACCAACGGCCACAGGTTCATTCTGGTGACCATCGACTACTTCACCAAGTGGGTTGAAGCTAAAACTTTCAAGTCGGTAACCAAGAAGGCAGTAGTGGATTTTGTTCACTCTCATATCATCTGCATATTTGGGGACCCAAAAGTGATCATCATGGATAATGGGGCAAATCTTAACAACAATTTGATGAGGGAGATATGCCAACAGTTTAAGATTACACACCGCAATTCCACCCCATATCGTCCCAAGGCGAATGGAGCAGTTGAAGCAGCCAATAAGAACATCAAGAAGATACTGAGGAAGATGGTGGAAGGATCTAGACAATGGCATGAGAAATTACCCTTTGCCTTGTTGGGTTATCGCACTACAGTCCGGACTTCCATAAGTGCAACTCCTTATTTGTTGGTATACGGAACTGAAGCAGTGATACCAGTAGAGGTCGAAATTCCGTCCCTCCGAATTGTCGCTGAAGCCGGGATTGACGACGACAAATGGGTCAAAGCTCGACTGGAGCAGTTGAACTTAATAGATGAAAAAAGATTGGCAGCAGTGTGTCATGGCCAGTTGTATCAGAAAAGAATGGCAAGAGCATACAATAAGAAGGTGCGCCCCAGAAAATTTGAAGTAGGGCAGCAAGTATTGAAACGGATCCTCCCGCATCAGATCGAAGCAAAAGGCAAGTTTGCCCCAAATTGGCAAGGTCCTTATGTCGTGACCAGAGTGTTATCCAATGGCGCTTTATGTCTAACAGATATCGAAGGAAGATGCATCGACATGGCTATCAATTCTGATGCAGTCAAAAGATATTATGCGTAATTTCTTTGATTATGATAGTTATTGGTTCGCTTGTTTGTACTTGGTACTTATTGGATAATGAAATGACGGAGGCAATTCTTTCTTCTATCCAAACACTTTTAACCTTTGCTTCCCCCCCTTTGAGCCTTAGTTATTTCTTTCATATCCCTCTTTTGGAATCACTAAATGGAAAAATACATGAAAAAAAGAGAGAAAAGAAATTAAGAGAAAACGAAAACAAGATAAAGATCATAAGAAAAACAAAGGAACCGTAGGAACTACGTTTTGACCTGATTCCTCAAAGAGGATATGTAGGCGCCTCACGGCTCGGTCATAAGTGCACTATAATGTGCATAGTGTGCATAACTCCACATAGTGAAAATATAAAATAAAAAAAACAAATATATATATATCCCCAAGCAAGAAAACTGGGGCAGGAGTTATGTTTTAAAGTTTCGAAAGTGGTTTGATTCCAAGAGTTGTAGTGTTTCACCCGTCGAAGTGATTTTTGAATTTTGATAGCTTTTCTTTAAACCCCCGTAAAACCAACGTCGATGTCCCAAAAAAGACCTCCCCCGAGTCAAGCAAATGAACACCGAGAGTAATACACTGATCCCCAGCAAAGAGGAGGATCATAAACTGGAAATGAATTGATAGCCGAAAAGAATCTCCAAAAGAAAGAGTCATATCGGCAGCACTCTAACCCCCCGCTAGAAAATAAAATGAGAGAGTCTTATCGGTGAAAACCTTCACAGGCACCATAAGGTGACGAAAGATGAGAGAAATAAAATGAGAGAGTCTTATCGTTGAAAACCTTCACAGGCACCATAAGGCGACGGGAATTGAGAGAAAGGAGAGAGCCTTATTAGTGAAAACCCCTCGAATGTCACTATAAGGCGCAAGATATATCGGCAAAAAGGATCCGCATTTGCGAAGAGGTGGACACCTATTTATCCCCAGCAAGTAAGGCCATCAGGAAGATTGATTGATACAAATTGACTGGGTCGGGTAATCCGTAATGCACGACATGATCGTAGGGACTAGTCATACCAGCCAGATAAGTTCTTTCCTTTTCTTCTCCCCCAACATTTGTTCAGAAAGATTTTCTCTTTTCTAGTTTCTTTTTCATTTCTTTGTCTAAAAAGACTTTTCCGGAAATTTGTTTTGAGAAGGACTTTTCAGAGTTTACTATCAGGGGCCAAAATGGTGCAAAAGCAAAATGCCAATGGGACAGGCCAAAGCCGAGGCAAAAGACAAAAGGCGTTTGTTGCAAAACCAAATGACAAACTGGCTTGGAAAGTTAAGGGCGGAAATGAAAAAGAAGCGGAAAACGACGGTTGAGGGACTTATGAACCAAGTTCCAAGAAGACCCCCAGCAAAACTTCGATAGATCACGAACCAAGGTCCGAGGTGGTCAGACACCGCAGAAAGGGGGACGGAAGAGAAAATTAATCCGCCGCAAGATAACCCTAACAGTCCTGTCCCCAATAACGTTATCCCCGAGTGATAACATTCTATGACCTGCAGGGCTGGGAGAAAATAAACTTTCAAGGGAATAGTCTTGAAGTTGAAGAGGACTCCCACAACATGTTCTGAAACAAAAGAGCGGGGAAGGGATAAATGGAAAACCATCCCCAGCACACATATCATCCCCAGCAAGCAACTTTATCCCCAACCAGTTTTTGGGAGCACAAAGCAAGGGAAAGGGAAAGGAACAATCATCCCACAGCAGGAGTGACACGATCACTCACCATGTTAAACTAACAAGAACCTCTTTGATTTCTATGGGAAAATAAAGGTTGATGATGGCAGAAAGACACGCCACAAGAAAGGTCACCAAAACCGGGGCAGAAAATTTTCTACCGTTGTCCAAAAATTTTCTCGGAGGAACGAGGAAACAAATTCATACACATTTCTGTTTTTATTTCATGTTCAAGGTCACCCACCAGTATAATGAGGGTACACATTTCTCTTTTCATTTCATGTCCTAGGTTGCCCACCAGTATAATGAGGGTAGGCATTTCAGTTTTCATTTCTTGTCCTAGGTCGCCCACCAGTATAATGAGGGTATACATTTCTGTTTTTATTTCATGTTCTAGGTCGCCCACCAGTATAATGAGGGTATACACATTTCTATCTTTACATTTCATGTCCTAGGTCGCCCACTAGTATAATGAGGTTATACATTTCTGTTTTCATTTCATGTTCTAGGTCGCCCACCAGTATAATGAGGGTATACATTTCTATTTTCATTTCATGTTCTAGGTCGCCCACCAGTATAATGAGGGTATACATTTCTGTTTTCATTTCATATTCTAGGTCGCCCACCAGTATAATGAGGGTATACATTTTTGTTTTCATTTCATGTCCTAGGTCGCCCACCAGTATAATGAGGGTATGCATTTCTGTTTTCATTTCCTAGGTCGCCCACCAGTATAATGAGGGTATACACATTTCTGTATTTACATTTCATGTCTTAGGTCGCCCACCAGTATAATGAGGGTATGCATTTCTGTTTTCATTTCCTGTCCTAGGTTGCCCACCAGTATAATGAGGGTATGCATTTCTCTTTTCATTTCCTGTCCTAGGTCGCCCACCAGTATAATGAGGGTATACATTTCTCTTTTCATTTCCTGTCCTAGGTCGCCCACCAGTATAATGAGGGTATACATTTCTGTTTTCATTTCCTAGGTCGCCCACCAGTATAATGAGGGTATGCATTTCTGTTTATATTTCATGTTCTAGGTCGCCCACCAGTATAATGAGGATATACACATTTCTGTATTTACATTTCATGTCCTAGGTCGCCCACCAGTATAATGAGGGTATACATTTCTGTTTTTATTTCATGTTCTAGGTCGCCCACCAGTATAATGAGGGTACACATTTTTCTTTTCATTTCATGTCCTAGGTTGCCCACCAGTATAATGAGGGTATGCATTTCAGTTTTCATTTCCTGTCCTAGGTCTCCACCAGTATAATGAGAGTATACATTTCTGTTTTTATTTCATATTCAAGGTCCCCCACCAGTATAATGAGGGTACACATTTCTCTTTTCATTTCATGTCCTAGGTTGCCCACCAGTATAATGAGGGTATGCATTTCAGTTTTCATTTTCTGTCCTAGGTCGCCCACCAGTATAATGAGGGTACACATTTCTGTTTTTATTTCATATTCTAGGTCGCCCACCAGTATAATGAGGGTATACACATTTCTGTCTTTACATTTCATGTCCTAGGTCGCCCACCAGTATAATGTGGGTATACATTTCTGGTTTCATTTCATGTTCTAGGTCGCCCACCAGTATAATGAGGGTATACATTTCTGTTTTCATTTCCTGTCCTAGGTCGCCCACCAGTATAATGAGGGTATACATTTTTGTTTTCATTTCATGTCCTAGGTCGCCCTCCAGTATAATGAGGGTATGCATTTCTGTTTTTATTTCATGTTCTAGGTCGCCCACCAGTATAATGAGGGTATACACATTTTTGTATTTACATTTCATGTCTTAGGTCGCCCACCAGTATAATGAGGGTATGCATTTCTGTTTTCATTTCCTGTCCTAGGTCGCCCACCAATATAATGAGGGTATACGCATTTTTGTCTTTACATTTCATGTTCTAGGTCACCCACCAGTATAACGAGGGTATGCATTTCAGTTTTTTCATTTCATGTCCTAGATCGCCCACCAGTATAATTAGGCGCCCACCTGTATAACGAGAGGAATACTTTTGAGTCTTATACTTCAGATCTTGAAATCAGTAACCCCATCGGAAGGCAGAAGGTTACAACAGGAATCCCCAGCAGAAAACAATAAGAATCCCCAGCACCGAAAAGCAGAAGATTGCAACAGGAGGTTCCAGCACAAATTCAAGCGCATGAGTCAAAAGGAAGAAAAGACGCGTCTTGAAAGAAGCGGCCTGTGGACATTAAATTATGCCCAGCATAACAAATCTGATGAAGAAAGTCGTATCCCCAGAGGAACCACCGAAAAGTCTGATGAAGAAAACCATATCCCCAGCGGACCAAGCAAAATGATGAAACCGGTATTCAGAAAAGTAAAAGGCTAGTGTCATCCCCAAGTTCTCGGAAGAAAAGCACCGGAGGAAGTACGAGCCGGCAAGAACGCAAGGCAACAAGAACAAGTTTGAAGGTAGATGAGATCTCATGATCCATAGTCTAGCCTAGCTTCTTGATTTTTCTTTTAAAGCACGGTGTAACAAGGAGATCGGTAAGCAGTAATAATAGCATGCAACAGCAGTAACCTTGCAATCCCATGGTAGTCCCAGCTACCAAAATTTCACGAACTATATTAACCTGATTCCCCTTTAGCCAGGGATATGTAGGAAACCTTTGAAGCAACGGTTCGGTTAAATCTTTTTCCAGAAAATGCTTCACACGGAGTATTCCAGCGGGCAAAAATCGCTCGTATCCGCTCACTTTATCTTTGCACGAAAACTCTTTGTGTTTTCGGCCAAAGAGGGGCAACTGTGAGCATGTGATTTTTGCTTCACGGAAAAACTACTCCAAAAGAAATCAAAAATGAAACAAATTTCATCTGTGCACAATCTTGAGAATTTGCGTGACATTTTGATAAAGGTTTTGTCCGTAATGCTCGCCTCTCTATAGTTAAAAATACAAAGATACGTGTTGCAGGCATTTAGGAATTAATTAACCGTAATAGGGTTATAAAAGCGAAAATCACAAAAATATGCATTTTTATTCTATTTGTTGTCATGGTGATTTTATTAAAGGTCTTAAATCATATGATAATTGTTGTTAAGTGTTAATTGATAATTTTATAATTTAATTTTGGGTTTTAGGAATTTTTGTTTAATTATAGGGAAAGGAAATATCGGATTTGGGCCAAAAAATTCAAATGAAAATCAGGCCCAATCCGCTGCACTGACCCAGTCCGATCACCTGACCCTTCAGATGCACCAAAAGGTGCTGTTTTGGAGACTCAAATCAGAGCCGTTGATCTGTTGCAATCGAACGTTCCCTGGCTTCCCTCGTGACCCGACCCACTCCCTTCTTAAACCGACCCCCCCACTTAACCAAACGACACCGTATGGATAAGCTCCCCTAATCCTGGCCATCGATCTTGATTGATCCAGCGGCCAGGATTACACCATCCATCCCATATATAAACCTAACCTGCCACCCCACGCCCCAAACCAGACCCCCCATTCACACACTATTCACCTTCGTCCCCAGAGCCCCCTCTCAAACCCTAGCTGCCTTAGGTTTCCCCCACCATAAACCCGGCCACCCGAACTCCAATGGCCACCAAATTAACACCCCTGATGCACCCAACCACCCTGAACACGAATCCACCAACCGTTTACCTCGAATCACCCTGCAACTTCTCGAATCTTCAATCGAAGATTCGAGCAACAAACAGATCTATACCCACCGACCCCAAACTCACACCACAACACCTCTTGACCTTCCTCACCCCCTGAATGACCGTGGTTCCGTTCGAATCTGAACAGAACTGAACAAATCCCAAATTTGACCCCCAAGAACCCTAGAACTCAGATTTATGGGGGTCTGTCCAAATCAACAAAAGATGGGGGTCTAATAGACTTTAACCGAGGTTTTCTCAGTTTTAGAACAATTCGATTAAAGTCCATTTGACCCCAAAAATGGTCGAGTCCGAGTTCGAGGTTGAGTCAGTCTTAATTTCGAATCCCTGAGGTAATTTTCCTTTCTCTTCTGTTCTCCTATAGATTCTATCTGTCTTGCATGTTTGGTAGTTTGTTTCTAATTTTTTTGTCAAATCTGTGAACCCTGAGATAGTGTTTAGTTTGTTTTAATGTTTTATTTGATTGTCTGCTGTATATTATAGCTTGTATAGTCGTTCAAATAAGTGTCGTCAATCAATTTGTTTAAAATCAGAGGATACATGATAATAGTTCATTGATGTTCTCCATGTATACACCAGTTCAGCATCTGCTATGTTAACTTGTAATGAACCCATTGAATATGTTCAGCTTTTGTCTTTGAACTAGATTGCTCGTTCATTCAGTAATCCCCTGTTCTTCATAGTTGGCCATAGAAACCTGATTGCCACTGTTTCATCATTTTTGCTCCCTGTTGTTTGTTTGATTTAAGTTGATCAGGATTGGTTCCCCAATTTGATCAACTTATTTCACCTGATTGACACCCATGTGTAATTTGATGTTAAGTTGAACTTAGGCTGAGTATTGGATATAGCTGTAGAAATCTAGGAGATTAATCAGAAATCAGTGTTAAGCTTATATAGTTGGTAAGTTCAGACGAGTAAGGTTTAGGGTAGTACAGTAATATGCAAGGGTTAAGGGGTAATTCTGGGAATTTAGTAACATGCTAACAGGCTGTTAAGGATGGGGTCTGCTTAGGGGTCACCCATTAAGCTTATTTTAATGACAATGGGGAACAAAACAACAAGACATGGGAATTAAGTGAGTATTATAATACACCCATGACTCTTGATTAAAACAAATAGGACAAGCATGGGGGACTACATAGTAGGGATCAATAAAGGACACTTAGGCATGGGAATCAAAGGGGTATGGGTAGGAAAAGCTGAAGGGATCAAGGCAGCATGGGGGCTTGCCATTCTGGCCTATTAATCGGCTGATTTTTAGAGAAAAAGGGGCTGGTTTTTTCTTTTGGCTAAAATCTTAAGAGACCAGAGAGAAAAGAAGAGGATAAAAACTGGAAATTTAACTTTAATAGGGGGAGTAAGCTAGAGGTTCCTACACTAAAGTTCAGTGGTCTTGATATTTAAGAAGGAAAAATCTGCTTCATTTTACGGTTAAAAAATCAATATTTACTTCGGTTACTGTGGCATTGAGAGCTGTGGGAATTTTTCTGGAAATCTGTGGGTCTATCTTCTGTTGCAAACTCAAGTTTTTTTTGGGTCATTTGGTGTTGCTGCATGGTATTTTCTGAAACTGCTGTGGGGTCTTGATCTATTCGCTGGGCTATTTTTGGAATGTTGTTTGCTGAATCTGCTATTGTGCTATTGCAACTGCAGCTGACTTCTTTTTTCTACTCTATTTCTGTTCCTCTATCAGGTACACGACTTTATCTTGTTCGTTGTAAGCCGAAAAAATGTGAAGCATGAATTCATGTGAAAATTGAAGTTGAAATGGAAACAAGAAAAAGCAAATCTATTTTGTTTAAAACATGTTGTTACTATTTTATTTAGTTCCTTAAGGCATTGCTGAATCTGTAATTTGTAAAAATATAGTTTCATCATTCTGGTTGTTTGTAAGGGACTGCATAAAACTGCTAGGCGTTAGATCGTGTATTGGAGTAATGTAGTTTAGCTCGTATTTGATCAGAACTTGACCATGTAATGAATGTTGGATATAACTTCTGATAATTTGCAAAATAGCACTTGCGGTTTGATCCCGGAAATGGCTAGTAGGTTGTTAACTAATCTCGGATTGTCGCATGATTGTTTGAGTTCTCGGTCAACTAGATCTTAGCATTAATCTTACCCTCGATTGTTACTCAAAAGGTATTGCAACACTTTAAGGAAAAAGAAGCATAGTTGTAAGTCTAAGATTGTTAGCTAAGGTAACGAGCAAGAGTAGGCTCGCGTGATGTGGTGAGTTAGCAATTTCCGGTGGCTCGAATCATGCCAAGATTCCGGTACGTTTTACTCTGTAATGACATTTCGGAACTAATCGAATTTGCAGAAGTTATTAAAGGGCCCGGACTTTTCAAGCATGTTGAACTAATTAGGACTTTATTTTTTTTTATTTAGAGACAAATTTAATAGAGAACCTTAGCCACTTCTAGGATTGCCCTTTTAACAATAAGAATGAGATGAGCCTCGCCGAATAAAAATGTAAAACAAATTGTGGGGCCCTCAGTAAATATTTTCTTTAAAATTGCTTAGATTCCGGGACGGGCCGTTTAGCAAATTTCACGGCCCTACCCAAAATAATGATACGTTAGTCGCTTTAGGCGCGTATTTAATAAATTACCTTCTTAAACTCGGGTGCACATTTATGTGACCAAAATACAAATCTCAACGGAGTCGAAATGTGTCTCTAATCACGGGTACATTGAATGTGACGTGGTCCGAGATGCATGTCCACGACGTCGCGAATTCCTTTAAAAAATAAGAATGAGATGAGCCTCGTTGAATAAAAAATACAAAATTGCAGGGCCCTCAGTAAATATTTGCTTTAAAATTGCTTAGATTTCGGGATGGACCGTTTAGCAAAATTTCACGGCCCTACCCAAAGTAAATGATACGCTAGTCGCTTTAGGCGCGCCTTTAATAATTTAATCTTCTTAAACTCGGGTGCACATTTATGTGACCCAAATCCAAATCTCAACGGAGTGAAAATGTGCCAACAACCACGGGTGCATTGATGTGACATGGTTCGAGATGTATTTCCTTGATGTTGCAATTCCCTGTAAAATAATAATAATAATAATGAAAGCGGTAAAGAGTTAAAATCTGCACATAAGTTCATATTTGTATAAAATCAGATAATCAAGACGAATATGACAGTTGAGCGACCGTGCTAGGACCATGGAACTCGAGAATGCCTAACACCTTCTCCCGGGTTAACAGAATTCCTTATCCGGATTTCTGGTGCGCAAACTGTTAAATAAAGTCATTCTTTTCCTCGATTCGGGATTAAATTGGTGACTTAGGACACCCTAAAACTCCCAAGTGGCGACTCTGAAATAAATAAACAAATCCCGTTTCGATTGTCCTTTAATTGGAAAACTCCTTCACCCCTTGTGGGGGCGGAAAAAGGAGGTGTGACACTGACGACCCCAGATATTTTCAGATCAATATTTCCGTCTTTCCTTGGAAACACCAAAAGGCCCAAAAATGTTATCATGAAAGCCACTCGTCTATGCTCATCCCACTTCTGACGGTTACCTTTGCTGCATAACCTGTTACCCGGATTGTTGAATCCTCCTACATGACCATATCTGTCGTATATGAAGCGTGGATTACAGAAACCTGCGTCCAAATCTAGGTTATGGACCGTCCTGGGTATCTTTAATGAATCTAGAAACCGATGAACAGTGACAGCTCTTGGGGCAACCAGGTATTTTTGCCTTAATGGAACTTCAGCATTTCCGATGTACCCGGCTATTTCCTCCAGAGTCGGGGTCAGTTCAAAATCGGAGAAGTGGAAGACATTGTGTGTCGGATTCCAGTAGGTGACCAAAGCTCTTATGATATCTCCCCGAGGCTGGATTTCCAATAAACCCGTGAGACCTTTCAGATATTTCTTGACCTCATCTTGCCCTTCACCACCTAGATCATCCCACCATAGCCGCAACTTGACAGGGACTTTAGTCATTATCGAAAAGTGTTCACTTTGCATTGTGCTCATCCTGCACATTTATTAAGGTGATTTAAGCAAAAATTATTTGACTCAAAAATGATTTGACTATATTTTAGAAAGAAAGATCCAATTTTCAAACACGGCCTTTCAGCACTTCGGGGATGAAGATTTTAAGGCTCTGAGGGTCAACCGATCAAAACTCTAAAGGATGATCGAAAGTGGCCATTTATGCAAAGTCAGCCTTCCGCCGTCCCTTCGGGGAACATTTGGTTGTTTTTGACAAAAACAACATCACTTGATTTATTTATGACTCTCCTTTTTTAAAAAAAAAAATAGTGGCCCGACATTGGGAACACTGCCTCACAGAGCCTCGGGGACGAGGATTCTAAGGCTGTTGGGCAAATTAGTCAAAATTCAAAAAAATTACCAAAAGCGGTTGTCTATACAAAGTCAGCCTTCCGGCGCGTCCCTTTCGGGAACATTCGACTACATTTGACAAAAGTGGCATCACCCGACTCATTTATGATGAAATTAAAATTCTGACATTTTGGCTATTTCTGAAAAAGGGGAGGTTGGACCCGATGAGGGTTGCCTACGTATCTCACACCCTGTGAGAATCAAACCGGCGTAGTTCGGGCAGATAAAACAAACTTCTTTGAAAAACAAGACTCTTTTTCCATTGTCAAACAAAACCATTTTTCATAAACAAAACTCTTTTTTTTTCTTTTTTTTTTCAAAAATTCGGCAGAGTTTCGATACTATTTGGACGTTGATTTTTTTTCAAAGCAAGCGATTAACTACCTCTATCTCCCTTTCCTCAAGACATTCAAAAGTCGGTCGGCATGCAAATCCGAAACAAACAAATGCACAAGTAGCAAGTTGGATGCATCAGGATGGTTTTTTGTCATTTTGGTACATCTGTCCTAGACAGACCCAACCCCTGTGTTGAGCCTCCAAAGTCAAATGCACATGATGCAAACAAACGTTCCTACTAGGGATCCGGTATGAAGCTGAGTTATTCTAGGTTTGTAACCTGGGTATTTGTTCTAGACTGTGTACCCGAGCGGACAACTCGAGTCGAGAAGGGGGCTACGTACTGGGGACCCGCGAGATCGTCCGGCTTTGTAACTTGTCCGGCCTCTTTGTTATTTCAGGGTATGACACTAACAGAATAGGGAGTCTCGACCAGCAAGCACATCCCCGAAGATGAGAAGAGGAGGGTTTCGGAACAGTTTATATACAGTTTAGATAATATCAAAGCGGCAAAAGGCAACATTTAGCACGTTATGCCCAAACATGTAATAAAGATCAGATAATAAAGCCAAATATAACAATTATTCTAAGCTCGAATTCTTGAACCCTGAACCAGAGATTCTGGGTTCGTATCCCCAGCAGAGTCGCCAAAGCTGTCACACCTCCTTTCTGCGCGCCTATCCCGAAGGATAAATGCGTGAGGGAGTTTTTCCATTTTAAGTGACAATATTCGAAATGGGATTATTTATTTAATTCACGGTCGCCACTTGAGAAAGGTTTGGCTTTTGGTGTCCCAAGTCACCGGTTTATCTTGAATCCCAATTCGAGGAAAATATTCGACTTTCCAAATGAAGTCAGCGAACCAGAAATTCTAAGTAAGGAATTCTGTTGACCCGAGGGAAGGTGTTAGGCACCCACGGATCCCATGGTTCTAGCACGGTCGCCTAAATTGTTATAATGGCTAAATATCTGATTTTAATACATGCTATAACCTGTGTGCTTTTATTAAGTTTAAAACCGCTTTATTATTATTTTATAGAATTGCAACGTCGTGGAAATGCATCTTCGAACCACGTTGCAATCAATGCACCCGTGGTTGTTGATACATTCCGACACCGTTGAGATTTTGATTTGGGTCACATAAATGCACACCCAAATGTAAGAATGTAAATTAATTAAAATCACGCCTAAAGAGTCTAACGCGTTATTATCTTTGAGGAAGGCCGTGAAATTCGCTAAACGGCCCATCCCAATTTCTAGGTGTTTTTAATATATACATTGATGAGGGCCCCGCAGTTTGTGCGTTTGTTGGGCGAAGCTCGACTCATTTTATTTTAAAAAGGGCAAGCCTAAAAGCAACTATGATTTTTTTTTATATTTTTTTTGTTTTGTCTCTAAAAAAGGAAAATATCCTAATTAAAATGTTTCAAGTCTAATATGGGCCAAGCAATAGTTTTAAAATAAACGTGCCATTGGGCTCAAAAGTAAGCCCGAAGAATATGAATTGAAGCAACGATCCATTAACGAAAACTGTTCGAGCGTAGGCCTTAAAATTTGCCCAAAACGAGAAAGGTATTTAATAGGCCCACTTCAAAGCTTTTAATTAGCTATTGATCCTTGATTCTTACTAAACAGATTTCAAATAAATAAAAGAAATGACGGCATGCTCAGTTATTTCACGCTATTGCAATATGCACTTGATAATTGAACGCATGGAATAATGATGTGTATTTATTTATTCCTACTGGAGTTTGATTACTCAGCACAGGCTAAACTAGTTTGATACTAGCTCGAACTAAACTTACTAGTCTAATACTTAACTTGGGCTTGACGTATGATAACATAATCAATTACTTCACGCTGTTCTAACTGTCTACTAATTTATTACTAACCATACAATCGTTTAATGACGAACTACAAAAGAGGATCTAATACTTAACAATCCAATAATTCACATGATCTAGCTAATTCGAAATCCATTTTTTCAGTCCAAATACAATCTCATACAGTTCATTCGAATACACCCAGGAACCTACTAAAATCATGCATTACACTATCAATGTGAAAACTAAACCAAGCTAATTGTTAACTTAATCCAAAATCAGCCAAAAAATGACCAAAATCAGTCTAGTAGTTCAATATAGTTCTTGACAACATAAGTAATCTAAATGGAGTATTAAAACTACAGTAATTCTTAAAAGGTTCAGATTAACAAAAGTTCCTTGTCATTGACTTTCTGGATCATTTATACACTTGAACCAAGATGCCACATTCAAATGGAGACAAGAGTGTACCTGGATTCGAGATTACAATGAAGAAAAAGAATCAGTCGAGGCAGGCAAGATTAACAGCAGCAGATTGAACTCAATAGACCCAAATTAATGTCAAGCTTGAATCCAAAAACACATATAGAAACCAATAGTGTTTTGAAAATCGAACAACACTACTCAATAAACCCAAAATCAAATGAACATCACCCAAATGGATCCCAGTTGAAAACAAGCAGCAATCTCATACACTTAACCCAAAAAAAACTGAAAGTGAACTCTTATATGTCTAAGAATAAACCCTTTTTAGTTTGATCCCTGAATGTGATTTCAAAGAAACAAACTTCAAACTCAAACTCTCAACCGACTGATTAGAATCACTAGATATTCTTTGTGTTTTTGACCCCTCCAAAAGAATTTCAGTCTGAACCTTTTTCCTCTTAATTTTTAGTCCCCCCCCCAGTTCTCTCTTCCTCTCTTTTATTTTATAGCCCTTTTCTTTTAACTCTTGGAGCACTTTAGTCAATTAAAAACTGATTCTCTCCCATGTTATTCCCTCTATTTTTTCACTCAAAACTCAAATAGAAATGTATTCCCCATCAGATTCCCCTGACAGCCCTCTTTTTCATTATTAAAATGGTTTTTCTTTTATTAAACTAAACAAGTATGGGAAGCATGAATATGTCCTGACAACACATGCTGTCGAGTTACCTTAATTCATTAAAGAACTACAATTCACATGCTTTCTGATGTCCAAAATATAAAATGAATAAACAAGACCAGTAATTCTATCTAAAGTGCATAAAACAGGGCTAACAATTCAATATCAATCCAAACTAAGTGCTTGATTATTTGTAAATCAAATCGAAACTAGTATGAATTCAAATGCCAATGGATTCAGGCAGAAGAATCGAATTAACTCGAAACTCTAAATCAGGTAATGTCAACATAAACAAAACTGACACCAAACATTTCAAAGGGAACAAACAAACTACAAACACTTAATTGACGAAACTTAATTAATCGACTACGTAGTTTGTAACAGACAATCAACAGTCAGAAAATTCGGACCAAAGAAAAGATCCGTGAAAGGAGGAGAAGAAGATAAATGACAAGATAACCAAAATAACTGATACAACAAAACTAAACAAAAAAAAATAAAAGTAGAGCAAAAGATAAAGGAGAAAATACCTCACAAAAATCAGAAACCAAACGGGCCAAGGCTTGAACTGACTCTAACATTTTTGAGGTCAAAAGGACCTTAATCGAGTGTTCTCGACTGAGAACACTCGACTAAGGTCGATTATGAACCCCAAATCTCTTATAATTTGGACCAGTTCTGGTTTTGTCTTCGTTAGGGTTCCCTGGTTCGATTTTGGGATTCGAACCGTTCTAGCATGATTCGAGCAAAACCTAGAGTGTTCTAGAGATGGGGGAGGTCGGGGGTCCCGTGGTGTGAGTTTGGGACTGCTTGGGGTGGCTTTAGGGTTCCGATCGAATCTTCAAACGAAGATTCGAGATGGTGGGGGATGATTCGAGGTACAAGGGTCATGGATTCGTGTTGTGGATGGGGAGATGGCTCAGGGGTTTTTTTGGTGGTCACCGGCGTTGTTGCCGCCGGATTTATGGTGAGGGGATGGAAGGGCGGCGCTAGGGTTCTTGGGGTCGTTTGGTTTGTCTCTTTCATAGACGAAATGGGGGGTGTTTGGAAATGGCACGGGTAAAAGGGGTTTGGGGGTCTTTCACATATTAAAATTTGACCCCTTAATCTGGGCCGTTGGATGATGGGATCCAATGGCTCTGATTTAAAAGAAACGATGGGGCGGTCCAGTTTAGTAACGGGTCAGGGTTGGATAATGGATATGGGTGAGGGTTGGACGATCTGGACCGTTAATCAAGTGAGATCAACGGTCAGGATGGGGTATGACGGAACGACGTCTTTTGGGACGTCTGTGAGGCTTGGGCCAATTGGACCGGGTAAAGGGATGTTTGAATTGGGCAGATGATTATTGGGCCTAGTCCGATTTCCTTCTCCTCTTTTTTAATTTGTTTTCTTTCTTTTTCAAACTAAATTTCGAATTTTAAAAACCTAAAATCCTATTCTAACTTATTAACTTAAATAATATTAGGTTAAGTACAAAAAATCACAGTTAAACTCAAAAAATACAAAATGCCTATTTTTTATGATTTTCCGATTATTGCCAAATAAATTATGATTTAAGTTTTAACCCACAAATTAAAATTAAATCCTAAGGGTATTTTTTTATTTAATATGACTAATTAATTCTAAAAAATGCAAAATTAATTACTAAATGCACATGCACATATATCATTTTTTTGTATTTTTCATTAATTAAGAAAAAAATAAACATGCACACACAAAAATGCAAATAATTAATAAAAATATCACAAAAATTCTCAAAAATTGCATGTAAAGGAAAATTATTTTACTCTTTTTTTTTTATTTCTTTTGGAGTAATTGTTGTGAAGTAAAAATCACGTGCTCACAGTAGCTGGAGCACATATTGTGTTTTCTGGCTTATGCTTTTTGGAAGCTATCTGGCATTGGATGTATTGGGATCTAAAAATATTTTGTGATGAACGTACAGGAAAACCTTCTTTAGATTTGCCAAAGATCTTTCGAATTCATTATTTCTCTCAGGGGTGGCTTGCTTTGATTTTGGTGCATTTCATGTAACAGGCTTGTATGGTCCCGGAATATGGGCGTCTGACCCTTATGGACTAACGGGAAAAGTAAAACCTGTAAATCCAGCGTGGGGCGTGGAAGGTTTTGATCCTTTTGTTCCAGGAGGAATAGCCTCTCATCATATTGCAGCAGGAACACTGGGCATATTAGCGGGCCTATTTCATCTTAGCGTCCATCCGCCACAACGTCTATACAAAGGATTGCGTATGGGAAATATTGAAACCGTCCTTTCCAGTAGTATCGCTGTTGTCTTTTTTGCAGCTTTTGTTGTTGCCGGAACTATGTGGTATTGTTCGACAACAACCCCGATTGAATTATTTGGGCCCACTCGTTACCAATGGGATTAGGGGTACTTCCAGCAAGAAATATATCGAAGAGTTAGTGCTGGGCTAGCAGAAAATCAAAGTTTATCAGAAGTCTGGTCTAAAATTCCTGAAAAATTAGCTTTTTATGATTACATCGGCAATAATCCGGCAAAAAGGGGATTATTTAGAGCGGTCTCAATGGATAACGGGGATGGAATAGCGGTTGGATGGTTAGGACACCCTATCTTTAGAGATAAAGAAGGCTGTGAACTTTTTGTACGTCGTGTGCCTACTTTGTTTTTGAAACATTTCCGTTCGTTTTGGTAGATGGAGATGGAATTGTTAGAGCCGATGTTCCTTTTAGAAGGGCAGAATCGAAGTATAGTATTGAACAAGTAGGTGTAACTGTTGAGTTATACGACGGTGAACTCAACAGCGTCAGTTATAGTGATCATGCTACTGTGAAAAAATATGCTAGACGTGCTCAATTGGGTGAAATTTTTGAATTAGATCGTGCTACTTTGAGATCCGATGGTGTTTTTCGTAGCAGTCCAAGGGGTTGGTTTACTTTTGGTCATGCTTCGTTTGCTTTGCTCTTCTTCTTCGGACACATTTGGCATGGTGCTAGAACCTTGTTCAGAGATGTTTTTGCTGGTATTGACCCAGATTTAGATGCTCAAGTCGAATTTGGAGCATTCCAAAAACTTGGAGATCCAACTACAAAAAGACAGGCAGCCTGATACAACATTGCTTTGGTATCTTTCTTTCGCCCTTATTTTCTTTCTTTTACTTTTATTGACATAGGGTACCAGAGAAATCTTTATTTGAATCAACGTCGTTTTTACTCTTGTTCGTTCTTTATCTGGAAGATGATAAAAAAAACAAACAGGTATGAAAGCTATAATTGTAAACCATGATCGAATCTATGGAAGCATTGGTTTATACATTCCTCTTAGTCTCGACTCTAGGGATAATTTTTTTCGCTATCTTTTTTCGAGAACCGCCTAAAGTTCCAACTAAAAAGAACTAAAAAGGTGAAATAATTCTTCATTATCTCAGTTGAAGTACTGAGCCTCCCGATACCGGGAGGCTCAGTACTTCAACTAGTCTCCATGTTCCTCGAATGGATCTCTTAGTTGTTGAGAAGGTTGCCCAAAAGCGGTATATAAGGCGTACCCAGTAAAACTTACAAGTAAACCAGATATAAAGATGGCGACTAGGGTTGTTGTTTCCATTCTTATCATATTTATAAAATTTCATGACCCCAATGGATCTATGATAGGATCGTTTATTTACAACGAAATGGTATACAAAGTCAACAGATCTCAATGAATACAATAGGATTTAAGGCTACACAAACTGTTGAAAACAGTTCTAGATCTGGTCCAAGACGAACTGCGGTAGGAGATTTATTAAAACCATTGAATTCGGAATATGTTAAAGTAGCTCCTGGGTGGGGAACTACTCCTTCGATGGGTGTTGCAATGGCCTTATTTGCGGTATTTCTATCTATTATTTTGGGGATTTATAATTCTTCCGTTTTATCTATGGGGGAAAGTCTATCCCCCATATATCATCATCCCGAGCCAATAACGACAGCAGCAGTAGGCGTAACAACAACAAAAAGACTATATGATCTCGCTTGACAAGGGGAAGCTCAGGTAGAAGGCCACCACACAGCCGATGGGAATGCTGCCGAACAACCTTAAATTTTTGAACTCCAAACATGGTGATTAACAATATATAAAGATGACGAGAAGAAAGGGTTGAATGAATGGAGGAAAACGCCTGGATAGAGAGATAATGCTAGAATACCCTATTTATAGGAGATAATGACACGGCCATCAATGCCTTTGGAAGACTGATCGGCAGGTACAATTAATACGTTCTTGAAAAACAGAATCAACGGCGGTACTGTCACTTTGAAGAAAGGGAATCGACAACGCATTGAATGGCGTCAAAAAGACAAGTCCATGGGATGTCCCTGTTATCGTGAAAACTCACGCCATAGGTTGCATCCTCGACATGACGTCGTCACGGGAAGTCCGAGGAGTCGGGCATCAGAATCGTTTCCCATCGCTTCACTCTAGGAAACGTGGAGACTATATGTATGCGGCAAAATTGGAGGGTCCAATTTCTTGCAATTAGTTCATTTCAGAAGAACATCTCGAGTCCTCGAGGACGCGAAGCTGTGACTGAGTTCCCTCCCTCGAAGCTCGTTGAAGCCCAACCTATAGGGATATCGATCGAGGCTAGAGTAAAAAGGGGAATTCCCAAGACACGCGGCTAAGTCTGACAAAGTCGGCCTGCCTGTAACTGATATCAAGGTGTCACATCTAGCCATCCCATCTCCATACCTTTACAATTAATTCTTTTTATACTATGTTGGGATTCCCCTCCTATATAAAGGGGATCCTTACCATATTGTACAGGGCTGCTGTTTGCTCTAACTATTCTACACGAAATATACAAGAACTCTTTCTTTGCTCTCTAACATATTCTCTCGGTATTACTGCTCATATTTATTGTCTGCATACTTGTTCTCCATTTATTTCTTATCATTGGCCATAAAGAGCCTCCCTTAATTATATCATAACTGTTAGCCATTGCCCGATTATCCCCGATAGCTCGAGCTCGAGCCCGAGCCCAGGCATTGACCTCCAGGCCCATCATCGGTCACTCCGAGGCCCGAATATCTAACCTCTCGATTTGGTTATAACTATGCTTTAGCTCGCATTTCGTCTTAAAACTTCACATACCTAGCATCAACTTCTTAACAACTAGCATAAAAATAGATCACATATTTTTAGAGTCCCATCAACAAATTTAATTGTTATTACTATTTTCACACTAAATAGATTTCCCTCACAATGATCCCCTTGTTATCACTTTACGATTATTAGATATAGATGTAAGACGCATTATGATGGACGATGGGAGCGGCGCGTGCATTATCCACCCTCGAGTACTTGCACAAATGAAATTAGAGGATAAAGTAGTGCCACACTCCATCACGCTAACTGGTTCTAACAATGCAGTCGAATGAACATCTAGAGAAATCACATTCCCCGTCTTTCCCGGTGGTTTCACCTTGGAAACCACATTCCATATCATGGATAAAGATACGACATATAATTCCATAACAGGATGGCCCTGAATACACTCCATGAGGGCCATCCCTACCAGCCTATACCAAATTATGAAATTTCCAACCCCGTGGGGAATATTCAGTATACGAGGGAAACAACACACATGTCGAGAATGCTACCGCATTGCCTTAGATTGTATGACTGCCCAACAAATGAAGGGAAAAGCAAAAGAGGCATAGTAATTAATAAGGTCGAGGTCGAGCTGTGATGAAAAGGAATACGTCATCGAAGAACCCAAAATGGTGGAAGCTGCGGGATCAACCATAGAAGAACTCGACCACATCCAACTTGATGACAACGACCATAATAAGAGAACCTAGATCGGCTGCAAGCTTCAGGAACCAAGTAAATTCCATCAATTCCTAACCGCTAATGCAAAATTGTTCACTTTTTCCTATGCAAATATGCCAAGTATCCCGAAAGAGATTGCCACGCACAAATTGAACATCGACCGGCTCCACCCCTCCTCCTCCCCAATGAGACAGGTTAGGCGGAAGTTCAATTCTATAATAAATGACGCAGTATGAGAGGAGGTTGAAAAATTATAATATAATGGTTCCATTAGGGAATCAAAATACGCTCAATGGGTGGCCAATGTGGTAATGGTAAAGAAGAAGAATGGAAAATGGCGGATGTGCCTAGTCTTTATAGATTTAAACAAAGCATTCCCCAAAGATTCATTCTCTCTACCCCATATCGACCGGCTCATTGATGCAACGGCCATGCATGAACTGTTGAGCTTCTTAGATGTTTACTGTGTTACAATCAAAACATCGTGGAAGAGGAAGATCAAGTGAAGACTACCTTCATCACCTACCAAGAAACGTATTGCTACAGAGTTATACCTTTCGGACTGAAAAATGCGAGGGCGACATACCAATGGTTGGTCACCAAAATGTTCAAAGATCAAATCGGCAAGAACATAGAAGTCTACATAGACTATATATTGGTCAAGTCCAAAAGGAAAAAAGATAACATAGACCACATGAAAGAAGCCTTTGATATACTCAAGCGATGTGGAATGAAACTAAATCCTAAAAACTACACATTTGGCTTGACCTTGGGAAAATTCCTAGGCTTCCTAGTATCACAATGAAGCATTGAGGTCAACCCCGACCAAATCCAAGCTATAGAGGGGATACTGGAGCACTTAACCAACATAAAACAGGTTTAAAGACTGACTGGCCGTATAGCTGCTTTGTCGAGATTCATCCCGCGATCATTCGACAGATGCCATAAGTTTCTTGGCATACTCAAGAAAGACAACAGCCTAAAATGGACCTCTGAGTGCGTTAAATCCCTAAAGGAGTTGAAGGCTTACCTATCATCACCGCCAATGTTTCCCAAAGCGTAGCCTAGAGAAGGCCTCCTCGTCTACCTAGCCGTATCCGGAGTGGCGGTGAGTGCAGTGTTGGTCGAAGAAAATAAAGATACGCAATCTCCCACCTATTACATTAGCGAAACTTTAATCGACACCGAGATAAGGTACCCCTACCTCGAAAAATTATCCCTGGCCTTGGTCGTAGATTCACGAAAGCATAGACCCTACTTCCAATGCCACCCCATCTCGGTAGTCATGACTTTTCCCTTGAGAAGTATTTTGCATAAGCCCGAGCTATCGGGTGGATTGGCCATATGGGACATAGAATTAAGAGAACATGATATCACATATCAACCGCGGACGGCAATAAAATTGCAAGTACTTGCCGACTTTGTCACCGACTTTAGCGCAAAAATAATGCCCGAAGCCAAAAGAGAAGCCGCCCATGCTTCCCTACAAATATAGGAGCTATGGATTTTGTACACCAATGGCGCCTCTAATACATCAGAGTCTTGATTGGGACTTGTATTCGAGGTCCCAACAAGAGAAGTAATTCACCAGTCCATAAGATGCCCAGACATGACTAACAATGAGGTTGAGTATGAGGCCATGATTGCAGGATTAAGGTTGGCACTCAAGTACAGAGCGAGGCGGGTCATCCTACGCTATGACTCTCAACTCGTCATCAACCAAGTCACAGGGACTTTCCAAATCAAAGAGCAAAGGTTACAAAAATACCAGGCCAAGATCTGCAAGCTGCTGCCCGAATTTGATGAATACCACCATGACTAGATCCCTCGAGTGCCAAATATCGAAGCAAACGGCCTCGCCAAATTAGCAGTAACCACTAAAAGCACAACCGAAGAAGGAAACATGGTCACCCTCCTCCACTCATCAATCGATCAAATCGAGGTAAGGACTATAAACCTAACTTGGGACTACGCAACTGTATTGTTATATACTTGTAGGACGGCGTGCTCCTACACGATAAAAAAAAGCCAAGAAGCTTCGAATGTAAGCGGCTAGGTATAGCATCATCAACAATGACCTGTACAAAAGGATGTATTGCAGCCCCTAGAAAAATGCTTAGGCCCAAATCAAACACGGCGTGTTTTAGAAGAAGTCCACAAAGGCCACTGCTGAGCTTATTTCAGCAATCGAGCTGTGGTCAGATGTCTCATACGAGCAGGCTACTACTAGCCTACCATAAAAAAAGAGGTCGCCGACTTCGTGAGAAAATGCAAGCAATGCCAAAAATATGACCCTATGATCTACCAAGTGGGCGAGCACCTCCACTTAGTCACCTCCCTTTGGCCTTTCATCAAGTGAAGGATGGACATCGTCAGACCCCTCCCTGCGAGGAGAGGTAACGTACGATTTCATTTGGTTTTAACTGAATATTTTTCTAAGTGGGTAGAAGTAGGATCATTCGCCCAGATACGTGAACAAGAAGCGATCACCTTCATATGGAAAAATATTCTATGCCGCTTTGGCCTCCCTAAAGAGATCAGTTGTGACAACGGACCCTAATTCACTGGAAAAAAGGTCGTCGAGTTCTTCGACAAGTGGCACATCAGAAGAATACTCTCCACCCCATACCATCCCGCGGGCAATGGGCAAGCGGAGTCCTCCAACAAATCAATACTGAATATCATGAAGGAAAACCTTGAGAACGCCAAGTGACTATGGCCAGAACTACTACTAGAAGTGCTATGGGCATACCACACAATGCCAAAAACGAGCATAGGAGAGACACCTTACTTATTAGTCTATGGGACTAATGTAGTAATACCAGTCGAGGTCGTAGAACCAAGTTTGCGATACTCTCATGAGAGCAGGTTGAGGAACGATGATAGCAGAAGGCAAGACCTTGACGAAGCTGAAGAACGGAGAGATATGGCCTATATAAGGTTGATCCCCCAAAAACAATAGGCAGAACAATACTATAACAAAAAATCCATGGTTAGACCACTCAAAGTCAGAGACTACGTGATCAAGGCCTAAACACAAGAAAACAAAGACTCGCGGGATGGAAAATTGGAAATGAATTAGGACGGCGCATACAAAATCATAGCAGCAGCAAACAAAGGGTCATTTCAACTAGAAATAATTGAAGGAAAACTACTACCAAACAACTCGAACGTCACCCACCTCAAGTACTTTAACTTCTAAGGAAAAACGTTCTCCGAGCCATACTCTTTTTCCCTCACCTGGGTTTTGTCCCAATTGGATTTTCTCGGGAATGTTCTTAATAAGGTTACAAGAAGGAAATTTCAAGCTAAAGTACGAATAGACGAGGACACATGTCGATTAGTTTATTGCCCAACCTCTCAATAATTCTCTAGGTCGACCAATGAAGGGACTAGATAGACTGGGATTGGAATGCCAGCCGACACTAAGATTGAGATTGGAATGCCAGCCCGGAAAACATGTAAATTTCTCCAATATATATAAGCAAAGCACAAGTGCATGAAGTTCACCATGTTTTCGCCAAAGCAACGCTACATCAATTAAGCAAAAGTTATATTCGACCTCGCTCGAACTAACTACATTACATTCGACCCCGTTCGAATTAACTTATTTGACCTTGTTCGAATCAACTAAAGTAATATTTAACCTTGCTCGAATTAACTTACATTTGACCTTGTTCGAATTAATTAACATTCGAACTCGATTGAATTAACTTTCATTCGACCTCGCTCGAATTGACTTATATTCAACCTCGTTCGAATTAAATTACATTCGACCTCGTTACATTTAACCTCTCTCAAATTAACTTACATTCGACCTCGTTCGAATTAAATAATATTCAACCTCTCTCGAAATAAATTACATTCGACCTCGCTCGAAATAAATTATATTTGAACTCGTTCGAATTAACATATTCGACCTCGTTCGAATTAACTAAAGTGACATTCGACCTCGCTCTAATTAACTTGCATTCGACCTTGTTCAAATTATATTACATTCTCCTAGCTCGAAATAAATTACATTCGACCCCGTTCGAATTAACATGTTCGACCTCATTTGAATTAACAAAAGTGATATTCGACCTCACTCGAATTAACTCACATTCGACCTCGCTCGAATTAACATATTTGGCCTCGTTCAAATTAACTGATATTCGACCTCATTCAAATTAACTAACATTCGACCTCACTCGGAATAAATCACATATCAACCGCGGACGGCAATAAAATTGCAAGTACTTGCCAACTTTGTCACCGACTTTAGCGCAAAAATAATGCCCGAAGCCAAAAGAGAAGCCGCCCATGCTTCCCTAGAAATATAGGAGCTATGGATTTTGTACATCAATGGCGCCTCTAATACATTAGAGTCCTGACTGGGACTTGTATTCGAGGTCCCGACAGGAGAAGTAATTCACCAGTCCATAAGATGCCCAGACATGACTAACAATGAGGCCGAGTATGAGGCCATGATTGCAGGATTAAGGTTGGCACTCAAGTACAGAGCGAGGCGGGTCATCCTACGCTATGACTTTCAACTCGTCATCAACCAAGTCACAGGGACTTTCCAAATCAAAGAGCAAAGGTTACAAAAATGCCAGGCCAAGATCTGCAAGATGCTGCCCGAATTTGATGAATACCAGCACGACTAGATCCCTCGAGTGCCAAATATCAAAGCAAACGACCTCGCCAAATTAGCAGCAACCACTAAAAGCACAACCGAAGAAGGAAACATGGTCACCCTCCTCCACTCATCAATCGATCAAATCGAGGTAAGGACTATAAACCTAACTTGGGACTACGCAACTGTATTGTTATATACTTGTTGGACGGCGTGCTCCTACAAGATAAAAAAGAAGCCAAGAAGCTTGAATGCAAGCGGCCAAGTATAGCATCATCGACAATGACCTATACAAAAGGATGTATTGCAGCCCCTAGCAAAATGGTTAGGCCCAAATCAAACACGGCGTGTTTTAGAAGAAGTCCACAAAGGCCACTGCTGAGCTTATTCCAGCAATCGAGCTCTGGTCAGATGTCTCATACGAGCAGGCTACTACTAGCCTACCATGAAAAAAGAGGTCGCTGACTTCGTGAGAAAATGCAAGCAATGCCAAAAATATGACCCTATGCCAAAGCATCAAATGAAGGATGGACATCGTCAGAACCCTCCCTGCGAGGAGAGGTAACGTACGATTTCATTTGGTTTTAACTGACTATTTTTCTAAGTGGGTAGAAGTAGGATCATTCGCCCAGATACGTGAACAAGAAGCGATCACCTTCATATGGAAAAATATTATGTGCCGCTTCGGCCTCCCTAAAGAGATCAGTTGTGACAACGGACCCCAATTCACTGGAAAAAAGGTCGTCGAGTTCTTCGAGAAGTGGCACATCAAAAGAATACTCTCCACCCCATACCATCCCGCGGGCAATGGGCAAGCGGAGTCCTCCAACAAATCAATACTGAATGTCATAAAGGAAAAGCTTGAGAACGCCAAGTGACTATGGCCAGAACTACTACTAGAAGTGCTATGGGCATACCACACAATGCCAAAAACGAGCATAGGAGAGACACCTTACTTATTAGTCTATGGGACTAATGTAGTAATACCAGTCGAGGTCGAAGAACCAAGTTTGCGATACTCTCATGAGAGCAGGGTTGAGGAACGATGATAGTAGAAGGCAGGACCTTGACGAAGCTGAAGAACGGAGAGATATGGCCTATAAAAGGATGATCGCCCAAAAACAATAGGCAGAACACTACTATAACAAAAAATCCAAGGTTAGACCACTCAAAGTCAGAGACTACGTGATCAAGGCCAAAACACAAGCAAACAAAGACTCGCGGGAGGGAAAATTGGGAATGAATTAGGACGGTGCATACAAAATCATAGCAGCAGCAGACAAAGGGTCATTTCATCTAGAAATAATTGAAGGAAAACTACTACCAAACAACTGGAACGTCACCCACCTCAAGTACTTTAACTTCTAAGGAAAAATGTTCCCCGAGCCATACTCTTTTTCCCTCACCTGGGTTTTGTCCCAATTGGATTTTCTCGGGAAGTTTCTTAATAAGGTGACAAGAAGGAAATTTCAGGCTAAAGTACGAATAGATGAGGACACATGTCGATTAGTTTATTGCCCAACCTCTCAATACTTCTCTAGGTCGACCAATGAAGGGACTAGATAGACTGGGATTGGAATGGCAGCCGACACTAAGATTGAGATTGGAATGCCAGCCCGGAAAACATGTAAATTTCTCTAATATATATAACCAAAGCACAAGTGCATGAAGTTCACCATGTTTTCGCCAAAGCAACGCTACATCAATTAAGCAAATGTTATATTCGACCTCGCTCGAACTAACTACATTACATTCGACCCCATTCGAATTAACATATTTGACCTTGTTCGAATCAACTAAAGTAATATTAAAACTTGCTCGAATTAACTTACATTTGACCTTGTTCGAATTAATTAACATTCGACCTCGATCGAATTAACTTTCATTAGACCTCGCTCGAATTGACTTATATTCAACCTCGTTCGAATTAAATTACATTCGACCTCGCTCGGAATAAATTACATTCAACCTCTCTCAAAATTAACTTACATTCGGCCTCGTTCGAATTAAATAATATTCAACCTCGCTCGAAATAAATTACATTCGACCTCGCTCGAAATAAATTATATTTGAACTTGTTTGAATTAACATATTCGACCTCGTTCGAATTAATTAAAGTGACATTCATCCTCGCTCTAATTAACTTGCATTTGACCTTGTTCAAATTATATTACATTCTCCTAGCTCAAAATAAATTACATTCGACCCCGTTCGAATTAACATGTTCGACCTCATTTGAATTAACTAAAGTGATATTCGACCTCACTCAAATTAACTCACATTCGACCTCGCTCGAATTAACATATTTTGCCTCGTTCAAATTAACTGATATTTGACCTCATTCGAATTATCTAATATTCGACCTTGTTCGAATTAATACCTACTGGCCCTGGCCATGGCCAAAACCAAAATTCTTATGATTATGGTGATCAAACGGCGAAACAAAGCAAAGAAGCATACAAGCCCAAACAGAAGATAGATCAGGTATGAACAACAAAAATAACATTTCATACTTCAAACATTTACAAAAGCTAGTATAGACACCGCAAAAGCATACACAAAAAATTACAAATAAAGAGAAGAATAATTATTCGCCACCTGACCCAACAACGCCATCTACTCCATCACCGACGAGATACTCATCCTCGTACCAGGCGTCTTGCTCAATCCCATCCAAGTCCTCATCGCTATTGTCGGCCCCCGGTGTAGCAGGATTATAGCCGCAGGTGATCCGAGTTGCACGCGCCTCATAACGAGCATCCTCAAAATTTGACATAAGAACTTTTCCCTCCGTCATCAAATCTCTGAATATATCCAGATGAGCCTCGGCGTGGATCCACTTCTCATATAAATCCCGCAGAACATCAGGATAAGCAGAAGTGTAAGAGGAGGATGGCTAAGCTAACAATTGCGTCTTCTCAGTCTCGAGAACGATTATTTGGCCACCAAGGCTCGAAACTTCTTTTTTCTAGCCCCCATATTCTCTCTTTGAGCCGGTCCTCTCAGAGTTTGGCCGTCTCAAAATTGTTTTCCCACTCAGATCGGAGAACACAGATCACAGTCTCCAAAGCCTCCACTTTTGTTGAAGCCGCCGGCCGAGCCAATTCGGCCTTCTCCAAATCTTACGCCTTCTCCGAAACCTCACCACTTAGGGTATCAGCCTTGACCAAACATTCCTCAAGATCAGCCAACAAAGATATCACATGGGCCTGAAGGTCCGCACATTGGGCTTCGACTCCCCAGGCTCACTTCGAGCTCCACTTATTTGTCCCTCAACGCCCCTTAAAGGATGTTGCATTTGCTGATGACCCTCGTTAACTCGTCATCCTATTGCTTCAGCTCGTCCCTGATGTCTTGGAAGTTGCCACTCGCGCCAAACAGCCTATTGATCTTGCGGTGCTTATTGCGGTACTCATGGTACTTCTTCTCCATCTTCTTAAAAATGTTTTTACGCCTCTCCGCTCGGCGGGCACTCTCAATCTCCAAAATGATGTTCTAAAAATAAAAAGGAAAGAAGAAAATCAGTCAAAATCAAAAAGTAGAGTACAAGGCATGAAAATTAGAGAGGGAAAAAAACTTACCCTAAGGGCAAGGACGACTATGCCCGATAATAGGGCGGCATCATTCAACGTCTCGAGGGTACTGCCCTCCACGTCGAAGCAAAGGAGACCTAAGGAGGGGACTACGTCCTCTGTATTCACCAGTATGTCCCGCTCCATAGGAACCATGATGGTCCTCGAGGAACTATCCAACCTAATTTCAATGCGAGTAAACCCGGGCTCAGCATCCAAACCTCATCAAGATCGAGGTCGGACCTCATCTCATAACCGCCCTCAGTAACTCCTCCTCCCTTGATGGTATATGTGGTGGGAACATCAAATGGCCTCGAGGATGATGGCTCTTATGAAGCATAGTACCCGCAGCTTCCATAGGCGGCCCGCCAATTCCGACCTCGGCATTCAACAAAGATATGCCCTCTATGGTCCCCACTGATGGCGAGACCTCAGATGGTAGGTTTGCCTGATCTTCAAATGCGAAAACGGTCAACTGACAATCATCCCGAGGAGAGTCTACCACCTAGATTACCCTATCTCCAACATCCACCAACCTCTTTTTGTCAGGAACCAAATGTTCTTCGCTCGGCAATGAGTTCTCATCTATTAGATGCATCACTAGAGAGGTTGAAGTCACTAGAACTAATGTCGCTAATGAACGAGCCGACCTAACCGACATACGAGAAGGAACAGAAATATAGGAACGGGCAAACCTGGCCACGGTCACAGTAGGAGCAGACCCCATTTCAGTGGTTTTCTGGCAAAATGCAGGAGCAGGGGCCCTCGACCTCCTCGAGGATCCTCGGGCTGAAAGCAAGAGAAAAAATATTAGGAGGTTGACCCTCCCAAAATAGTTGAGGACTAGCAACCAAAAGGCCATGATAGAAGATTTAAAATAGGTACTCACCGGTCATAGAAGGATGGGGCCCGAACTTCTTAAGAAAAGTCGGCCATTCTCGGATCCCTGCTATATAAGGGAGGACCTGGCTAACACAATCATGGATATCCTCGACCAAAGTTGGAGGTGCGGCCTCGACTACATAAGAAAATGAGGTATCAACATAACGAAAACTAGAGTAATGCAAAATACAAAAAGGAAACTAGAGGGAGAAGCGAATACTTACGAGTGTATTTCTAAACCTCGGCGAACCCGTCTGCGTTGTCCACTACATCCCCAGTCTTGACGTAGAAATAGTTGAGCCAAAATATGCAGTTCGCCTTATCATCCATTTTCACCACTAGGCACTTGCCACCTCGATGACGGAGATACAGCATCATCCCCCTCTGAAAGTTAGGGGCGAAGAGGTGCATCAGGTGCCGAACGGTCACCTTGACCCTGGCTAACTCCACATACTTTGAAATCATGTGAATTAGCTTGTATATGTAAGGAGAAAGCTGGGACGGGCAGACGCAGTAATGGTGATAGAATTACTCGGCTAAAGGAATGATAGGGAAAGAATAACTGACGTGGAAGGGGGATGCATAAAAAGCGCAGTACTCAGGTGTCACGACCCAAACTAAAGGGCCACGACGGACACCCGGTGCATTACTCAACCGAGTACCAACTTAACATATCTTTCTTATCAAACTATCACGGGTAAATGAGCCAGAAAGGCCGTCATACAAGAATCAGATATAAGGGAATACTCAACATATGACGACCTAATATGATATACAAACTTATATATGTGACATATGGGGCCTATAAGGCCGAAATGATCATTTGGACACTCAAAGCATAGGCTGACAAGGCCATACAAGTATCCATATACATGACATCTGTCTACAAGCCTCCAAGAGTACATAAACTTTATAAATGTTGGGACAGGGCCCCGCCATACCAATCAATACATGTCCAAAGCATACTGACTAAATAGGCAACTCCGGAGCAAATGGAGTGCACCAATACCTTCCACTAAATTGATAGCCTACTAGGAGGACTGTCAACCTATCAATCGGGACCTGTGGGCATGAAATGCAATGTCCCTAGGCAAAAGAGAGTCAATACAAATAAAGTATAGAGTATGTAAGGTAGGATAGCAAGAATATGAATAATAATATAAAGAGAGGTAGAGAACATACATCCTTTAACATATGTGTACATGTGAGGGAGACTAACATGAAATGCATGATACATAAATATATACATATACTTTTAAAAACATACGTCTCTATGGGCATCATCATCATATCATACCTGGCCTCGAAGAGGACTCGGTAAAAATGTACCCGGTGATCATAAGGCTCGATAAAATCGTACCTGGCCACGTGGAGCTCGGTAAAACCCAACTAATCAGTGGTTGTACAATAGGTGTCATACCCAACCAACTATAGCACGGTTCGGTAGAGTAAAATAGATACATATATATAATGCATGCTAGACTCATGAAATCACGTTCTAAACCCTTCATAGTGACATAAGGTTGTTGCACCCTTGATTAACATTATTGATATCCACACCACCAATATGAACCTCAATAGGATTCAAGGATCATACACACTTCCTTATAATAACTTTGTAAGAAAAGAACAACATGGGAATCCTTAGTTGCTAGGAGTCGATCCACTATGAAATAGCATATCGATTATGTTCATTTCATTTTAGATCATGACAAAAGAAAGAAGGGAGTGCCTTAACATACCTTTGAAATCTTCTATCCAATCGTCATGAAAGCTCAATATGATTTTCTTACGTCTACAATTAGTAAACCGACTTCGTCGTCATCATATAAGCATTAAAACTCTCATATTTGAAACCAATAGTCTACAAGAAAATGGACAGGACTTCCCTATTTGTATTGTCATGCCCCAAATCTGGGGAGGTGTGGCTGGCACCTGGTGCTGCCCTAGCCCGAGCGATCCACTCTGCAACATTTTTATTTTCTTTGTAACTATTATGGGTCAACATGGTCACAACTCATAATGTATAACTATAAGTGGGCAATACTGCATCACTTGATCATTTTTCTTAAAACATGAATGCATATGGGCCGTCAAGGCCTCTGACCTACTGTACAAAATAAACCTCTATCTACAAAGACTCTAAGATTATTTGACATCAAATGGGATAAGGTACCGGCCTACCCATAAGTCTGTAGCAAAACTCTGACCTGACAACTTATAGACTCAGCTACACTCCAAATGAGGTGGAGTTTACCGATCCTTCGCTGAATGCCAATCTCGTCTACTATGAGGGCTCATCAAACTGATTATCTATACTTTTAGGCATGAACACAACATCCTCAATAAAAGGACGTCAGTACGAATAATGTACTGAGTATATAAGGCATGTAAATAAATATATAAAGAGCATGGAAGAAACATGGAGTAAAGGACTCAACCTGTAAGTCTGGATAGCTCTGTAAATCATGAAATATTTATAAAACCATGCATATGCATATAAATGTCATGTAATGCATAGGTCTATACATACATAACATCATCAAGTCTTTGAGGGCATCCCATCATATCATCTCGGCCATTATGGGCAAATCATCAACGTATACCATCTTATCAAGTGGTGGTGCATATATAACGCCGTAACTTTTTTCCCATATCCCATATACATATGTTTACATATATACGTGTATATAACTCCATCTAGTCATAGGTCAATGCACATGTTTAAATGAGTGAAATGCATGAAAAATACGTAATAATTTCAATATTCCTTCTGGATAAACTTTTTCAAATGCGTAATATATAGACGTATATAACGCCATCTGGTCATGGGTCAATTTAAATGAATGCAATGCATGATAAGTACATCAATAAAATCTTTCCTAGTGTCATAAGACCATTATGCCTCTGATTAATATCATGAAACAAAATTAATCAACTTAAGTATTTTCTGAGACCTATGAACAGACAATAGAATAATAAGACCTATGGGAATTTAGGAACATAGACATCTTTAATAATTCTATGAGTAGAGTCATTTATAGAATTTGTGCATTTTCTCATTTCGTTCGTGTCGTATAGATCATGCCAAAAGAAAGGAGGGATAGCCTTAACATACCTGAGTCGATTCTCTTAACAATTCTCTAACACACGTCTTTGATGATCTTCATCATTCTTTATCTAGCTCCAATAATTTATAATGAAGTTGAGGCGGAAGAGATGAAAATTTTCGGATATATAGAATCCTATGGAAACAGACCTCAGCATTAGGTTGATGTCCACTTGTATTGATATATGATACGTTCACCTTCACTGAATGGGCATACTTTTTCCATATTATTTAGCCTTGATAAGCCGTGGATTTGAACTTTCTTACAAATGACTTTAGTTCCTGGCTTTAACAACAATATCGAATTTTTGCTTGAAACAAGTGTTTTCGGTTATTAACTTGAGGCGAGTAGGTATATTCTTGTGTCAACAAATTGATTACCACTGTAACCTTGTCATGATAACCCGTATTGAGATACATATCAATTTATATAGGATAATCTAAGGGGCCTAAGTGTACAGCTTTAGAAAGCTTTGTCCTAATGTGGAAAGGCTATTATACGCGGCTAGAAGTGGGTGTTTATACAAGATCCATACGTGTATTTCTTCTTCTTCTTCTTTTTAGATCAATATAACAGTGTTTTCTTCTTCATCACATTTCCTCTCCAGAATCATCACAAATTCACTTGCATGTTGCATTACTGTGTATATTCGATTAGTTTTATCATGGTATCAGAGCGGCGATCGTAATTCTGTCGAGAGCAAAATACAGTAGATCGTAGCTCCGACGAAGCTGATTTTCAAACAGCAATGGCGGAAAATGAAGTTGCATCTTTAAATCACAATCATCCGTTATTTTTACAACCCTGAGATATCCAAGACTTGTCCTAATACCGTTCAAACTCACATGACTAGATAACTATGCCCTGTGGAGTAGAGAAATGAAATTGGCACTCTAGGGAAAAGGCAAGCTAGGGTTTGTGGACAAAACTTGTGTAAAAAATAGATACAAAGGAGAATTGGTTGAACAATGGGAAAAATGTAATGCAATCGTGTTATCTTGGATTGGGAGCACTGTGTCAAGCGACTTGATGCCAAGCATTGTTCATGCCTCAAATGCAAGAAAAGTGTGGATGATTTCCAGGAGAGATTTGATCGATCAGATTTGACGATGATCTATCACCTCTGGATAGCCATCGCAACCCTAAGACAAGGTATTGACTCTGTTACTAGCTATTTTTCAAAAATGAAAGACTTGTGGAATGAATTGGATGTATTAGTACCACTGTCTTCATGTGACTGTGAAGAAGCTCGACCTTCAGTAGAACACCTAAGATCTCAATGTTTGTTGCAGTTCCTTATGGGACTAAATGAAAGTTATAGCAACATAAGGAGTAATGTATTGGCTAAGAGGCCAGTTGTGACTATTAATGAAGCCTATGCCATAGTGACTCAAGAGGAAAGTCAGAGGTCTTTAGGTGTCATTGATACTCATAGAGAACCACTCACTATGCTATCAGGGAGAGGACAGGACTTTAAAGCAAGGAAACCTAGAATGATTTGTGAACATTGTGGGTATAAAGGACATCTTAAGAAGAATTGCTTCAAAATAATTGGATATCCAACTAATTTTAAGAGTAAAAGGAAGAATCAACCTACATGTGGAAAGGTGTATGATAACAATGTGAATATGAATGCAAACAGTGAGGAAGGGAAACAAATGAATATAAAGATACAAGGAGCAGGGCAGTTCTTCACAGAAGAACAGTATCAACATTTGGTGAGATTACTGTCAAAGCCAACAACTGCAGAAAGTTCTAATAATTTTGCAAGTATAGTCTCTCTATTATCCGATGTAGGTATGTGCGATTGGGTAATAGATACGGGGGCAACACATCATGTTACACACAATTATAAATACCCCTCATTCTTTCATTTTCACTCACAAAATCATCAATCTCTCTCTAATTTTCTTCTATAACTGCTTACTTTATTATTGCAATTTGTGAAAAATTATGAAGTTGATTGAAGTATTCAAGTCTTCAACGATATACAATTTTCAAGAAGTTATTCGTCAATTCGGTAAACTCGTTCCAACTCTTAAGTTTTAATATTATAGTTTCGCTTGTTTTAGTTTGTATAATTATAATTAATATGGCCTTTTCTTTGAAAAAAATATTTGGTGGTAAGGGAAAATCTAAAATTGGTGAATCTAGTGGCCAAGCTACTACTCCTCCCCGGCTCCCCGACCCAGACGTGTTACCCGTCCTCCTCCACCTATTATTCTTGATAGTGATAACCCTTGTTTTCAATTTACCGATAGTCAATTTTGCCATGATATTGCACCAGTTCAACAATTAAATGATGAATATATGAATGCTCTTTATGGTAATCCAACTATCGATGAAAATGATGAGAAAAATGATGATTTAGATGTAACGCAACCGAATTTAGATAATACACCTACTAGTCCTGTTGTTAACCCAACTGATAATAATCCAAATGATGCCCCGCCTGACCCTCTTGTAGTAACCCCTACTTTTAATAGACAACCTTCTAGACGGTGCGAAACATCTCTTGTTTGGCACTTTTTTATTCAACTAAGAGATCATAATGAGGCTAAGTGTAAAACTTGTTGGACTTTGATGGCTCATAAATTTATTGGAGACCGTAGCGGTACAAGTACTTTGACTAGACACATAAAGACACACCCTAAAAATAAAGCTAGATTTCTTCAAATGAAAGTTGCGCAAGAGAGGACAAGTGTAGGTTCTCAGGTTAACCCCAGTACCGGGTCAAATCTAGTTCAACCGAAAATTAACACCGTTATCGGTGGCATTTTATATTACGATCCAAATAAAGATCGTGAAGAATTGGCAAAAATGGTTACTGTTATGTGCTTACCCTATAATTTTCCTTCTCACTTTGTGCATTATATTAGAAGAGTTTTTAATCCCACTTATAAAGGATGGCCTCGTGCAACCGTAAAGAGCGATATTTATAAATATAAACATGAATATGAACAGTATTTGCGTTATTTATTTAATCATATAAATTGTTGCGTTGCTATTACTACTGATATTGGTAGAAGTGGTAATGACTGTAATTATCTTACTGTTACCACTCATTGGATTGATGAGGAATGAAAAATGTAAAAGCGCATTATTGCTTATAGAATAATTAATTTACGTCATACAGGTAAGTTTATTGCTAACATAGTTGCAGATATTTGTAGATATTTTTGCAATAAAGATAAAATAATGTCAGTTTCAATGTATAATGCTTCTAGTAACACTAATGATATATGCTTGCTTACAACTACACTAAATCCTGCATTTAGTAACATTTTTCATGTTAGATGTATTTATCATATTTACCATTTAATCGTCGGTGATGGTATGAAAATATTAAATGTTGAAATTGAAAAGGCTAAAATGGATCTTAATTGGCTTTTTATTCAAACAGTAGAAGTAGACTTAGAGAATATTTTAAAAAATGTGATGAATTTGGCCTTAGAGAAAGAAAGGTTCCTAAACCTTGTCCAACTAGATGAAATTACATGTATGAAAGTTTAGTTGTTGCATATGAATATAGAAACTCAATAAACGCAACGTTTAATGCTCGTGTTGGTGGTGGTGATGATGATGATGATGATGATGAGCACCTTACAAATCAGGATTGGACTAATGTTAAAATTCTTGAAGACTTTTTAGAACAATTTTATGTTGCTACAAATGAATTATTTGGGCAATATTATCCTGTAGTTCTAACTATTTAGTTTATATTGCAGCACTTGCAGATTTGTTTACTCAATCTTCAGATGATGGGGTAATTTATTAACTTGCTATTAATTCTATGAAAGATAAGTTTAAAAAAAAAATTCCCTACCCCCCTATTTTTTGTGTTGTTGTCATGTTAAATCCTACCATGAAATTAGGAGGTCCTCACTTTTGGTATACAAATATTTATAAGGCTTTATCACTTTCAGATGAGGAATTTGCTACACTTGCAGATGCAAAAGCCTCAATTAAAATAAATGCTCAAACAATTTATAATGCTTATCAAATTGCCTTAGATCATGCTAGACCAAATGTTCCAACTCCTACTTCGTCTAGTTCGCAATCATCTAAAAGAACTGGCCTAAAAGCGCTTAGTTCTTGGACGGAGTTCAAGGGTTCTCAAGGTGATAATATTGGTGATAGTTCACAACTAAATGAGCTTCAAGTTTATTTATCGCAGGGACTTGAATCAGAGAATCGCGATGGCTCTTTTGATGTTTTGGAATGGTGGTAGGACAAAGCAAAATACTATCCGGTTCTTTCAAGGATGACTCGAGATATTTTAAGTATTCAAGTTTCAACAGTGGCATCGGAGAGCGCTTTCAGTCAAGCGAGACTTCAAATAGGTGATCATAGAGCGTCTATGAGGGAGAGCTAGGAAAAATTAGTACTCTTCAGATATTGGATCCGTTCGAAAAGAAGAAATTTTGGACTTGCTGAATCACAACCGGAGATAGACGAAGCTTATGAAGAAATGCTAGCGGAACTTGCGGAGGATATTGCTTTTCCCGGAAGCGGTGATGAACAATCTTCTTTTCCGCCACCACCAACGAAAATTCCTCCGAACCTTGAAGGATTTATGAAATTTGTTAGAGATACTATGTAGACTAATATATAACTTGTATTTTGGCACATCTTCATTAGTTATTTGTCCTTTTAATGGTGGTATTAGCACCTTGTTGTGCTCATTCCATTGGGGGGAGGAAGACTAAGAAAGATATTGTCATTTTTTGTTAACGCCGTAATAATAAAAATTATAAGGCATTTCCTTGAATATTTCTTTACAATTTTTTTGTGTTTAAATTTGAAGATTTATGTCACAATTATATAATATAATTTATTAGAAATTACCTTATATAAAAAATATTCAAAAAAAATAGCCCGGATCACTTAGGCCCGTGGGCCCGGCTCATTTAACCCGGGACCATGTGGGCTTAGGCCCACAATGGACCGGTTCCACCCTCCAGGACCGTTAAGCCCGGGACTGTTTGGGCCCAACCCGCCAAAGCCCGAGCCCGTTTAACACATTTAGGCCCCGGACCGGACCACAATATAGAGCCTTAACAGTCCTATGTATCCTGCTATAAACATGACTATTTGTCCATTTATAAGCTCTGTCTTGGCATGTAGTTCTGACATCCTGTAAAGTATGAAATCCTTGACTTCATTATCTTGGATGTCACTTCCATTGATCCTATGACCCACATGTATCTGCTTTAATGTTCCATAGGTAAGATGCATCTTTCTTTCTTTAAACAAATTATGGAACTTCTCAGCAGAGCATAAAAAGTCTCGATAAACCAATTAGCTCTCTAGATAGTAGATGGTTCTATTTCCCGTCGGCAACAGCCAGAAGATTGGCGAGACAAGCATATCTACCACATCGACTATTATGGAGTTTTTGTTCTAATATGTTTCAACTGACATTAAAAATGTCATCACAATTAAGGTTCTCTTCTTTATTTTTTATCTTCTTCAGGAAATTTAAGTAACATATGATTACTGTTTAAACTGGCATCTTGTAGGAAAAAGATGGTAGACAGAAGAGCAAAGAAAGCCTTGTATAATGTTAGAAGCAAGATATTGCCAGAGTGACATTACGACATCTTGGTGAAATCATAAGAAGCAAAAGGGGAGCATTACTCATACCAAAAAAAGGGTGAAACCATTCACCTCATTTTATTTTTTTTGGGTGAAACCATTCACCTCAGAAAACAAATTCTAATGTCTTACACTAAACATCAACGATTGAATGAATAACTTGCTCCAAATTGTTAAACTCTGAAATGTAGTTTACATTGAATGCAACAACTGACAGACAATTTTACAGACTTTAAAGCAGAACAAAGCTAATTAAAAAATTAAATGGTGATCTTCCAAATTGCTCCAGCTACCAACTCTCTGTACCCTGTTAAGAGGACACCCGATGAGTTAATAGCTCAAAAAATAGTAATATTTGTTTTGTCTAGATTATATATAGAGCTACAAAACATAAATAAATGACTAGACAAAGTTATTATCTCTCTTTTTGGATTAAAATATTTCTCTTGAGGAATAGATTTTTTACAGTTTTAGACCAATAAATAATTAAAAGGAGTAAGCCTTAATGAGTTTATATAACTTTGTGATGAGGTCCATCTCATTGAAGAAGTATTAGACATGTGCCTAATAAAAGTTTTCTTTGGTTTGGTAGCCAACCTTGTTGACTTGGTTTGGTTGGTAGCCAACCTTGTTGAATTAGTTTGGTTTGGTAGCCAACTTTGTTGAATTGTGAAAAGTGTGTGTAAATTGTCAAATATGGTAGGCTTTAGAGAGTGAAGCTTTGGCTATAAAAGGAGAGCTTCAACTCTCATTTCTATACACCAACAAAGAGAGAAAGAAAGAGTGAGGTTTCACAGACAAGGTATAAGAAAATAGTCTGTGAAGAAAATAGAGAGTGAGCGATATTGTAGTGAGGTGGGAATATCAAAAGAGGGTTATTTCTTTTGAGTGTTGTAGTGGTCTTTGGAGTATTTATCTCCGACCTACAAAGTGTAAAATTCCTTACTATAGTGATATCAGTTGCTCCTCTCGGGGTCGTGGTTTTTTCCCTTATTCAGAAGGGTTTTCCACGTAAAAATCTTGGTGTCATTATTACTCTTTTATTATTGTTAATTACCATATCTCGGTGCTACATTATTATTCCGCTTTATTACCGTGAATATTATTTTGGTAAGGGGTTTATTCCCAACAACTGGTATCAGAGCACAGGTTCTGCTCGTTCACTAAAATACTATTCACTGTCGGTAGTACTATACTTGGTGAAAAATAAAAATGTCCGGAGTAAAGTACGAGGTAGCAAAATTCAACGGAGATAACGGTTTCTCAACATGGCAAAGAAGGATGAGAGATCTGCTCATCCAACAAGGATTACACAAGGTTCTAGATGTTGATTCCAAAAAGCCTGATACCATGAAAGCTGAGGATTGGGCTGACTTGGATGAAAGAGCTGCTAGTGCAATCAGGTTGCACTTATCAAATGATGTGGTAAATAACATCATTGATGAAGACACTGCACGTGGAATTTGGACAAGGTTGGAAAGCCTATACATGTCCAAAACGCTAACAAATAAATTGTACCTGAAGAAGCAGTTATACGCCCTACACATGAGTGAAGGTACGAATTTTTTGTCACATTTAAATGTGTTTAACGGACTAATCACACAGCTTGCCAACCTCGGAGTGAAAATCGAGGAAGAAGATAAAGCCATCTTGCTATTGAACTCGTTGTCATCTTCGTACGATAACTTGGCAACAACCATCTTGCACGGTAAGACTACTATTGAGTTGAAAGATGTCACATCGGCTCTTCTACTCAATGAGAAGATGAGAAAGAAGCCTGAAAATCAAGGACATGCTCTCATCACACAAGGTAGAGGCAGGAGTTATCAAAGGAGTTCGAACAACTATGGTAGATCCGGAGCTCGTGGGAAGTCAAAGAACCGATCCAAATCAAGAGCCAGAAATTGCTACAACTGTGATCAACCAGGTCACTTCAAAAGAGATTGCCCAAATCCAAAGAAGGGCAAAGGTGAAACCAGTGGCCAGAAGAATGACGACAACACAGCCACCATGGTGCAAAATAATGATAATGTTGTCCTCTTTATAAATGAGGAAGAGGAATGCATGCACCTGTCAGGTCCAGAGTCGGAATGGGTGGTTGACACAGCGGCATCTCACCATGCCACACCGGTAAGAGATCTTTTTTGCAGATATGTAGCAGGTGATTTCGGCACAGTAAAAATGGGTAACACAAGTTACTCAAAGATTGCGGGGATTGGTGACATTTGTATCAAGACAAATGTCGGATGCATATTGGTTCTAAAGGATGTGCGGCATGTACCTGATTTGCGGATGAACTTGATCTCGGGAATTGCTTTAGACCGAGATGGATACGAGAGTTATTTTGCAAATCAAAAGTGGAGACTCACTAAGGGATCATTGGTGATTGCAAAGGGAGTTGCTCGTGGCACGTTGTACAGGACAAATGCAGAAATATGCCAAGGTGAATTGAACGCGGCACAAGATGAGATTTCTGTAGATTTATGGCACAAAAGAATGGGTCATATGAGCGAGAAGGGATTGCAGATTCTTGCCAAGAAATCACTCATTTCTTATGCCAAAGGTACAACTGTAAAACCTTGTGACTACTGTTTATTTGGTAAGCAGCATAGAGTCTCATTTGAGACATCGTCTGAAAGAAAATTGAATATACTTGATTTAGTATATTCTGATGTTTGCGGCCCAATGGAAATTGAATCAATGGGCGGTAACAAATATTTTGTTACTTTTATTGATGATGCTTCACGAAAATTATGGGTTTATATTTTGAAAACCAAAGATCAGGTGTTTCAAGTTTTCCAGAAATTTCATGCTCTAGTAGAAAGGGAGACGGGTCGAAAGCTAAAGCGCCTCCGAAGTGACAATGGAGGTGAGTACACTTCAAGGGAATTTGAAGAGTATTGTTCAAGTTCATGGGATCAGACATGAAAAGACAGTTCCTAGAACCCCACAGCACAATGGCGTAGCCGAGAGGATGAACCGCACCATTGTGGAGAAGGTGAGAAGCATGCTCAGAATGGCTAAACTGCCTAAGTCATTCTGGGGTGAAGCAGTTCAGACAGCCTGTTACCTGATCAATAGGAGTCCATCAGTTCCGTTGGCGTTTGAAATCCCAGAGAGAGTTTGGACCAACAAGGAGGTGTCCTACTCGCATCTGAAGGTGTTCGGTTGCAGAGCTTTTGCACATGTACCAAAAGAGCAGAGAACAAAGCTGGATGATAAATCTGTTCCCTGCATATTTATCGGATATGGAGATGAAGAGTTCGGGTGCAGACTGTGGGATCCTGTAAAGAAGAAGGTCATCAGAAGCAGAGATGTAGTCTTCCGAGAAAGTGAAGTTGGAACTGCTGCTGATATGTTAGAAAAGGCGAAGAATGGTATAATTCCTAACTTTGTTACTATTCCTTCTACTTCTAACAATCCCACAAGTACAGAAAGTACAACCGACGAGGTTGCCGAGCAGGTGGAGCAACCTGGTGAGGTTATTGAGCAGGGGGAGCAACTTGATGAAGGTGTCGAGGAAGTGGAGCACCCCATTCACGGAGAAGAACAACCTCAACCTCTGAGGAGATCAGAGAGGCCAAGGGTAGAGTCATGCAGGTACCCTTCCACAGAGTATGTCCTCATCAGTGATGAGGGGGAGCCAGAAAGTCTTAAGGAGGTGTTGTCCCATCCAGAAAAGAACCAGTGGATGAAAGCTATGCAAGAAGAGATGGAATCTCTACAGAAAAATGGCACATATAAGCTGGTTGAACTTCCAAAGGGTAAAAGACCACTCAAATGCAAATGGGTCTTTAAACTCAAGAAAGATGGAAATGGCAAGCTGGTCAGATACAAAGCTCGATTGGTGGTTAAAGGCTTCGAACAAAAGAAAGGTATTGATTTTGACGAAATTTTCTCACCTGTTGTCAAAATGACTTCTATTCGAACAATTTTGAGCTTAGCAGCTAGCCTAGATCTTGAAGTGGAGCAGTTGGATGTGAAAACTGCATTTCTTCATGGAGATTTGGAAGAGGAGATTTATATGGAGCAGCCAGAAGGATTTGAAGTAGCTGGAAAGAAACACATGGTGTGCAAATTAAATAAGAGTCTTTATGGATTGAAGCAGGCACCAAGGCAGTGGTACATGAAGTTTGACTCATTCATGAAAAGTCAAACATACCTAAAGACCTATTCTGATCCATGTGTATACTTCAAAAGATTTTCTGAGAATAACTTTATTATATTGTTGTTGTATGTGGATGACATGTTAATTGTAGGAAAAGACAAGGGGTTGATAGCAAAGTTGAAAGGAGATCTGTCCAAGTCATTTGATATGAAGGACTTGGGCCCAGCACAACAAATTCTAGGGATGAAGATAGTTCGAGAGAGAACAAGTAGAAAGTTGTGGCTATCTCAGGAGAAGTACATTGAACGTGTACTAGAACGCTTCAACATGAAGAATGCTAAGCCAGTCAGCACACCTCTTGCTGGTCATCTAAAGTTGAGTAAGAAGATGTGTCCTACAACAGTGGAGGAGAAAGGGAACATGGCTAAAGTTCCTTATTCTTCAGCAGTCGGAAGCTTGATGTATGCAATGGTATGTACTAGACCTGATATTGCTCACGCAGTTGGTGTTGTCAGCAGGTTTCTTGAAAATCCTGGAAAGGAACATTGGGAAGCAGTCAAGTGGATACTCAGGTACCTGAGAGGTACCACGGGAGATTGTTTGTGCTTTGGAGGATCTGATCCAATCTTGAAGGGCTATACAGATGCTGATATGGCGGGTGACATTGACAACAGAAAATCCACTACTGGATATTTGTTTACATTTTCAGGGGGAGCTATATCATGGCAGTCTAAGTTGCAGAAGTGCGTTGCACTTTCAACAACTGAAGCAGAGCACATTGCCGCTACAGAAACTGGCAAGGAGATGGTATGGCTCAAACGGTTCCTTCAAGAGCTTGGATTGCATCAGAAGGAGTATGTCGTCTATTGTGACAGTCAAAGTGCAATAGACCTTAGCAAGAACTCTATGTACCATGCAAGGACCAAACACATTGATGTGAGATATCATTGGATTCGAGAAATGGTAGATAATGAATCTCTAAAAGTCTTGAAGATTTCTACAAGTGAGAATCCCGCAGATATGCTGACCAAGGTGGTACCAAGGAACAAGTTCGAGCTATGCAAAGAACTTGTCGGCATGCACTCAAACTAGAAGACAGTGCTACCTCCTCTAGATGAATGAGACTGGAGGGGGAGATTGATGAGGTCCATCTCATTGAAGAAGTATTAGACATGTGCCTAATAAAAGTTTTCTTTGGTTTGGTAGCCAACCTTGTTGACTTGGTTTGGTTGGTAGCCAACCTTGTTGAATTAGTTTGGTTTGGTAGCCAACTTTGTTGAATTGTGAAAAGTGTGTGTAAATTGTCAAATATGGTAGGCTTTAGAGAGTGAAGCTTTGGCTATAAAAGGAGAGCTTCAACTCTCATTTCTATACACCAACAAAGAGAGAAAGAAAGAGTGAGGTTTCACAGACAAGGTATAAGAAAATAGTCTGTGAAGAAAATAGAGAGTGAGCGATATTGTAGTGAGGTGGGAATATCAAAAGAGGGTTATTTCTTTTGAGTGTTGTAGTGGTCTTTGGAGTATTTATCTCCGACCTACAAAGTGTAAAATTCCTTACTATAGTGATATCAGTTGCTCCTCTCGGGGTCGTGGTTTTTTCCCTTATTCAGAAGGGTTTTCCACGTAAAAATCTTGGTGTCATTATTACTCTTTTATTATTGTTAATTACCATATCTCGGTGCTACATTATTATTCCGCTTTATTACCGTGAATATTATTTTGGTAAGGGGTTTATTCCCAACACTTTGGTCTTAATGAGTTTATATAACTTTTGTGACTAAAAAGTTACTTTTTATATATTTATAGTACTAATATTTCAAGAACTTTTTGTTTTTAGCAAATAAGATACCACATCAATAATAAAGCTTTAAACAAGGTTTCAAACAACGGAATAGCCAGTAAAGGGCAACATTTTATATTTAGGAAAATGAGACTGAATGTAGTTGTATTTTTTTCAATAGTGTACCTTGATGACGAGCTTGAAATTAGTGCTTTGATAATCTTCAATTTGTGTTTCTTGGATAGATGTCGGCTGACTTGGCGACAGATTTGTTGCAATAAACTACCGAGTGCACTTTAGAGAAGAGATGTCTGCGAAACAATAAGGGATCTCCTTATGATTTTGGCATCCACACAAAACCAAGTGTCAAAGTTTAGGAAAGGCATCATCAGCGATAATCCATTCATCAAAGGAAGGTAACCTATCTAGTTTCAAGACTTTGGATTGAGGGAACTCGCCATTCCTCACTTTCCATCGGCCACATTCAAAGTCAAATTGAACGTAGTCCAATTTGAGTACAAGAAGGTTCTGAAGTTGTGCAATGGCTGATAAGTGCTGAGGATCCAGGTAAAAGCCGAATATTTTCAAGTTTTTGAGATTTGGTGCGGAGATGCAAAAGGGAATGTGTTCAGAGGAATGACTTTTTTGTATGAATCTTTGGAATTTCAAACCGTGTTGGAAAACTCAATACATAATCCTTAAAGTTGTCAGCACCGTTGACTTCACATATCACTTTTCGAAGATGAGGTGTTTTTCTCAACATCAATTCCACATGCTTATTGAAACATGTTTAGTTAGTTTTAGTTATTGTTAGATATTGGCTAGTTAGATACCGTTATTAGCTCTTAGTTAGCTAAGTTAATTGTATTAGCTGTCTTTATTTTTCCCGTGTGTACATACATATATAGGTTGTAACAGTGGATATGAGATAAGAACCATTTTTCACATTTCTATTTCATCTGCTCTCCTCCCAGATATTTTCTTCTCTCTTTTGGAATATTCCAGAACCTCCATTGAAGCTCTTGTACGAGCTTCATCTTAGCTCAAAGTAAGAATTTCATATGGTATCAGAGCAGGCATGATATCATCGGCGGAGATCTGTCGGAGTTTTTTTTCAAGACCTCTTTCTCTCCATCATCTGCTGGGTTTGATTTCGCGATTTCGAGCTACAGTATCTGTGCGAAGTAAAGACATTTTATGCATGATTAGACAGTTTATTGAACGATTCGCTTAGGAAATTAGCCAATTTCATTATCTAGAGCTTTTCTCATGGCGATCGATCAGACCGAAGAACTCACCCCCAATACGAGCAGGAACGATCAACCTGCCATCGATGTAAGTAGTCCTCTATACATTCATCCTTCGGATAGTCCCGGAGTGACTCTAGTACCAGTTCCTTTTGGTGGAATTGGGTATAGGTCATGGAGAAGAAGCGTATTGAGAGCCATGTCAGTCAAAATCAAATTAGGGTTCGTAAATGGAGATGGTAGGAAGCCTCCTCCCAATTCTCCACAATTTCGTCAATGGGAAAGATGTGATGTCATGGTAACTTCCTAAATTCTCAATTCCCTGTCAAAGGAAATTTCTGACAGTGTTGGATATGTTAGCGATTAAGCAGAATTATGGAGAGAATTAGAAGATCGATAGGATCAAACGAATGGTGCAAAGCTGTATCAAATTCAAAAGGAGATTAATGATCTCGTTCAAGGATTCTTGGACATTACTGCCTACTACACGCGAATGAAAAGGTTGTGGGAACAATTGAGAAATCTCAGTGCAAAGTCTCAGTGCACCCGTGTTTGTACGTGTGGGTCAAAGGACAATATGCATAAGGCAGAACAGGACAGACGGCTTATTTAGTTTCTGATGGGCTTGAACGAAGTGTACACAACAATGCGAGGAAGCATTTTAATGATGAAACCTCTATCATCATTAGCGTAGGCCTGCTCTCTATTAGTACAAGAGGAAAAGCAAAGGGAGTTCAAACCAAACAGTCAACTGAGCTTAGAGTCTACCTCACTTCATGTGAACATTGCACCTTCACAACATCAGAATCCTTTTGGAGCACGGAATTTCAAAACACATTATACAGCCAACTCAGGCCATTTCAAGGGTCGACCATGTTGTGACTACTGCAAGAGGCCATGCCATACAAAGGACAAGTGTTACAAATTACATGGATATCCCCAGAACAATTCTTATAACAATCAAAACTCAAATCGCACTAACACTCAACAGTTCAATCAGGGAAACAACTCAGGTCAAACTCAAGGTCACAAATTCAATAGAGGTAAAGGAACTGTGGTAAATGTGCGTGGAGCCTCAGCTGATGTGATGCAGGAAAAGGAAGATGATCCAATCCTACACAGTGAGAATCAAAATGTCAGCTTGACAAAAGAGCAATATGGGCATGTTATACCCCATTTTAAACTGGTTAAATTAAGGTACAACATATAGGCAATTCGGATTTGATTAAAGTTAAAGAGTCGCCACCTAATTATATTATAGTGAATTAGGACACCTAAATTGATTGTAGTAATGTAATAAAGTATAACTCTGTTAATGGTCTACTAAACCTAAATATTCTAGGTAAGGGTTCAATTAATCTAAAGGGAAGGTATCTAAGGCACCATTTAAGATCTGTTATTAAGACGGTTACCAACCGAACATCAATTATTAAGGCCAAGTGTAAATGTTAATATTAAATATAATAGCTTAGAAAAAGTTGTAAGTGGATAGACTGATCATGCTGAAACTAGGTGATTAATTAAGAAGCAATAATTTTGTGGACTCGATAAATTCAGAATAACATTTGAGACTATTTGTGAAACCCACGAAACTTGACATGAAAAGCCTCTCTTTTTTTTTTAAAAGCAAAGGTACTAAAGATAATCTGATATATTTTCTTTTTGTAAAGAACTTATCTTTGACTTCTTTTTTTTTTTTTTTTTTTAAAAAAAAGACAAGGCCTCAAGTACACCCAAATCTAAAAGAAAATCGATATCAGTGAGCGTCATGTTCTACCCGTCCAAGGAAGGCTGAATTCTAACTCGGTGAGAACTAATAAAATAACTGTAAAACTTCACCAAGCACATAACTACCACCCAGTAAGCGTCAGATATAAGTTCACAAGAAAGCAATTGTAGTAAAGCATAAAATGATGTCACTATTCCCTCGCTCTCTTTCAATTTTCTGTTCGGATGCATTTTGAGAGGGTGAGAGAGCGGCGTGAGGAAGAATGAAGACGAGATGCTGGTATCGGGCCGAGCAGCAACATTGAGTCTACAAAAGAGACTCCTCGCAGCTCCGGTGTGTTTATGCAAAACAAAGAAAGAAAGGAAAAAAATGAGGAGGAGTTAAGAGGGATAATCAGAAACAAAATCCGAAAAGTAATGAAGAAAGATTAAGTAGAAAAAGGAAAACACAACTTGAAGTTCTAATACTGGCAAAAACATGCTTATGTTATTTTCTAACCAGGAATGTAAGAGAGCAACCAGTTTTATAAGTTAATAGCATGAAATCCTTAAGAAGAATGCTTACTTCTTTTTCGAAAGTAAAACATTCTTATTCAGTATCCATATAATGTCTTAAAGTCCACTCTATAAGCATCAAATAAAAGTTAATTTAAACGTGAGTAGGTAAAGACATATTTTACAACATTCGCCAGTAGCAAAAAGATGTCAATATGTATAGAAGAAACTTGTAAGCTTAGAATCAGTGTTTTATCATAGTGAATCAAGTTAACTAAGATCTGCTTCAATTTGAGGTATTTCAAAACTTAGTAAAATTCATCATCTTTTAAGAAAGGATAGGATCAGACATGATTTATCTCATATGATTCCAATTCGCAAAACGAGCCGATCCTTAGCCTAATACCTAAAGAACAACACATTTTAAACAGAAACCAAATTCTAACTTTAATAATTATGCAAAGATGACAACAGACCCTTGATGGGGATTAGAGAAAATCTAAGAGCATAATTTGTAGTGCAATGCTTATTTAAACTTCAGTCAAGAACAGAACTTAAAATACTGACAAACGGGATGTGTCTTAACAAGATATCCTAAAGAATATAATTTTATATATGAGTGAGTCCTGAGACATGGTCGATAGGCATAAACAGAAGAAAACTAGGATCATGATCCTACACAACTGGAGTTGTGATCCACACATAACGGCAAAGTACTTTGTATTTAAACTATACTACACACAAAACTTCAAAAGTCAGTACCTAAAATTAGCAGGGGGATGCAACTTTCTCTACACGGTTTGCTGGTAGATTCCTAAAGACAATTATCTTAAGGCACAATTTTTACTCACATGGTATCAATATCATCTTAAATATTTTAAAACAATAGCTAGTTATGCAACTTCATCATGAAATTCGAAATAGAGAAATTCAAATACAAAGGATCCTAAAACGTAGCTTTTATCACATTACATTGGTATCAAAAGTTTACTGACTCATTAAACATATTGTCAAAGTCACAAAAAGAAGAAGGAAGAAAATTGAAACATGATTTTCTTAACATATTGTTAGCGAAATAGAACAACTTTGGTTAGATATTACCTGTTTTTGGGCAGTGAACTTTGGCTTCGACCTCGAATCTACTCTCTCGTTATGAACAAATCCGAACCTCGAGTCGAATGGGTTCGAGCACCTCTATTGTAATGACCCCACTTGTCATTTTAAGAATTTACGCCCCGATCCCCTATTAATTGCATTCCCGTATTTGTTTATGCTATTATGAGTTTCCGGGAGGAATTATTTAGAGTTTCAGAGAGTTTTGGGGCACTTAGTCCCTAAATGAGAGCTTAAGTTCTGGAAATTTGACCGTAGTTGGAACAGTGTGAAGACGGCCTCGGAACAAAATTCTGATGGTTTCATTAGCTCCGTTGGGTGATTTCGGGTTTAGGAACATGTTCAGATTGTGTTTTGGAGGTCCGTAGTTAATTTAGGCTTAAAATGCCAAAAGTTGAATTTTTGAAGTTTCTAGTTCGATAGTGAGATTTTGATCCGAGGGCCGGAATGGAATTCCGGAACTTGGAGTAGCTTCGTAGTGTTGAATGTGACGTGTGTGCAAACCTTCAGGTCATTCGGACAAGGTTTGATAAACTTTTTGATCGAAAACGTAATTTGAGAGTTTTTGGAATTCTTAGCCTTGAATCCGATGTAAAATTTGTGTCTTGATGTTGTTTTGAGCGTTCCGAATATTGGAACAAGTTTGAATGATGTTTTAGGATTGGTTGACATGTTTGGTTGAGGTCCCATGGGCCTCGGGTGAGTTTCGGACCATTTCTAAGCTATTTTTAGCTGTTGGTTTTTGGCTACAGAAGTGTTCTATGCGATCGCGAGGAATTGGACGCGATCGCGATGAGTAAAATGCGAAAAAAATGCTAGTGCTTCGCGATCGCGGATGAACCTTCTCGATCGCATAGAGTAAATATTCTGCTGCACTGATCCCACTTTAGAAGCTTATATCTCACAATGTATAAGGAATTTAGAGATGATCTAAAAATGAAAGTTGTATCCCTTTGTGTTTAGTTTTCACAAATGTAAATTAATTGGAATTTTAAGTTGTGCAGAAAAAGTTATGGTGGTTACACTATAGGTTGTCCGGGAAGGGTTTAGAAATCTCTAATGCACAGGGTTGACTTTGGAAGCTTGTATCTCGTAATATATAAGGAGTCAGGAAATGATCAATATATGAAATTATAGCCCTTGGTGTCTTGTTTTCAAAACATCAAACCATTTGTCATTTGGAGTTGTGTTCAAAAGGTTATGACCATTATAGTAGAGGCTGTCCGGAAGAGCTGGGAACTTGTTCTTCGCAATCGCGAAGCATTGTCCGTGATCGCGAAGGGCAAATTTTGGGCTGAGAAAAGTTTTGATTCGCGATCGCAAAGCATTTTACGCGATCGCGAAGGGTATATACCTGGGTAGAAGCTTTATTTCAAGGTTTCGACCATTTTTAACATTTTTGGACCAAGTGAGCTCGGGTGAGGCGATTTTTCGAGAGATTTTCAAGGAAAATATCGGGGTAAGTGTTCTTAACTCAATTTTGGTTAGATTACCCGAATCCATTGTTGTTTTTAACATTCAATTAGTGATTTGGGTTGGAAAAGCTTGAAAACCCTCTTTGATAGAATTGAGGATTTGAGGGTCGAATTGTTATTGGAATTTAGTAATTTTGGTATGGATAGACTCGTGGTTGAATGGACATTCATATTTCATAACTTTTGCCGAATTTCGAGACGTGGGCCCCATGGGCGATTTTTTTGAGTTAATTTCGGATTTTATTGGAAAAAAAATAATATTTTCATATGGGATTGATTTTCTATAATTTTTTGTTGATTGTTCAAATTATTTTGGCTAGATTCGAGCCATTCAAAGTTTGGATAATCGAGGAAAAGGCCTACTAGTGGACTAAATTAGAGCAATTCGAGGTAAATATCTTGCCTAACCTTGTGTGGGGGACTTCCCCTTAGGATTTGAGTCTTCTATGCTAATTGTAGTCCATGCATGCGAGGTGATGAGTGTGTGCTCGGACTTATTTGTGGGAATTTGCCTTTAGGTTTCTTAGGCCCTTATGTTCATTATGTGGGAAGTATTCCGTTATGATTAAGTTTTCCTAATTGCTTAATTTAACTTTATATGCTCCATACTATGTTGTTAGCTTCCTTCTAACTCTTACTTGTTACTTGGCCTTATTTTCTTAATTGAAGCGATTGTTCTTCTTATCGTTTTGTTATCTCTAAATTGTGAATTCCTCTATGACCTCGTGCATATATGCTAGGTGTCCAAATTGTTATGGTTGTCGGTGTAGTTATCACGTGCCTGTTATGTCTTGTTGTTTTGTTAAGGTTATTGCACTTCTTGGTTTTCTTGTGATTCTCTTATTGCCGTGCATTTATACTCTTGGTGGTGGAATTCCTTGTGATTGGGTTGCTGGATTGTTTTTGAGTATTCTTCGTGTTGCTGCTGTGTTTTTATTTTGGGACTACAGGACGATATCTTGGGAGATCCCCCTACACTCTTATATTGATGATACCAAGAGATCCCCAGCATTTATATTGAGGATACCAAGAGATCCCCGACATTTATATTGAGGATATCAAGAGATCCTCGGGATACCAAGAGATCCCCAGTATATATATTGAGGATACCAAGAGATCATCGGGATACCAAGAGATCCCCAGTATTTATATTGAGGATACCAAGAGATCCTCGTGATACCAAGAGATCCCTAGCTCATATACAGAGGATACTGAGAGATCCTCGAGTATTTATATTTGGGACTACAGGACGGTATCTTGGGAGATCCCCGGTTGTTATCTCTACGTTGAGATGTACTCCTTCTGTGATCATTTTGTCTCTATTGTAATTGTTGTTATCAATTCTTGTTTTAACGTTTAGATTCCTTTACTGCTGTGAACCTTTATGTTGGAATCCATAGTGTTTACAATACCTCGCCTTATTTTTATGTATATTTCAATACTTCAAATTTCAACAATTGTTACATTTTAACTCAATTGATTTCTCAATTAAATTTTTCTTAAACCTTTTGAGGTTGTATTTTACTTGAAAAGGAATTTTTACTAAGTTAATTTATTAATCCCTTGTTAAAGGTGAAAATCATCCGATGTTGTATTTCAATTGAAAATGGTCCCTTACTTTATGTTATGTAAATAAGACTCCTTGAACATCTTAATTGTATTGGTTATGGACCCTATGTACTGAGTAGTATGAGAACATCGTTGCACAAAGTGAGATAGAAATATGTGGGCACGAGGTGCCGGGTGTGCTAAAAGTTTGTTAGTTGAGGTTATGATATAAGACATCGAGTTTGAGATGGCTGGAATTGTGCATCAGAAATGATATGATTTATTGAGTTGACATCGCCTTTCTTATTTGAATATATTTTTACTTGTCTATGTCCCAACTATGTTGGTATTAATTTACTTGGTTATCTTCATTTCCATCTGTGTTTCCCTTATTGTTTCTACTGTATGTGGTTGAGTTTTCTCCATGTTGCTGATATTACCTTGTTATTGTATCCCGATAGTTTATCGTTATATCCTGTTCAGTTTATTTGACCAGTAGGTGCCTTGACTATTCCTCGTCACTACTCTACCGAGGTTAGTCTTGATACTTACTGGGCACCGCTGTGGTGTGCTCATACTACACTTTTGTACATTTTTGTGTACAGATCCAAGTATTTGATCGATAGTAGTTATGCGGGTCATTGCGGTGGAGACTCAAGGTAAACCTGCTGCTGGGTTCGCAGGCCTCGGAGTCACCTTCAATTGTACTTATTTCCATATGTTCCTTTTGTTCGAAACAGTGATGTATTTATTTTGTATAACTACTCTTAGAAAGGCTTATACTTGTACTACCAGTTTTGAGAATTGTAAATTGTTTAGAGAAATTTCATTTGAAGTTAATAAATATCAATGTTATTTTAGATAATGTTAGGCTTACCTAGTTTAGAGACTAGGTGCCATCACGACTCTTTCGGAGGGATTTTTGGGTCGTGACAAGTTGGTATCAGATCTCTAGGTTCATAGGTGCTACAAGTCATAAGAGAGATTAGTAGAGTCTTGCGGATCGGTACAGATATGTCTGTACTTATCTTCGAGAGGCTACAAAACTAGTAGGAAAAATTTCCATTTCATTCATTCCTTATCGTGCGGCATTTATTCAGCTTGAAGCATATATCTTATGTTCTTTTACATCCACTCATGTATGGAATTGCGCACTATGCCAATGGTTTGTGATACCGTAAAAGGGTTATAGGAGAGCCAGGGTTGCTCAACCATTATTACCAGGTGTCGTTCAGAATCGAGGATATGGAAGTGCAGAGAGATCTTTCAGTTGTGCGCATGGGGGTGCATTAGATTTTGACATCTGGTTGATAAGTAAAATCTTAAGAAGGTTTAATTGGTTGCCTAATCATCACAGGTGGATGTAGATCTAAAAATATTTGGTCGTATTAGAGACTATGTGTTTCGTATGGGATTTCTATTTAGCAAATAGTATTTACTAGCAAGCTGAGATACTGGACAAAGTGAGTTTAACTATCATGAGGATGACAAGTGCCAAGTAAATGGCTTGAGGTGTCTTATGACTGGTGTCGTACGAGCGGTGAAGGGTATTGTGGATCGTCGGAAATGTGTCCTATGATTTCGCACCAAGTGAGGGGAGTCCACTATAAACGATCAGATTGCGGGGTCATGTGTTATATTAGTTTTGGCTTGAGTTGTATATATGTGGTATTGAAAGGTTTGTCGAAACTTGTATATGATTAAGAGCTGAGATTTGAATGGGATGATGATGGGACTTTTGGTATTCCCGCATCCTTAATAATTCTACATTTTAGTATCAGCAGGGACATGGAAAGAATTTCAGAATACTCATAGTGCTCTAGTTAATCTGGGCACTTGCATGGGGTAGCCATCTTTTAATGCACCACTGGTATAGGATTCCTACAATGGTTATCCTAGTTATCCGCCACAGACTCAATTAGAGCAGTTGGACCGCAAATTGGTTGTTATGAATATGGTGATACTAGGAACATTATAAGAAATTGTCCCAAACTTGGGAGAAATCTATTCCTTCAGAGCACTCATGCCACATATTCCATTACAGTTACTACTCTACTTACACTACCAATTAGGGGTGGAGGAAAAGAGGGTAGATGGCGCCTAAGAGGTGGAGGCCAGACCCATTGATATATTTTTTATGGTATAGCTGAGGTCGCTACACCAGATAGTTTCATTACAAGTACGATCTCGAGTTATTATAAGGTAACAATTTTCTTAACTTGATTTGGTTCTGAGTATCGAGGCAAGTCCTCCTAATATCCTCCACTCATGAGTGAACCTTGTAATCCTAAAATCTATTAATGTGAATACTCATATTGGGAGATTGTATGGAGATAGCTATGTCTATCACTATGTGTTAGTCACAAAAAATAGTTGTGAAGCTAAAAGCGACTTTTGTTAATCATTTCATTGAGTTCGATGTAATTTCCAAATAATTGATTTCAATTGTGAATTATATGCCCGTTGATACCCAATTTTTCCCTATGTATTTTTATATACAAAATACTTTCAAAATAGCATGTACATGCATATATAAGCATGCCCAAGAGTTTTGACATTTTTTCAAAGATTTTAAAATCAATTTATTGTCCATTTTTAGCAGTACAAAAATTAGTAATTATTCCCAAAATTATCAATTTTGGCGAGTAATTTATTTTATTCCCATATTTATACCAAAATATAATTAAGTTAATTTTTTACAAATTTATATGTTTTTAAAAATAAATTGCATATAATTGCAATTCTAGCCTACTTTAAGATTAATAGCATTTTATAATTGTAAAATTGGTTCCAGTATTTTTAAATTGATATTTATATATTATTAATTGGCTCAGTACTTTTAATTTGCTTTTAAAATTATTTTTACTATTTCTTATAAAATAAAAGGGAAAAACTGGCTATTTAACATGTAGCCCCATTTCATTTCAATACAGCCTATTTTACATTTCGATTATAGCCACATTAACCCCCCCCCCCCCCCAATTAACCCAATTTGAATCCCATCCGGGCTAGCCCAATTCTATACCCCACGACCCAATTACAAATGACCCAACTCGTTCCCCCACCTACCACTTAAATCTGGACCGTTGATCACTCAAGATCAACGGCCAAGACTCGCCCTTTCCTAATTAAACCTAAACGACTACCCTAATCCCCTCATTCTCACCTGACCCGCCGCCTTTGAAACCTCTCGTCTCTCAAACTCTCTGAAACCCTAGCCTCCTTCTACCCCTCTTCAACCACAACTCCACTGGAATCCATGGCTTCTTAGGCCATGGATGATTGGTACTCACTCCCCTCCACCACTCAACCTTGGATGTTCGATGTTTTAAGGCCGACTTCGATGTCTCTCTTCAGATCCTTCTTAGATTTGTAGATCTATGGCTTTTCGGGCCATTACTCTGGCATATTCAGGCAATATGAGCCTTTTCGACTCAGGGTCTGGCTTTCCTCAAGGCCTTTCTCATTTCTAGGCTTTTCGCTGAAACCCTAAGCTGTCCGAGGTTCTTTACTTTCTTATTTTCTTAGATCTGGAATATGTCTGTGGTCTACTGAACTTTTTAAAGGTTTTCCCCACATTCTCTTTTCAAAATGGTTTAATTTCGATTTAGGATTTCTAAAAGGTTTCTTAAAAATATCTTTCTGATTCATTCTGTTCTTTCTTTATGTGTGCTTGTCTGTGTTATACATGTATGACTTCTTTTACTACGCATGTACTATTCTTATACTTTCTTTTCTCCTATACTCGCATGTTAATCCGTGTTATGTTTTCCTTACTCTTCTACTATATGTGTTTACTGAGAATTCTTTAATGTTGTTTGCTTTACTGGACTATGTTTGTGTTCTTACTAAGCATGATTCATCTGTTTTTACCTAAGTTTTTATCACTTTTTCTTCTGAACTTGTTTAAGTTCTGAGTTTTTCTCAAAACGTGTTCTCCATGCTCTTGACTGTGTATCATGTCTGTTTGTTTATCATAAGTCTTTAGAAAAGACTCCTGAGCCTCTATCGAGTGGCTTTCCTTCTTATCTCTATTGTCTGACTCAATTTGAAACCCTAAGATTTGGGGATTTCTTGGCAATTTTGATCATTTGTGAGCGAGTTAGGGTTCCACTTTGGTACCCTGGACTCTCAGACTCATTGTGAGTCTACAAACTAGACTTATACCTCTTCTTGCTTATGATTCTGAACCTTTCTTTGATTAAACTCTCTTCTAAATAATTTGACAATCCCCTCTGGTATTCACATATTTGTGTGCTTTATATATGAGAAATCCTTCTTTCAAAAGGGTTCTGCCAACTATTGATTGATTCCGAATTCCATTCGATGGGGGTTTGATTGATTGTTACTAATTTTCTTTGATTGAACCTTCTTTACCTTTTCCTGACTTGGTTCATTCGAATTGAACTCGTAATTTTGATTTCCCTGGCTGTTCGATTGATTCTCTTTCCTTATTTTTCCAAGCCGTGTACTATTGAACTTTTCCCTTAAATAACTTCTATGTATTACCTCTTTTGTGCTACTTTGAAAGGTTTTAATTAGAAATTTCTTTCCTTAATTAATTTTTACCCGTTGGAATCAGAATCCCTTAACCAAAGGGAGACTGATTTCAATGATATTTCTTTGCCTTTCTTACTTGCTTCTCTGCACTATAAAATGGGCTGCCCTTTTGCACTTTGAAGACACCTCAGAACTTAACCTTACACCTTACAATTTCATCTTCACCACTTTCACTACTAGTTCTTAACTTCCAACTCAGTACTTGCACACTTGCTATACTGTTTTGAATTCAACACTCTGCTTTGCTTGAGATCTTTTGAAATCACTTTGTTTGCAACTTGGCTCTCTTCAAGACTACTATTTTACTTGTTTTCCCTTGAAACTGGTATGTTTTTTATTTAGTTTTCTGCCTCACCCCTATGTGTTTACTTTACAGTTCCAGCCCTCTTGTTTACTTTACTGCTCATGTTCAATGATTTATGTTAATTATGTTTTTTCCCTACATCTGTTCCTATTATGAATCCCTACCCCTGTTCCCTTCTATGTGCTTGAGTTAAGGACTGGCAGTATCCAAATTACTGCCCAGGCCATAACCTGATCCACAATGGGTCCTAACTCCCAAGTTTGGCTAACAGGCTGGTCAGGGGTGTGCCAGCATTCCCAATTGCTGAGCACCACCACCAGCCTACCATAGCTCTCCCTGATTCCCCCATGTCACTTACACTTACTCTTAGGTTCTAAGTTCTGCCTCTCTCTTATGAGCCTTGCTTTGGGACCTTGAGTTCCCTCTGAACTTGGACATCTGAGGGCTGGCATTTCCACACTACACTATGCTCTTAATTCTGCAATGTGTTTGGGGTGTAAGTATTGCCCGGAGCCCTTTGAGACTTTTGGGAACTTTGATACATCCCAAATATGATAAAGGGTTTTTGGAAATCTGATCCTGGAAGTTGGTTTATCTCATATTGTTGGTCTTTGAGTCTGACTTAGGCTGTTTGGTTGTAGCTGGAACTTCTAATGTAATTTTACTTTTCTTTTCTGATTCATTCGGGTATGTAGTAATTTGTAATAAATATCGGGGATGGATAGTGGAAAGAGATGGGGATGAATGCATGCAAAGGGTAGAAAACCTGTCTATAGGTTATTTATGAATTTCTGCATTCTCATTTTAGAACTCATGCCTATAAGTTTTACTGCACTTTTGCATTTCTGCATCTTAGAAATTATGCCTATAAGTTCTGCATTTCTACACCTTAGAAATTATGCTTATAAGTTCTGCATTTCTGCACCTTAGAAATTATGCCTATAAATTCTGCATTTTTGCATCTTAGAAATTATGCCTATAAGTTTTGCATATAGAAATCATGATCTTAGGTTTTCTGCATTTCTACATATGCATGTCATTAATCAAAGAATCATAGGTTTAATAATGATCAGCTCCATTCTAGATACCATGCCTATAGGACTCCTGCATTTATGTAATCCTTTTGAAAACCAATAACGCTTAGATAACTTGCCTATAGGAGTAATCAATTGAATCAGCTTCGTCTATGAGTCTAAAATCAGTTATAAGGTCGTTTAAAGTCTGCAGATCCTTTTGTTTATAAAACCAACAATCTTTCTTTAAAATAAGAATGTTATGCTAGAGGTCATGCCTATAGGTCTCACTTAGGTAAACTATTAGGTAATTAGTTGTGTCAGTTTTTTGATAACTTCAACCAGACAAGGCTAATTCGGACTCCTCATCTAAGAAATATGTGATGAATTAGCCTATCCTACGCTTTAATTTATTAAAGACCTAACCAGTACTTGTAAGTCATGCTAAATAACTTGTTGCTTTGAATGAGGAGGCCTACTTGAGCCTTAATTGCTATTTGTTCACCCTTTAACTGCTGTTTGTTTTGCTTGTCGCCTAGATTTTTATCCTTTTGAAACTCTGAAAAAGCCCTAACTCCCTCCCCTTTAGGATTAGTAGTCTCAATGCCTCCGGGACTAATAGGATTGGGACGCGTAATAGTATGCAATAAGTAACGATACCATTCAGCGCTTTAATACCTTGACGGGGTGGGAAGGGTAGATATGGATATGATGACTGGTGCATTAATACCACGTGCAACCCCTCTTTTGAGGAGTGATTTCCTGGTATTGCATTGATGTGATCCATATTAATCATAAACCTAGGACCCCCTCCCTCTTACTTGCTTTCGTCTTTTTCTTTTAGAATTGTTTAAATCTTTCTGCCCTCTTTACCTTTCCTCAAGTTTCAACTTATTTGCAATGTTGTATGCGAATCCCTCCTATTTGAGCCCTTAATTGCTTACTTGATTATGTGAAGTTACAATTGTAACATGGCCGGAAACCACACTAGTGGATCTTGAGGGGTGCCTAATACCTTCCCCTCGAGATAATTTCTAGCCCTTTACCCAAACTCTGATTCTTCAAACTCAAACCCTTCTTAGTGTCCTAATGCACTTAATCATTAGGTGGTGACTCTTCAAGTTCCAAAACCCAATTCCCAAAAGGGAACGAGTCGTCCTCCCAAATGCCACAAGCCCGATTTCGCTTTTTATTTAGAAAAAGGGGACGCGACAGCGTGACGACTCTGGTGGGGATATTTCTTTTAGGCTTTTACCATCTCATGTTATTTGTGACTTTACTGCTTTTTTATTGCCTTTATTTAATGTCTTTATTTCTCTTCTATTACGAAACTGACTTACCTCCTTGTTTCTTTTCATTAATGCTTTCTTTTACTACTTTCCTTCAATACTGTTGTAATTATGAGCAATTATTGTAATCATTACTTTATGAACGTGCAAATAATCACAACTTGTAACTGCATATTCAACATCGTATTCCTCTCATTCCAAACAAAATACCATATCTATGCTTATAATGAGCGGTTGCACCCTTCCGATATCATTACCCCCTAAATTTGGCAAAGGCATATTTGCGGTAAAACCAGTCGATCAACGGTGTAGTCGACGATTCTGTGTCTTTCCCTCTTGAGTTGTCCGCTCAAGGGTACCAGTCTAATACCCTATAAAAACCCTACTCTGTTCAATTGTGCATGCATCACTGTCAAAACCTAGCAGAGTCAGTTATGTTGTCCACATAATGACTCTTTAAGATAGCCTTGTCCAAAGTCCACTGGGTTTCCTGGGAACCCAAATGGACATTACCATATTCTGTGCATTTATTTGGAGAACTAAATGCTGTTAATGCTAATTATTGGTATTTAATAGTCGAGTCTGGAGGGGGTAAGGGCTTAACCCTTTTGTCTTGAAGAAACATGAGGCACGAGGTCCCCAGCTTCGGTATGGCTAGCACACCTTCACTCTTGCTGGACTGGTGGAGGAGTCTTCCATCAAATAACCAAATCAACGAATGGAAAGAGAGAGTCACCAGGGCTAGTGAGAAGCTGGAATATCTGGAATACAGTCTGCTAGAGTTGGAAGGGAAAGTGAGGAAAAGAGTCACCGACTGTCAGAACGCTGAGGAAGGCAAAGGAGAACCCCTAGCGAAGGCATTTTTACTAGAAAATCTGTGTGAGCTGGAGGATCTGATTAACGAAAACATTCAATCTGAAGAAGGTCCTTCTGGGACCAAGTAGTTAGGAGTCTTTCCTTTTGCTTTAAAAATGTAATAAGGCCAACGACCGTTAGTGACATTTTATTTTCTACTATTTTAGTGTCGTTTTGGGATTCGTCTTATTTTTTATCAATAAAATGAGGCATTTAGCATTATAAGTTCTTCAAGTCAACTTGTCGCTAGGCCTACCTCGAGTACAACGAGGCTCCCAAATTAGGACACGATTCATATTCTTGCACTATATGTTTAAATATTGCAATGTTTTCTTCTCAAAATCCGCACTAACTTGCTACCTTTTTGTTTTACCTTTTTTTTATTACCCTCTCCCAAAGGTTAGTTCGTGCACTCTAGCATCGTCATTATACTCCACAAGATCTAAGGGCCCTCAACCTCCTCCTCCTCCTATCAGAAACAAGAACAAGGGAAAGATAAAAGATTTGAGCAACATCAGAAAGGAGAACTCAGTTGAAAGGGTAAAGGTTCCTCAGGGTATTCAGGTTTCCAAGGAAAGTGCCTTCCAGCTTGAACAGAAGTTATTGAAGTTTCAGGAAGAACTAGACCAAGTTCGGAACTTGGCGAATTTGTCATTTTCCCTCACTACCCCAAATGTCAACTTTGCTAACACTCAAAACCCCACACCCTCGCAAAACATCCCGAAACCACAAAAACAACCCGCTACTCATTACCATTGCAATACATGCCACACTCCAGACAACACCCCATTTCTCATCCCTGAACCACTAAATTCCACAAATGATCATCTCCACAACGCCTCCATCTATGTGGAAACCATGCCACACTATACTCAACTCATTTCAAGCACACCCGAGTCCAATGATAAGGACTCGATTATCAGGAATCTAGCGGAAGAACTCAAGAAGCTGACTAGCAGAATTCAGGGCATCGAGGGAAGTAAAGGGATTGAAGGACTAAATTATGAAAACCTTTGCATTCAACCCGATTTCGAAATGCCCGAGGGGTACAAACCTCCTAAGTTCAAAATATTTGACGGCACTGGGAATCCGAGAGTTCATCTGAGGACATACTGTGACAAGTTGGTCGGAGTAGGGAGGGACGAAATGATTCGCATGAAACTCTTCATGAGGAGTCTGAAGGGAGATGCTTTGTCTTGGTACATCGACCAAGACCCTAAGAAGTGGTCAAATTGGGTAAGTATGGCATCCGATTTCATGGACAGGTTCAAGTTCAACGCGGAAAATGCACCAGATGTGTTCTATATCCAGAACTTAAAGAAGAAACCCACAGAGACATTCCGCGAGTATGCTACTCGTTGGAGATCAGAAGCTGCTAAGGTCAGACCAGCTTTAGAAGAAGAACAAATGAACAGGTTTTTCGTCCGAGCTCAAGACCCACAGTACTATGAAAGGTTAATGTTGATTGAAAGCCAAAAAATTTCCAACATCATCAAGCTAGGGGAAAGGATCGAGGAAGGTATCAAAAGTGTTATGGTCGCTAACTTTGAAGCTTTGAAGGCCACCAACAAGGCTCTACAGTCTGGTGGCACGTCCAAGAAAAGGGATGTGAGCACCGTGATGGTTGCACAAAGAACAAAATCCCCAATTGAATACCAAACCTACCCAATACCTCCACTCACATATGAACCTACCCCAAATTACCAAGCATCCTCGCCCTCTTACCAAACTCCACCACCTACTTACCAATCACCTCTACCTCCCAGAGGTCAGCCTACTTCACCCAGATATTCCCAACTTGCACATGTCTACCAAACCTACAATACGCAACCCTCTCACTATCAATCACCTCCCACCCGCCAAAACTTTCCTAGACCCCGACCAAACTTTGACCATAGACCCCCCAAACAGTATACCGCCAATGCCGAACCTATTGACCTACTGTATGAAAGGCTCAAAGTTGTTGGTTACATCATCCTTATCCCTGACATAAACCCCGAAAACCCCTCCCAATGGGTCAACCCAAACAAAACCTGTGCATACCATTCTAGCATGAAGGGGCATACCATGGATGAGTGCCGCTCTCTGAAGGATAAGATCCAAGCTTTGATTGACAACAAGATTATCATAGCAAAAGAGCCAGCTCCGAATGTCCGCAACAACCCTCTGCCTGACCACAAGGGTGGGGGCATTCACATGATTGAGATAAATGATGATTGGGACCCCAAAGGGTCGATGAGATTGATCGCTGAAGGTGATGAGCCAAAGGAACCAACGATCACACTTAATCCGATTGTGGTCCAGATCCAGCCTTCTAAAAATGCTAAAGTAGACATGTCCATACCACTTGAGTTCGAAGCACCTTCTTCTGCAAAGACGCCAGGACCTATTGAGGTCGAGTTTGGGTCTCCAAAGACACCTATACTATTCGAAGTGGTTGTGTTACCATCTAAGGCAAAGATGCCCATTCGGATGGCCATGACAGCCATAACACTGTTCCATACGAAGGCCATACCATGGGATTACACCGCTGAGGCGAGAAGGAAAAAGAAAACCAAATCTGGAGAAGCCATTACAACACAAGGTATAACAAGAACCGGCAGGGTTTATACCGAAGAACATCTACCCGAGTCTAGTAAGCAGACCTCTGGATGATCAACCATCACTGAAACTGGCCCTGATGATCTCTGGAGGAAGATACAAGCCAAAGCGTATTCGGTCATTGATCAGTTGAACAAAATGCCAGCCCAGATCTCTATCTTGGCTCTGCTACAAAGTTCTGACGCACATAAGAACGCCTTATTGAAGGTGCTGAGCGAGGCATATGTACCCAGCAACATAACTGGAGGAAAAATGGCAAACATGGTGGGGAAAGTATTGGAGAGTCACAAAATCACTTTCCACGAAGATGAGCTGCCACCTGAAGGGCTAAGCCACAACAAGGCGTTGCACATCACTATGCAGTACGAAGATCATTTCATCACCAGAATCCTGATTGACAGAGGGTCCAGCCTCAATATTTGTCCATTGTTGACTCTCAGAACATTGGGAAAGAGCCTGCATAAGATCAAGGATGGAGCCATCAATGTCAAAGCTTTCGATGGATCCCAAAGGTCCACTATTGGGGAAATCAGTTTGTGTCTGTAAATGAGACCGACTTGGTTCGACGTTGATTTTTAAGTGATAGACATCCCAGCATCTTACAACTTGCTATTGGGACGGCCCTGGATCCATGCCGCTAGGGCTATAGCATCAACCCTACATCAAGCAGTAAAATTCGAGTGGAATCACCAAGAGGTAATTATTCACGGCGACAATATCAATCCCGTATACAATCACCAGACCATCCCAGCAATCAGAGGAAAAAGGAAGATGGGCGGAGAAGCCTACCATCACATTGAGTGAGTCAACGTCGTGGACAAGGACAAATGGTGGGATAACAAAATGTTACAACCCATATCCACATGTGTTAGTTCATGCCATATATTAGTTAACATAAATCTAAGAAGGAATTATCTTTTAGATGATAAGAAGTCAATCCTATTGGTCTTAAGTGATACAAGAGTGTATAAGGGTGATTAACCAGTATTAGAAGTTAAACGAATCAAGGATGTTGTAACTCGTATTTTCAGGTAATATAGCGGTGCTTAATACACTCAAGAGGTCATTTATTAAGGTATTTTAATCATATAATATCCGTATCATACGTCTTGAAGTCAAACGAGTTATGAAACAAAAGTCGACAAAAGTTGTCGCAACTTAGGTTCATAATTTTACTTAAACATTAGGTCAAATGTTTCTAATCTTTTCTCATAATTTACAAGGAATTACGGGGTGATCTACCAAGCAAATTAAATATATATGAGTGTAGTTTCCAACGCATTAAACCGTTCATCGATACGATCTCGGAGTAGAGAGATATTCGCGTTTTCGCGAGACTGCGCCAAACACCTCTCTATGGGGCCCACTAAGGCGGTTTAAGATATTTGGACCTATATAGGATGCCTCCAACCCGTTTTAAGTCATTTCTTCTCACTATTTTCAGACCTTAGAACCCTAGGAACATCATCTCAAGGTTCTCTCAAGATTCAAGACCCAAAAAGGGCAAACAACACAAATCAAGTGTCGGGAATTCCGTGGCGCTAGTAAGTCTCTTGTTCTTCTTGTTGTTGCTCATTTTTTGTGTCGTTCCAGCTCGTGTGGAAGGTTAATTTAAGGGGTTTATGTTCTGTAAATACTCACTCATGTTCTTAATATCAATCCTAGGTGATTTCAAGCCTTCTAAAGTGATTCTAGTGCCGAAAAACACTAATTGATCGCTAGTTTCGCTTTTTTGTTGTTGTGGCAGCATTGGAGGGATATTTCATGGAAATTTAAGGTCAAATTGGAGTTGTTCTTTCTGTATAAAGGTAAGGAACCTCTTACTCTATATGTATTTAAGATTATCCAAGTTGCGGCTAAGCCATTGAAGCTAGAACTTGTGAAATATATATCGAAAGGCTTGGTAGTAATGTTATTGTTTTTTGGACTGTTTTGCGTTGTTGTTGGGCTGCGTATTTTACTTCTATATTGTGGAGTTTTGGAGGAGGAAGGGTGTGGATAAACACCATATATATGTAGGGTTATGGGCTGATAGTTATCCGTAACATTTCCAGGTTGTTTGACACGACTACGGTGGTCGTCGTATGTATGAAGTGATTAGGCTGTGTGTGGACTATTTTGGGAGGCTCAATATGTTTATTATTGATGTTGTTTGGGCTGTTTGGTGACTGTTTTGAATGGTGTGAGGTCATATATATAGGGGAGGTGCTGTCCGTTTCATCGTAAAATAGGTTGTGGTCGATACATAATAGTTATGACGCATAAATGATAACGATAGTATCGTTTCTCTTATTGTAGACTAAGGAGTTTTGACAATTGCATAGCTTGAGATTGGGGCAGTATATACAAGGTATGTGAGGCTATCCCTTTCCTTCTTTTGCACGACTCCAATTGTACATAATGTAATGAACGATCTTCCAAGATACTCTACTCTTAAAAGCTAGCAGTACTTACATTGTTTTCCCTCTTATGGAACGATTGATGTTAATGTTGCTTCTCTTAGTCTTATGTTATCAATGTTGTTGGTACTTCCTGATTCTTATAAGGTTCATAGTGAAGAGTTAGTCCTAATAACATGTACATAGGATACCGACCTTACGTCACTCCGAAAGGTTTAGAATGTGATTCTATGAGTCGAGCATGCATTATATATATGTATCTATTTTACTCTACCGAGCCACGCTATAGTTGGCCGGGTACGGCACCTATTGTGCAACCACTGATCAGTTGGATTTTACCGAGCTCCACGTGTCCGGGTACGATTCTACCGAGCCTTATGATGGTCGGGTACGTTTTTTTTACCGAGCCTATTATGGCTGGGTACGATATGATGATGATGATGCCCACAGAGGCGAATGCTTTAAAGGTTTATGTATTTATACATATGTATCATGCATTTCATGTAAGTAGCCCTCAGAGGTACTAAGATGTTACAGGTTGTATATTCTCTATCCTTGCTTACATTACTGATCGTATTTATGGTTCCTTGCCTTACATACTCAGTACTTTATTCGTACTGACGTCCTTTTATTTATGGACGCTGCATGTCGTGCTGCAGGTCCTGATAGACAGGCAGGTGCAGCTCCCCCACCACAGTAGACTGTCCAGTTCAGCGGTGATTGGCGAGATCCCTTCTCCGGACTTGCCTTGGTCTTGGTATGCAATTTTTGTTATAGACATTATGGGTATGTCGGGGCCTTGTTCCGGCTATGTTGCCACACTTATGTTCTTTTAGAGGCTCATAGACAGGTGTCGGCTCATGTATAGTTTGGTATGCCTTGTCGGCTAGTTTTTGTTGTATAGTCTTTCATAGTAGCGTGGTAGCTCATACCTTATATGTAGTTTCTTGATTGTCTGGTCATCCCCTGCTATGTATGTTCATGCCGTCATATTTTATTGCTGGTTGTCCATGATCTAGGTCTACCATTTATATTGATCTTGTCAGCCCTAAAAGATAATAATGAAGGTTAGATGAAATGTACGTTGGTGCTCGGCAAGTGTGATCGGGTGCTAGTCATGGCCCTTCAGTTTGGGTCGTGACAAACTTGGTATCAGAGCAAGTCTGTCCTAGGGGTTGTCTATGAGCCGTGTCTAGTAGAGTCTTGATTATGGATGTGTAGCGCGCCACATTTATAATCAGGAGGCTACATGACATCTAGGGTTGTTACCTTCTTCCTAAATCTAGATCGTGCGTAGAGTTGAGTCGTAAGTGTTCGTCTCTAATATTCACCTTGTTTTTTTTCAGTGATGCCTTCGACTAGGAAGCAAACGATTAGTAGACGGCTTGATACAAAAGCGGGAGAGGGTACCAGTCAGGTGCCCCAAGTCAGAGCAGGACAAAGTGAGGCTCAAAGTGAGATGCCCTCTCATACCTCATCTACTCCATCTCCTCCAGAGGATATTAGAAGGCACCTAGCGCCTCCAGTTCCTCCGTCTGGCACTCCAGACCAGGATATGCGGAGTGCTTTGCAGTTATTGACTAGCTTGGTAGCTGCTCAGGCTCAGAGGCAGAATACAGGTGCTGCTGAGAAACCAGTTAGTACAAGAGTTCGTGATTTTATTAATTTAGACCTTCCAGTGTTTACCGGATCAGACCCCAAGGAGGACCCACAGACTTTTATTGACCAGGTTCATCGTACACTTCGGGTTCTGCATGTTAGTGATACAGAGGCAGTAGAGTTGGCTTCTTATCGGCTACGGGATTTAGCGGTTCTCTGGTATGATAGTTGGGAGAGATCCAGGGGTCCGAACCCTCCTCCAGCTGTGTGGAAGGAATTTTCTGAGGCCTTTCTTCGTCACTACTTGCCAGTTGAGATACGACGAGCTAGAGCTGATAAGTTCTTGAACCTTAGACAAGGTAATATGAGTGTGCGAGAGTACAATATGCAGTTTGATTCTTTGGCAAGGTATGCTCCCCATATGGTGGCCCAGATGAGTGATAGGGTGCATATGTTCGTGAATGGGTTGGGACCACATCTGATAAATGAGTGTTCGACAGCCTCCTTGGTGGAGGGCATGGATATTTCCCGTATTCAAGCTTATGCCCAGACCCTAGAGGATCGTAAGCGCCAGCAGATGGCAGTTAGGGAGCAGGATAGAGGCCAGCATAAGAGGGCGAGATTTGCAGGGTATTCTGATGACTTCAGAGGCCGCATCAGGCCACAGTTTTCGAGGAGTTCGGCGCCACCTGTAGCTAGTGCTCCTCCACAGTTTCAGAGTCCTCGATATGATCGATCCTATTCTGGTCCAGGTCAGAGTTCGCGGGCATCTGGCTCGCAACATCATAGGGATACTAGTCAGATGAGACCACCAACACCACATTGTGATCAGTGCGGCAAGGCCCACTTTGGACTGTGTCGTCGAGGGTCTGATGCATGTTATTCGTGCGGGTAGCCTGGCCATATGATGCGGGATTGTCCTAATAGAGGAGGTGATGGTATGGCTCAGCTGACTGGATCTGTGTCTGGTTCTTCCTCATCAGTTCGACCTCCAGCACGGGGTTTTCAGCAGTCAACAGGTCGTGGTAGGGGTAGAGGTGCAGTGACGAGTTCGAGTGGTGCTCAAAATCGAACCTATTCTCTAGTAAGTCGACAGGATCTCGAGTCGTCTCCAGATGTTGTTACAGGTATTATATCTGTGTTTTCTTATGATGTATATGCGCTGATTGATCCGGGATCTACATTATCATATATTACACCCTTTGTGGCTAATACGTTTGGCATTGAACCTGAATTGATAAGTAAACCCCTCGCGGTATCTACTCCGATAGGAGATTCTGTGATTGCTAGAAGGGTATATAGAGGTTGCACTGTGATGATTTGTAGTCGTCAAACCCCGGCAAATTTATTTGAGTTAGAAATGGTTGATTTTGATGTGATAATGGGAATGGACTGGTTGGCCTCATGCTATGCAAATGTTGACTGTCGTACGAAGATGGTTAGGTTCCAATTTCCGGGTGAACCCGTCATAGAATGGAAAGGGAACATTGCTACACCGAAAGGTAGGTTTATTTCCTATTTTAAGGCAAGGAAAATTATCTCAAAAGGTTACATTTATCATCTCGTTCGCGTTAGGGATGCGGAGGCGAAACCGCCTACTTTACAATCAATCCCTGTGGTCAACGAATTCCCAGATGTTTTCCCAGATGAACTCCCAGGCCTTCCTCCTGAAAGGGAGATTGAGTTTAGCATTGATGTGTTGTCTGACACTCAACCGATCTCTATTCCTCCATACAGAATGGCCCCGGCAGAGTTGCGAGAGTTGAAGGTGCAGTTGAAGGACTTGCTGGATAAGGGCTTTATTAGGCCTAGCACTTCACCTTGGGGTGCACCAGTCCTATTCGTGCGGAAGAAAGACGGGTCGTTACGGATGTGTATCGACTATCGACAGTTGAATAAGTCTACTATAAAGAACAAGTATGCACTTCCAAGAATTGATGACCTGTTTGACCAACTCCAGGGTGCCAAGTATTTCTCTAAGATTGATTTACATTCAGGGTATCATCAGGTGAGGGTTAGGGAGAAGGATATTCCAAAGACGGCCTTCCGGACAAGATATGGGCACTTTGAGTTCTTGGTGATGTCGTTCGGGCTAACAAATGCCCCAGCAGCTTTTATGGATCTCATGAATACTATATTCAGGCCCTATCTTGATGTGTTCATGATTGTATTCATTGATGACATTCTAGTGTATTCTCGTTCGGAGGTGGAACATGCGGGCCACTTGCGGATAGTATTACAGACGCTTCAGGATCGTAAGTTATATGCTAAGCTCTCCAAATGTGAATTCTGGCTGAACTCAGTAGCATTCCTTGGCCATGTGATATCTGATGAGGGTATTAGTGTCGACACTCAGAAGATTGATGCAGTAAAGAATTGGCCGAGACCTACAACACCATCAGAAGTCCGCAGCTTCCTCGGGCTAGCAGGATATTATAGGAGCTTTGTAGAAGGATTTTCCTCTATATCATCACCATTGAATAAGTTAACACAAAAAGCTACCAAATTCCAGTGGTCTGACACTTGTGAACGTAGTTTTCAGGAGCTGAAGAATCGATTGACATCTGCACCAGTGCTCACTCTTCCTAAAGGAATAGAAGGTTATGTGGTGTATTGTGATGCCTCAGGTATAGGTTTGGGGTGCGTATTGATGCAGCGTGGGAATGTGATTGCTTATGCATCAAGACAATTGAAGAAGCATGAAAAGAATTATCCAACCCATGATTTGGAATTGGCTGCAGTAATATATGCTTTGAAGATATGGCGGCACTACTTATACGGCGTCCATGTTGACATCTACACAGATCACAAGAGTTTACAATACATCTTCAAGCAGAAAGAGTTGAATTTGAGGCAGCGCAGGTGGCTTGAATTATTGAAAGACTACGACGTCGAGATATTGTATCATCCCGGTAAAGCCAATGTTGTGGCAGACGCTCTCAGCCGTAAATCAATTGGAAGCTTAGTACATATTGAGGCAGGTAGATGAGGGTTGATTAAAGAGCTTCATCAGCTAGCCAATATGAGAATCAGATTGTTAGACTCTAATGACGGAGGTGTTACTGTACAGAATACATCAGAATCATCTTTGGTAGCCGAGGTAAAAGCACGACAATATGAAGATCCTATCTTAGTACGATTAAGAGAAAGCATTCAACAGTGTAAAAGTATGGCTTTTGGGATTGGAAAAGATGGGGCACTGAGATACCAGAGCCGATTGTGTGTGCCTAATGTGGCAGGGTTGCGAGAGAAGATTATGAATGAGATTCATCAATCCCGATATTCCATCCATCCCGGCTCGACAAAGATGTATCATGATGTCAAGGAGCAGTATTGATGGGATAATATGAAGAAGTCTATTGCAGAATTTATAGCCCAGTGTCCCAATTGTCAACAAGAAAAGATAGAACATCAGAAACCCGGTGGATTGCTTCAAAATATAGAGATTCCGACCTGGAAGTGGGAGGTGATTAATATGGACTTCATTATTGGATTACCTCGCTCTTATCATAAGTTTGACTCCATCTGGGTGATGATTGATCGACTTACAAAATGTGCCCATTTTCTGCCAGTGAAGACAACTTACACGGCTGAAGATTATGCAAAGTTGTATATCAAGGAGATTGTTAGGCTTCATGGTGTGCCCATATCTATTATATCAGACCGAGGAGCTCAATTTACGGCTAACTTTTGGAAGTCTTTCCAGAAGGGTTTAGGCACACAGGTAAATCTCAGCACTGCATTTCATCCGCAGATTGACGGACAGGCTGAACGTACCATTCAGACACTGGAAGATATGCTATGAGCATGTGTTCTAGAATTTAAGGAGAATTGGGATGATCATCTTCCACTCATATAATTCGCCTATAACAATAGCTACCATTCCAGTATTAAAATGGCCCCATACGAGGCACTATACGGGAGGAGATGTAGATCACCAGTTGGATGGTTCGAAGTCGGTGAAACAGAATTATATGTGCCAGATTTGATTCACCAAGCTATTGAGAAGGTGAAAGTTATACAGGAGCGATTGAGGACGGCACAAAGCAGGCAAAAATCTTATTCTGATGTACGACGTCGTGATCTAGAGTTTGAGGTTGGTGATTGGGTTTTCCTAAGGATCTCACCAATGAAGGGTATTATGCATTTTGGGAAGAAAGGTAAGCTGAGTCCAAGGTATATCGGGCCGTATAAAATTCTTCGACGGATTGGACAGGTTGCTTATGAGTTAGAATTGCCATCCGAATTGGAATTTGTCCACCCGGTATTCCATGTATCTATGTTGAGAAAATGTATTGGAGACCCTTCTCAAGTCGTCCCTATCAAAGATGTACAAGTTACAGAGGACCTATCATATGAAGAAGTGCCAGTGGCGATATTAGATCGGCAAGTCCGCAAGCTGAGAACAAAAGATGTAGCTTCCGTCAAAGTATTGTGGAGGAACAAAAATATGGAAGAAATGACATGGGAAGCAGAAGAGAAGATGAAGTCTAAATACCCTTACTTATTCCAGAATGAAGATAACAAGGATGCTGGTGGAAGACAGGATACATTGGAAGGTGAAACGGCTCTATGAGGTAAGCAATAATTTGAGAATAGTCCTCCTTAATACAAAATGGTGATATGTAGCTAATGTAAATACGCATAATGCTTTGTGTAACCTTGTGAAGCCATATGTTGGGCTTAATTACTTGCAAGTTTTGCTAGTGACCATTTTAAAGGGGAAAATTGATCGGAAATTTCCATTGGAATCCACGATGATTTAAACTCCCCATAAACCCTTACATTCGAGGACGAATGTTCCTAAGGGGGGGAGGGTGTTACAACCCATATCCACATGTGTTAGTTCATTCCATATATTAGTTAACATAAATCCAAGAAGGAATTATCTTTTAGATGATAAGAAGTCAATCCTATTGGTCTTAAGTGATACAAGAGTGTATAAGGGTGATTAACCAGTATTAGAAGTTAAACGAATCAAGGATGTTGTAACTCGTATTTTCAGGTAATCTAGCGGTGCATAATATACTCAAGAGGTTATTTATTAAGGTATTTTAATCATATAATATCCGTATCATAAGTCTTGAAGTCAAACGAGTTATGAAACAAAAGTCGACAAAAGTTGTCGCAACTTAGGTTCATAATTTTACTTAAACATTAGGTCAAATGTTTCTAATCTTTTATCATAATTTACAAGGAATTACGGGGTGATCTACCAACCAAATTAAAGATCTATGAGTCTAGTTTCCAACGCATTAAACCGTTCATCGATACGATCTCGGAGTAGAGAGATATTCGCATTTTTGCGAGACTGCGCCAAACACCTCTCTATGGGGCCCACTAAGGCGGTTTAAGATATTTGGACCTATATAGGATGCCTCCAACCCGTTTTAAGTCATTTATTCTCACTATTTTCAGACCTTAGAACCCTAGGAACATCCTCTCAAGGTTCTCTCAAGATTCAAGACCCAAAAAAAGGGCAAACAACACAAATCAAGTGTCGGGAATTCCTTGGCGCTAGTAAGTCTCTTGTTCTTCTTGTTGTTGCTCATTTTTGTGTCGTTCCAGCTCGTGTGGGTGGTTGTTTTAAAGGGTTTATGTTATGTAAATACTCACTCATGTTATTAATATCAATCCTAGGTGATTTCAAGCCTTCTAAAGTGATTCTAGTGCCGAAAAACACTAATTGATCGCTAGTTTCATTTTTTTGTTGTGGTGGCAGCATTGGAGGGATATTTCATGGAAATTTAAGGTCAAATTGGAGTTGTTATTTCTGTATAAAGGTAAGGAACCTCTTACTCTATATGTATTTAAGATTATCCATGTTGCGGCTAAGCCATTGAAGCTAGAACTTGTGAGATATATATCGAAAGGCTTGGTAGTAATGTTATTGTTTTGTGGACTGTTTTGCGTTGTTGTTGGGCTGCGTATTTTACTTCTATATTGTGGAGTTTTGGAGGAGGAAGGGTGTGGATAAACACCATATTTATGTAGGGTTATGGGCTGATAGTTATCCGTAATATTTCCAGGTTGTTTGACACGACTACGGTGGTCGTCGTATGTATGAAGTGATTAGGCTGTGTGTGGACTATTTTGGGAGGCTCAATATGTTTATTATTGATGTTGTTTGGGCTGTTTGGTGACTGTTTTGAATGGTGTGAGGTCATATATATAGGGGAGGTGCTGTCCGTTTCATCGTAAAATAGGTTGTGGTCGATACATAATAGTTATGACGCATAAATGATAACGATAGTATCGTTTCTCTTATTGTAGACTAAGGAGTTTTGACAATTGCATAGCTTGAGATTGGGGCAGTATATACAAGGTATGTGAGGCTATCCCTTTCCTTCTTTTGCACGACTCCAATTGTACATAATGTAATGAACGATCTTCCAAGATACTCTACTCTTAAAAGCTAGCAGTACTTACATTGTTTTCCCTCTTATGGAACGATTGATGTTAATGTTGCTTCTCTTAGTCTTATGTTATCAATGTTGTTGGTACTTCCTGATTCTTATAAGGTTCATAGTGAAGAGTTAGTCCTAATAACATGTACAGAGGATACCGACCTTACGTCACTCCGAAAGGTTTAGAATGTGATTCCATGAGTCGAGCATGCATTATATATATGTATCTATTTTACTCTACCGAGCCACGCTATAGTTGGCCGGGTACGGCACCTATTGTGCAACCACTGATCAGTTGGATTTTACCGAGCTCCACGTGGCCGGGTACGATTCTACCGAGCCTTATGATGGCCGGGTATGTTTTTTTTACCGAGCCTATTATGGCCGGGTACGATATGATGATGATGATGCCCACAGAGGCGAATGCTTTAAAGGTTTATGTATTTATACATATGTATCATGCATTTTATGTAAGTAGCCCTCAGAGGTACTAAGATGTTACAGGTTGTATATTCTCTATCCTTGCTTACATTACTGATCGTATTTATGGTTCCTTGCCTTACATACTCAGTACGTTATTCGTACTGACGTCCTTTTATTTGTGGACGCTGCATGTCGTGATGCAGGTCCTGATAGACAGGCAGGTGCAGCTCCCCCACCACAGTAGACTATCCAGTTCAGCGGTGATTGGCGAGATCCCTTCTCCGGACTTGCCTTGGTCTTGGTATGCAATTTTTGTTATAGACATTATGGGTATGTCGGGGCCCTGTTCCGGCTATGTTGCCACACTTATGTTCTTTTAGAGGCTCATAGACAGGTGTCGGCTCATGTATAGTTTGGTATGCCTTGTCGGCTAGTTTTTGTTGTATAGTCTTTCATAGTAGCGTGGTAGCTCATACCTTATATGTAGTTTCTTGATTGTCTGGTCATCCCCTGCTATGTATGTTCATGCCGTCATATTTTATTGCTGGTTGTCCATGATCTAGGTCTACCATTTATATTGATCTTGTCAGCCCTAAAAGATAATAATGAAGGTTAGATGAAATGTACGTTGGTGCTCGGCAAGTGTGATCGGGTGCTAGTCATGGCCCTTCAGTTTGGGTCGTGACACAAAATTGAATGTATACTGAATTGGTATGGATAAAAACCTGGCAAGGGACTTGGCAAGAATCTCCAAGGAATCGCTAAGCCTATCAAGTTGAATAAACACGGTACCACTTTCGGTTTGGGTTATGAATACACTTGGGAGGAATTCAACCACTGATCGCCACCATGGCGCAGTCCCTACTACCCACTAGAGCATCCGATACCTAGCTTGGAGCAGACTTTCCAGCCAGCCAATGTCATATATGGGTCGGGAGAAGAGGAAGCATTGGCGGCGATGAGGAATTTGTTTTTAGAAGATGATAATATGGATTGTTGTGTCATTTTCGAGGAGGAGGGGGAGGAAGGCCCTTTTATATAAGCTGTGAGCCGAGGAGCACGCCTCAACAATTGGTCCATCAGAACCACCAGGGCCCGAAAAGCTTCAGTCATTACTATTACTTATCTTGATAAACCGACGATTGTGATGTGCAATGAGGCAACGCAACAAACGGATATGGACACAGAACAAGATGATATACCAGAAGAGGTTGTTAAAGAGGTTGAGGATTTTGAGAACAGACCTAAGTCTAATCTGGACAAAACTGAGATTGTCAACCTGGGAGATGCAGAAAATGTCAAAGAAACACGAATCAGTGTTCATCTGTCACCATCAGAAAAGAAAGAGTACACGGAATTTCTAAGGGAATATGAGTACATATTCGCCTGGTCTTATGATGACATGACTGGTCTCAGTACATCTATTGTAGCTCATAAGTTGCCAACCGATTCGACATGTCCACCAGTAAAATAGAAGCTCAGGAAGTTTAAACCTAACATGAGTTTGAAAATAAAGGAAGAAGTCACCAAGCAAGTCAAAGCCAAGGTTCTCAGGGTAGTAGAGTATCCAACATGGTTAGCCAATATTGTGCCAGTGCCGAAGAAGGACGGGAAGGTTAGAGTCTATGTTGACTACCGGGATCTCAACCGGGCCAGTCCGAAAGGCGACTTCCCCTTGCCGAACATACACATTCTAATTGACAACTGCGCCAAGCATGAACTGCAGTCGTTCGTTGATTGTTTTACTGGGTATCATCAGATATGGATGGATAAGAAAGATGCGGAGAAAACGGCTTTCATTACGCCGTGGGGGATGTATTATTACAAGATGATGTCGTTCGGGTTAAAGAATGTTGGGGCCACCTACATGATGGCCATGACTGCTATTTTCCATGACATGATACACAAAGAGATCGAGGTATATATAGACGACATCATCATCAAATACAAGAGAGCCAATGACCACATGGAAGATCTGAGGAAGTTCTTCAACAGACTACGAAGGTATAACTTGAAGCTGAATCCCGCCAAATGTGTATTCGGGGTTCCTGCCGGAAAACTACTTGGGTTCATTGTGAGTTGCCGAGGAATAGAACTGGATCCATCAAAGGTCAAATCCATCCAAGAACTGCCACCACCGAAGAATAAGAAAGAGGTTATGAGTTTCTTGGGAAGACTTAACTACATCAGCCAGTTCATAACTCAATCCACTGTCATTTGTGAGCCAATCTTTAAGATTGAAGAAGGACGCCGCTACCAAATGGACTGATGATTGTCAGAAAGCCTTCGACAGAATAAAGGAACACCTATCAACGACACTAGTTTTGGTCCCGCCCGAGCCGGGTAGACCTCTATTACTCTACCTTGCAGTATTGGATGGAGCTTTCGGCTGTGTTTTGGGGAAGCATGATGAAATGGGAAGAAAGGAGCAGGCCATCTATTATCTCAGCAAGAAGTTCACCCCGTACAAGGCCCGATATTCTCTATTGGAATGCACCTGTTGTGCTCTGACTTGGGTAGCTCAGAAGTTGAGACACTATTTCTGTGCCTATACCACCTACCTCATATCAATAATGGATCCTTTGAAGTACACCTTTCAGAAGCCCATGCCCACTGGTAAGCTAGCCAGGTGGCAAATCCTGCTGAGTGAATTCGACATTATTTATGTGACTCAAAAGGCAATCAAAGGACAAGCACTGGCAGATCATCTTGCTGAAAATCCCGTGGATGGAGAATACAAGCCTCTAAAGATGTATTTTCCTGATGAAGAGGTATCTTTCATAGGGGAAGATAATGCAGGATCCTATGATGGTAGGAGAATGTTTTTCGATGTGGCAGCAAACTTAAAAGGAATTAGCATAGGAGTGGTTCTAGTATCAGAAACCGGCTAGCATTATTCGGTGTCTACCAAGCTCAGGTTCCCATGCACCAACAACATGGCCGAGTACGAAGCCTGCATCTTAGGGCTCAAGATGGCCATTGACATGAACATTCAGGAATTGCTAGTGATCGAAGATTCAGACCTGCTTATACATCAGGTCCGAGAAGAATAGCCAACAAAGAACTCCAAGATACTCCCTTATCTGCATCATTTACAGAAATTGAGGAAGAGGTTCACAAAGAAAGATTTCCAACATGTTCCCAGAATTTAGAATGAGTTTGCTGATGCATTGGCTACCCTATCGTCCATGTACAGCACCTCGACAAGAACTTCATTGATCCTATTCCGGTAAAGACCTATGATCAGCCAGCTTACTGCACTCATGTAGAAGAAGAAGCAGACGGAGAACCTTGGTTTCATGATATCAAGGAATATTTGACGAAAGGAGAATATCTAGAACTCGCAAATCCTACTCAGAAATGTACACTTCAGAGATTATCTAACAACTTTTTTCATAGCGGAGGAATCCTGTATAGGAGGACTCCTGATTTGGGGTTACTAAGGTATGTCGACGCAAATGAAGCATCCAGGCTATTAGAGGATATTTATGTAGGGACCTGCGGTCTGCATATGAACGACTTTGTCTTAGCCAAGAAAATACTCCGAGTTGGTTATTTTTGGATGACTATGGAAACGGACTGCATCCAGTATGTCCGAAAATGCCATCGCTGTCAAATACATGCAGACATGATAAAGGTGCCTCCAAAAGAGCTTACTACAACAAGCTCGCCATGGCCGTTCGCCGCTTGGGGAATGGATGTTATCGGACCTATCGAGCCTGCCGCATCAAACGTGCACAGGTTCATTCTAGTGGCAATTGATTATTTCACCAAATGGGTTGAAGTAGCATCGTACAAAGTAGTGACTAAGAAAGTGGTAGCAGATTTTGTCCGCGATCACATTGTTTGTCGGTTCGGAATTCCGGAGTCAATCATCACTGATAATGGTTCCAATCTCAATAGCGACCTGATGAAAGCCATGTGTGAAACCTTCAAGATCAAACATAAGAATTCTACAGCTTACAGACCTCAGATGAACGGAGTTGTAGAAGCCGCCAATAAGAATATCAAGAAGATACTAAGGAAGATGATAGAAAAACATAAGCAGTGGCATGAGAAGTTATCATTTGCCTTGTTGGGATACCACACCACAGTCCGCACATCAACCGAAGCAACTCCATATATGTTGGTTTATGGTACAAAAACAATCATTCCCGCTGAGGTAGAAATTCCCTCCTTAACAATCATACAGGAAACTGAACTTGATGACGCAGAATGGGTAGAGAGTCGCTACGAGCAGCTAGCTCTTATAGACAGAAAGAGAATGAATGTGGTTTTCCATGGTCAGCTCTATCAGAACAGATCCAGAGCCTTCAACAAAAGAGTCAAGCCGAGATAGTTTACACCGGGGCAGCTGGTGCTAAAGAAGATTTTCCCACATCAAGAGGAAGCCAAAGGGAAGTTCTCTCCCAACTGGCAGGGTCCATACATGGTTCACCGGGTCCTCACCGGAGGAGCCCTCATACTTGCAAAAATGGATGGTGAAGTTTGGCTGAAGCCGATCAATTCAGATGTAGTGAAGCGATACTATGTGTAACTTTTATGCTTTCCTCATATGATGTAATTTGAACTACGCCTGACCTGATTCCCATTTAAGAGGGGATACGTAGGCGGCCCTATGGGTTCGGTCACAATTCAATAAAATTTCCATTTCCCCCGCTATTGGAAACTGGGGCAGAATTTTGAGGAGGACCCTCAAAATTCCGAAGTGATTTCAGCCATTCGACGCAAACAGCTATGAGAAGCAGCACCCCAGTAAAGTGGGGCAGAATTTTGAGGAGAACCCTCAAAATTCCAGAGCGAGAGAAGTTGCAGTATCTTGGACCACGTCGCAATCGTCAGTTCATCTAAAGAAAACTATTCTTAATTATGTATTTCTTGTCACATTTCATTACTAAATCATGCATGTCTGTTACCAAAGTTGCTTCGTTTAGCAACGCTACCCCAATGATACGCCCAATATCATCAGAACGGAGCAGAGCAGGTCAAGCAAAGCCAGTAGGAATACGAACTAACCTCCCCTCTTTACAAAACTCACGATTTTTCTTTGAATGCAGGCACTTGAGTTGCAAAATCATCAAATATACTATACACTTACGAGACTCACATTACTCAGGAATATAACTCTCAGAACCGTTGCACTTACTCACAGCTGCTATCCGCACGCAGTGCTCCCAGCAGACACAGTATCCGTAGCAGTCACAATGCCTCGATCTGCTATTAGCTAAGAAAATTCTATCATCATTTTGCCCATTTTACTCCTTGCATAAGGCTACCTTTCTGCCTTCCTAGGTTAAGCTCTACCTCCATCTGCATTTCTCTACATTGCATAAGGCTACCTTTCTGCCTTCCGAGACTAAGCTCTATCTCCATCTACATTCCTGCATTGTATAAGGCTACCTTTCTGCCTTCCGAGACTAAGCATTATCTCCATCTGCATTTCCTGCATTGCATAAGGAACCTTTCTGCCTTCCGAGACTAAGCATTGTCTCCATCTACATTTCCTGCATTGCATAAGGCTACCATTTTGCCTACAGAGACTAAGCTCTGTCTCCATCTGCATTCTTGCATTGCATAAGGCTACCTTTCTGCCTTTCGAGACTAAGCATTGTCTCCATCTGCATTTCCTGCATTGCATAAGGCTACTTTTCTGCCTTCCGAGACTAAGCTCTATCTCTATCTGTATTCCTGCATTGCATAAGGCTACCTTTCTGCCTTTCGAGACTAAGCATTGTCTCCATCTGCATTTCCTGCATTGCATAAGGCTACTTTTCTGCCTTCCGAGACTAAGCTCTATCTCTATCTGTATTCCTGCATTGCATAAGGCTACCTTTCTGCCTTCCGAGACTAAGCTCAGTCCCCATCCTGTATGGCTGAAATATCGCCATTTTATCACTCTTGCATGGCTGAAATATCGCAAACTTTTATTTACGGCTTGCATCGGCTGAAATATTGCCACCTTTTATTTACGTCTTGCATCGGCTGAAATATTGCCACCTTCTGCATTTTATGTGCTGAAAGATGGCCAAATTATCCAAAGGCGTCATTGTTTGGAGGCACCATTTGCATAGCCCGAGAACGCCATGCCATGGCTTGAGGACCCCATTTTATCTTTTCATATCATTATTCAAAAGCATCATAGTTCAGAGGCATCATTCTCATAGCCCGAGAACATCATTTCATAGCCTGTGAATCCTGTATCATACGCTTTATGGCCCAGGACGTCATAGTCCGAGGACGTCATCCTAACCGTCCGAAGACAGTATTCATGGTCCAATGGGAACTTACATCACATTTAAATTTATGCACAATATATGCTCATTTGCAGGTAAACCGGCTAGCTACGACCATCTCAGCAGGGGCAATTTTGCTCCAGTTCCCGCAGCTTATCAGACTCCGACCATCCTTCTCAACCCGAGCATCGCGTTCGCTTTTCGAAATCTCCATCGGTATATTCCGCCAATGGATCCTGAACTACATATGGTCTGATTCCTGTAAGACCAGGGATATGTAGTCAGCTCAGGAACCAGAGCTCGGTCAAAATTCTTCAAATCGTTTCATTCGGTCAAAATTGACTATCATATCTTTACCCGACAACTCTTTCATCTTTCCCGGGTAAAGAGGGGCAGTTGTTGATACCCAATTATTCCCTATGGATTTTTATATACAAAATACTTTCAAAATAGCATGTACATACATATAGAAGCATGCCTAAGAGTTTTGATATTTTTTCAAAGATTTTAAAATTAATTTATTGTCCATTTTTAGCAGTACAAAAATCAGTAATTATACCCCACGACCCAATTATATACAAATTAAAACCAACCCAGTTTCAATCTGGATCCAACCCACGACCCAATTACAAACGACCCAACATGTTCCCCCACCTACCACTTAAATCTGGACCGTTGATCACTCAAGATCAACGTCCAAGACTCGCCCTTTCCTATTTAAACCTAAACGACTACCCTAATCCCCTCATTCTCATATGACCCGCTGCCTTTGAAACCTCTCGTCTCTCAAACTCTCTCAAACTCTCTGAAACCCTAGCCTCCTTTTACCCCTCTTCAACCACCACTCCACCGGAATCCATGGCTTCTCAGGCCATGGTTGATTGGTACTCACTCCCCTCCACTACTCAACCTTAGATGTTCGATGTTTTAAGGCCCGACTTCGATGGATCTCTTCAGATCCTTCTCAGATCTGTAAATCTATGGCTTCTCGGGCCATTACTCTGGCATATTCAGGCAATATGAGCCTTTTCGACTCAGGGTCTGACTTTCCTCAAGACCTTTCTTATTTCTAGGCTTTTCTCTGAAACCCTAAGCTGTCCGAGGTTCTTTACTTGCTTATTTTCTTAGATTTGGAATATGTCTGTGGTCTACTGAACTTTTTAAAGGTTTTCCCCAAATTCTCTTTTCAAAATGGTTTAATTTCGATTTAGGATTTCTAAAAGGTTTCTTAAAAATATCTTTCTGTTCTTTATTTATGTGTGTTTGTCTATGTTATGCTCGTATAACTTCTTTTACTACGCATGTACTGTTCTTCTACTTTCTTTTCTCCTGTACTCGCATGTTAATCCGTGTTATGTTTTCCTTACTCTTCTACTATATGTATTTACTGTGAATTCTTTCTTGTTGTTTGCTTTACTGGACTATGTTTGTGTTTTTACTAAGCATGATTCATCTGTTTTTACCTAAGTTTGTATCACATTTTCTTCTGAACTTGTTTAAGTTCTGAGTTTTTCTCAAAACGTGTTCTCCATGCTCTTGACTATGTATCATGTCTGTTTGTTTCTCATAAGTCTTTGGAAAAGACTCCTGAGCCTCTATCGAGTGGATTGCCTTCTCATCTCTATTTTCTGACTCAATTCGAAACCCTAAGATTTGGGGATTTCTTGGCAATTTTGATCTTTTGTGTGCGAGTTAGGGTTCCACTTTGGGACCCTGGACTCTCAGACTCATTGTGAGTTTGCAAACTAGACTTATACCTCTTCTTGCTTATGATACTGAACCTTTTTTTGATTAAACTCTATTCTAAATAATTTGACAATCCCCTCTGGTATTCATATATTTGTGTGCTTTATATATGAGAAATCCTTCTTTCAAAAGGGTTCTGCCAACTATTGATTGATTCCGAATTCCTTTTAATGGGGGTTTGATTGATTGTTACTGATTTCTTTTATTGAACCTCCTTTACCTTTTCCTAACTTGGTTCATTCGAATTGAACTCGTAATTTTAATTTCCCTGGCTGTTTGATTGATTCCCTTTCCTTATTTTTCCAAGCCGTGTACTATTGAACTTTTCCCTTAAATAACTTCTATGTATTTACCTCTTTTGTGCTACTTTGAAAGGTTTTAATTAGAAATTTCTTTCCTTAATTAATTTTTACCCATTGGAATCAGAATTCCTTAACCAAAGGGAGACTGATTTCAATGATATTTCTTTGCCTTTCTTACTTGCTTCCGTGCACTATAAAAAAGGCTGCCCTTTTGCACTTTGAAGACACCTTAGAACTTAACCTTACACCTTACGATTTCATCTTCACCACTTTCACTACTAGTTCTTAACTTCCAACTCAGTACTTGCACACTTGTAATACTGTTTTGAATTCAACACTCTGCTTTGCTTGAGATCTTTTAAAATCACTTTGTTTGCAACTTGGCTCTGTTCAAGACTACTATTTTACTTGTTTCCTCTTGAAACTGGTATGTTTTTTATTTAGTTTTTTGTCTCACCCCTATGTGTTTACTTTACAGTTCCAACCCTCTTGTTTACTTTACTGCTCATGTTCAATGATTTATGTTAATTATGTTCTTTCCCTGCATCTGTTCCTATTGTGAATCCCTACATCTGTTCCCTTCTATGTGCTTGAGTTAAGGTTCTTGACCTGGCAGTATCCAAATTACTGCCCAGGCCATAACGTGATCCACAATGGGTCCTAACTCCCATGTTTGGCTAACATGCTGGTCAAGGGTGTGCCAACATTCCTAATAGCTGAGCACCACCACCAGCCTGCCATGGCTCTCCCTGATTCCCCCTTGTGCACTTACACTTACTCTTAGGTTCTAAGTTCTGCCCCTCTCTTATGAGCCTTGCTTTGGGACCTTGAGTTCCCTTTGAACTTGGACATCTGAGGGCTGACATTTCCACACTACACTATGCTCTTAATTCTGCAATGTGTTTGGGGTGTAAGCATTGCCCGGAGCCCTTTGAGACTTTTGGGAACTTTGATACATCCCAAATATGAGAAAGGCTTTGGAAACCTTATCCTGGAAGTTGGTTCGCCTCATATTGTTGGTCTTTGAGTCTGAATTAGGATGTTTGGTTGTAGCTGGAACTTCCGATGTAATTTTACTTTTCTTTTCTGATTCATTCGGGTCTGTAGTAATTTGTAATAACTATCAGGGATGGATAGTGGAAAGGGATGGGGATTAGTGCATGCAAAGGGTATAAAATCTGCCTATAGGTTATTTATGAATTTCTGCATTCTCATTTTAGAACTCATGCCTATAAGTTTTACCGCACTTTTGCGTTTCTGCATCTTAGAAATTATGCCTATAAGTTCAGCATTTCTACACCTTAGAAATTATGCCTATAAGTTCTGCATTTCTGCATCTTAGAAATTATGCCTATAAGTTCTGCATTTCTGCATTTTAGAAATTATGCCTATAAGTTCTGCATATAGAAATAATGATATTAGATTTTCTGCATTTCTGCATATGCATGTCATTAAGCAAACAATCATAGGTTTAATAATGATCAGTTCCATTCTAGATACCATGCCTATAGGACTCTTGCATTTATGTAATCGTTTTGAAAACCAATAACGCTTAGATAACTTGCCTATAGGGGTAATAAATTGAATCAACTTCATCTATGAGTCTAAAATCAGTCATAAGGTCGTTTAAAGTCTGCAGATCCTTTTGTTTATAAAACCAGCAATCTTTCTTTAAAATTAGAACGCTATGCTAGAGGTCATGCCTATACGTCTCACTTAGGCAAACTATTAGGTAATTAATTATGTCAGATTTTTGATAACTACAACCAGACAAGGCTAATTTGGACTCCTTGTCACACCTCCTTTTTTCGCCCGTGCCGCCCACAAAGGGGCGCGGAAGGGAGTTTTTCCAATTAAGGGACAATCAAAACGGGATTTATTTATTTCTTTCAGAGTCGCCACTTGGGAGATTTATGGTGTCCCAAGTCACCGGTTGAATCCCGAATCGAGAAAAAGAATGACTTTGTTCAACAGTCTGCGCACCAGAAATCCGGATAAGGAATTTTGTTAACCCGGAGAAGGTGTTAGGCATTCCCGAGTTCCATGGTTCTAGCACGGTCGCTCAACTGTCATATTCGGCTTGATTATCTGATTTTGTACAATTATGAACCTATGTGTAAATTTTAACTATTTACTGCTTTTGTTATGATTTATTCAAAGAATTGCAACGTCGTGAGAATGCATCTCGAATTGCGCCACATAAGTGTACCCGCAATTTTTGCTACATTCCAACTTCGTTGAGATTTGGATTTGGGTCACATAATGTGCACCCGAGTGTAGGAAAATAACATTATTGAATACGCGCCTAAAGACTAGCGTATCATTTATTTTGGGTAGGGCCGTGAAATTTTGCTAACTGTCCATCCCGAAGTCTAAGTAATTTTAAAATAAATATTTATTGAGGGCCCCGCAATTTGTATTTTTATTCAGCAAGGCTCATCTCATTCTTATTATTAAAAGAGCAATCCTAAAAGTGACTAAGGTTTTCTATTAAATTTGTCTCTAAACATGAAAGAAGACAAAGTCTTAATTAGTTTACATGCTTGAAAAGTCCGGGCCTTTTAATAATTTTTGCATATTTGATTAGTTCTGAAATATCGTTACAGAGTAAAACGTACATGAATCCTGACATGTTTCGAGCCACAAGAAATTGATAACCCACCAACTCACGACTGCCTATCCTTACTCGTTACTTTAACTAACAACCTTAGACTTACAATCATGCTTCTTTTTCCTTAACATGTTGCAGTACCCTTTTTAAGTAACAATTGATGGCAAAATTAATGCTAAGATCTAGTTGACCAAGAACTCACACAATCATGCTATAATCTAAGATTAGTTAACAATCTACTAGCTATTTCAGGGATCCAACCACAAGTGTTGCTTTACAAATTATCGGAAGCTATATACAATATCCATTACGTGGTCAGGTTATGATTGAATACGAGCTAAACTACGTTATTCCAACAACACGATTTAACGCATAGCAGTTTTTCGCAACCCATTACAAACAACTAGAATGACGAAACTATATTTTTTACAGATTACAGATCCAGTAATGCTTTAAAGAACTAAATAAAACAGTAACAACAAGTTTCAAACAAACATATTGCTTTTCTGGTTTTCATTTCAACTTCAACTTTTCACATGAACTCATGCTTCACATTTCAGCTTACAACAACCATGATAAAGTCGTGTACCTGGTAGAAGAACAGAAATATAGTAGAAGAGGAGTCAGCAGTAGTAGCAGTAGCACAGCAGCAGATTCAACAACACAACAGCACCCAAGGAAACCAATGATAATAACCAGTAGGAGACAGCAAGAAGGACCCAGCGACAGATTCTTAAAACCAAACAGAAACCCAGGAGTAACCCAATGGAACAATGCTTAACCAACAGAAAACTAGGGACTAACAAGCTGAAATCCAGCAGTACCAACAGAACACAGACAGGTGCAAGAAACAGTAATTTCTGATTTTTTGTTAAACACTCAAAGGCAAAGACAAGCTGAAGTTCTTTGATGTAAATCTTAGCCTATATGAGGATCAACCAGCCTTAACACTCTTGTTTTTATTTTCTCTCTCAGGATCAGAAAAACCAGCCTAGTTTTTTTTTTGCTTTTTTTCTCTGAAAATCTCAGTCCCTTTCTTTTCTAAATGAGCCTCTTTATAGGCAAAAATAGGCAAGCACCAGGCTGCCTTGATACCTTAACTCTGCCCATACCCCTTAAACATGCTAAAACTAATCAGAAAATGCCCATGATATTCCTGACAGCCCCAATACCGCATGCTTTTCTCCTTTTTTAATCAAAATTATGGGTATTTTAACTTATCTTAATCAAACTCCCCATGCCATTAAATCTTGTTCTCCACTATTCTTAAACAATGTATCAGTTTAAAGGTATTTTAATACCCTATTGACAGCCCACTAATACTAAACATTTGTCAGACTTTGACACCCCAAATTAACCTTGAATCCACTGATTATTACTGTATTACCCTAAGTTTTAGAAGTCTGAAGTTTAAACCTATAAAAGTTAAAACTCAACAACTGACCAAAACTGATTTCTAACTATCTCCTAATTGCTCATTTACGGCTATAAACCAACATCCTAATACTAACTCACACAGATTCAATGCAGGAAATTAGACCAAATCAACAAGAGGGGCATCAATCAGAGGGACTGAGTTGATAACGCAAGCAGAAATGAGGATCAATCACATGTTCAAACAATTAGCAGGCTGGTTCTTAATCACAACACTAGAACAGAGAAACAGGGTAGAAACCCTACTAAAAAATGGAACAGGCTTTCTAGCATCCAAGCATGAAAAATCAATCGACGACACTTACGCAATCAACTATACTAGCTATAACATATAACAATTAATCGATAAACAAATAAGACTAAACAGGCCACTAAATGATTTCATCGGCTTTGCACAAAACAGGGAACCTACATGAATTAACCACTCGACGATATTAATCAAATCCAATACGTATCTTACCACACGTATTTAACAATGGTCAAAAGAAGAGTCGACCAAATAAAAGGACTTATGAAGACGGAGAGAATTGAAAGAAAATAACAGAAAAATCAACAAATTAACTAGACATGCTAACAAACACAAATAGAATTCAAGCAAGAACAGAAGGGAAAGAGAAACTTATCTTGGAAGCTCAAAAACAAAACGACCCAGGCTTGAACCAGACTCGATCATTTGAGGTCGAACAGACTTTAATCGAAGTGTTCTCAACTGAGAACACCTCGATTAAGGTCTATTAGACCCCAATACTTTGTTGATTTGGACAGACCCCCAACTTTTGGATTTCTAGGGTTCACACGGGTGTTTTTGGGATTCGAGGGTTTTTGGTTAGATTCGAACCCAACCTTCATTGGTTTAGGCCTAAGGGGGGTCAGGGGAGTGTTAGGTATCAATTTGGGATAGTTTGGCATGGGTTGGGTCTTGGCTCGAATATTCGATTGAAGATTCGAGAAGATGCTGCTAGATTCGAGCCAAGGGAGTAAGGGATTTGGGTTTAGGGAGTGAAGGAGGTGCTATGGTGTTAAAGGGGTGACCGGCGGCATAGATGCCGTTGGGTTTCAGGTGAAGGGGGCTTAGGGCGGCTAGGGTTTGGGAGGTCTGGGTTCGTCTCTGGTGTTGAGAGAGACGAGTGAGGAGGGAGTGGGGTTGGCTATGGGGGCGTGGGGTGTGAGGAGGGATTTATATATAGGGTAGGAGATTAGATCCTGGCCGTTGGATAAAGTTGGATCTATGGCCAGGATCTATTTTGTAATAGGAAACGGCGTCGTCTCAATTAAATAAGACTGGTCGGTCTAAGGTTTAAACGGGTCGGGTGCTGGGGAAGGCCATGAGATCGTTAGATTAGATTGGATGGATAGCTCAGATCAAATGTCATATGCGTCGTCGTTTGGGCGTCTCTGAAAGACCTGGTTTGGATTGGGTCAATGTAATTGGTTTTTGCCTGAATTTTTGGTTTCACCTGGCCCAATCCGAGTTTCCTTGATACTTCACCCATTTTCCTTCTTTCTTTAATTACCAAAATTAAACAAAAATCCTAAATAAATTGTAAAATCAAAAATAAAATTACACATATATTATTTAACACCTATAATAATTAACACACAAATTAAACATTAAATAAAATCACACAATGACAAGAAATATACATGCATATTTTTTTGTGATTTTCTTTTAACCAAATTATGGTTAATTAATTCCTAAATGTACCATTAATTCCTACATGCATGCAACATGTATTTTTGTATTTTTAACTATAGCAAGGCGAACATTTACGGACAGAACAATTATCAAAATGTCACGCAAATTCTCAAAATTGTACCCAAAGGTAACTTGTTTTATTTTTTCGATTTCTTTTGGAGTTGTTTCCATGAAGCAAAAATCACGTGCTCACACTCCTCATCTGAGAAATATGTGATGAATCAGCCTATCCTACGCTTTAATTTATTAAAGAGCTAACCAGTACTTGTAAGTCATGCTAAATAACTTGTCGCTTTGAATGAGGAGGCCTACTTGAGCCTTAATTGCTATTTGTTCATCCTTTAACTGCTGATTGTTTTGCTTGTCGCCTAGATTTTTATCCCTTTGAAACTCTGAAAAAGCCCCAACTCCCTCCCCTTTAGGATTAGTAGTCTCAATGCATCCGGGACTAATAGGATTGGGACGGGTAATAGTATGCAATAAGTAACGATACTATTCAGCGCTTTAATACCTTGACGGGGTGGGAAGGGTAGATATGGATATGATGACCGGTGTATTAATACCACGTGCAACCCCTCTTCTGAGAAGCGATTGTCGGATATTGCATTGATGTGATCCATATTAATCATAAACCTAGGACCCCCTCCCTCTTACTTGCTTTCGTCTATTTCTTTTAGAATTGTTTAAATCTTTATGCCCTCTTTACCTTTCCTCAAGTTTCAACTTATTTGCAATGCTGTATGCGAATCCCTCCTATTTGAGCCCTTAATTGTTTACTTGATTATGTGAAGTCACAATTGTAACATGGCCGGGAACCACACTAGTGGATCTTGAGGGGTGCCTAACACCTTCCCCTCGAGATAATTTCTAGCCCTTACCCAAACTTTGGTTCTTCAAACTCAAACCTTTCTTAGTGTCCTAATGCACTTAATCATTAAGTGGCGACTCTTCAAGTTCCAAAACCTAATTCCCAAAAGGGAACGAGTCGTCCTCCCAAATGTCACAAGCCAGATTTCGCTTTTTATTTAGAAAAAGCGGGTGCGACAATGCCCTACCGGTATAAGGGTTCATTATATGTTGTGATTTTGCTTAGCAAAAATTATTTAGAAGAAGAAAGAAAGGAAATAGAGAATTTCAGTTGGCACAATGTGCATATTAATTGGGTATGGAGTTGAGGACGAGATCCTCATATTTTTATATGATGTGAAATATTTAAATCAGGCTACAAGCTGCGGTGGATGTTATATAAGGACGAGGTCCTTGTGGTGAAAAGTTTTTGTGTTTAAATTCTCCCTTTGTGAAATTAAAATTTGTACTATAGTACTTATGCGGAGTCATGCCTATGAGGCTTATTTGAAAATTCTTGTATGAATATCTCTGTGCATAATTTGCCAAATTGTATTGTAATTATTGAGTTTTAGCCTACAAAGTGAGTGCCCAGGTGGCGTTAATGGTGAATCGTTAATTTGGGTAAGTAATTATGAGGCCTTCATGCTACGTTGTTAGTAAAGTGAAAGCTTGAAACAAGAATTTGTTAATATGAAGTTAATTAGCAATTTTGTAATCGATTATGTACAACTATTAAAACAAGAGATGTGGTTAAAGGTCATACATATGATGCGTTTCATGTCGAGATATCATTATGATAATACTGTGCTTGTAATGCGGAGATTAGTGTTTTTGATATATACATTGTGGTGTTTTATTGAGTTGTAGATGTGTTGTTAGGAGGATTTTTTAGTTTTACTCTAATAGATGGATAGTCCAAATTACAGGAGAGACTCTGCCGAAATTTCTGAAATATTTGGGAGTTAGAAAAATAAAATTCGGGACATTGAAATATGCGAAGAAAAAGATAAGTTACGTTGTGTATTTGAGGACGAATTACCCTAAGTGGGGGATAATGTAAGCGCTATTAAAAGTTGATGTGTGTTGACATGAGAATAATACCGTGTTTTTATGTGAAAATTTGGACCATTTTGAAAATGTTTGGAGAGTAAGAATTTTGTCTTAAAGTTTACAAATATGGATAAATGAAATAATCTCAACTGAGATGGTATTGTTGGGTTATGTCAAATGCGGTAACATGAGATCAACCGAGAGTATAGGTGTAAAAGTAAAATCATCAATTTGGCAACCTCAAAATAATTCTTAGTATGTTCGAGGATGAACGTTTGTTTTTGAGGTGGAGAATGTAATGACCCGACCTGTCGTTTTAAGAATTTATGCCTCGATTCCCTATTAATTGCATTTTCGTATTTGTTTCTGCTATTGTGAGTTGCTGGGAGGAATTATTTGGAATTTCGGAGAGTTTACGGGCACTTAGTCCCTAAATGAGAGCTTAAGTTCTGGAAATTTGATCGTAGTCGGAACAGTGTGAAGACGGTCTCAGAACAAAATTCTGATGGTTTCGTTAGCTCCGTTGGGTGGGTTTATGAACGTTTTCAAATTGTGTTTTGGAGGTCCGTAGCTAATTTGGGTTTGAAATGCCGAAAGTTGAATTTTTGAAGTTTCTGGTTCGATAGTGAGATTTTGATCCGAGGGCTGGAATGGAATTTCGGAACTTGGAGTAGCTTCATAGTGTTGAATGTGACGTGTGTGCAAAATTTCAGGTCATTCGGACGAGGTTTAATAGACTTTTTGATCGAAAATGTAATTTAAGAGTTTTTGGAATTTGTAGGCTTGAATCCAATGTAAAATTTGTGTTTTGATGTTGTTTTGATCGTTCCGAAGATTGAAAAAGGTTTGAATGATGTTTTAGGATTAGTTCGCATGTTTGGTTGTGGTCCTGAGGACCTCAGGTGAGTTTTGGGGTGGTTCCGAACCATTTCTAAGCTATTTTTAGCTGCTGATTTTTTGCTACAGCAGTGTTCTATGCGATTGTGGGAAATTGGACGCGATCGCGATGAGTAAAATGCGAAAAAAATGCCAGTGCTTCGCGATTGTGGATGAACCTTCGCGGTAGTGGTAGTGGTAGTAGTGGTGGTAGTAGTGATGGTAGTAGTGGTGGTAGTCGTGGTGGTGGTGGTAGTGGTGGTGGTAGTCGTAGTAGTGATGGTGGTGGTAGTGGTGGTAGTGGTAGTGGTAGTGGTAGTGGTGGTGGTAGTGGTAGTGGTGGTGGTGGTAGTGGTAGTAGTGATAGTGGTAGTGGTCGTAGTAGTAGTGGTAGTAGTAGTAGTAGTGGTAGTGGTAGTGATAGTGGTAGTGGTAGTGGTAGTGGTGGTAGTAGTAGTGGTAGCGGTAGTGGTAGTGGTCGTAGTGGTAGTGATAGTAGTAGTAGTAGTGGTAGTTGTAGTGGTAGTGGTAGTAGTAGTAGTAGTAGTGGTGGAGGTAGTGGTGGTGGTGGTGGTGGTGATGATGGTGGTAGTGGTGGTGGTGGTAGTGGTGGTATTGGTAAGCGGTAGTAGGGGTGGTGGTGGTAGTGGTAGCAGTAGTAGTGGTAGTGATAGTAGTGGTAGTAGTGATAGTGGTAGTAGTAGTAGTTATAGTGGTAGTAGTAGTAGTAGTGGTAGTAGTAGTGATAGTAGTAGTAGTAGTAATAGTAGTGGTAGTGGTAGTGGTAGTGGTGGTAGTCGTAGTAATGGTAGTCGTAGTAGTGGTGGTAGTAGTAGTGGTAGTGGTGGTGGTAGTGGTGATGGTAATAGTGGTGGTAGTAGTGGTGGTAGTAGTAGTGGTAGTGATAGTAGTAGTAGTAGTAGTAGTAGTAGTAGTTGTAGTAGTGGTGGTGGTGGTGGTGGTGGTGGTGGTGGTAGTGGTGGTGGTGATACTGGTAGTGATAGTGGTGGTGGTGGAGTGGTGGTGGTGGTAGTGGTAGTGATAGTAATCATAGTGGTTGTGGTTGTGGTAGTAATAGTAGTGGTAGTGGTGATAGTGGTAGTGGTAGTAGTGATAGTAGTAGTAGTAATATTATTGGTAGTAGTAGTACTAGTAGTAGTACTGGTAGTGATAGTGATAGTGGTAGTGGTAGTAGTAGTGGTATTGATAGTGGTGGTGGTAGTAGTAGTAGTAGTAGTAGTAATGGTAGTGATAGTTGTAGTGGTAGTGGTGGTGGTGGTGGTAGTGGTAGCGGTAGTAGGGGTGGTGGTGGTAGTGGTAGTGATAGTAGTGGTAGTAGTGATAGCGGTAGTGATAGTAGTGATAGGGGTAGTGGTAGTAATAGTAGTGGTAGTGGTAGTGGTAGTCGTAGTTGTAGTAGTAGTAGTGATAGTGGTAGTAGTAGTAGTAGTAGTAGTAGTAGTGTTAGTGGTTGTGGTAGTGGTAGTGATAATGGTAGTAGTAGTGGTAGTGATAGTGGTAGTAGTAGTGGTAGTGACAATGGCAGTAGTAGTGATAGTGGTAGTGATAGTGATAGTAGTGGTGGTAGTAGTGGTGGTAGTAGTAGTGGTAGTGATAATAGCAGCAGTTGTAGTAGTGGTAGTGGTAGGGGTAGTAATGGTGGTAGTAGTTGGTGGTGGTGGTGGTGGTGGTGGTACTGGTAGTGGTAGTGGTTGTGGTTGTTGTGGTAGTGGAGGTGGTGGTATTAGTAGTGGTAATAGTGATAGTAGTGGTAGTGGTTGTAGTTATAGTTGTGGTGGTAGTAGTAGTGGTAGTGGTGGTAGTGATAGTGGTAGTAGTAGTAGTAGTAGTAGTAGTAGTAGTAGTAGTGTTAGTAGTGGTAATGATAGTAGAAGTAGTAATAGTAGTGGTAGAAGTAGTACTAGTAGTAGTAGTGGTGGTGGTGGTGGTAGTAGTGGTAATGGTGGTGGTAGTGGTAGTGGTAATGATAGTAATTTTAGTAGTAGTAGTAGTGATAATAGTAGTAGTAATAGTAGTGGTAGTAGTAGTACTAGTAGTAGTAGTAGTAGTGGTAGTGATAGTGATAGTGGTAGTGGTAATACTAGTAGTAGTGGTAGTGGTAGTGATAATGGTCGTAGTAGTAGTAGTAGTAATGGTAGTGATAGTTGTAGTGGTAGTGGTGGTGGTGGTGGTAGTGGTAGCGGTAGTAGGGGTGGTGGTGGTAGTGGTAGTGATAGTAGTGGTAGTAGTGATAGCGGTAGTGATAGTAGTGATAGGGGTAGTGGTAGTAATAGTAGTGGTAGTGGTAGTGGTAGTCGTAGTTGTAGTAGTAGTAGTGATAGTGGTAGTGGTGGTAGTAGTAGTAGTAGTAGTAGTAGTAGTAGTAGGTAGTGATAGTGATAGTAGTAGTGGTAGTGATAGTGATAGTGGTAGTGGTGGTGGTAATGGCATTGTTAGTGTTAGCGGTAGTGATAGTGATAGTGATAGTGGTAGTAGTAGTGGTAGTAGTGGTGGTAGTAGTGGTGGTAGTAGTAGCGGTAGTGATAATAGCAGTAGTAGTAGTGATAGTGGTAGTGGTAGGGGTAGTAATGGTGGTAGTAGTTGGTGGTGATGGTGGTGGTGGTACTGGTAGTAGTAGTGGTAGTGGTGGTTGTGGTAGTGGAGGTGGTGGTATTGGTAGTGGTAATAGTGATAGTAGTGGTAGTGGTTGTAGTTGTAGTTGTGGTGGTAGTAGTAGTGATAGTAGTAGTAGTAGTAGTAGTAGTAGTGGTAGTGGTAGTAGTAGTAGTAGTAGTAGTGGTAGTGGTAGTGGTAGTAGTACTAGTGGTGGTGGTGGTGGTAGTAGTGGTAGTGGTGGTGGTGGTGGTGGTAGTGGTAATGATAGTAGTGTTAGTGGTGGTGGTAGTGGTAATGGTAGTAGTTGTAGTAGTAGTAGTAGTGGTAGTAGTAGTAGTGGTAGTCGTAGTAGTGGTGGTGATGGTGGTAGTGATAGTGATAGTGGTAATGATAGTGGTAGCGGTAGTGATAGATAGTGGTAGTGGTAGTGGTGGATGGCGTGAAAACATTCTTAAGAGAATGGATTTGTTTTTGTGTTTAGGTAATAGTAGTAGTAGTAGTAGTGGTAGTAGTAGTAGTAGTAGTAGTAGTAGTAGTAGAAGTGATAGTAGTAGTAGTAGTAGTAGCAGTGATAGTGGTAGTGGTAGTGGTTGTGATAGTAGTAGTGGTGGTGGTGGTGGTGGTAGTGGTGATGGTGGTAGTAGTAGTGGTAGTGATAGTGGTAGTGACAGTGGTGGTAGTGGTAGTGGTAGTAGTGGTGGTGGTAGTGGTAGTGGTAGTAGTGATAGTGGTAGTAGTGGTAGTGGTAGTAGTAGTAGTAGTAGTAGTGGTGGTGGTAGTGGTAGTGGTAGTGGTGGTAGTGGTAGTGGTAGTGGTAGTGGTAGTGGTAGTAGTAGTGGTAGTGGAGTAGAAGTAGCAGTAGCAGCAGTAGTAGTATTAGTAGTGGTTGTAGTAGTGGTTGTAGTAGTAGTAGTAGCAACAATAGTAGTAGTAGTAGTAGTGGTGGTGGTAGTAGTAGTAGTAGTAGTAGTAGTAGTAGTAGTAGTAGTGGTAGTCGTAATAGTAATATCAATACTAACACTAATACTAATTCTAATGATAGTAGTAGTAACAATTATAATAAAAATAGTAGTAAAAATAAGAATAATAATATTATCAATACTAACACTAATACTAATACTAATGATAGTAGTAGTAACAATTATAATAAAAATAGTAGTAAAAATAGGGTATTCAGTTTATTAGTAACTTAGAAAATCAATTAAAAGAAAGGACAAAATTGGATGTCAATAGGGCAGATAATGAACCTGCTACAACATTTTCAGACGAAAGGATCTCCCAGCATTGCCAATATCACCAGTGGTGCTATTAACTTTGTAGGTATTGTGGTCTACACTTCTTTTATTGGTTTTGACAAACCATCGTGGAATTGTTTCGAATCTAAGACTGACTTTTGGATCATAGACTCAGGAGCCTCTAATTACATGACCTTCAATAAAAATGCACTTAGTAACATAACAACATTACCATACCCTATGTTAATAAGCCTACCAAATGGATACAAGGTGAAAGTGCTTCAATTTTGGGATGTGATACTCAATTCTGAAATTACTCTACACAAAGTCCTTTATGTTCCATCCTTTAAGTACAGACTCCACTTGTGGTATTATACTGGGCCGTTGTTGTTGTTGTTGTTCTCTTGCAACATATCTCAAATGTATTGTATTTTTCACTGATACATTATGTCTGTTGCAGGCCCTTTCAGTGAAGAGGCCTCAGATGATTGGTAGTAGTAGAGAGGGATTATACTACCTCTGTTCTAGGTGTCTAAAGGGTAAAAAATACTATTTCAGATACCAGTCTTCTAATTCCTTGTTGCAATTGTTCTGTTTCTGCTGGTACAAATAGTGGAGCCTTTAGTAGTCCTCTTCATTCACAGTCTAACAGATATAAATACTTTCATTCACAATAATAAGAGTGACTCTTTGAATGTATTAGACAAACATGATGTAGACATTTTGTGGCATAATAGGCTTGGCCATGTTCCCTTTGTCAAAATGAGAAAAATATCCACAATACCTGTGAACTTCTCCCCAAACAACGTTTCATTTGCTCCATTTTCCCCATGGCTAGACAAGCCAAACTTCCATTTCCACAAAGAACTAGCACCTCTACCCATATTTTCTATTGATACATGTTGACATATGGGGCCCCTACCGTGTTGCTACACACAATAATTACAAATATTTCCTTACCTTGGTGGATGATTTCAGTAGGTCCACTTGGACTCATTTGTTAAGCAACAAAATCAATGCCCTACAAACTCTTAAAGCTTTCATAATATGATTGAGAACCAATTCAACACCAATGTAAAAACCATCAGATCTGATAATGGACTGGAATTTACCAGTCATGAAGCCACCTCCTTCTATCAAACTAAAGGAATTATTCACCAGAAAACTTGTCCTTATACTCCACAACAAAATGGGGTAGTAGAAAGGAAACACAAATATCTTCTTGAAACTGCTAGGGCACTTATGTTTCAATACAAACTTCCAACTAACTATTGGGGAGAATGCATTTTGACAGCAACTTACCTAATTAACAGACTACCTACTACCTACTTGAACAACAAGTGTCCTTTTGAAATTTTATATCACAAGAAACCTAACTATTCTCATTTGAGGAGCTTTGGATGTGTTGATACCCAATTTTTCCCTATATATTTTAATATAAAAAATACTTTCAAAATAGCATATGCATGCATATGTACGTATTTCCAAATGTTTTATTATTTTTCCTTAATTTTTTAAAAATTTTAAATCAATTTATTGCCCTACTTTATCCATAAAAACCCAATAATTATTCCCAAAATTATCATTTTTGGTGATTCATTTATTGGATTCTCATATTCATGCTAAAATATAGCTAAGATAATTTTTGCATATTTTACAAATTTATTAAGTATTTTTTAAGTTAAATTGCATATAATTGCAATATTAGCCTCTTTTAAGATTTAATTGCGTTTATATTTATAAAAATTAAGCCCAGTATTTTTAAATTGATAATTATAGATTATAAATCATTTTAATGCTTTTAATTTTTTTTATAGAAATTAATGTGCTATTTTTATAAAATAAATAAGGGAAAAGTGGCTATTTAAAATCTAGCCCAATTGTGTTTCAATTGTAGCCTGAATTGAACCCCCAATTTGAAGCCCAATTACCATGACCCAAATCCCATTCAAACCGACCCACAAATAAGTGACAACATGCTTTTAATTGTTGCATAATCATGCTCAACATCATATTCCACTCGTGCCAAACAAATACCATAGCAACGCTTATAATGAGTGGTTGCGCTCTTCCTATATTATTATCCTCTAAATTCGGAAAAAGCATATTTGCGGTAAAACCAGTCGATCAACGGTGTAGCCGACGGTTTCGTGCCTTTTCCCCTTGAGTTGTCCGCTCAAGGGTACCGGTCTAAAACCTCATAGAAGCCTTACTCTGTTTAAACTGTGTATGCATCATGGTCAAACCTAGTCGGGTCAGTTATGTTGTCCACATAATGATCCTTTAAGAAAGCCTTGTCCAAAGTCCACTGGGTTTCCCTAAACCCAAACGGACATCACCACGTTCTGTGCATTTATTTGGAGAACTAAATGCTTTATGCCAATTGTTGATATTAAATAGTCGAGTCTGGTGGGGGTAAGGGCCTAACCTTATTTGTCTTGCAGAAATATGAGGCACGAAATCCCTAGATTCGGCATGGTCACCAACATCCACCCAAAACTACTAAGCTGGTGGAAAGATTTTCACTCTAGTGATCAAACTCTTGTCCAAAAATATTTGGGAAACCTACCTTCTCTCCTGGAAATCCAACCCAACAACAAGATCATAGAAGCTGCTACTTTGTTCTGGGATTGTGAGAGGTCCGTATTCTGCTTCGGGGACATTGAAATGACACCTTTCTAGAAGAAATAGGAGGATTGGCCGGTATATCATGGGAAACTCCGGGTTTGTTAATGCCTGAGAACCGTAAGGGTAGGAGTTTCCTCAAAATGACGGGTTTGAAGAAGAATCCAGAACTGACATGTTTGAAAGAATCCTACATCCCTTTTGATTATTTGTATGAGAGGTACGGTCACAACAAATCCTACCGTATCTATCTTGACGAGTTTTCCATCACATCATTAGGGCATATTCACTGAAGGGTCTTCGTATTCATGTTTTGTTTCCTGGGATTGATCGTGTTTCCAATGAAGAAAGCAAGAATCCACACCAGACTGTCTATGGTAACTAAGACCTTAATGGAAGGAATTGGCGGGCAACCATTCAGCATTGTGCCCATGATCATTGCGGAAATATACCGAGCCCTAGAGATGTGTCAACAGGGAGCCAAACACTTTGAAGGTTGCAATTTGCTACTTCAACTTTGGCTTGTGGAACATTTCCAAAAGGGTGAATACGAACAAGAGATTCAACAAAAGGACTGGGATGATCATATCGCTTTCCATCATCTGAAGCGAATAAATTACATGCCCAATATGTTTGCCCAACTGGAGAATTCTAGGGAATGGGTCGAGCTCTTCAAAAATCTAACTAAGGACCAGGTACAATGGATGTTCGAGTGGTTTCCGACCAAGGAGTTCATCGCCCGATCCAGAGATGCATCTTTTCTGATATTGATCGGTCTGAAAGGAACATACCCTTACGTCCCTCTCCGGGTTATGAGGCAAGCTGGTAGGAAGTAGGTTGTACCCGGGGTCGACAGGATGAGTCACTTCTGGGCTGACTTCCAGGATGATGATAGTCCTTACAAGTGCCAAGCTCAGCATATGTGGCACTGCAAGATTGTCATGGGGAAAGATACCATCGAGCCAGACAGGTATCATGCTGGTTGTACCCCTTACTATTCAGGCTGGTTGGAGGAGAATCATAATGGTATGGGTCAGCCTGTGTTTGTTCGAGTTCACAGAATCATAGACGAGAAGGCTGAGGCACAGGTCAAATACAACCAGTTGCGCAAAAAGATCCGTGAATGCGAGAGTGAACACCACGAGATACAAGAAGCCAACCAAAAGCTGATTGAGAAGTGGAAAGACATGGATATCAGTACCAACAAGCGACTGAGATACTTGGAATGAGGCGTAGTGGAGCTAGAAAGGAAATTCCTCAAAAGGATCGAGGACTGCCAAAATGCTGAGGGAAACAAAGGCGGACATCTAGCCAGAGCCCACCTGCTGCTGGGACTTCGCGAGTTGGGAAAGCTGTTCGACGGAGCCAAGGATGCCGAATCTGGGGAAGGTCATTCTGGGACCAAATAGATAGGAGTTTCTTCTTTTCGCTTTATAAAATGTAATAAGGCCAGTGGCCATTAGTAACTTTTATTTCCTGTTTGTTTAGTGTCGATTTGGGATTCGTCTTATTTTCTATCAATAAAATGAGGCATTTAGCATTCTGAGTTCTCCAAATTAATTTGTTGCTAGGCCTACCTCGGGCACAAAGAGGTTCTCAAGATAGGACACGATTTACATTCCCGCACTATGTGTTTAAATATTGCAATGATTCATATAAACCTCACTAACTTGATTACCTTTTTGTTTTATTTTTTGTTTATATTATTTCCCTCCCCAAAGGTTAGTTCGTGCACTATGGCAACATCATCATATTTCACGAGATCCAGGGGCCTTCCACCCACTCCTCTTCTTAGTCCTATCAAAAATAAGAACAAGGGGAAGATGGAAGATTCGAACAACGCCAGAAAGGAGAACTCAACTGAACGGGTAGAGTTCACTCATGGTCATGGTACTCAGGTTTCCAAAGAAAATGCATCCCAACTCGAACAAAAGCTGTTGAAATTCCAAGAAGAACTTGAACAGGTTCGGAATCTTGCAAATATGTCATTTTCCCTCACCACTCCAGATATCAATTTCCCAAACGCCCAGAACCTTACACCTCCACAGAATATCCCAAAGCAACAGAACCATCCTGCTCTTCACCATCACTTCAACACCTGCCATACCTCAAATAACACCCTGCTACTTATCCCAAAACTCCAAAACTCCACAAATGACCACTTCCTCACCCACCATAACACCCCCATATACGTGGAGACTATGCAACACTCCAACTAACCCATTTCAAGTACACCGGAGTCTGATAATAAAGACCTGCTCATCAGGAACCTCGATGAGGAGCTTAAGAAATTAACTAGCCGGATTTAAGGTGTCGAGGGAAGCAAGGGAATTGATGGGCTGAACTATGAAGATCTTTGCATACAACCGGATGTTGAACTGCCCGAGGGGTACAAACCTCCGAAGTTCGAAATGTTTGATGGTACAGGGGATCCAAGGGTAAATTTGAGAATATACTGTGACAAGTTGGTTGGAGTAGGGAAAGACGAGGGAATCTGCATGAAGATTTTCATAAGGAGCTTGAAAGGAGATACTTTGTCCTGGTACATTAGCCAAGATCCAAAGAAATGGTCGAGTTGGATAGGCATGGCGTCCAATTTTATGGACAGGTTCAGGTTCAACACAGAGAATGTGCAGGATGTGTTCTATATTCAAATCTAAAGAAGAAGCCCACAGAAATATTTCACGAGTATGCTACTCGCTGGAGGTCTGAAGCTGCTAAGGTTATACCTGCCTTAGAGGAGAACAAATGAACAAATTCTTTGTCCGGACTCAAAACCCACAGTATTATGAAAGGCTGATGATAACGAGAGCCACAAATTTTCTGACATTATCAAGCTGGGTGAAAGGATTAAAGAGCGCATCAAAAGTGGTATGGTTACGAACTTCGAGCTTTGTAAGCTACGAATAAAGCCTTACAGTGTGTCCAAGAAAAGGGACGTCGGAGCCGTGATGGTTGCACAAAGAACCAAATCTCCCATCAAATACCAAACCTAGCCAATGCCTCCACTCACATATCAGCCTATCCCAAACTACCAAACACCCTAACCATCCTACCAAACTCCACCACCCACTTATCAATCACTTCCACCTCCCACATACCAGCCTACTTCACCCAGATATTCCCAACCCGCACATGTTTACCAAGCCTACAATGATCAACCGTCCCACTATCAATCCCCTCCTATGCGCCAAAACTTCCCTAGACCTCGACCAAATTTTGACCGCAGACCTCCAAAATAATATACCGCCATTGCTGAACCTATTGACCAGTTGTACGAGAGACTCAAAGCTGCTAGTTATGTCACTCCCATCCCTACTACAACTCCTGAGAACCCTTATCAATGGGTTAACCCAAACAAATTCTATGCATACCACTCCAGCATAAAAGGACACACCATTGACGAATGTCGTTCTCTGAAAGATAAGATCCAGACTTTAATTCATAACAAGATTATTGTGGCAAAAGAACCTGCTCCAAATGTCCGCAATAATCCTCTACTAGACCATAAGGGTGGAGGTATTCACATGATTGAAATAGAGGATGATTGGGATCCCGAGGGATTGATCAGGTTGATCACAGAAGGTGATGACCCAAAGAAGCCAATAGTTATTAATCCAATCATGGTCTAGATTTAGCCATCTGGGGACGCTGAAGTAAATATGTCTGTGCCACTTGAGTTCGAAACAATGTCATCTGCAAAGACACCGGCACCAATTGAGGTCGAATTCATGTCTCCAGTAAATATGCCCCCATCGTTTGAAGTTGCAGTTTTACCACCCAAGGCACATGCTCCGTTCGGATTAAAGATAGCCGCGCCGATCCCAGTGGCGATGTCGACCATGACGCCATTCCATACAGAGGTTATACTATAGAACTATACAGCCGAGGCAAGGAGGAAGGGCAAGGTCAGGTTCGAAAAGACTATTGCAGCATAGGGTATCACAAGAACTGGTAGAGTCTACCCCTGAACACCTAACTAAGTCAAGCAAGCAGGCTTTCAACCGGCCACCCATCATTGAGATAGGTCCAAACAATCTTTGGAGAAAGATACAGGCCAAAGAATACTCGGTCATCGACCAGTTGAACAAAACACCAACACAAATCTCCATCCTTGCTTTGCTACAAAATTCTGAGGCACACAAGAATGCTCTACTGAGGGTACTGAGTGAGACATACGTACCATGCAGCATCACTGGTGGATAAATGGCTAACATGGTCGGACAGGTATTGGAAAGTCATAAGATCACTTTTCATGAGGATGAGCTGCCACCTGAAGGGTTGGGTCACAAGAAGGCACTGCACATCACCGTGCAATGCGAAGACTATTTTATCACCAGAATCCTGATGTCAAGTCTCAACATATGCCTACTGGTAACACTCAAGAAGTTGGATAAGGGACTGCATGAGATAAAGGATGGATCTATCAATGTGAAAGCTTTCGACGGCTCCCATAGGTCCACCATTGGGGAGATTAGTCTGTGTTTGCAAATGGGGCCAAGTTAGTTTGATATTGATTTCCAAGTGATAGACGTACCAGCATCTTACAATCTACTGTTGGGACGGTCGTGGATTCATGCTGCTGGGCCCGTAGCATCAACACAACATCAATCGGTAAAATTTGAATGGAATCACCAGGAGGTGATCATTCACGGCGACGGTAGCAACCCTATATATAGTCGCCAGACCATTCCGTCAATTGAGGGAAGAAGTAAGCTAGGAGGAGAGACTTACCATCACATCGAACGGGTAAATGTTGTTGACAAAGAAAAATGGTAGGATAACAAGATCGAGAGTATACTGAATTGGAGTGGGTACAAACCTAGCAAGGGGCTCGGCAAGAACCTCCAAGGAATCACTAAGCCCATAAAACTCAAGAAACATGGCACCACTTTCGGTCTGGGATATGAGTACACCTGGGAGGAATTCAACAATTGGTCGCCACCATAGTGCGATCCTTACTATCCACTGGAGCAACCGATACCACATCTGGGGCAAACTTTCCAACCGACCGATGTTATCTATGGGTTAGAAGAAGAAGAAGCACTCGTACCAGCGAAGAACTTGTTCCTGGAAGACAATGACATGGACTGTTGTGTTATTCTCGAGGAGGAGGGGGAGGAAGGCCCTTCCATATAGGCCATAAGCAAAGGAGCACGCCTCAATAACTGGACCATCAGGACAACCAGGGCCCGACGAGCCTCGGGGTAGCAAGGCTAAAATAAGCATCATGCACTATTTTATTTTACTAATGATTTTCTTTTCGCATTTTAATTCCCGCAATAAGATCTCCAATGTTCCAAAACAGTTATGCAATTTCTAAAAGCATTTTGACTTTTCCTATGAATCAACACTCATTATTACTTTTCTCTCATTACTTTACTTATACATCATTACTATTACTTATCTTGATGACCGATGATTGTGGCATGCAATGAGACAACGCAACCGGACATAGATTCAGAGGAAGATGACATACCAGAAGAAATTGTTAAGGAAGTTGAGAATTTTGAGAATAGACCTAAGTCCAACCTGGACGAGACTGAGATTGTTAACTTGAGAGATGCAGAAAAAATAAAAGAAACACGAATCAGCGTCCCTATTTATATGCTAGGTTTCCTAGTTTGTTTGACCTTCGACTTGTGACTGATTTTAAACTTTTCCTTTGTGAAATTCTGATTTCACTCGCCTGTTAAGGTTAATTGATTTTCTTTTCCTGTTTTGCCTTGCTGAATTCTTTCCAAAATTAGTATATTGCTATACCTAGACTCGATTGCTTGGTTAATGTTTTACTATTTCTTTTATGGCAACTGTCAGCCTGCTGACAAATTTATTTCTTTCCTTATTTTGAACTTGTCAATACCCGTTAGGCAAGTGATCCCTTAATTTAAGGCAATCACTTGTATAATTGATTCCAATCATGATTGTTTCCATTTTTGTAGCTTATTACCTCTCTCTTACTAGCTTTCAAAAAACTATAAATACCCTGTACTTCTTTTATTTCAAACACACAAACATAAGGCATAACACTTGAGTTCAATCACACACTACACTAAACCTCTCTCTCTTCTCTGCTACTATTGTATTGCTGCCTTACCTAGCCGGCTGAAAGCCAAGGCTAGACTGTGGGAAACTTGCTTATTTTCTGCATTTGCATTTCTTACTAGTATGTTCTAATTAAGTTTCTGCACCAACAACAACATGCTTATCTACTGTTTCTTGCATCCTTGCATGTCTACTGTTTGTATTTAATTCAGTACCATTATTAAGCATGCTTTAATCTTCCCTTTTCTGATTCTGAATTAATGTTTTGCCATTACTTGTTATGACTTGTGAATTCTGAATCCCCGCCCCAATGTGTTTAATACTTGTGGTTGGTTTGGGGCATGACAACATTGGAAATTGTTGTGCATGACCCAAACTTCATCCTACTAGGATCATAACCTCCATGTTTCTCTTATATGTTGTGTGTTCTGGTTGATTTACAGGTATGTCAGCACTTCCTATTGTTGTACATGCCCAAAGTTAACCCATGCCTAAGTGTATAGGCTTCGTGCAATGGATTCCCCATCCCCTGCCCTCTTTGTGTGAAGTTATTGACTCCCTGAATGTTAATGGCTGTCTCTCATCACCCTTTCCCTCTCATTTATTCCCTCAGCTCTTAAAACTTGTTTATGCACTTTCACTCTATTCTTAGACTTAAGTTCTCCCCCCCCCCCTCATGTGAGCCTTGCCTTGGGACCCATGAGCTCCCTCTGAACTTGGGCACATGAGGGCTGGCATTTGCACACTGTACTCATCCCTATTCTTGTTATGTAACTTGGGTGTGAGCACTGCCTAGGGTCCTATTGAGACCCTTAGGGAACTCTAACACACTTAAGTCTGAGAAAGGCTTTGGATCAATGGCATTTTGAGTTGGTTTATCTCATAACTCAGAAAGGAAGTCAAGAATCAGGCTACCTCTGGTTGTAAATTTTCTTTGTACTTTTCTAATGTAATTCAGTATTCCTGGTTTGTAATAATTTGTAATGAACATTTGGTGCTGGCTAGTGAAAAGGGGTTGGGTAATTATGCATGCTCAAGGGTAGAAAACATGCCTATAGGTCTGCTTTTAATTCTGCATATGCATATCACGTTTAGAAACCATGTTTATAGGACTTACCTGTTCAACTTCACATCTAGATAACCTGCCTATAGGAATCATCTAAAATTCTGCATGTTTGTCACCGTTTAGATATCATGTTTTTAGGTCCCAATTGGTTATAACCCAGCAGCATGTTGATGTAAGCACAGGATTTTTGCCCTATGAAAGAATTACTCCCAAAAAATGCAAAATAAAATGATTTTCCTTGGTGTGCAATTTTGAGAATTTTTGTGATATTTTTGGATAATTATTTGTATTTGTCTATGCATGTTTATTTGTTAAATTAATAAAAAATACAAAAATATGTCGCATTTTGCATGTAGGATTTAAGTCTACAATTGTTAGTAATTAAGTTTGTTTTACAAAAATTGAAAATTACAAAAATAGGCATCTTTTGCATTTTTAGCATTTAATGTTCAAATGTACAATTTTATGCTTAATTATTTCTTAATTGTGCGTTAATTGTTATTGGGAGTTAATTTGCACTTTTATAACTTAATAATAATTTAAGGATTTTTAGAATTTAGTTTTAGAAAAATAAAAGAAGAAAAGAGAGTAAAAATATAAAGAAAATCGAAATTGGGCTCTTCTTCAAATTCAAGCCACAAGCCCAAAAGATACCCAACCTTCCCTACGACCCGGTCCATTTCAAACCAGGTCGACCCAGTCCATAACCCAAATACCCAACACTCCTCCTAATCTTCATTTCCTAAACCTAAAACTAAATGATCTGCGCCCCTCTCTCTTCTTTTCTTCTTCTAAAAAAACTCCCAAAAACCCATCCATGGCTGCCCCTTCACAACAGCTCCATTACCACCTGCTTCACTCCTTCTTCTTCTGCTGAAACACCAGCAGCTCCCCGTCGACCTCCCTCCAGATCTATACTAACCAGCGACCCCATTTCCTCTTGAGTCCAAATAGACCCTGTCACTGCTGCTTCATCTTCTTCGTCTCCGTCAAGCTCCCATGGCTGCTGCGTTGCTGTGTCTTCTGCTACGTCCAAACGGAACCCATTCTGCTACTTCTTCGATGAACAACGACCAGCCACAAACGACTACTGCCACTATTTCGTCCGCCATGAACGACGTAAGCTCCAAGCTCGATTGTGTGTCGTCCAAACATCTGCTTCTACTTCTGCAGACCACGCTTCTGCGACGACCAAGTAGACCACGCTTCTGCTTCTACTTCATCTTCTTCGTCTCCGTCGAACTCGAGCCTGAGCTCCCATGGCTGCTGCGTTGTTGCGTCTCCTGCTACGTCCAAACGCACCCTGATGTTGCTGTCTCGTCGTCTTTGTTGCTGCCTCCAGCTGCCTCGACTACTTCTGCTTTACCTCACATGAACCAGTCCGGCAACCCCCCATTAAATCCGGTGACCTTCGCTTTGTCTCGAAACAGCCTGCCTCGTCGACCTCCTCCAAACCAAGCTGCTTCTACTGCATCCAGCCTCCTCGAGCAGTTGGTTCTAAACCAAACCCCATCGCTTCTGCTGTATTGCTGCTTCTTCGTCAAGTATTTGATTCAAAACAAACCCCGTTCCTGCTCGCCAATATATTTGCCGGGCAAATTCGAGTTATGTTGGTTTCAAGGTTTTCGGGCAGATTTGTTTTTCATCCAAGTTCTTCGTAGTTTCGATCCGGTTAGTGGGTTTGAGTTTCACTTTTGTCCGTATTTTGTTTTGATATTCTCTAATCTAAAATCGGTAAATGTTTGATTTTTGTTTTGTTCGTGTTCATTGTTTTGTTAATTTTTCAGTTTGTTCATGTGAAATTGTTAGTTTAATGTCGTTAGATTCAAATTGAAATTTAATTAATTATTTCTTCAGTTTGTTTCATGTGTTGTTATGTATTTTTTTCCAGAAATTGTTAGTGTTGGTAAAATCATTTGAATCTATCATGTTTGTTGTTTAAAATAGATTTAATTCATGTTCATTTTTGTTTGAAGTCGTTTGTAACCCCAGTGATTTAATGTGAGTTTAGGTTTTGGTTTTTGACTTGTTGCTTTAGTTTGAATCATGTATTTTGTTGTTGATATTGTTGTCTCTTTGCTCATTCATTTTTGGTCTAAGTTAACCAGGATTGGTTCCCAATATGGTTAACTTATTCGCATTAATTTGAAGCGGTATGATTCAATCTGTGTTCATGAGATTTGTTGTTGAAATTGTTTAGAAATTGGTCATATTTGCTGTATTCTGGTTGAAATTGATTAGGTGGATTGGTTATAGCTGATGGGGTAGTTTGGTAAATTGCAATACGTTTAGGGGTAAATTGGTAATTTCAGTAAGGTCGGAGGGGTATTTTCAGAATTGAACATTTGATATAATTGTTTAATATAATGGGGGACAAGACATAAATTAGTGGGGGAATAATGTAATTCTTTATGTTAAGTATGGGGGACAAGATGTAATGGGGTGGGAATAATATAATTGTTTAATATAATGGGGGACAAGACATAATGTAGTGGGGTGGGAATAATGTAATTATTTATGTAAGCATGGGAGACAAGAGTTTAAAGTAAAGAAAATATTAAGTAGTGGGGAAAAGCATGCAATTGGGGGGAATATTTCGGGTTGGGGATTCAAGACAAGAGTCTTGTTACATATAGAGTCATTTGACACATTTTAGGAAAAAGCTTTAAGACTTGAGAAAAAAAGACTTGAATAAAAGACTTAAGGCTTTTGGGACTGGAGAGTTGGACTTGAACATTAGACTTGAACTTGAAAGACTTACTTAGGGAGAGAGGAATACATTCTGAAAATCTGAAGAGAGTGTGATAGAGTTCAAAAAGAGAAAACAAAAACAAAGTGAGAAACGAGTTTAGTTTCGGGTTTTAATACATGCGTGGGTTGTTGCTGTTTAGTTTGTTTACATACTTTTGGGTTTGTTCTATTGAGTTGTTCGGTTTTCTTCAAAGTTTTCTGGGCCTTGAATCTGGGTCGAATTGCTGCTGGGTTGCTGTTGTTGCTGTGTATTTACACTACTGCTGCTTCTACTGATCTTCATCTTCTTTCCTTGCTTTCCAAATACCAGGTACACAAACTGATACACTGGTTCATCTTGTAAGCCACTCGAAGCATGAATGCAAAAAATGAGAAAGATTTGAAGTTGTAATTTAATGTAGTCTTTTCTTTCTTTTACTGTCTGTATGTAGAATGTTCTATGTGTTGCCATGTAAACTCTTTAAACAACTCACTTTCGAAACTTAACTATAATAACTCGAAAGTATGTAAATAAAGTAGGACCTTATCTTCATTTATTTTAGAAAACGAAAAATAGAAAATATAGTCATACTAAGATTATCCTTTTAAAAATGATGAGATGAGCCTCGCCAAATAAAAAATGCAAATTGCGGGGCCCTCAATAATTGGTCATAATAAATACTTAGAATTTGGGATGGACTGTTTAGTGAATTTCACTGCCTTCCCCAAAGACAATAACGCGTTAGACTCTTTAGGCGCGCATTTTAATAATCTTACCTTCTTAAACTCGGGTGTGCATTTCATGCGACCCAAATCCAAATCCCAAAACAACAACAACAACAACAACAACAACAACAACAACAACAACCCAATATAATCCCACTTAGTGGGGTTTGGGGAGGGTAGTGTGTACGCAGATCTTACCCCTACCCTAGGGTAGAGAGACTCCAAATCCAAATCCCAAAACATTGAATAAAAATGTGTTCCAGATTGCGGGTGCATTTCATGTGACGCAATCCAAAGATATATTTTTAAACGATGTTCACATTCTTTTAAAATATAATAACAAAAGTGGTAAAGAGTTAAAACTTGCACATGAGCGCATAATTGTATAAAATCAGATAAACAAGTCGAATATGACAGTTGAGCAACCGTGCTAGAACTACGGAACTCGGGACTGCCTAACACCTTCTCCCGGGTTAACAGAATTCCTTATCCGGATTTCTGGTTCGCGGACTGTAATACAGAGTCTTTATTTTCCTCGATTCGGGATTAAATTGGTGACTTGGGACACCCTAAATCTCCCAAGTGGCGACTCTGAAATAAATAAACAAATCTCGTTTCGATTGTCCTTTAATTGGAAAAAACTCCTTCACCCCTCGCGGGGCGGAAAAAGGAGGTGTGACAGTTCTGGCGACTCTGCTGGGGATTTGACCCAGAACCACTGGTTCAGGGTTAGAAATTCGAGCTTATATAAATTGTTATATTTGGTTTTATCTGATTTTGTTACATGTTTTGGCTCAATGTGCTAATTGGTTGCCTTTTACCGCTTTGACATTATGTGAACTGTATATAAACTGTGCCGAAACCCATCTTCTCTCTGAGTCTTCTGAATCATGAAGAAGGGTGTACTTCGTACGACTTCTTTTCTGTATAGTGTCAAATCCCAATTTAGAACGAGGTTCGGACAAGTTGCTAAGCCGGTGAAGCTTCTGTATTCCCGGTACGCTGCCCCCCCTCGGCTCGAGCTGTCTGCTCGGGTAAGCCAGGTCTAGAACAAACACCCAGGTTTGAACCTAGTATAACAAAGCCACATGCCGGATCCCTAGTAGGAACGCTTATCTGTATCATGTGCATTTTTGACTTAGGGGACTCAACACAGGGGTTGGGTCCGTCTAGGACTAGCAACCTGAAATGAAAAGACCATCCTGCTGCATTCTGTGTGCTTTATGCATTTACTTGTTTCAGACTTGCATGCTGACCGGCTTCGAAAAATCGGGAATATTGGAAAATTGCGAAAAAGAGGGAAGTAACTGTGTACAGAGTTAATTGCCTATTTTTTTTTAAAAAGAAAAAAGAAAAACCCCAATGCCCCAAATACTGGCAAAATTCTGCCAAAATTTTGGAAAAAAGGAAAAAAAGGAAAAATATATTTTTTATATAGTTTTTTCACTCAAAAAACCAAAAGAAAAAATAGAAAAGAGTCTCTTATTTTTAGGTTGAAGAATAGGTTAGTCATTTTGTTGAAACGAAAAAAAAATCTTCACTTTGTCTTGTTTTCAAAATGAAAAAAAAAGAAGGAAAAGAAAAATAGTTTGTCTTGCCATGAAAAGTGAAAATGTAAAAAGAATCTTGTTTTTAAAATAGTTTTTTATTTATTTATTTGTTTATAAAAGTGCCAAAAATGAATAAAAAGAGTCTTGCGTTGAACGTAGTTTTATTATTTGTTGCAATATATATATATATAAATCCAAAAAGTATTTTTCTTTATTTCCTTTCTAAAAAAGTTTTTTTTTGACCCCCAATTTTCAAGAAAAAATCCAAAAATATTTTCCATTATTGATGTCTTTAGAAAGTCTTTTAATTGTTTTTTAAAAAAAAAAATATTTTCTTTTAATTTCTTCCAAAAAATCCGAAATTATTTTCATTCTTCTTTCAAAATTGAAAAGAAAAGTCAAAATTCAAAAATATTTTTTAGAAGCATTTCTTTCATTGAAAATAAAATTCCAAAAAATATTTTCTTTCTTCTTTAGAAATCCTTCTTTGAAAAATGCTTCATTTCTTCTTTATAAGTCTTTCCTTCAAAAATAAATAAAAATAATAAATAATAATAATAATAATAATAAAAAGTTAGTTTATTTACTTTATTCATGATGTCCCGAACTACGCGGGCTTGATTCTCACCGGATGTGAGATACGTAGGCAACCCTCATCGGGTCCAACCTCCCCTTTTGCTAAAATAGCCAAAACAAACAAATAAATAAAAACATGTCAAAATTTTAATTTTTGTCATAAAGAAGTCAGGTGACGCTGTTTTGTCAAAACATAGCCGAATGTTCCCGAAACGGACGCCGGAAGGCTGACTTTGCATAAACAGCCACCTGTGGGTCATTGTTTTAGATTTGGTCCAGTTGACCCACACAGCCTTAAAAATCTTCGTCGCTGAGGCGCTGAAGGGCCGTGTTTGCAACACCAGGTTTTTATTGTAATTTGAAAAAAAAAACAAAGAGTCAGCGGTCAGGTGAATACCGTTTGGATTTTTAGTCAAAAATAAGCCGAGCCAGCTTCGGCCGCGTCTTAAACCGTTCTTGCCGAAATAGTCTTAGAGTATCTTTCAGTTGTCGAAAGGCTATTTTCGTAAAAGAACGGACAAGTTTGTAAAGTGTCATAAAATAATCCTCCCCGGCCTCAAAATTCATGTGAAAGGGGCCACATTTGCAAAAATAACCATTTGGTTGCATTTGTCAAACGGGGAAAGGAACTGGCCGTTTGTTTTTGAGTTTGTAATTCTTTGATTATAGTATGCAAGTTATTTGATTTTCGAGGCCGTTTGTTGTCTTTTGTCAAAGTCTGCTAGTATGGTCAGTTTTTTAAACTTTTGTAGTCAAGTTTGTTTTAATATGAAAATTGAAAATTCCAGAAAGAAAAAATGTGTTTTATTATTATTTATCTTTTATTGGTCCGAACTACGCAAGGTCTGATTCATGCGGGGTCATGATACGTAGGCAATCTCCATAAGATTCGACCACAACAAAAAAAATAAAAAAAATGGAAAAATCGAAGAAAAAAAGAGAAAAAAAAGGAAAAAAAATGTTGTTAATAATGAGGACCGACTGAGTCCATCCTAACCTGTTTTGTTTTGAATCACAAAGAAAGTTAAGGTGGTTGGTTTGTGGTAAGCCGGAAATATAAGATCCAGAAGCGCACATTGCGGGGATCAGGCCTGATGACAGAAGCACTGGTTGATGACATTGAAGTTGACTAAGGTTGATGACATTGAAGTTGGAAATGGTCTGGGCAATACTGATGCGAGGCTCAGTGGCTAAGATGCCAGTTTTGACAAAGTGGAAGGACGCTTCGTTCCTTGGTTAGCAAGAGAGAAGTTTTTGGTGGCTTATTTTGTTGTCATTTCTGTTCTCCGGATTATTAGTGTTGTAATTCGGATATTGTCTTGAGTCAAACTTTCTTATCTTTTCATTTTGTCATAGCGGTTTGTTTAAGTTTGTCCAGGTTGTTTTAGGATTTTATTCTGGTTTGTTTTTGTTTGTTTTGTTATTCAAACCATTTCACCGGTAGTCTAATGCAAAATCCGGCCTTTTATTATTTCCAGTCATCTCTTTGTTTAGTCCTTTTATCATTTTTGTTCAGCGCCGATTCTAGTGACATGACATGCGCACACAGTTTGGGCCTAATCTTAAAAGTTGATCATAAAACCCTGGAAAGGTGATCAGAACATTTAAAGGAAATAAGGACGTTTTGAGATTATTCGGATCTCAAGTCATGTGGAACTAGGGCAAGTAAAACACAAAGAATACCGTTAAAAGCAGGATTCGCCAAATTGACATAAGGGTCAAGAGTGAGAGTGTTGCCCAACGGTTCTTTAGAGATGACAAATGAAAAAGCAAATATGTATAATTGTCAAGTCCAGCACCATCAGAAGAGGCTACAAATCTTTGTTTAATTGTGTTGTTTGTGCTTGGCATGTTTTGAAGACTGGAATGACGAAGGCAATTTATTCTGCTATCTAAACACTGTACCCTTTGTTCCCCCTTTTTGAGCCACATTTGATTCTTTCATACCCCTCTTTTGGAATCAATAACAAGGAAAAAAAAAGAGAAAAAGGAAAAAATATATAAAAAAGGAAATTAAGTGTGAACTACGTTTGACCTGATTCCTCAAAGAGGATACGTAGGCGCCTCACGGCTCGGTCATAGGGTGCATAATGTGCATAATGTGCATAGTATGCATAATGTAACATAGTATAACAAAAATAAAAAATCCCCAAGCTAGAAACTGGGGTAAGAGTTGCACTTGTTGTAAGCAAATATGGTTCCAAAGGTTGTCATTTTGAACCCCAAGTTTATTTTGTTTTTGAGCCTTTAATACCCTTTCTTTCTAAGCCTATCCAAAATCCCACATTACGGTCCAAAGAAAGACCTTCTGATCAGTCTGCAAAAGATGTCAAGTCAGACAAATGAGAGTCTTATCGGTGAATATAACACTCTGTTCCACAGCAGAAGGGACTCTAATCCCCAGCAGAGAGAATCATACCGGCAACACTCCAAATCCCCAGCTGGAAAGTGATACAAATGAGAGAGTCTTATCGGTGAAAATCTTCACGGACACCATAAGGCGATGAAAACTGAGAAAAAAAAACAAAAATGAGAGAGGCTTGATAGTGAAAACCCTTCAGGCACTACAAGTCGAATAAGATTGAGAATCAGATGGGGAATCGCCAAATGAAGTTCTTGAAAGACGATTGACGGTAGAGGATAGGCCACATGCGCATGTCATGACCATTAGAGTCGGTATCTGCGTTTGATAGGTTTTTATTTATAGTTTCTCTTGTTAAAGAGTCATCTTTTTCCTTTGTCTTTTATTCGGTTCCCTTTTTGTTTATCTTTCTCCTTTCATAGAAAATTCCCCAGTAGAGTCTGTTTGGTCAGAACAAGTGAGAAATGACTTCAAAATCTGCCATCAGCTTTCCAATTAGGCAAGACCAGATCTGATTAGAAGATCCAAATGGTCTAAGTCAGAAAGGAACAAGCGTGAGGCCAGTGTCAACAAAGATATCCCCAGCAAAAGGAAATTGACAAAAGGATTGACGAATGTCAAAAGGGATATCCTTGCCGAAATCAAAGGTTATAAACCTCAAGGCCAAGGCCTGGGGACAAATAGAGCAATGGGCATGATTTGGGAAATTCATACGAAAATAAAAGGTCGGGAAAATGACAGTTTCCGAACTATGCTACAAAAGAAGAGGGATATCCCCAGCAGAAAGGGATCATTCCCAGCAAATAATATCATCCCCAATAAGTTTTTTGGAACGCAGAGCAGGGAAGGAGAAAGGGAAAAGCCATCCCCAGTAGGAGTATCACAACCAACCGCCACAGTCGAATCTTAAAAAGAAATGGCATTGATGGCGGAAAGGCATGCCATAAGGGAGATTGTCAAACTAGGGCAGAAAATTTTCCTTTCATTTAGAAAATTTTCTGGAAGTCAGATACCCAATCGGGGAATTATAAAGATAACACCAGTCTCAAGGGAAGTGGTCTTTGAACCAGTTTTACCCCCAGCATAACAAGTTTTAATAAAGGAAGTTGTTCCCCAGCGGACAGAACAAAAGGATGAAACTTGTGCTCGGAAAAAGCAAAAGGCCAGTATCATTCCCAGCAGCCTTCAGAAGAGTGAAGCACTAGTTTTGAAGGAATCAAAATCTCCCAGCAGTGTTATCCTCAACAGCATTATTCCCGGCTGATAACATTTTATCCCCAGCAATGTTGAGAGAGAAAAGTTTTGAAGGAAGTAGCTTTGGAGAAAAGGGGAAGAAAGAAGACTCCCCAATAATATTATTTCCCAACAGGTAAGTAAATAATTCCCCAGCAGTGTTATCCCCGGCAGTTGCGAGGGAAGACAACACAAGTTTTTAAGGAAATGGTTCACGCATAGGAGACGCACTTCCTAAGTTTAGTTTTACCAATAGGAGACGCACTTCCTAAGTTTAGTTTTACCAATAGGAGATGCACTTCCTAAGTTTAATTTCATGCATAGGAGACGCACTTCCTAAATTAAAATTTCATGCATAGGAGACGCACTTCCTAAATTAAGTTTGTAGGAGACGCACTTCCTAGTTTGAATCATTGAAGTTTCACCCCTAGGAGATGCACTTCCTTGTCTGGTTCATTTTAAGTTCATTTGTAGGAGACGCGTTTCCTAGTATGAATCATTTAAGTTTCACCCCTAGGAGACGCACTTCCTAGTCTGATTCATTTAAGTTCATTCGTAGGAGACGCACTTCCTAGTTTGAATCATTGAAGTTCCACCCCTAGGAGACGCACTTCCTAGGCTGGGTCTTTCAGGTTATATTTTGCTTTAGGAGACGCACTTCCTGATTTTGGTTCATACAAGTTTTACTCGTAGGAGACGCACATCCTAGTTGGGTTCATCCGCCCTCGAATAGGATATTTTGGGTTCATCTGCCCTCGAATAGGATATTTTGGGTTCATCCGCCCTCGAATAGGATATTTTGGGTTCATCCACCCTCAAAATAGGATATTTTGGGTTCATCCGCCCTCGAATAGGATATTTTGTGTTCATCCACCCTCAAAATAGGATATTTTGGGTTCATCCGCCCTCGAATAGGATATTTTGGGTTCATCCGCCCTCGAATAGAATATTTTGGGTTCATCCGCCCTCGAATTGGATATTTTGGGTTCATCCTCCCTCGAATAGGATATTTTGGGTTCATCCACCCTCAAAATAGGATATTTTGGGTTCATCCACCCTCAAAATAGGATATTTTGGGTTCTTGAAATCAGGAGCCCACCTGAAGAGAGGAAAGACATTTTATTTTTCAAAGTTGTTGAAGTCAGGAGCCCGCCTGAAGAGAGGAAAGGCGTTTCATTTTTAAAAGTTGTTGAAATCTCGCCAGCCTAAAGAAAGGAATGGCATTATATTTTCAAAGTTGTTGAAGTCAGGAGCCCGCCTGAAAAGAGGAAAGGCGTTTCATTTTTAAAAGTTGTTGAAATCTCGCCAGCCTAAAGAAAGGAATGATATTTTATTTTCAAAGTTGTTGAAGTCAGGAGCCCGCCTGAAGAGAGGAAAGGTGTTTTATTTTAAAAAGTTGTTTAAATCTCGCCAACCTAAAGAAAGGAATGACATTTTATTTTCAAAGTTGTTGTTGAAGTCAGGAGCCCGCCTGAAGAGAGGAAAGGCGTTTTATTTTTAAAGTTGTTTAAATCTCGCCAACCTAAAGGAAGGAATGGCACTTTATTTTCAAAGTTTGTTGAAATCAGGAGCCCGCCTGAAGAGAGGAAAGACGTTTATTTTTCAAAGTTGTTGAAGTCAGGAGCCCGCCTGAAGAGAGGAAAGGCGTTTTATTTTAAAAGTTGTTGAAATCTCGCCAGCCTAAAGAAAGGAATGGCATTTTATTTTTAAAGATTTTGAAGTCAGGAGCCCTCCTGAAGAGAGGAAAGACGTTTTATTCTTAAAAAAGGTTGTTGAAATCTCGCCAGCCTAAAGAAAGGAATGACATTTTATTTTCAAAGTTGTTGTTGAAGTGAGGAGCTCGCCTGAAGAGAGGAAAGGAGTTTTTATTTTTAAAAGTTGTTGAAATCTCGCCAGCCTAAAGAAAGGAATGACATTTTATTTTCAGAGTTGTTTGTTGAAGTCAGGAGCCTGCCTGAAGATAGGAAAGACATTTTATTTTTCAAAGTTGTTTGTTGAAGTCAGGAGCCCGCCTGAAGAGAGGAAAGGCGTTTTATTTTTCAAAGTTGCTGTTGAAGTCAGGCGCCCACCTGTATAACGAGAGGAATACTTTTCAGTCTTTACATTTCATGTCTCAGGCGTCCACCTACATAACGAGAGGAATAGTTTTCAGTTTTTTTCATTTCATGTCTCAGGCGCCCACCTACATAACGAGAGGAATACTTTTCAGTATTTACATTTCATGTCTGAGGCGCCCACCTACATAACGAGAGGAATACTTTTCAGTTTTTTTTTTTCATTTCATGTCTTAGGCGCCCACCTGTATAACGAGAGGAATACTTTTCATTCTTTACATTTCATTCAGGCGCCCACCTGTATAACGAGAGGAATACTTTTCAGTATTATATTGCAGATCATGAAATCAGTAACCCACCGGAAGGTAGAAGGTTACAACAGGAATCCCCAGCAGGAAACAATAAAAATCCCCAGCACCGAGAAGCAGAAGGTTGCAACAAGAGGTCCCAGCACAAATTCTAGCGCCTGAGTAAAAAGGAAGAAAGGACGCGCCTTGAAAGAAACGGCTTGTGAACATTAAATTATGCCCAGCATAACAAACCTGATGAAGAAAGCCGTATCCCCAGAGGAACCGCCGAAAAGCTTAATGAAGGAAGCCATATCCCCAGTGGACCAAAACAAATGATGAAAACTGGTATTCAGAAAGGCAAAAGGCCAGTGTCATCCCCAAATTCACCGAAGAAAAGCACCGGAAGAAACACAAACCGACAAGAAAGCAAGGCAACAAGAACAAGTTGAAGATAATTGAGATCTTATGATCCGTAGTCTAGCCTAGCTTCTTGTTTTCTTTTAAGCACGGTGTAACAAGGAGATCGGTAAGTAGTGGTAATAGCATGCAACAACAGTAACATTGCAGTCCCACGGTAGTTCCAGCTACTAAAACTTCCCAAACTACATTAACCTGATTCCCCTTTAGCCAGGGATATGTAGTAAACCTTTGAAGCAAAGATTCGGTTAAATCTTTTTCAAAAAAAATACTTCACACGGAATACTCGGATGGGCAAAAATCGCTCACTTTATCTTTGCACGAAAACCCTTCGTGTCTTCGAGCAAAGAGGGGCAGCTGTAAGCACGGGATTTTTTCCCTATGAAAGAATTACTCCCAAAAAATACAAAATAAAATGATTTTCTTTGGTGTGCAATTTTGAGAATTTTTGTGATATTTTTGGATAATTATTTGTATTTGTCTGTGCATGTTTATTTGTTAAATTAATAAAAAATACAAAAATATGTCGCATTTGCATGTAGGATTTAAGTCTACAATTGTTAGTGATTAAGTTTGTTTTACAAAAATTGAAAATTACAAAAATAGGCATCTTTTGCATTTTTAGCATTTAATGTCCAAATGTACAATTTTATGCTTAATTATTACTTAATTGTGCGTTAATTGTTATTGGGAGTTAATTTGCGCTTTTATAACTTAATAATAATTTAAGGATTTTTAGAATTTAGTTTTAGAAAAATAAAAGAAGAAAATAGAGTAAAAAATATAAAGAAAATCGGAATTGGGTTCTTCTTCAAATTCAAGCCACAAGCCCAAAAATACCCAACCTTCCCTATGACCCGGTCCATTTCAAACCAGGTCGACCCAGTCCATAACCCAAATACCCAACACTCCTCCTAATCTTCATTTCCTAAACCTAAAACTAAATGATCCGCCCCCTCTCTATTCTTTTCTTCTTCTCCAAAAACTCCCAAAAACCCATCCATGGCTGCCCCTTCACAACAGCCCCATGACCACCTGCTTCACTCCTTCTTCTTCTGCTGAAACACTAGCAGCTCTCTGTCGTCCTCCCTCCAGATCCATACTAACCAGCGACCCCATTTCCTCTTGAGTCCAAATAGACCCTGTCACTGCTGTTTCATCTTCTTCTTCTCCATCAAGCTCCCATGGCTGCTGCGTTGTTGTGTCTTCTGCTACGTCCAAACGGAACCCATTCTACTACTTCTTCAATGAACAACGACCAGCCACAAACGACCACTGCCACTATTTCGTCCGCCTTGAACGACGTAAGCTCCAAGCTCGATTGTGTGTCGTCCAAACATCTGCTTCTGCTTCTGCAGACCACGCTTCTGCGACGACCAAGCAGACCACGCTTCTGCTTCTGCTTCATCTTCTTCGTCTCCGTCGAACTAGAGCCCGAGCTCCCATGGCTGCTGCGTTGTTGTGTCTCCTGCTACGTCCAAACGCACCGTGATGTTGTTGTCTAGTCGTCTTTGTTGTTGCCTCGACTACTTCTGCTTTACCTCACATGAACCAGTCCGGCAACCCCCCATTAAATCCGGTGACCTTCGCTTTGTCTCGAAACAGCCTGCCTCGTCGACCTCCTCCAAACCAAGCTGCTTCTACTACATCCAGCCTCCTCGAGCAGTTGGTTCTAAACTAAACCCCATCGCTTCTACTGTATTGCTGCTGCTTCGTCAAGTATTTGATTCAAAACAAACCCCGTTCCTGCTCGCCAATATATTTGCCGGGCAAATTCGAGTAATGTTGGTTTCAAGGTTTTCGGGCAGATTTGTTTTTCATCCAAGTTCTTCGTAGTTTCGATCCGGTTAGTGGGTTTGAGTTTCACTTTTGTCCGTATTTTGTTTTGATATTCTCTAATCTAAAATTGGTAAATGTTTGATTTTTGTTTTGTTCGTGTTCATTGTTTTGTTAATTTTTCAGTTTGTTCATGTGAAATTGTTAGTTTAATGTCGTTAGATTCAAATTGAAATTTAATTAATTATTTCTTCAGTTTGTTTCATGTGTTGTTATGTATTTTTTTCCAGAAATTGTTAGTGTTGGTTAAATCATTTGAATCCATCATGTTTGTTGTTTAAAATAGATTTAATTCATGTTCATTTTTGTTTGAAGTTCATTTGTAACCCCAGTGATTTAATGTGAGTTTAGGTTTTGGTTTTTGACTTGTTGCTTTAGTTTGAATAATGTATTTTGTTGTTGATATTGTTGTCTCTTTGCTCATTCATTTTTGGTCTAAGTTAACCAGGATTGGTTCCCAATATGGTTAACTTATTCGCATTAATTTGAAGCGGTATGATTCAATCTGTGTTCATGAGATTTGTTGTTGAAATTGTTTAGAAATTGGTCATATTTGCTGTATTTTGGTTGAAATTGATTAGGTGGATTGGTTATAGCTGATGGGGTAGTTTGGTAAATTGCAATACGTTCAGGGGTAAATTGGTAATTTCAATAAGGTCGGAGGGGTATTTTCGGAATTGAACATTTGATATAATTGTTTAATATAATGGGGGACAAGACATAAATTAGTGGGGGAATAATGTAATTCTTTATGTTAAGCATGGGGGACAAGATGTAATGGGGTGAATTGATATAATTGTTTAATATAATGGGGGACAAGACATAATGTAGTGGGGTGGGAATAATGTAATTATTTATGTAAGCATGGGGGACAAGGGTTTAAAGTAAAGAAAACATTAAGTAGTGGGGAAAAGCATGCAATTGGGGGGAATATTTCGGGTTGGGGATTCAAGACAAGAGTCTTGTTACATATAAAGTCATTTGACACATTTTAGGAAAAAGCTTTAAGACTTGAGAAAAAAAGACTTGAATAAAAGACTTAAGGCTTTTGGGACTGGAGAGTTGGACTTGAACATTAGACTTGAACTTGAAAGACTTACTTAGGGAGAGAGGAATACATTCTGAAAATCTGAAGAGAGTGTGATAGAGTTCAAAAAGAGAAAACAAAAACAAAGTGAGAAACGAGTTTAGTTTCGGGTTTTAATACACGCGTGGGTTGTTGCTGTTTAGTTTGTTTACATACTTTTGGGTTTGTTCTATTGAGTTGTTTGGTTTTCTTCAAAGTTTTTTGGGCCTTGAATCTGGGTCGAATTGCTGCTGGGTTGTTGTTGTTGCTGTGTATTTACACTACTGCTGCTTCTACTGATCTTCATCTTCTTTCCTTGCTTTCCAAATACCAGGTACACAAACTGATACACTGGTTCATCTTGTAAGCCACTCGAAGCATGAAGACAAAAATGAGAAAGATTTGAAGTTGAAATTTAATGTAGTCTTTTCTTTCTTTTACTGTCGGTATGTAGAATGTTCTATGCGTTGCCATGTAAACTTTTTAAACAACTCACTTTCGAAACTTAACTATAATAACTCGAAAGTATGTAAATAAAGTAGGACCTTATCTTCATTTATTTTAGAAAACGAAAAATAGAAAATATAGTCATGCTAAGATTATCCTTTTAAAAATGATGAGACGAGCCTCGCCAAATAAAAAATGCAAATTGTGGGGCCCTCAATAATTGGTCATAATAAATACTTAGAATTTGGGATGGACTGTTTAGTGAATTTCACTGCCTTCCCCAAAGACAATAACGCGTTAGACTCTTTAGGCGCGCATTTTAATAATCTTACCTTCTTAAACTCGGGTGTGCATTTCATGCGACCCAAATCCAAATCCCAAAACATTGAATAAAAATGTGTTCCAGATTGCGGGTGCATTTCATGTGACGCAATCCAAAGACATATTTTAAAACGATGTTCACATTCTTTTAAAATATAATAACAAAAGCGGTAAAGAGTTAAAACTTGCACATGAGCTCATAATTGTATAAAATCAGATAAACAAGCCGAATATGACAGTTGAGCGACCGTGCTAGAACCATGGAACTCGGGAATGCCTAACACCTTCTCCCAGGTTAACAGAATTCCTTATCTGGATTTCTGGTTCGCGGACTGTAATACAGAGTCTTTCTTTTCCTCGATTCGGGATTAAATTGGTGACTTGGGACACCCGAAATCTCCCAAATGGCAACTCTGAAATAAATAAACAAATCCTGTTTCGATTGTCCTTTAATTAGAAAAAACTCCTTCACCCCTCGCGGGGCGGAAAAAAGAGGTGTGACAGCTGAAAATCATTAACACATAGAAATCATGCCTATAAGGATTCTTAAATAAATCTGATTCGTTCCATTCACATTCAATGTTAGATATCATGTTCATAGGGTTTAAATCAGCAATAGTAGATACCATCACCTGCAGAATCTGAAATTGGTCTATTTTAAAATCAGTCTATTCTGAAGTAGTTTTAAACAATCTAATTCCCTTACTTAACGAGGTTTAGCAAGCATGCCTATAGGGTTTCAAACAAATCATTTTTGAGTTATTACTGTTTCGCCGCATTTTGAATTAAATAGATATCATGCCTATAGGACCCCGTTTAAACACTTAGGCAAGCCTTAGAGTAATAACTGTACAACTGAATCCGTTTTGTTGATTGCTACAACCAGCAGGCAGGCCTGATTCGGACTTCTTATCTGAGTTATGTAATAAACTAATCTGCCTCAATAATTAACTTCCCTCGTCTTTATTACTTTAATCAGACCTAAAAAGTATGTGCAAGTCATGCTAGTTATGTGTTTTTGTTCAAGGAGGTGTATATGAGCCTTTATTTGTTTATATGTTTCGCCAACATGCAGTATGTGTTTTTTGTATGTCGCCTTAGATTTTTATCCTTTGAAACCAATTAGCCTAATATCCCTCCCCTTTAGGAATAGTAGTCCTAAGCCCCTCCGTGACTGATAGGAATGGGACGGGTAATAGCATGCAATAGTAATCGAGACCAATCCGTGCTTTAATACCTTTAACGGGGTGGGAAGGGTAGATATGGATATGATGACTACGTGCTAATGCCACGTGTAGCCCCTCATTGAGAAGTGTTTACCGAGCATTATGTGGGGTGACCCATATTAAATATAAACCTAGGAACCCCCCCTTTTTTTCCTTTATTTGCAAACTCCTTTTATAGCTCTTCTTTAACTATTCTTTTTTTTATGTGTTTAAATTTAAATCCCCTAATATTTGAGTCCATACTTGTCTATTTGCTATATTCACAATAACTGTTTGGCCGGGAACCACATTAGTGGATCCTGAGGGGTGCCTAACACCTTCCCCTCGGAATAATTTCAAACTCTTACCAATCTCTGGTTATCCAAACAAACTTAGATTTGATCTCCATTGGTGTCCTAATGCACCTTAACTCAATAGGTGGTGACTCTTCAAATGCAAAACCAGTTCCCAAAAGGAACGAGTTGTACCTCCAAATGTCATAAACCCGATTTCGCGAGAAAACATGGCGTGACAGGATGCCTCTATTAGCCTACTGTACCCAAGGTGCATAGAGACAAATTTGAACCCATAACCACTCCTCATGTTTTTATGGGCTATCCTTTTGGGACAAAGGGTTATAAAGTGTTAAGCCTTGCCACTAAGAAGATTCATGTCCTTAGAGATGTAGTATTCCATGAAAGTGTCTTTCCTTTCTCTTTAAAGTCTAAGAATGTCTCCCTATATAATAATCTCAAGCCAGTCTCTCTTCTTGTTTACTCTGAGAATGGCACTCCACACTCTAATGCTCAAAATACTACAAGTATCATATCTCCAGATGTGCCTCAATCCCCTGTATCCTCACCTGCTAGTGATACTACCATGCACACATCAAACATTCAGTCTTTTCACTATTCTCCTACCCCTGCAAATTTACATGAATTTCTCAATCCTCATTCATCAACATCTACCCAATAAGATTCACCTCTTTTAAAAAGAACCACTAGAACCCCTACATACCTTCAGGATTACATCTATACTCTACCTAACATATCACATCCTGATGTTCCTCAGGATCCATCTTCTTTGAGTGCACTCTTCTCCAATTACAGTTATATCACACCTGATGCACTATGCCCTGAAAGTCAGCACTTAGTGACAAATGTTTGTCATGATAGTAAGTCATCTTCATATGGAGAGGCAACACTCAGTCCTGCATGGCAAGCAGCCATGACACAGGAGTTTGAGGCTCTCTACGCAAATAACACTTGGGACTTAGTCCCTTTGCCAGGAAAGCAGGCAATAGGCTACAAATGGGTCTATAAAATTAAGCACAAAGCAGATGGTAGTATAGAGAGATTTAAGGCTAGATTAGTGGTAAAGGGGTATACCCAACAAGCAGGAATTGACTATACAAAAACCTTTTCCCCTGTTATCAAAATGACAACAATTAGAGTTTTGGTTACTATTGTTGTGAAGAAAGGCTGGGATATATTTCATATTGATGTAAATAATACATTCCTCCATGGTGACCTATATGAAGAAGTGTACATGAAGGTGCCACCAGGTCTCTTAATTGACCAGACCGGTCCATAAAAGGTGGTTTGCAAACTCAACAAATAATTGTATAGGCTGAAGCAAGCCAGTAGGCAATGGTATGCCAAGTTGACTGAAGCCCTATCATCAATGGGGTATAGACACTCTGAGAATGATTATCCACTCTTCTCCAAGAAGACTTCTTCTCACATCATTTTTGTAGCTGTCTATGTTGATGATGTTATCATCACTAGGACTGATTCAATGGAGATAGCCAATTTGAAATCATTCCCTGATAAGTAATTCAAAATTAAGGATCTGGGGAAACTCCATTACTTCTTGGTCCTAGAGGTTCTCAACAAATCAGATGGCGTTATCATATCATAAAGGAAGTTCACCCTAGATTTGCTGAAGGAATATGATTGTTTTGATTACAGCAGTTTGTCCTCTCCTCTTGACCCTGCTATGAAGTTAAAAGCTAATGAGGGCACTCTTCTTCCAAACCCTACATATTACAGAAAATTAGTGGGAAAGCTAAACTTTCTCACCAACACACGACTTTATATAGCCTACAGTGTATAGCTTCTCAGCCAGTTCATGCAAGCATCTAGAGATACACATTTGACAGCAGCATTTCATCTCCTCGGGTATCTCAAGACAGATCCCACACTTGGTATATTTTTTTTTCAAAAACACTGATTGCTCCATTAGTGCCTACTGTGACTCTGACTGGGCTTCATGCCCTGACTCTAGAAAGTCTGTCATTGGCTACATTGTTTTGGTTGGAGATAGTCCCATTAGTTGGAAATCAAAGAAGCAAGAAACTATTTCCTTATCCTCAACTGAGGCTGAGTACAGGTCCCTCAGGAAAGTGGTAGGAGAACTGGTATGGTTGAACAGGTTATTTGAAGAGTTTACTATTTCTCAGTCCAGTCCCATTACTGTATTTTGTGACATCCAATATGCTATCCAAATTGCTCACAATCCAGTTTTTCATGAACGGACAAAACACATTGAGGTTGATTGTCACTTTGTATGGAACAAACTTCAGGAAGGGTTGATTTCTCTCCACCATGTGGCCACCACTAACCAATTAGCTGACATCCTCACCAAGGCACTCACAGGGGTCAAACATCATGTTGTGCTTGGCAAGTTGGCTGTGAGATCCTCCCATCTAACTTGAGGGGGAGTATTGAGACATGTTTAGTTAGTTTTAGTTATTGTTAGATATTGGCTAGTTAGATACTATTATTAGCTCTTACTTAGCTAAGTTAATTGTATTAGCTTGTATTAGATGTCTTTTATTTTTTTCACGTGCACATACATATACAGGTTGTACAGTGAAAATGAGATGAGAGTCATTTTTCACATTTCCATTTCATCTGCTCTCCTACAAGATATTTTCTTCTCTTTTTTGGAATATTCCAGAACCTCCATTGAAGCTCTTGTATGAGCTTCATCTTAGCTCAAAGTAAGAATCTCAATAATCCTTGACACCAAAAAAATATGTACCGGAAAGAGTTTCCAGATCATAAAGTTTTGTGGATTCCTCAAGTGATTCTTGTTCATCTATTTCAAACGTAATAATTTGCAGATATCTCAATTTAACCATCTTCCAAACTGTAATGGGTAGTATCAAGCTTTTTCCTAAGTTTAACTATCAAAGTTTCAAGGTTCAAAAGATTGCATATGGTTGAAGGAATTGAAATCTGATTAACTTTTGCTAAAAAATGTATACCTCAACTTTTCCCAAAAGATTGGTATTTTGGGAAAGGAGTATTTAGCTCTGAATTCCAGTTTAGTCTTCCAAATTTCTGTTGGGACGTGAATGGTAAAGGGATCATATCAATGTACTCATCCCTTCGGGATGTAGTAAGAAACTCCTTGAAGTAGGCTCCTGGATCTCGGCCGTAGATGCATGCAACCTCTTCCAAATTTCTTGCATTTTCTAAATGACATGTAGCATGTCGCATTCACTTGCGAAGGCGAAACTCTACAAATAGAGAAACTTATCCAGAACTTTTAAAGAACTTCAACCGATCCTTTGTAACATCGCAGTCGATGTCTGGTATTATTTTGAGGATCTGATCTTTCATTGTAGACAAATTGTTATCTAAAGCAATCAATCTCCCTCTTTCTTAGAAGTTGGGATCAAAGAATTAAACTGTTATGAACTTGAATTGCAAGGGAAGAAAAGCAGTTGATATGCAAATCAAACATTTTCATGCAGTCTATAATAGTTGTATTATTTATAACCAGCAAGTCAACTTTGTTGTTTGTCCACATTACTATTCTTTATATGCCTGGGACACACAAGATTCCTTTCCTTCTTTTTTAATTATCATTTTAAACACAGAATCATTATTGATCAATCATGTTAAGGGTTGAAGTTTTTATGATTTACAAAATATGACTAAATGTTCAAAGAACCAAGTCCTCAACGTAGCTGCTTGATTGTTTTGAAGCACTAGCTCCTCAGAAGAAAGGATCAACCCCTCATGTTGATACTTGTACGTCTGTACAAGACAGTGACTTTATCTCAAAGTTACCCAGGTCCGAGTTTGGTGGAAGAAGGCTATTATAAGTAATAATGGTCGTCGCTCAAGAAGATACGGATAATTCGGTAAAAGACAAATGTCCCAAAACTTGTTGAATCCCTGGAACAATAGGAGTCCTATTAAAGAGGAAGCTGACTATGAATAGGACTCCTAGAAGATCTCAAGTTGAAGCTTTTAAATACGATCAACTTTAGACTTCTAAACTATCATTTTACACATTAACTAAAGAGTCATAAGTTGTTTACTCGAGTCGAGTACTTGCATTATATTCTTCCTGAATCAGTCTAGTGAATGTATTTTAGGAAATTGAATTGTAATCAAGTGTCATAAATAATTAGTGAATTGGCGTGAGTATTTTGCTTTACGAGTTAGAGTAACTTATGAATGAAATAGGAGGAGTACTGCAGAGTATTTAATTACAGTCTTGTAATTGATACATTTTGGCTCATTGTTCTATTGGAGTTGGAGCTGAAAGGTCGTGGTTTTCGCACCTTTTGAGCTAGGTGATTTTCCATATAAAAATCTATATGTTCATTTTATTGGTTATTTACTTTATACTTAAGGAAAACGATAAAGAATCAAGTTATTTAGTAATCCATATGGGCACTCAAACTAATAGTTGGTTAGAGCAGTTTCTCTCATTTACATGGCTAACACCTAGAGAGATCTTGTAAGAAAGGTGAGTGCTCCACCCGGAATTAATGAACGACAATCAACTACCAGGCCACCCCTATTAAATGGAAAGTATTACAGTTGGTGAAAGAAAGAATGAAATACTTCCTAACAACTGATGAGTATGAATAGGGGTATACATGGACCAGATTGGTCGAATTTTTTCAAAACCAAACCAAACCAACTATATCGGTTTGGATTGGTTCGATTTTGTCGGATTTTTCAGGTTTTTCAGATTTTTTGTTACTTAAATATTATTTCAATCTTACTTTATTAAATTTTTTATAAGTAAATATATGTTTACTAGAAATATAAAAAATTGACAAACATATTATCTATTAAAATATTCTTATGAGAGAATTTTCTTAGTAACACATAATAGTTATTTTTTTAGTCGTCTGGCAATAATGTTTCGTTGATGTACACTTTTAAGGTTAATCGAATTTAGTAATTAAAAACAAAAATCAAGACGATACCTAAATAATAACAATAATTTCACATTCGAAAAAGATATAACAATTTAGTAGATCTTAACATGTGATATGAATATGGAAGAACAAAGAGATTGACGCATTTCAGTAACACTTGATGAAAAAGTGATCATACAACCCATTATTTAAAGTTAGTAAATAAGGAGCACTTCATATACTATTGAATATTATATCCCGCAAGATAATCCCAAATATTTCTAGACATTTTTTAAGAATATTTTATATAAATCTTAAAAGTATATATAAAAATTATACTCCCTCCGTTTCAATTTATGTGAACCTGTTTGACTGGGCACGGAGTTTAAGAAAAAATGAAGACTTTTGGAATTTGTGGTCCTAAACAAGACAAAAAGGCGCACAGAGTATTTGTGTGGTTACAAAAGCTTCTCATTAAGGGTAGAATTGTAAGTTTAAGCTAAATTGTTACCAAATTTAGAAAGGGGTCATTCTTTTTGCAACGGACCAAAAAGGAAATAGGTTCACATAAACTGCAACAGAAGGAGTATATTTATATGTCGGTTTGGTTCGAATTTTTTTTTACTCAATACCAAACCAAATCAAACCAAACCTAGTCAGGTTTTTTAACTGGTTTCGTTTGACTTATCGGTTTGGTGCGGTTTTTCGATTCAGTTTCTAAATCCCTAACTATGAACTATGGACCACAGTGAACCAAGGTCCTTTGATTCCCACTAATCAAAATGCACAAAATGAAACAGTTCCTAAGGACCCCTCTAAATTTGTGGCAGCAGATTTCAGAATGATGGAGAAGAATGCAAAGGTTAAGAAATTCCTTATCTGTGGACTTGGTCCTGATGAATACAATAGAATTTCTGTGTGCTCTAATGCGAAGCACATATGGGATGCACTCCAAACTGCTCATGAAGGAACAAACCAAGTAAAGAGATCAAGGATAGAGCTACTCATGAGAAACTATGAGTTCTTCCATGAAGGAGTCTGAGTCTATCCAGGATATGATGACTAGGTTTACTATAATAATCAACGAACTGAAATCACTTGGAAAGGTGTTTACCTCAAAAGAGTTGGTTAGTAAAGTTCTAAGCATCATTCCAGCTTCATGGGAATCAAAAGTCACTGCAATCCAGGAAGCCAAGGAATTAAAATATCACTAAATGAGTTGGTTGGAAATTTAAAAATACATGAAAGGAGAAAGATAGAACTGCACAAGGAAGAACCAAAGACGGATAAGGCCTTGGTTCTTAAAGCGTTTGAGGATGATCAATCTAACTATGATGATCTTGATCTAGCAATGTTTGCCAAGTTGAAGAGGTTCATGAAGAATTCCAAAAGTGCATCCAAGAGAGGGACCAATAGTAAGCCCAAGTAGATCGACAAAGCTACTATGATGGGTGCTACAAGTGCGGCAAGCTAGATCACATGGTCAAGGACTGTCCAATGTAGGAAATTGAGCGGAAAAAGACTGAGCTAAAAAACAGAAACGGGAGAAGATGAGAGAAAAGGGTTCCAACAAAGGAAAAATTGCAAAGGATTTACGGAAGCAATGAAACAGGCCTTCTTGGCAACATATAAGGACAATGAAAGTGATCAAGAGGAAGAAAAGAAGGATGAGGCTATAAGTATATATGTTGTGATTGATGAACACCAAGTTGTGGAGATAGAACCCCAGTATAGCTTGGAATGCACATTGGAACACCTCATTTTTGTTTGATGAACACCACTATGATGAATGGAAGCTGCGTATGGAAACATTTCTTCAGGCTACTAACTTTGAACTATGGCTAATTGTCAGTCATGGACCAATTATCCCTACCAAAATGGATAGTGAAGGTAACAAGTGCAACAAAAGAGAAGAGGAATACGATGAGGAAGATCATCCAGAAAAATGCTAAAGCAAAGGACCTACTCTACAGAAGCTTGTTTAGAAACACTCTCCTCAGAGTGTCCTCTTGCATCTCTACTCATGATATATGGAGGACCTTGAAAACTGACTTTGGAAATGAAAACATCAAAGTGGCCTTGATGGCGATTGAAAAATCCAAAATAGAGGAAGAAGTTATAGAGATAATGGCCATGAGTGATTTAGAAACTAAAGATGAAGCAAACCAGGTAAGTATATCTGACTTGAAAGAGAACATTCATGCTATGTCCAAAAAAATTGATGGCCATAATTGTGACCTTAATGAATAAAATGGATAAAATGAGTACTGGAAATGATTAGATAATAAGCATTCTTTCTTGTGTCAAACGTGATATTAAAGAGCTTGAATCTGACAAAGCTAGTTTAGAGAAATAGGTCAAAGACCTTAAGAACCAGGTTCTTGAGCTTACTTCTAAGAATGAGAAGTCTCCTAATATACATTGCAAAGGAAAAATGAGTATTCTGTAGGATAAGCTTGTAAAAGAATTAAAAATTGCTAAAAATAATCTTTATGATGCTGAATGTAGAATTAAAGTCTTGTAGGAAAAACTAGAAAAGGCTAATTATGAACTTTCTAGACTAAGCAAATGGCATAGAAATTTTAATGCCTTGAATTGGCGGAATGAAAACTGTAGCTCTAACAAATCTGGAATTGGCTACAGAAAACCTGTCCCTAAGTTTGGCCCAAAATATATAGGAATTCTGATAATAACATGTGCACTCATTGTGGAAGAGTAGGACACTTTAGAGATACTTTTGTCCTGCCTTAATTCATGCTTAGTTTCATCGCACCTTTGGTACTGCTAAAAATGTGAAGAAAGAAGAGGAGCCAAAGGTTAATCCTCCTATCCATACTGAGTGGATTAAGGTTAACAAGAAAATAGTTTCTAATCCTCTCCCCTTTTGGTCAAGAAGGGATTTGATTCATCCTTCTTATAACAAAAAGGGACCCAAGCTTATCTGGGTTCCCAAAACTAACTTGTGAATTTTGGTGCAGGCTAAGGTGAGAGAAAACAATCAGGACCGATATCTAGACAGTAGATGCTCAAGACATATGACTGGGGAAAAGAAAAACTTCCTCTTACTGACAGCCTTACAAAGAGGGAGTGTGTCATTTGAAAATGGAAAAAAGAGCCAGATAACAGGTTTTGGCAAGGTTGGTAAGTCACTCTCTCATGTTATAGAAGATGTGTATTATGTGGTAGGTCTTAAATAAAATCTTTTTAGCATCTCTCAAATGTGCAAAAAAGGAAATGAGGTAAAATTCAATTCCAAAATTTGCACTGTCACTAAGGTTGATATTGATGAAATTTTGTTAAAGGGTAAGAGACATAACAATGTCTACAAGATATCGATTATATCACTTTCCAGAGTGAGTACACATGCTTGATTGTAGTGGAAGATGATCCACTGCTATGGCATAGAAGGCTGGGACATGAAGTATCTCTCAACTCAATAAGTTGGCAGCAAAAGACTTGGTCCTTGGGCTACCTAAAATTGAGTTCACCTCTAACAAGGTGTGTGATGCCTGTGTTAGAGGGAAACATGTAAGATCATCCTTTAAGTCTAACAGGTTTGTAAGTTCCTCTAAACCTCTAGAACTCCTTCATATCAACCTATGTGGACCAATGAGAATAAGGAGCAGAGGAGGTAAAACTTATGTGTTTGTGATTATTGATGACTTCTCCAGGTATATCTGGACTTTGTTTATAGGATCCAAAGATGAAACCTTTGATCGTTTCTGTGTATTTGTCAGAATGATTCAACAAAAGCTAGGGTGCATTGTATTAAGTATATGAACTGACCATGGAACTGAATTTGAAAATTCAAAATTCCTTGAGTTCTGTGACTCGCGTGATATTGACCATAATTTCTCTATACATAGAATTCCACAACAAAATGGTGTTGTAGAAAGAAGAATACATCCTTAGAAGACATGGGGAGGACCATGTTAATTGCTAGTGGACTGCTTATGAATTTATGGTCTGAGGCAATTAATACTGCTTGCTACCTGCTAAATAGATACCTTTTTTGAGAAAACTCTCTATAAGTTACTTCAAGGAAGAAAACCCAACATCACTCACCTGAGAGCCTTTGCAAATATTTTGTGCATAATAATGGGAAAGAAGCTCTAGGTAAGTTTGATGACAGAAGTGATGAGGGAATTTTCTTGGGTTACTCTCCATATAGTAGTGCCTATAAAGTTTTAAATAAAAGAACTATGTGTGTGGAAGAAAATATTCATGTTATTTTTATGAATCTAACAATTTGCTAAGAAAGGTCTGCAGGATGAAGGTTCTGACATAGGATTCACTGGTGATGGAGATACAAAGGAATCTAAACCTCAGTATGAAGATGGATCTGAAAATCACAAGGAAATTGACAGTGATCATAAGGAACAAGAAGAAGAAAGAACTACTCTAACTACTAACCAAACTAATGAAGCCATACCCATTGAACCTGCTCCTTTGGGTCACTCCTCGGGTGAATCTTCTCTGGATATGCATATTAGACCATGTAAGCATCAAAGTTCACATTCTCTTGAGAATATCATCTCTGATCCAAATGTAGGGGTGCAAACCAGGTATTCTCTAAGAAATCTATATCCAATCCCAACATTCCTCTCATATGTTGAACCTTAGTGTGAGGACCCAAAAGGTCAACTCGTTTTGAAAGTAAATTATGTGTTCTGAGGCCTTACAACCTCTCTTTGTCTCACCTCGATTTGTGTGCGCAGTCCAGGCACGTTCGGAAAGCTTTTATGTGAAATCTAAGAAAAATAAGGAAATTGGCTTTTAAAATTGCTTAAAGTTGACTTTGCTCAACATTCTAGGTAAATGGACCTAGACCCATGATCCAACGGTCTCGTAGGGTCCAGAGTAAAATATGGGACTTGGGCGTATGCCCGAAATCAAGTTCCGAGGTCCTAAGCCCAAGAAATGAACTTTTGAAAGAAATTGTTTAACTGGAATTATAAGAATTTTTGGAAATGTAAAGATGTTTGAAATTGATGGTATCAGGCCCGCATTTTTGTTTCGGAGCCCGGTACAAGTCTTATATAATAATTAAGTTAAATCTGTCAAGTTAGGTAAGAATCGGAGTTCGTTTAGTACAAATCGGACCTTGATTTGAGAAAAATGGAAATTTTGATGTTTTTGAGTGATTTCATGAATTTGAAGTTTAATTCATAGTTATTGATGTTATTTTGATGATTTGATCGCACGAGCAAGTCCGTATAATGTTTTTAAACTTGTGTGCATGTTTGGTTTAGAGCCCCGAGGGCTCAGGTGAGTTTTGGATAGGCCACAAAATGAATTTGGACTTAAAGAAATGGTTGTTGCAGGTTCAGTTATGTTGCAGGCTCTGATCTCGCAATTGCGAGCCCAACAGGCTTGGCAATTGCGAGAGCTTGATCGCATTTGCGAAGAAAGCTCAGGCCTGCCAGCGTTCGCAATTTCAAACCTTCATTCCCAAATGCTAAGTCATCAGGGGAGGGCCAGTATCACAATTGTGACGACTTGTTCGCAATTGCGAGGTAAGCAGACCATGCACAGGTTTGAAAATGTGAGGCCTAGTTTGCATTTGCGAGCTTCGCAATTGCGAATCTCCCGTCGCAATTGCGACATCTGCGACCAGTTAAGTGGGATTTCAGACGGGATACTTCTTCATTTTTACAACTTTTCAAACCCTAAAAACATCTTGGGCGATTTTTCAAAGGCATCAGCTTCTCCAAATCATTAGTAAGTCATTTCCAACTCATTTTCTTTAACCTATAACATCTTTTCACATGATTTCAATTCAAAATCAAGGGTTTTTCATGGGGAATTGGGTGATTTTGGGTAGAACTTAGGATTTTCAAATTTTAGGGATTTGGATCTCTATTCGGAGTCCGAATTCAAAACAAATTATACATTTATGTTCGTGGGTGAATGGGTAATCGGGTTTTGGATCGAACCTCAGATTTTGACCATGTGGGCCTGGGGTCGATTTTTGACTTTTGGGGAAATCATTGGAAAACCTATTTTCATGCATTAGAATTGATTTATTAATCATTTATTAATATTATTAAGTAAATTGTGGCTAGATACAAGCGAATTGGAAGTGAAATCGAGAGGTAAAGCGGTAGTTGATGCTTGAATTGTGTTCGTGACATTGAGGTAAGTGTTTGGTCTAACCTTAGCTTGAGGGAATATGGTTGTGGTCTTATTTAATTTGTGTTAATTGTTGAGTACGACGTATAGGTGTGATGACGAGTATCTATACGTTGGTGTCAGGCATTCCCGTGAGTCTTATACTATGATTGATGTGACTCCGTTTTTTATTGTCCATGGCTAATATGATGATTTCTAATGTTGAACAAGGCTTATGGAAAAGAGAAGAGGTTTATGATATTATCTCCCTCGCCGAGATGTTATTGTTTTTGATATTGTTTCCCTTGTGGGGATGTTATTGTTCATGACTTTGTATCCCTTGCCGGGATATTATTGTTATATTATTATTCCCTTGCCGGGATTCTATTGGAATTTTATTGATTCCCTTTCCTGAATTGCTTTGTGATTGTTGCCGGGGTAAGGATGAGTGTAAAAGCACGAAGGGTGATGTCGTGCGTGATATTGATGAGTGAGTGTTAATACACGAAGGGTGATACCGTGCCGATATTGTAATTGTAAAAGCACGAAGGGTGATGTCGTGCCATGATATGAATGATAAAGCACGAAGGATAATGTCATGCCATGATTATGTGAGGTAAAAGCACGATGGGTGATGTCGTGCTGAATATATTGATTCTTATGGTGAGGATGAGAGTAAAAGCACGAAGGGTGATGCCGTGCCGAATATATTGATTCTTATGGTAAGGATGAGAGTAAAAGCACGAAGGGTGATGCCGTGCACTTGTCATTGATTTCCTTATTCTAGCTTATAGTTGAATTTTGGTATTCTGTATGCTGCTTTACTGAATTTCTGTTTGTACATGATATTCCCCAGAGCATGTTCCCCCTTCCCATCTTTAACTGCTAGTTTCTGTCACTATTACTTGCTGTATACGATATAATTGCATAGGTTTATTTGGTAGTCTTGTCCTAACCTCGTCACTACTTCACTGAGGTTAGGCTCGACATTTACCAGCGCATGAGGTCGATTGTGCTGATATTACACTCTGCACTGTGTGCAGATTCCGGTGTTGGAGCATTTGGACCACAGTGGGGTTGCTGCCTTCAGTCCATCAGGAGACCCGAGGTAGTCCTGCAGACGTCCGCGGACCTTGGCGTCCCCTTCCTATCTAGGTTTCTTTTGTTCTTTGCTATTTCAGAGACAGACATGTATCTATTTTGTTCGGACCCTATTTGTAGTATTCTTAGATAGACTGTGAGATTGTGACACCAGTTCTGGGTGATTTATTTTATGGATTTGTATCGGTATTAGCTTAAATTGTTAAATTTTATTCTTCCGCTTTAATATTTCCGCTATTTATAAAATGTTAACTCGCAATTGTTAAGGGATTAAAAATGATAAGGGTAAAATAATTGGCTTTCCTAGCTTTCACTAGCAGCCGCCATCACGACTCCCAAAGATGGAAAATCTTGGTCGTGACACTTAGACCATCAAAGAAGCTCTAAAGGATCCAGATTGGATCATAGCCAAGCAAGAGGAACTAAACCAGTTTGAGAGAAGCAAGGTCTGACACCTGGTACAAAAACCCAAGAACAGAACTATCATACATACTAGATGGGTGTTCAGAAACAAGTTGGATGAACAAGGAAATATCATAAGGAGCAAGGCCAGACTGGTAGTTCAGGGATACATTCAAGAGGAGCACATTAACTATGATGAGACGTTTGTACCTACAGCTAGAATGGAGGCTATAAGAATGTTGATAGCCTTTGCTGCCCACAGGGAGTTTACCTTATATCAAATGGATGTAAAGAGTGCCTTTTTGAATGGTTATCTGAAGGATGAAGTGTTTGTCAAACAACCTCCTAGATTTGAAAGTGAAGAATTCCTGACAATGTGTTCAAACTGGATAAAGCTCTTAGTGGACTGAAACAGGATCCAAGAGCTTACTATGAAAGGCTCTCAACATTTCTCTTAGCCAACAACTTTGTACGAGAAAAGGTGGACAACACTCTATTTCTAGGGAGGAGATGGAAGAATATTCTGATTGTGCAAGTATATTTGGATAACATTATCTTTGGGGCTAACAATGAAGCAATGTGCAAGGAATCTGATGAGATCATAGAAAATGAGTTTAAAATGAGCATGATGGCTGAATTGAACTTTTTTCTAGGGCTGCAAATCAAGCAAACCCCTACTGGAACCATGATACATCAGCAGAAATATATCAAAGAACTATGGAAGAAGTTCAACATGGACTCTTCTAAGTCCATTGACGCACTCATTGTAACTGCAACAAAGCTGGACCTTGATGAAGATGGGAAAAGTGTGTAACATAAACTATATAGAGGAATGATTGGGTTATTATTGTACCTCACATCAAGCAGGCATGATATAGTGTTCAGTGTGGGATTATGTGCAAGATTTCAGGAAAATCCCAAGGAATCTTACCTGAAGGTTATCAAAAGGATATTAAGATATCTTAAGGGGGCCTCTGACCTCTGTCTATGGTATCCCAGAGTGTATAGCTTTGATCTAGTTGGTTATGCTGATACTGACTATGCAGGTTTTCATGTTGACAGGAAAAGTACGTCTGGAACAGCTCATTTTCTAGGTTCTTGTCTGGTGTCTTGGGAATCAAGAAGCAAAACACAGTAGCCTTATCTACAACTGAGGCCGAATATATGGCAACAACATCTTGTTGTACTCAGTTGCTATGGATAAGACAATAACTAAGAAACTATGGTATATTTGTTGATTGCGTTCCCATTTTCTTTGATAATACCAGTGCTATAAACATTGCTAAATATCCATGTCAGCATAAGAGAACCAAGTACATTGACATTAGACATCACTTTCTCAGAGACAATGTTGGAAAATGCGAATATCTTAATTAACTTTTGTAAAACTGAAGATCAAACTGCTGATATTTTTACTAAAGCTCTGAGTAGAGATCACTTTGAAAGGAATAGACTAGAACTAGGTCTAATCAACTTTTCTCACTAAGTTGAATCCTAGTGATTGACTAGAAAAACCTTAATTAGATGTAGATAATTAAGTACAATGTGTTTGATTCAGCTTTGTGCTTGTATTAAGCTCACACACTTGCTTGGAAAATGTGATGATCCAATATAGCACAAAGTAGTAAAGCAGAGCAAGATGGGACATTAAGTAGTGCCAAAAGAAGACCATGGCCTTGTCTTAATCATTAGAACAAAATAAACTAAGTATATTGCAAACTACTCAGACTAAGAAAAGAGAAAAAAGATAAGGCATCAATGGAATAACAAAATAACTAAGGACACTAGGAAGGAACAAGTTCATGGGTGAGAAGTAGAGGGGGCAAAACTTTTACAAGGGTGGAAATCTGTTGGGCGTGGTCCTCCCTATCTCTTCTGAGCTCTTCATCGAGTTGCTTTGTTTCCTTTATTAGGTCATTATTGTCTTCACGAAGCTTGGCATTCTCTTCAATAACTAACTCTAACCTCTTGCTGAGCTCTGCAGCCTTGTTGCTCCCAGGTAGAACAACAGGTCCTGTGGGTGCTCTAGCCTTGATCTCCTCATGCCCATACTGCTTGAGGGTAATAACATCCAAAACGTCATTATTATTTCCAAACTTAAGCTCAGGTAAGGCAATGTTGAGCTTGTCAAACAACCTAGTCAACATGAAATCATAAGGCACAACATGCTTGGTTTGGAGGTGACTGCAGCTCTTGCCATGTGCTGAATCATCAGGCTAGGAATATTGATAGGTATACTAGTGTCAAGCAATTCCATCACAGCCATGTCCAGTAGAGTAGCTTCATGCCTTCCCTCAAACTTCTGAAGAATGTAGGAATTAACAAAATGAAACAATAATTTGTGGAAGTGAGTCATATTAGTCTTGTACACTTTTTGGGGAGCATCTACTTCAAACTTTTGGGAGAACTTTCCTGTGACCACAATGCCACTATCAACATCATTGTTTATGGTTGGACACGTTTTCTTCAAGTAATTATCAAATCCCAAGGAAGAGATATTCAGAAGCATCCCTAGCTCCTCAGCGTCAAACTCCATTTCAAAGCCCCCAACCTTACTCTTGACTACCTTCCCATCAAAGTTGAAATTTGCAAAGAACTCCACCATAGCAGGAACACATACCAGGGGGAAAGATTTAACAAACATGTGCTTCCACCCCTATAGCTCAAGTTTTTCAACCAGTTAAGCCATCCCCTTCTTATCAGTGTTCGCAAGAATCTCCCCATTTAGCACTTTTATGTTCCTGAACTCTGTAAGTCGATCAACTGCAGTTGGCACATTCTTTCTTGTCTTAACCCTACTGGTCCTTGCAGAAGGGGTAGCAGGTTTTGTAACTTTGGCACCATTTCTCTTTGGTGTAGAAGACTTAGCTAGCAAGGTAGAGTCAGACTCATCTTCTCCATCCGCCTCAACAAAAGGTTCCACACTTGAGACTTTCTTCTTTGGCTTCTTCGCACTTCTAGACTCCTTAATGATTTGTGCATCAACAACCTTGTTTTTACTCCTTGAAAGAGGAATTCTGGTAGAGGAGCCACTCATTTCCTTATTAAGACTACTGACTTTATAGCTTTCACCGGGGTCTTCCTGGGTTTCTTCCCTACCTCAGATAGTAGCACACTATCTTCATCACAACTAATTTCTTCATCTCCTATGATAGGAGTTAATAGAGACAAGGTTCTTGAGACCTTGTTTCTTCACCAGTTTCTTTTGAATGGGCTATGACGGCGTTTCTAATGGTCATAGAACCTTCAGATTCCTCACTTACATTCCCATCTTCTTCCTCACTCTCTTCATCACCTCCTTCACTTTCGCTAACCTTTTTCTTGTTCCTCACCTTCACTTTCGGAGTCGTCCTCTTCTTCATTATGATTTTCTTCTTCTGCAAAATCATTTACTTTTTCACCTATCTTATCATCTGTATATTCTCCTTCTCATCTCCAGATGCTCCCTCATACTCACTCTTTTCTTCTTCATTGGCTATGTTTTGAGCATCATGCTCCTTATGACTGTTCACAGCTTTTTCTTATTTTTCACCCCTATTATCTTCCTCATCCTCAGTCTAACTAAAAGAAAGACCACCAAAAGCCTCATTTTGTACAGGTTCTTTACTTTTTCCCCCCTCAACCATAGGCTCCACAGCAGTAGTATCTACCTCATTTCCCAGATCACCTACACCCTTTTCTACAGTGATATTTTGTACTTATGGTTTCTTACCTGTGGGTGGGAGAGTATCTAGGGGTGCAACATATATATCAGACGCCAAAGCATCTAATTAAGAAGGAGGATGTTGTACCTGATCAGTAGTGACTGGCACTGATTCCCCCTGAACCAAAGATTCCTTGACTACAGTGTCACCCTGCGTATTAGCATCAGGCACTTTCTTGACAGATTTTTTGGAGTAGCCTTGATCTTTGTTAACTTAAAGGTATTTTTCGCAGTAAGCTCAAGTGCATGGGTGGTTGGTTTTGGAGGAGGGGATACAATAGAGGTGGGGATGATAGGAACAACAAGGAAAAGAGATGATGATATAGGTATAGTGGAGGATATCAAAGGAGAAGGAACAGGTGTGGGTGCAGGTTCCCTTGATGGCTTGGCATTTTTCTTCGATTTGGGCTTCATGATTTTGGGTTTGCTTTAGCCTTGGTTGATTATTTAGCTTTAGAGGGTGTTTGACTGGCTTTAGGCATGGTGATCAGATGAGAGACTCGAAGAAGAGAGAGAGAGAGAGAATTAGATCTTGATTGTTAGAATTTCAAGAGTAACTAAACTCTAATTGCATTAGGATTCCACCTTATTCTTTGACTAGAAGATGATTGGAAGTGATGCCAACATAATTAGAAGTCTGAGTATAGCAATAATTTTAAGATATAAAGTACTAGTGACTTAAGATAGCATGGCACATACCCGAGTCAAAGAACCAACTCCTTAGGAATTCCTTATTTGTTTATGCAGTAAAACTTCAGCATACAACAAGTTATCAGCTATTTGCATTGATATTTCTTAAGCATGTATCGTAGCCTATTTGGCCTTGAATCTTACATTATCTATGCTTAATGTCTAATATTTTTTCTCGATGATGCCAAAAGGGGGAAGATAAGGTTGGAAGGTCTGTCAATATTACTTCTCACTTGTTGTGATTATCTGGATCTTTGATGTGATTACCTGGTCTTGTTGTGTGCAAAGTTCGTCATCATCAAAAAAAGGAAATTTATTGAGTATTAAAATTTTGATGATTAACAAAGTATGACTAAATGTTCAAAGAATTAGGTCCTCAACGTAGCTGCTTAATTGTTCTGAACCACCAGCTCCTCAGGAGAAAGGATTAGCTCCTCATGTTGATACTTGTACGTCTGTATAAGATAGTAATTTTATCTCAAAGTTACCTAGGTCCGAGTTTTGTGGGAAAAAGGGTGTTATAATTAATAAGGGTCGTTGCTCAAGAAGATACGGATAATTCAGCCAGAAACAAAAGTCTTAAAGCTTGTGGAATCCTTGAAACAGTAGGAGTCTTATCAAAGAGGAAGCTGACTCATAGAAGATCTCAAGTTGAAGTATTTAAATATGATCGACTTTGGACTTTTTTTTATAAGTTAATGTATTTCATAGAAAGAATCAAGAAGATGTAGAATTCACAATTTACAAAGCAAATGAATAGAGAAAAAAAGAAGAAGACAATGTTAGCTCTATTATAAAAGGCCTAATCTAAAGTTAACAAAGTCCAAAAAAGATTCAGGGGAATTGACAGGGGAGAGATTACTCCAACTAGAAAGACTTGTTAAACATCTAGCCTTAAGAACGTAATTTGGAGTAATAATGCCTTCAAAGCATCTAGTGTTTCTTTCTGTCCAGACACACCAGAAAATACAAGAAGGGATCATCTTCCAAACTTTTCCAATGGATTTCCCAACCTTCCATGAGCTCCAGCTAACCAGGGTATCTTTAACACTCTCAGGCATAACTCATTAAAGACCAAAAGCTGAGATGAACATGTTCCATACATCTGCAATAACTGTACAATATAAAAAAAAGATGTTTATTGGTCTCTAAGGTATGTTGACACATGTAGCATCTGTTGACTGTGGGGATGCTTTTTCTGCTAAGATTGTCTTGAGTGAGTGATGCTTCATACAGGGCTATCCAACTAAAGCAAATCACCTTTGGAGGTAGCTTAGTTTTCCAAATTAATTCTATGGCCAATCGAGTAACAATTTATTTTGAGGACATTGCATGTAGTAGCCTGCCTTCGCAGAGTACTTACCATCGGCTTTATTTCCCCAAATGAGTCTGTCTGATGCCTGATCATTAATTAAGACTGTACCTAGTCTTTCTAGTAGGTAGAGAAGATCTTGCAGCTCCCAATCTTGTATGTTCCTCCTGAACAAAGGATTCCAGGAATAATCAGCTCTATTTTGTGTAATGGTTGACTGTTTACTTGTGGATATTGAATAGAGGTTTGGAAAATCAACTTGTAATGTTGAGTCCCCCAGCAATTTATCTTCCCAGAACCTTATTTTTGCTCCATTGCCTACCTTAAACTTGCATTGGTGTTAAAACTCCTCCCCTAGCTTGCTGATATACTTCCAAGGTCCTACTCCATATGGTTGTCTAGCAACCTTGGTACTCCAGTGATTTTTATTGCCATGTTTTGAAATTACCACCTCCTTCCAAAGGGTGTGATCCTCTTGTGAATATCTCCACAGACATTTCATATGATCGACTTTGGACTTCTAAACCATCTCTTTACACAACAACCAAAGATTGAGTTGTAATCAAGTGTCATAAATAATTAGTGAGTTGGAGAGAGTGTTTGCTTTACAAGTTAGAGTGACTTGTGAATCAAATAAGAGTAGTAGGAGTACTGGAGAGTATTTAATTACAATCTTGTTATTGATATATTTTGGCTCATTGTTTTAGTGGAGTTGAAGTTGAAAATCGTACGTGGTAGGTCGTGATTTTTGCACCTTTTGAGCCATGTGATTTTTCACGTAAAAATCGATGTGTTCATTTTATTGCTTATTTACTTTACACTAAAGGAACACGATAAAGGACCAAGTTATTTTTTTTTTGAACATAAAGATACTTATTTATTAAACATAAGTACTAAGCATTACAGGAGTAGTTTTGATCATGATGATCATGGATAGATGGTAACCCATGCATGGAATGCGAATTACCCATACCAGCTAGAGTTCTACAACACTTAACAAAAATTGTTTTTTCACAAACTTCACCACACTTGTCTGCCAGCATCCTGGCCAAGACAAAAGGTGGTGGATATAACCAAAATGTTATTTTATTTGAGACTAAGTTGGTCATTCCATGCTTTGCCAATTTGTGAGTTACTTCATTCCCCTGCCTAAAGAGGTGATGCATTTCCACGGTGCCCATTTGTGCCAGAAGTAACCTACAACAATAATAGATTCATAAGTTTTGCATCCATCACGAATAAAAGTGATTACCTGTGTAGCATCAGTCTCTATTTCCAACGGATAGAGTTTCCTATTATTTGCAATACAAAGTCCTTCATAGAGAGCCATGAGTTCCGCTTGAACTGAATTTTTTACACTTATCTTTGAAGCAAAACCAATTAGTCAGTCCCCTTTCTCATTCGTTATGACCCCTCCAATGCCTCCTATACCTTTTTCCTTATTATAGGCACCATTTATGTTTAGTTTATACCATCCCCTACAAGGTTTCGTCCAACTGATGGTGAGAATGACTTTCCTATCCTAATTAGACTCCCTATTTGTAAGTAACACGTATTCGACTGATTAATCAATGATCTTACTGAGGGATGAGTGAATGGTAGTATTATTAATATTGTTACTATTCCTAGTAATCCAAATATTACAGATAATAAAGGGAAACAAGGTGTTCCAATTGATTAACTTATTGGGAATAATGGGACTTTTTAATTGGAGAGAGTGAAGCCATGTTTGGATTGAGAGAAGAGAATTGGAAGTGTCAGTTCCCAGATTATCCCAAAGGGTTTTAGCATTTGGGCATACGAGAAAAATGTGCTTAAGAGATTCAGGTTCCTTACAACAAATAGTACATGTTTCATCTATGTTCATGCCAATATGGGAAATGTATTTTCTACATGGCAATATATTGAGGTTGCATAGCCACATAAAGTGCTTAATTTTATTAGGACAGTGCAATTTCCAGATCCAGTCACTTTTGATTTCAGGGTGAACTTTCCTTTCCAAAAGTTTGTAACAAGACTAGGTCGTAAATAGACCATTTGAGTTACTATCCCAAGATAAAGAATCAGATTTGGTGTCACTGGGGATTAAAGTTGATTGGATTTTAGATATAATTTCCTTAGGGATATCTAAGAAAATATTACCCAAATCCCAATTATTCCTAGTTATAATATCACATACCCTAAGGGAGGATTTCTCTTTAGTTAAAGGGCTAATGACATAGCTTCTAAGTATTTTGGAGTTGGTTATCCAACTATTATCCCATAAGTTGAGGGTTGAAGAATTATAAATAGTCCAAGAGAGACCTTTTTGGCATAGTTCCCATCCACTGATCACAATTTTCCAAATTTAGGAACCCTTATCTTTTGGCTTATGAGAGTATTTTTTAAGAAGTGTTGAAGCCCAAAGATTAGTGGTATTGTTTGTTAATATCCATGCTAGACTTGCTAGTAGGGTTATGTTTTTTGACTGAGCTTTCCTTAGTCCCAGGCCCCCTTCCTGTTTAGGTGTAGTAACTATACCCCAATTAACTAGATGTAGTTTTTTCCTATTTTCGGTTGAGCCCCAAAGGAAATTTCTTTGAATTTGGTCAATAGTCTTAAGGGTTTTTGAGGAAAGCATAGTATATTGCATGTAGTAAGCAGGTAGACTTGCTAGAGTAAATGTAATTAGGGTGCATCTACCGACTAGGTTAAGCTTGTCACATTTCCATCCTGAGAGCTTACTCCTCATGGTATCAATGATAAATTGGTAGTCTTTGTGACTGGGGTTTTTCCTAATGATGGGAAAACCTAGATATTTCCAAAAGAATTGCATTCCTTAATGCCAAGAGATTTAGAGATATTAGATCTAGTTGTCGTACCACAATTTTCTGAAAATATTATCCTAGATTTTTTAACATTTATTGTCTGCCCAGAGATGGCACAAAATTGCCTGAGAGTAGATTTTATAGAAGAGGTTGTATTATTATTTGCTTCGCCTATTAGAACCAAATCATCTGCAAAAAATAAATGAGATAGTTGGGGGCAGTCTTTACTAAGGGAGATAGGATCCCAACTTCTTATATCTACTAGATGATTTATATAGTTTGATAACATCTCCATGCATAGAATAAAAATATAGGGGGACATAGGGTCCCCTTGCCTAATCCCTCTACTAGGTTGAAAAAACATAGTTTTTGTTCCATTTACTAAAATAGAAGTGGATGAAGTCACTACACATGACATAATAAGTTTAGAAATATTAGGAGGAAACTTGAAGAAAAGAAGAGTCCTGTATATGAAGGACCATTCTAGTTAATCGAATGCCTTCTCAAGGTCAATTTTTATTAACATTTTTCCATTGTTTCCTTTTGCTTTTTTGAAAAAGTGAATGAGCTCTTGGATGATTATAGCATTGTCACTAGCTCTCCTATGTTTTATGAAGCTAGATTGAATAGGACTGATGAGATTGTTTAGAAAAGGTTTTAGCCTATTTGCAATAATTTTGGTGATTATCTTGTAAATAGTATTACATAGGCTTATAGGACGAAAATTATTGAGGTTGTTAGCATTAGGAAATTTGGGGATAAGGCAAATGTAAGTAGAGTTTATTTCTGGATGAATTGCATTATCCTTAAAAACTTTGTGACAAAAAACCTTCACTGAATCTCCTATTATCTTCCAATATTTTTGGTAAAAAAAAGGATATAAACCATCCGGTTCGGGAGATTTAAAAGGATTGAAGGAGAATATAGCACTATTAATTTCTTCATCTATCAAGGGTATGTCCAGAGCAGATAGATCTATTGTGTGGAAACTAGTTGTGCTATGAAGTAAGTGAGTCATATCTATAAGGGTGTGACTAGTGCAAAATAATTTAGAGAAGTGATCAAGGATATGGTTAATAATGTCAAGGTGATTGTCAATCCATACTCCTTTACTATTCTTAAAAAAGCTAATATGGTTTTTTCTTCTCCTGTTAGATGCACTTATTTGAAAAAACCTAGTATTTGCATCCCCTTCGTTTAGCCGAGTGATTCTAGATCTAAGCTTCCAATAGTCTTCCTCTAATTTGAGAATGTTATAATAATTTGAAATTAGATCTTTTTTTAAACTTTGAAGGAAAGAACTAGAGGAAAGATAAGGGGATTTTTGTATGATATTTATTCTGGCTAGAAGCAATTTCTTTTCCCTAAATATGTTTCCAAAGTGGTCATTTCCCCTTTTCTTAATAAATGTAGTGAAGGAATTGGTTGCCCCCATTAGATCTTTATTCTTCCATTGGTTTGCACTATATTACCAAAATTAGGATGAATACACCAAATATTTTCAAGTCTAAAAATTTTTTCACAGTGGTGAGCAATATTATTGAGCTTAACAAGGATAGGCTTATGATCTGAGTGTGTCTTAGGGAGGTGAGTAATGTTAACATTACGGATTTTTTTTACCCAGTCGTCATTAGCTAGGACTCAGTCTAACCTTTCCATAATTAAACCTTTTTTCTTCCTATGATTGGACCAAGTAAACTTACTTCCCTTGAAGCCAAGGTCTATTAACTTGCATGAGTCGATAGTGTCCCATATTTTAGCTGCCCTATATTTCTTTAGAGGTCTTCCTCCTATTTTTGTGCTAATAATATCATATAAATCACCCCATAGCATCCACAGTCCTTTATAATTTTGTGAGATAGCTTTTATATTTTTCCACATAATATCTCTATGTTGAACTTGAGTACTAGTGTAAATAGCCATAAAACGCCAACTAAAATTAAAAGAATGAACCTGAAGGAGTGCATGGATCTCCTGACCATTTTTAGTGAAGTGCTCAACCGTAACTATGTCATGGTTGTAGAGGACAACCATTCCTCTTGACTGGCCTTCAGTGGGTACCTCTATGTGTTCAGAAAAATTAAATTCGTGGAGGAGGGGTGCATGCACATGTATTCTAGTTTCCAAGAGAGCCACCAAGCAAGGTTTGTGGGTATCGATTAAAGTTACGACGAAAATCATCATTATTAGCACCTCGGACGTTCCAGAATATAATAGTGGTTGCTCTATTCATTAGAGCGGATTGAGGTTGGATCATAGGGGACTCTCGTTCCACTGAGTTGTGACTCCTCCTTCTTGATAAAACTAGAATGATAGCTTGCTTTCCTACGGTGGGATCTTGTGGTGGAAGAACATGCATTGAGCATTTGTACATGGTGCTCGGGCAACTGAAGATGTATTTCTTGCTCCATAGTTCCGGGAAGAGAAGTATTGTTACTTCATTTAGGCTTGAGAATTCTACACTCGCTTGAGTACCTTGTGGATGGTGTTCTTCTTCTTCCTCTACTGGAGGTTGTAGAGGGCCTTGTTTTGGAGCATTGGCTTGGATAATTGGATCTAGGTTGACTGGGGCATGTTTGGAGGATTGTTGTTTCCCTAGGCTGCATGGTGAACCCATTGCATGAAGATTGGGTTGATCATCATGCTCTCTTCTACTGGGAAGAAGGGGAGAGTCATTGGGAGATTGATATATTGGTTGGGAGTTTGAGGGAGGTTCCATTGGCTATGAATTTCCTGGATCAATGTGTGGTTCATATGTTGGGCTAAGGGGTGGAGAATGTTGTTGATCCAAGCTTGGTTTGTGTAGTTGTTCATAACAAATTGCATCTCCTCCGCTATTAGTTGGGCTAGGTAACGAGTATTCTGTATTATTATTACCATTTCCTGATCATTAATCTGAATATTGAAGGTTATTGCATGGCCTAGGAGACCTGCTTCTAGCCAAGAGGTTGGTCGATAGTTCTAGGATTGAGGGGGTGATGTGAAGAAGAGGGGCTGGTTCTGTAGTTGTGGAGGGAGTTGTGGAGGTTGGCCATTTGAGAGGGTTTGAGTTGGTTTGTTAGGTGAATCAATCGAAACCTTCTTCTTGCTGAAAGTGGGAGTCTTGGCATTGTTGTCTTGGATGGTATTTATGATGTTTATACCGGTAGTAGGAGATTTAGCTTTTGTAGGATTATTGATTTCAATATTGGTCTTTTGATGCATGTCCGGTAATTAGTTTAGCGTGTGTTGATATATAATATCTTTGGAGGATATTGAGTTTGCCAAGAACTCTGAATTTTCTACCATTTGGACGTCCCCCTTTGCATGCATGGCCATGTATAATGTACATTGGATTAGGGTAGTAATGTTATTTGGATTAGTACTAGTATTTCACATAGATTAGGGGCAGCCGAGTCATTCCTAAGTTTGTCTTTAGTGAAAACTTCTTATAATGATTGGGATGAGGGTTCCAATATGGGAGTATTATTTGACACATGTTTAATTTTGTCTTTTCTACTTTGCATGCATTGGGCAGTAGGGATTGTATTCGGATTGTCATCTCAACCATCATCCAAAACCATGTGCTCTATTGAGTTCAGAGCCTCAAAAAAGTTTGGATTCCTGCCAGTATTGAGGAAGCTGTTTTTTTCCTTGTACTATTTATTCTTTGGCATATTACCAGTAGTATCGGATGGTTCTTTACTCAAATTTTTAGAGGTATAGTAGGGATCATTATGAGGTTTAGAGGACATACCTGTGTCAGTACGAGATGGATTCAGATGTGTACCTTGACCGTTACCCTTTGCAGTGTGGACTTGATTTACTCCATTGGCTTTCTTCTTCTTACTGAATGTGACAGTTACCCAATCGCTCGAGGAGTCTTGTTGTTGAGGTCCTGTTATACCTCCTTGGATATCATTGGCTTTATGGAGTAGTGAGGGTACTAAACATTTTAATTGGTTATGACCTAATTTTCCATATTTAATACATAAAAAGTTTTCCCCCCTCATAGTGTATATGCTTCTTGTAATTTCCAATATAGATGAATGGCTTTACTGTTTTGTCTATAGAAACTTCAACACAAAGTCGAGCATATCTTCCTCTTAGAGTTGAGGAAGTGCAGGCATCAATCCTCAATAGACGACCTATAGTATTCCCTATTTTTTAAAGAATGGTTAAGTCATAAAATTCAGTAGGGAGTTATGGTAATCGAATCCACACGGCTGATTTTAATTATTTTGCCTCACTTGCTATAAAATGAGGTTCCCATTTTTTGACTGATAGGTGATAGCCAACAAACCATGGTCCCTTATTGAGGGCTCTGGACATATTATCTTTTTTGGAGAATTTTACTATGAAATAATCAGCCCCTAGATCCATTAGGGTGAAATTTTCGTTTGGTTTCCACAGTTGGTATATCTTCCTTCTGAGGTATTGATGGAGGATATGTTTCCCCATGAGCTTAATAATAAGAGAATATTTCCATGGTTGGTATATCCTTTGAAGATCACCTACTGAAAGGGAAACTTGTAGGTTATTATTTGATTCTATGGTGTTTTGTGGACTGGTTATATGGCTAGGCAGACCATAGGAATTATAGTCTAGCTGCGTGGGAAAGACTTGGGTGGTTTGTGGTTGCATGGGGTTTTGAATAATCTGGCCGCTAATAGTGTCCAATAGAAGAGCTTCCTTGTATAAAGAACCTTGAGGTTGGGGTATTTTATCTAGCATGATTGGTGAGGAGGAGTTCTCTGCATCAATCATTTGATTTCCTCTACTAGTAGAAGGAATATGCGGATTAATTTCTTCACGATATGTTGTATATCAGGTGGTTTGGGTGGGATTTGGGAGGCTGGGTGAGTGGATAGTGGGACAGTTTCCATGGAAGTGGAGGTAGGGAATGTAGAGAGAGAAACTGTAATAGTTATAATGAGAATATGATCAAATGATCCTCGGAACACTAAATGCACTTGCAATACAAGTGATGACGTTTTGGGTCATCACATTCTCCACCACTAAAATAATCGTTCGTCCTCGAACGGACATAAGAAGGAAGTACCTGAGTAGGGAAAAGATGGGGATAACGGCTCCGCATATCGGACTCGGACTCCCAGGCCGATGCCTCAGGAGGCTGACCTCTCCACTGAACACGAACAGAAGAAAAACTCTTCGACCTCAACTGACGAACCTGCCGGTCTAGAATAGCTACCGGCTCCTCCTCATAAGACAAGTCCTTGTCCAACTGGACAGTGCTGAAATCTAACACGTGGGATGGATCGCCATGATATTTCCGGAGCATGGACACATGAAACACTAGATGCACGGCTGATAAGCTCGACGGCAATGAAAGTCTATAAGCCACCTCTCCCACTCGATCAAGAATCTTAAATGGGCCAATGAATCTAGGGCTAAACTTGCCCTTTTTCCCAAATCTCATCACGCCCTTCATAGATGACACGCGGAGCAATACCCGTTCACCGACCATAAAAGCCACATCTCCAACCTTGCGGTCTGCATAACTCTTTTGCCTGGACTGAGCTGTACGAAGACTATCCTGAATAATCCTGACCTTATCCACAGCCTCCTGAACCAGATCCGTACCCAACAATCAAGCCTCTCTCGGCTCAAACCATCCAACCGGAGATCGACACCGCCTACCATATAAAGCCTCATAAGGAGCCATCTGGATACTCAACTGGTAGCTGTTGTTGTAGGCAAACTCTGCTAAAGGCAAGAACTGATCCCACGAACACCCAAAGTCAATGACACAAGCTAGGAGAATATCATCCAAAATCTGAATAGTCCGCTCAGACTGCCCGTCCGTCTGAGGATGAAATGTTGTACTCAACTCAACCTAAGTACCCAACCCTCGCAGAACTGCTCTCTAGAAATGCGAGGTAAACTGCTACCTCGGTTCGAAATGATAGACACAGGCACGCCATGAGACAGACAATCTCCCAAATATAGATCTCAGCTAACCTCTTGGATGAATAGGAGACTGCCACAGGAATGAAATGCACTGACTTTGTCAGCCTATCAACAATGACCCATACTGCGTCGAACTTCCTCCGAGTCTACGGGAGTCCAATAACGAAATCCATAGTGATCTGTTCCCACTTCCACTCGGGAAGCTCAATCCTCTGAAATAAACCACTAGGCCTCTGATGCTCATACATAACCTGCTGACAATTCAAACACCGAGCTACATATGCAATGATATCCTTCTTTATTATTCGCCACCAATAATGTTGTCGCAAATCCTGATACATCTTCGCACCCAGATGAATAGAGTACCAGGAGTTATGGGCCTTCTCTAAGATTAACTCTCGGAGCCCATCCATATTAGGCACACAGACTCAACTCTGCAATCTCAAAACTCCATCATCATCTAAGGTAACCTTCTTGGCACCTCCACGCTGCACCGTGTCTCTAAGGACATATAAATGGGGATCATCATACTGCCAATCATGGATACGCTCCAATAAAGAAGAACGAGCAACCGTGCAGGCCAATACACGATTAGGCTCAGAAATATCCTGAACGTCCAAAGCAAGTGGTCTCTCACCGACCGGAATATAAGCAAGACTGCCCATACTAGCTGACTTCCTACTCAAGGCATCGGCCACTACATTGGCCTTTCCCGGGTGATAAAAGATAGTGATATCATAATCCTTCAACAACTCTAACCACCTCCTCTGCCTCAAATTTAGTTCCTTTTGCTTGAACAAATACTGAAGACTCTTGTGATCCGTGAACACCTCACATGCCACGCCATACAGATAATGCCTCCAAATCTTTAATGCGTGAACTATGGCTGCCAACTCTAAATCATGAACTGGATAGTTCTTCTCATGAATCTTCAACTACCGTGAAGCATAGGCGATGACCTTGCCATCCTGCATCAACACTGCACCAAGCCAATACGAGATGCATCACAATAAACTGTATAAGGCCCTGAACCTACGGGCAAAACCAACACCGGTATTGTGTCAGAGTTGTCTTGAGCTTCTGAAAGCTTGCCTCACACTCATTCGGCCATCTGAACTGGGCACCCTTCTGGGTCAACCTGGTCATCGGGGCTGTGATAGATGAAAACCCCTCCACGAACCGATGATAGTAGCCTGCCAATCCCAAGAAACTCCGAATCTCTGTAGCTGATGCTAGTCTAGGCTAGTTCTTGACTGCCTCAATCTTCTTCAGATCAACCTGAATACCCTCTGCTGACACAATATGACCCAGGAATGCAACTGAACTCAACCAGAACTCACACTTCGAGAATTTAGCATATAACTGACTATCCCTCAAGGTCTGAAAACTACTCTAAGATGTTGCTAGTGCTCCTCCCGGCTGTGGGAATATATCAAAATATCATCAATAAAGACTATCACGAACAAATCCAAATAAGGCCTGAACACTCGGTTCATCAAATCCATAAAAGTTGCTGGGGCATTGTTCAACCCAAATGACATGATCAGGAACTCATAATGCCTGTACCGAGTGCAAAAAGCTGTCTTAGGGACATTGGATGCCCTAATCCTCAACTGATGGTAGCTAGATCTCAAGTCAATCTTCAAAAATACCTTGGCACCCTAAAGTTGATCAAACAAATCATCGATTCTCAGCAATGGATACTTATTCTTGATTGTAACCTTGTTGAACTACTGGTAATCAATACACATTCTCATCGATTCGTCCTTCTTCTTAACAAACAACACCGGCGCACCCCAAGGCAAAATACTCGACCTAATGAAACCCTTCTTAAGCAAGTCTTGCAACTACCCCTTCACCTCTTTTAACTCAGGCGGGGCCATACGATACAGCAGGATAGAAATGGGCTGAGTGCTCGGAGCCAAATCAATGCAAAAATCAATATCCCTGTCGGGTGGCATACCCGGCAAGTCTGAAGGGAATACCTCAGGAAACTTACGAACAACGGGCACAGAATCAATAGAGGGCATAGCACTAGAATCACGAACATATGCCAAATAGGCCAAACACCCCTTCTCGCCAATGCGTCGAGCCTTCACATAAGAGATAACACTATGGGTAGAATGACCAGGAGTCCCTCTCTACTCTAAACGAGGCATACCCGGTAAATCTAAGGTCACAGTCTTAGCATGACAGTCCAAGATAGCATGGTAAGGTGATAACCAATTCATCCCCAATATAACATCGAAATCGACTATGTCTAAAAACAATAAATTTACACGAGTCTCAAGACCCCCAATCACCACAATAAAAGAACGATGGACTTGATAAAATACAATAGAATCACCCACCGGTGTAGACATATAAACGGAAATACTCAATGAATCACTAGGAATGACCAGATACGGTGCAAAATAAGATGACACATACGAGTAGGTAGACCCTGGTTCAAATAACATTGAAGCATCTCTATCACAAACCAGAATAGTACCTATAATGACTGCATCCGAAGCCTCAGCCTCAGGCCTGGCTGGAAGGGCATAACATCGGGGCTGGGCCCCACCACCCTGAACTACATCTCTGGGACGGCCTGCAGCTGGCTGGCCTCCACCTATGGCGGCCTGAGCTCCACCTCTAGCACCTCTACCTCCACCTCTAGCACCTCTACCCCCACCTCTAGCTGGCTGGGTGGGCTGTGGAACACCTGGTGCCTGAACCATAGCACGGGAACCCTGCTGCTGCGACTGAGTACCCACCAATCTCAGACAAGTCCTTCTGATATGACCATACTCACCACACTTAAAACATCCACTTGAGTGCTGTGGATGAGGAAACTGAGACTGACTCTGGCGAACCGAATGACCACCCCAAAAACTCTGGAGCGACGGTGCGCTGATAGGAGCTGGTGGTGCACTGTAGGACTGCTGATCGGAATACCGCATCTACGGACCACGGCTACCTGAAGCATCGTGAGAGACCTGAAGAGCTGACTGAAAGGGCCTAGGAGGATGGCCTCTACCATATGAATCCCTGCCTCCAAACGTGGCACCACTGAATCTACTTGAATGATGGGGCCTCTTATCCGACCCATAACCGCCTCCGTGCGACAGGACCATCTCCACTTTACGGGCCACATTGGCTGCCTCTTGAAAAGTGATCTCACTCCTAGCCTCCCTAGCCATCTGAAGGCGAATCGGCTGAATGAGACCATCAATAAACCTTCTCACCCCCTCTCTCTCTCTCTCTCTCTCTCTCTCGGTAGGAAGTATGACAAGAGCATGGCGAGCTAAGTCGATGAACCTGGTCTCATACTGGGTAACCGTCATGGAACCCTGCTGGAGGCGGTCAAACTGCCTCCGATAAGCCTCTGGCAGAGTAATGGGGAGAAACTTCTCCAAAAATAGCTATGTGAACTGCTCCCAAGTCAAGGCTGGTGATCCGGCTGGTCTAGCTAAGCAATAATCCCTCCACCAAGTCTTGGCGGATCCAGACAAGCGAAATGTAGAAAAATCAACCCCATTGGTCTTAACAAAACCCATGTTCCTGAGAACCTCGTGGCAGCTGTCTAGATAATCCTGGGGATCCTTAGTAGATGCACCGCTGAAACTAGAAGTGAAGAGCTTGGTGAACCTATCCAGCCTCCACAAAGCATCGGCAGACAAGCTGCTCCATTACCAGTCTGAGCTACCACACCCGGCTGAACTACTCCAACTGGCTGAACCGCTGGAGTCTGAATCTAAGGAGCTACTTGCTCCGGAGTGGGAGTAGCAGGAGTCTAGGCCCCTCTTCTAGCCTGAGAGATGGCTGGTGATACAGGAAATAAGCCCGCTCGGGTGACACTCTCCATAAGGCCCACTAATCGGACAAGAGCATCCTGAAGGACTGGGGTAGTAATAAACCCCTCTAGGACCTGAGCTGGGCCCACCAGAGCTGTTGGGGTCGAAACCTCATCATCAAAGTCAACCTGAGGCTCCGCTATTGGGGCTGCTACTCGGGGATGAGCTCTACCCCTACTTCGGCCTTTGGCACGGCCTCGGCCTCGCCCTCTGCCCCTCATGGGAGCTACTGCTGGGGGCTCAGGAAGCTGAGCGGTAGATGAGGAAGCGCGTGTTCTCACCATCTGCAAAAGAACATAGTAGAAGTTCAATTAGCATTGAGAAACAAAACCGCACGATGAGAAAGAACAAATGTGAAGCTTTTCCTAACTCTATAGCCTCTGGGGGATAAATACAGACGTCTCCATACCGATCCCTCAGACTCTACTGAGCTTGTCCATGAATTGTGAGACCTATGTAACCTAGAGCTCCAATACCAACTTGTCATGATCCGGAATTCCCACCCTCGGGAGTCGTGATGGCGCCTACTCGTAGAAGCAGCGGAATATGAGATTTAAGCGGAAATCTTAAATAAATATAAAACCAAAATGTTTCGAAAGTCAACACATGCCTCTGCCCAGAAACTAGTGTCACAATATCCACGGACTACTAAGATCACTACACACAATTGTTTAAAAGAAAGAAGCACTGTCTGTTTCGGATAAAAGAGATAACAGAATGTAATGAAAGATAGAGGAGACGTCGGGCCTGCGGACGCCTACAAGGCTACCTCGGTATCTCGGTGGACTGAAGGTTGGCTCCCCTAATGCTACTGACCAAGCGTTGCTCCTGTATCTGCACTAAGTGCAGAGTGTAGCATCAGCACAACCAACCCCATGTGCTAGTAAGTGTCCGGCCTAACCCGGCGAGGTAGTGACGAGGCTAGGACTTGACTCCAGATAAACCTGTGCAGTTATATAATATAAAGCGAAAATATAAACAGGTAATAACAGTTTAAAAGGGAGGGGAAAACATGCTTAGGGGAAACATATCAATTCTATCAGAAACTTAATAAAGTATGAAAGAACACTCGATGTCTACAATTAATACATTGACAATACTCTTGCAACGCGCAACCCGATCCCTTATCATTAACATTCTTGCGGCGTGCAACTCGATCCACATATATAACTGTTGCGGCATGCAACCCGATCCAATATAATATCTATTGCGGAGTGCAACCCAATCCAATATAATATCTGTTGCGCCGTGCAACCCGATCCAATATAATATCTGTTGCGGCGTGCAACCGATCCAATATAATATCTAATAATGTTACGGCGCGCAATCCGTTCCAAATATACAGTCAACAATAATTATAATTAACCATCCCGACAAGGGATCAATAATAGACTACACTATCCGGGCAAGGGAACTCAATAGTACAAGTATATACGTCCTAGCAAGGGAGAAACAGCCATAACCAAACTTGTTCCAATATCTAACTATCTCAGCTATAACTTAACTAGTTTCAACATCTAACTACCTCATCTATAACTAAACTTGTTACAACAACTAACTACCCAGCTATAACCAAACTTGTTACAATACCTAACACGAAGAATCATCAACCTAAGCGTCCGTAATATCAATTAAGAACACAGTGCAAGGGAACCTCAACTCAACAATAGCCCGGCAAGGGGGCAACATAATGATCTCTTCTCCTTCTCACTTTTACTTCACAATTCACTTCATAACTCGAGCCAATGTTCTAGAGTTTTGATTATCACTTATACTTTCACAATTCGTTATACAACTGGAGCCAACGCTCCTCAATGTTCATAGGTCACAATTCTTTCTACAACTTTACACAACAAATAGAAATCTTCACCAAGGCATGAATAATACAACGAGATCATTAAAATCACAAGATAAGACTCACGGTCATGCTTGACACCAACGCATAGATACCCGTCACCATGCCTATACGTCGTACTCGACAAGAAACAAATAGCAAATAGGACACAACTCCTAATGCCTCAAGCTAGGGTTAGACCAAACACTTATATCAATGCCACGAACACAACTCAAGGTTCAATTATAGCTTTACCCCTTGATTCCACGGCCAATTCGCTCGTATCTAGTCACAAATTACTTAATTATGTTAATAAATGCTAAATGAATCAATTCTAATGCATGAAAATAGGTTTTATAAAAATTTCTCCAAAAAGTCAAAAATCGACCCAGGGCCTGCTTGGTCCAAACCCGAAATTCGGACCAAAATACGATTACACATTTACCCCCGAGCCCGAATATATAATTCATTTTGGAATCCAATCTCAATTTGAGGTCTCAATCCCCAAATTTCAATATTCTTAGGTTTTACCCAAAATTCCCAATTCCACCATGAAAACCGTAGATTCTAGGATGAAATCTCGTTAAAAGAAGTTAATGAGTGAAAGAAATAAGTTAAAAATCACTTATTAGTGCTTTGGGAGAAGAAGGAGCATTTGAAAAATCGGCTCTTATGTTTTAAGGTTTTGAAAAGTGAAAAATAACTGAAAATTCCATTTAAACATACTCATCTCAGACCCTCTCCGTGGACCGCATAAAAAAGACTGCGCCCCAGGGGATCGGGTGAGTTTCGGGATGTTTTTACACTTAGGAAAAAGTTGCAGATTCAGAGAAGTTGCAGGTCTCTAAAACTAGGTCTCGCGGTCCGCGGTGGAAGCTTCGCGGCCGCGGTGGGGACTTCGCGACCGCAGTGGGATTTGTGCGGTCCGTAGTGAGCAAGGCCAAGCCTTCGCGGCCGTGCTCGATTTCTTGCGGTCCGCGGTGGAGCTCCGTGGTCTTATTTACGACTTCCATTTCATTTTCATTAGTAACTTCATTCATAATTTTCAAAAAATATTACAAGTTTTATACATATTTGCCAAATATCAATATTTCTAATTCAATTCCCCATTACCAACTCCACCCACAACCTATCTACGGAGCCTCTAAATACAATTGAAGAATAATATGGAAATGCCAGCAACAAGGCTCCGGCTATACCTCAAAATACAAAGTACATGATAAACAGATAAAACAGGACCCCGAAATGAAGTGGGGCTCACCAAGTCAGCTGAAAGGAAGATGCATCACTAGCTGCAACCAATACTACCTGCTATAGAAACACCTACATCCATTTAAAGATGTAGCGCCCCCAGCAAAAGGGACGTTAGTGCCGTCGAATAACACTAATATGTATATCTAAACACCATCTCAATATAAGAACAAAGAACAAAGAAATCATAAACACCATCTCAATAGAAAGAACTATCATACAAGAACAAAGAAATCATAAACACCATCTCAATATAAAGAACTATCATACAAGGACAAAAAAATCATAAGGATTCAACAAAAGCTTTAAACAATCACCATATCATCAAATAAAAGGGATCACATAGCTTTCACATAATTTCCATACCTCTAGGTTAGGACATTTCAAAACTTTGAATCATCGTTCACAATAATTCACAATGCCACTATCTGATGCTACACTCTGTGCATTTTTTTTGCACAGATCAGGGAGCAACTTACGGACCGCGGCAGTAGGACTTCTAGGAGCTATCTTCAGTCCAGGGACTCTCGAGGCAGCCTAGCTGGCGTTCGCAGGCCGAAGTCCCTTTCCATGTTTTCCTTTTGTTTACCTTGTATCAGACAAACATGATGTATTTTCCTTTCTGACATTGATTGTAGTATTCTATAGTAGTCCGTGAGCTAGTGACACCAGACTCTGGGTAGCATTTTGGTTCAAACTTCTGCACTTTTGGTTTTCAGTTGTTTTAGATTTAAAGTCTTTTGCTTAGATTTTGTCTCGTTTATTATATTGTTTGAAAGAAAGCAGGAAAGGTGTTTTAAATATTTGGCTTGCCTAGCTCCGATAGTAGGCACCATCACGACACCTGATGATGGGAAATCCGGGTCGTGACAAGTTGGTATCAGAGCCCTAGGTTACTTAAGTCTCACAACTCACGGACAAGCTCAGTAGAGTCAGAAGGATCGGTACGGAGATGTCTGTATTTATCCCGCAGAGGCTACTGAGTTAGGAAAACTTCACCTTGTTCATTCTTGTCGTGCGATTCTGTTTCTCAAGTACTGACTGTCTTTCCACTCTGTTCTTTCGCAGATGGCAAGAACACGTGCTTCCTCTTCTACCGCGCAGCAGCCCGAGCCCCCAGCTCCTATCAGGGGCAGAGGGCGAGGCCGAGGCCGAGGCAGAGCTCAGCCCCGAGTAGCAGTCCCAGAGGTGGAGCCTCATACTGACTATGACGGGGGGGTTCCAGCTCCAGCAGCTCCAGTGGGCCCAGCTCAGGTCCTAGAGGGTTTCATAGCCACTCCAATTCTTCAGGACGCTTTGGTCCGACTGGTAGGCTTTATGGAGGGCATTTCTAGAGCGGGTTTGCTTCCCATAGCTCCAGCCACATCTCAGGTTGGGGGAGGAGTTCAGACTCCCGATACTCGTACTCCAGAGCCGGTAGCTCCTCAGGCTCAGGTTCCAGCAGTTCAGCCAGCCGTGGCAGTTCAGCCAGCTGTGGCAGCCCAGCCAGGTATTGCGGCTCAGTCCAGCGATGGTGCGGCTATGTCCGCAGATGCTTTGTGGAGGCTTGATCGTTTCACCAAGCTCTTCACAACCACATATAGTGGCACTCCCTAAGAGGATGCTCAGGATTTCGTATTTAGTTGTCATGAGGTTCTACGGACTATAGGTATTGTAAAGACCAATGGGGTTGACTTCGCCACTTTTTGCCTGGTAGGATCCGCCAAGACTTGGTGGAGGGATTTCTGTTCAGCCAAGCCAGCAGGGTCGCCATCATTGACCTGGGATCAGTTTTCAGAGCTATTTCTGGGGAAGTTTCTTCCAGTTACTTAGCGAGATGCTCTTCGCAGGCAGTTTGAGCATCTCCAGCAGGGTCCTATGATGGTTACCCAGTATGAGACCCGGTTCATTGATCTTGTTTGCCATGCCATTGTGATACTCCCCACCGAAAGAGAGAGGGTGCAGAGGTTTATTGATGGGTTAGCCCAGCCGATCCGTGTTCAGATGGCCATGAGTGCCGGTAGTGAGATTTCATTTCAGGAGGCGGTAGATGGTGCCCACCGGATAGAGATGGCACTTGCTCAGGGAGGTGGTCATGGGTCTGATAAGAGGCCCCGTCATTCTGGTAGATTCAGTGGTACCTCGTCTGGAGGTAGGGATTCTTATGGTAGAGGCCATCCTTCGAGGCCCTTTCAGTCAGCTCTCCAGGCTTCTCATGGTACACCAGGTGGTCGTGGTTCTCAGCCGCAGTATTCTGACCAGCAGCTCTTCAGTTCACCATCAGCACCTATCAGTGCACCACCACTTCGTTATTCTCAGCAGCCGAGGGCTTGTTATACTTGCGGCGATATGAGTCACATTGCCAGATATTGCCCTCGAGCTTCCAGCAGCTCGCAGCAGCAGGGTCCTTGCCCGATGATCTAGGCACCAGTTGCCCCACAGCCTGCCCAGCCAGCTAGAGGCGGGGGTAGAGGACATAGAGGTGGAGCTCCAACCACTAGGGGTAGGGGTCAGCCAGCAGCAGATCGTCCTAGGGATATGATTCAGGGAGGTGGGGCCCAGCCCCGTTGTTATGCCTTGCCAGCCAGGCCAGAGGCTGAGTCATCAGATGCTGTGATTACAAGTACTATTCTGGTCTGTGATAGGGATGCTTCTGTGCTATTTGATCCCGGATTTACGTATTCATATGTGTCGTCCTATTTCGCACCATATTTGGTTATGCCTAGTGACTCGTTGAGTATTCTTGTTTATGTGTCAACACCGGTGGGTGATTCTATTGTGGTCGACCAAGTTCATCGTTCTTGTATCGTAGTGTTTGGGGGTCTTGAGACCCGTGTTGATTTGTTGCTTTTGGACATGGTCAACTTCGATGTTATATTGGGGATGGATTGGTTATCCCCGTACCATGCTATCTTGGATTGCCATGCCAAGACCGTGACCTTAGCCTTACCGGATTTACCCCGTTTAGAGTGGAGAGGGACTTCTGGTCATTGTACCCGCAGTGTTATCTCGTATGTGAAAGCTCGGCGTATGGTCGAGAAGGGATGTTTGGCCTACTTGGCGTATGTTCGCGATTCTAGTGCGGAGGCCCCTTCTATTGATTCTGTGCCCGTTGTTCGGGAGTTTCCTGAGGTTTTCCCTTCAGACTTGCCGGGTATGCCGCCCGACAGGGATATCGACTTTTGTGGCACTCAGCCCATTTCTATCCCGCCATATCGTATGGCCCCGCCGGAGTTGAAAAAGTTAAAGGAACAGCTGTAGGATTTGCTTGAGAAAGGTTTCATTAGACCCAGTGTTTCGCCTTGGGGTGCGTCGGTGTTGTTTGTTAAGAAAAAGGATGGTTCGATGAGAATGTGCATCGATTACCGTCAATTGAACAAGGTTACAATTAAGAATAATTATCCACTACCGAGGATCGACGATTTATTCGACCAGCTTCAGGGTGCGAGGGTGTTTTCAAAGACAAATTTGGGATTTGGCTACCACAAGCTGAGGATTAGGGCGTCTGATGTCCCTAAGACAGCATTTCGCACTCGGTATGGGCACTATGAGTTTTTGGTCATGTCATTTAGATTGACTAATACCCCAGCAGCGTTCATGGAGTTGATGAACTGAGTGTTCAGACCTTATTTGGACTTGTTCATGATAGTCTTCATTGACGATATTCTTATATACTCCCACAGTCAGGAGGAGCATGAGCAGCACCTCAGAGTGGTCCTTCAGACCCTAAAGGATAGTCAGTTGTATGCTAAGTTCTCAAAGTGCGAGTTTTGGTTGAGTTCGGTCGCATTCCTGGGTCATGTCGTATCTGCAGCAGGTATTCAGGTAGACCCGAAGAAGATAGAGGCAGTCAAGAACTGGACTCGACCAGCTTCATCTACGGATATTCGAAGTTTCCTGAGGTTAGCAGGTTACTACCGTCGGTTCGTGGAGGGGTTTTCATCCATTGCAGCCCCTATGACCAGATTGACCCAGAAGGGTGCCCAGTTCAGGTGGTCGGACGAGTGTGAGGTGAGCTTCCAGAAGCTCAAGATGTCTCTGACTACGGCACCGGTATTGGTTCTGCCCACAGGTTCAGGGCCATATACGGTCTATTGTGATGCATCTCGTATTGGGCTTGGTGTAGTGTTGATGCAGGAAGGCAAGGTCATTGCTTATGCTTCGAGGCAGTTGAAGATCCACGAGAAGAATTATCCGGTTCATGATCTCGAGTTGGCAGCCATTGTTCATGCCCTGAAGATCTGGAGGCATTACTTATATGGCGTGATGTGTGAGGTTTACACTGATCACAAGAGTCTTCAGTATCTGTTCAAGCAGAAAGAGTTGAATTTGAGGCAGAGGAGGTGGTTAGAGTTGCTAAATGATTATGATGTTACTATCTTATACCACCCGGGGAAGGCCAATGTGGTGGCCGATGCATTGAGCAGGAAGTCCGCCAGCATGGGTAGTCTTGCTTATATTCCAGTCAGCCAGAGATCGCTTGTTTTGGATGTTCAGGCCTTGGCCAATCGTCTTGTGAGGTTGGATATTTCTGAGCCTAGCAGAGTGTTATCTTGCACGGTTGCTCGTTCCTCATTATTAGAGCGTATCCGCGAGCGGCAGTTTGAGGATCCCCATTTGTGTGTCTTAAGAGACACGGTAGAGCGTGGAGGTGCCAAGAAAGTAACCTTAGATGATGATGGTGTATTGAGATTGCATGGGCGAGTTTGTGTGCCCAATGTTGATGGGATTCGAGAGTTGATCTTAGCGGAGGCCCACAGTTCTTGGTATTCTATTCACCCGGGCACCGCGAAGATGTATCAGGATCTGAGGTAGCACTATTGGTGGCATAAGATGAAAAAAGACATCGTTGCGCACGTGGCTCGGTGTTTGAATTGTCAGCAGGTTAAGTACGAGCATCAAAGACCCGGTGGTCTATTTTAGAGGATTGCACTTCCCGAGTGGAAGTGGGAGAGGATTACGATGGATTTCGTTACTGGACTCCCGATGACTCGGAAAAAGTTTGATGCAGTTTAGGTCATTGTTGATAGGCTGACCAAGTCAGTGCATTTTGTTCCTGTTGCAGCCACCTATTCGTCCGAAAGGTTAGCCGAGATTTATATCAGGGAGATTGTTCGCCTTCATGGGGTGCCGCTATCTATCATTTCGGATCAGGGTACGCAGTTTACCTCGCATTTCTGGAGAGCGATTCAGCGAGAGTTGGGCACCCAGGTTGAGTTGAGTACAGCATTTCATCCCCAGACGGACGGTCAGTCCGAGAGGACTATTTAGATTCTTGAGGACATGCTCCGAGCCTGTGTCATTGATTTTGGAGGCTCGTGGGACCAGTTTTGCCTTTAGCAAAGTTCGCCTACAACAACATCTACCAGTCCAGCATTCAGATGGCTCCGTATGAGGGGTTGTATGGTAGGCGATGTCGGTCTCCAGTTGGATGGTTTGAGCCGGGAGAGGCTCGATTATTGGGTACGGATCTGGTTCAGGAGGCCTTGGACAAGGTCAGGATTATTCAGGATAGACTTCGTACAACTCAGTCCAGACAGAAGAGTTATGCAGACCGCAAGGTCAGAGATGTTGCTTTCATGGTCGGTGAGCGGGTATTGCTCCGTATATCGCCTATGAAGGGCGTGATGAGATTTGGGAAGAAGGGCAAGCTCAGCCCTAGGTTCATTGGTCCATTTGAGATTCTTGATCGTGTGGGAGAGGTGGCTTATAGACTTGCCTTGCCACCTAGCTTGTCAGCTGTGCATCCCATGTTTCATGTATCTATGCTCTGGAAGTATCGCGGAGATCCATCGCACGTGTTGGATTTCAGCACTGTCCAATTGGACAAGGATTTGTAATATGAGGAGGAGCCGGTGGCTATTCTAGACCGGCAGGTTCGACAGTTGAGGTCGAAGAGTTTTCCTTCGGTGCGTGTTCAGTGGAGAGGTCAGCCTCCTAAGGCATCGACCTGGGAGTCCGAGTCCGATATGCGGGGCCGTTATCCCCATCTATTTCCCGACTCAGGTACTTCTTTCTTTTGTTCGTTCGAGGACGAACGATTGTTTTAGAGGTGGAGAATGTGACAACCCAAAGGTGCATCACCGTAGTTCTTCCTTGTTCCGCGCTTCCGAGGCCTTGAAAACCTCGCTTTTAGTTGCCTCGATTTGCGTGCGCAGTTCGGGATCATAGCCGGAAAGTTTTTATGTTAAAATATGTGAATTATGTGAAAACAATTTGATGGATTTTGATATTAATATGCATAATATTGACTTCGGTCAACATTTTGGGTAAACGGACTCGGACCTGTGATTCGACGGTCCCGGAGGGTCCGTAAAAAAAAATATGGGACTTGGGAGTGTGCCCGGAATCAAATTTCGAGGGTCCCAAGCCCGAGAAATGAATTTTTGAAAATAAATTATTTTCTGAAATTTGAGATGAAAATTTGAAATGAAAAGGAGTTAGAAAATATAGGTATCGGGTTCGTATTTTGGTTCCGACGCCCGGTACAAGTCTTAAATATGTGTTAAGCACTATCTGTAAAGTTTGGCTAAAAACGAACGTCATATGACGTGTTTCGGACTAAAAATGGAGAATTTTAGTTATGAAAGTTAAAGAAAGAAAATCATGTGTTTGAGGCTTGATCCTATGTATATGATATTATTTTGGCAATTTGATCGCACGAGTAAGTCCATAAGATGTTTTTAAGGTTGTGTGCATGTTTGGTTTGGAGCTCCGAGGGCTCGGGTGAGTTTTGAATGGGTCCCGGGAGGTCTTGGACTTAAGAAAATGCAGGTTCAGGTGTTGCAGACACCAGCGCGGCCGCGGTCATTTCCGCGCGGTCCGCGCTGGAGCCGCGCGGCCGCGATGTCTTTCTATGCGGTCCGCGTGGCTGAGTCTGAGGGCTAGGGTTTCAGGTTAACCAGCGCGGCCGCGCACCAATACAGTGCGGTCCGTGCTGGAAGGGTTCAGAGAAGCCCCAATTTTTTTCCCACTCGGCGCGGCCGCAACACATTTTGTGCGATCCGCGCCAGGTCCTCAGAAAGGTATACAAGTTCGGAAATCTCAGTCATTTTTCACTTTTCAAAAACCCAAAAACCTAAGAGGCGATTTTCCAAACAACTTTTCTTCTCCAAAACGATTGGTAAGTGATTTCTAACTTAATTTCTTTATCCCTTAACATCTTTTAACATAATTCAACTTCAACTCAAAGATTTTCAGGGGTGAAATTGGGTGTTTTGGGCAGAACCTAGGTTTTCTACAAATTGAGAAGTTGGACCTCAATTTGGGGTCCGATTTCAAAACAAATCGCATATTTCGATTCATGGGGGAATGGGTAACCGGATTTTGGTCCGAACCTCGAGTTTCGACCACGTGGGTCCGGGGGTGTTTTTGACCTTTTTTGGGAAAACCTTATAAAAATTATTTTCATGCATTGGGATTGATTCATTTAGTAATTATTAATGTGATTAAGTAACTTATGACTAGATTCAAGCGGATTGGTGGTGGAATCAAGAGGTAAAGCTATTCTAGAAGCGTGAATTGAGTTTGGAGCATTCGAGGTAAGTGATTGTTCTAACTTTGGCTTGAGGGAATAGGATTAGGATATTATTTGCTACTTGCTAATGTGGAGTACGGTGTATAGGTATGGTGACGGTTATCTATGCATCGGAGTCTAGCATGACCGTGAGTCTTAATTGTTTTTAATTCGAATAACATGACACAACCTCCTTGTATTTGATGAGTTTCATATAATGTGAACGGTTGAGGTAAAATTGTGATTGGTGTACTTTTGGAGCGTTAGCTCGAACATGAATGTGTTAGTTGAGGAAGAATGGATTTAAAAAGAGAATGTGTTGTGATTACTCCCTTGCCGGGATGTGTATACCGATATATATACTCTCCCTTGTCGGGATATTTTGGGCTGTTAGTTGTACCCTTGCCGGGTTAGAGTGATATGTTGTTGATTTCCCCTAATGGGACTCTCCTTACAAAATCAGATGTTTCGAATTATATTACGGGATCGTGTGGCACGCCGTCCACTTATATATGATATTATGGGATCGTGTGGCACGCCGTCCACTTATATATGATATTATGGGATCGTGTGGCACGCCGTCCACTTATATATGATATTATGGGATCGTGTGGCATGCCGTCCACTTATATATGATATTATGGGATCGTGTGGCACGCCGTCCACTTATATATGATATTATGGGATCGTGTGGCACGCCGTCCACTTATTATATGATATTATGGGATCGTGTGGCACGCCGTCCACTTATATATGATATTATGGGATCGTGTGGCACGCCGTCCACTTATATATGATATTATGGGATCGTGTGGCACGCCGTCCACTTATATATGATATTATGGGATCGTGTGGCACGCCGTCCACTTATATATGATATTATGGGATCGTGTGGCACGCCGTCCACTTATATATGATATTATGGGATCGTGTGGCACGCCGTCCACTTATATATGATATTATGGGATCGTGTGGCACGCCGTCCACTTATATATGATATTATGGGATCGTGTGGCACGCACTCGTTAGATATATCTGTGCAGGTTACTTGTGGTAGGTCCTGTCTAGTCTCGTCACTACTTCGCCGGGGTTAGGCCAGACACTTACCAGCACATGGGGTCGGTTGTGCTGATGCTACACTCTGTGTATTTTTGTGCACAGATCAGGGAGCAGCTTAGACCGCGGCAGTAGGACTTCTAGGAGCTATCTTCAGTCCAGGGACTCTCGAGGTAGCCTAGCTGGCGTTCGCAGGCCGAAGTCCCTTTCCATGTTTTCCTTTTGTTTACCTTGTATCAGACAAACATGATGTATTTTCCTTTCAGACATTGATTGTAGTATTCTGTAGTAGTCCGTGAGCTAGTGACACCAGACTCTGGGTAGCATTTTGGTTCAAACTTCCGCACTTTTGGTTTTCAGTTGTTTTAGATTTAAAGTCTTCCGCTTAGATTTTGTCTCGTTTATTATATTGTTTGAAAGAAAGCAGGAAAGGTGTTTTAAATATTTGGCTTGCCTAGCTCCGATAGTAGGCGCCATGACGACACCCGATGGTGGGAAATTCGGGTCGTGACAGGTAGTGAGAAACCAACCGGATTAAAAGAGCTAAGGAACACCTTCTCCTTTCTCAAAACCAGCAGATGTATATCCAGTAAGTTCTTCTCCTTTCTCAAAACCAGCAGATGTATATCCAGATGAATCATCAGTAAGTTCTTCTCCTTTCTCAAAACCAGCAGATGTATATCCAAGAATATCTTCCTCTAATATTTTTGTGGCCGAAAACAAGAGAGGAAGATTATTTTCCATTAATCCAACACTACCTCTGTTAAAATTCTCATGGTAATTAATCAATCTTGTCGGCGGCTGCTGTTGTTGGTTACAAACCAATCGGAAATTTGGCAGACTGCAATTCGTTTGAAGAATGACTAGTTCATTGAAAATTGGATGAACTAATTAAGATAATAAAGAGAGAAAGAAACTAGTGTAATTGATTAGCGTATTTAGTGGCTTAGGGCTAGGAGGTAACCAAAAATAAAAAATTTGCTATAAACCTTAAAAAGTATCTATAGAACATAATTTTTTTAAATGGTATTTATTTAAAATAAATAAAGTGTTAACCCTTGCTATAGGAGGTAAAAATTCTTTAATTTTATAGAGTAACCACCATCCTTTTCACCTTTATATTTTATCCAGTAAAGTTGACATAGACTACAAATGTTTAGTAAAGTCATCCCATAATATTAGGTGCACTTGGCATAGTATATACTACTCCATATAGTAGTATATACTTTGAAGACTTTTCTTTATTGAAGTTGAGTCTGATTGAAGTAATGGCAAAGTAATGAGAAGCAGAAACGGAAAATAATTACATAAAATGAATCAACGTGAGAGAACTTATATGCAAGTGGATCAAACGACCGTTAGTTGATGGAGATCTGTGCATAGAATATATAGAAGATAACTAAGAACATCAACCTATGATATAATTAAGTAGTGATCTCAGCTACTTGCAGTGTTTTAAAAGGCGTGGGCGTAAGACAAAGCATTTTATATATGCTTCAGCGAGACGTAAGCCCCGAGGCATAGGGCGTAAGCCTCATAGATATTTAATTTTATTATTTTATAAAATAATATAATTAAAGTATATATATATATATATATATATATATATATATATATATATATATATAATTATAATTATGTATTTTAATCGCTTATTACACTCAAATTTACTGCACTTTAATAGAGTTTGAGCTTTAATCGCTAGTGTCTTGCACTAATTGTGTGTTTTATGCCTTGTAGGAGTGATTTCGAGCTATATAGATGTTATGGAATGAATTCAAGTGATTTGGAGCTTTGAAGTCTGAGTAATAGCCCAAGGAATTAAGCCGGGATCGTATTAGGGGATCAACGGATGATAGAGCAACAAAACGAAGAATCCAGTAGGCATATTGCGCACTATCTAGTAAAATATACATAACGTTTTGCTCAGAACTCCATTTGGGTTCCACAATATATGGTTGGAAAGATAACCCAAAGGGTTACAACTTTCATGCTTTATGTTTTTCCACATTCCAAACAAAACAGGGTAAAAAATGCGGTCGAAACCGCGACTACGGACCTGATGCGGACTGAAATAGTAGACTTGCCAAGTACTGTGCCCGTACCGCGCCGGGCCGCGGCCGCGGATGTCGAGGCCTGAAAAATTGTCCTTTTTCGCGTGGGAGAAGGTATAATTATTTGGTCCCGACCATACTTGGTATATATACATGGAAAAACGGTATTTTGAGGAGAGGAGACCAATTTTTGACACAGATTCGACCTACGGAGGCAGAGACACAATAGGAGCAAGGCGGAGAATTCTTCTACGAGTTTTTCCTTCCTCTTCCTATTTGTCATTGTTGGTTATGACTTTTAGCATTGTATTTTTACATACTATTATGAATAGCTAATTTGTTATCTAGGGTTTTGATAGAACCTTTTGTAGGATAAATTCTTGTTATGTTTTTATATAATTGAGCCATTGGATTCTCTACTTGTCCAACTACGTGTTTATTGTTGTTAATTGAATGGTCATCGATTGACTGTGCCTATTTATTATGTGTTATTTGAGAAAGGATACATATTTAGGTGGTTTTTGAGCAACGTCACTCCTAAGGTATGTGAGAAATCAATACAACGGGTTTAAAGGTAGGTTTAGAAATAACAAATCCTTGACGTGGTCATAATGAGCGGTTAGATAAAGCCAACTAGTATAGTTCGAAAGAATATGTCTAGTAAATTGTTGTAGTTACTCGAGAGAGAATTACGGCATCCAAAGTGCTCACGATCAGTAGAGAATACATTGGCAAAATTGTAGGGAACATAGCTAGAAGGATTCCAACAATTAGGGAAATCAAAACTCTAGACCTCCTTAATTTAGTCTCCAACCCTTTGTCTCGTTAGTTGATAATTTTACCGTTTTCTAGTATTTGCTATTTAATTAGTTAGAAATATAAATCTCAATCTTTATAATTTAGAAAATTATTCAAACTTGTCTTTTTAGTAATATTAAACAGCTATAGCTAAGTCTTAGTTCTCTGTGGGATTCGACTCCGAATTTTTAGACCGGATTATATTTGCAGCTACCGCTTATCCTTTTTAGGACTAGAGTTGGGCGTGATCTTATATATATATATGTGTGTGTGTGTGTGTGTGTGTGTGTGTGTGTGTGTGTGTGTGTGCGCGCGCGCGCGCGTGTGTAGAGATGTGCTTCTTCCCCATAAAAGCTTTTCAAAACAATCTATTATACGCTACTTATAAGCACAAGTAACTTGAGTCTACAAGAATAAAGTTTTCTACATGGAGGAACAAAAAGGATGACTAACCTGCAATTTGAACTTTGAACGTGCTGCTATGAAGGAGAATGGAGTTCTCTTTGTATTTGTAAAAAAAAAATTGAATATTCATTGCTTTCGGGAGATATTAGCAGACTAGCGGACAAGATAAAGAATCGGGAAAGACCATGAATTAGGGATTCCATCAATAAGAAAGGTCTTGACTTTTAAATTTAATACATTTCAGATCTTTTTTAAAACTTTTGAGTAATTACCAAACTGATTATTGAGAATTTGGGTATTATATGAATGACTTATTCAACAAATTTTATTATAATTTGAAAAAGTCTTTGGGCTTACACCTCACTAAAAAAAACGTACCTCAAACGCCAGGCGTAAGCCCCGAATTGCTGGGCATATGCCTCTTGAGACTTTTGCCCCACACCATCGCCTCGGGGCGTTTTTGATGCACCTCGGCTCAGGGCTTACCCCGAAAACGCCTTTTAAAACACTAGCTACTCGTAAGATATTTAGGAGGATTTGGAGAAAATTTCTCTCAAAGTATAAATTCTGATACTAGTTTTATGTTATTTTATATTAAAACTTACATATCTTGAAACTACATAATAGTAATATAAGTTATAGTTCTTTGCAATAAGCATTTAAAAATGTTTGAGAATATTCTAGAAAGATTCTAGTAGAAAAGTGACTTGCACATGTAAACTGGGACTAATAAAATATGTATTTTGAAGTGCAATTTTATTGTAATTGTAGTTTTTTGCTTCTTATGAAGTGGTTCACACGACCTGTTGTTCTGTGATCTGTCCTTGTCAAATAACCTCACACATAACTCAAACAAGACAAACAAAAAACAGATTCATTAAAAACAACCAAGTAAGGAAGACCTGGGAATATTTTTCACAAACAGGCAATAGTTGTTTGAATAATGTAATTGTGTACAAATGAAAGAACACTGAAAGACTCGGTACTGTATTTAATATACCATGCAGATCTAAGTAAAGATAAGAACAGCAACCTATATGACATAAACAATGATCTCAGGCACTCGCAAGATTCTTAGGAGTTTCTAGTGAAATTTGATACCAATTTTGTGATTTTTTTGTGATAAAATTGAAACAAGCTGACAACCGAAATGTTTCTAAATCCTTCTTAATTAGTGTCTGTATTCCATTATAGGAATACTATCTCCTGTTGAGTGATGCGGTGTCAGATGCAAAACTGAACGCAAAATTTGGAAGTAATCTACAATAAGTTCCGCAAGTCCACAGTTTCTTTAAAATGATAATTAGTGTGAATGTAAAATAAAATTTAAAGAAAATGTCATTTGTTTCTGGGTGATGGCAAATATTGATCGAACGATTAAAGTAGAAGATTGGAAACTTCTAGAGCCAGTATATATAGACCAAGTGTAAGTTGTCAAGGTTGGTATATAAGAGCTCTAATAGTATGTATTTAAGAACACATTGAACGACTTATTTCACTAATGCTATTGAATGCTCAGAAACAATCATCTAATAGAACAATAACTACTCAAGATGGTTCTTTAGCACTTTTTCCTAGTATCAATATTGTTATTATCTTGTTTTGAACCTCATAACTGTTTTCCAGTAAGCCAAGAGATAAAATCAACTCATGACTGTCTCCCCGTTAAGACACCAAATATGTTGCTAATAAACAAAATTCAAACAAGCCAGCACTGGAGGCAATTATTTTTTGGACATTAAGGCGACCAATACTGGTGCTGTGATGCGCAAACAGTAGGTGCTGAAGCTCCCAGTTTCTGTCTATTAATACATACCTGGCATTGAGGCGTCCATTTCTGGATGCTCAGTGTTGGAGGTGCAACGCTCAATGCTGGAGATACACATTTTAGCCTACCTCATTTTCTTCCATCAAGCAAGCACTGCAGCTTTACCGAGTTTTGTGGTGCCAACTTCTGTCTGCATTTTCAAAATCTCCAACAGTAATAATGTACTATAGGTTTCTTTTCCAGCTCTAAGACTAAAACCGTTTCTTCTTTTCCCACCGAAGTAAAGATCACATATGAACACATATACTTTATATTCTCATGACATTTCTCAAAAGGTATGAGTACCTTCTTCAAGAATTCCAAGCATATGATCAAAAATAAGTAATCAGATACTTCCGGTGCATGATCCTATTACAATCAACTCCTAATCAGAGGCTGGCTTAGCATACGCTTATTATAGACACTCCTAATTAGAAGTTGTAATTCTCTTAAAGCTTCAATTGATACCAAAAATGTCACCACTTTCAGGTTTGCTTCTTCACTGTTGTATGTGCTTCAGGAAAATAACAGAACATATGATTAATGTTTAAGAATGATTTTCCAAGTTGAGGACATAAACTGGCATTACATTTAGGAAGAAACAGGTACACATAAGAGCAAAAAGCATTGTTTAATGTAGAAGCAAAGATATAGCAGTGGCATCACAGCATCTTGGTGAAATCATAAGATGCACAATGGTAGCATTCACCTCAGGAGTCAAAATTTAATGACTTACACCAAACATTAAGGATTGAATGAATAATTTGTTCCGTAGTTAAACTATGAAATGTAGGTTACAGTGAATACAACTGAAGGATAATTCTACAGAAACTATTAAAGAAGACAACTAATAAAAATTACATGATGATCTTCTAAATTTCCTCCGGTTACAAACTCTTCAGACTCTGTTGTGAAAAGAAAAAAAAAAGACAATTAGTGAAGAGCTATAAAACATACATAAACGGATGACCAAACAAAGTTACGTTCTTTCATTTTTTTTGCTGTAGAATTTCTAATTTGAGGAATACACTTTTTAGCTTCAGACAAATAAATGATAAAAACTGATTATTTTCATAGATATGAGAATTGACTTGGTCCTTTTATCACCCGACAGATATATTTGTTCCCCAACCAAAAAACAGATTATACCATAGGTCTCAGCTTCGTACAATAACCATCTCTCCACCTTGCTTATCATCTGCAAGACCAACAACCAATCTTCTGCGCTTTGCCTTTAACAAACAATATATATCGGGAGGGAACTTCCTAGTTAAATTTTTTACATTGATAACAACAAGGCTTTAATGAGTTTATCTATCTTTCATTGCTAAAAAGGTTCATCTTCCTTTTCTTCTTGATGGTACTTCTATTTCAACAACTTTAATTTTATCTTTAATTAAATAAAATGCTAAATAAATAGAAAGCTTTAGGAAGGTGTCAAACAAAAGGAATAGTTAGTAAAAGGCTAAAAGCCTAAATGGCAACTTTTTATAGAAAAGAAATTGCATTTAGCAGAACAAAAATGAGACTGGTAGTGTACCTGAATTTGGATTACTTGATGACAAGCTTGAAATCATCATTTTGATAATCATCAACTTGTATTTCTTGGATAACCCTGGCTGACTTTACAACAGATTCGTTGCAATCCCTTACCTCAATGGACTTTAAAGAACAGATGTCTTCGAAACAAGAAGGGATCTCCTTCAGATTTTCTAGTCCACGCAAAAACAAGCGTTCAAGATTAGGAAATGCGTCATCGAAGACAGTCCATTCTTGAAGACTGCAACAAAACATTAATTTCAAGACTTTAAGTTTAGGGAACTCGTCATCTCTCACTTCCCATTTTTCATCATCAAGTTCAATGGCTAGCAGTTCTAGGACCTGAATCTTCTGAAGCTGAGCAATGTTCGACAAGTGCTCATGACCCAGTCTAAAGCAGGACAGTTTCAATATTTTGAGATTTGATGCGGAGATGCATACAGGATACCGATGCTGGAATTCTACGGCTTCACCAATAATGTGTAGCGTCTCAAGCTGTGTTGAAAAATCTGATACAGGGAACGGAAAGCTGCAAACACCCTTGAATTTGCATTCCAGTTCCCGAATATTAGGGGCTTTTCTCAACATCAATTCAACATCTTCGACACAAGAAAAATATGGCTGAGAAAGAGTGTCCAAATCATAAAATTTTGAGGAGTCCTCAAGTAACTTCTCTGCATTATCTATAGTGAAGAAGTGACTAATATGCAGATGTCTCAATTTACTCATCTTCCTAAGAGTAACCGGTAACAATATTTGCCCCCAAGATTTTAATATCAAAGTTTCAAGGTTACAAAGATTTGATATGGACGACGGAATTGACTTCTGCTTAGTTTCTGCATAAATATATCTCAAGTAAACTAGCCCAGTTGGAAAAGAATCAATAACAATGTTCTGCTCCAAATCCAACACTTTTAGAAACTTGAAATTCTGTAAAATGCGTGAAATTGCGAAGGCGGGTTTGGGTACGGAAAGACGGGTAAAGGAGTCAGTATCACTCCTGAAAAGTACAGAGCCAACAAGTGAGCAAGAGGAGCTCCATTCTTCAAGATTATCCATTTCAGAAAAGGCCAAACGACGCTGCGCATGCTGCTTATGAGAATAAATGCAGGAAGAAGGATTGGCGTTGTGATCCCTGTGAATAATATATTAACAATATCATAACATTGATTTTCAAATATAACTGATATACTTGATCCTTGTGACTATATAAATTAGTAAAATAATGTACAATTAATTTTCAAATATAACTTGAAATACTTGATTTATTGAACAAGTGAAGTATCATTAATTGGTGTATATATTACCGTATTATCCATAGCAGAAGATTCTCCTCTGTTGCCTTTTCCTTGCAGAACTCGAGCAATACATCATGAAGACGACATGCTTCGACCTTACCATCTGAATCAGCTCGTTGAGAAATCATCACTAGATTTCTTCCAATAAGATTCTCCAAGTAACCTTCTGCTATATCCTCCAAACTCTTGCCGTCACAACTTTTTATAAATGCTTCTGATATCCATAACCTTTTTAACCTGGAAGCATCAATCACTCTATCCTCTAAAAATGCTCCAAAATAAAGGAAGCAAGACCTGAGATGATAGGGTAAATTCTGATAACTTTGTTCCACAATGGCCTTTGAGTCACTGTGAATGTGGGAACTTAAAGTTGTAGCCACTTGTTTCCAACTCTCTTCTTTTTTCTCCATCCTTGCCAGAATACCAGCCACCAAAACAACTGAAAGAGGCAGCCCTCCACACTTTTTTGCTATTTGTCGCCCAACATCTTCAAGGGGAGCAGAACAGCTTTCCTCAGCAAACACTTTATATTTTAGTAATTTCAAACTTTCATCATCGTTAAACATACGAAGGTGAAAGGGATCACTCTGAAATCTAGCATAGTTGGCAACTTCATGATGTCGTGTTGTTAGAATGATTCTGCTTCCATTGTTAGCATCTGGAAAAGAACCTACCAAATCATCCCATGCGCTGTTTTCCCACACATCATCAACAAGGATAAGGTACCTTTTTGATAATAAAGTTTTGCGAAGCATATCAGCTAATTCAATGTCATGCCTTTCTCTATACCGAAAATCCTCACCAACAGCATTATGTAGCAAGGCCAATAACAATTCATTACGTGAATATACTTGAGACACGCAACACTGTACACGAATATCAAAGTGAGAGACAACTAACCTGTCACAATAGAGTCTATAGGCCAAAGTCGTCTTACCTTGACCCGGCATGCCGACGATTGAGATAACATCTCGCCCTTTGGTTCCTTTTATTAGCTGGTGCCTTAACTCTTCTATTACATCCTCAAACCCCACAATTTCTTCATTCAACCTTGGAGTCCTTGCCAGTTGTGATGACATATGATCAGTGGCAGTATTCATGGTATCATATAGTACTGAACTAGGCATTTTCTTTTTTTGAATCTCTGCTACCTCTGTTTTGATACAAGTAATCTCCTCTATGATATCAAGGAGCCAATGCTCAAGACACCAAGGAGGTACTTCTTTGTTTATACAAGCTGCATCAACTACATATTCCACCTCATATGCTATGCCAATCAATAGTGTAGCCCACTTTTGAGTTTCCTCGTGCTTGTCATGTAGCTCTTCGGCAACAGCCTTTAGAAAAGGTTGCAAGCTCTCAAGTTCCTTCTGAATTATTTGAAGCTGGTTCATGACAAAAGCGAGGGAATATGAATGGCGGATCTGGAACTCCCTCAAGTTGTTTAAAAGAAAATCAACATGGCCTAGTCCATGAATCCTCGGCAAGTTAGATTGAAACGCCTTTCGAATGATGAGATATATCATAGCTTTGACAGGCTGAATGTTTCCCGGAAGATCAAGACCAAGTGCTTGGTTCACATCCTCCAACGTCATGCCTTCTGTCTTCCCCTCGCTATCATATAATGAGTAAATTAGAAGTCCGGCATCAACAATAACAGTTTCCATATCTTGAAGACGAAATTCAAGATCTAGTATTGGCAGATGGATGAGATTGGCTCTTATAAGGCTGAGTATATCATGAAGGATTGTCATTTGATCATTTGAAGAAACTGTCCCACTAGGATTACTAACAGTGGGTAGCTTCATCAAATTGTGTGCAGGAGCCTCCACAAATCCACTGTCAGTTGCATGCTTATTTTGAATAATATTGGGATGCCAACCTGGTTGTATAGTCGACTTCAAAGCGCACAGGACATCTGTATAAATTTTGTGGATGTGGGGATGAATGGGCTTAATCTTCAATTCCAGGAGATCAGAAAACAAAGCATTCATTTCCCTTGGAGCCACGTCTTGATTTTCCTTGCCATGGATTGGCAAATACAACCATGCGACCATTGCTGCGTGGCTGGACACAATTAAGACGTGAGTGAAGAAAGTATGTTCGCTTTGAGCTGGCTCTGTGCATTTGTTTGAAACAAAGCAGACGAAAAACCTCAGCAAATTCAACTCCTTCAAAACCTCTTCTATTTGTTCCTTTGGTTCCGGAACATAAAGTAGCGAACGAGGATCATCAATCTTTACTAGAACATTGAGATTCGCTATAACACCATCAATGAATTCCATTAGAAATTTGGGGATAGGAATATCATCCTTGTTGGCTGGAAGTGGTATTGATGATACTTCGACGGAGGAGTATTTTGATTGGAATTCGAGCTTAATCTTCCAAATTCCTGTTGGCACGTCGGAGATAAAGGGATCAAAATTTGGATCCACAGACCCCTCCCAGTCAGAATCAGAGAAAAAAATTCGTTGAGTAGCCTGTTGTACTGATATGGACTTCTTCCAAATTTCTTTCATTTTCTGTGAGACGTCGAGCATGCCGCATTCACCTGCGAAGGTGAAGCTCTGCAGACTGAGAAAACTGTCCAGGAAATTTAACTCCCACAGAAAGAACTCCAATCGATCCCTTGAAACATCGTCAATGTTAGAGGGTCGAAGTTCAAGAAAGTCGCGTCTTATTTTAGCCAAATCTTTGTCTAGAAACATGATTCTCCCTCTTTCTTAGAAATTGTGATGAACTTGAACTGAGAAGTTGAAATACAAATCAGACGTCTTCCTTAGTTTTTTTCTTTACCTTGATTTCCTCTTGCTCAGAATTTTACTATTCGACACCTGTGTTAGTTGCATCAATTATTTATAAGCAGCAAGTCAACTTATTGTAAATAAGTCCACATTATTTATTCCTTGTATGCACATGGGTAGATTCCTTCGCTTTTCTTCTATACCAATTGTCATATATTAAATATACAACCATTATTTATGAGTCCTATGGATAATAATATCATATGGGTAAAGGTCGATCTACCTACACAAAGTAAAATTATATATAATCATCAGAGATTTGCTTATTTGCGTAATTTTCTTTTCTTTTCCTTTCTTCTTTTTTTTTTTTTTTTTTTTGCAGTCAAAATCCTTACGCGGTGAAACTTCTTTTATTTTCTGACATTACTACTATTAATATTACTATACTATTATTACTACTATTAATAGGAGCAGCTTCTGGTCAAAGTAAATTAAGACCAAAAAAAAAAACCCAATTCATTTCAGACTTTATCTTGTACTGTCCTCTTTCTAGACCTGGACATATTTGATATTTTAATATCCTGAAACAATGGGCCCTCATTAATTTGCCATTTACACGTACCCGCAAGGATAAAGGCTATCAGAGTCCGGAACTTGGTGTTGTTTTTTTGGATTCAAATAGGTAGAAAAAAATTTAGTGACAAAAATATATAAAACGCAATTTTGAACCATGTTTTACCTTAACGTCCGTTTGGAACGTTAAAGGTAAAACACGTTTCAAAACTGCTTTTTATATAAAAAGTGGTTTCAAAACCACGTTTTAGGTGAAGCTGATGGGACGTTTAGTTAAAACATGGTTCAAAAGCACCTTTTACATAAAACGCCTTAATGAACCATGCTTTGCCTCTTAAAATACTGTCCCTTTCCCTTCCCCACGTTTAGAAACCAGAACCCCAAACCCCAATTTTAAAATAGAATAGCGGTCCCTCCACGAGATTAAAAACTCGAGTGAAAAACTCGAGTGGACCCCACATGTCCCATAAAAAGTAAATAGTGTTGGTCACACGTCCTAGCTAAGGCCTTCTCTTGTTATGTTGCTAATTTCGGACTAAAATCTTCAATTCTTCAACATTCCAAAAAAAATAAATCGAGGTAATACGATTTAATTTTTGTCGAAACTCGTATAAAAAATACATATTAGTTGTTTTACATGTGTTCTATGTTGTTTTGTAATTTTTTTGCGATTAAACTAGCATGTTATTTTTATCCGGACTTAGATATTAGTGTACTAAAAAAATATGTAAAAATTGAGAAATCATTATTATTTGTTAAAAAAAATATTAACAAGTTTTTTTTACTGTTGTATATGTATTTTCGTGAATTTTTTGTGATTAAATGTATTTGTTATTTTTTATCTGGATTATGTTATTTATTTACTTAAAGACTAGTAATATAGTGTCATTTTAGGGTAGTAAAATGTAATGCCTTTTAGAAGCGTAGTAAATGTAGTGCCTTTTACGTAGTGCGTAGTTTCCCTGTAGTTTAAGTATCTCTTATACTCAAAAATACATCAAAATAATTGATAGATCAAACATAAACTCTGTCCAATTATAGTCAATATATAATTGGTGTTACTGGGCCGCAAATATCGAGTCTGGAACCCATATGTGAATAACTAATAATCGGTGTCAGCATTGTTGTTAGGGAAGGGTGTGTACTCTCCAGACTCGTTGGCATTGTTGTCATAATCACTATTATCTTCCTAACTCTGCGCATCTACCAAATTCCGAGTAAATACATCGTCTACGAGAAACTAAGTGAGAACATGACCATCAAGTTGCTCGTTTTTACTGCACAAATAACAAAATAATAAGCTACTCAAATTAATAAATACTTTAAATATAGCTATATCACTTCACTTACAAGTCGTAATATGTTGACATTCCATGATGGACATTATCATGTTGGTGAGGACTCCCGGATGGACCACTGTAATCCAACACGCCAAAACTACGCATATTCCAACTGGGCGTGGGTTCATAACTTGTAAAATTCATATATGGACGGTACCCTTGTGGAATATACGAGTGTTAATACAAATTCTATACAACAAAAATAAACATCGTAACACAAAGGAAAATTGAAGTTTACCAGTCGTCTTGTGGATTATGTAAAGTAGGAGAGAAATTATTTCCTCGCTCCTCGTTCACCCGTGGAGATAAATTTAGATCTGGCCAAACTCTTTCAGCCGGAACCTATTCGGCTAAAACTGCTCCAGAATAATCACCCGATGATTGAGGGTTATCTCTGCTTTGCGCAACCTTATTATTGCGAACGTCTTCAACCTTCACGTACATTTCCAATATTTTTATCAAAATAAGTTCCCGATATTCATCCAGAGTCCCCAAAAAATCTCTCAGAGTTTCATCATCCTCGATGTTAAACCCACCGTAACAAGTAACCCCTTGTGGAGTCACAAAAAACGGATATCTTCCGATTATTTTAAGATTCACTGAACGTTTGCCCAACCTCATTTTATTGCATAACAACGATACCAGTCTATCGTACTCCATTGTAAGTGGCAACTTAACATGACTCTGTAGAGATAAACTATAGCTCACTGAGTTATTTTCCACCACAACCCCACCCACCCACCCACCCCCCCGAAATATAATGAAACCCTTACATTTTGCTCTTCAGACATTATGAAAAAAAAATTGAGAATTTAACAAGAAGAAAAATTTATGAGGAGTTGAAACTTGTTTCTGAATTAAGTTTGTAAAACCCTTAACGCCTTTAAATAAGGCAATTCCCAATCGGGGGGGATGGGTCAAGTTTTCGGAAGTCAAACGCATTTTAAAAGGGCGTTTTACATATTTGAATTATTGTTATGTTAGTTAAGCGCATAAGAGTTATTGGTGGGCCCACAAAATATGTAAAACGTGTTTGAAAATGCAGTTTTGAAACGCGCTTTACCTTAACGTTCCAAACGGACGTCAAGGTAAAACGTGGTTCAAAACTGTATTTTATATATTTTGGTCACTAAATTTTTTTCCACCTATTTATATATTTTAAATCCAAAAAAATAACATTTAGGTTCCGGACTCAAGGCTATCTTGATCAGGGGGGCCACTTAAAATTTTTATTCCTATGCACATATTTACGTTCCTTGCACTATCATTTGTTATTCGTTCACTAATTAACTATTATATTAATTGTATAATGTTTAACGTATTAAACTATTTTTCTCCTCATATATTAATGCTTAAAAATGAGTAACTTTTCCGTCTTAATAGTCTATCTGATATTAAAAATAAAATAAACAGAATATTAACTACTATATCAAGTAGAATACAAATTATTTATAAAAGGCTAATCTTGAAATATTACTATGCCATTTCAAACCAAAACATTGAGTGGCTTATATTAGTTATTAATTAAGCTATTTTTATTTAGAAAATAGCTTGCTCTGACTTAATTTAAAAAAATTAATAGCAAATTTATATTTTTTGTATATATAACAAGAAAAGAATAATATGATTAAAAAATGACATGGACTCAAATTAGAACTTATAGTATTACTTTTAAAACTGTAACAACTTTATCATTTGAATCTTTATGATTATTTTGTGTGTTAAATAAATATTTTAAGGTGCAATTGCTCAAACAACTATCTTTAATTCAAGTACTTAATGAGAGAAGTCTACATAAAAAAAAAAGAGTAAAATTGGTACTCCTTTAGAAATATTTGTTTTTATATTTTCAGTCCACTTCTAACGTAACATATATATGTTTTTTGTTATATTAAAAGAAGACATCTCATCTTATTAATACTATTAAAAATAAAATAAACAGAATATTAACTACTATACCAAGTCGGAGCAAGTTATTTTCTAAATGACAATAGCTTAATTAATAACTAATAAAAGCAACTCAATGTTTTGGTTTGAAATGGTACAGTAATATTTCAAGATTAGCCTTTTATAAATAACTAGTTAATTTGCCCGCGCTACGCGCGGTCATTAATAAAAATTAAAATATAATTTTAATAATTATATATTTTTTTATGATTAAAGGAATTAGACATTACTCTTTAATGATTTTATCTTACTATTCTCTGACCGTAATAATTACTATTATAATTTTATATTCTTATTTAAGAATTTTCAAAACAAAGAAATATGAGGGGCAAAAAAGTATAAAACAAATAAATTTGCACCTTTTTCATTCTGTGTTAACGATGACATGTAAAAATTCATGGTATATTTAAAACCATTAATTTGAAACAATATGATTCAAAATCTGTAAATGCAATAACATATTATTGTACATATACAAATATATCAGCAAGCATTCTTTACATGAATGATATGGTAAAACTCTTTAATATAGTTGGGTTTTCCATTCAACCTGCTCACTTTTTAAATACTCAATCCGTATTTGTGAGATTTTTGTATATGTTACATCTTTGGAAACTTAATATGTTTTAGTTGAATATGTAAAAAAAGATAAATGTACTGTTAATGTGCAACGAAAAACAACGTAACGAAAGTGCTACATATAGTATAAACAATTTACCTTGACAATTATTTATAGAATTGATATGAATCTTTTTATCCATTGCAAAAACCCCATATGATAAAAGATAACTGTATTATGAAGATATAAGCATTTGTAAGACCATATTAATCAGTTTACCTTTAATATGAAAATAATTTAAAAAGGTTAATAGTGGTACCTTTAACTAAACAATCATATTCTATATGTTTCCTAACTGGCATGTGCATAAACAAACACGCCTCCTATTGACTGAGAATTCATCTCCCAGCAAATCCAAGAACCAGCAAAAGATTTAGTTAACTACTAGCAGATATTCTCTCCTATTTTGAATCAACTTTGTATTTTGAATTACTGTTATGAATTGTTGTATATTGATGAATATAAATCTAGAGAGATTATAGGACTTATGTAACTGAATCTTTGTACATAAGAATATTTAAAGGACTCTTCCTCTCGGCAGTAAAGTCTGCACATTGGACTTTCTTTCACCTTTCACCTCTTTACTCTCTTATACCTTGAGTCTTCGTACATAGAGGACAACTTTCTTGACGCAATATCCAGCAGGCTTGCCTAGGCCAACGGAAGAGAGATTAATAAGAGCAGAAGATGACTATAATGTTAAAAGGTGCCTGATGGCTGAAGAATGATTATTAGAACAAAAGATCATGCATTCATTTATTTTCAAATAAAATTTAAAACTTCCGAAACTGTATAAATTTTAAGGCAAGTCCATAAAAGATACAATATTAGAAAAAGAGTTTTATGAGAAAAGGAGAAAAGGAAAGACAGAGTGGTTGATAAGAGTTTTTCCCATGCCTCTTACCATAACGACTTTTTAATCTCTTTGTTTGTTATTCCTTTTGATTGTTTCTTTTTATATCGTCCATCCCAGAGTCTTCTCATGCAAATTTTATTACGAAACTTTCAAAAAATTCGCTTCTTGCTCCTAATATATACTTGTTCATTTCTTTACACCATAAGCTCTTTTATAAATTGAGAGGACCACAAGAAAAAAATAGTACAAAATTTTCAAGAAGTCTGCTTCTTTCTCCTAATATCTACTTTTACCATCTCAAGCCACTCATCAAATCTTTTATAAATTGAGAGGAGAGACTACATAAGGATTGTAAGCAAGAGGGGTTGCTCTGATGGTAAGCAACCCTCACTTCCAACCGAGAGGTTGTGAGTTCGAATCTCCCCAAGAGCAAGTTGGGAAATTTTTGGAGGGAAAGATGTCGGGGTTCTATTTGGAAAAGAAAAAGATAAAAAGAAACACACCCTAATCCTTATTTGAAATTTAGGAATGCTTAATGTTGTTATTTATGACTCCAAACCCAATGCCAAATATATCAACAACAAAAAAGTTTTTCAAGAATTTAGATTTGTGAGGTGTGGATATGAACTATATATGAAGAAATGGCAATGGTGAAGAAAAGAAAGTTTCAACGTGGTTATTTCTATATAACATTTATAACTATTAAAAGTTGTAAGTTGTAACTGATTTGGAGTTGAAGGGGCAAAATAATGCTTTGTAGCAATAAAGCTATTTTTGAGATACTCAATACGTATTATGATTTGATTTCCGTTAGAAATTTTATAGTAAGACTTTCTCTTCCCCATTAATAAGTTAAATTGTTGGACTGCCTGAATGGATGCTTCTTAAGGTGACTCTTGATTCTCCCGAACGGACGCTTCTTTAATATGGAGACGTTTTCCCCCTAAACGGACTTTTAGGCTTTTAATAAATAAGATAAAGCAAAATAATTAGAAGAAAAACCAAAAAAAGGAGAAAATAGATAAATAGTAATCCTAGTCTCTAAGATGTGCCACATCACCTTCTTTTTTCCCTCCTGACTAGCAAATGTCCTTTTCTTTTAAAATATTAATTCTTGTTGCTCTGCCTATTTTCGATTTATTTCTAATAACTTATCTAAGAATTAACCACTGATGGCATCAGGAGAACATATTAACTATTTAAGCTTAAGGAGAACATATTAATAAGGAAGTTTTGAGAAATAGCTTTTGCCCAATTTCAAAAGAATTTTTTAAGGGAACATGAGTTGGTAAATATTGACAAATGAAAAGGCTCTAAAACTTCACTTGCACCCTTTAATCTATGTGTATACTAGCTAAATTACCCGCGCTTCGCGCGATCAAATAGAGTTAAATAAATATAACATAACACAGATCAAATAGAGTTAAATAAATATAACACTTTCGTAACACCAACAATTAAAAAAAATATAACATATGCATATGAGAAAGTTAAAATAGAAAAGAAAATTCAAATAAAAATCAACACAATTATAACTTTTTGCAATTTTATAAATTAGGCCTTTGAACCTTGTGTTGCTTGTAAATAATATTATTTTAATTATGGTAGATAATAGTATTCATTAGCGATTGTATTTAGAAGAAAATACTTGTCGTGGATGATATTAATTATTACAAACAATATTTTGTAATATTTGTTCCTACTTAATTTAAAAGTAATATTTTAATCTATTTTATTATTAACACTTATTTTTTATTTTTCTCTAATTTTTTATCATGCAAGGGTTTTCGTCATCTAAGATTTTTAACTTTTGTATAACCTATAAAGGTAAATCTATAAAATTTGTCCGTTAGAACATGTAAAGTATTTATATGCATACGTTTAATAAGTGTTGAAACATGATTTTTTTTCTTAATATATGTATAGAAGCATCTAATTTTTTTTCTTTTAATTAGAGAAATAAATTTTTATGGTCTTATGATTCGAAAATCCACAAAATTAAATTTGATAAGTCTTGTCTATAAAAAAATTTTCTTTGACTTCCTAACTGGCTCATTTTTTTTTTTTCAAAACAAAATGTTAAATATCTCTTTGTCTAGTGATCACGTCCAACTAGGCCTTATAAAAAGGACAATGCGGACGTTGCAAATATAACCCGAGTATTACGCCCAGGGTCGAATCCACAGAGAGTTAACCTATCAATCACAATCTTTAGACCCACTAAACTCTTGAGAACCAATTTCCCAAACTTTTGAATCACAGTTGATGGTGTCTTCAATAACTAAAATTGCAATTAAATAAACAGCTGTAAACTAAGGATGCTAAGGTTGTAAACAATAATGAGAAAACGTTAAGGTAATGACTTCCCCTATTGATGGAATCCCTTCTGTTTATGCTTCATACAAATTGACCAACACACCTCTATCAATCATGAACACTTTTCTTACCGTAAATCTCTCCCGAGTAATCATAGTAATATACTATTGCACTCTCCCGAGATACACTAGCTAGCTTTAATTAACACAGTTCATTTAAGATTGCACTCAAGGCTTCGTTATCCCTAATCCCGCCTTTAAACCCGCAGTTATAGATCCCTCTTATACTTTGGGAGTGGTGTGCCTCAACAATAACCTAAATATGCACTCTCTCCCGAGTTATGCACACTAAATAGGCACAACTAATTGAGGATCTTGTCAATTAACTACAACATACACATAGTTGAACAAATACTGATTGAGACTAGAAATTTGTATTAACATAAACAAGAAGTTCATCCCCAAATAGGTTCCATCAAAACCTTAGACAAAGGATTTAGCTACTCATAACTATGGGTAAATAAACTAAAATAATATTCATCATAAAACTTGCAAGAAAAATAAAGAGAATAAGAAACCAAGATGTTTTGGGTGATCTCTCACACTTGTTCTTCTTGCCAAAAATACTCTCCAAAACAATACATGCCTCTTTTGGGCGGAGTTTAATGTTTATATTGGGTTTTGGGCTAAAAATCCCGTGTTTTGCACTTTAGTCCCTGAAGTTCTCTGCCTCCGCCGCGGTTCTACAGCGGTCGCGGTTAAACCGCGGCCAAACTTGCTCTCTGATTCTCACTTTGTCTGCAGCCTTCTTCTACCGCGGTTCTGCCCCGGTCGCGGTGGAACCGCGACAGTACTCTTTCAGTTATGACTTGAGCTGTTTCGCGTGGTTTACTTGACGGAATTTTACGATCAGCCTGTTTTTCTCCATATTTGATCCCAAAAGTACTACATAGCCTTCTCTGGTCATATATAACCTACAAAGCATGAACAACACTAATACGAGCATTTTGTTATCACTTTTATCATCCAAACTATACCAGAAGGTAGTTATTTAGGGCCTAATTATAGTTAAATTCACCTCTTATCAACACCCCACACTTAAACCTTTGCTCGTCCTCGAGCGAGTTACACCACACTTCCAGGCCTAATCGTTCGATGCATTACCCAATTTGTTTTTATGCCACACCCGCCATTATGAAGGAACAGCCTAAGCAGTGCAACAATCATGCCTCAGATGAAGACTCTAACACCATGACACACTCATACTCACTCTAGTTACTCTAATAGAGGTGAAAATGCACTTTTTCTTCCTGAGTCACATGCCCTCGCATCATAATTCTGAGAGAAGTTCCACGCACATAAAATTCAAGCAACAAAGAACCAAAGATAGGCAGAATTCACTCACTCTCAACAAAGAACATTCACATGCCACATAGACACACCATAAGCTTGCCCCTAGTGTAGTACTCTACTACTCGAACTATTCAGTCAAAGATCAAGAGGTATTTATTTGGTTGTAATGTAGGCTAAGGGACGGGTAGGATATATTTGGATATAGTGACTAGCCTCCCTAAGCACCTTTTAATACACACTTCCTTTTATTTCAATTTCCATGCTTAGCCCGCTCGTTCTTCCACATTTCAGTTCATAGGTGACCCCCACTTTTCTTTAGGTGCAACTGTTTTTTTTTTACAAATCCATTGCACCATTCAAGTATTTCTCTCCTGATTCCCCCCCCCTTTTTTTTACTTCCTTACCACCCCACACTTTGACTTTTGTATGTTCTTTAGCAATTCAAGTGCTTATAGGAGGTACAGGGTCAAACCATCAAACTATTCAAGCACAGGGATATAAGTCATTATAGAGTTATCAAAGAACAGGCTTCAGGCTCAAAGGGGTTAACTACGGCAATATATACAGGTGGATTCACAAATATACGGGCTACACAAAGAAATGTCTCAATCATCTCTAAAACCAAACAACTTCTATTTCGCTTTGCAAACACACAGGGCAAGTTCTAGGTATCACATGCAAGCATAGAATATAAGTAATAGCTCACACACACTTGGCATGTAACTCATTCCGAATCAGTTTATCAACACACTCATACGAGCGTTCAAGCAAGACAGGATGTGCAAAATTAGAGCATAGATTTACGAGTCTACAAATGAGCCTAGACGTCGCACCCTCATGTTTATTTTTGTTATTCTCAGGTGTGTACATCAAGGGTTGCATTCTAGCCTTCACCCATTTTGGTCCTAAAATTACAAACGAAAAATCTACCTAACCCGTTTCAAGAAAAGCCCTTGGAAAAGAACCGTGGTCAAAAGAAAAATCAAGGGAAAATTACTACACTACCTAAAAATAAATAAAAAAAATAAAGAAACTATATGGACTACTTCCCTCAAGAGTACTGTCCAAGTGGTCCGTCCTCAGGAAGAGTCCTTTACATTTTTTTATTTTTTTTTAAATCTGATTTTGACCCTCAAGAGACCCGTCGACAAGCGTACGTCGTTGGGCCATATCAGTTACTTCTATTGTGAGTACAGTCAATTATACACCACAACACCAATCAAATACTACAACATACACCATGTCTATATACACTACAATCCATTACCCGAGCAAGTCTCCCACCCCACACTTAAAAATTATGGCATGTCCCTATGTCATATCAAAAATAACGAGCAGAAGGGTAAGAAGACTTCCCTAAGCCTCAATCAGAGTCAGAGACGGTGCTGGGGTCCACATGGCACGCCATCCCCAAAGCACGGAACCAGGACATGAACTGGCTCTCAGACCTGGCTTGCTGCTGAGACATGCGATCCATACGTGTGTGTAGGCCCTCCACCGAGGTGCGAAGATCCACGACCTTGTCCTCCATAGTACGCAACATAGGCTGGGTGGACTGTGATCTGGATAAGCCTGCCCCAGCATGGGGGCACCGAGAGGGTCCGGCACTGTCATAGGATCTCCTGGATGGTGCCATGGGAACCGGGTCATCCTCCTCATCATCGATCTGAATGGTGGTGCGAGTACTCCTGCCCACTCTGATGCTGGATGCTCAGAAAGCTGCTTTAGGGGGCAACTCTCCATCAGTAGGATGGGTGGGGACATTCTTCAGTAGGCACAATGTAGTCACCAGGGAGGGGAAGTAGAATCCCTTTGACCTCACCAGGGACCGTATGATCATTTCATCACCAATAAGTCTTGCCGCATCAAAATCTTTCTTTGTGACGAAACACCACGTCAAGAGGGCTCTTTGGAAGTTCACGTCAGTCGTGTTTCCGTAGGGCAAGAACCGGCTGCAAATGACAGTGAGCCAACACTTAGCCAAATGGGTGAATGAATTGGAGTTCAGGGTGATATGGTCACTTATCCAGATTGGTTGCCCCCTATGCATAGTGCATCAGTCATAATATCCCAAGTGACTCCTTGTGCGTCCTGGTAATAGTCGATGTCACCAGTAAAACGGGGTAGCCGCAACACCTGTTGAATAGTGTCAACTGAGGCATCAACCAATTTTCCTCGCACATTCACCTCCCGCAACGTATGTGATGGGCAGTTCGCGTATAACTCCCTTACAAGCATTCTGTTCACCGTTTCAGGTTCATCAAATAAGAACTCCATTTCCCTCCGCCGGATTTCCTCAGACATCTCCTCCTTTTCTGTACGGAGGGCCACCCTGTCAATCGGAATTTCAGGGATGAAGCTCTTTGAAGCCTTGGCATGAAAGTCGTCCTATGCCAATTCTGAGTCAAACCTTGAGGCATCATATGTAGGCTGTTAGGACGTGCCTGCCAATTTATTTTGCTTCTTACGTGCCATATGACCTGGGCCGACAGGGTCTGTCACGGTTCTGCCGCGGTTGCGGTTGAACCGCGGTCACGTAGTTCAGAGAGGGGTTCTCACCGTGGTTTGACTGCGGTCGCGGTAGAAGCGCGGTAGATGAAGTTCAGAGAGGGTCTCTGACCGCGGTCGCGGTGGAACCGCGATCTGGGCAGTTGTCTGATTAATTTTTTTTAATGTGTTACACTTACAACAGTATCGTGGCTTGCCTCCCACTCAGCGCCTGTTTTAACGTTGCGGCACGACGCAGGATGAGCGCATTTAAGGCTCGCTCGACCTATGTGGGTCAGTCAGGTGCATCTCAGACACATCTTTTTTTTTGCTCATGCCCACATATGGCTTCAATCTCTGACCGTTGACTCTGAATGTACGAGAGTCATTCTCTGTGGAAATCTCAACAGCTCCTGAAGGGAAAACATCAACTACTCGAAATGGTCCAGACCATCGTGACTTAAGTTTACCTGGGAACAGACGTAGTCTTGAGTTGTATAGCAGTACCATGTCCCCGGGTTTGAAATTTCTCTCAACAATGTTCTGGTCGTGCAGCCTCTTCATTCTCTTCTTGTACAATTTTGTGCGCTCAAAAGCAAGATATCTTAACTCCTCAAGCTCATGCAATTCAGTGACTCTTGAAGTGCCCGCAGCTTCCATGTCTAAGTTCAGCTGTTTCAATGCCCACCACGCTTTATGTTCAAGTTCCACTGGCAGGTGGAAGGCCTTCCCAAACACCAACTTGTATGGTGACATACCAATTGGAGTTTTGAAGGCAGTTCTGTAAGACCAGAGTGCATCATCTAGCTTCCTCACCCAATCAGTTCTTGTGGCATTTACAGTTTTGGTTAACACACTCTTGATTTCTCTGTTGGACACTTCAACCTGTCCACTAGTCTGCGGGTGGTAAGAAGTAGTCACCTTGTAGCGCACATCGTACTTAGCAAGCAACTTTTCAAATGCCCTGTTGCAGAAATGAGTGCCTCCATCACTGATAATTGCTCGTGGTGTCCCAAAAAGGGGTGAATATGTTCTTCTTTAGAAATCCCACCACCACTTTTGCATCATTGGTGGGTAACGCCGCAGCTTCCACCCATTTGGGCACATAGTCTACAGCAACAATAATGTACTTATTGCCATAAGAGCTGACGAAGGGACCCATGAAGTCAATCCCCCAGACGTCAAACACTTCCACCTCTTGAATTGGGTACATGGGCATCTCGTGGCGTCGGGAAATGTTCCCGGTCCGCTGACATTCATTGCAGGCCTTCACCCATAGGTGCACATCTTTAAACACTGCCAGCCAGAAGAATCCAGCCTCTAGCACCTTTGCCGCTGTCCTAACCCCTCCAAAGTGTCCACCATACGCCGATGGGTGACAAGCCTGCAAAACAGAAAATTGCTCTATCTCGGGGACGCATCTCCGGATCATATTATCAAGGCATATTCTAAACAGATAAGGCTCATCCAAGTAATACTGGCAGCTTTCACGAAAAAATCTTTTCCTTTGAACCGATGAAAGGTCGTGAGGAACTATACCACTGGCCAGGTAATTAGCAAAGTCTGCATACCATGGTGCTTCCTGATGAGTGGTGGAGAGCAACTGCTTGTCTGGAAAAGTTTCTAGTATTTCTTCAACCTCAACTATATTTTCAGCTCCCTCAAGTTGTGAAAGATGATCAGCGACTTGATTCTCAGTGCCCTTACGGTCACGAATCTCAAGATCGAACTCTTGCAATAGTAACACCCAACGAATCAGGCGTGGCTTAGATTCTTTCTTTTCTATTAAGTACCTGAGAGCTACATGGTCAGTATATACAATTACCTTGGGCCCTATCATGTAGGATCGACACATTAGTTCGAACGATTGCTCCCAGTTGGGGGCAACAATGATGGGTGATGTGACCAGTCTCTTTTTTAACTCCTCAAATGCTACCCTGCAATCATCAGAAAACAAAAACGGGTGATCTTTTTCTAACAACTTACAGAGGGAGTTGGCAATTTTGGAGAAGTCTTTTATGAACCTCCGGTAAAAACCGGCATGTCCAAGGAAGCTTCTGATGGTTTTGACTGAAGTTGGTGGAGGCAGCTTTGCTATTACATCAACTTTCGCGCGATCCACCTCTATTCCCTTACTTGACACCCGGTGCCCCAAGACTATGCCTTCTTGTACCATGAAATGGCACTTCTCCCAGTTCAGAACCAAGTTAGTCTCGATGCACCGTTTCAGCACACGCGTCAGATTTATCAGGCACTCATCAAATGAATTCCCCACCACTGAGAAGTCATCCATGAACACCTCTATTATGTACTCAACCATGTCAGTGAATATGGCCATCATGCACCGTTGGAATGTGGCAAGTGCGTTGCATAGGCCAAAGGGCATCCGTCTAAAGGCATAAATGCCATACGGGCATGTGAAAGAGGTCTTCTCTCTGTCTTCCGGTGCAATAGAGATCTGATTGTACCCTCAATACCCATCCAGAAAATAGAAGTGTGACCTCCATGCCAATCTGTCCAACATCTGATCATTGAAGGGAAGTGGGAAATGGTCTTTCCGGGTGGCTAGATTCAACTTTCGATAGTCCATACAAATTCTCCAGCCTGTGACGGTTCTTGTTGAGATCAATTCATTATTGTCATTTGTCACAACCGTCATGCCACCCTTTTTAGGAACACATTGCACTGCGCTCACCCAGCTACTGTCAGAGATTGGGAAAATAATTCCCGCATCCAACCACTTTATCACCTCCTTCTTCACCACTTCCTTCATGTTGGGGTTCAGCCTCCTTTGATGTTCCCTGGAAGGTTTGTGCCCCTCTTCCAGCAGAACCTTGTACATGTAGTAGGCGGGGCTAATCCCCCTGATGTCTGCCATGGTCCACCCTATGGCAGTTTTGTATTCCTTTAGTACCTGTAAAAGTTTTTGAACCTGCACATCTAACAAACTAGATGAGATAATAACAGGTAATGTGGAGTCAGGTCCCAGAAATTCATACCTGAGGTGGGCTGGCAATGGCTTTAACTCCAACTTTGATGGTTCTTCAATGGATGACTTGGCTGGAGGAGTTTCTCTCTTTTCTAAGTGCAAGGGCTCAAACTCTAGATTTGTCTCCCGGAACCCTCTACCTTCCAATGCCAACACCCATTCCGCCAAATCCTCACCATTCACTTCATCTAAGTTCATCAAACATGCAGCAAGGGGGTCCTCAATTGTCAACACCTCATCATCAGACTCTATAATAACATCCACGACATCAATAAGAGAGCAATTGGCGAACTCGCTTGGTCACCTCATAGACTTCTGCACATTGAACATTATTTCCTCATCATTAAGTCTCATTTTGAGCTCCCCAGTCTCACAATCAATCAGAGCTCTCCACGTGGACAATAATGGTCTTCCTAAGATTATAGGAATCTCTTCATCCACTTTGCAATCCAAGATCACAAAATCAGCAGGGAACACAAATTTCCCCACCTGAATCAGCACATCATCAAGGATACCGAATGGACGCTTCACAGTCCTGTCGGCCAGCTGCAACAACATAGAGGTGGGTCTAGCTCTCCCAATGCCCAACCTCTTATACATAGCCAGGGGCATGAGGTTAATGCTAGCCCCTAAATCACAGAGTGCCTTAGCAAAGGCAAAATTCCCAATAGTGCATGGAATTGTAAAGCTACCTGGGTCAGACAGCTTTTCAGCAATAGGTCTCGTCACCACTACACTACAGGTCTGAGTAAGTATAACCGTAGCCAAGTCTTGAAAATTAAATTTCCGGGACATCAAGTCCTTTATCATTTTTGCGTACCCAGGCATCTTCTTTAAAGCTTCAATCAGTGGAATATTTACCTGGATTTGTTTGAGCATTTCAAAGAACTTTTTATACTGCTCCTCCTTTTGATACTTGGCTAGCCTCTGTGGAAAGGGTGCAGGAGGTCTTTTCTTCCCAATCACTTGGGACTTCTCTTTATCAGATTCTATTTCAACTACTGGCTCTTCAACTGGCTCAGCTACTTTCTCGGTCTTTTGCTGAATGTTCTTTTCTTCCTGAGCAGGTTGGACTGTCACTTCTGTTAGTATCGTAGACTCATCCAGCTCAATGGGCACTGGAATGAATGTCTCAGCCTGTATATTTTCTCGAGCTCTCTCTTGTTCTACATCTAGATCCCTGCCATTACGGAGACTCACCGCCATCAGCTGTTTTGGGCCCTGATCTTTTGGATTAATTTGGGTGTCTGCAGGTAATGTCCTCTGAGGACGATTGTTCAGAGACATTGAAATTTGGCCCAATTGCACTTCAATATTTTTGATTGTTGCATCATGTGTATCTACTCTCTCATTTATTTTTGCATTGGACCCAATCACATGCTGCATCATTGCTTCAAGTCTTGTGAACCCATCTTCTTGCCTTCCACCATGCTGTTGCTGAGGTGGGAGATACCCTTGCTGCTGATTGTTGTACCCCTGTGGTCTTGGATAAGGTGTCATATTGTTGGGAGGTCTCATACCTCCTATGTTTCCAGCGTTGTACTGTGGTTGAGGTGGTCTGTATGGCTGCTGAGTTTGCTGACCCCAGTTCTGATTGCCCTGTCTCTGGACTCTATAGTTTGACACATAGTTCATGTCCTCAGGGTGCAGATGATAATGATCATGTTCAGTATTCCACGGATTACCAATTGGCTGACTAATGCAAGATGTGCACAAGCCCCCATTGGTAGTATCTACAATGTGCACTTGTTGTTTCTGCCCCGATTCCTTCACCTTTTTGGTGAGTATGCTCATCTGTGTCAAAAGGGTCACCACATTTTCAGCCATGGAATTTGATGGGTCAAAAGGCACTGAGTGTACCACTGGAGTGATAGGTGCATTCCTCGTCGTCCACCCCAAATTATGAGCCATTTTGTCAAGCAGACTCCCACCTTCTCTCCAAGTTTTGCTCAAAAATGCCCCACCAGCTGAGGCATCTACAATGTTCTTCATGTTATCTGACAGTCCCATGTAAAACCGTTGTCCCAACATCTGATTTAGAATACCATGGTGTGGACATATAACCAACATTCCTTTAAACCGGCTCCATGTCTCATGCAGTGTCTCCATTGGTTTCTGTTTAAAGCTCATGATCTCATCAATTTGTTGAGCTGTTTTATTGGGCGAGTGGAACTTGATGTGAAATTGCTTGACTAACTCATCCCATGTTTCTATAGAGTTTATGGGGAGTGAGTTTAGCCAGACCTGAGCATCTCCTGTCACCGAGAATGGAAATAATAACAGTCTGATTGCTTCCGAAGTTATGTTGGGTTGCCTTTGAGTTTTGCAAATCGACAGGAAGTTCTTCAAGTGCTGCTGAGGATCTTCGGCTGGTGTCCCAGAAAATAGTCCCTTGTTTTGCAGCATGTTGTTCGTGATATCGAACGATTCAGCTTGTATCGCGGGCACAACAATGGCAGTGGTCAGATTGTCAGCTGTGGGTTGTGCCCAGTCATATAGTGCAGCCTCAGGCACAGGAGGTTCCCTATCTCTGACGTTTCCGTTGACGTTGTCTACGTTACCCATGTCAATTTCGAGGTTGTGTATTTGATGAGGTTGTTGAAGTCTTTTGTTGGCATGGTTCAATATCTGGAATGTTTTCTCGGGGTCTGAGAGTCCTTCAAGTAATTCTCCAGTCCTGGTAGAGTTTCTAGGCATACGCCTATGCAACCACGTCAACAACCGTCAAAATTTTCAATAAAAACTTGGTGTAGAGAAGACTGACTATACAAAGATTTTTTTGTATTTCTATCAATGGTAATTGATAATTCCGTTAAATCCCCGGCAACGGCGCCAAAATTTGATCACGCCCAACTAGGCCTTATAAAAAGGACAATGCGGACGTTGCAAATATAACCCGAGTATTACGCCCAGGGTCGAATCCACAGAGAGTTAACCTATCAATCACAATCTTTAGACCCACTAAACTCTTGAGAACCAATTTCCCAAACTTTTGAATCACAGTTGATGGGGTCTTCAATAACTAAAATTGCAATTAAATAAACAGCTGTAAACTAAGGATGCTAAGGTTGTAAACAATAATGAGAAAACGTTAAGGTAATGACTTCCCCTATTGATGGAATCCCTTCTGTTTATGCTTCATACAAATTGACCAACACACCTCTATCAATCATGAACACTTTTCTTAACGTAAATCTCTCCCGAGTAATCACAGAAATATACTATTGCACTCTCCCGAGATATACTAGCTAGCTTTAATTAACACAGTTCACTTAAGATTGCACCCAAGGCTTCGTTATCCCTAATTCCGCCTTTAAACCCGCAGTTATAGATTCCTCTTATACTTTAGGAGTGGTGTTATTCAACAATAACCTAAATATGCACTCTCTCCCGAGTTATGCACACTAAATAGGCACAACTAATTGAGGATCTTGTTAATTAACTACAACATACACATAGTTGAACAAATACAGATTGAGACTAGCAATTTGTATTAACATAAACAAGAAGTTCATCCTCAAATAGGTTCCATCAAAACCTTAGACAAAGGATTTAGCTACTCATAACTATGGGTAAATAAACTAAAACAATATTCATCATAAAACTTGCAAGAAAAATAAAGAGAAGAAGAAACCAAGATGTTTTGGGTGATCTCTCACACTTGTTCTTCTTGCCAAAATTACTCTCCAAAATAATACATGTCTCTCTTGGGCGGAGTCTAATGTTTAATATAGGGTTTTTGGCTAAAAATCCCGTGTTTTGCACTTTAGTCCCTGAAGTTCTCTGCCTCCGCCGCGGTTCTGCCGTGGTCGCAGTCAAACCGCGGCCAAACTTGCTCTCTAATTCTCACTTTGTCTGCAGCCTTCTTCTACCGCGGTTCTGCCGCGGTCGTGGTGGAACCGCGACAGTACTCTTTCAGTTATGACTTGAGCTGTTTCGCGTGGTTTACTTGACGGAATTTTACGATCAACCTCTTTTTCTCTATATTTGACCTCAAAAGTACTCCATAGCCTTCTCTGGTCATATATAACCTGCAAAGCATGAACAACACTAATAAGAGCATTTTGTTATCACGTTTATCATCCAAACTATACCAAAAGGTGGTTATTTAGGGCCTAATTATAGTTAAATTCACCTCTTATCATCTAGCTTTGTAACAATTTTTTTTCTTTTCTGGGCAAGGATAAGTTCTTAGTGAGAACTCTAAATTCTTCTATAATTTACGTCCATACATATAATGATGATATGAAAACACCACCTAGTCAGAGGTAAAAAGATGCGGTAAAAGAGAACTAATTTTCTAGTCCTACAAAGCAACTTACTTGATGTTCTTGTAAAATGTAGCAAATTCCAGTGGAACATGTTGCTCCAAAAATCACAACAAACTTTAATAAGCAAGCAAATAATCAAATGCCCATCCATCATGACAAACAAATAATCAAATGCTCATCACGCATTTGTTCCAAAGATAAGTCAAGCATTGTTCAGATTAAGAGTTCTTACAGATGAAGAGTTTTTTCTTCTTCTGGAAATGACAGGTCATCGGAACGGTTGAAAGTGCCGTAGATTCCTGCTCTAAACGTCGAGGTTCTAATGTGTTTTCCCAACAGTTACAATCCATAACTGTAAAAAGGTGACTATTGAAGTTTTAACAAAGCAAAGTTTTTTAAAAGGTGCGCAAGAAGAAAATGGCAAAATTATAAGGAAAAAGATAAATATAAAACTTGGGATAGGAGAGTGCCACTTCACCTCTTTTTGTCCCTCAATTATATAGATATATAGATTAGTATCCATACCCGCGCGTTGCGCGGAGAGTATTAATATAATTTATTCATACCAAAATATTACTTTAAAAATACGATAGACAAAAAGGAGCATATAAATACTATTATTTTATGAACATGTAAATGCACTGCCAGTGTACTGTATGAATATATTAAATAGTGAATTGCATCACAAAACCTTATAGCAATCCTAGGGAGTCTCTACAATTTACTGTTTTCTCATAGGTCTCTCAAATGGTGTTTGAGTATACAATAATAGACACACATTAGTTTTCAAAAAGAGTCACTACTAGAATTCTGGGGAAAAGAGACCGCAAAAAGCGACCAACTTTGGTCGCTTTTTGGCTAAATAGCGACCAAAATGCGACCAAAAGTGCCTGGTAGCTATATTGACGGTCCATTTTATTTAGGGACCAAAGTTGGCTGCTAATTAGCGACCAACTTTGGTCTCTAAGCTAAATGGACCCATTTTTCCGGATATTGACTATAGAGACCAACTTTGGTCGCTTTATTAATTTAATAATATAAATTTGGCGACCAAAGTTGGTCTCTAAATAAAAAATACATTATTTATTTATTTATTATTAATCACTAAAAAGCGACCAACTTTGGTCTCTAAACCAAATATTATATTTTAAAATCTGGAAACTAGAGACCAATTTTGGTCGCTTTTGTATTCAATTATTTATTTATTTTATTAAACTAGCGACCAACTTTGGTCCCTAAATACATGGATTTAATTTATTTTTTAAATATTAGCGACCAACTTTGGTCGCTATATCACCAGAAATTTTATTTTTTTTAATGAAATAGCGACCAAGTTTGGTCGCTTTTTTGTAGAAATCTGGGTAAATAGCGACCAACGTTGGTCGCTATTCTCCAGAAAATTATTTTTTTAACATGAAAAACGACCAAATAGAGACCAACTTTGGTCGCTTTTCTGTGTATTATTTTGGCAGAAACTGCCTGTTTTTGCAGCTACACCACCTGCGAGCCATACCAATTTCCTAAATAGGCATTTTATGCCAACAACAACAACAATAAAAAGCAATTAAAAGCAACAAAGAATAAAGTTCAATAGAACTAACACATTAAGCTAACAAAACTAAGTTAACGCTTATTACAAGCCCATTCGAACTAAAGAGAACTAACACAATAGTAAATTGGTATGTAAATTAGTTCTAACACAATAGAACTAACACAATGTAAATTAGTTCTAACACAATAGAACTAACACAATAGTATATAAAGTACTGAAGAAGTGTTCTTTCATCATCCTCGTCTGCAAGTTGGATTGCCTCGCTCGGTTCATTAGGTGGTTGACTGCGTATGAATTCCCCCACGTCAGATGTGAAGCGAATTGAACCTATATGAAAAATTATATTGAATTAGTATTTCAAAATTTATATAAAAGCAAATCAAAATATTTAATGAAAAGTAAAAAACTTACATGTATGTAGTCGAGGCTCGACCCTCCTTTCTGAATTAGTCTCTTTCTTCTTCTTTACAATACGAGTTTCATTGAATAGTTCATCTTGCTTCATTGGCATTATAAAGTTTTCTGGTGGCTTTGGTGATTATCCTCGTGGTACTATTACTCGAGATGAACTTTGATACAAAGAATAACTTGGATACAGTACCTGACATAGTGTATCTTTGATCAATTGTTGATCTCTATAGCTACAATGATAATGAGAAGGCAACGACATGTGTTTCAAAATAGTGATGGTATAGGTAGGATTTAACATTTCCTAAGTAGATAAAAGAGGTTATAGAGGAATTCTCTACTTCACTTTCCAAGAGGAAAAAAAGTTTGATTGATAGTGACAACGTTGATGAAGACGGAATGTTTTCCGTTGGTCATGGCAGTTCCCATAAAGCGGGGATCATAAGACTTTATGATGACAAAGATTATATGAAGTTTTGTGCTCAACTTTCTTCCAAGTCTGATCTGTACAAGCTTAATGTGATATTGGATGATATTTCTTCAGATTCAGACAATAATTTGATCGACAAAAGTATGGAAATGCTCTTAAAAAGAATTAAAGGTAAAACATTTTTCTTGGTCGAGAAGGAAGCTGAAAAATATTTTACCTTTATTTTTTTAAGAGCATTTCCATACTTTTGTCGATCAAATCATTATCTGAATCCGAACCAATATCACATTAAGCTTGTACGGATCAGACTCGAAAGAAAGTTGAGTACAAAACTTCCTATAATCTCTGTCATCATAGAGTCTTGTGATCCCCATTTTATGGGAACTGCGACGACCAACGGAAAACCATCCGTCTTCATCAACCTTGTCACTCTCAATCAAACTTCTTTTCCTTATGGAAAATGAAGTACATAATTCCTCTATAAGCTCTTCTTTTATCTACTTAGGAAATACTAAATTCCTACCTACACAATCACTATTTGAAACACATGCCATTGCCTTCTCATCATCATTGTCGCTAATGAGAATAACAATTAAAGGCACATTCTGCCAGGTACTTTATCTTAGTTATTCTTGGTGGAAGTTCCATTGCATGTCTAATAACGTCATCAATCTCTTCTACAAAATCCTCCCGCAATCTAAAATTCCAAAACATAAACCAAAATTTCAATTCATATCCTAAAGGTTCAACTCATACCTAAAATGTTCAATTTATATCCTAAAGGTTCAACTCATACATAAAAGCTTCAATTCATATCCACAAAAGTTCAAGTCATATCCTAAATATTCAACTCATACATAAAAGCTTCAATTTATATACTAAAAGTTATATTCATATCCTACGAGTTTAAACTTAAACTAAAAGTTCAATTTATATCCTAAAAGCTTCAACTCATACCTAAAAGGTTCAATTCATATCCTAAAAATTTAACTCATATCCTAAAAGGTTCAATTTATATCCACAAAAGTTCAAGTCATATCCTAACGGTTCAACTCATACATAAAAGCTTCAATTTATATCCTAAAAGTTATATTCATATCCTACGAGTTTAAGTTCAATTTATATCCTAAAGGTTCAACTCATACCTAAAAGGTTCAATTCATATCCAAAAAATTCAACTCGTATCCTAAAAGGTTCAATTTATATCCTACAAGTTCAATTCACAAGAACAAAACCTAAAAACTATAAGTTATATTCGTATCCTACGAGTTTAAACTTAAACTAAAAGTTCAATTTATATCCTAAAAGTGGGCGACTCGTTGTACTCAAACAAGAGCCACGCAACGATTCGCTTAAGGCCTTAAACATTAACATTGTCTTGAACTTTAAGAGAAAATCCAAATATACTATCATGTGTCTATATTAAATATCTACCTATAAACTAATCAAGATTAAACTAAAAGTTCAATTTATACCCTAATATATATCTACCTATGAATCAAGTCTTTGACGTTAAATTAGTATCTATTGCTTACTAAAATATTGAAGGAGAAATACTCAATAAAGCCTAGTCTAAATATTCAACCCATACCCTAAAACCCTAGATTTCTATAAAATGTTAAATAATGATAAATACAATCTAAACCCTAGGTTTCTATAAAATGCAATGTTAAATAATCAATTGAAACACTAATTCTAGGTTGAAACAATAAACAATTGAAACACTAATTGAAATCTAGGGTTTAGGGTAATTTCGGTATAACTTTGGTTTGGGGTATCACCAATTATTTACTCATATTTGGTTTGGGGTATCAGCTAATTTCGGTATAACTTTTACATTAAAATCATGGAATTAGTTATTCCCAAATAAAAGGTGTGATAACTAATCTCATAGGATATATCCTGGGATATCCCATCATTGTACCAAACGACTCCTTAAAGATAATTCCAGCTAACTATCTATAATAAGTAAAACTAGTTACCTAAAAAATAAAGCAGCACTAACCTGCTACAACTGTATACTCACTCCGTTTTAATTTAGATGACATACTTTCTTTGTTTATCCGTTTAAAAAAGAATGACACATTTATAATCGGAAATAATCCAACTTTAAGCATTATATTTTACTCGTTTTACCCTTGATGAGAACCTTTTATAACCATACAAATGTCATGCTCCCACAAAATTTTTACCCCTTAAGCTTTTAAGATCACAAGTTTCAAAAATCTCCCTCTTTTCTCTTAAACTTCGTACCGAATCAAACTAGCTCATCTAAATTGAAAGGATGAAGTAACAGTAATATTAATGTGGAGTAGAGTATAATATATGTTAAATGCGCTTTTAAAAATAAGGTGGAAAAGGAAGAAAAAAGAGACCTGAATTTGACCCTCAAGGAATCTAACGTAGCCAATAGTTTCTGACAAGACGGAGGCTGTATCAGTCTGCAAAAGAGAAACGTGACATGTCTATCTCAGCAAACACACAAAGCCATTTTATTCTTTAATTTTCTCTCTTTTTCTTTCTTCTTTTTGTGTTGAAAACTTTAAGACAGGGCTTTATGGGTAAGATTAAAGCATAAGGGAATCTTGATGTGTTTCTGCAATATGAGTTTCATTATAAACTATATGAACTGTCCTACACTAATAACAATTAAATTGCTTCAACTTATATACATTGACAACTTAAAAACTTTTAAATTATCAATGTATTTAACCTATTACAGTAGGTAACCTAACTTATTTTCTAGGTTATCGACCACTTTTTATGAGCAATTGTATGTAAATATCGTCTGGGGCGTAGCTAAAAGCCCGTTATGTGTTAATTTTTTCATTAAATATGAACAAATATTAAATTTAGAATCAGTAATTAGCACTTGAAATCGTTAATCAAAATTCAGAATTCATAAAATTAAAATCTTAGTTTCGCCTTGAATATCGTGACTTAATAGTGTAAGAAAGTTAAAAATTAAACTCTCATTAATTACTTTACCTTTCCAAATGGAGAAACAAGTTGGTGAAGTGCTGTTATTCTATCCCCTAGCTTCTCCTTTCTTACCTGCTTTAAAAAAAAGACAACAAAATTCTGTCAAGGGAATTTTATTTTGCTACATTATTTTCAGTAAATATAATTTCTTGTTATTATTCGAGTGTCTAAATTAAAGGAGAGAAATTTGTCTTTAGAGAAGGTTGGGCTGAAGAATGCTGAACCCTAGTTTTTTTACTTATTCCACCACTGCTTGTGCTGTTACACTTTAATGGAGGCATAAAATAAAGTCAATAAAGTCAAGAAAAAACTACCCACTAAATTAAGTTCAAACTTAATACTAATAATTATCAGCCAAAAAAATTAGGAGTAGTAATTAACTAACCTCTCTTTTTGGATGATTAATTCGTAATGGTAATCATGAACTTATTTGGCATTTATATATATATATCACTTTCTACTTTTTAAAATGTTAATGATGAACTTATTGACTTGTATATATATATACAAAGATGAGATGTAGAAATCAGTATCTATTGCTTACTAAAATATTGAAGGAGAAATACTCAATAAAGTCTAGCCTAAATATTCAACCCATACCCTAAACACTAGATTTCTATAAAATGTTAAATAATGATAAATACAATCTAAACCCTAGGTTTCTATAAAATACAATGTTAAATAATCAATTGAAACACTAATTCTAGGTTGAAACAATAAACAATTGAAACACTAATTGAAACCCTAGGTTTGTAATTCTAACCTTGAATTTTTAGGAGGTGGAGAAGGAGAGACGCAACAGCGGCAGAGGCGACGACGACGGCGACGGCGGCAGCTGAGCGGTGGCGTGGGTGGGGCCTGGTGGTGGGAGTTGGAAGGGGAGTGGGGTTTGAGTGTGAGAGAGAAAAGAGGGATTTTGGGAATTTTTTAGAAAGAATGGGAGGGGATCCCAGTTTTGAGAGTTATGTAATTAAAATAGCGACCAATGTTGGTCGCTATTTTGGTGGGTAAAACAGTTTTGAATTTTTAGAAATAGCGACCAACTTTGGTCGCTATATTCTGACCGTTTGATCAAAATAGCGACCAAAGTTGGTCGCTATTTCAATATATATATATATATATATATATATATATATATATATATATATATATATATATATATATATATATATATATATATATAAGCTGTATTCGATACGCTATTACCTAATACACTTATAGTTAGTGCATAGTATAGCGTATGTATATATATATATATATATATATATATAAGCTATATTCGATACGGTATTACCTCATACACTTATACTTAGTGCATAGTATAGCGTAAGTACATATATTATATATATATAAGCTATATTCGATACGGTATTACCTCATACACTTATACTTAGTGCATAGTATAGCGTAAGTACATATATTATATATATATAAGTTGTATTCGATACGGTATTACCTAGTACACTTATACTTAGTGCATAATATAGCGTAAGTATATATATTGTATATATATAAGCTGTATTCGATACGGTATTACCTCATACACTTATACTTAGTGCATAGTATAGCGTAAGTACATATATTATATATATATAAGCTGTATTCGATACGGTATTACCTAGTACACTTATACTTAGTGCATAATATAGCGTAAGTATATATATTGTATATATATAAGCTGTATTCGATACGGTATTACCTCATACACTTATACTTAGTGCATAGTATAACGTAAGTACATATATTATATATATATATATATATATATATATATATATATATATATACATATATTATATATATATATATAAGCTGTATTCGATACGGTATTACCTAGTACACTTATACTTAGTGCATAATATAGCGTAAGTATATATATTGTATATATATAAGCTGTATTCGATACGGTATTACCTCATACACTTATACTTAGTGCATAGTATAGCGTAAGTACATATATTATATATATATATATATATATATATATAAGCTATATTCGATACAGTATTACCTCATACACTTATACTTAGTGCATAGTATAGCGTAAGTACATATATTGTATATATATAAGCTATATTCGATACGGTATTACCTCATACACTTATACTTAGTGCATAGTATAGCGTAAGTACATATATTATATATATATAAGCTATATTCGATACGGTATTACCTCATACACTTATACTTAGTGCATAGTATAGCGTAAGTACATATATTGTATATATAGACACACACGCCCGCTTCGTAGTACTATTCATCCCTTGTATTACAAAATTATTAACGACTTACATTTATATTATTTACATAGTAAACACAAAAGTGATTTTTAAATTTGACCATATAGAGACCAACTTTGGTCGCTAACTTTAAATGAATTTAATTTAGCGACCAAAGTTGGTCACTAAATGTACATGAATTTAAATTAGAGTATTCGATACGGTATTACCTAATACACTTATAGTTAGTGCATAGTATAGCGTAAGTACATATATTATATATATATATATATATTCGATACGGTATTACCTAATACACTTATAGTTAGTGCATAGTATAGCGTAAGTACATATATATATATATTATATATATATAAGCTATATTCGATACGGTATTACCTCATACACTTATACTTAGTGCATAGTATAGCGTAAGTACATATATTGTATATATAGACACACACGCCCGCTTCGTAGTACTATTCATCCCTTGTATTACAAAATTATTAACGACTTACATTTATATTATTTACATAGTAAACACAAAAGTGATTTTTAAATTTGACCATATAGAGACCAACTTTGGTCGCTAACTTTAAATGAATTTAATTTAGCGACCAAAGTTGGTCACTAAATGTACATGAATTTAAATTAGAGACCAAATTTGGTCACTAAAATTTAATCAGATTTATTTATATTTTATATAATATTTAAATTAATAATAAAAATTGTTAAACGTTAGAACTGGGTCCCACATTGGCGACCAACTTTGGTCGCTAAATTTTGAATTATATTTATTTATATTTTATAAATTTTTTACATAAATATATATTTATTAAAATATTATAACTGGGTCCCACTTTAGCGACCAAAGTTGGTCGCTATCTTCTTATCCTTCAGTTAGCGACCAACTTTGGTCGCAAGTTTTAAATTATATATATTTATATTTTATAAGTTTTATAAAATAATAATAAAATTATTAAAAAAAATTGTGTGGGTCCCACTTTTGCGACCAACATTGGTCGCTAAACTCAGTGTATCTTTGACCAAGCAAGTCTGACCAGTCCAGTCAACAGTTTGACTAAATTTGCGTCCAAATAGCGACCAACTATGGTCGCTAAATTATTTCAAATATTTTTTTATTATTTGCGGTAGTTTGGCGACCAACTTTGGTTGCTTTTCTTAACAGACCAAATTTGGTTGCCAATATTTGGTCGCTTTTTGGCCGAATTCTAGTAGTGTTGGTCTCTGAATCACTTGTAAAAAAAGCGAGAGTATTAATGATAGGAGTTAAACTTTGTATGGAATTTTTGAATACAGTTGCAGGGAAGAAACTTTGTATTATAGTTCCATTGTATGAGTACAATTTATGAGGAAAAAATGATTATCCATATTCATATTCACATGCTCATAAATAGTCCTAATAAAATTTGAATTTTTAGAAAAGATATGCAATGTTCTTTTAAACTACAAAAGTTTCCTAAAATGAACTTATCTTCTCTTTACTAACTGATGCAATCGGAGTATCAGTATCTCAACCAAAACCTGAAATACCATAAAGTGAAACAAAAGTAGAACCATGAAAATGCTCCTCTAAGGGTTTCCCCGCGATCATAAGCAAAAATTTGGAAAATAGTTGAAAAATTATATTGTTCATATCTTAACATTGTTTAGACAAATACAACACACATACACCACTTGCAAAGGTTTTTTAACCATTTTAAAAATATATAATCATGTTATTTCCTATATATCCGCCACTGCTTCATACCATTAAAATACTTCTCCCCACTGATTTTATACGATTCTTAACAAAAAAAACACATTAGGAATAAAAACTTACAAAAGCTTCTCTTTAAAATGCTTTTTAGCCAACTATGTTGGCCATAGCGCTTTCTTAGTTTGTAAATAGCCTAATAGTTGCTGTGCAAAATACATGCAATTAGGATGAATGTAAGAGTCATCCAAACTTAAATTTTCCCTAGCAACAGAGTGGTTGGATAGCAAATTACACCAATTGCATAGTTAGACACATTCCAAAACAAATAATTGTTGCTAATATTCCCTAGAAATGATTAGTTTTGGTCTGTTTTTATTTTGAAAGAGTAAATATGCGATCTTTGAGCTAACTATCAATGCATTACATTAATGTTTAAAATGAAAAAGGATTCAGCTCGTAGTAATTTTTGTATTTTTTCAAATGTTGCAAGAACATGACCCTCTTCTATACGCATACCTTGAATGTCATCATATTGAATAATTCAACTTTTCCATCATATTACATAAGAGTCATTCTTTAAAAAGGGCTACGCAAGGAACAACCTCTTTCAAATTGATACCTGAGACATCATTAGCCATAAGAAGACCACTGTTCGGTTGCCAATGTTATGGAACAACATTAGCAGTGGCCTTTAAGACCCCAAGACATTTCAGAAATTCGTTTGCACATTTTGAATATAAATATGTAGCTAAGACAGCCGTTAGTTAATCCTTATTACCTTACCACTTGGATTTGCTCATTACGGGCCCACTTCCCCAGCTTTTGAGTACCATTTGAACCAAGTGCCAGGACACCAACACCAGAATTTGTACAAAGAAGTCATGCAACCTAAATACAAGTGCCAGTTGAAGGATTACATGTTGAATCACATTACACAAGAAGTGAACACAAATGAGATAACGCACCTTGTTACTTAAATCTGAGCTCTCAGGCATGGTAACCATCATGCATTTATCTAATATTCGTATCTGCGTGTTGTATTTTTTTATCACATCAGCAGATAAGTTGCTATGCAGCACTTCATGTACTTGGTCCCCCAGGGGGAGGACCAGAAACACTTCCAGCAGAATTGCTGTAGTGAAGAATTGATGTTGCTGTTAGCACTTGTGAAGTGAAACGCGTTGAGGTGACAATGTAATAGTCCTGCCCTGGTTGGTCCATTGTGACCAATACAGAATAGGACTGACCCAAATGAATATCAATGGACTCATAGATATCTGCAGGGTGTGAGTTCCTTCTACTTCAACCAAAACCATCTTGTGCCCCTGGATTCTGAAATTGATAGCTGTTGTGAGGCCAACATTTGATATCAGGAATCTGTAAGTCCTTCCTGGAAAGTAAATTTATCGGAAGAATCCTTTGTTACTACAACATAAAAGCAAGAAATGCACTGTTAACTTAGCAAGAGTTGATGCAATTGATCACCTTGATCAACTGTGAAAGTTAAACTATTTGATCCGCGACCGTTGATTAGAAGGCCATCAGGAAATGGAAGATCACTTCCTCCATCTAAAATCGCCTTAAGATCCTGTGACATGTGCCATAAGATTCAGAGTCAGTTGATCAATCCATAAAATGTCTCAAGAATTGGTTTTCATAAGCTACTCACAGTTTTTATAAACCAATAACAGAGAATCACAAACTGATTAAAAAAGTTATCCAAAAGTACAACATACCTATTAAATGTTTCAGGAATGAACGCAAGAGTTACTATTTTTCCATTTGGTTCATGAATCTTAGCAAGAGATGTAGTATATAAACCTCAAAAATAACAATGATTATCTTTGGATAGTCAGATTAAATATTTTGAAAAACTTCTTTAAATACTATATTTGTAGCTTCAGTACTTATTTGTCCATCGTCATCATAAACCAAAACTTTTAATCCTTTTCTAGTTGTAACCCGGGAAAGAGAAACATATAGTTGTCCATGTGTACACACTGGTTTCTTCAAAAATAATCCCACATGAGACAATGACTGTCCTTGACTTTTATTGATTGTCATGGCAAAAGATACAGCGATTGGAAATTGTCTTCGCTGGAACTTAAATGGAATTCTAGCATCAGACGGAGTCAATGTCATTCTAGAAATAAACACTTTTTGTCCAGCCATATGTCCTGACAGAACTTGGCTTCAATAACTTGATTTCCAAGTCTAGTTATGATCAACCTTGTTCCATTACATAATCCTGCTGACTGATCAATATTTCTTAATAACATCACTGGTACACCAATCTTTAGAGTAAGAACGTGATTTGGAACTCCGAAACATTTAATAGTATTCAAGAATTCTAGTGTATGTACATGTTCTAACGCTGAATAAGTCTGATCAGAGCTGCAAATTGTATCGGAACTCAAATATGATTTCTTAGAACTATGATTGAGTGAAATCATATATTCATTGATTTATTCCACCATATCAAGAGTTGGAACAAGAATGGCTCTTTGTTGGAGGTATCCAATATCATTGCAACGATGGGTGAAATCAGGATAAGTATTTTCTACAATTGCAGATATTGGATCAACATATTGTTTTATCAAAAGATCATCTGGTATTTGAACTTTTTCATTGCCATCAACTGAACTACCAATCATACCATCACCAATTGCTAAAATCCAATTTGAAAAATCTCTCAACTCATCCACATGGGGCCCTATTTCGTTACTTTGCAATCTCATATTCTTTGTTAGCGTTAAAAGTTGACAACAAGGCCATAAATAAGAAGAATTGAGAAAAGCATTAACAATATCTTGCCTAGTACCTTTTGGGATGATAGGTAATATTTGTCTGAAGTCACCACCAAGAACAACTGTTTTACCTCCAAATGGTCGTTCTAAACTGGATGCATCTTTGAATCTAAGAATATCTCTTATGTGAGCACGTGATTTTTGCTCTATGAGAACTACTCCCAAATATTCAAAAATAAAATGGTTTTGTGTTGTTTGTGATTTATTTGTATTTTGTCTATGCATGTTTATTTCTAATTTAATTAGAAAAAATACAAAAATATGTGTTGCATGTGAATTTAGGATTTAATTTTACAATTTAGGACTTAATTAAACAATCAAGTTTGTTTTACAAAACGAAAAAGTCACAAAAATATGTACTTTGCATTTTTAGGATTTAATGTCCAAATTGTGTGATTGTCTTTGGATTTAATTTTGGGAGATAATTATTAAGGGTTAATTAGTATTCTTTAAAGTTAATTTTGAGTTTTGGTAATTAGAAATAAAGAAAAGTAAAAGGGAAAAGAAGAAACAAGAGAAGAAAGGGCAAAAATTCGGACTGGGCCAGTTTAAAAGGGAAACGTTCAGGCCCAAATGTCACCCCCAAGTCAGCCCATACCCATCCCAAATCCAGTCCACCTGTGACCAGTCCAGAACGACACTGTTCGGGCATGAAAAATCTGGGCCGTTGATCTCACTCAATCGAACGGTCCAGTCAATCTCCAGATATATCCAAACGACGTCGTATATAGCCAATAGATCCAGGCCATTCATTTCATTTGATCCAATGCCTCAGAACAATCCCCATAACCCGACCCACTTGCCCTCGGATCGACCCTGCCCCAGTACTACTCCAAACGACACCGTTTCCTTTAAATGAATTGATCCAGGCCATTGATCATGCTTGATCCAACGGCCAGGATTAAACCATCCCCTCCGTATATAAGCTCAACCTCTCACCTCACACCCCCCTAAGCCATACCCCTGTTCATCGTCTGTTTCAGAGACAAACCAAACGACCCTCGAAACCCTAGCCTCCCTGAAACCCTTTCACCTGAAAGCCGGCGGCAACAACGCCGATGACCATGAAACCAACACCCCTAGAGCACATAACCACCCTCTCCACGAATCCCTTACCCGTTTTGCTCGAATCAGCCTGTAGCTTCTCGAATATTCAATCGAAGATTCGAGCAAAACTTGAAACCCACCCCAACCAGTCCCAAACTCACACCAAGGCACCCCCTGACCACCCTCGTTATAGATCTGTTAACCGTTTTCCTCGAATCAACCTCCAGCTTCTCGAATCTTCAATCAAAGATTCGAGCAGAACCTAAACCTACCCCAACCAGTCCCAAACTCATACCAGACATCTCCCTGACCTCCTTCATCACCAAACCACCGTTGGTTTGGTTCGAATCAGACCAGAACCATTCGAACCCCAAATCAAACCCCAAGAACCCTAGAAAACCAAAGGCTGGAGTTGGTCCGAATTAGAGGAATTTGGGTGTCCAATGGACCTTAGTCGAAATGTTCTCAGTTGAGAACACTCGATTAAGGTCCGTTCGACCTCAAAAAAGTTCGAGTCAAGGGTTCGACCTGGGTTCATCTTGTTTCTGTTTTGTTAAGGTACCTTTTTCTCCTTTCTTGTCCTATTTGGTTATGTTCAATTGTGTTTAGTTAGTTATAATCCAGTCTTGTTCATTGTTCTTTCTTCTAGACATTTTATTTGGTCCAATTTTGTTATTGCTTCTGTTTGTTATCGATTGTTATATGTTATAATTTGTGTAATCGATTGAATAAGTGCCGTCGATTATTCTGGTATACTTGAATGTTAGATTAGCATGATAATAGTCTAATTTGTGGTTCATTCTTGTCTGTTTCCCTCCTGCCACGTTTGTGTTCTAAAGTTTGTATTAAAATGAGCTCGTTGTTATATTTGAACTTATAACTGAGCCTGTTGGTATATTCAGTTCATTGAACTGAATTTATTGGTCAGTTGTTATCCTGAATCATTGTTCTTCTGTTGATCCCATTTGATCTGATTTCAATTCTAGTTTGAACGGTCATTTGAATTCGAATTGAATTGGTTATAGCTGAAAGATGTAGTATAGATTAAAGGGTTTAAGGTAGGACATTAAATCACAGGAGTTTTCAGGGGTATTTTGGTTTTTTTTTATACAATATAAGGCTGGTCTGGCTGTTCTTTTGGGCATACTTTAGAAGAGAAAAGGTCATTGTTTGAGAGGATCTTGAGGTTAGTTTTTAGTCAGTTAAAAGAGACAGCCCAGAAAGCTTGTGAGGTTTCAATTTTAAGAGTTTGAACTTGAGTCTAGAGTGTTAGATTACTGTTTCATTAACCCTTTTTAGCAAGGCTTCAGTTCACTTTCAAATCTGAAGCATTTTGAGTAGTTTGAGAAACTGTTCTGCGCCTGTTTGGTTAAGTGTGAATCTGGAGCTAGATTTTGTTTCAAAGAACTGCATCCCATGGTCTGAGGTTGATTGGTTTTGGTCTGAGTTTTGGTTTGCTGTTGGTTTACAACCTCTCAGGGTTTTTTTTCCTGGGGCATTGATTGAGTCACTGCTGCTGGTGTATTGCTGTTGTGTTGACTGCTACTAGTCTGTTGCTGACCTCTTTCTTTTCTCATTATATTGCCATTCCCAGGTACACAGCTGTAACCCTGGTCATTTGTAAGCTGAAAACATAAGCATGAATATACATGAAGATTTGAAGCTTTGAGTTTGATCTAGCTTTTCTACTGACTTGTATATTAGGATATCTCACTCACTAATATTATGTAAATGCCTGCGGGATGTGTCACACCTCCTTTTTCTGTCCCCGCAAGGGGTGAAGTAGTTTTTCCAATTAAAGGACAATCGAAATGAGATTTATTTATTTATTTCAGAGTCGCCATTTGGGAGATTTAGGGTGTCCCAAGTCACCGGTTTAATCCCGAATCGAGGAAAAGAATGACTCTGTTTAACACTCCGCGAACCAGAAATCCGGATAAGGAATTCTGTTAACCCGGGAGAAGGTGTTAGGCATTCCCGAGGTCCGTGGTTCTAGCACGGTCGCTCAACTGTCATATTCGGCTTGTTTATCTGATTTTTATACAATTGTGCATTGATATGCAAATTATAACTCTTTTACCGCTTTTATCATTATCATTATTTTATTCAAAGAATTGCAACGTTGTGAAAATGCATCTCGAATTGCGCCACATAAATGTACCCGCAATTTTTGATACGTTCCGACTTCGTTGAGATTTGGATTTGGGTCACATAAATGTGCACCCGAGTTTAGGAAAATAACGTTATTAAATACGCGCCTAAAGACTAACACGTTGTTAGTTTGAGAAAAGCCGTAAAGTTCGCTATGCGGCCTGTCTCGAAATCTATGCATTCGAAATAATTATCCATTGAGGGCCCCGCACTTTGAGTATTCTTGTTTGTCGAGGCTCGTCTTATTCATTATTATTATTTTTTTAGGGATTTTGCAACGTTGTGGACACGCATCTCGAACCACGTCACAATCAATGTACCCGTGATTAGAGAGACATTTCGACTCCGTTGAGATTTTTTGGGTCACATAAATGCACACCCGTATTTAAGAAGGTAAGATTAATTAAGACGCATCCTAAAGAAACTAACGTATTGTTATTTTAGAAAAAGGCCGTGAAAATTTACTAAACGGCCAACTCCAAAGTCTAACCAATGGTTATGTGTTTATTGAGGGCCCCAACGATGTGTAATTTATTTGGCGAGGCGCGCCTCATTTTATTTTAAAAGGTCGTCTTATAGTAGCTATGTTTTCTATTAAGTTTGTCTCTAACAATGAAAGAAGAAAAAGGGTCCAACTTTATTTACATGTTTACGAGTTAGTTATAGTTGGGTTCCGAATATGATTCGCAAAATCCAAAACATGAACGCGTATATGGGCAGTCGTTTGGATATTATGGGCCCAGGCCCAGCGCACACAGTATTGACTGGACCTACGTCACTTCTTTTTCGATAAGGGCCTGGTTAGTTCATTCGACTCAGGCTCGACATTTATAAGGCTGAAATGTAAACTTGTGCTATCTACTCTAATAGTATTGTTGCAAGTTATAACGAGGCAGCCTGTTAAATGAGGTGAGATTATCTAGCAATGGACAATTTAATACTTAACGTACGTTTGGAAGATATTCTAACCACAGACACAACTGAGAAATCAGGATATTGCTTACTACACCATCACTTCTTTTCTAGCTACCAGCATACATAGATAATGAGCCATTAAGTTGTCATATGTGGATGTCTAGTTATACATGATGACTACCTTCATTATCCTAATAGAAGATATGAACTATTATATATACAACTTAATGTTCAATATACAACTGAAGCAAATTCGAAAGAGGCAACTTCAGCTCTTCATTTCTATATTCATGTTTCAACTTTCAGCTTATATTGACAGTGTATCAGTGGTGTACCTGGTATTGGAAAAGCCAAAAGAAGAAAAGGAATGATCAGTGCAGCAGTAGCATTCACAGCAAACAACAACAACAGAAAACCAGCAGCCAGCAGCAACAAAAATTAGTGACAAATTTTCAAAATCAAGCAGCAAACCAAGCAGTAAACCAAATAGTGACCCAATGGAACAGTGCTCAACCAACAGAAAACTAGAAAATACCAAGCTGAAATCCCACAGTACCAAGACACAGATAGATGCAAGAAACAGTAGTTTCTGATTTGTCAAACACTCAAAGAAAAGACAAGTTGAAGCTCTTTGATGTAAAGCTTAGCCTTACACACCCTTGTTTTTCTCTGGATTTGAGGATCAAAACCAGCCAGTTTTTTTTCTCTTAGTAATGAACTTTCAGATAAAAAAAACCTGTCTCACACTCGATATACTCTGACTTATCAAGATTAAGAGCCAACACTTTTTTTTGCTTTTTTTCAACTCTGAAATCTTAATCTCCAGCCCCCTTTTTTGTTCTAAATGAGCCTATTTATAACCCACAAGAGACCTCTAAGGTCTGCTTCGAACCCCCAAACAGACCATATATCTGCCCCCCCTCAACTTCCCATGCCTAAGTGCCTTTTCTTGAAGTAAACTATTTTGCTCCCCATGCTTGTCCTATTGCTCTAATCAAGAGTTATGGGTTTATTAAAGTATTCATTTTAAACTCCCATGCTCCTATGTCTTGTTCCACATTGTCATTAGATTAATAGTATTTTAAATACCACTTTACATGTTCTTAAATTAATACCTAATTAAACTCTGTCAAATGCCAAAATTACCCTTAACCCTTGCATATTACTGTATTACCCTAACCTTTAATGGTCAGTATATAAAACCCCTCTAAATTTAGCTAATCACTGATTACTAATTGTATAAGCTTAAACTCAACACTGATTTCAGGTTGACCTGTTAGGTTTCTACAGCTATATCCAATTCTCAACCTAAGTTCAACTCAAAATCAGATCACAGAGGGATGTCAATCAGACGAAATGAGTTGGTCATATTGGGAGCCAAAACTGACCAACTCAAAGCCAAATGCAAACAGGTAACAACCATTACAGGCTAAGATCAAAGCAGTAATGAACAGGCATGTTGATACAAGTCTTACATAGATAAGAGGAACAGGCTAGCAATCACACTGAAATGAGCAAATCGTGCTCCTTTTCTAGTTTTTTAAGCGAGTTCAGTTGACGACACTTATTTAACCGACTATACAAGCTATAACAGACAACAAACAATCGATAAAACACACAAACTATCGGGTGATTCCAGTGGTTTTGGACAAAATCGGGACTTTATACGAAACTAACAAATCGACGAACTTGTTCGTATTGATTGTATAGTTTAAAGAACATTCAAACGAACAGAAGCAAATTTTGACCCAAAAAAAAGGGTCTGGAGATCCACAGACTTGACAGAAAAATAAAAAATAAACCAAACTAAACATGAAAACAGATAAAAATCATAGGAGAACAAAAGAAAGGGAAAAGTTACCTCAAGGATTCGAAATCAAAACTGACCCAGGCTCGAACTCGGACTCGACCATTTTTGAGGTCGAATGGACTTTAATCGAGTGTTCTCAACTGAAAACACTTCGACTAAAGTCTATTAGACCCCACATCATCTTTTAATTTGGACAGATCTCAACTTTTGGTCTTTTAGGGTTCTTCGTGGTTTGATTTGGGATTCGTCCAGCTCCGGTCAGATTCGAACGGAACCAATGGCGTTTAGGGTGCGAGGGAAGTCAGGAGGTGTTGTGGTATGAATTTAGGGTCGGTAGGTGTAGATCTGGTTTTTACTCGGACCTTCAAACGAAGATTCGAGACGTTCGGGGAAGATTCGAAGTAAGGTGAGTGTGGATTTGGAGAGAGGGGGTCATGGTGATTCAGGGGTGTTAGTCTGGTGGTCATCAGCGTCGTGGTTGCCGGGTTTACGGTGGGGGAGTCCTAAGGAGGCTAGGGTTTGTAAGGTTCGACTCTGAGACGATGGTGAACAGTAGGTGAGGGGGTTTGGTTTGGGGGCGTGGGGTGAGGGATTGGGGTTATTATACGGGGTGGGTGGTTTAATCCTGGCCGCTGGATCAATCAAGATCAATGGCCAGGATTAAAAGAGTTAACCAACACGACGTCGTTTGGTTTAAGTAGGGGTCGGTTCGAACCGGGTAACGGGCCGGGTTCAGGGAACGGGTAAGGGGACGGATTATGAGCCGTTGGATCATGTAAGGTCGACGACTGGGATTGATTTTCGCAGAACGACGTCGTTCCAGTGATTGTGGGAATGGACCAGGCACAAGGCGTTTGGACTGGGTCTGCGTCTTGGTTTTGGGCCTGATTTTTTGGGCCTAATCCGAGTTTTCATTTTTTTTCAACTCTTTTTCTTTTCTACTTTTAATTAACAATCCATAAAATTCTAGAATAATTTGTAAAGCCAAAATTATCCTAAAACACTGTTAAACCTTAACAACAATTGTCACACAAGGTTAAACATTTAATTAATTTAAAACAAAATTACACAACGGCACACATGACTGACAAAACGCAACAAAACTGCATATTTTGTAATTTGTTTTTGTTTTTTCCATAAAACGTGACTCAATTAATTCCAAGACGTACACATAAATCTTGAATGTTCGTGAAACATGTATTTTTGTATTTTTTAATTAATCACAGCAAGGGTAAATATTTGCGGACAAAAATAATCACCAAATGTCACGCAAATTCTCAAAATTGTACATAGATGAAATTTGTTTTATTTTTAATTTCTTTTTGGAGTAATTTTCGTGAAGCAAAAATCACGTGCTCACAGCTGCCCCTCTTTGTCCGAAAACACAAAGAGTTTTTGTGCAAAGATAAAGTGAGCGGATACGAGCGATTTTTACCCGTTGGAATAATCCGTATGAAGCATTTTCTGAAAAGATTTAACCGAACCTTTGCTTCAAAGGTTTCCTACATATCCCTGGCTAAAAGGGAATTAAGTTAATGTAGTTCGGGAAGTTTTGGTAGCTGGGACTACCATGGAGCTGGGGATCTACCATTACTGCTGTTGTTGTTGTTGCTGCTACTGACTAACTTCCTTATTACACCATGATAAAAGAAAAACAAGAAGTTATACTAAACCGTCATCTATGAATTACAAGGATTTATTCTCAAACTTGGTCAAGTGACTGGTGTTGCCTTGTGTTTCCTCTGCTGTTTCTTTCTTTGGCTCGACTTGTATTCTCCCTTGACTGCCGACCGTGAACTGCTTATTTCCTTCTTGTGAACCTTGCATTATTTTCCTTTGAGTCTTGAACAGCTCTCCTTCATTGGGGATTTTGTTGTTTCTTGCTGGGGATTTTTGTGTCTCTCTATGCCTTGCTGACTTCAATAATTACTTTTTAAGACTTAACATCTCCATTCTGCAGGCGAGCTCCTGACTTCCATAACTCCTCGAATAAAGCTTCCATTCTACAGGTGGGCTCCTGACTTCCACAACTCCTCAAATAAAGCTTTCATTCTACAGGCGGGCTCCTGACTTCAACTATTGATTTAGGACTTGCGTTTTCTATGGCGAAACTAGACTTGGGAAGTGTTTCTCCTATGTTTGAAAATGAACTTAGGAGGAAATGCCTCTCCTATAGATAAAACTAAACTCAGGAGGAAATGCCTCTCCTAGGGGTGAAACTAACTTAGGAGGAAATGCTTCTCCTATGGGTAAAAACTAAACTTAGGAGGAAGTGCCTCTCCTAGGGGTAAAACTAAACTTAAGAGGAAATGCTTCTCCTATGGGTGAAACTAACTTAGGAGGAAATGCTTCTCCTATGGGTAAAAACTAAACTTAGGAGGAAATGCCTCTCCTAGGGGTACAACTAAACTTAGGAAGAAATGCCTCTCCTATGGGTAAAAACTAAACTTAGGAGGAAATGCTTCTCCTATGGGTACAACTAAACTTAGGAGAAAATGCCTCTCCTATGGGTAAAAACTAAACTTAGGAGGAAGTGCCTCTCCTAGGGGTAAAACTAAACTTAGGAGGAAATGCTTCTCCTATGGGTGAAACTAAACTTAGGAGGAAATGCTTCTCCTATGGGTAAAAACTAAACTTAGGAGGAAATGCCTCTCCTAGGGGTAAAAACTAAACTTAGGAGGAAATGCCTCTCCTAGGGGTACAACTAAACTTAGGAGGAAATGCCTCTCCTATGGGTAAAAACTAAACTTATGAGGAAATGCCTCTCCTATGAGTAAAAACTAAACTTAGGAGGAAGTGCCTCTCCTAGGGGTAAAACTAAACTTAGGAGGAAATGCTTCTCCTATGGGTGAAACTAAACTTAGGAGGAAATGCTTCTCCTATGGGTAAAAACTAAACTTAGGAGGAAATGCCTCTCCTAGGGGTACAACTAAACTTAGGAGGAAATGCCTCTCCTATGGGTAAAAACTAAACTTAGGAGGAAATGCTTTCTCCTATGGGTAAAAACTAAACTTAGGAGGAAGTGCCTCTCCTAGGGGTAAAACTAAACTTAGGAGGAAATGCTTCTCCTATGGGTGAAACTAAACTTAGGAGGAAATGCTTCTCCTATGGGTAAAAATAAACTTAGGAGGAAATGCCTCTCCTAGGGGTACAACTAAACTTAGGAGGAAATACCTCTCCTATGGGTAAAAACTAAACTTAGTCGGAAATGCTTTTCCTATGGGTACAACTAAACTTAGGAGGAAATGCTTCTCCTATGGGTAAAAACTAAACTTAAGAGAAAATGCTTCTCCTATGGGTACAACTAAACTTAGGAGGAAATGCTTCTCCTATGGGTACAACTAAACTTAGGAGGAAATGCCTCTCCTATGGGTAAAAACTAAACTTAGGAGGAAATGCTTCTCTTATGGGTACAACTAAACTTAGGAGGAAATGCTTCTCCTATGGGTAAAACCTAAACTTAGGAGGAAATGCTTCTCCTAGCTTTGATATGAACCTAGCTTCCATCCATGTTTCAAACAAAGGAAACTTGTGAGTTTAATCATGGTGGTTGGTTGCGCTACTCCTGCTGGGGATGCTATCAACCCTTTTCCTTCTGTCCCGAATTATCTTTCTTCAAAACTAGCCCTCAAACTTGTACTGTCTTCTATGCGAACTACTGGGGATAACATTTTCTCAAAAATGTGTTGTCTTACTCCTCCAAGGACTACTTCCCGTAAGACTGATGTTTCATTCCTCTACAAACCGTTTCTCTGTTTATATTCTTCCTTCAAAGACTATCTCCCTTAAAACTCGTGTTACCTTCCTCCTGACATTGCCTTCTTTAAAGCTTGTTTTGCCTTCTCCCGAAAAACTGCTGGGGATATCGCTTTTCTCAAACCTGTGTTAGACTTCTCGAAAAATTTCGAAACAAACAAAAATTTGCTGCCCCAGTTTGATAATCTTCCTTGTGACAGTGGCTTTCTGCTGTCAGTAATATTCCCTTTCTCTACTTCAAATCAAATAAAAATTTGTTAGTTTAAAACGGGGCGAGTCGTCGTGCCCTTTCTGCTGGGGATGATTCTTCTCTTTTCTTTCTTCCCTGCCCTGTGTTATCCGACCATTATGGAGATTGGTCGAGAATTGGTCAGGGTTGTCCCTATGTCTTGCAAGTCTGCTCGGGATCCTCAGAACCTTTTAACCGTTGCCTTTCTGTTTTCTCCAACTTCCCCTGGAAAGTTTTGCGCTCTTGGGGTCTAGACCCATTCATCATTTGTTCTTGAAACCAACTTCTTTTTGTACTGCCGCCTTATCTTTTGGGCCTGTCCTATTTGCATTTTGTTAATTTTGGTGACTGGTAGTAAGCTCTGAAAATCCTTTTCAAAAACAAATGCCGGGGAAGTAAAGTTTTTTTTAAAAAAACCAAGATATGAAAAAAAGTGATGATCAAAAATAGGAAAAAGAAGAAGTCTTTCTGAACAAATGCTGGGGAAAAGGAAAGAAAAGTACTTATCTGGATGATATAACCGCTCCCAATGATCATGTCACGCATTCCGGATTAATCAACCCAGTCTATTTGTATCCATCAACCTTTCGGACGCCCTCATGTTTCTGGGGATAAACATGCACTCAACTTTTGCCAAATGCGGATCCTTTCCGCCAATCTTGTCTTGTCGCCTCATAGTGCCCTTCGAGGGGTTTTTACTAAAAAGACTCTCATTTCTCTCAATTCTCGTCGCCTTATGGTGCCTGTGAAGGCTTTCGCCGATAATACTCTCTCATTTTATTTCGTTTTTATTTATTTATTTATTTATTTTTTCAAATGGGGATCAGAGTGCTACCGATATAACTCTCTCTGTTGGGGGGATTCTTTTGGCTATCAATTCATTTCCAGCTTATGATCTTCTACTTTTGCTGGGGATCAAAGTATTATTCCCAACTTTCATTTGTACTGATTTAGCACTTCTCGGATACTGATCGGGAGGTCTTTTTGGACATCAATATGGGTTTTCGTGTATGGTTAAAAGAAAAGGGGTAACAAGAGGTTCAAAATAATTTTGATGGGTAAAACATTACAACTCTTGGAATCAATTTTTTTCCCAAAATTTATACACACAAACTTCTGCCCCAGTTTTTCTTGCTTGGGGGATTTTTTTTTTTTTTTTTTGTTACCCTATGACCGAGCTGTGAGGCGCCTACGTATCCTTCTTTGAGGAATCAGGTCAAACGTTGTTCCCAATTCTTTTGTTTTCTTGTGACTTTCTTTTGCCTTTATTATCATTATTTTTCTCTTTTTCTTTTTCTTTCCTTTTAATTACTGATTCCAAAAGAGGGATATGAAAGAATAAATAAGGCTCAAAAGGGGAAACAAAGGTTAAAGTTTTTGGATAGAAGAAAGAATTGCCTCCGTCATTTCATTCTCCGATAAATGCCAACTACAAACAAACAACAATTACAATCAAAAGAAATCATACATAATATCTCTTAACTACGTCAGAATTGATAGCCATGTCGACGCATTTCCCTTCGATATCTGTTAAACATAAAGTGCCATCTGACAACACTCTGGTTATAATGAATGGTCCTTGCCAATTTGGGGTGAACTTTCCCTTTGCCTCAGCTTGATGTGGGAGGATCCGTTTCAATACTTGCTGCCCTACTTCAAATTTTCTGGGGCGCACCTTCTTATTGTATGCTCTTGCCATTCTCTTCTGATACAACTGGCCATGACACACTACTGCCAATCTTTTTTCATCTATTAAGTTCAACTGCTCCAGTCGAGCTTTGACCCATTCATCGTCGTCAATCCCGCTTCAACGACAATCCAGAGGGACGGAATTTCGACCTCTGCTGGTATCACTACTTCAGTTCCATATACCAATAAATAAGGAGTGGCACCTACTGAAGTCCGAACTGTAGTGCGATAACCCAACAATGCAAATGGTAATTTCTCATGGCATTGTCTGGACCCTTCTACCATCTTCCTCAATATCTTCTTGATGTTCTTGTTGGCTGCTTCAATGGCTCCATTCGCCTTGGGACGATATGGTGTGGAATTACGGTGTGCAATCTTAAACTGTTGACATACTTCCTTCATAAAATTGCTGTTAAGATTAGCACCATTATCCGTGATGATCACTTTTGGGGCCCTAAATCTACATATGATATGGGAGTGAACAAAATCCACCACTGCCTTCTTGGTTATCGACTTGAAAGTTTTAGCTTCAACCCACTTAGTAAAATAGTCGATGGTCACCAGAATGAACCTATGGCCGTTGGTTGCTGCCGGCTCGATGGGCTCAATGACATCCATGCCCCATGCAACAAATGGCCATGGTGCTGACATTGTATGCAATTCTGTCGGCGGAGAATGAATCAAATCTCTGTGTATCTGACATTGATGGCATTTCTGCACAAAATTGATACAATCACGCTCCATAGTGAGCCAATAATACCCTGCTCGAAGAATCTTCTTCGCCAATATATATCCGCTCATATGTGGCCCACAAACTCCAGCATGCACCTCTGTCATAACTGTCATGGCTTGACTGGCGTCTATACATCTCAGCAATCCCAAATCTGGGGTTCTTTTGTACAACACTCCTCCACTGAGGAAGAATCCACTTGACAATCGCCGAATGGCTCTTTTTTGATCTCCGGTGGCCTGCTCCGGGTATATCCCCATCCTGAGGTACTCCTTCACGTCATAAAACCATGGCTCGCCATCCACTTCTTCCTCTGCCATGTTGCAATAAGCATGCTGATCACGAACCTGAATGTGCAATGGGTCAACGTGAATTTTATCTGGGTGGTGTAACATCGATGCTAAAGTGGCCAATGCATCGGCAACCTCATTATGAACTCTTGGGATGTGTCTGAACTCTACTGATCGAAATCGCTTGCTCAGATTGTGCAAACATTGTCGATATGGTATGAGTTTCAAATCTCGTGTTTCCCACTCACCCTGAATCTGATGCACCAAGAGGTCCGAGTCTTCCAAGACCAAAACGTCCTGGACATCCATGTCTACAGCTAGTCGCAGACCCAAAATGCATGCCTCATACTCAGCCATGTTGTTGGTGCAATAGAAATGCAGCTGAGCTGTAACAGGATAATGACGTCCTGTTTCAGAAATGAGTACCGCGCCTATGCCAACTCCCTTCGCATTTGCGGCTCCGTCAAAGAAAAGCTTCCAACCTGGTTCATCGGGTAATTCCAACTCACCTGTATGCATTACTTCCTCGTTAGGAAAACACGTCTTCAATGGCTTGTATTCTTCATCAACTGGATTCTCAGCCAAGTGATCGGCCAGCGCTTGGGCTTTCATGGCCATTCTCGTCACATAGACGATATCAAACTCCGTGAGCAAAATTTGCCATTTTTCCAACCTCCCTGTAGGCATAGGCTTTTGGAAGATATACTTTAATGGATCCAGGCATGAAATAAGATAGGTAGTATATGAGGACAAATAATGCTTCAATTTCTGGGCCACCCAGGTTAGGGCGCAATATGTCTTCTCGAGTTGAGTGTATTTGACCTCATATACTGTAAACCTCTTGCTAAGATAGTAGATGGCCTGCTCCTTCCTTCGTGTTATGTCGTGTTGCCCCAACACGCAGCCAAACAAATTCTCCAGGACTGTCAGATAAAGGATTAATGGTCTCCCCGGCTCAGGTGGAACCAACACAGGTGGGTTTGATAAATATCCTTTGATCTGGTCAAATGCCTCCTGACATTCCGCCGTCCATTCTATCACAACATCTTTCTTTAATAGTCGAAAGATGGGTTCACAAGTTGCTGTGAGTTGAGCGATAAATCTGCTGATGTAGTTTAACCTTCCCAACAGACTCATTACTTTTGTCTTATTTTTCGGCGGTGGCAAATTTTGTATAGATTTGATCTTTGACCGGTCCAGTTCAATACCTCACCGACTGACGATGAATCCCAACATCTTTCCAGATGGAACCCCAAATGCACATTTAGCTGGGTTGAGCTTAATATCATACCTTCGCAGTCTTTGAAAAAACTTCCTTAGATCGGCTATATGGTCTTCTTGATGCTTAGACTTTATGATGACATCGTCCATGTACACCTCGATTTCTTTGTGAATCATGTCATGAAACACAATGGTCATTGCTCTCATGTACGTTGCCCCATCATTATTCAAACCAAATGGCATCACTCGGTAGCAATAAGTTCCCCACGGCGTAATGAAGGCCGTCTTTTCTGCATCTTCTTCATCCATCAGAATCTGATGATACCTAGCATAGCAATCTACAAAAGATCCAATCTCACTCCCGGCATAATTGTCGATTAAGATATGGATGTTGGGTAAAGGAAAGTTGTCCTTTGGGCTTGCCTTGTTTAGATTGCGGTAATCAACACACACCCTGATTTTCCCATCTTTCTTCGGCACCGGCACCACATTGGCCAACCAATCAGGATATCGAGTGACATGAATAACCTTTGCCTGCAGCTACTTGGTTACTTCTTCTTTAATCTTTACACTCATATCCGTCTTGAACTTTCTCAATTTCTGCTTGACGAGAGGGCATACCGGGTCAGTGGGCAATTTATAGACCACTAAATCTGTGCTTAGTCCTGGCATGTCGTCATATGACCAGGCAAATACATCCTTAAATTCAATAAGTGTTTGATCAATTCCTCCCTGATATTTGGTGCAATGTGGATGCTGATTTTAGTTTCTCTGATATCGCCGGCATCCCCTAAATTGATGTCTTCTGTGTCATTTAAGTTGGGCCTGGATTTTTCTTCAAATTGGCTTAACTCCCTATTTATCTCCTCGAAGGCTTCATCCTCATCGTATTCCGATTCATTATCATAATCGACCTCTTGTATGGTTAATTCAGAATCAGATTGATCTTTTAGACTAGGTTGACGATCCGTCGTTCATGCCATGTTGTTAAGACCAGTATGAAAAGAACTGTTCAGAAAAGAAAAGAAAGAAACGAAAATTAAAATAAAAGTAAAAGTAAAATAAGGAATGAAAAAGAAACTTCTCATTTTATTGAATCCTGGGATAACAAGGTTTCACACTTTGTTGAGCAATGCTAAAATAAAAGGGAATCCGGATTACAACCCTGGAATAATCCAGAAAACAAAAAGGAAAATCAGAGCCAACTACCAGGACTCCCTCTAAGTAGGAAGAGGAGTAGTTGTCCAATTGTTGACATTGGCCCTAGGCCTAACAAACTGTATTTCTGCCTTACTAGAACCCTCTCCAGCCTCTATCATGTTGACATCTACGAACATTCTCTCAAAGCCCTCATTCAAATCTCCATTCGGCCCGATCAAGGGTCCAAGAACTTCCAGGACTGGTAACTTTCTGCACCCTGCTTTAACAAATGAACTGGACAGTCGTGGGACTTGCTTAGGAAGGACCCAGACTCTTTTCTTCATCTTGCCCGCCTGTTTTACTTCCGTTGCGGTAGGCTTGAATCCCAATCCAAAAGTATCCAGGCTCTTGGGCAAAGAAACTGGCTCGACCATTCCCTGCAGATCAATCTCCAAACCTTACCCTGGTACAAACCCGCTGTTCAACATCTCTGAGGCTATCATGAAGGTTGCGGCTGTGATTCTGGGAAGTGGAAGGCCCCTACCCTCAAGGATCTTGTCTACTGAGACTGCGTCAAAAACCTGATAAACCCATGGGCCCTTATCATCGTCGGTCTCTATGAAGGGCACAATAGCATCATTGACAGTATGTGTGCCGTCATCCCCGTGAACCACAATCTCTTGTCTATCCCATTCAAATTTGACCATTTGATGTAGCGTAGAAGGTACCGCTTTAGCTGCGTGGATCCAGGGTCATCCAATCAAAAGATTGTACGATACCGCCACATCTATCACTTGAAATTCCATGGTGAACTCGACTGGACCGATGGTTAATTCCAGTACGATATCACCCACTGTGTCAGTACCACTTCCATCAAAACCTCGGACGCAGACGCTGTTCTTGTGGATCCTATCATCAGCAACCCTTAGTTTGCTCAGAGTGGCCAAAGGACAGATATTTGTACTTGATCCATTATCAATTAGTACTCGAGTGACCACTGAAGCTTCGCATTTTACTGTCAAGTAGAGTGCCCTGTTGTGTTTTGTACCCTCTACCGGCAACTCATCGTCCGAGAATGTCACTCGGTTCAGTGTTTTCATTTCATGTTCTAGGTCGCCCACCAGTATAATGAGGGTATGCATTTCCATTTTTCGTTTCCTGTCCTAGGTCGCCCACCAGTATAATGAGGGTACACATTTCAGTCTTTACATTTCATGTCCTAGGTCTCCCACCAGTATAATGAGGGTACACATTTTATTTTATTTCCATGTCAGGCGCCCACCTGTATAACGAGAGGAATACTTTTTAGTCTTATACTTCAGATTTTGAAATCAGTAACCCACCGGAAGGCAGAAGGTTACAACAAGAATCCCCAGCATGAAACAATAAAAATCCCCAGCACCGGAAAGCAGAAGGTTGCAACAAGAGGTCCCAGCGCAAGTTCAAGCACATGAGTCAAAAGGAAGAAAAGACGCATCTTGAAAGAAGCGGCTTGTGAACATTAAATTATGCCCAGCATAACAAATTTAATGAAGGAAGCCATATCCCTAGTAGACCGAGCAAAATGATGAAAGCTGGTATTCAGAAAAGCAAAGGGCCAGTGTCATCCCCAAGTTCTCGGAAGAAAAGCACCGGAAGAAACACAAGCCGACAAGAAAGCAAGGCAACAAGAACAAGTTGAAGATAGATGAGATCTTATGATCCGTAGTCTAGCCTAGCTTCTTGTTTTCTTTTAAGCACGGTGTAACAAGGAGATCGGTAAGCAGTGGTAATAGCATGCAACAACAGTAACATTGCAGTCCCGTGGTAGTCCCAGCTACCAAAACTTCCCGAACTACATTAACCTGATTCCCCTTTAGCCAGGGATATGTAGGAAACCTTTGAAGCAAAGGTTCGATTAAATCTTTATCAAAAAAATGCTTCACACGGAGTACTCGGATGGGCAAAAATCGTTCACTTTATCTTTGCACGAAAACCCTTCGTCTCTTTGAGCAAAGAGGGGTAGCTGTAAGCACGTGATTTTTGCCCTATGAAAGAATTACTCCCAAAAAATTCAAAATAAAATGATTTTTCTTGGTGTGCAATTTTGAGAATTTTTGTGCCATTTTTGGATAATTATTTTTATTTGTCTGTGCATGTTTATTTGTTAAATTAATAAAAAATACAAAAATATGTCGCATTTTGCATGTAGGATTTAATTCTACAATTGTTAGTAATTAAGTTTGTTTTAGAAAAATTGAAAATTACAAAAATAGGCATATTTTGCATTTTTAGCATTTAATGTCCAATTGTACAATTTTATGCTTAATTATTACTTAATTGTGCGTTAATTGTTATTGGGAGTTAATTTGCGCTTTTATAACTTAATAATAATTTAAGGATTTTAGAATTTAGTTTTAGAAAAATAAAAGAAGAAAAGAGAGCAAAAATATAAAGAAAATCGGAATTGGGCTCTTCTTCAAATTCAAGCCACAGGCCCAAAAATTACCCAACCTTCCCCATGACCCGGTCCATCTCCACACGGGTCGACCCGGTCCGCCCCATAACCCCAATACCTAAACCCTCTTCATTTTTTCATTTCTTCCCAAACACAAAACAAAACAAAAAAAAACCCAAACCCTAAAACTAAACTATCCGCCCCCACCCTCTCTTCTTCTTCTCCAAGACAACACCCCAAAACCCCAAGCAGCCATGGCTGCTACCCTTTCCCCCTCTGCCTCACCTTCGCACACACGCACAGCCCCTCCATCGCACGAGCTGCCCAACCTCCATCGTCGTCCTCTTGCTCCAACGACCATCCCCAGCTCGAGCGTCCATGGCAGCTTCTCTTTCACTCCTTGAACCACCCCAAACCACTATCACCCAGCCTCTTGCTTCATCTTCTCACAACCAAGCGACCACTGGATCAGCCTCACGTCTACCATGACCACGTCGCAACACCGCTGTGTCGTCTTCTTCAGCAGCCCAGCTCGACCATCGTTTTCTCGAACACCCTCGAGACCCTAGCAACTCACCCTTCTGCTACGACCCAGCCAGGACGTCGAACAGCAGCTCCAAACCAAAAGCCAAGCAGGTTGCTTCCTTTTTCGTCGTCGAGCTCGAGCTCCCATGGCTACTTTCTTCAACGACGTTCAAAGAAACTTCATGGCTGCTTCTACTACGTCCAAAGAAACCCAGTCGCTGCTGCTTCACATTTGGGTTCGTCGCTTTTAGTCCAGTCCAAAAATGAGACTCAACCATCTCGTTTGTTCGAGCTTTGGTCGAGGTTTGTCGAAACAGTCCATACATAGTTCGAGTTCGTCGTTGGTCAGTCGTCATTCGTCATTCCGATCCGGTTAGTAAGTTTTGAGTTTCACTTTTGTCCGTATTTTGTTTTTGATATTCTTAAATCTAAAATCGGTAAAAGTTTGTTTTGTTCGTGTTCATTTGTCTTGTTAATTTTTCAGTTTGTTCATGTGAAATTGTTAGTTTAATGTTTTTTAGATTTAAATTGAAGTTTAATTAATTATTTCTTCAGTTTGTTTCATGTGTTATGTATTTTTTCAGAAATTGTTAATGTCAGTTTAAATCATTTGAATCCGTCATGTTTGTTGTTTAAAATAGATTCAATTCATGTTCATCTTTGTTTGCAGTTCGTTTTTAATACAGTGATTTAATGAGAGTTTATGTTTTGGTTTTTGACTTGTTGATTTAGTTTGAATCATGTATCTTTGTTGTTAATATTGTTGTCTCTTTTGCTCATTCATTTTTGGTCTAAGTTAACCAGGATTGGTTCCCAATATGGTTAATTTATTCACATTAATTTGATATTGTTCAATTTGTGTTCATGTGATTTGTTGTTGAATTTGTTTAGAAATTGGTCATATTTGCCTTATTTTAGTTGAGATTGATTAGGTGAATTGGTTATAGCTGATGGGGTAGTTTGGTAAATTGCAGTACGTTCCGGGGTAAAATGGTAATTGCAATAAGGTCGGAGGGGTAGTTTTGGAATTGAACATTTTGAATAATTCTTTATGTTAAGCATGGGGGACAAGATGTAATGGGGTGGGGTTGATATAATTGTTTAATATAATGGGGGACAAGACATAATGTAGTAGGGGGAATATTGTAATTGTTTATGTTAGGCATGGGGGACAAGATGTAATGGTTGGGGTTGGTATATTTATTTAATGTAGTGGGGGAAAAAGCATGTAGGCATGGGGGACAAGGGTTTAAAATAAGGAAAACATTAAGTAGTGGGGACAAAAACATGCAATTGGGGGAATATTTCGGGTTGGGGATTCAAGACAAGAGTCTTGTTATAAATAGAGTCATTTGACACATTTAAAGGAGGATTTTTACACTTGAGGGCTTCAAGACTTGAGAGGAGAGAAAAGACTTGAACTAGAAAGTCTTACTTAGAAAGAGAGGAAGACATTCTGAAAATCCTAAGAGAGTGTTGGAGAGATTAAAAAGAGAAAACAAAAAAAAACAAAGTGAGAAACGTGTTTTAGTTTTCAAGTTTAATACACGCGTGGGTTGTTGCTGTTTAGTTTGTTTACAAACTTTTGGGTTTGTTCTATTCAGTTGTTCGGTTTTTCTTCAAAGTTTTCTGGGTCTTGAATCTGGTTCGAATTTGTTGCTGTTGGGTTGCTGCTGTTGCTGTGTATTTGCACTACTACTGCTTCTACTGATCTTCATCTTCTTTCCTTGCTTTCCAAATACCAGGTACACAAACTGATACACTGGTTCATCTTGTAAGCCACTCGAAACATGAATGCAAAAAATGAGAAAGATTTGAAGTTGTAATTTAATGTAGTCTTTTCTTTCTTTTACTGTCTATATGTATAATGTTCCATGCGTTACCATGTAAACTCTTTAAACAACTCACTTTCGAAACTTAACTATAATAACTCGAAAGTATGTAAATAAAGTAGGACCTTATCTTCATTTATTTTAGAAAACAAAAAATAGAAAATATAGTCATGCTAAGATTATCCTTTTAAAAAATAATGAGACGAGCCTCGCCAAATAAAAATGCAAGCTGCGGGGCCCTCAATAATTGGTCATAATAAATACTTAGAATTTGGGATGGACTGTTTAGTGAATTTCACTGCCTTCCCCAAAGACAATAACGCGTTAGACTCTTTAGGCGCGATTTAATTAATCTTACCTTCTTAAACTCGGGTGCGCATTTCATGCGACCCAAATCCAAATCCCAAAACATTGAATAAAACTGTGTTCCGGATTGCGGGTGCATTTCATGTGACGCAATCCAAAGACATGTTTTTAAACGATGTTCACATTCTTTTAAAAATATAATAATAAAAGCGGTAAATAGTTAAAACTTGAATAAGAGTGCATAATTGTATAAAATCAGATAAACAAGCCAAATATGACAGTTGAGCGACCGTGCTAGAACCACGGAACTCGGGAATGCCTAACACCTTCTCCCGGGTTAACAGAATTCCTTATCCGGATTTCTGGTTCGCAGACTGTAATATGGAGTCATTCTTTTCCTCGATTCGGGATTAAATTGGTGACTTGGGACACCCTAAAATCTCCCAAGTGGCGACTATGAAATAAACAAACAAATCCCATTTCGATTGTCCTTTAATTGAAAAAACTCATTCACCCCTCGCGGGGCCGGAAAAAGGAGGTGTGACTGCTCTGGCGACTCTGCTGGGGAATTAGGCCCAGAACCACTGGTTCAGGGTTAGAAATTCGAGCTTATATAAATTGTTTTATTTGGTTTTATCTGATTTTGTTACATGTTTTGGCTCAATGTGCTAATTGGTTGCCTTTTACCGCTTTGATATTACGTGAACTGTATATAAACTGTGCTGAAACCCATCTTCTCTCTGAGTCTTCTGAATCATGAAGAAGGGTGTACTTCGTACGACTTCTTTTCCGTATAGTGTCAAATCCCAATTTAGAACGAGGTTCGGACAAGTTGCTAAGCCGGTGAAGCTTCTGTATTCCCGGTACGCTGCCCCCCCCTCCCCGGCTCGAGCTGTCCGCTCGGGTAAGCCAGGTCTAGAACAAACACCCAGGTTCTGAACCTAGAATAACTCAACTTCATGCCGGATCCCTAGTAGGAACGCTTATCTGCATCATGTGCATTTTTGACTTAGGGGACTCAACATAGGGGTTGGGTCCGTCTAGGAATAGCAACCTGAAACAGAAAAGACCATCCTGATGCATCCTACTTACTGCTTGTGCATGTTATTTGCTTTGGACTTGCATGCTGACCGGTTTTGAATATTGGAAAAATTTGAGAAAAAAAGAAGAAAAAAAATAGCAGTGTATAGGGTTAATCTTCTGCTTTGAAAAAATAACAATGTTCAAATAGTATCGAAACTCTAAAAAAAAATTATTTTTAGTAGTTTGTTTTACTAAAAGCAAAGGAAAAAAAAGTCATTATTTTTGGAAATTGTTCGCAGAAAAAGAAAAAGAAAAGAGTCTTTATTTTAGTTTGGGAATAGGTTGTTTTATTATTTGTTGAAGATGAAAAGAAAAAAAAGAGTCGTTATTCTGTCTTGTTTTCAAAAAATAGAAAAGGAAAATAGTTTGTCTTGCCATAAAAGATGAATATGGAAAAAGTCTTGTTTTTTTTAAAAATAATAATAATAATTTTTTTTATTTATGAAATGCCAAAAAAAAAAAGCAAAAACAAAATCGAAAATGAAAAGAGTCGTGTTTTGAAAGTGGTTTTATTATTTGCTTATGAAATGCCAAAAATGAAAATGAAAAAGAGTCTTGTTTTTAAAATATATATATATATATATATATATATATATATATATATATATATATATATATATATATATATATATATTTGACCTGCCCGAACTACGCGAGTTTGATTCTCACTGGATGTGAGATACGTAGGCAACCCTCATCGGGTCCAACATCCCATTTTGCTAAAATAGCCAAAAACAAATAATCAATAAATAAAAAAAAATGTCAAAGTTTTAATTTTGTCATAAATAAGTCGGGTGATGCTGTTTTGTCAAAAATAGCCGAATGTTCCCGAAAGGGACGCCGGAAGGCTGACTTTGCATAAACAGCCACTTTTTGGGTCATGTTTAAGATTTGGTCCAGTTGACCCCCACAGCCTTAAAAATCTTCGTCCCCGAGGCGTTGAAAGACCGTGTTTGCAACATTGAGTTTTCCATTTTGAAAAACGATAAAAAGAGTCATAAATATGTCGGGTGATGCTGTTTTTGTCAAAAATAGCCGAATGTTCCCGAAAGGGACGCCGGAAGGCTGACTTTGTATAAACAGCCACCTTGGGTCATTTTTTTAGGATTTTGGTCCAGTTGACCACACATCCTTAAAAATCTTCGTCCCCGAGGCGCTGAAGAGCCGTGTTTGCAACACCAGGTTTTTATTGTAATTTGAAAAGAAAAAAAACAAAGAGTCAGCGGTCAGGTGAATACCGTTTGGGCTTTTGGTCAAAATAAGCCGAGCCAGCTTCGGTAGTGTCTTAAACCGTTCTTGTCGAAATAGCCTTAGAGTATCTTTCAGTTGTCGAAAGATTATTTTCGTAAAAGAATGGACAAGTTTGTAAATTATCATAAAATAATCCTCCCCGACCTCAAAATTCATGTGAGATTTGGAAGGGGCCACATTTGCAAAAATAGTCGTTTGGTTGCATTTGTCAAACGGGGAAAGGAAGCTGGCCTTTTTGTTTTGAGGTTATAAATCTTTTGACTAGAATAGGTGGGTTGTTTGATTTTTGAGTTTGTTGGTCATCTTTCAACCTTTGAAACCTAGTTTGTTTTATTATGAAAATTGATAAAGAAAAAAAATGTCTCATTGTTGTTACCTTTCATTTTGTCCGAACTACGCAAGGTCTGATTCATGCGGGGTCATGATACGTAGGCAATCTCCATAAGATTCGACCACAACAAAAAAATGAATGAAAAAAAATCGAAAAAAAAAGAAAGAAAAAAAAAGATGTTGTTAATAATGAGGACCAACTGAGTCCATTCTAACCTGTTTGTTTCGCAAAGAAAGTTAAGGTGGTTGGTTTGTGGTAAGCCGGACAATGACCCCCAGAATATCGCGTAGAATCCTTTACTTGTACCTCATGATACACACTCTGCGGGGATCAGGCCTGATAACAGAAGCACTCGAATCCTATTGGGGACTTGTTGACGGAGGTTGATGATATTGAAGCTGGTAATGGTCTTGGCAGTATTGATGCGAAGCTCAGTGGCTAAGATGCCAGTTTTGATAAAGTGGGAGGACGCTCCGTTCCTTGGTTAGCAAGAGAGAAGCTTGTGGTGGCTTATTTTGTTGTCATTTCTGTTGACCAGATTATTCTTAGGGTTGTAGTCCGGATATTGTCTTGTGTCAAACTTTCTTATCATTCCATTTGTCATAGCGGTTTGTTTAAGTTTTGTCCAGGCTATTTTAGGATTTTATTCTGGTTTGTTTTGTTTGTTTTATTATCCAAACCATTTCACCGGTAGTCTAATGCAAAAGCCGGTCTTTTATTATTTCCAGTCATCTTTTTGTTTGCTCCTTTTATTATTTTTGTTCAGCGCCGATTCTAGTGACATAACATGCGCACACAGTTTGGGCCTAATCTTAAAAGTTAATCATCAAACCCCGGAAAGGTGACCAGAACATTTAAAGGAAATAAGGACGGTTTGAGATTATTCGGAGCTCGAGTCATACAGAACTAGGGCAAGTAAAACACAAAGAAAACCGTTAAAAGCAAGATTCGCCTTTCATGATAATGAGAGTGAGAGTGTCGCCCAACGGTGCTTTAGAAATGACAAATGAAAAGCAAATGTTGAATATAACTGTCAAGTCCAGCACCATCAGAAGAGACTATAAATCTATGTTCAATTATGTTATTTGCACTTGGCATGTTTTGAAGACTGGAATGACGAAGGCATTTCGTTCTGCTACCTAAACACTTTATCCTTCGTTACCTCTTTTGAGCCTTTTTTATTTTTTTTCTTTCATACCCCTCTTTCGGAATCAGTAGCAAAAAGTAGAAACACAAACATAAAAAGATAAGAAAAGAAAAAGAAAAAGAAAAGAAAAACACAAAAAGAAAAAAAATCAACAAAAACGAAAAAAAAGAAGAGAAAAATGAAAAAAAAAAAGAAAGTTAGAAGAAAACAGAGGAATTGGGAACTACGTTTGACCTGATTCCTCAAAGAGGATACGTAGGCGCTTCACGGCTCGGTCATAATGGCCATAATGGTCATAGTATGCATAGTGTAACATAGTATAACAAAAATAAAAATCCCCAAGCAAGAAACTGGGGCAAGGGTTGCGCTTGTTGTAAACAAATAGAGTTCCAAAGGTTGTAATTTTAAACCTTAAATTGATTTGTTTTTGAGACTTTAATACCCTTTCTTTCTAGCCTGTCCAAAAACCCACATTACGGTCCAAAGAAAGACCTTCTGATCAGTCTTCAAAAGATGCCAAGTCAGACAAATGAGAGTCTTACCGATGAACATAACACTCTAATCCACAGCAGAAAGAACTCTATTCCCCAGCAGAGAGAGTCATATCGGCAACACTCCAAATCCCCAACTGGAAAGTGATATAAATGAGAGAGTCTTATTGGTGAAAATCTTTACGGACACCGTAAGGTGATGAAAGCTGAGAGAAAAACCAAAATGAGAGAGGCTTGATAGTGAAAACCCTTCGGGCACTACAAGTCAAATAAGATTGAGAATCAGATGGGGAATCGCCAAGTGAAGATCTTGAAAGACGATTGACGGCAGAGGATAGGCCACATGTGCATGTCATGATTATTAGAGTCGGTATCGGCGTTTGATAGGCTTTTATTTATAGTTTCTTTTGTTAAAGAGTCATCTTTTTCCTTTGTCTTTTATTCGGTTCCCCTTTTGTTTATCTTTCTCCTTTCATAGAAACATTCCTCAGTAGAGTCTCTTTGGTCAGAACAAGTGGGAAATGACTTCAAAATAGGCCATCAGCTTTCCAATTATGCAAGATGAGATCTGACTAGTACATCCAAGTGGTATAGTCAGCAAGGAACAAGCGCGAGGCCAGTGTCAAGGAAGATATCCCCAGCAAAAGGGAATTGACAAAAGGATTGACGAAGGTCAAGAGGGATATCCTTGCCGAAATCAAAGGTTATAAACCTCAAGGCCAAGGCCTATGGACAAATCAAGAAGAGCAATGGGCATGATTTGGGAAATTCATATGAGACTAAAAGGTGGGAAAAATGACAGTTTCCGAACTATGCCACAAAAGGAGAGGGATATCCCCAGCAGAAAGGGATCATTCCCAGCAAATAATATCGTCCCCAGCAACTTTTCGGAACGCAGAGCAGGGAAGGAGAAAGGGAAAATCCATCCCCAGTAGGAGTATCACAACCAACCACCACAGTCGAATCTTAAAAGGAAATGGGATTGATGGCGGAAAGGCATGCCACAAGGGAGATTGTCAAACTGGGGCAGAAAATTTTCCTTTCATTTAGAAAATTTTCTGGAAGCCAGATACCCTTTCGGGGAAGAATAAAGATAGCACCAGTCTCAAGGGAAGTGGTCTTCTGAACTAGTTTTACCCCCAGCATAACAAGTTTTAATAAATGAAGTTGTTCCCCAGCAGACAGAACAAAAGGATGAGACTTGTGCTCGGAAAAAGCAAAAGGCCAATGTCATTCCCAGCAACCTTCAGAAGAGTGAAGCACTAGTTTTGAAGGAATCAATCTCCCAGCAGTGTTATCCTCAACAGCGTTATCCCCGGCTGATAACATTTTATCCCCAGCAATGTTGAGAGAGAAAAGTTTTTAAGGAGGTAGTTTTGGAGAAAAGGGGAAGAAAGGAGATTCCCCAATAATATTATCCCCCAACAGGTAAGTAAATAATTCCCCATCCGTGTTATCCCCAGCAGTCTCGGGGAAAGACAACACGAGCTTTTCAAAGGAGATAACCATCCCCCAGCAAGGCCACAAATCGACCACCATAAAAAAAAACTGATAAAATTTCTTTGCTTGAGAGTTGAAACAGGAACAAATCAGCGCAAGGGAAAAAGAAAAGAAAAGAAGGAATTACAAAGGTAAGTTTCTCAAACCTTTGATCTTTACATTTTCCTCCTAGGATAAAAGTCCTAGTCTGATGAAATTTTCTCCTAAGATATCAAATCTTAGTCCGATGAATCTTTCTCCAAAGCTCGAAAGGAGCTTGATTTATTTTTAAAAGTATTAGAGTTGAAGTCAGGAGCCCGCCTGGAGAATGGAGGTGTTAAAATTTAAGAAATTGTTAAAGTCAGGAGCCCACCTGTAGAACGGAAGTTGTTAAATTTTAAGTTGAAGAAGTCAGGAGCCCACCTGTAGAACGACAATTTAAATTTCAAGTTTTGAATTTGGAATACATTTCAGTCTTTACATTTAAGTTGAAGAAATTGGGTTCATCCGCCCTCGAATAGGATATTTTGGGTTCGTCCGCCCTCGAATAGGTTATTTTGGGTTCATCTGCCCTCGAATAGGATATTTTGGGTTCATCCGCCCTCGAATAGGATTTTTCATTTCCTGTCCTAGGTCACCCACCAGTATAATGAGGGTATGCAGTTCTGTTTTCATTTCCTGTCCTAGGTCGCCCACCAGTATAATGAGGGTATGCACTTCGCATTTTACTGTCAAGTAGAGTGCCCTGTTGTGTTTTGTACCCTCTACCGGCAACTCATCGTCCGAGAATGTCACTCGGTTCAGTGTTTTCATTTCATGTTCTAGGTCGCCCACCAGTATAATGAGGGTATGCATTTCCATTTTTCGTTTCCTGTCCTAGGTCGCCCACCAGTATAATGAGGGTACACATTTCAGTCTTTACATTTCATGTCCTAGGTCGCCCACCAGTATAATGAGGGTACACATTTTATTTTATTTCCATGTCAGGCGCCCACCTGTATAACGAGAGGAATACTTTTTAGTCTTATACTTCAGATTTTGAAATCAGTAACCCACCGGAAGGCAGAAGGTTACAACAAGAATCCCCAGCAGGAAACAATAAAAATCCCCAGCACCGGAAAGCAGAAGGTTGCAACAAGAGGTCCCAGCGCAAGTTCAAGCACATGAGTCAAAAGGAAGAAAAGACGCATCTTGAAAGAAGCGACTTGTGAACATTAAATTATGCCCAGCATAACAAATTTAATGAAGGAAGCCATATCCCCAGTAGACCGAGCAAAATGATGAAAGCTGGTATTCAGAAAAGCAAAGGGCCAGTGTCATCCCCAAGTTCTCGGAAGAAAAGCACCGGAAGAAACACAAGCCGACAAGAAAGCAAGGCAACAAGAACAAGTTGAAGATAGATGAGATCTTATGATTCGTAGTCTAGCCTAGCTTCTTGTTTTCTTTTAAGCACGGTGTAACAAGGAGATCGGTAAGCAGTGGTAATAGCATGCAACAACAGTAACATTGCAGTCCCGTGGTAGTCCCAGCTACCAAAACTTCCCGAACTACATTAACCTGATTCCCCTTTAGCCAGGGATATGTAGGAAACCTTTGAAGCAAAGGTTCGATTAAATCTTTTTCAAAAAAATGCTTCACACGGAGTACTCGGATGGGCAAAAATCGTTCACTTTATCTTTGCACGAAAACCCTTCGTCTCTTTGAGCAAAGAGGGGTAGCTGTAAGCACGTGATTTTTGCCCTATGAAAGAATTACTCCCAAAAAATTCAAAATAAAATGATTTTTCTTGGTGTGCAATTTTGAGAATTTTTGTGACATTTTTGGATAATTATTTGTATTTGTCTGTGCATGTTTATTTGTTAAATTAATAAAAAATACAAAAATATGTCGCATTTTGCATGTAGGATTTAATTCTACAATTGTTAGTAATTAAGTTTGTTTTAGAAAAATTGAAAATTACAAAAATAGGCATATTTTGCATTTTTAGCATTTAATGTCCAATTGTACAATTTTATGCTTAATTATTACTTAATTGTGCGTTAATTGTTATTGGGAGTTAATTTGCGCTTTTATAACTTAATAATAATTTAAGGATTTTAGAATTTAGTTTTAGAAAAATAAAAGAAGAAAAGAGAGCAAAAATATAAAGAAAATCGGAATTGAGCTCTTCTTCAAATTCAAGCCACAGGCCCAAAAATTACCCAACCTTCCCCATGACCCGGTCCATCTCCACACGGGTCGACCCGGTCCGCCCCATAACCCCAATACCTAAACCCTCTTCATTTTTTCATTTCTTCCCAAACACAAAACAAAACAAAAAAAAACCCAAACCCTAAAACTAAACTATCCGCCCCCACCCTCTCTTCTTCTTCTCCAAGACAACACCCCAAAACCCCAAGCAGCCATGGTTGCTACCCTTTCCCCCTCTGCCTCACCTTCGCACACACGCACAGCCCTTCCATCGCACGAGCTGCCCAACCTCCATCGTCGTCCTCTTGCTCCAACGACCATCCCCAGCTCGAGCGTCCATGGCAGCTTCTCTTTCACTCCTTGAACCACCCCAAACCACTATCACCCAGCCTCTTGCTTCATCTTCTCACAACCAAGCGACCACTGGATCAGCCTCACGTCTACCATGACCACGTCGCAACACCGCTGTGTTGTCATCTTCAGCAGCCCAGCTCGACCATCGTTTTCTCGAACACCCTCGAGACCCTAGCAACTCACCCTTCTGCTACGACCCAGCCAGGACGTCGAACAGCAGCTCCAAACCAAAAGCCAAGCAGGTTGCTTCCTTTTTCGTCGTCGAGCTCGAGCTCCCATGGCTACTTTCTTCAACGACGTTCAAAGAAACTTCATGGCTGCTTCTACTACGTCCAAAGAAACCCAGTCGCTGCTGCTTCACATTTTGGTTTGTCGCTTTCAGTCCAGTCCAAAAATGAGACTCAACCATCTCATTTGTTCGAGCTTTGGTCGAGGTTTGTCGAAACAGTCCATACATAGTTCGAGTTCGTCGTTGGTCAGTCGTTGTTCGTCGTTCCGATCCGGTTAGTAAGTTTTGAGTTTCACTTTTGTCCGTATTTTGTTTTTGATATTCTCAAATCTAAAATCGGTAAAAGTTTGTTTTGTTCGTGTTCATTTGTCTTGTTAATTTTTCAGTTTGTTCATGTGAAATTGTTAGTTTAATATTTTTTAGATTTAAATTGAAGTTTAATTAATTATTTCTTCAGTTTGTTTCATGTGTTATGTATTTTTTCAGAAATTGTTAATGTTAGTTTAAATCATTTGAATCCGTCATGTTTGTTGTTTAAAATAGATTCAATTCATGTTCATCTTTGTTTGAAGTTCGTTTTTAATCCAGTGATTTAATTAGAGTTTATGTTTTGGTTTTTGACTTGTTGATTTAGTTTGAATCATGTATCTTTGTTGTTAATATTGTTGTCTCTTTTGCTCATTCATTTTTGGTCTAAGTTAACCAGGATTGGTTCCCAATATGGTTAATTTATTCACATTAATTTGATGTTGTTCAATTTGTGTTCATGTGATTTGTTGTTGAATTTGTTTAGAAATTGGTCATATTTGCTATATTTTGGTTGAGATTGATTTGGTAATTGGTTATAGCTGATGGTGTAGTTTGGTAAATTACAGTACGTTCAGGGGTAAAATGGTAATTGCAATAAGGTCGGAGGGGTAGTTTTGGAATTGAACATTTTGAATAATTCTTTATGTTAAGCATGAGGGACAAGATGTAATGGGGTGGGGTTGATATAATTATTTAATATAGTGGGGGACAAGACATAATGTAGTAGGGGGGAATATTGTAATTGTTTATGTTAGGCATGGGGGACAAGATGTAATGGGTTGGGGTTGATATATTTATTTAATGTAGTGGGGGACAAAGCATGTAGGCATGGGGGACTAAGGTTTAAAATAAGGAAAACATTAAGTAGTGGGGACAAAAGCATGCAATTGAGGGAATATTTCGGGTTAGGGATTCAAGACAAGAATCTTGTTATAAATAGAGTCATTTGACACATTTTAAAGGAGGATTTTTACACTTGAGGGCTTCAAGACTTGAGAGGAGAGAAAAAACTTGAACTAGAAAGTCTTACTTAGAAAGAGAGGAAGACATTCTGAAAATCCTAAGAGAGTATTGGAGAGTTTAAAAAGAGAAAACAAAAAAAAAAACAAAGTGAGAAACGTGTTTTAGTTTTCAAGTTTAATACACACGTGGGTTGTTGCTGTTTAGTTTGTTTACAAACTTTTGGGTTTGTTCTATTCAGTTGTTCGGTTTTTCTTCAAAGTTTTCTGGGTCTTGAATCTGGTTCGAATTTGTTGCAGTTGGGTTGCTGTTGTTGCTGTGTATTTGCACTACTACTACTTCTACTGATCTTCATCTTCTTTCCTTGCTTTCCAAATACCAGGTACACAAACTGATACACTGGTTCATCTTGTAAGCCACTCGAAGCATGAATGCAAAAAATGAGAAAGATTTGAAGTTGTAATTTAATGTAGTCTTTTCTTTCTTTTACTGTCTGTATGTATAATGTTCCATGCGTTACCATGTAAACTCTTTAAACAACTCACTTTCGAAACTTAACTATAATAACTCGAAAATATGTAAATAAAGTAGGACCTTATCTTCATTTATTTTAGAAAACAAAAAATAGAAAATATAGTCATGCTAAGATTATCCTTTTAAAAAATAATGAGACGAGCCTCGCCAAATAAAAATGCAAATTTCGGGACCCTCAATAATTGGTCATAATAAATACTTAGAATTTGGGATGGACTGTTTAGTGAATTTCACTGCCTTCCCCAAAGACAATAACGCGTTAGACTCTTTAGGCGCGATTTAATTAATCTTACCTTCTTAAACTCGGGTGCGCATTTCATGCGACCCAAATCCAAATCCCAAAACATTGAATAAAACAGTGTTCCGGATTGCGGGTGCATTTCATGTGACGCAATCCAAAGACATGTTTTTAGACGATGTTCACATTCTTTTGAAAATATAATAATAAAAGCGGTAAATAGTTAAAATTTGCATAAGAGCGCATAATTGTATAAAATCATATAAACAAGCCGAATATGACAGTTGAGCGACCGTGCTAGAACCACGGAACTCGGGAATGCCTAACACCTTCTCCTGGGTTAACAGAATTCCTTATCCGGATTTCTGGTTCGCAAACTGTAATAAGGAGTCATTCTTTTCCTCGATTCGGGATTAAATTGGTGACTTGGGACACCCTAAAATCTTCCAAGTGGCAACTCTGAAATAAACAAACAAATCCCGTTTCGATTGTCCTTTAATTGGAAAAAACTCCTTCACCCCTCGCGGGGCCGGAAAAAGGAGGTGTGACTGCTCCATGGCACTTCTTTCTCACTTGTTATCGGCAACTACATCACTGGCCTGATAACGACTAGTTCTACGCAGGCCCCCTTCACTACCAACACTGGGGTGCTTGATACTCCCGACAGTACTACCCCGACTGACTCTGGCTTCATTCGCAGCAATAGACGAACCTTTCCCCACTACCACAAATGGCTTGTCATCTACCTTTCCCAACTGTACCACTGCCCTTTCACTGGTTGACTCCTCGTTTGGGCTAGCCCGAATCATCATTACCATTTGTGAGGGCTTTTTGGGTTTCCCTCCTTTGTGCACTAGTTCGATCATGTGGGCCTCGTGGTGCACCGATAATGGGTTTTCATTGATGTTGGGTGCCTCTGGTGCCTGAACCTCGATCCTATTTGTGTCAATAAGATCTTGTATGGCAGTCTTTAACTTCCAACATTTCTCGGTATCATGCCCGGGAGCCCCCGAACAATATTCGCAGCTCACTGAGTGGTCCAGATTTTTGGGAAGGGGATTTGGCAATTTGGGTTCGACAGGACTTAACAAGCCTATCTGCCTCAACTTGTGGAACAGAGTAGTATAGGTTTATCCCAATTGAGTGAATGTTCTCGGCCTCTACGTCCTTTCATTCCTGAAAGCCTGATTTCCGTGGTAGCTTGGCCCTGAAGGATTCCTGTATGCCCTTGGTGGTGGATATGTGTTTTGGGGAGGTGGATATGTATGTTGGGGAGGTGGATATGTATGTTGGGTATGTGGATATGTATGTTGGGGAGCCGGCGCACGCCATTGCGGGCGAGCCGGAGGCTGGTTGTAGGTTTGGGCGTGATGTATAGAGAAATGCGGCTCTTGCTGATGATGATTGGATTGTGGAGGGTTGTATGGAGTGGGTGGATAATTTGGGTAGTGGGGTTTGGGTTAGTATCGAGGGGAAGGACCTCTTGATCTGGACCAAGTACAGGCTTCGACTGTTGCTATATCCTCTCTCTTCTTTTTCCCGAGCGCACCCCCCGTGCCGCTCTGGATAGCCTAATTCGTGGCCTTGATTGCCGAGTAACTCATTATCTTGTTGGACCTGAGTCCCTCTTCAACCATGTCGCCCATTATTACTACTTCATTAAAAGATTTGCCAACTGACGCACCAAGTGACCAAAGTAAGTTGGCTCCAAAGTTTGTAAGAAGTAGTCCACCATTTCACCTTCCCTTAGTGGAGGATCGACTCTTGCTGCTTGTTCCCTCCAACAGAATCCGAATTCCCTGAAGCTCTCTCCAGGCTTTTTCTCAAGTTTTAATAGTGTGAGACGGTCCAGGACGATCTCAAGGTTATACTGGAAGTGACCTGCAAATGCTTGTGCCAGATTATCCCAAGTATACCATCTGCTAGGGTCCTGCCTCGTGTACCATTCGAGTGCGGTCCCGCTTAAACTTTGACCAAAATAAGCTATCAAGAGCTCATCCTTTCCTCCTGCTCCTACTTGGATGCCCAATCCATGCATATTTCTGAAGGATTGCTCCAGGCTCTTCATTTTACGAAGCACTTCATCCTGCTCCGGACTCTTAGTCGGCCTCTCAGTTTCTGCCGGGAATTGAAGGTGAGGGGTGTAAGTGTATGGCTCGGGTGCTTTAAAGGTTGGCTCAGGGGGATAGTACTAGTTATCGTGAGCCTGAAACAATGACTCGCTGGAGGATCTTTGCAGTGTGGTTGGTGGAGGTTCCCCGAAGACGGGGATGATTGGCGGAGGAGGGTTTTGTTTGGGTGGTAGAGCTTGGGGATCATAGGAAGTTTCCCCTTGATAGTATTGGGCAATGGGGAAGCTCGTTGATGGACCAGTGGGAGGGTGTTCCGGAGTTCGAGTTGGCAAAAGGGTAGGAGTATGGGGAAGGGTTGGTGATGTTTGTCCCCTAGCCCAGACTAGGTGCATTCCTGCTATCTCCTGTCTCAACCTGTCTACCTCTTCTTCCATTACTTGCATCTCTGTCTTTTTCTCTTCGACACTTTTGTCCGAACCAGACATACTTTTCAAAATGGGCCCTTTAGATCTTGTGTGATAGTGGTACTCTGCCAGAACGTTCTAACAAGCTAACTGTTTCGAAACTTCTTTCTCTGATATAAAGAACAAACTTGTTAGCGTTAGAGCTTAACACATAGTGTAATTTTCACATTGGGGAATGCAATGTTCCTAGGCAGTTCCACCATTTCTAACATGTTTTTGCTTTGACTGCATGCATCATCCCGACTTGTTTTATTTGTGCTTTTTAAAGTGTTTTGGGAACCCTCCACTTTCTTTTTTATTATCTTTCTTTTCTTCTTCCTTTTCTTCTCTCCTTTTTTTTAGTGGTGGTCAAATCTTATGTGGATTGCCTACGTATCACGTCCCCGCGTGAATTAGATCGGGCGTAGTTCTGCCGTAAAGTAAAGACACAAAAATTCTTTTGGAATCATTCAATTTATCACCAAAATTTGCTATTACAAGCTACTTGTTTTAAACAACGAACAGCAAAATACAGATTCCAAAATACTTAACCTGACTTGACGAAAAAACAGCATATGGGAGAATAACAGACCCATAAAGTCAACAAACAAGACTTGAACTATGGATACATTAAAGCTTTCAATCTAGTGCCCGCGAGGCATCGTTCGGCCTTTCCACGGGCTTTGGTGTACGACCCCTTTGTAAGCTTTTCAATTCATTCATGATCCGGTGGACGTAGCCCATGATGGAGGCAAGTAGGGTATCACGAGGTATTTGCTCACATGTTAAGAATCTCATGTAGATGTAGTGCCCAATCTCGTCAATCCTACCTCGGATGTTATCCCTTTTCCTGAATAGTTGCTCTATTTGCCGGTTCTTTAGTCCCGGTGCTTGAGCATTGTCGGTGAGTCGATCCTGGAACCTCTCCATTTGTTCTTCCATTCTGGTCATCAAATCATAACAGCGCCTTCTGTCTGCTCGGGCATCTCGGACTTATTTAAAGACCCGCTCCTGAAGAGTGGAGTTTGTTTCTATTAATAGTCCAATGCTTATTTCATAATCCCTTATGACTTGTTGCAGATGCTTTCTCCGTGCCATTGTACCTTTTGCCCATCTGACCCGCATTCTTTCTATGCAAGCCTCGGATCTCTCCAAGTCCTCTCGGCTTTTTCTGACCTGACTCCTCAACTCTACTATCAACCTCTCGTTGGATCGACTTTTCTGTTGGTCACCAACATTCCTTCTGTCTTGGCGGATTCGGGCTCTCAGGGCCTTGTTTTCTTGAGTCAAATTGCTTTTCTCTCGTGTATCAGCATTGATTTGCAAGCTGCTTTGGTATTTCAGCCCCTCAATTTGCTGTTTTAGCTTGCCAATCTCGACCCGATATTTTTTCTCTTTTGCTAGCCAACCCCATTGTGCTTGCGATGATTCTACAAAGTCTTGGACGTGAGCTCTCTTAGTTGGTCTCTGGTGCTCAAGCTCTCTTCTGTACCATGTGAGGTATTTTGGCGACACTTCGCCTTTGGCCCGGTCTTGTACACGAGTATCTACTTTCAAGGTTTGACATTCATTCCATATTCTCCGAACGACTGCTTCAGGGAACTGCCCACCAGGCCCGATTTTGAGCACCTGGCCGCTGAGATCCTCTTCCTTTGGTACTATTTGGCATCGCCCCAACTGTCTCAATACTCTGTATGGCGCATAGGGCTGGATACTTTGGAAACCCATCAACAACAAATGAGATTCGACGGCTGACATGTGTATGATTTCATCTATGGGTAGCCATCCAAATGCCCATTCTATCTGGTTTGCTAAAACGGAACGCAGCAGAGTGACCCATTCAGCGACCCCTTCTGGCAGGCTGAACCCGTCGACCCTTGTGGAAAACTCTTCTATACAAGTCTTTTGTGATGACCCATATTTCAGAAACTAAGGGCGATGACATAGGTGTTCTATCATCCACATTTGCAGTAGTACATTGCAACCCTCAAAGAAACCTCCTCCGGTTTTGCAAACCGTGAGAGCGCGGAAGATGTCTGCTATTATCATCGGTGCCAGAGTGTTGTTGTCTTGTCTGAGCAAAGTGCTGACGACCCCAGCGACTTGTATGTTAATTTTCCCATCCTTTCTAGGGAATACCAGAAAACCCAGAAAGGCCACCATAAAAGCAATACACCTATGTCTTTCCCATTTCAGCCGGCTTTCCCCGCTGCAGATCTTACCCTCGGGATTGTTGAACCCTCCAAGATGACCGTACCTTTCGTACAGGAATGCCAAACTACAAAAACACTCTGATAATTCTGGGTTTGGTATAATTCTGCGGATCTTCACGGCGTCTCAGAACCTATGTATGGTCATGGTCCTTGGTGCAATAAGATACTGCTCTCTCATAGGGTTTTTAGGACATCCGATGTACCCTGCCAAATCCTCTAGGGTCGGTGTGAGCTCAAAGTCTGAGAAATGAAATACATTATGTGCTGGGTCCCAAAATGAAATTAACGCCCTTATAATGTCCCCTCGCGGATCAATGTCCAATAACCCAACCAAGTTTCCTAAGTATATCTTGACTGTATCTCGCCCTGATTCTTCCAAGTCGTTCCACCACATGCGTAAGCCCAAAGAGATCCTGTTTATAATGGCTCCAGATGAATTCCTACTCGTGCTCATTCTGCACATTTATTAAGGTGATTTAGACAAAAAGCAAAATCTTTATTAGACTCAAAAACTAATTTTCCCATTTTCCCTAATTTTGAGAAAAGGAAGACTGATTTTCCAAATACGGCCTTTCGACTCTTCAGGGATGAAGATTTTAAGGCTGTAGGGATTTAACCGGCCGAAAGGTAAAAGAATGACCAAAGGTGGATGTTTATGCAAAGACAGCCTTCCGGCGCCCCTTTAGGGAACATTCGGCTATTTTTGCAAAATGGCATCGCCTGACTCTTTTATAAAAGTGGCAACATTTTGTCATTTTTCTGGTCGTTTTTGCAAAATGGGAAGTTGGACCCGATAAGGGTTGCCTACGTATCTCACATCCGGTGAGAATCAAACCGACGTAGTTCGGGTAAGAAAAATTAATTAAATCACGAATCCAATTTTCTTTCTTCAAAAATCAAAATTTTGGCAGAGTTCTCACACTATTTGGACATTGGTTTTTTTTTCTTAAATGAGCAGCTCTCAATTTTTCAAAATTCCCGTTTTCACCCACCGGTTAACATGCAAGTTCGAAGCAAATTAAATGCGCCAACAAACAAGATGCAGCAGGATGGTCTTTTTTGTTTCAGGTTGCTTTTCCTAGACGGGCCCAACCCCTGTGTTGAGCCCCCTAAGTCAAATGCAACGTGATGCAAATAAACGTTTCCTACTAGGGATCCGGCATGAAGTCATGTTTTACTAAGTTTCAAAACTGGGTTTTGTTCTAGACCTGGCTTACCCGAGCGGACAACTCGAGTCGAGGAGGGGGCAACTTACCGGGGACCTGCGAGATCGTCCGGCTTCGTAACTTATCCGAGCCTCTTTCTACTTGGGTATGACACTAAAAGAATAGGGAGTCTCAAACCAGTGAGCAACATCCCCGGAGGTAAGAAGAGAAGGGTTCGACATAGTTTATATATACAGTCAAATAATATCAAAGCGGTAACACACATCTTTTTGCACATGAAGCACATATCACATGAAAATATCAGATAATAAACAAAGCCAAATAGAACAATTATTCTAAGCTCGCATTTCTAACCCTGAACCAGTGGTTTTGGGTTACATAATCCCCAGCAGAGTCACTAGAGCTGTCACACCTCCTTTTTCCGTCCCCGCAAGGGGTGAAGGAGTTTTTCCAATTAAAGGACAATCGAAACAGGATTTATTTATTTATTTCAGAGTCGCCACTTGGTAGATTTAGGGTGTCCTAAGTCACCGGTTTAATCCCGAATCGAGGAAAAGAATGACTCTGTTTAACAGTCCGCGAACCAGAAATCTGGATAAGGAATTCTGTTAACACGGGAGAAGGTGTTAGGCATTCCCGAGTTCTGTGGTTCTAGCACGGTCGCTCAACTGTCATATTCGGCTTGTTTATCTGATTTTTATATAATTTTGCACTGATATGCAAATTATAACTCTTTTACCGCTTTTATCATTATCATTATTTTATTCAAAGAATTGCAACGTTGTGAAAATACATCTCGAATTGCGCCACATAAATGTACCCGCAATTTTTGATACGTTCCGACTTCGTTGAGATTTGGATTTGGGTCACATAAATGTGCACCCGAGTTTAGGAAAATAACGTTATTAAATACTCTCCTAAATACTAACGCGTTGTTAGTTTGAGAAAAGCCGTAAAGTTCACTATGCGGCCTGTGTCGAAATCTATGCATTCGAAATAACTATCCGTTGAGGGCCCCGCACTTTGAGTATTCTTGTTTGTCGAGGCTCGTCTCATTCATTATTATTATTTTTTTAGGGAATTTGCAACGTTGTGGACATGCATCTCGAACCACGTCACAATCAATGTACCCGTGATTAGAGACACATTTTGACTCCGTTGAGATTTGGATTTGGGTCACATAAATGGACACCCGTATTTAAGAAGGTAAGATTAATTAAGACGCATCCTAAAGAAACTAACGTATTGTTATTTTAGAAAAAGGCCGTGAAAATTCACTAAACGGCCAACTCCAAAGTCTAACCAATGGTTATGTGTTTATTGAGGGCCCCAGCGATGTGTAATTTATTTGGCGAGGTGCGCCTCATTTTATTTTAAAAGGTCATCCTACAGTGGCTATGTTTTCTATTAAGTTTGTCTCTAACAATGAAAAAAGAAAAAGGGTCCAACTTTATTTACATGTTTACGAGTTAGTTATAGTTGGGTTCCGAATATGATTCGCAAAATCCAAAACATGAACGCGTATATGGGCAGTCGTTTGGATATTATGGGCCCAGGCCCAGCGCACACAGTATTGACTGGACCTACGCCACTTCTTTTCCGATAAGGGCCTGGTTAGTTCATTCGACTCAGGCTCGACATTTATAAGGCTGAAATGTAAACTTGTGCTATCTACTCTAACGGTATTGTTGCAAGTTATAACGAGGCAGCCTGCTAAATGAGGTGAGATTATCTAGCAATGGACAGTTTAGTGCCTAACGTACGTTTGGAAGATATGCTACTCAACAGACACAACTGAAATAATCAGGATATTGCTTACTACACCATCACTTCTTTTCTAGCTACCGACATACATAGATAATGAGCCATTAAGTTGCCATACGTGGTTGTCTAGTTATACATGATGACTACCTTCATTATCCTAATAGAAGATATGAACTATTATATATACAACTTAATGTTCAATATACAACTGAAGCAAATTCGAAAGAGGCAACTTCAGCTCTTCATTTCTCTATTCATGTTTCAACTTTCAGCTTACATTGACAGTGTATCAGTGGTGTACCTGGTATTGGGAAAGCCAAAAGAAGAAAAGGAATGATCAGTGCAGCAGTAGCATTCACAGCAAACAGCAATAACAGAAAACCAGCAACCAGCAGCAACAAAAATTAGTGACAGATTTTCAAAACCAAGCAGTAAACCAAGTAGTGACCCAATGGAACAATGCTCAACCAACAGAAAACTAGGAAATACCAAGCTGAAATCCCACAGTACCAAGACACAGATAGATGCAAGAAACAGTAGTTTCTGATTTGTCAAACACTCAAAGAAAAGACAAGCTGAAGCTCTTTGATGTAAAGCTTAGCCTTAAACACCCTTGTTTTTCTCTGGCTTTGAGGATCAAAACCAGCCAGTTTTTTCTCTCTTAGTAATGAACTTTCAGATAAAAAAACCTGTCTCACACTCGATATACTCTGACTTATCAAGATTAAGAGCCAGCACTATTTTTTTTTGCTTTTTTTCCAACTCTGAAATCTTAATCTCCAGCCCCCCTTTTTGTCTAAATGAGCCTATTTATAACCCACAAGAGACCTCTAAGGTCTGCCTCGAACCCCCAAACAGACCCTATATCTGCCCCTCCCCTCAATTTCCCATGCCTAAGTGTCTTTTCTTAAAGTAAACTATTTTGCTCCCCATCCTTGTCCTATTGCTCTAATCAAGAGTTATGGGTTTACTAAAGTATTCATTTTAAACTCCCATGTTCCTATGTCTTGTTCCCCATTGTCATTAGATTAATAGTATTTTAAATACCACTTGACATGTTCTTAAATTAATCCCTAATTAAACTCTGTCAAATGCCAAAATTACCCTTAACCCTTGCATATTACTGTATTACCCTAACCTTTAATGGTCAGTATATAAAACCCCTATAAATTTAGCTAATCACTAATTACTAATTGTATAAGCTTAAACTCAACACTGATTTCAGGTTGACCTGTTAGGTTTCTACAGCTATATCCAATTCTCAACCTAAGTCCAACTCAAAATGAGATCACACATGGATGTCAATCAGACAAAATGAGTTGGTCATATTGGGAGCCAAAACTGACCAACTCAAAGCCAAATGCAAACATGCAACAGCCATTATAGGCTAAGATCAATGCAGTAATGAATAGGCATGTTGATACAAGTCATACATCGATAAGAGGAAAAGGCTAGCAATCACACTGAAATGAGCAACTCATGCTCCTTTTCTAGTTTTTTTAAGCGAGTTCAGTTGACGACACTTATTTAACCGACTATACAAGCTATAACAGACAACAAACAATCAATAAAACACACAAACTATCGGGTGATTCCAGTGGTTTTGGACATAATCGGGACTTTATACGAAACTAACAAATCGACGAACTTGTTCATATTGATTGTATAGTTTAAAGAACATTCAAATGAACAGAAGCAGATTTCGACCAAAAAAAAGGGTTTGGAGATCCACAGACTTGACAGAAAAATAAAAAATAAACCAAACTAAACATGAAAACAGATAAAAATCATAGGAGAACAAAAGAAAGGGAAAAGTTACCTCAGGGATTCGAAATCAAAACTGACTCAGGCTCGAACTCAGACTCGACCATTTTGTAGGTCGAATGGACTTTAATCGAGTGTTCTCAACTGAGAACACTTCGACTAAAGTTGATTAGACCCCACATCGTCTTTTAATTTGGACAGATCTCAACTTTTGGTCTTTTAGGGTTCTTCGTGGTTTGATTTGGGATTCGTCCAGCTCCGGTCAGATTCTAACGGAACCAATGGCATTTAGGGTGTAAGGGAAGTCAGGAGGTGTTGTGGTATGAATTTGGGGTCGGTAGGTGTATATCTGGTTTTTGCTCGAACCTTCAAACGAAGATTCGAGACGTTCAGGGAAGATTCGAAGTTAGCCAAGTGTGGATTTGGAGAGAGGGCGTCATGGTGATTCAGGGGTGTTAGTCTGGTGGTCATCGGCGTCGTGGTTGCTGGGTTTACGGTGGGGGAGTCCTAAGGAGGCTAGGGTTTGTAGGGTTCGTCTCTGAGACGATGGTGAACAGTAGGTGAGTGGGGGTTTGGTTTGGGGGCGTGGGGTGAGGGATTGGGGGTTCTTATACGGGGTGGGTGGTTTAATCCTGGCCGCTGGATCAATCAAGATCAATGGCCAGGATTAAAGGAGTTAACCAACACAGCGTCGTTTGGTTGAAGTAGGGGGTCGGTTCGAACCGGGCAACAGGTCGGGTTCAGGGAACGGGTAAGGGGACGGATTCTGAGCCGTTGGATCATGTAAGGTCGACGGCTGGGATTGATTGCCACAGAACGACGTCGTTCCAGTAATTGTGCGAATGGACCGGGTACAAGGCGTTTAGACTGGGTCTGCGTCTTGGTTTTGGGCCTGATTTTTTTGGGCCTAATCCGAGTTTTCATTTTTTTCAACTCTTTTTCTTTTCTACTTTTAATTAACAATCCATAAAATTCTAGAATAATTTGTAAAACCAAAATTATCCTACAACATTGTTAAACCTTAACAACAATTGTCACACAAGGTTAAACATTTAATTAATTTAAAACAAAATTACACAACGGCACACATGACTGACAAAACACAACAAAACTGCATATTTTGTAATTTTTTTTTCATAAAACGTGACTCAATTAATTCCAAGACGTACACATAAATCTTGAATGTTCGTGCAACATGTATTTTTGTATTTTTTAATTAATCACAGCAAGGGTAAATATTTGCGGACAAAAATAATCACCAAATGTCACGCAAATTCTCAAAATTGTACATAGATGAAATTTGTTTTATTTTTGATTTCTTTTTGGAGTAATTTTCGTGAAGCAAAAATCACGTGCTCACAGGATGTATAACTGGACAGTTCTTGTAATGACTTAATTTGGTGAACTTTCGAATGACTTTTATATCATGTATCTGCTCTTGTCTATTTCGAATGTATAGTCTTAGTTAATAATATTTGGTTTGTTTTAGATTGATTATTAGGTAGTATATTTCGAATGCATGTCCGTTAGAATCTGGCCTAATAGACTATTAAATTAATACAACAATCTAATTGTAACATCAATGGCTTGAGTTTAGGATTAGGAATAGAGATCTAAATTACCTCTTTCTAACTATTGCTCTTCTAAAACCTGTAGTAATATACTTAGTTAGATATAATCACTTCACATTTCTGCGTGGCAAATTGTTGAATATGCGTAGAATAACTTAAGTAAGTTTCATTAAGTGTTTAGTTCGTTTAAAATCGGAAGAGTGATGTGTTTTGTCGAAAAGAGATCGATAGCCCGTATTTAGGCGGATTGGGCCTCCGCCTTGAATGAGATGGCCCAGGCCCTGTTTTTAACGCTACATTCATTTGGACCTGGGCCCAGGTTGGTGAATAGCCATGCCCGTCTGCGTACTTAGGTTCTGATTTTAAACGGGTGGTGTTCATGACCCAATTATAAAAGCTTTTAAACCATATAATTAACCAGGACTCCTCCTTTTATTTTAGGAACGAACTAAGTAGAACACTATAGATTACTTTCGGTTTGCCCTTTAATTAACGAACGAGATGAGCTTCGCCAAATAAAGCACCTAGATTGCGGGGCCCTCGATAATTGTATATATTAAAATACTTAGATTTCGGGACAGGCCGTTTAGTGAGTTTCACGGCCATTTCCCAGAATAACAACGCATTAGTCTCTTAGGCGCGTACTTTAAATAATATTACCTTCTTAAACCCGGGTGCACATTTATGTGACCCAAATCCAAATCCCAACGAAGTCGAAATATGTCCATAATCACGGGTACATTGATTGTGACATGGTTCGAGATGCATTTCCATGACGTTGCAATTCTTTTTTTTTTTAAATAATGAATGAGACGAGCCTCGACAAACAAAAATATATAAGCTGCGGGGCCCTCTATAAGTATTTGTAAAATTCCTTAGACTTCGGGATGGGATGTTTAGCAAATGTTCACGGCCTTCCCCAAAATGAGAATATGCTAGTCGCTTTAGGAGCGCCTTTAATAAATTTACTTTCTTAAACTCGGGTGCGCATTTATGTGACCCAAATCCAAATCTCAACGGAGTCGAAATGTGTCGATAACCATGGGTACATTGATGTGACGTGGTTCGAGATACGTTTTCACAATGTTGCAATTCTCCGTTAAAATAATAATGATAATGATAAAAGCGGTTAAAAGTTAAAATTTGCACATACGTCCATAATTGTATAAAAATCAGATAATTAAGCTGAATATGATAGTTGAGCGACCGTGCTAGAACCACGGAACTTGGGAATGCCTAACACCTTCTCCCGGGTTAACAGAATTCCTTATCCCGATTTCTGCACTGACTGTAATACAGAGTCAATCTTTTCCTCGATTCGGGATTAAAACCGGTGACTTGGGACACCATAAATCTCGCAAGTAGTGACTTTGAATTAAATAATAAATCCCGTTTCGATTGTCCTTTAATTGGATAAACTTCCTTTTACGCCCCTTTGCGGGCGCGGGTGAAAAAGGAGGTGTGACAACTCTGGCGACTCTACTGAGGACACGAACCCAGAATCTCTGGATCAGGGTTCAGAATTCGAGCTTAGATAAATTGTTATATTTGGCTTTGTTTATTATCTGATTTTTACATGTTCGGGCCTATTGTGCTAAATGCTGCTTTTACCGCTTTGATATTGTCTGAACTGTATATAAACTGTGTTGAAACCCTTCTCTTCTTACCTCCGAGGATGTGCTTGCTGGTTGAGACTCCCTATTCTGTTAGTGTCATAGGCTGAAATAAGAAAGAGGCCGGACAAGTTACAAAGCCGGACGATCCCGCGGGTCCCCGGTACGTAACCCCCTCCTCGATTCGAGTTGTCCGCTCGGGTACACAGTCTAGAACAAATACCCAGGTTACGCACCTAGAATAACTCAGCTTTATGCCAGATCCCTAGTAGGAACGTTCGTTTGCTTCATGTGCATTTGACTTTGGAGGCTCAACACAGGGGTTGGATCTGTCTCGGACAGGTGTACCAAAACGACAAAAGACCATCCTGATGCTTCCAACTTGCTACTTGTGCATTTGTTTGCTTCGGACTTGCATGCTGGACGACTTTGAATACTTTGAGGAAAGAGAGGTATAGGTAGTTAATTGCCTGTTTTGAAAAAATTAATGTCCAAATAGCGTCGAAACTCTGTCGAATTTTTGAGAAAAATGAACAAAAAAAAGAAAAAAGAAAAAAGGGGTTTTGTTTATGAGAAATGGTTTTTATTTGCCATTGAAAAGAGTCTAGTTTTATCTTTCTGAACTACGCTGGTTTGATTTTCACAGGGCGCGGGATACGTAGGCAACCCTCATCGGGTCCAACCTCCCTTTTTTGCAAAAATAGCCAAAAAATGTCAAATTTTAATTGTCAACATAAATAAGTCGGGTGATGTCGTTTTTGGCAAGAATATCCGAATGTTCCCGAAAGGGACGCTGGAAGGCTGACTTTGCATAAACGACCACTTTTAGTCATTTTTGGATTTTTGGCCGGTTGGCTCACCCAGCTTTAAAATCTTCGTTCCCGAAGTGCTGAAAAGCCGTGTGCGGAACCGGATCTTCCATTTCATCTGTGAAAATTAAAAAATAGTCAATTTGTTGAATCAAATAAATTTTAATCACCTTAATAAATGTGCAGGATGAGCACGATGCAAACTGAACCTTTTTCAATAATGACTAAAATCCCTTTCAAGTTGCGGCTGTGGTGGGATGATTTAGGTGGTGAAGGGCAAGATGAGGTCAAGAAATATCTAAATGGTCTTACGGGTTTATTGGAAATCCAGCCTCAGGGGGATATCATAAGAGCTTTGGTCACCTGCTGGGACCCGACACACAATGTCTTCCACTTCTTCGATTTTGAACTCACCCCAACTTTGGAGGAAATAGCCGGGTACATCAGAAATGCTGAAGTTCCATTGAGGCAAAAATACCTGGTTGCTCCAAGAGCTGTCACTATGCATCGGTTCTTAGATTCGTTAAAGATGCCCAGGATGGTCCACAACCCAGATTTGGCCGCAGGTTTTTGTAATCCGCGCTTCATATACGATAGATACGGTCATGACGGAGGATTCAACAACCTGGGTAACAAGTTATGCAACAAAAGTAACCGTCAGAAGTGGGACGAGCATAGACGAGTGGCTTTTATGATAACCTTTTTGGGCCTTTTGGTATTTCCAAGGAAGGACGGAAACATTGATCTGAAAATAGCCGGGGTAATCAATACTTTGCTCATTCAAGACGAAAGCACTCTTTCACCTATGATAGTATCTAATATCCTCCGAGCTCTCACAGCCTGCAAAGCTAGAGGGAACTTCTTCGAGGGGTGTAACTTGTTGCTACAAATATGGATGACTGAGCACCTCTGCCACCGTTCCCAGCTCTTGAGTTATGGTTCCTCGAAGAAAACTTGCATAGAAGAGATCTATACAAGAGTCAAGGGGGTCAGTCTACCTGAGGGAGTTACGGCGTGGACATCATTCTTTCGGACCCTCACCGCCAGCCAAATACAGTGGACACTAGGATGGTTGCCCGTTGACGAGGTCATCCATATGCCGGCAGCTAGGACACACTTTCTATTGATGGGGTTCAAGAGCATTCAGCCTTACGCGCCATATCAGGTTTTGAGACAACTCGGGAGATGCCAAACAGTGCCACAGGAGGAAGATCTTAGTGCTCAAGTAATTGAGATTAGCCCTGACGGACAATTCGCTGAAGCAAGAGTCCGTCATATCTGGAGTGAATGCCAATATCTAAAAGCAGATACTTGCGTGCGGGATCAGGCCAAAGGCGAAGTGGCGCCCAGATACCTTTCTTGGTACATGAGGGGACTTAAGCACGAAAGACCGGCTAAAAGACCCCATCTCCAGGAATTCGTCAAGGCGTCGCAAGAACAATGGGGTTGGTTGGCTAAAGAAGAGAGCTACAGGGCAGAAATAGGCAAGCTGAGGCAATAGATTAGAGACCTGGAATTTGAAAATAGTCTGCAAGTTGATGCCGATCGGGGAGAAAAGAGCAAATTGGCCCAAGAAAATGAGGCGCTGAAAGCCCAAGTCCGACGAATGAGGAGAGATGCTGACAAACGACAAAGGAGTCGGTCGGATAAGCAGTTAATAAAAGGGTTGGAAAAGGAAATCGGTGGGTACCAGGATACTTTGAAGAAATCTGAGGATACCATAGCACAACTCCGGGCACAATGGGCGAAGAAAGTGAAAGAGCGCACACAGTACTTACAGCAGGCAAGGAAAGATTATGAAAAGACCATTGTTAGTCTAAAAAGGAATATGACCACCCTAGAGAGCGAGACGGCTAAACAAGCCAAGGCTTTTGAAACCGAGAGTAAACACTGCTATGATCTGATGGCTTCGATGGAAGATGAAATATAGTAGTTACAGAAACAACATCTGCATGATTCTCGGGTTTTGAAGGCTAGGGGGGATTAGATAGAATGCCTACTCCTAGGAAAAGACAAAACCAGGAACAAGATTCTGACTATCGCTCGTGCTATTACCAGGAAATGTCAGGAGTGTGAAAACATGACCCGTACTAGCTTCTTCTCGGTGTTGATAATATTTGTGAAGCAAATCATGTATGAATTGGAGCAGCTGGAAAGGAACCTTACACCTAAACCCGCGGCGAGGCCGAATGACGCCCCGCGGGCACCCAAATTTAAAACCTTAACGTGTTCATAGTTTGAATCTACATTTTCTTTATCTTAGAGTCTGTCTTTATTTCGCATCAGAGTATGTCAGTAGTTATTGAGTTTGTACTTGGTTTGGTTTCGAGTCTGTTATTTTCCTTTCCAAGAAGCGTCTGGTTTGTAATAGAATGTTTATTAATGAAAAATTGAAAATTTCCAAAAAACATTTATCTTTTTGCTTTTCGCACTTATAGGGCAGAACTACACCCGCTCTGATTCATGCGGGGACATAATACGTAGGCAATCCACATAAGATTTGACTACCACTAAAAAAGGAAAAAGAGAAAATGCAAAGTGAATAAAAGAAAGGAAAAGAAAGAAATAAAAAGAGAGATAAAGAAAGTTTCAGAAACACTTAAACGAGGCACAAACAAAGTAAGCCGGAATGACGCATGCAGTCGAAGCAAAGACATGTTAGAAATGGTTAAACTGCCTAGGAACATTGCATCCCCCAACGTGAAATTGCAATATGTGTTAAACTCTAACGCTAACAAGTTTGTTGTTTACCCAGAGAGAGATTTCAAACCAGTTAGTTTGTTAGAACGTTCAGGCAGATTACCATTACCAAACAAGATCCAAAGGGCCCGTACTAAAAATCATGACTAGTTCAGACCAAAGTGTCGAGGATGAAAGGACGGAGAATCAAATGCTGAAGGAGGAAATGGATAAGATGAGACAGGAGAGGAAAGAAATACAGCTGGCCTTAGTTAGGCTACAAAAAGCGCCTGGCCCTCCCGTTACTCCCACTCTCCCACCAGGACATACGCCGGAATACCCTCCCCCCGGCCCTTCGACAAGCTTCCCCAGTCACCAATACTATCAGGGAAGAAATGCCTATGATCCCCAAGCTTCACAACCTAATCAGAACCCTCCTCCACCAAATGTTCCTATTTTTGTGGCACCCCCACCAGCCACGCAGCAAAGATCATCCAGCGAGCCATTGTTTCAGGCTCACGATAACCAATATTACCCCCCTGAACCAACCTTCAAAGCACCCGAGCCTCATACTTATAACACTCACTTCGAGTTCCCGGTAGAGATTGAAAAGGCGGTTAAGAGCCTAGAGCAAGACGAAGTGCTTCAAAAGTTTAAAAGCCTGGAGCAGTCCTTCAAGAATATCCATGGGTTAGGCAACCAAGTCAGTGTGGCCTACAAAGATCTGTGCCCATTCCCCGACATTCAATTGCCGGCAGGGTTCAAGATGCCAAAGTTTGATCTATACGAGGGGTACGGTGATCCAGTGGCACATCTGCATGGTTTTTGCAGCAAGATGAGAGGAGCAGGTGGTAAAGATGAGCTGTTAATAGCTTACTTTGGTCAAAGTCTAAGCGGGTCTGCACTGGAATGGTACACAAGACAGGATCTTAGCAGGTGGTACACCTGGGACGATCTGGCACAAGCCTTTGCAGGCCACTTCCAGTACAACCTTGATATCGTCCCTGACCGTCTCACATTGCTGAAACTTGAGAAGAAGCCCAGTGAAAGCTTTTATGAATTTGGGTTCCGCTGGAGAGAGCAGGCGGCAAGAGTTGATGCTCCGATGAGAGAGGGGTAAATGGTGGACTACTTTCTGCAGACTCTAGAGCCAACTTACTTTGGTCACTTGGTGACGTTAGTTGGCAAATCTTTCAACGAAGTAGTAAAAATGGGTGGTATGATCGAAGAGGGACTTAAGTCCAACAAAATCCTGAGCTATTCGGTGATTAAAGCAACCACTAAGGCCATCCAGAGCGGCACGAGAGGTGTGCTCGGAAAGAAGAAAAGGGAAGATGTCGCAACAGTTGAGGCAGGTACTTGGTCCAGATTAAGAGATCCTTCCCCTCGTTACCAATCCATACCCCATCACCCAAATTACCAACACACTCCAAATTACCCTCCACAACCCTACTACACACCACAAGAACCCCATTTTTCCGTCCATCAAGCCCAGACATATACCCAGCCTCCGGCTCGCCCACAATGGCACGCGCCAGCTCCACAAAATACCTATCCACCTCCACAAAATACCTATCCACCTCTACAAAACGCATATCCACCACCAAGGGCCTACAGGAATCCTGCAGGGCCAGGTTTCCGGGGGAATCAGACTTTCAGAAATGAAAGGGTGCAGAAACAAAGAACATTCACTGAGTTGGGAGAAACTTACACTGCCTTGTTCCACAAATTAAGGCAGTTAGGTTTGTTGAGTCCTGTTGAGCCCAGATTGCCAAATCCCCTTCCCCAAAATATGGACCACTCAGTAAGTTGTGAGTATTGTTCAGGGGCTCCCGGACATGATACCGAGAAGTGTTGGAAGTTGAAATGTGCAGTGCAAGATCTTATTGACACTAACAAGATTGAGGTTCAGACACCAGAGGCACCCAACATCAATCAGAACCCGTTGCCGGCACACCACGAAGCCCACATGATCGAACTAGTGCACGAAGGAGGGAACCTTAAGAAGCCCTCACAAACGGTAATGATGATCCGTGCCATTTTTAGGATATGAGTTGAATTTTTAGGATATAAATAGAAATTTTAGGATATGACTTGAACTTTTGTGGATATGAATTGAACCTTTAGGATATAAATTGAACTTTTAGTTTATGTTTAAACTCGTAGGATAAGAATTGATGAACTTTTTGTTTTTAGGTTTTGTTCTTGTGAATTGAACTTGTAGGATATAATTTGAAGCTTTTATGTATGACTTGAACTTTTTTGGATATGAATTGAAACTTTTAGGATATGAGTTGAACTTTTAGGAAATAAATTGAACCTTTAGCATATGTATTGAACCTTTAGGATATGACTTGAACTTTTAGTTTATGTTTAAACTCGTAGGATATGAATATAACTTTTAGTTTTTAGGTTTTGTTCTTGTGAATTGAATTTTTAGGATATGAGTTGAATTTTTAGGATATAAATAGAAGTTTTAGGATATGACTTGAACTTTTGTGGATATGAATTGAACCTTTAGGATATAAATTGAACTTTTAGTTTATGTTTAAACTCGTAGGATAAGAATTGATGAACTTTTAGTTTTTAGGTTTTGTTCTTGTGAATTGAACTTGTACGATATAAATTGAAGCTTTTATGTATGACTTGAACTTTTTAGGATATGAATTGAAACTTTTAGGATATGAGTTGAACTTTTGGGAAATAAATTGAACCTTTAGGATATGACTTGAAGTTTTAGTTTATGTTTAAACTCGTAAGATATGAATATAACTTTTAGTTTTTAGGTTTTGTTCTTGTGAATTGAACTTGTAGGATATAAATTGAAGCTTTTATGTATGACTTGAACTTTTTAGGATATGAATTGAAACTTTTAGGATATGAGTTGAACTTTTAAGAAATAAATTGAACCTTTAGGATATGTATTGAACCTTTAGGATATGACTTGAAGTTTTAGTTTATGTTTAAACTCGTAAGATATGAATATAACTTTTAGTTTTTAGGTTTTGTTCTTGTGAATTGAACTTGTAGGATATGAATTGTAACGACCCGACCGGTCGTTCTGAGCTCCGGCGCGTCATTCAGCAGTTTGAGGCCATGAGCGGCTTCATCTCAGGTATATTGACTTGTGTGTATGGTCAGAATTAAAATTCAGGAAGTTTGGAGTCAAATCTAAATGGAAATTCTCATTTTGAAAGCTTAAAACTGAAGAAATGAACTAGGATTAGAATTTTGAGTAAACGACTTCGGAATTGGGATCTGAAAGTTCCAGCATGTTCGTATGATGATTTCAGACTTGGGCGTATGTCCGGATTTGGTTTTGGGTAACCCCTGAGCATTTCAGCGTATATTGTGAAAGTTAGTACTTTAGAAGAATTTCATAAATTTGGGTTGGAAGGCATTTCAGTGTTATAGAAGTCCGTTTGGGATTCCGAGTCTGGGAATAGCTCCGTATGGTGATTCTGGAGTTGGGAGCGTGATCGGAAGTGAATTCGGATGTCCGGAGGTCATTTTGAAGTCATTTGGCTAAATATAGAAATTTGAAGGTTTTTGAGAAAATTCGACCGGAAGTTGAAATTTTGATATCGGGGTCGGAATGTGGTTCCGAAAGATGGGTCAAGTCTATAATGTCGAATGTGACTTGTGTGCAAAATTTGAAGTCATTCCGGAATGATTTTGGTAAGGTTTGAGACACTTAGTCTCTTTTAAGGAAGCTTAAGTTGGAAAAGTCAACCGAATATTGACTTATGTGTTAGAGAGCTCGAAATGCAAATTTTATGGTTCGGATAGCTTCGTTAGGTGATTTTGGACTTAGGAGTGTGTCCGGAATATTTTTGTGATGACCGGTGTAGAATTAAGCTTGAATTGGCAAAGTTAGTATTTTGGCGAATTCCGGTTGATAGGTGAGATTTTGATCCGAGGGTCGGAATGGAATTCCGAGAGTTGTTGTAGCTTCGTTATGTCATTTTGACTTGTCTGCAAAATTTGAGGTCATTCGGACATGGTTTGGTTGTGTTTTTGATCAAAATGGAATTTGGAAGTTCGTGAGATTCATAGGCTTGAATCCGATGATGATTTGATGTTTTGATGTTATTTTGGGTGTTTCGAAGGTTGGTACAAGTTTGAATGATATTGTGGGACATGTTGATATAATTGGTTAAGGTCCCGAGGGCCGAGGGTGGATTTCGGAAGGTTAACGGAGTGAAATTCGGACCAAAAAGAAAAGAAAAAGCTGCAGAAATTTCTGCTGCAATTTTCTGCATAAGGTCTTTGGACTGCAATCATGGAGCGTACTTCGGAGGCCTATATATTTTGATCTACAAGGAATTTTGAGATGATTCAAAAACGAAAGTTGTAGCCTTCGTATCTAGTTTCCAGAAAGCTAAAGAAATCGTAATTTGGACATTTGTAGAGAAAGTTATGATTGATTAAAGATGACTGGTGGAGCAGTTTCTCCAGAAATTTTCTGATTTCATGGAGCCAATTTAGAAGCTCATATCTCGGGATATATAAAGAGTTATTTGGTGTACAACCTATCAAATTAAAGATATTTGAGTCTAGTTTCTAAATCTTCAAACCGTTTGTCATTTGGATATTTATACAAGACGTTATGGGTATTTAAACAGAAGGTATCCGACAAGGAACAATTTTAATAGGATGTACAACTTGTATAGCACAAGTGCAAGGTACAATTCGACGAAGTACGGGCAAATTCTTTTAAACACGGATTTGGCTTATTTCTTTTATTTCTTTCATTTGGCTTGGATTATTTTGGAGAGAATTTCAAGGGGGATTTCATCAAGCATCAAAGGTGAGTTGTTTCTACTTCTTTTCAAGTTAAATACATGGATTAGAGCTGAAAACTCAAGTAATTTATGGACAAAAATGGTGGTTTAGGGCTTGAAACTTAAGAGAATTAAATGGTGATTTGAGGGGTCAAATGAACTCCGATTTTTATGAATTTTGTATGTATAGACTCGTGGCGAGATAAGGGTCGTATTGATGTAAAAATTTCTGAATTTCGAGACGTGGGCCCGGAGCTCGGGTTTTGCTAATTTCGGAATTTTCAATATTTTTCGAGTCTTTTCGATTGGATTATATTCCCTTAGCCTATTGTAATGTATTCATTGTGGTTTTGACTAGATTCGACGCGCGAAGAGGTTGATTCAAGAGGAAAGAGCATTGCGGACTAGTCTACGGCCGGTTAGAGGTGAGTAATAGATGTAAATGCTGTTCTGAGGGTTTGAAACCTCGGACTTTCACATCGTAACGCTATATTGAGGCGTGACACGCACTCCATGGCGAGTGCGGGGTCGGATACTATTGGGGATTGTGACTTGGTCCATCCCGTGTGATGTTTATACTATACCGGTGATTGATACACATACTTCATTGATATTACGGGGCTTGATGCCATGTTTGGGGCCTTGTGCCGATTTGTAAAATCCTTCGAGGGTTGATATTACTGCTTAGCATGATTTGCATATCATTAAATTTCAGTCCAAGGTTTTAAATGTTGTTTTGCAAACTCAGCCATAATTCTAAGTGTTGAAAACTTAAATGATATTTTTAAATGTATTCCGGGCTGGGAACTTCTGTTTTGTAAATGCCCAAGGGGCTTATTATATTATTTTCTGGACTGATTATAAAGTGACTTGAAATAGTTGTAACAATGACACTGTGTTATATACTTGAAACAGTGGTAACAATGACACTGTGTGATATACTTGAAACAGTGGTAACAATGACACTGTGTGATATACTTGAAACACTGGTAACAATGACACTGTGTGATATACTTGAAATAGTGGTAATAATGACACTGGATGATATACTTGAACAGTGGTAACAATGGCACTGTATGATATAAATTGGTCAGGTAACAATGGCTGACCGGTCAGGTAACAATGACTGACCAAGATATTGCGCTTGGGCTGTAGGAGCCCCTCCGGAGTCTGTACACACCCCAAATGAGCGCCGTCAACGACAAATAAATATGGATGGCTCGGGCTACACGCTGCAGTGGGTACTAAAATGTACCATCATATGCATTGCATTGCATTCATGTATTTGTATTTATACTGGTGTTTAGCTGCTCAGTTCCATATGTTGCTGTATATTCGGATTGTAGCTTACTTTATGTATTTACTGGATTTTCTTATCTTCGGACTGTAGTTACTTTTATTAATCACTGGGTCGGAGTATTCACTTTACTCTCTGCACCTTGTGTGCAGATCCAGGGCAGTCTCAGGCTCTGTAGATCCAGTTGATCAGCAGATCCAGCTTCTGGGAGTATCGAGGTAGCTGCACAGCGTTCGCAACCATTGATCTTCTCCCTCCTATCCTATCTCTTTATTTCTGCATTATCAGACTTTGGATATACCATGTATTAGGATGATATTCATTATTCTAGAGGCTCAGATTCGTGACACCGGGTCCTAGCGAGATTATATTGTGTATTTTGTTAAATTCTTCAGTACTTTAATCTTGCTTAATTGATATTTCTTTCCGCTATTTTTGATAAATTGGGTTAAGTGTTGAATAATGGTCGGGCTTGCCTAGTAGTGTGCTGGGCGCCATCACGACCGGGATTTGGGTCGTGACAAAGTTGGTATCAGAGCCTAGGTTACTTGGTCTCGCGAGTCATGAGCCGGTTTAGTAGAGTCTCGCGGATCGGTATGGAGACGTCTGTACTTATCCTCGAGAGGCTGCCGAACCTTTAGGAAAACTTCACATTCTTGAATTCTTATCGTGCGTCCTTGATTCAGCTTGAAAAGAAACTTTTGAAATTCCTTCCGCGTGATCTTATGCACCAACGGGCGCTTAGTATCAGATGTGTCTCGATGGCTTTGATTCCCCGATCGAGGGGCGAGGTGTAATCTCTGTGAGTTTGAAGTTAGACCAGTCTGGAGGACTTGAGGCCAAATCTTTGCCAATGGCTTGAGCACCGAGGTGCTGATTTTGTGAGCAAGTGTTTTGAACTCATATGTTCATTATTGTCCTTGTTAGCCGGAATGGCGGTTGGATATCCACGTGATGAGTATGTTAGTGTTGCGAGGTGTATTTGTACGACTTGGTAGTGGCGAAGAAGCCTACTGGATAGTAGATGAACTGTTAAGTGATTCGTTTCTTATTGTGATCTGTTGAGTAGCCCGAGTTATGGGCGCGTGAAGAATATTTTTCGTGTCTCCTAGTTAGCTAAGTCTGGGAGTTGAGATCGCTTCCGTAAATGTATTATGACTAAATCGTTGAGTCAAGGAGACCACCTTGAATGTCGAAAATATTAACGAAAGAATATGTTCCTACTTGGTTGAATAGCCCAATAACGGAGGGTTGAAGGGTATTTTCTATGTGTTATGATTCAAATAGGTGCAACGCATGTCCATGTATCAATTTAGATTTATGTAATATGCATTGTGATGCTTTGTCAAGTTGTGGATGTGCTGTTAGGATGGTTCTGGTGATTCTCTGGCAGGTGGATAGGACCAATTACAAAGGAGGCTCTGCCGAAATTTTTGAAAAATTTAGGATTTAGTAAAAATAAAAAAAAATAAAAAAATTGGTCGCCTAGAGAGTGGGCTTAACTGTTGTGTGAGTAAATGCAAGAATTGCAGAAGAGTTAAAATTCCAGATGATTCGTGTTTCCACGAGCTTATGATGGAGTGAGTTTAATCTCACCATGATATTACGACAGCAATAGAGTATATGTGTTATGATCTATGGCTTCGAGCCAAGTTGGGGAGCTTGCTGTTGATTAGCTGATTGCACGGTTTATTACCTGCGTGAATTCTGGTTATTGGCGTATTGGTGGGTTATTGCAGCTACGGAAAAGGACCATGAATGGTAATTTGAGTAAATTAATTGTTGGATGCATGTTATGGTTAGCCTTATTGGCTCATATTTAGACTTGAGGGAAGATTCATGATTTATGCCTTGTATAGGTGCAGGCTTCGAGAGAAGTGATTCCATTGGGTGCTTTATCGAGATGGTATTCATATGTTATAAAATTCAGTAGAGTTGGTTGCATTCGGGGCCAAGTCAGAGCTGGGTGGCTCTCAATAGCGGTCCTAGTTAATTCAAAAGGTAAAGTGTGGTGCCTAATGATTTTGAGTCTATAAGTACAGTTAAGAGTCAAGCTTTTGAAGCAGCTTATGAAGAAAGGCACAGAATGTTCTATGATGTTTTGACTTGCGGTGTAGCATTTGAGATACATGAAATGGTCATGGTATTTGAGACAGCATGGTCTCGTGATTTAAGGTCACTCGGGGTGAGTTTGGTTGAAATACGTTAGGTGTTAAAGAGAGATATTATTATTTCTAAGGCAATCAAGGATAAATTGGAAGGAAGTAGATTGATTAGCCATAGTTGAGTTGGTATACTGGTGTTAGTGATCGGTTCGTTCAGCGTGATCGAGTTATGCATGTGATGCTTGTCGGTCACAGTGATTGATGTTATTCTAAAGCATTCTTTTGTTAGGGCCTATTAAGAGTAGGCGGATCCCAGAAAGTGTTATGGTGGCTTGGACAACTACTTAGAGATTGGCATATTCGACGATTATGAGGATTCGCCTGTATGCTGCTATAGTTCTCCTGAAGTGAGTTAAATGGAAAGTCTTATGTGATGAAGTATTAGCCTATCGGCGGTTCCAGAGTTATGATGGAAATCGCATCTATCGTATATTGGCACGTGAGGTGCAGTGAGTGGTATGGAATTTGAAGTAAGGACCAAGGTTGCAGTTTGGTCAATGACTGTGATGTCACGATCTCGGATGAGCAGTATATGAGTTTCAGTGTTTTGAATAAGATGGGTATTGATGTCAGTATCACCTGAGGTCGGTGTTCTGTGAGAAAGGCTTTGCATCCTGGTTAGGGATTCTTGATCGCTTTTCAGCGTTAGTGCAGCCGGTGGTTTGGATGTGCAGACCCGTTAATTATTTCGGAAGATGGTGGGAGCTTGTCCCACAGGAATATTGTATAAGTGTGACATGTAGTCACTTGATTAATTAGAAATTTAAACCAAGTATAAGGATTTTGGTAATATCATCCATTTGAGAATTTATGCCTGGAGGGCACTCTATTTATTGGGTTATGGACTTGTGAAAGATTATTGGCCTAGCTTGGCACGATCAGGATCGACTTGAGGTCGGTGGATAGATTTAAATGTGGAAGTGAGCCTTACGTCAGGCCAGTTGTGTTTATTTCAGCAATGCGCTCTTTATGGAAGGATAGTCGCGGTCTTATTTCGTGGTTAGTTAATTCATGTAAAGATATATTGCACCATATGAGTTGTGAGACGGCTTGGTAAATTCCTTATGTGTTGAGGTTCCGCTCAGCGGTGATGTTATATGAGCAGGATGAGACTTAGATCATGTATCGCACCTCAGTTGTGCTTGAGTTTGTAGCCTATAGCGCTATATGTTTCCTTGGGAATGATATTATGCACCTTAGTGTGTTTATGACCGATATTCGGTATTTTGATGTGATGAGCTATTCAGCTCGACGTATATCTCCTTATGTGAGTTCTATATGTGGATCGGGTGGCACACCGCCATGGGTATGTTGTTTGGATCGGGTTGCACGCCGCAACAGTGTGATGTTCAGTTCATTGCCCATATTTGCTTTTATGTGTTCTGTTTCCCTATTTTCTGAGGAAGTCTATGTTAGTGTGCGAGTTGAGTAGTTCCTTCTAGAGTTCGCCTTCCTTTTGTATCGCGTTCGAATTGATAGCATACTGGCACATTGTGGCGCCTTGTGGGATTTTTGATTATGTCTGAGGTGGCTTATTGCCTGAGCAGTTCGTACTGGGTGAGACGAGGTTACTAGATTTGGGGTCAGTGCAAACTGATTATATAAAGTATATTATAGAGCAAAGATCATTCTTTGGTTTGGGACAAGGTAATGGAACTTGTCAGGAGTGTAGATCCAATGAATTGTTGATTCAGCAGTTGGTTGTGAATTTCGGCACATCTCTTCAGTCGTATCGGTGTTGAAAAAAAAATATAAAAAAAAAACTAGAGCAAGACCTGTGTAGATCATGAGATGCAATGGGAGCATCAGATTCGTGGAATTTCGACCATTATGTTTAAAGAATGTTATTGTGGTTCTATGAGTAAGTGATGCAAAGTGTGAATTCAGCAAAGTTATGCAGTCATGTTTGGGTACAGCGTGTGGAGATTGATATGGTGGTCGTATGATGGAAACAGGCTTGGCAGGGAAATTCAGGATGTTGGAATTGGGCCTAATGGCTTATTTGCTTGAATAAATAAGTATATCTACAGAATTATCGAGCTAATGTGCTCAACAGAGTAGTGGTAGCATGGGAAAGTGCATGATGTGTTAAACAAGTGATTTTGGACTACTTCAGTGTAGTTCTCAGCACGTTCGAGGACGAACGTATGTTTAAGTGGGGGAGATTGTAACGACCCGACTGGTCGTTCTGAGCTTCGGCGCGTCATTCAGCAGTTTGAGGCCATGAGCGGCTTCATCTCAGGTATATTGACTTGTGTGTATGGTCAGAATTAAAATTCAGGAAGTTTGGAGTCAAATCTAAATGGAAATTCTCATTTTGAAAGCTTAAAACTGAAGAAATGAACTAGGATTAGAATTTTGAGTAAACGACCTCGGAATTGGGATCTGAAAGTTCCAGCATGTTCGTATGATGATTTCGGACTTGGGCGTATGTCCGGATTTGGTTTTGGGTAACCCGTGAGCATTTCAGCGTATATTGTGAAAGTTAGTACTTTAGAATAATTTTATAAATTTGGGTTGGAAGGCATTTCAGTGTTATTGAAGTCCGTTTGGGATTCCGAGTCTGGGAATAGCTCCGTATGGTGATTCTGGAGTTGGGAGCGTGATCGGAAGTGAATTCGGATGTCCGGAGGTCATTTTGAAGTCATTTGGATAAATATAGAAATTTGAAGGTTTTTGAGAAAATTCGACCGGAAGCTGAAATTTTGATATCGGGGTCGGAATGCGGTTCTGAAAGATGGGGCAAGTCTGTAATGTCGAATGTGACTTGTGTGCAAAATTTGAAGTCATTCCGGAATGATTTTGGTAAGGTTTGAGACACTTAGTCTCTTTTAAGGAAGCTTAAGTTGGAAAAGTCAACCGAATATTGACTTATGTGTTAGAGAGCTCGAAATGCGAATTTTATGGTTCGGATAGCTTCGTCAGGTGATTTTGGACTTAGGAGTGTGTCCGGAATATTTTTGTGATGACCGGTGTAGAATTAAGCTTGAATTGGCAAAGTTAGTATTTTGGCGAATTCCGGTTGATAGGTGAGATTTTGATCCGAGGGTCAGAATAGAATTCCGAGAGTTGTTGTAGCTTCGTTATGTTATTTTGACTTGTCTGCAAAATTTGAGGTCATTCGGACATGGTTTGGTTGTGTTATTGATCAAAAATGGAATTTGGAAGTTCGTGAGATTCATAGGCTTGAATCCGATGATGATTTGATGTTTTGATGTTATTTTGGGTGTTTCGAAGGTTGGTACAAGTTTGAATGATATTGTGGGACATGTTGATATAATTGGTTAAGGTCCCGAGGGTCGAGGGTGGATTTCGGAAGGTTAACGGAATGAAATTCGGACCAAAAAGAAAAGAAAATGCTGCAGAAATTTCTGCTGCAATTTTCTGCAGAAGGTCTTTGGACTGCAATCATGGAGCGTACTTCGGAGGTCTATATCTTTTGATATACAAGGAATTTTGAGATAATTCAAAAACGAAAGTTGTCGCCCTTCGTATCTAGTTTCCAGAAAGCTAAAGAAATAGTAATTTGGACATTTGTAGAGAAAGTTATGATTGATTAAAGATGACTGGTGGAGCAGTTTCTCCAGAAATTTTCTGATTTCATGGAGCCGATTTAGAAGCTCGTATCTCAGGATATATAAAGAGTTATATAGTTTACAACCTATCAAATTAAAGATATTTGAGTTTAGTTTCTAAATCTTTAAACCGTTTGTCATTTGGATATTTATACAAGACGTTATGGGTATTTAAACAGAAGGTGTCCGACAAGGAATAATTTTAATAGGATGTACAACTTGTATAGCACAAGTGCAAGGTACAATTCGACGAAGTACGGGCAGATTCTTTTAAACACGGATTTGGCTTATTTCTTTCATTTCTTTCATTTGGCTTGGATTATTTTGGAGAGAATTTCAAGGGGGATTTCATCAAGCATCAAAGGTGGGTTGTTTCTACTTCTTTTCAAGTTAAATACATGGATTAGAGCTGAAAACTCAAGTAATTTATGGACAAAAATGGTGGTTTAGGGCTTGAAACTTAAGAGAATTAAATGGTGATTTGAGGGGTCAAATGAACTCCGATTTTTATGAATTTGGTATGTATAGACTCGTGGCGAGATAAGGGTCGTATTGATGTAAAAATTTCTGAATTTTGAGACGTGGGCCCGGGGCTCGGATTTTGCTAATTTCAGTATTTTCGATATTTTTCGAGTCTTTTCGATTGGGTTATATTCCCTTAGCCTATTGTAACGTATTCGTTGTGGTTTTGACTAGATTCGACGCGCGAAGAGGTCGATTCAAGAGGAAAGGGCATTGCGGACTAGTCTACGGTCGGTTAGAGGTGAGTAATAGATGTAAATGCTGTTCTGAGGGTTTGAAACCCCGGACTTTCACATCGTAACGCTATATTGAGGCGTGACACGCACTCCATGGCGAGTGCGGGGTCGGATACTATTGGGGATTGTGACTTGGTCCATCCCGTGTGATGTTTATACTATACCGGTGATTGATACACATACTTCATTGATATTACGGGGCTTGATGCCATGTTTGGGGCCTTGTGCCGATTTGTAAAATCCTTCGAGGGTTGATATTACTGCTTAGCATGATTTGCATATCATTAAATTTCAGTCCAAGGTTTTAAATGTTGTTTTGCAAACTCAGCCATAATTCTAAGTGTTGACAACTTAAATGATATTTTTAAATGTATTCCAGGCTGGGAACTTCTATTTTGTAAATGCCCAAGGGGCTTATTATATTATTTTCTGGACTGATTATAAAGTAACTTGAAATAGTGGTAACAATGACACTGTGTTATATACTTGAAACAGTGGTAACAATGACACTGTGTGATATACTTGAAACAGTGGTAACAATGACACTGTGTGATATACTTGAAATAGTGGTAATAATGACACTGGATGATATACTTGAACAGTGGTAACAATGGCACTGTATGATATAAATTGGTCAGGTAACAATGGCTGGCCGGTCAGGTAACAATGACTGACCAAGATATTGCGCTTGGGCTGTAGGAGCCCCTATGGAGTCTATACACACCCCCAGTGAGCGCCGTCGACGATAAATAAATATGGATGGCTCGGGCTGCACGCCGCAGTGGGTACTGGAATGTACCATCATATGCATTGCATTGCATTCATGTATTTGTATTTATATTGGTGTTTAGCTGCTCAGTTCCATATGTTGTTGTATATTCGGATTGTAGCTTACTTTGTGTATTTACTGGATTTTCTTATCTTCGGACTGTAGTTATTTTTATTAATCACTGGGTCGGAGTACTCACTTTACTCCCTGCACCTTGTGTGCAGATCCAGGGCAGTCTCAGGCTTAGTAGATCCAGTTGATCAGCAGATCCAGCTTCTGGGAGTATCGAGGTAGCTGCACGGCGTTCGCAACCATTGATCTTCTCCCTCCTATCCTATCTCTTTATTTCTGCATTATCAGACTTTGGATATACCATGTATTATGATGATATTCTGTATTCTAGAGGCTTAGATTCGTGACACCGGGTCCTAGCGAGATTATATTATGTATTTTGTTAAATTCTTCAGTACTTTAATCTTGCTTAATTTATATTTCTTTCTGCTATTTTTGATAAATTGGGTTAAGTGTTGAATAATGGTCGGGCTTGCCTAGTAGTGTGCTGGGCGCCATCACGACCGGGATTTGGGTCGTGACATAAATTGAAGCTTTTATGTATGACTTGAACTTTTTAGGATATGAATTGAAACTTTTAGGGTATAGTTGAACTATTAGGAAATAAATTGAACCTTTAGCATATGTATTGAACCTTTAGGATATGACTTGAACTTTTAGTTTATATTTAAACTCGGAGGATATGAATATAACTTTTAGTTTTTAGGTTTTGTTCTTGTGAATTGAACTTGTAGGATATAAATTGAAACTTTTAGTATATGAGTAGAATATTTAGGATATAAATAGAAATTTTAGGATATGACTTGAATTTTTGTGGATATGAATTGAACCTTTAAGATATAAATTGAACTTTTAGTTTATGTTTAAACTCGTAGGATAAGAATTGATGAAATTTTAGTTTTTAGGTTTTGTTCTGTGAATTGAACTTGTACGATATAAATTGAAATCTTACGATATGACTTGAACTTTTTACGATATGAGTTGAACCTTTAGGATATGACTTGAACTTTTGTGGATATGAATTGAAGGTTTAAGATATGAATTGAACTTTAGTTTATGTTTTGGAATTTTAGATTGCCGGAGGATTATTAGAAGAGGTTGATGACGCTATTAGACATGCAATAGAACTTCCACCAAGAATAACTAAGACACAGTACCTGTCAAAGTGTGCCTTTAATTGTTCTTCTTATTAGCGACAATGATGATGAGAAGGCAATGACATGTGTTTCAAATAGTGATGGTATAGGTAGGAATTTAGTATTTTCTAAGTAGATAAAAGAAGAGCTTATAGAGTAATTCTGTACTTCATTTTCCATGAGGAAAAGAAGTTTAATTGAGAGTGACAAGGTTGATGAAGACGGAATGTGTTCCGTTGGTCATGGCAGTTCCCATAGAATGGGGATCATAAGACTCTATGATGACAGAGATTATAGGAAGTTTTGTTCTAAATTTTCTGTCAAGTCTGATTCGTACAAGATTAATGTGATATTGGTGATATTTCTTCAGATTCATACAATGATTTGACCGACAAAAGTATGGAAATGCTCTTAAAAAGAATTAAAGGTAAAATCTTGACCGACAGTACTACGTCTTAGATCCTTCTGATATAATGTACTTTCTTTTGTTTCTTCCCGAGGTCGTTTAGATCCTTCACCAAACAACTCACATTCCTTTTTATACGGATATATATTTTCAAAGAACTCAGAATTATCTGATTCTATAACCGTATTATTATGAATGTCAGGATTTTATGATTTATGAACCAGAAATCGATATGCTTTACTATTGGTCGCATATCCTATGAAAACACAATCAACTGTTTTCGGTCCTATTTTTACCCTTTTGGGTTTAGGAACTTGTACTTTTGCCAAACACCCCCACACTTTAAAATAATTCAAGTTGGGCTTCCTTCCTTTCCATTTTTTATATGAAATGGATTTAGTTTTGCTATGGGGTACTCGATTTAGTATTCGGCTAGCCGTAAGAACAGCTCCCCCTCACAAGTTCTGTGGCAATGCAGAACTTATCAACAATGCGTTCATCATCTCTTTAATGAACGATTCTTTCTTTCCGCAATACCATTGGATTGGGGCGTGTAAGGGGCTGTTGTTTGATAAATAATTCCATATTCTAAACATATTTGTTCAAAAGGAGATTCATATTCACCACCCCTATCACTTCTTATCATTTTGATTTTCTTGTTAAGTTGCGTTTCAACTTCATTTTTGTATTGCTTGAATGCGTCTATTGCTTCATCTTTACTATTAAGTAAGTAAACATAGAAATATCGAGTATTGTCATCAATAAAAGTTATGAAATATTTCTTTCCACTGCGAGATGGTATTGACTTCATATCACAAATATATGTGTGAATTAAGTCTAAAGGATTTAAATTCCTTTCAACCGACTTATAAGGATGTTTAACATACTTAGATTCCACACATATTTGACATTTTGATTTTTCGCATTCAAACTTAGGTAATACTTCCAAGTTAATCATTTTTCGCAAGGTTTTATAATTGACATGACCCAAACGTACATGCCATAAATCATTTGACTCAAGTAAGTAAGAAGAAGCTGAAGTTTTATTATTAGTTTCAACAACTATTACATTCAGCTTGAAAAGGCCCTCAGTAAGGTAACCTTTTTCCTACAAACATTTCATTCTTACTAATCACTACCTTGTCAGATACAAAAACGCACTTGAAACCGTGCTTTACAAGAAGTCCAATAGAGACTAAGTTCTTCCTAATCTCGGGAACATGAAGGATGTTGTTCAAAGTCATGACCTTGCCAGAAGTCATCTTGAGAAATATCTTACTGTATCCTTCAATTTTTGTTGTAGCAGCATTTCCCATAGAGAGCGTCTCTTCGGGTCCAGCAGAAGCATATGTAGAAAATGCTTCCCTCACAACACAAACATGGCGAGTGGCTCCAGAATCAATCCACCACTCCTTTGGATTTCCTACCAGGTTGCATTCAAAAAGCATGGCGCACAAGTCATCAACATCATCATGCTTTTCTACCATGTTTGCTTGACCCTTTTCTTGTCTTTCTTCCGAGCACGACACTCCGTAAATTTGTGTCCGGTTTTCCCACAGTTGTAGCAGTTTCCACTGAACCGCTTCTTGCTTGGGTTGTATTTCGGACCAGAAGCCTTCTTTCTCTTTTTGTTATCTTCAACAATATTTGATCCCATTATTGTTGAATTTCCATGGCCTCTCCTTTCAGCAGCTTTATTGTCCTCTTCGATTCTCAATATAACAATGAGATATTCAAGGGACATTTCCTTTCGTTTGTGTTTCAAATAATTTTTGAAGTCCTTCCACAATGGAGGCAACTTCTCAATTATCGCTGCTACTTGGAATGTTTCATTGATGACAAGACCTTCAATGAAAATTCCATTAGTAAAATTACTAAAAATTGTACTTTCAGCATCAGTATTCTTTTGAAATATACCTTCAGCAAGTAGATCATGAATAATTACTTGCAATTCCTCGACTTGGGTAATAACAGACTTACTATCTACCATTTTGTAGTCCAAAAATTTTGCACCGACGAATTTCTTCATCCCGACATCTTCAGTTTGTATTTCTTTTCAAGTGCATTCCACAATTCTTTTGACGTCTCCACGCCACTGTATACATTATACAGATTATCCTCCAGTCCGCTAAGAATATAATTCCAGCACAAGAAGTCAGAATGCTTCCACGCCTCAATCACGAGAAAGCTTTATTCTCTGGAGTTTCATCTGGAAGATCAGGAACATCTTCCTTGATGAACTTCTGTAGACATAACGTAGTCAAGTAGAAGAACATCTTCTGCTGCCAGCGCTTGAAATCTATCCCAGAAAATTTTCCGGGTTACTTTGCCGGTGCCAACACCGGAGTTCGACTTGTCGATACGTTGCAGTCATTATCGGAACAGCTTGATTTCCGTTGTCATTCGCCATTTTTTCTGGAAAAAAATGACACAAACAAACGTTTAAAACTGGAGTAAAAAAATCACGTAGATTTTAATCTCCAACAAAAACCCACGAAGGCTTTAAAACTGGAGTAAAAATCACGTAGATTTTAATCTCCAACAAACCGTCACAAAGGCTTTACTCTCCAAACGGGAGTACACAAAACAACAAAGGTTATAGTTTCCAGAATAATAAAAGTAACACAATTACAGAAATTAAAATTATTAAATTCCTTAAGCTTGTTGTTATTATGCCTGTATTTGTAAATAATGATTCTGGAATTTAGAACGTTAGCTTATAAACGTAAATATAAATAAAACAGATATTAATTTGAGCCCACTGAATTCACAGTGTTTCCTTAAGGAATTTAATCCCCTTCTAGTATCCAAGGTTATGGATTATTTCCTCCCAGGATAGAACGAATTACACACTGGTGTAGCGGTACTTTAAACCCCAGTATTTCAGCGAATACAAAGTTTGGCTGCAAATCACACTTACGGATGCTTTGTTTGTAGTTTAAAACAATGCAGAACAAGGGAGAAAAACTCAGAAGTCGAATGGAAATTCTGAGAGGAAGAAATGCAAATTATAGCCAAGGTTGAGTTTTCGGTGAAGAGAAGATCAATAGCTCTCAATTCTGTTTCGGTGTGTCATTCTCCAACTGTTGCTGCTCATATTTATAGCAGTCAGTTGTGAGACCCGCCCCCTCTCCATGGTGGAGCATGCACTAGCTTGTTATGGAGCAAGCACTTAGCAATGGTGGGAGGAGCACTAGGCGGCTGCTATTGCAACTGGTGGTACAATACACGGATTGGAACATATCTGTTACAAACACGGATAATATTACGTTAATATTTACTATTAACAAATAAATTTGGTCCAAAAAATTAATCAATCAATCGATCATTTGACCAAATCCAAATCTGAATCCGAAGTCGAAGTCGAAGTCGTAGCCGTAGCCGTAGCCGCATGGGCCGCCGCAAGGGGCGGCGCAGCAGTGTAAAATGTTGCCTGATGCGAAAAGTTGAGGTTGTTGATAAACTCCATTAGCATGGCGCGGCGCATGGTGCGGCGCGACTGTACAAAATTTATAGAGCCAGAGTCCTATTTCACGCAGGAGAAGGTGTTTTCGTCTGGGCCCGACCCTACTTGGTATATATACATGGAAAATTTTGGAGATATAACAGACTTTTGACAGATCTTAGACCTAGGGACACACTTTAGACGTGGGGGAAGACAAACCACGCTTGGAGGAGGCTTCTAACTAGTTTTTCTTCTCTTCTCTTCCTTTAATCTTATAGTTTATTAGTTCTAGAGTTTTGGGCTACATGAATATTGTGGTTTGAAGCTTGAATTGTTTTTATTATTTTATCATATTGGTTTATTTATTCAATCTTGCGCTTAATTATTTGATTGTTTGATCACCAATTGAATACTATCTACGAATCTAGGATTGAACTCGGGAGAGGGAATTCTAGATTGCATATAAGATTGAGTAGAGCAAGATCTTAACTCTTAGGGGGGCGGATTTGCGGTTAGGATAGGAATATGCCTAATTCGCCTTTCTTGGTTACTATACAGGAATTATTAATGTGTTCTTGTTAATTCTAATTCCATAGGAATATAGGCGTTAGATTAGCTTGAATAGGCGAGTTGTACTTCAGGAGAAGGCTACGAGCAATATTAACCCTGTCAACCAATAAACCAAATAAATTAATTAGACGATTTAAGTGGAAAACTCAACAGGATTGTTAGCTAACACATAATTCTAGAATATTCACCCACATTGAATTCGCCCTTAAGCTTGTCGTTGTTTTCTTTGATCTCTTAATTTGTTACTTTCGATTAATTTTAGTTAAATATTCATACTTTAGGATTCGCTTTAATAGATTAATTGTTTGGTTTAATTTAGTTGATAGTTAATCACAAGTCCCTGTGGGTACGATATTTGGACTTACAATCCTATATTACTTGTCGACCACGTATACTTGCGTGTGCGTTTGGGAGCAACAAATTTTTGGCGCCGTTGCCGGGGACTTAGAAATTAACTAGTCTACTAGGTTAGATTTTTACTTTTTTTCTATTCAAGTTTCTTTTTATTTTTAACTTAGTTTAATATTTTATTATCTTTGTTGATATGGCATCTTGGAATGATAATTGGTCGAATATTGGTTATTCTTATTATGGTGATCCTTGTCGATATTGTGGAGGACCACACTTGTGGAAAAATAGTGAATCTCAATATTATGGGTGGAATATTTGTAATATGTGTGGTGGTCAAGGTGTCCATTGGGATGGTTGTCCTAATTCTTATTATCCTTTTTAGAGTTCTTATTATAATGTTTCTAATAATGTTTATGAGTTTAATAGGAGCAATGAAGTGGAGTATATGGAAAGCATGGCTCGTATTATGGACATGATGACGCAAATAGTCGAGCAACAAAGTCTTGATACCTTAACGATCAAAAGACTCCAGGCTAGAATGGATGAATTAATAGCCAATTTCCAAGAAGAACCTCAATTCGATGAAGAGAGCGAGTTCCCACAAGAAGATTATTTTGAAGAAGCAGATATAGTGAGCCAATCTTGGTTTGAGGAACAAGCTCAACTGATAAAATCTCATGACTTTTTCTCTGTGATGGTCTTTCAAATATGACAGAACAACTGATAGAAGAAAGAACTGAGCTCATGCAAGAAATAAACCAATTTGACTTAGATATCCATGGCATTCATGATCAATTGAATAAAAAGGTTGAGGCGTCTGATGCCCTACAACCAATTTTTGTGGATACTGGCCAGCTTGAGGAGCGGAAAGAGGAATTCCAACTATCCGACCAAAATATTATTAATGATGCCAAGGTTGACGAAGAGTGCAAAATTGAGGATGTCAAAAATAATGCAATTTTGGAGTTGGAGCGTATTGGACCTCATTCTAAACACTTTTCAACATTGTGTTTGGTTGGTAACATGGGAATTGATCCAATCGAGCATATGGAGGAGTCAATGGATGAGAAACAAAGTGTTTATATTCTGAAATTTGTGATGCCAAAAAGACAAAACGACATCCCTCACTTAAAGGCCAAGAAGTGCAAGATGCGATATCTATTACTTGGTTCCTTTATATTCATACCACTGCCACAAGAACGTGACAGAAAAATTGATGCAAAATTGGGGGCGCAATTTTTATCCTCAAAGTGGAAAGAAAAGTGGTGAAAGTGATGGCGTCGTGCCGCGACATTAAATCAAGCGCTTGTTGGGAGGCAACCCAATTTCAATTTATTTTTCTTTTGTTTACTTTTTTTTATTGTGTTACATTTTTTTTATTGTGTTATTTTTTTTGTAGTATTATTTTTGTATTTTGTAGGAGTAGGAGCATGGAGTCATAGCCAATAGGCATGTGCAAAAGCGAGCAGGTGGTTGAAACTAAGTGTGAGGTACTCGCACAAAGAATCATACCTGGGAGAAGTCTGAGTATCCCGTGAACTGCTAATTCTTCGGCCTTTAGCCTACCAGGGAGTCTCTTTTACCCTCTTGTTATTTTCAGTGTGCATTGAGGACATTACACATTTTTAAGTGTGGGGTGAGGAGATTGTTTGAGTGATTTTATGTGCTATTTTAGCTTAATTGTAGTAGGAGTTTTTGTCAAAAAAAAAAATTGAACTTTCCCTGACGATGGATTTCCTAGACAGTTTTCTTGAGGGATTTAAGTCTAAAGAAAAAGGACAAAAAGATTTTCTTCGTAGGTAGTGTAGCAATTCCTCGGTTTTTCTTTGTGTCGCGGTTCTTTTCTAAGGATTTTGTTTGAACCGGGTGTAGGTAGTTTTATTAGGAGAGAAGCCATTGTATTATGATTGAAATTAAAGCAATATCTTTTAACTTTGTCATGCCTCGAGAATAGATAGTACTGTGGTTGTGACGTTTAGGCTCAATTTTTGACTCTTGTATAAGTACCTTAAATTGTATGATCTTAACTTTGCTTAACTTCTTTGACTAGAGTGTCTTGATGAGTTCAATCCTGAGTGAGTTATGTGCCATGTGTGTGTAAAGTTTTGTGTTATTCTGTGCATTGCATTTGATGTCTAGAACTTGCCCCGTGTGTTTGCAAAGCGAAATAGTAGTTTTGTTCAATCTTGAAAGTGATATAGGCATTTCTTTGTTGAGCCATATATATATTTTGTGACGACCCAAGGGGTCATCACCGTAATTCTTCCTTGTTTCGCACTTTCGAGGCCTTAAAAACCTCGCTTTTAGTTGCCTCGATTGGCGTGCACAGTTCGGGCACGTAGCCAGAAAGTTTTTATGTTAGAATATGTGAATTATGTGAAACATTTGATGAATTTTGGTATTAATATGCATAATGTTGACTTCGTTCAACATTTTGGATAAATGGACCCGGACCTATGATTCGATGGTCCTGGAGAGTTCGTAGAAAAATATGGGACTTGGGAGTGTGCTCGGAATCAAATTCTGAGGTCCCAAGCCCGAGAAATGAATTTTTGAAACAAATTGTTTTCTGAAATTTGATATGAAAATTTGAAATGAAAAGGAGTTAGAAAATATAGGTATCGGGCTCGTATTTTGGTTCCGATGCCCGGTACAAGTCTCAAATATGTGTTAAGCACTATCTGTAAAGTTTGGCTAAAAACGGACGTCATATGACGTGTTTCAGACTAAAAATGGAGAATTTAAGTTATGAAAGTTGAAGAAAAGAAAATCATGTGTTTGAGGCTTGATCCTATGTATATAATGTTATTTTGGCGATTTGATCGCACGAGTAAGTCTGTAAGATATTTTTAAGGTTGTGTGCATGTTTGGTTTGGAGCCCCGAGGGCTCGGGTGAGTTTTGAATGGGGCCCGGGAGGTCTTGGACTTAAGAAAATGCAGGTTCAGGTGTTGCAGACATCAGCGCGGCCGCGGTCATTTCCGCGCGGTCCGCGCTGGAGCCGCGCGGCCGCGATGCCTTTCTGTGTGGTCCGCGTGGCTGAGTCTGAGGGCTAGGGTTTCAGGTTAGCCAGCGCGTCCGCGCACCAAAACAGTGCGGTCCGCACTGGAAGGGTTCAGAGAAGCCCCACTTTTCTCCCACTCGGCGCGGCCGCAACACATTTTTGTGCGGTCCGCGCCAGGTCCTCAGAAAGGTATACAAGTTCGGAAATCTCAGTCATTTTTCAATTTTCAAAAAAAAAAAAACCCAAAACCTAAGAGGCGATTTTCCAAACAACTTTTCTTCTCCAAAACGATTGGTAAGTGATCTCTAACTTAATTTCTTTATCCCTTAACATCTTTTAATATAATTTCAACTTCAAATCAAAGATTTTCATGGGGAAAATTGGGTGTTTTGGGTAGAATCTAGGTTTTCTACAAATTGAGAAGTTGGACCTCAATTTGGGGTCCGATTTAAAAACAAATCATATATTTGGATTCGTGGGGGAATGGGTAACCGAGTTTTGGTCCGAACCTCGAGTTTCGACCACGTGGGTCCGGGGGTATTTTTGACCATTTTGGGAAAAACCTTGAAAAATCTATTTTCATGCATTGGGGATGATTCATTTAGTAATTATTAATGTGATTAAGTAACTTATGACTAGATCCGAGCAAATTGGTGGTGGAATCAAGAGGTAAAGCTATACTAGAAGCGTGAGTTGAGCTTGGAGCATTTGAGGTAAGTGTTTGTTCTAACTTTGGCTTGAGGGAATAGGATTAGGATGATATTTGCTACTTGCTAATGTGGAGTACGGTGTATAGGCATGGTGACGGTTATCTATGCACCGGAGTCTAGCATGACCGTGAGTCTTGATTGCTTTTAATTCGAATAATGTGACACAAGCTCCTTGTTTATTTGATAAGTTTCATATAATGTGAACGGTTGAGGAAGAATGATTTAAAAGGAGAATGTGTTGTGAATACTCCCTTGTCGGGATGTGTAGACTGATATATATATTCTCCCTTATCGGGATATTTTGGGCTGTTAGTTGTACCCTTGCCGGGTTAAAGTTATTAAGTTGTTATTCTCCCCTGAAGGGGTCTACTATATGAAGTCAGATATTACGATCTATATTATGGGATCGTGTGGCACGCCGTCCACTTATATATGATATTATGGGATCGTGTGGCATGCCGTCCACTTATATATGATATTATGGGATCGTGTGGCACGTCGTCCACTTATATATGATATTATGGGATCGTGTGGCATGCCGTCCACTTATATATGATATTATGGGATCGTGTGGCACGCCGTCCACTTATATATGATATTATGGGATCGTGTGGCACGCCGTCCACTTATATATGATATTATGGGATTGTGTGGCACGCCGTCCACTTATATATGATATTATGGGATCGTGTGGCACGCCGTCCACTTATATATGATATTATGGGATCGTGTATATCATGGAAACCGGAGTTTCTTCTATTTATTTTCGATATTTCATTTTTATCTGTTACTCCCCGATAGCATGTCCCCTCCCAGTTTTACTTTGTATTATCTTGTTATTGTTTTCTTGCACTTGTTGTATATATATTTGTACAGGTTAATTATGGTTGGTACTGTCTAGCCTCGTCACTACTTCGCCGGGGTTAGGCCAGGCACTTACCAGCACATGGGGTCGGTTGTGCTGATGCTACACTTTGTGCATTTTTGGTGCACAGATCAGGGAGCAGCTTACGGACCGCAGCAGTAGGACTTCTGGGAGCTATCTTCAGTCCAGGGACTCTCGAGGTAGCCTAGCTGGCGTTCGCAGGCCGAAGTTCCTTTCCATGTTTTTTGTTTGTTTATCTTGTATCAGACAAACATGATGTATTTTCCCTTCAGACATTGATTGTAGTATTCTGTAGTAGTCCGTCAGCTAGTGACACCAGACTCTGGGTAGCATTTTGGTTCAAACTTCCGCACTTTTGGTTTTCAGTAGCTTTAGATTTAAGTCTTCCGCTTAGATTTTGTCTCGTTTATTATATTGTTTGAAAGAAAGCAGGAAAGGTGTTTTAAATATTTGGCTTGCCTAGCTCCGATAGTAGGAGCCATCACGACACCCGATGGTAGGAAATCCGGGTCGTGACAAGTTGGTATCAGAGCTCTAGGTTACTTAGGTCTCACAACTCGCGGACAAGCTCAGTAGAGTCTGAGGGATCGGTACGGAAACGTCTGTATTTATCCCGCAGAGGCTACCGAGTTAGGAAAACTTCACCTTGTTCATTCTTGTCATGCGATTCTGTTTCTCAAGTACTGATTGTCTTTCCACTCTGTTCTTTCGCAGATGGCGACGACACGTGCTTCCTCTTCTACCGCGCAACAGCCTGATCCCCCAGTAGTAGCCCCTATTAGGGGCAGAGGGCGAGGCCGAGGCCATGCCAGAGGCCGCGGCCGGGGCAGAGCTCAGCCCCGAGCAGCATTTCCAACGACGGAGCCTCAAGTCGATTTTGAGGAGGAGGTTCCAGCCCCAGCTGTTCCAGTGGGCCCAGCTCAGGTCCTAGAGGGTTTCATAGCCACTCCAGTGCTTCAGGACGCTTTGGTCCGACTGGTAGGCTTTATGGAGGGCATTTTTAGAGCGGGTTTGCTTCCCGTAGCTCCAGCCACATCTCAGGCTGGGGGAGGAGTTCAGACTCCCGATACTCGTACTCCAGAGCCGGTAGCTCCTCAGGCTCAAGTTCCAGCAGTTCAGCCAGCCGTGGCAGTTCAGCCACAGCCCAGCCAGGTATTGCGGCTCAGTCCAGCGATGGTGCGGCTATGTCCGATCAATGCTTTGTGGACGCTTGATCGTTTCACCAAGCTCTTCACTACTACATATAGTGGCACTCCCTCAGAGGATGCTCAGGATTTCATATTCAGCTGTCATGAGGTTCTACGGACTATGGGCATTGTAGAGACCAATGGGGACGACTTCGCCACTTTTCGCCTGGCAGGATCCGCCAAGACTTGGTGGAGGGATTTCTGTTTAGCTAGGCTAGCAGGGTCGCCATCATTGACCTGGGATCAGTTTTCAGAGTTATTTCTGGGGAAGTTTCTCCCAGTTACTCAGCGAGATGCTCTTCGCAGGCAGTTTGAGCGTCTCCAGCAGGGTCCTATGACGGTCACCCAGTATGAGACCCGGTTCATTGATCTTGCTCGTCATGCCATTGTGATACTCCCCACCGATAGGGAGAGGGTGCGGAGGTTTATTGATGGGTTGGCCCAGCCGATCCGTGTTCAGATGGCCATGAGTGCCGGTAGCGAGATTTCATTTCAGGAGGAGGCAGATGGTGCCCGCCGGATAGAGATGGCACTTGCTCAGGGAGGTGGTCATGGGTCTGATAAGAGGCCCCGTCATTCTGGTAGATTCAGTGGTACCTCGTCTGGAGGTAGGGATTCTTGTGGTAGAGGCCATCCTTCGAGGCCCTTTCAGTCAGCTCTCCAAGCTTCTCATGGTACACCAGGTGGTCGTGGTTCTCAGCCGCAGTATTCTGACCAGCAGCTCTTTAGTTCACCATCAGCACCTATCAGTGCACCACCACTTAGTTTTCTCAGCAGCCGAGGGCTTGTTATACTTGCGGCGATGTGAGTCACATTGCCAGATATTGCCCTCGAGCTTCCAGCAGCTCGCAGCAGCAGGGTTCTCGCCCGATGATCCAGGCATCAGTTTCCCCACCGCCTGCCCAGCCGGCTAGAGGCGGGGGTAGAGGACATAGAGGTAGAGGTAGAGGTATTAGAGGTGGAGCTCAGATCGCTAGAAGTAGGGGTTAGCCAGCAGCAGATTGTCCTAGGGATATGATTCAGGGAGGTGGGTCCCAGCCCCGTTGTTATGCTTTGCCAGCCAGGCCAGAGGCTGAGTCATCAGATGCTATGATTACAGGTACCATTCTGGTCAGTGATAGGGATGCTTCTGTGCTATTTGATCCCAGATCTACGTATTCATATGTGTCGTCCTATTTTGCACCCTATTCGGTTATGCCTAGTGACTCGTTGAGTATTCCTGTTTATGTGTCAACACCGGTGGGTGATTCTATTGTGGTCGACCAAGTTCATCGTTCTTGTATCGTAGTGATTGGGGGTCTTGAGACCCGTGTTGATTTGTTGCTTTTGGACATGGTCGACTTTGATGTTATATTGGGGATGGATTGGTTATCCCCGTACCATGCTATCTTGGATTGCCATGCCAAGACCGTGACCTTAGCCTTACCGGATTTACCCCGTTTAGAGTGGAGAGGGACTTCTGGTCATTGTACCCGCAGTGTTATCTCGTATGTGAAAGCTCGGCGTATGGTCGAGAAGGGATGTTTGGCCTACTTGGCGTATGTTCGCGATTCTAGCGCGGAGGCCCCTTCTATTGATTCTGTGCCCGTTGTTCGGGAGTTTTCGGAGGTTTTCCCTTCAGGCTTGCCGGGTATGCCGCCCGACAGGGATATCGACTTTTGTATTGATTTGGCCTCGGGCACTCAGCCCATTTCTATCCCGCCATATCGTATGGCCTCGCCGGAGTTGAAAGAGTTAAAGGAACAACTGCAGGACTTGCTTGAGAAAGGTTTCATTAGACCCAGTGTTTCGCCTTGCGGTGCACCGGTGTTGTTTGTTAAGAAAAAGAATGGTTCGATGAGAATGTGCATCGATTACCGGCAATTGAACAAGGTTACAATTAAGAATAAGTATCCACTGCCGAGGATCGACGATTTATTCGACCAGCTTCAGGGTGCGAGGGTGTTTTCAAAGATAGATTTGAGATCTGGCTACCACCACCTGAGGATTAGGGCGTCTAATGTCCCTAAGACAGCATTTCGCACTCGGTATGGGCACTATGAGTTTTTGGTCATGTCATTTGGATTGACTAATGCCCCAGCAGCGTTTATGGAGTTGATGAACCGAGTGTTCAGACCTTATTTGGACTTGTTCGTGATAGTCTTCATTGACGATATTCTTATATACTCCCGCAGTCAGGAGGAGCATGAGCAGCACCTCAGAGTGGTCCTTCAGACCCTAAAGGATAGTCAGTTGTATGTTAAGTTCTCAAAGTGCGAGTTTTGGTTGAGTTCGGTCGCATTCCTGGGTCATGTCGTATCAGCAGCAGGTATTTAGGTAGACCCGAAGAAGATAGAGGCAGTCAAGAACTGGCCTCGACCAGCTTCAGCTACGGATATTCGGAGTTTCCTGGGGTTAGCAGGTTACTACCGTCGGTTCGTGGAGGGGTTTTCATCCATTGCAGCCCCTATGACCAGATTGACCCAGAAGGGTGTCCAGTTCAGGTGGTCGGACGAGTGTGAGGCGAGCTTTCAGAAGCTCAAGACGGCTCTGACTACGGCACCGGTATTGGTTTTGCCCACAGGTTCAAGGCCATATATGGTCTATTGTGATGCGTCTCGTATTGGGCTTGGTGCAGTGTTGATGCAGGAAGGCAAGGTCATTGCTTATGCTTCGAGGCAGTTGAAGATCCACGAGAAGAATTATCCGGTTCATGATCTCGAGTTGGCAGCCATTGTTCATGCCCTGAAGATCTGGAGGCATTACTTATATGGCGTGACGTGTGAGGTTTACACTGATCACAAGAGTCTTCAGTATCTGTTCAAGCAGAAAGAGTTGAATTTGAGGCAGAGGAGGTGGTTAGAGTTGCTAAAGGATTATGATGTTACTATCTTATACCACCCGGGGAAGGCCAATGTGGTGGCCGATGCATTGAGCAGGAAGTCCGCCAGCATGGGTAGTCTTGCTTATATTCCAGTCAGCTAGAGATCGCTTGCTTTGGATGTTCAGGCCTTGGCCAATCGTCTTGTGAGGTTGGATATTTCTAAGCCTAGCAAAGTGTTAGCTTGCACGGTTGCTCGTTCCTCACTATTAGAGCGTATCCGCGAGCGGCAGTTTGAGGATCCCCATTTGTGTGTCTTGAGAGACACGGTGCAGCGTGGAGGTGCCAAGAAAGTAACCTTAGATGATGATGGTGTATTGAGATTGCAGGGGCGAGTTTGTGTGCCCAATGTTGATGGGATTCGAGAGTTGATCTTAGCGGAGGCCCACAGTTCTCGGTATTCTATTCACCCGGGCACCGCGAAGATGTATCAGGATCTGAGGCAGCACTATTGGTGGCGTAAGATGAAGAAAGACATCGTTGCGCACGTGGCTCGATGTTTGAATTGTCAGCAGGTTAAGTACGAGCATCAAAGACCTGGTGGTCTATCTCAGAGGATTGCACTTCCCGAGTGGAAGTGGGAGAGGATTACGATGGATTTCGTTACTGGACTTCCGATGACTCGGAAAAAGTTTGATGCAGTTTGGGTCATTGTTGATAGGCTGACCAAGTCAGCGCATTTTGTTCCTGTTGCAGCCACCTATTCGTCCGAAAGGTTAGCCGAGATTTATATCAGGGAGATTGTTCGCCTTCATGGGGTGCCGCTATCTATCATTTCGGATCGGGGTACGCAGTTTACCTCGCATTTCTGGAGAGCGGTTCAGCGAGAGTTGGGCACCCAGGTTGAGTTGAGTACAGCATTTCATCCCCAGACGGACGGTCAGTCCGAGAGGACTATTCAGATTCTTGAGGACATGCTCCGAGCCTGTGTCATTGATTTTGGAGGCTCGTGGGACCAGTTTTTGCCTTTAGCAGAGTTCGCCTACAACAACAGCTACCAGTCCAGCATTCAGATGGCTCCGTATGAGGCATTGTATGGTAGGCGATGTCGGTCTCCAGTTGGATGGTTTGAGCCGGGAGAGGCTCGATTATTGGGTACGGATCTGGTTCAGGAGGCCTTGGACAAGGTCAGGATTATTCAGGATAGACTTCGTACAGCTCAGTCCAGACAGAAGAGTTATGCAGACCGCAAGGTCAGAGATGTTGCTTTAATGGTCGGTGAGCGGGTATTGCTCCGTGTATCACCTATGAAGGGCGTGATGAGATTTGGGAAGAAGGGCAAGCTCAGCCCTAGGTTCATCGGTCCATTTGAGATTCTTGATCGTGTGGGAGAGGTGGCTTATAGACTTGCCTTGCCACCTAGTTTGTCAGTTGTGCATCCCGTGTTTCATGTATCTATGCTCCGGAAGTATCGCGGAGATCCATCGCACGTGTTGGATTTCAGCACTGTCCAATTGGACAAGGATCTGTCATATGAGGAGGAGCCGGTGGCTATTCTAGACCGGCAGGTTCGACAGTTGAGGTCGAAGAGTTTTCCTTCGGTGCGTGTTCAGTGGAGAGGTCAGCCTCCTGGGAGTCTGAGTCCGATATGCGGAGCCGTTATCCTCATTAATTTCCCGACACAGGTACTTCTTTCTTTTGTCCGTTCGAGGACGAACGGTTGTTTTAGAGGTGGAGAATGTGACGACCCAAGGGGTCATCACCGTAATTCTTCCTTGTTCCGCGCTTTCGAGGCCTTGAAAACCTCGCTTTTAGTTGCCTTGATTGGCGTGCGCAGTTCGGGCACGTAGCCAGAAAGTTTTTATGTTAGAATATGTGAATTATGTGAAACATTTGATGAATTTTGGTATTAATATGCATAATGTTGACTTCGTTCAACATTTTGGGTAAACGGACCCGGACCTATGATTCGACGGTCCCGGAGGGTTCGTAGAAAAATATGGGACTTGGGCGTGTGCCCGGAATCAAATTTTGATGTCCCAAGCCCGAGAAATGAATTTTTGAAAGAAATTGTTTTCTGAAATTTGATATGAAAATTTGAAATGAAAAGGAGTTAGAAAATATAGGTATCGGGCTCGTATTTTGATTCCGACGCCCGGTACAAGTCTCAAATATGTGTTAAGCACTATCTGTAAAGTTTGGCTAAAAACGGATGTCATATGACGTGTTTCGGACTAAAAATGGAGAATTTGAGTTATGAAAGTTGAAGAAAAGAAAATCATGTGTTTGAGGCTTGATCCTATGTATATAATGTTATTTTGGCGATTTGATCGCACGAGTAAGTCCGTAAGGTGTTTGTAAGATTGTGTGCATGTTTGGTTTGGAGCCCCGAGGGCTCGGGTGAGTTTTGAATGAGGCCCAGGAGGTTTTGGACTTAAGAAAATACAGGTTCAAGTGTTGTAGACACCAGCGCGGCCGCGGTCATTTCCGCGCGGTCTGCGCTGGAGCCGCGCGGCCACGATGCCTTTCTGTGTGGTCCGCGTGGCTGAGTCTGAGGGCTAGGGTTTCAGGTTAGCCAGCGCGGCTGCGCACCAAAACAGTGTGGTCCGCGCTGGAAGGGTTCAGAGAAGCCCCACTTTTCTCCCACTCGGCGCGGCTGCAACACATTTTTGTGCGGTCCGCGCCAGGTCCTCAGAAAGGTATACAAGTTCGGAAATCTCAGTCATTTTTCAATTTTCAAAAAAAAAAACAAAACCTAAGAGGCGATTTTCCAAACAACTTTTCTTCTCCAAAACAATTGGTAAGTGATCTCTAACTTAATTTCTTTATCCCTTAACATCTTTTAATATAATTTCAACTTCAAATCAAAGATTTTCATGGGGAAAATTGGGTGTTTTGGGTAGAATCTAGGTTTTCTACAAATTGAGAAGTTGGACCTCAATTTGGGGTCCGATTTAAAAACAAATCATATATTTGGATTCGTGGGGGAATGGGTAACCGGGTTTTGGTCCGAACCTCGAGTTTCGACCACGTGGGTCCGGGGGTATTTTTGACATTTTGGGGAAAAACCTTGAAAAATCTATTTTCATGCATTGGGGATGATTCATTTAGTAATTATTAATGTGATTAAGTAACTTATGACTAGATCCGAGCGGATTGGTGGTGGAATCAAGAGGTAAAGCTATACTAGAAGCGTGAGTTGAGCTTGGAGAATTTGAGGTAAGTGTTTGTTCTAACTTTGGCTTGAGGGAATAGGATTAGGATGATATTTGCTACTTGCTAATGTGGAGTACGGTGTATAGGCATGGTGACGGTTATCTATGCACCGGAGTCTAGCATGACCGTGAGTCTTGATTGCTTTTAATTCGAATAATGTGACACAAGCTCCTTGTTTATTTGATAAGTTTCATATAATGTGAACGGTTGAGGAAGAATGATTTAAAAGGAGAATGTGTTGTGAATACTCCCTTGCCGGGATGTGTAGACTGATATATATATTCTCCGTTGTCGGGATATTTTGGGCTGTTAGTTGTACCCTTGCCGGGTTAAAGGTATTGAGTTGTTATTCTCCCCTGAAGGGGTCTACTACATGAAGTCAGATATTACGATCTATATTATGGGATCGTGTGGCACGCCGTCCACTTATATATGATATTATGGGATCGTGTGGCACGCCGTCCACTTATATATGATATTATGGGATCGTGTGGCACGCCGTCCACTTATATATGATATTATGGGATCGTGTGGCACGTCGTCCACTTATATATGATATTATGGGATCGTGTGGCACGCCGTCCACTTATATATGATATTATGGGATCGTGTGGCACGCCGTCCACTTATATATGATATTATGGGATCGTGTGGCACGCCGTCCACTTATATATGATATTATGGGATCGTGTGGCACGCCGTCCACTTATATATGATATTATGGGATCGTGTGGCACGCCGTCCACTTATTTTTACTTTGTATTATCTTGTTATTGTTTTCTTGCACTTGTTGTATATATATTTGTACAGGTTAATTATGGTTGGTACTGTCTAGCCTCGTCACTACTTCGCCGGGGTTAGGCCAGGCACTTACCAGCACATGGGGTCGGTTGTGCTGATGCTACACTTTGTGCATTTTTGGTGCACAGATCAGGGAGCAGCTTACGGACCGCAGCAGTAGGACTTCTGGGAGCTATCTTCAGTCCAGGGACTCTCGAGGTAGCCTAGCTGGCGTTCGCAGGCCGAAGTCCCTTTCCATGTTTTTTGTTTGTTTATCTTGTATCAGACAAACATGATGTATTTTCCCTTCAGACATTGATTGTAGTATTCTGTAGTAGTCCGTGAGCTAGTGACACCAGACTCTGGGTAGCATTTTGGTTCAAACTTCCGCACTTTTGGTTTTCAGTTGCTTTAGATTTAAGTCTCCCGCTTAGATTTTGTCTCGTTTATTATATTGTTTGAAAGAAAGCAGGAAAGGTGTTTTAAATATTTGGCTTGCCTAGCTCTGATAGTAGGCGCCATCACGACACCCGATGGTAGGAAATCCGGGTTGTGACATATTTTACCCGCCTAATTGCTATGTATCATAGTTAACCCCTTTGAGCCTGTAATCCTGTTTCTTTAGCAACCACATTATAAGCCTTACCCATTTGTTTAAATGAACCATGTATTTGAACCTTTTCACCTCTCACGAGCACTTGAATTGTTATGAACTTTGTAAAAGTTAAAGTGTGGGGTGGTTGGTTTGGCTTTTGAGTAGAACTAATGAAATAATGTGAAAGGTGCACTATTTTGAAAAAGTAAGAGCCACATGAATTGAAAAGAAAAAAAATTAGTTGTATTACTATGAAAAATATTATGTGATAGTGATGACTCTTGATGTAATTGTGCTTAAAGAAGTGGAGAGTTAATATATGTTGATGTGAAGGTGGAGTTATGGTTTGACATAAGTGTGGGGTTTTGAATGTTAAAGTGTATGTATTAAAGTGCTTAGGGAGGTGTAGTTACTCATATATCTAAATGTATCCTACCCGTCTCGCAGCCTACATTAAAGCCAAATAATGTCTTACTTGATCCTAAACTGAATGAGCTCGATTAGTAGAGTAGTACACTATGAGCAAGCTTATGGTGCGTCTTTTCTGGCAGATGAATGTTATTTTTGAGATTGAGTGAATTCTTTCTATCTTGAGTTCCTAATTGTTCTTAAATTTTATTGTGTGGAACTACTCTCTTTTATTGAGTGAGGGCACTTGATTCATGAAGGAAAGGTAATGTCATTGACCTCTATGTTAGAGTAAGTGGGTGAGTTGTGAATAATGCGCGGTACTTGTGAGTCAAATCTTAAGGTGAAGATGTTACACTCTTGTGCTTAGTCTATTTTAAATATTCTTGGTATGATCGATGAGTTAGGAGAATTGTTTTAAAAGGTTGTGTATATATAAAGTGTAGTTTGATTGCTCGAGGACGAGCAATGGTTTAAGTGTGGGGTGTTGATGATAGGCTATAATTGCGTATTTTAGTCGCTTATTACACTCTAAGTTACTGTACTTTAATTGAGTTTGAGCTTTAATCGCTAGTGTTTTGCACTAAATATGTGTTTTATGCCTTGTAGGAGTGATTCCAATCTATGTAGGCGTTATGGAATGAATTCAAGTGATTTGGAACTTTGAAGTCTGATTAAAAGCCCAAGACATTAAGCCGAGATCGTGTTCGGAGGTCGTGTACCAAGTCCGGATGTTAAAAGAGGACGAAATAAGTTCACTCTGAGAAAATTACACTGCCGCACCGCATGGGCCGCCGCAAGGCACAACGCAGCAGTGTAAAATGCTGCCTGATGCGAAAAGTTGAGGCTGCTGATAAACTCCATTAGCGCGCCGCATTGTGCGGAGCGGCTGTACAAAATTTATAGAGCCGGAGTCCTATTTCACGCAGGAGAAGGTGTTTTCTTCTGGGCCCGACCCTACTTTTGACAGATCTTGGACCTAGGGACACACTTTAGACATGGAGGAAGACAAACCACGCTTGGAGGAGGCTTCTAACTAATTTTTCTTCTCTTCTCTTCCTTTAATCTCATAGTTTATTAGTTCTAGAGTTTTGGGTGCTACATGAACGTTGTAGTTTGAAGCTTAGATTGTTCTTATTATTTTATCATATTGGTTTATTTATTCAATCTTGCGCTTAATTATTTGATTGTTTGATCACCAATTGAATACTATTTACGAATCTAGGATTGAACTCGGGAGAGGGAATTCTAGATTGCATATAAGATTGAGTAGAGCAAGATCTTAACTCTTAGGGGGTGCGGATTTGCGGTTAGGATAGGAATATACCTAATCGCCTTGCTTGGTTACTATACAGGAATTATTAATGCGTTCTTGTTAATTTTAATTCCATAGGAATATAGGCGTTGGATTAGCTTGAATAAGCGAGTTGTACTTCGGGAGAAGGCTACGAGCAATATTAATCCTGTCAACCAATAAACCAGATAAATTAATTAGACGATTTAAGTGGAAAACTCAACAGAATTGTTAGCTAACCCATAACTCTAGAATATTCACCCACATTGAATTCGTCGTTAAGCTTGTCGTTGTTTTCTTTGATCTCTTAATTTGTTACTTTAGATTAATTTTAGTTAAATATTCATATTTTAGGATTCACTTGAATAGATTAATTGTTTGGTTTAATTTAGTTGATAGTTAATCACAAGTCTCTGTGGGTATGATATCTGGACTTACAATCCTATATTACTTGTCGATCACGTATACTTGCGTGTGCGTTTGGGAGCAACAGTTATCTTCATATCCTTGGGATATACTATTTTTTGGGGAAAAAAAGTAATAAGAAACTATTGAAAAATGCCGAGAAAAAAGAAAGTAACTTAATATAAAAGAACGTGGTTAGAGAACGTGGATATAGTGTTGGATGTGGATAAAGATGTGGTTAGAGAAAATATAGGCAGTAGTTGTATAGCCTATTGTAAACTATTTAGTGGTAATACATTTCCGTATAAACATTTGCCAGATGATTGCGTTTGAATCCAACTTTTAATCAATGGATCCGATTTTTTTAAAATAACTGGATGAGTTTGAATCCAACTTTTAATCAAGTAAGTTGAGACAATTTATCACGTCATATTACCATTAACAACATTTTGTTGAACACTAATATTCTTTATGTAATTCATTCATTGCAGGGTTCTCATGAGAATGACATAGATGAAGACGCTGAGTGAGAATATGTAGAAGATGGGCCTCCCAAAATTATATGGCAAGGAAATGACAAAAATGGTGAAAATGAGTAAAGTAAAAATGAAAGAGAAGGATCTCCATCCCTGTACGTAAGAGGTAGTATTAGTTATCAACCTCCACTACCAATAAAACTTAAAAAATATTTGAGCATATTTCATTTTCAAAGAAAAACTTTGTTGCATTTCATCAGTAAATTTTTTCTACTTAATTATAATCCACAAGATTATCCTTACTGACTACTATATTTACATCCAATGCAGATCCGTAAAGCTACAATAAAGCAATTGATGCTTATTAAATTTGAATTTTGAATTGAGAAATATAGGCGGTAATGCATGTAATTGGTAATTTATACAATTCATTTATTTGTGATGCTTTAATGACTAATTTACTAATATTGATTGAATAATATTTTAATGACAAATTCTATAAATTTTGACGCAACACTAATGTTCATCGTAGGGGAAACTGATTTTGGTAGACAAGTTGCTGAAGTGTTATACAAGAGTTGAGGTGATTTTAGAGATTTAAAATATTTACAAAAAATTTACGCATTTAAATAGCATTTGGATTTTTAAATTAATTTTTAAGTAATATGCAGGTCAGAAACTAAAACGTGCATCCAAATTTCATCTCAAGCCATATAAAGTGGAAGTGTGATTTTATAATAGAAGAAGAGCACAGGTAAATATCATAACTTATATATATTTAGTGTAAAGAATATTGACAATTCAATATAATTTAACACATTATATTTGACTTTTTTTAAACACTTTTTGGCTATCTGATTAGGAATTGTGGTCATCTTATATGAAGGTTATAACAAAAAATTTATAGCCAATAAATATATTTTAAGCATAATTTTTATTTATTGTGCTATATTTTTTTTTTTTCCTTTATACTACAACCAATTTGTTTCTTTTATTTAATACATTTGTTCATGCGTTATGAAGTTACTAAAAGAAGCATACTATGGATAAAATATTTTTATTGACCGTGGTAATTTTTTTGTGAAGAATGTGCTTTGCACACATATATCTTTAGAGTTCAAACCTCATTATTTTTATTGCTTATCTTATAAATTGGAGTTGATTATAAGGAAAACTACCATGTGTATAATTTTCAGCTTAATGTAAGAGTACCACTTCTAATAATTTATACAACATTATCTTACTGTCGTTTAATATGAAATTATTGATTTTTATAATGGTAAAATAATATAATATTGAAGCTAGAGATTATCCGGAGGACAATTCATTCTGGCAAAGAATATTTACTTTTGCATGTGAAACTCAACAGTCCAAAGCTCACCATAAATAGGCTCTTTGAAGAAATGGCAAGCATGTCATATATGACGTGAGATTTCTATTTCTTTAAAGAAATAAAGAGAAGCAAAAACAAGGTTAGCGGAAACAAAAAATTTAACCTTTGATATACAATTTTCAACTAAACTATTGGAATAATACAATTAAGAAAATTATTTTTGTAATTAAGTGTTGGGCCATCCCTCATCTAGTTGTATTTATAAAGTAGCAAAGTAATAATGTAGCTAGTGACGTCTCTTTCTTTTTTTCGCCCTTTTGACGTGTCATAATTCAGATTTCAGGTTTGAAAATTTGGTCTTATTTTTTCATTTTTTTTCGTTTTCGCAAATCTGGAAAATTTGATCTTATGGTCATTTATATTTTCTTAGTACTTTAATCATAGTTCGGTTATATTAATATGACAAAAAATAATTTTGTGTTTTTAATGTGATATTATGGTGGCAAAAGGTCAATCACGTGAAATTAACTACAAGTTTTTCTTTTTCCCATTTCAGATATATTTTTTATAACTTTCTTTATCAATTAATTAATACGTACTACTAAATTAAGCACCATTTTTGGCTATTCATTAAACCAATTTATCCCTAAATAGTATCTACAGAACAATAAAATCATCACAAGCTATTCCTTTTTCTTATATCAGATAAAATTTTGTAATTTTTGATTTCTTAAGAATTTATATATACTTAATCATTAACCATTTTTTCTCCTTTATTAATATTCGCAAAAACTTTTTATCTGTAATGGATCTGTTTGATGTTATAAGTGATGATCTAGTAAAGTATTTATTAGGTAAACGAAATAATAGAATAGGAGGAAGTTCAACTAATTTAACTTAAAGGGGGAAAATATTTACTGTAATGGAGATTTAGAGCATTTAAAGTGTTAGATAAGCTAAACATGCAGTGTATATATATATATATATATATATATATATATATATATATATATATATATATATATATATATATATATATATATATATATATATATATATATATATATATATATATATATATATATATATATATATATATATATATATATATATATATATATATATATATATGGTTCACGTGAACCCGTAGTCCTTGGGTTAAAGTATATATATGATGTACACAATTTGACAAATTATATATACATATTTGATGGAACCATGGTCAAAAGAGGCGAAGTGGTTCATTAGTTTTGGCCCCTTATTTTCCGCAACCTAAGATCAAGGGATTAAATCCACTATCAAAATTTTTGTTTAATTTTTTTCTTAAATACTTTTTTTCTTTCTATTTCTATTAACATAACTTTTCTTTTTATTTTTTACATCACTAAAGCAATCAATTCCCAACTTTTCAGTTCTCATGTGCCCTGAGTTTACTCAATTTTCCTATCCCGAAATGGTGCACCCATTTTCTCGGAATTCTAGATCCATTCTGATGTAACCTCTCGCGTACGGGTGGATCTAGCACTATAGAGCTAGGTTTATTTAAATCCATAATCACTAAAAATGTGAAAAATATTAAACTTTAAATTTATAACTCAAACAAAATGATGAGTTCAAACAAAAAATGTTGAGAAATAACCGAGAAAGGCATACATATATGGTATCAGTTTGGGAATATTTTTAATAGCTAGCAGTAGTCGTTTGAATAATTCAATGTCTCTAGTGCTCGAAAACCAAATCAAAGAGGAATATAAAATGACTTGGTAGTATATATTTAATATAAAAAATAGATCTAAGTCAAGTTTAGATAAATTTTATGTATCGAGGGAGTTAATTTCGCTGATTGTCATTCAATTATTTTTTAATTTCATTAAAGTCACTTAATTATTTTTTGTCACTTAAAAATAACTAAATTTTATCATTTTTACTTAAAAGTCATTTTGACTAAAAACCCTACCATAAATATGACATAGCATAAAATTTAATGGGAAAATTCAAAAATAAATATCACATAAGCTTAGATGGTCATGCCCGCTAAATCTATTTTTCTCTTAATGTTCTTTGACCCATAAATCAAATGGGTTTCGATAGGGGAAAAAAACGCACACCCCTAATAAAATTGGGGGGGGGGGGGCGTTTGATCGTACAGATACAATCTTCTTTTGTCTAAACAATTGCAGTAGGTTGTCTGTAATTGCATGCTCATTGGGAAAATATATTCTTATTAGTCTTATTATTCTTGTATGCTTATGATACATTAATATGTCATGTGAGATGAATATAATATTATTTTAACTTCACTAAAAAATTATAAATATGTTATGTGAGTTGGATACAATAGTATTTTAACTTTGGTAGAGTTATAAAACGACTCGAATGGAATATACAAATGTCACACCTCCTTTTGTACCACCCGAGAGGGGATATAAGGGAGTTTTTCCAATTAAAATGATTATTCGAAATGAAATTATTTTGTTTAATTCAGAATCGTCACTTGGGATGATTTATGGTGTCCCAAGTCACCGGTTTATTTTTAAATCCCAAATTGAGAAAATTTTAGACTTTATTTAAAAGTCTGCGAACCAGAAATTCTAGATAAGGAATTCTGTTAACCCGAGAGAAGGTGTTAGGCATTCTCGGGTTTCGTGGTTCTAGCACGGTCCCTTAGCGATTTATACTTGGCTTAAATTATTTAACTACTCATTTTAGGACCTATGTGCATTTATCCTTTTAACCACTTTTAGTTGCTTAATTATTCGTAATTAAGGAGTTATTTTTAAAACGAGTCACGCGTACGTGTACTTTTTTGTTTGGCACGTCAAGAATCACGTCACGCGTACATGTCCACAATTAATCACGCTTTATTAGTATTAAGAAATTTGGGTCGAAGTTGCGTGAACGCATACCTCAATTTTATTTTTTAGAAGAAAATCATAATTATGTTACGTGAACGTATACATAATTACGATAATAGACCAAGTCACGCCTAAAGCAAGCTACGAATGTTCAAGATTGTTTAATATCTAAGTTATAATATCAGTGTGAGGGCCATAGGTAATTCAATTGTAGATGGCACACCTCAATTTATTTTTTAAAAGAATTGTACTTAATTAAAGCAATGTAAGGATGTTCTTATTTAAAATTCATTTAAACTTAATATAAAGCTATATACCCATTGGGTATTTGGTCAGGGCCAAACCAACATTGAATGTTGTATTGGACTCAGAAATCAGCCAAAAAATGAAGGAGATTCCAGGGCCTTGACTAATCCGATTTTGACCAAGGCTGGCCACATTGGGCTTATAATAGGCGGGGCCAGTCACTAATTGTTTTCTAGCTGAGCCTATCTACCTCTACATCTGAACTATCCATACTTACACATTTGTCGACAGAATTGCAACAAACAATTTGCATTTTTATATAGAAGAATCAGAATCCGTAAAGTTTTCAAAATACAATTCAAGCTTTGAAGATTAATTTCGCTATTGTGATTTGAAAGACATAAAAGGCATGTATTTTCACTATTGTTGTCACGACCCTAAAATCGACCCGATCGTGATGGCGCCTATCGTGAAACTAGGTCAACTCCCGAATTTAACCCTTTAATCAATAACAATTATTTTTAAGCCTTTAATTAATCAGATAATTCGTAATGTAAGTTTAAATAAACAGTGCGGAATAAATACACAAGCCCGACATCAGGTGTCACTAGTCATGAACATCTATGAAAAACTGAATATAACGAGAAGTCTGAAAATATACTGAATATAGTCTAATGAAAACAAGAGGGAGGGAAGTTGTGCTGCGAACACCGGGCAACTACCTTGCTAAACTCCGATGACTGCGCCTCTGAGCGATCAACACCCGCTACCAGATTTAGAAATACCTGAATTTGCACACAAAGTGCAGGGAGTAATGTGAGTACTCCGACTCAGTAAATAATAAAAATAAATAAAGTTTGAGCAGTAAGAAATTACGTAAACCACATCATGGCACCACAGAGGATACCGCATGTTTCCAAAACATGATACACATCAAATCATCTCGTTCAACTCCTATTTCGGAAAAAATCCTTTAAAAATGCCTTTCTAATAGTTTTCAGTATAAGTTCAGTGAAATTTATAGTGAAAGTGATGAAAATCATAAGCTGCCCCTCGGCCGAAACATAGTTCGTATATAACCCCTCGGGCAAATAGAAATTCATAACCATTTCGTAACTTAAAAAACTCAGTGGAAGTAACTAAGCCAAATCAGTGACTAAATTCCGAATACCTTGTAAGAACTTCAATTTAAAGAAAAGTTATTTAAAAATATTTGTTTAACATTTTCAATAGAGGCTCAATCTAAAGATGAGTGAAAGTAGTAATTAAATCAACATATTCAATAGAAACTCACTTTAAGGAGGACTGAAACCAATAAGTTCATAAACAGGCCCCTCAAGCAAATCATCACTCGTATACATGTATATATAGCTCCTCGGGAAAGCCTCTCAGTCACTCATGACTCAACTCTTATCAATCAGCGTTCACAGTCAGCACACACGCTCAATAGGTACCATATAATAACTGTTGCAGTGTGCATCCCGATCTATATATCGTTGCGGCATACAGCCCGATCCATATATATAGTCGACTGCGCTCACTGGAAGTGTACAGACTCCGGAGGGGTTCCTAGAGCCCAAGTGCTATATCACTGTGGCGTGCAGCCCAATCCAACATATCGCTGCAACGTGCAGCCCGATCCATATATCGCTGCGGCATGCAGCCTGATCCATAAATATATAATCCTCACAACCAGGCCCTTGGCCCCTCTCAGTTATTGACCTCACAATCAGACCATTGGTCTATCTCAGTCACCAATCTCATAATCAAGCCTCCGGCCCTTCTCAGCCATCAACCTCACAAGCCACTCGGACTATCAGTAAAATAGGGAACTCAGCCCAAAGATTTTTCACATTTTAAGAAGTAGAGTGATAAAACAAGATTTAAGCAACAAACTAGTAAAACATGACTGAGAGTATGCTTTCAAAACAAATAAAGTGAGGAAAATAGTAAAAATGCCACTAAGGGTCTCAATAGGTCAACACAAGGCCCCAAACATGGCATACAGCCCAAAACATAGTATCAATATCTAAAATACAGAATATCATAAGATTTCAAATCAAATATGCGACTTAACAGTTGTACGAGACGGATCAAGTCACAATTTCCAACGGTGCACAATCCCACGTTCGTCACTAGCATGTGCATCACCTCAAAGTAGCACAACGATGTGAAATCCGGGGTTTCCCACCCTTAGGACATCATTTGCAATCATTACTTACCTTTATCCGATCCAAACTCTAGCCCGCGATGCCTTTGTCCTCTCGAATCGACCTCTGAATTCTCCAAATGTAGCCAAAATCAGATTCATACCATCAAAATATGCTAGGGGAACAAAGCCCACTCAAAAATATCTGATTTATACCAAAAATTCCAAAACTGACCGAACCCAGCCCCCGGGCCCATGTCTCGAAATCCGATAGAAATCACATCAATAGAATCCTTACACTCTCACGAGTCTACCCATAACAAATACATAAAAATCCGACATTAAATGCTCATTCAAATACCCAAATGAATTCTCAAACTTTTCTTCTATTTTTCCCAATTTTCACTCTAATTTCTCAAATTAAATCATGAAATTCAAGACTAAATTATGGAATTAAACCAAATATAAGTGAAGAATACTTACCCCAATTGCTCCACTATAAATTTCCTCAAGTTTCACCTCCTCCCGAGCTCTCTAATGGCTTTTTGTGATATTGGACTTCAACCCTCGTTTTTAAAATATAATATGTCTGCCCAGATTTTTCCTTAATCGCGATCGCGGAAATATCCTCGCGATCGCGAAGAACATTTTTGCTGCCTCAATATTTAACTCTACGTGACCGCGTTAATCCATACGCGAACGCGATACATTGATTCCCCTGAGCTACGCGATCGCGCTTGACACTACCCGAACGCGAAGGGTAATACCTGATTCCTCCGCCGCCTTATTTCTTCTACGCGAACGCATTACATAACTTGACTAACCTACGTGATCGCATCCCCTTTCACTGCGAATGCGAAGAGTTAACCCAGCTGGCCTCCCATTTGCCTTACGCTTTCGCGGACCTTCCCCCGCGATCGCGATGAAGAACATACCAGTTGATGAACACCAGCAACTCCTTAAGTCCAAAAATGACCCGTCGAGCATCCGAAACTCACCGGAGGCCCTCGGGACCTCAACCAAACATGCCAACATATCCCATAATATCATTTAAACTTGTTCCAACCTTCGGAACGCTCAAAACAACATCAAAACATCAAATTTACATTGGATTCAAGCTCAATAATTCCAAAAACTTTCAAATTTTGCTTTCGATCAAAAAGTCTATCAAACCCCGTCTGAATGACCTGAAAGTTTGTACATAGGTCATAAATGACACAACGGATCTACTCCAACTTCCATAATTCCATTCCGATCCTTATATCAAAATCTCACCTATCAACTAGAAAACGCTAAAATTTCAATTTCGTCAATTCAAGCCTAAACTTTCCATGGACCTCCAAAATACATTCTGATCACGCTCCTAAGTCTCAAATAACCTAATGGAGCTAACCAAATCATAAAAATTTCAATCCGAGATCATATACTAACAATTCAAACCTTGGTCAAACCTTTCAAATTTTAATCTTCAAACTGAGAAGTGTTCCTCAAAATTCATTCTGGTTACCCTAAAAACCAAAACCGACGATTTACATAGGTCATAATACATCACACGGGGCTAGTCATGCCCGAGAACTGGCAAATAAAGTGCAAAATCTCAAAATGACCAGTCAGGTCATTATAATTGTTCACAAGGAAACCTTTATAACTGAATTACAATATTGGGTTTAATGCCCAGGCCTAGTAGCCCGGGCCCAGACTTGCTCAGATAATTCCAGATTGGCCTTGTTGCAAGTTTAGCTCAGATTGTATTCGAACAATTCTGCAGAAAATTGTGCTTATCACAAAGCAAATCATCTGGTTATGACCTTAAGCTAATAATTAGACATAAACGAATTTAAAATTAACGTTTCAGTAGTCCATTTTGCTATTAATGGTCCATACATTACAACATGCTCCTAAGTACAACTATGTGTCTAACAGAAAAGCAAGAAAAAGTTGAAGATAAAAAGTAACATTTTTTCTAACTCTAAATCTTTCAGCCATTGCAAAACCCTTCGAGCCAACTTCAACTTGTAAGAAATTTGGCTATAAAACTGTTTCCTACAAGCCAAACCTTCAATTCCAGCTTTGAAATTTCTTTGCCTTATTGCCGCTCACATACAAAACAACAGAAGTAAAGTACACATTTCAGTATTTGCAAAAATCCACTTGCTGGTGTATTTATAACTAAAATGACAACAACAACAACAACAGAAAAGGAAGAAGGAAAACCAACTTCAACAATCGGAATTCACATTTTAGTATAAGGTCTTGCCTAAAAAAATCTTCAAACTTAGTCATTTTTTAAAGAAGGAATTACAAACATTAGTAAGCTAAAACAAAGGAGTCATGTTGGTGCATTTCCATGTTCAAACAATAAAATATACTACATTTACACCAAAACAGTCAAATATCACATGGAAGCTCACTCATTATACATATCTTGCAAACTTGTTGATACTATATTATCTCAAAACAAGCAGTACATGAGAAAAAGTGAGATTAGTACCTTGCAGCAGGAAGAAACCAGCAGTAAAAAAAGATGAAATGCTGATCAGAACTTTAAAGAAGGAGCAACCAATGAAACTGAATAGCAACAGTGAAAATCAACCCAGAAAACCCAGAATCAACACTCAAAATGTCTCCAAAATCAGAGTACCAGCCTAGAAGTCTAACCAGAAAAAGCTGAAGTTTTCAGAGAACTTTCAAGGAATTTTTCTCTTTTTTTTAGAACCTTTTAGTGCAGAAAATGTTGATGATTGTGTGTGTGAGTATGAGTGAATGCTTTATTTATATAGAATGCCCAAAGATGGCATCAAAATGGAATATTCTAACCTAAATTCTGAAATTTCAGAATAGTACAACATCTTTGACAGCTGTTTGTCCTTTTTCCCACCCAATTTTAGCATCTTTTGCTAAAATGGGGGCAGCTGTCCAAAATACTAGAACCTTCTGATATTTATCCTATGTGACCCTTTCAATTACTAGTTATTTCAATTCTAAACAAGTCTGATCCTATTTTAGAAATCTATTTAGGACTTTCTAGAATCAAATAGATGATTAGGGTTTCTTAAACTTGCTTTAATTTGTAGCCCTAGGGTATTATATTTTATTTTCTGAAATTAAACTAAGGTCTAGGTTTCAATTCTAAGGTTTAAACCTAATTGACAAATTTTAAACCAACTAATCTTAAACAAACAATGCATTTAACTTGTACTCAAACAACTATCAAAATTCAGAATGTTTATGCAAAGAAAACAAGAAATCAAAACTAACTAATTTCAATTAAACAAGATTAAATCAAGCTAAGGCTAAACCAATCAGGAATCGGTTAAATAGGCAATTGATTAACCCTTAACACTATTCTAATTATCTTAACTGAATACTGAAACAAGCCTACAAGAGAAACAAACATAAAAGGAAAAACAGAACAAGCAAATCATCAAAACCTAAAATGCTAAACCTAATTAAATCTGAACCTAAGCAAATAAAATTTCTAATGATGAAATCTTAAACATGTTTTAGTTATTCTAATAAAACGGATACATGTACTCAAACTATCAGTCAAAGAAAAGAAAAAGAAAAACCTAGATCATGCGACTAGATAGGCAATTAAACAATGAACGAAAGACATACAACAAAAGATAGAAAGGGAAAGAAATTACCTAAGCTTGTAAAAAAACAGAGAAAAACTGGGCCGACCATGAATTTGACCAAACTTCAAAAGGGGAACATGAACCTGAACTAACATTAATCGACTGCTCTCAACAAGAATAGTCGATTAATGAAAGTTTGGGGGGGTTCAAACAACTAGCCATTAGACGAAAATCAGAAGAAGGGAAAATGTTAGGGTTTAGAGGATCTCAGATTTGAAATTCGAAGAAATTGACGGTGATTTTTGGAAAATTTATTGTAGTTTAGGGTTCAAAGGGGTGTGAGGAGTGTGAGGTGTGATTTTGGGGCTATTTAGGTGATTTAGGGTTTTTAGGGTCAGACTTAAGATCTATAATTCGAGCATTTGGGTGAATATTTGAGGGAAATAGTTTGGGAATTTGGAAAGGGGAGGGAAAAGAGGTCACATAGTGTTGATTTGATGGAGTTTGGAGCACCGACATCGTCGTGAGGCGATTTCCGGTGGGTGGTCAGCGGCGGAGGCGGCGTGGGAATAAAGACGGCTAGGGTTTGGGTTCATTTAGACGAGGGAGACAAAATGAGGGGTGTATGGGGGGAGGGTATGTGACTTTTCAGACAGTTATATATTAAATTGGGATTGAGTTCCGAACCGTTGGATCACATGAATCAAACGGCTGTGATGAAGGATAGAAAATAGGGTTGTTTGGTTTATTAGGGGGCTTGGACCGGGTAAGGGTGGTCTGGGCCTAGTTGGTTTTGACGGATTGGGTATCAAAAATGGCCCAAATTCAGATTAAATCCCTTTTGTTCAATTCCTTTTTCTTATTTCCTTTTCTTTTGTTTATTTTTCTTTTTCTTTTCCTTTAATTAAGAAAAAACCTAAATCAAATTTCTAATTTAATCTTTATTATAAAATTTATCTAATTATAATATTTATAAAAATTATTTGATCCTAGATTAAAAGAGAAAAATTACTAATCTAAAATTAAAAGCTAAAAATGTAAAAGTGAGCCAATTTTTGTGATTTCATCTTAATAAAGAAATTAATTAACTAATTAATCCTAAAATATGAAAATAAAATTTCAATGCAATGCACGGTATTTTTGGTATTTTTTCCTGATTTTAATAAAATTAAACGTGCACAAAAATGCAAACAATTAATAAAAAATCCTGCAAAAATCCTATAAAATTGCAAATAATCTGGAAAAAATCTATTTTCTTTATTTTTATAGGAGTATTTCGTATAGGGTAAAAATTACATGTTCATAACAAACAAGACTAAAAAAATTAGTATATAATAATGATAAATGGGTAATATGTAACAGAAAAGGCAAGAATTTTGTAGTATAGAATAATCATTTTAAACTAATGTGGAATTTAATATCTTTTTTTATCGAAATCATTTGAGTTATTGGTCAAATCACATTAAGGGAGAAATAGATCTAAAGTGAATATGATCCATTTAAGCTTATGTGGTATTTATTTTTGGATTTTTCTCATTAAATTTTATGTCATGTTATATTTATGGTAGGGGTTTGAGCCAAAATGACTTTTAAGTGATAATGATAAAGTTTAATTACTTTTAAGTGACAAAATATAATTGAATGGCTTTAGTGAAATTGAAAGGTAGTTGAATAACCATCAGTGAAATTAACCCTGTATCGAAGCTTAGAAGGGTGTACTTGAATAAAGTCAGTAAACAAGTTCAAAATCAATTAAAAAAATGTAAAATTAGAGCAATTATCCATTTCTAGATTTTACCAAAAATATATGTAAGGAGATGCTGATTGAATTGAATAATCCCACAATTTCTGCTTCATGATCATTTCTCTAGGTAAAATAAAAGAAAATAAAATAAAAGCATTACACCAAAATTATCCAAAAAGTTCGAAATAACTTACTGTTACTATATGTAAACCTCAAATTGAATAAAAGTTTCCAATCATTTCTAAACTACATGTAGATTGTAGACATGAGTTTACGTTTACTTGCTACTTATTATGTATAGGATATAATCTTATGACGTAATTTGACAAAATATCTCAAGTTTAGTCACAAAGTATTATCTATTTATCTATTTATCTATCAATATTATATTAAAAGCACGAAGGCCCTATCGAAATGTTGTTCGTCTTTTTTACCCTTCGTAAATACATTTTATATTAGATATACTTGTAATTGTAATCATTAATTATTATTTTTTTTGCCAAAAATCAAAAACTGTTGCGTGCTTCCTTTTAGATTTAGAATTCTTTAGAATTTACACTGCTTAGGACATTTTTTTTCCTTTGGTTTTGTTTCCTTTAGTTTTAGGATTCTTGGATTTCTGTTTTCTTTTGTTATGAATAAAAATAGTCAATGGGCCATGATGAAGAACGGGTTTAAGAAACTAGCAAACTTTGTGTGGGATCCGGGTTGATGGGCCCAAGCACCGAAATCAATTAAGCGAATTGGTTAAATAGGATAGTGTAACAATAGTATAGGCATGGTGAATATTGTTAGAAACTTCCCCTCTCTGGTCTCTCTCCCTCATCTTGTTGGCCCAAGTAAAGGTTAGTTTTGAAGAGTGACAAAGGAACTCAGACATGAACCAGATCCATCCTAGTAGAGCACAGATATGGACAGACTTAAGCATGCGAGATGCACGTGAAGGAGATAAACTTATCTTGAAAGAAGTCATATCTCCTGAACCTGATCGAAAAAGTTGCATATTGGATAAGGAGAATGACTCCTTACTCAAAAAGAACACGGATTAATAAAAGGATGGAGTTAGAGGTTGAGATCAACTAGAACTCTTCCACCAAGGAAGAGTAGCATCAGAAGTCTAGTCAATCCCTATTTACTAATTCTATAAATATCAATGTTGTTCTCTTCTATAGGAAACGCACATAAGCAGAAGTTAAACGTGAATTGAGAATGAAATAGCTAGCAAGGCAATTTTGCAAGCAATTTGTATATGATTCAAGCGTGCAAACCTGAAGCTACTTGAACCAAATAGAAGAACCAGTTCCAAGTATCTGTCTTTTATTCTAGTTTAATTGTAGTAGGTGTTTTCATATTGTACCTTTCAGCTTTATCTAGAAGCAATTGTATTAGGTACTCAGAGTTTTCAAGTTAGAGTTAACTTGAAGTTGTCGCAATAATTGAGGTTGTGTGTTACAATGAGATTAGAGTTAGTCCTAGGTTTACAAAAGAGTTTTTGTAAATGCAGTTTTTGGTTCAGTGATTTTAGTGAAGAGTTTGGAAAAATCCTACTAGAAAGTAGGTCGTGGTTTTTTCACCTTTTGAGCCAGGTATTTTCCACGTAAAATCATTATGTTCTTTATTTTATGTACTTATTATTCTGCAACAGTAGTAATTGGAACACATAGAAGAATCATGTCCTTCTATAATCAGGTTAAGCGAAAAATTGGACACCACACAAATCACCCCCCCTCCTCTTGTGTGGCATTGAAGTATAAAACATCTATTGGTATCAGTGCGGGTTATCCTTGAAGAGGCTAACACCTTAGGAATATATCAAGATGAGTGCACCACCTGAAAAATAGGAAAGGACAATCCACTGCTAGGCCCTCACTCTTCAATGGCCAGTACTACTCCTGGTGGAAAAACAGGATGAGAGATCACATCATCGAAGAGGATTATGAACTATGGGACATTGTTACTGATGGTCCATTGGCTACCATGAAGAAGAATGTTGAAGGAGTGGATGTGCCAAAACTAGAGCTGACTACAATGCTGAGGACTTGAAGAAGTGGGAAAAGAATGCTAAGGCCAAGAAATGATTTGTGTGTGGACTTGGTCCAGACGAGTACAATAGAATTCAAAGTTGTACTACTGCTAAGGTGTGATGACCCGACCCGTCGTCTCATGAGTTACCACCCTTCTCCTATAGCTTTCCTTTTGGGAAGCGAAGCTCGAGCCTTGTTCAAATCAAGTGCAACATTAGCAGACATGCGAATGGCCATAACTACTTCACCTGTCATTCCTCTAACACCAAATCCTGATTAAAAGAAGGATACATAATCAACATTGAGAAAAGGGTGATTAACATGTGAAAAGAAAAAAACGTGTAAAAAGGAACATACCATGTGTTTTCACCTTCCAGCCATGTAAAGAAGAAATTGATTTCCAAGTTCTTTGATCCTTAGGAGCAATCTTCAAAATTGAATCTACCCAACCACGGAAGTCAGGAATAAGTTCCACATCTCTCATGGTTGCTACAAAAAACCAAAAAGAGACGAAGTTAGAAAAAGAATCAGAATTCTCAAAAATAGGTGCGGTAAATAAAAGAAAACTTACGTGCAAAATTCCACTTCTCAGGGAAGGGAATATTTGTTTCACCAAGCAAGTCCACTGTACGTACAGCAACGTAACGGGTGTACCATTCATGATCCCTGTCATCTTCAGGGCTTACCAAAACCTTTTTGCTTCTTGCAGTTAAGGTAAAAACCTCATGGCGCATTAAATTGGGATGGTATAAATGAATAAGGTGAGAAAGGGTGAAGTTGACATTGGCTTTGGCAGATAAGTATCTCAGACAAGCCACTGCTCTCCACACTAGGGGACCGACTTGGGCCAAACAGATTTTAAAGAAACGGCAAAAGTCAATAATGACTGGGTCAACCGGAGGATTAAAACCCAAAGTAAATGGGTAAGTATAAGCAAAAGAGTAACCATTTCTAAAGGAAGAAATTCTTTGATTTGGAGAAGGAATTGACATTCGAAGACTATTGCTCCAGTTATCCCTTCTGATTGTAAGAATTGTAAGCTCGGTTACTAATGAAGGATAAGTGTCAGCTTTTTTTAAATTTACAATTTGCTTTTGAAGAGACGTTCTATCACTCCCAAAAGATAAATCACTGGGAACAATTTCATCGACTAAAGGTTCTTGAGAAGAATCAAGGATTTCTTTACCTTTAGAAGAAGGGGTCTTCGGAATAGAACTCCCGATACTAGGAGAAGAAGAAGCAGGACCAGATAAACCATCACGAGCGGACCCTAGGCCCAAGCTCCGAAGCCTACCTCCTCTGCCTCTCCTATGTCTTGTGGGGGCATTGGGGAAGTGATCGAGAATTGGAACTTTTCTAGGGTTAGGGTTTGGAGATGACATTGTTGAAGAAGGATGTACTAAAGGGGAGAGAAAATACAAGTAAGTAAGAAACTGCTTGTTGAAGATCTATGAAGAGGAAGGTAAACGAAAGAGGATTAAAAATGCTTATAATGACAACCGTCAAACTTAGAAGTGCAATGATGAAAAGCCTATAATAAAGGCAACTATCATTTCGTGAATAGTGTGAATGAAGAAATCTCAAAAAAAGGGTGTAGAATTGCAGAACCAATCAGAAGGTGACACGTATGTAAAGCATTAAATGGAAGGGACAATTGAAGCGTCAGTATTTGTCATAATATTAATTACGGCAAAAATTCCCTTTTTATGAAGATCCACTTCCCAATTATTTACTTGATAAATAAATGGAAAGTGGGGGGACTATCTGTATTGGGAAAAAACTGAATTTACATTATAGGTGACGTGGCATGACACGTGGACTGGTCAAACGGTCAAAACACAATAAATAGCCAAGAGGCACGGGCGACAACAGCTAAGGGAAAAAGAAAGCAACATAGGTGCGGACCGTTACTAAAATAGGTACGAGTCTCGTACCTATCCAAGTCATTTAAAGACCGAAGATCGGAAGAAGTTGAAGATACGAATCTGATGACGTAAAAGAGTCTAAATACAGTATTAAATATCAAATACGTTAGAATATTTGATTTAAAAAGAAATGATTGTGTAACGTTTCTTTTAATGTTATTTATTGCTCATAATTATCTCATTAAGACAAAGACATTACATCTTCTCCTAGAATTAACTATAAAAGGAGAAGAACTCACCATATGTAAGGATACGAAATACTATTGAGATCTTACTGAAATACAAAACTATTTACTGCTTTACCATCATTCTCAAAAATATTTTATTTTCGTCTCCTGATTATCAATAACCCAAATTTCTTTTTAACTTTGACCAAAGACTTAGATTTTTGGTTAAACAGAGACGAAATAGATCCTAATGGAGTTGATTGGGATTCATTTAGCTCACCCAACTACATTATGATTAGGGTGGTTGTTGTTGTTGTTGTTGTTGTTGTTTTATGCTATTCTGGTTTGCAACCATGGCGGTGTCCCTTCCCTTACCCGATTTTGTGACAGACTGAGCCTACTTCTTATGTCCTCAACCAAGAATAAGTAAAACGCTCAAGATTGTGAATGAGGCAGCATAGCAATGGGTAGTTTCTAACTGGTTGCCTCCCATCTGCATGCCAATGATTTCTCAGTGTCTGGTACTGTCAAAGAAAGAGCCTTTCTTTAATGCCCTGTTGATGTTATGGTTGGTCATTGACAATCTCGTCTGCTTTATTGGTCATATTCCTTTCCCTTTTAAAATCACAATCGTAAGAGCGATGTTTGTCACGAAAATTTTCTGTGAAGTTTGGACTGTTGACAACACAAAAAATCAGCCTAGAAAAAATTACAAATTAAGAACCAGAAGAGATGAAAAATAAATTTAAACAAATTTAGATGGAGTGTTGAATGACTAAATTGCACTGATATCGTGTCTTTTTTCAGTCTCGTACTATTTGCTAATACGAGGTAAAAGCAAGGATATAAAAGTAAAGGAAGGAGATAATAAGATTTTATTTTTATAAAATAAGCAGCAATGGGGTCTGTCTGTAACTTTGTTTATGTCCATACATCTATTGCTTCCTTGTTCATATCTTATGGGTTCTTTGTTGCCTTGGCTTTGAGATTCTTCCTTGGGAGCTATTGAGGAACTGGTGGATGTTTAAAAAAATATTTGTGGGGAAACATGAAAGGAGCTCTGATGATACTTCTAGTTCTTTCTTTTCTGTGCTAATAAATGAGCATGGAAAATTCCCTGACCTGTATCTTGGCTTGGTATACCTATATGGCCTGATTGAGAATCTTCTCGTTTCACATCAACCAATTTTGTGTAGCATGAATCCCAAATTTGTTGGGAGTGGTATCCACTCTGCTTTTTTAGGTATTTTTTCATTCAAATATTGTGTGTGAGACTGTTTGTCTCTGGTAATATATGTGTATGTGTGCATATAGAGCATGTAAGTAGGTACTTCTTGTTTGTTTTTGCATTTAAGGAGTATACTCTGTTCTCTTTCATATATTTACCCCACTTTAATTCTCTCCACTCCTGACAATGTATAGAGGGTATACAAAGTACTGGCAGTCTTCTTTCCTGCTATCTTCTTTTGCTTCTGCTGATGCTTCTGCTACTGTATCTACTTCTGTTGCTTCTTCTGTTTCTGCTGCTTCTTCTCTACTACTTCTCCTGCTTCTGCTTTTGCTTATTTTGGTCTTATATAATAGAATTTTACCTATTTAATTTGTAGGAGCGTTGCAGGAAGAATGCAGAAATTCAAAAAAACCAACTTCCTCATACTTGTGGTGCTATGAGTTTGGCTAGAAGAAGGGCTGCAATGGTAGTTTAAGCGCTTAACTTAGATAAGATATATGTTCTCAATTAATTACTAACATTATTCATTTTAAAATTTTCAGAAGGCGGTGGAAAAAGCTTTTGATCGAAGCAAAATGTGGACTGAGACTCATAAAAGGAAAGATGGGAGTTATGTAACTGATGAGGCTTTGGTGATTGGGGTAAGTAACATTTTTGGTGCCTTCTGCTGTGAAATTATATTTTACTTTTAGATTGGTACTGCTTGTCTAGTCTCGGGTTTGAAACGTGCTTGGTTTAAAAATTCTATTTTAGCGTTGGGGCATATACTTGATGAATATAACATGTCTGATCATTACATTGGTTTTGAAACGTGCTTGGTTCCAGTAACCTGGTTGTGTTTCGACCAGCAAACATCTGAAGAACTGTTCAAAAGCCAATACTTTGCTTAACTATCAGAAGTTGGATGTTGGAAATAATAATCAGGTGTTTGAGTCGCACAAAACCAGCAGCCAAGCCTTATCATGGCCCTTCCATAAAGCAAGTAAAGCAACTGCTTTACGCCCCGTATTTATGAGGGCCCCTTTTTTGTTACACCTAATTGATTATGTATAAGTTTAACAAAAAGTTTTGTGAAGTGAAAAAGTTCGATTTCTTTCTTTAACAAATATAGAGAAGAAAACTTGCACCAAGAAAGCTTGCACCACAAATATAGAGAAGAAAACTTGCACCAAGAAAAAGTTCGATTTGTAATTGCTATAAGATTTTTGACAAGGAAACTTGCACTTGAAATGAATATCGAACCCAAATTTCGTAAGAAATGTGTGATATATAGGAAGTAACAATTTGATGAGAGTGTTGATAATGAAGTCTCAAAATCTTTCGAAGAGTTCTTTAGAGGACGGGTTATTCACATTTCATTTGATGGAGCAAATTAAAAGCTAACCAGTGGAAATTCTAAATATTCCCCGAGAAAAAAAAAGATGCCTCCTATGTTGCCCATAGATTACTTTTATACATAGTAGACAAGGTTATTTCTTCACATCAAAATAGATTTGAGCAATTCGAAGCATATGGAAATATTTTTGGTTTTCTATTTAGCGGTAAAAACTAAAATCACTAGATGATAAAAATTTAAAAATATATTGCCTTAATCTTGAATGTTCCTTAAAACATAATAATCAATTATATATTGATGGTTTAGATCTATTTTCTGAATTAAAAGTATTAAGAAAAATAGTACAATTAAAAGATAACAGTTTAATTGATACACATTAAATAAAAAGATTTGATTCTTTTCCAAATGCCTATATTGCTTATGGAATAATGTTAATAACTCATGTTATCGGTGCTTCAATGGAAAGAAGTGTTTAAAATTAAAATTGATAAAATCTTACGAAAGATCAACAATGTCTCAAGAAAAGTTAAATGGATTAGTTATATTGTCAATTGAGAAATACTTATTAGGAGTTATTAATTATAAGAAAATTATAAATAACGTTGTATATAAGAAAAACTAGAAAAATAGACTTCAAATAAATAAATAAATAAATTTAAAAAAAAATTAAGTTCCCTCATAAAGTTTGGCTTTAGGCCACAAAATTCGACGGGCCGCTCCTGCTTACCATTCTCTTAATAAGCATTAATATAGAAGAAATTACTCTGAACTAGTTCAACAGAAGTAGCTTTTATAGACAAGCTCAAATGATTATTTTCTTTGCAATCAACTGCTCATCACTATAGCTTTAACAAATCTGTTATAAAGCAGATTAGCTTTGTTATGTTAGCATATTAGCATTAAATGAGATCTGCTGCTTCTACAGAAATTTTGGCTAGACCATATGGTGTAATTTGCATTTCATTTTGGGATGTGGTGTTATGGATCTGTTGATGGTTTGATTCATGTTTTAGCTAGCAGTTTAATGTACAATTCTTGTCATTTCCAAGTTCCAAGCACCTTCATATTGCTCAGTTTATGCTTCTTCAAATTTTGTAGGAAAGAATTGAAGAAATTCGAAGTCAAAGAGCAGAAAGTCTTGATGAATCTTCACCAAATGATGCACTTGGCATAGTATTCGGTCCCGAGCACCCCGGCCATGTTCGAGGTTTAGGCTTGGGTATAGTTCCAACTGTAGCATTCAAACAGACATCTGCGAGATACCTCATGGTTATATGGGTTCATCTAGCAGTACCGCTCCAACTCCGGAGTGGCAGCAAGAGATGACAGATGTGAAATCAAAATTAAATGCACTAATTAGCTTATATGAAAGGAATATAGGAAATATCCCGAGGAGTTTGCTCACTTATTTTCCACTCCTCCACAGGTATAAGTTCTCTTGCTACACTAAACTTTTAGTTATTTGCTTTTCTTATGGTTCTTTTTTAACATAAAGTGGTTTCCTAAGCCGTGTAGTTACCTTTTTGGTGATTAAACTCATTAATTTCAATGTGATTTTTGTATATCCAGTCCTACTACTTCAGCTCACCTGTTAAAATTTTAGTTATTTGCTTATTGACTATATTTTTTCTTCTTTTTTTTCAGGCACCAGATGTAGGAAGTGATGCACCATCAACAGTTGAACCAAGAAGATCTTTAGATGAAAGTAACAATGATGATCGTCCAAGTGTGAATTAGTGATTATTTTATAGGATCAACTATGGATCTTTTGGATATTACTGTAAAAATACACTTTGAAGCATTAATATTTGGATGATGTTGTAGACAATAAATTTGTGTCGAGAAAATAAAATCAAGACCGAAAAATATCGCAACAATCGTAGTATTTTATTTCAAATATTTGAGTGTTACAATCTCTATGATTCCTCTTATTCTACTTTTCTAGTATAAATTCAAGGGCCTTTGAGCTTGATCATGAATTGTAATTTGATTTATCTGTCACGAACACTTTGATTGTTGCCACGAATTTTATCACAAACAGTAGCCTTGATCTTGAACGCCTTGTATTTGATTTGACTTCGTTCTTGATCTTGAATACTTGAATTGTTCTTCGTTCTTGAGCTTGAACCTGATTTCTTGAACTTGAACTTGATTGCTTGAAGTTTGAAACTTGTAGAGAAATTTGCGACGTTTGATCCACGAGCTCTATCTTGCTTCTTGTTATAACTTCGGTGTCTTTTCTGAGTTATGAAGGCCCATATTTATAGTTGTGGAAAGGAGAAGTTGTGATAAGAACAAACTCTTTCCGACCAATCAAATTGAAATGTGACATGGCCGCATTTGATTGGCTAGAACATGTCACTTGCATACGTGGCGTGATTTCATTGGCCTTTTAGTGTGACGGGGCATGCCTTGTCATTTTGACACATGGCACGATCCTATTGGCTCTTTCGTTTGACTTGGCGTGCCACGTCATTTGACGTGTGGCATTGGGCCTCTAGGAAGATGACTTCTTAGGCTGAGATGGGCTCATCATTTGTAGCCCAATTAAATGGGCTAGCCCAGTCAATATTTATTGGACTTAAATAATTAATTCAATTATATTAAACCCATAATATTTATTTGGACCAATATATCTTGAATTTAAAATATAGTCCAAATTATTTAGTGAATTTAATTTCAACAAAATTTATATGCTCACAAATGCCTCCTACTTCAAGACTTGTCAAGGTATAAACTTTAAACACTAGACTTGAAGTATTTACAAGAACAATTTGCATCATCCTTCTTACAAGCGCTTTGTCGGGTTAATTCATGTATATCCCTTTCAACTTGTAGCTTAAAACGACTCTTTGTCAAATTAAGAAAAAGAATAATAGCTTTATTTGCTATTATTTTGGAAGTAGTACGTCATACCACAATTTACATGAAATGGCCCGTTGTGCTTATTGATTTCAAAAGATTTGCACATGACTCTCTTTCTTTGCAATTCAAAATTCTGGTGTAAGAAATAATTTTCTTTCTTCATTCAACTGCATTAATAAGGCAATTATATATTCACTTTAAGTTTTGGACAAAGATGATATTCCTTTCCACGTAGACTTGTTAAGATACGTTTCCTTACTTTATTGGGAATGTCTTTTTGAACTTGCATGTGGGTACACGCCGACACACAGTAACCATCTTCGATTAGGAGACTAATTCGGGCAATTTAATTCCTTGTTGGAATTGATCATGGCAGTCATCCCACATCGGCAAAGCCACTTAATGTGCTGCCTCGAGAAATCTATAAATAGTCACATTCTCATGTATTTGAGCATCAATCAGCTTTCAGCATCTTTAAGCTGCCCTTGAATTCGTTTCTTTGACGATTGGAGGCATTAACGCGAAGGTAATTTCTTCTTTTTTTCTCGTGTTTTTCTTGTTTTATTGTCCCTTTTTTTCTTCTTTGTAGGTCAAGCGAGAAAGATATGCTCTTGTTTAACAAGATGATCCATGCATGAAGAAGATAATCTTGGGGTGTGAGGGGATGAATATGCATCCTTGCCCGATTCTTGAAGAGATTACTCTCAATGTGGCCAAATTCTTGGAGAGATTACTCTCAAAATCGCCCGATTCTTGGAGAGATTACTCTCAATGTGGCCCAATTCTTGGAGAGATTACTCTCAAAATGGCCCGATTCTTGGAGAGATTACTCTCAATGTGGCCCAATGTTTTAAGAGATTACTCTCAAAATTGCCCAATTCTTGGAGAGATTACTCTCAATGTGGCCTAATTCTTGGAGTGATTACTCTCAATGTGGCCCAATTTTTGGAGAGATTACTCTCAAAATGGCCTGATTCTTGGAGAGCATTTCATCCATTTAGACCTTTGTACCCATTCTAATATTCTTGATTCGGACTTTGATGACCCCTCTTTTCTTTTTCTTTTTTTTAGCACGAAGAGATGGAACATTTCAGGGAGTATACCTCACCTTCCTCAAAACTTAGTGTCACACCTCCTTTTTCGCCCGCGCCGCCCGCGAAGGGGCACGGAAGGGAGTTTTTTCCAATTAAAGGACAATCGAATCGGGATTTATTTATTTATTTCAGAGTCACCACTTGGGAGATTTATGGTGTCCCAAGTCACCGATTGAATCCCGAATCGAGGAAAATATTCGACTTTCCAATTGAAGTCTGCGAACCAGAAATTCTAAGTAAGGAATTCTGTTGGCCCGAGGGAAGGTGTTAGGCACCCCCGAATCCCGTGGTTCTAGCACGGTCGCTTAAACTATTGTAATGGCTAGATATCTGATTTTAATACATATTATAGTTTATGTGCTTTTATCAACTTTAAACCGCTTTTATTATTATTATTTTTAGAATTGCAACGTCGTGAAAATGCGTTTCGAACCACATCGCAATCAATGTACCCATGGTTGTTGACACATTTTGACTCCGTTGAGATTTGGATTTGGGTCGCATAAATGCGCACCCGAGTTTAGGGATGTAGTATTATTAAAATCGTGCCTAAAGAATCTAACGCTTTATTACTTTGGAGAAGGCTGTGAAATTTGCTAAACGACCCATCTCGAAATCTAAGTATTCAATTAAACATTTATTGAGGGCCCCGCAATTTGTGCGTTTTATTGGGCGAGGCTCATCTCATTTATTTTAAAAGGACAATCCTAAAATGCCTACATTTTTTTCTATTAAATTTTGTCTCTACAAAATGAAAGAGAAAAGGTCTTAATTTATTTACATGCTTGAGTTGTTATAGTTGGGTTTCGAATATGATTCATAAAATCTGAAAATGATGCAATCAGGGCAGTCCGTTGCCAATGCGGGCCCAGGCCCAACGTGTATGGCATAAAACTGGACCTGGGCCATCTTATTCACATGTTACTACCTAGTTACATTATACTAGGCATGTTCATAGTTTGTCAAATTAAAAAAAAACTTGGCAATCTAATTTTAATCCTAGAACATTTACATGCTGAAATTGACCAATAGTATTTAACTAAACAATATTCCTACAAGTTCCGAAATGGTCTATTCGTTTAATGAACTAACTGTTGAATGTTTAAGAATAGTCTAAATCAGCTAACATGCTTTTTGAGACATGATAATCATCCAACAATAACGAATTAACTAGACAGAGTTACTACACCATTTATTTATTTAGGCAATACATAGATAGTTCGTCCGTTAAGCTATCGTCAGATGTTCCACTATATATATTAAACAGCTACATGATTCTGATTAGAGTAAGCTAAATAATTTATATATACAAATAAAATTCAGAATATAATTAAAATAAATTCAGAACTTCAACTCTTCATTTCGTATTCATGCTTCATGTTTCAGTTTACAGTAACCAGCGTGTCAGTTGTGTACCTGATATTGGAAGCAAAAGAAAAGGGAGATCAGCAGAAATTCAGTAGCATACAACAACAGCAACACCCAGCAACCAGTAACAACCAGCAATGAGAAACCAGTGACAGATTTTAAAATCAAGATAAAAATCCAGAAACACCGACAATAATCAACGGACAGAAGCCAAGAGAATCTTTTTTAGATTTGAAAGACTAATTAATGTTCAACCCTTAATTTCTGAATCCGTATATCAGAATATTTAGATTGTATATCAGGTGTATACTACTCTCTCTTTTAATTTCCAGAATATTTTTATTTGTATTTTTGGAAGTCTTAATATTTTCGGAATTTTTCTCTCTCTTCAATATTCAGCCCTTTTTTTTTTTAATTCTGTCCAAGTCCCCTCTATTTATTACCAACTTTCAGCATTTTTTAAAATTAAAACTCACTATCTTTCACTCATCCCCTTTTAATCCCACTACCTAATGTTTTGTCCCCCACTACATTAAACAAATACATTATCCCCTCCATTATATCTTGTCTCTCATGCCTACATTAAACAATTATATTATTCCCCCACTACATTATGTCTTGTCCCCCACCATGTACTATTTTAATATTATTAAAATATTATTTAATCTTAATGGACAGAGCACTCAAAATAAATAATTGTTCAGATTTTTAATTCCAAAAATACCCCTCTGACCTTACTGAAATTACCATTTTAACCCTGAAAATACTGCAATTTACCAATCTACCCCGTCAGCTATAACCAATTCACCTAATCAATTCTAACCAAAATATAGCAGCTATAACCAATTCCTAATCAAATTTTATGAACAAACTCAAACTATATGATGAACAACAAAGAAAACTGGAATTATTTTGACTGAACAATATTTTTTAACAACAAATCTATTTTCAGATTCAACAACAATAACAAACAAATATATTCAAATCACTGAGCTCAAATTCAAATTAAATCTAACAACATTACAACCAAGATAAAGGATTCAAGTGATTAAACTAATACACTTCTGTATTTAAAACTAAACAAGAAAAATGAATAAAAACAAACTAAAGAAATAATCAAGAAATGACGAACAAACGAACAAGAAAAGAATCAAACATATACTGATTTCAGATCCGAGAATATCAAACAAAATACGGACAGAAATGAAACTTAAACCAACTACCGGATCGGAACAACGACGAACTCGAACGTAAACAAACCTGCCCGGAAACAATTATCGCACCAAAATCACTCGAATCTGCCTGGACGAACGACTGCTCCAATCAATTTGATGTTCAAAGAATAATACAAATGAGCACTGAAACAAACTCTCCAAACCCCGAACATTCAAACGAACACGCGCTAATTCGTCACCTTCCACTCATTTGAATTTTATCACTTCGAAACTCAAATCGAAATCAAAGAAAATCAACAGAGATGGTGCGACAATTCTGTCCAAAACTTCCTCTCGATGCTAAGGTGCAATGATGCTGGAGCTGGGCGTAGCAGAAGCAGCAGAAACGACAGGCTGGTCGTGAGGCGTGACTGCGTGTCGCCGGCGATGGTGAAGGCTGTTGGTGCGTCGTTCATGGATTCGATGACGAGGCAGGGTTGTTTGCTCGATGATGGGGTGTTTGGCGATAACAGAAGCTGGACGAAGCAGCAATAGCAACGCTGCTCAACTGGTGGCAGCGATGGAGACGACGATGCTCGTTTGGATGTGTCGATGAGCTGTGATCGTAGAAGGTGGTGGTGGAGGGCAGTCCATGGACGAGCTTGAGCTCGCCATGGAGAAGACAAAGCAGCAAGGGGCAGCCATGAGAGCTTGACCTCAAGGGTATCGTTCATGGCGGAGCTTCGAGGGTGGTCGTCCATGGCTGGTCGTTCGGCTGAGGAAGACGGACGACGGGGCTGGTAAAGGCGATGGTGGCTTGGTCGTAGAAGATGCCACTGGTTTGGGGGCTATGGGGAGGGCAGCCATGGGAGTGTAGTTTGGAAGCTTGAAGAAGGAGAGCAAGAGAGGGGGCGGGTGGGGTTTTTTCAACAATGAATATTTTTAGGATTTTGTTTTTGAAATGAAAGATAGGAAAATAGGGGTGTTGGGTCTTTGGGGTTATGGACTGGGTCGACCCGGTTTGAAATGGACCGGGTCGTAGGGGAAGGTTGGGTATCCTTGGGCTTGTGGTTTAAAATTGAAGAAGAGGCCCAATCCGATTTTCGTCTATTTTTTGTTCTCTTTTCTTTCACTTATTGATAAAACTAAAATGTATGAAATTAAATTATAAAAACCAAAATTATCTTAAAATACTAATTAACTTCTAATAATAATTATCACCCAAAATTAAACATCAATAAAATCAAATCATACAATTTGGACATTAAATGCTAAAAATGCAAAAGATGCCTATTTTTGTAATTTTTTTATTTTGTAAAACAAACTTAATTACTCCTAATTGTAGAATTACATATTAAATGCAAATGTGACATATTTTTTATATTTTTATTAATTTAACAAATAAACATGCACAGACAAAATATAAATAATTATCCAAAAGTGCCACGAAAATTCAAACATTGCACACAAAGGAAAATTGTTTTTATTTTGAATTTTTGGGAGTAATTCTCATATAGGGAAAAAATCGCGTGCTCACAGTTGCCCCTCTTTGTCCGGAAGCACGAAGGGTTTTCGCGCAAAGATAAAGTGAGCGGATACGAGCGATTTTTTGCCCGTTGGACTACTCCGTGTGAAGCATTTTTTGAAAGATTTGACCGAACCTTTGCTTCAGAGGTTTCCTACATATCCTGGGCTAAACAGGAATCAGGTCAATGTAGTTCGGGAAGTTTTGGTAGCTGGGACTACCATGAGACTACAATTTGCTGTTACTGCTGCTGCATACTGTTACTACTACTTACCGATCTCCTTATTATATCGTGCTTAAAAGAAAAATCAAGAAGCTAGGCTAGACTACGGATTACAAGATCCCATCTATCTTCCATTTGTTCTTGATGCCCTGCTTTCTTGTCGGCTTGCGTCTATTCCGGTGATTCTTTCTTCCGAGAACTGATGACACCGGCCTCTTGCTTTCCTGAACACCAGTTTGCTTCATTTTGTTTTGTTCGCTTGAGGATGTGGCTTCTTGCATTATGCTGTGGATCTTTTGTTGTAACCTTCTGCCTTTCAGTGGGTTACGGATTTGCAGACCTGAAATGCAAAGACTGAAAAATATTCCCTCGTTATACAGGTGGGCGCCTAATGCTAAGACATGAAAAGTATTCCCTCATTATACAGGTGGGCGCCTAATTGCTAAGACATGAAAAGTATTCCCTTATTATACAGGTGGGCGCCTAATTGCTAAAGACATGAAAAGTATTCTCTTGTTATACAGGTGGGCGCCTAATTGGTAAAGACATAAAATGTATTCCCTTGTTATACAAGTGGGCGCCTAATTGGTAAAGACATGAAATGTATTCCCTTGTTATACAGGTGGGCGCCTAATGCTAAAGACATGAAATGTATTCCCTTGTTATACAGGTGGGCGCCTAATGCTAAAGACATGAAATGTATTCCCTTGTTATACAGGTGGGCGCCTAATGCTAAAGACATGAAAGTATTCCCTTGTTATACAGGTGGGCGCCTAATGGTAAAGACATGAAAGTATTCCCTTGTTATACAGGTGGGAGCCTAATTGGTAAAGACATGAAAGTATTCCCTTGTTATACAGGTGGACGCCTAATTGGTAAAGACATGAAATGTATTCCCTTGTTATACAGGTGGGCGCCTAATTGGTAAAGACATGAAATGTATTCCCATATTATACAGGTGGGCGCATAATGCTAAAGACATGAAATGTATTCCCTTGTTATACAGGTGGGCGCCTAATGGTAAAGACATGAAAGTATTCCCTTGTTATACATGTGGGCGCCTAATTGGTAAAGACATGAAAGTATTCCCTTGTTATACAGGTGGGCGCCTAATTGGTAAAGACATGAAAGTATTCCCTTGTTATACAGGTGGGCGCCTAATTGGTAAAGACATGAAATGTATTCCCTTGTTATACAGGTGGGCGCCTAATGCTAAAGACATGAAATGTATTCCCTTGTTATACAGGTGGTCGCCTAATGCTAAAGACATGAAATGTATTCCCTTGTTATACAGGTGGGCGCCTAATTGGTAAATAATAACTTGAATTTGTTTCCTCGATTCTCCGAGAAAATTTTCAACTGTGGCAGAAAATTTTCTGCCCCAGTTCTGGCAATCTTTCTTATGACGTGTCTTTCGGCCATCATCAACACTTTATTTTCCTGTTCAAATCAAAGAAAATTTAGTTAGTTTTAAAATATGGCAAGTGGTCATGTCACTCCTGATGGGGATGATTGTTCCCTTCCCCTTATTCCTATTTGGCATTCTCAAACCCAGTTGGGGATGATGTTATTTGTTGGGGATAACATTCTGCTGGGGATGGTTTTTCCATTTATCCCTTCCCCGTTCTGTGTCTTAAACCTGCTGGGGGTTATTTTGCTGAAGATGGATTTTCCTTTCTTCCTTTCCCACTATGTGTTGTCCGACTACCTCGGAACTTTGGTCGATAATCGGTCGGAGTTCTGCTGGGGATTCTCTTGGAACTTAGCCCACAATTTCTTCAACATGCTGTTTTTCCGGTTTTTCCCCGTACTTTCCTTGCCATTTTAGACCAATATTATTCGGCCTTGCAACCAACGTCTTTTGTCTTATTGCCTTGTCTATGGCATGTCCTCTTCACATTTTGTATTGTACCATTTTGGCAACTGGTAGTAAACTTTGAAAGACCTTTCTAAAAAAAATCTGGAAAAAGTCTTTTAAACAAAGAAATGAAAAGATAGAAAAAGAGAAAATCTTTCTGAACAAATGCTGGGGAAAAGAAAAGAAATGAACTTATCTGGGTGGTATAACCGATTCCAACGATCATGTTGTGCATTCCGGATTAATCAACCCAGTCTATTTGTGTCGATCAATCTTTCTGATGTCTTCACTTGCTAGGGATAAATAGGTGCCCACCTCTTCGCAAAATGCGGATCCTTTTTGCCAATCTATCTTGTCGCCTCATAGTGCCCTTCGCGGGGTTTTCACTAATAAGACTCTCTCATTTCTCTCAGTTCCCGTCACCTTATGGTGCCGGTGAAGGTTTTCACCGATAAGACTCTCTCATTTTGCTTCTCTAAGCTTACGTCGTCTTATGGCACCTGTGAAGGTTTTCACCGATAAGACTCTCTCATTCTGCTTCTCTCAGCTTACGTCGCCTTATGGTGCCTGTGAAGGTTTTCACCGATAAGACTCTCTCATTTTGCTTGTATCAGCTAGGGATTGGAGTGTTGCCGGTAAGATTCTCTCTGCTGGGAATTCTTATGGCTATCAATTCTTTCAGCTCATGATCCTTATTCAGTCGGGGACCGGCGTGTTATTCTCGGCTTTTATTTGCTTGTCTTGGCACCTCTCGAATACTGATCGGGAGGTCTTTTTTGGACATCAATATGGGTTTTATGTGGGGCTTAGAAGAAAAGGATATAAAATTCAAAATAACTTTGATGGGTAAAACATTACAACTCTTGGAATCAAACTGTCTTTTTTTCAAAAATTTAAAAACATAACTTCTGCCCCAGTTTTCTTGCTTGGGGATTCTTTTTGATTTTTATTACATTATGACCGAGCCGTGAGGCGCCTATGTATCCTCTTTGAGGAATCAGGTCGAACTTACTTCACTTGATTCCTTTGTTTTTCTTGCGACCTTCCCTTTTTTTTATTATTATTCTCCTCCTTTTTTTCATCATTTTTTTCATTAATGATTCCAAGGGAGGGGTATAAAAGAATAAGTAAGGCTCAAAGGGGTAAAGCAAAGGTTAAAAGTGTTTGGATAGAAGAAAGAATTGCCTCCGTCATTTCATTATTCGATAAGCACCAAGTACAAACAAACAAATAAACAACAAAAGAAATTACACATAATATCTTTTGACTGCATCAAAATTGATAGCCATGTCGATGCATCTTCCTTCGACATCTGTCAGACGTAAAGCGCCGTTGGATAATACTCTGGTCACAGTATACGGCCCTTGCCAATTCGGGGAGAACTTGCCTTTTGCCTCGATCTGATGTGGGAGGATCCGTTTCAATACTTGTTGTCCTACTTCAAATTTCCTAGGGCGCACCTTCTTATTGTATGCTCTTGCCATTCTCTTCTGATATAACTGGTCATGGCATACTGCTACCAATCTTTTTTCATCAATTAAGCTCAACTGCTCCAGTCGGGGTTTGACCCATTCATCATCATCAATCCCGGCCTCAGCGACAATCTGAAGTTATGGAATTTCAACTTCTGCTGGTATCACTGCTTCAGTTCCGTATACCAACGAATAAGGAGTTGCACCTACTGATGTACGAACAGTAGTGCGATAACCCAACAATGCAAACGGTAGCTTTTCATGCCACTATCTAGACCCTTCTACCATCTTCCTCAAAATCTTTTTTATATTTTTGTTGGCTGCCTCAACTGCACCATTAGCCTTGGGACGATACGGGGTGGAATTACGATGTGTAATCTTGAACTGTTGACATACTTCTTTCATCAAACTGCTGTTAAGATTAGCACCGTTGTCCGTGATGATTACTTTCGGGATCCCAAATCTACAGATGATATGGGAATGGACAAAATCCACCACCACCTTTTTGGTCACTGACTTGAAAGTCTTGGCCTCCACCCATTTGGTGAAATAATCGATGGTTACCAGAATGAACCTGTGACCGTTTGAAGCCGCCGGCTCAATGGGTCCAATGACATTCATGCCCCACGCAACAAATGGCCATGGCGCTGACATTGTATGCAATTCTGTTGGCGGAGAATGAATCAGATCTCCGTGTATCTGACACTGATGGCATTTTCGCACGAAACTGATACAATTATGCTCCATGGTGATCCAATAATATCCCGCTCGTAGAATCTTCTTTGCCAATACATATCTGCTCATATGGGGCCCACAGACTCCAGCATGTACCTCTGTTATCAGTGTCGTGGCTTGACTAGCATCTATACATCTCAGTAATCCCAAATCTGGGGTTCTTTTCTACAGCACTCCTCCACTGAGGAAGAATCCATTTGACAATCGCCGAATGGCTCTTTTTGATCTTTGGTGGCCTGCTCCGGGTATATCCCCATCCTGAGGTACTCCTTGACGTCATAAAACCATGGCTCACCATCCACTTCTTCCTCTATCATGTTGCAATAAGCATGTTGATCACGAACCTGAATTTGCAACGGGTCAACATGGATCTTGTCTGGATGGTGCAACATCTATGCTAAAGTGGCCAAAGTATCGACAACCTCATTGTGAACTCTCGGGATGTGTCTGAACTCCACTGATCAAAATCGCTTGCTCAGATCATGCAAACATTGTCGATATGGTATAAGCTTTAAATCTCGTGTTTCCCATTCACCCTGGATCTGATGTACCAGAAGGTCCGAGTCTCCCAAGACCAAGACGTCCTGGACATCCATGTCTGCATCTAAACGTAATCCCAGAATGCATGCCTCATATTCAGCCATGTTGTTGGTACAATAGAAATGTAGGTGAGTTGTAACAGGATAGTGATGTCCTGTTTCCGAAATAAGTACCGCTCCTATTCCAACTCCTTTTGCATTAGCATCCCCATCGAAGAAAAGCTTCCACCCTGGTTTCTCAGTCAGTTCTAACTCCTCTATATGCATCACTTCTTCATCTGGAAAATACGTCCTCAAAGGCTCGTATTCTTCATCAATAGGATTCTCATCCAAGTGATCGGCCAATGCTTGGGCTTTCATGGCCGTCCTCGTCACATAGACAATGTCGAACTCTGTGAGTAATATCTACCATTTTGCCAATCTTCCTGTGGGCATAGGCTTCTGGAAAATATACTTCAATGGATCCAGGCGTGAAATAAGGTAAGTGGTATGTGACGACAGATAATGCATAAACTTCTGTGCTACCAAGTTAGAGCACAACATGTCTTCTCAAGTTGAGTGTACTTATTCTCATAGACTATAAACTTCTTGCTAAGATAATAGATGGCTTGCTCTTTTCTTCCTGTGATGTCGTGTTTCCCCAACACGCAGCCAAACGAATTCTCTAGGACCGTTAGATAAAGGATTAATGGTCTCCCCGGCTTAGGTGGAACCAACACAGGTGGATTTGATAAATATCCTTTGATCTGGTCAAATGCCTCCTGACATTCTGCCGTCCATTCTATCACGACATCTTTCTTCAGTAACCGAAAAATGGGTTCACAGGTTGCTGTGAGTTGTGCAATAAACCTGCTGATGTAGTTCAGCCTTCCTAACAGACTCATTACTTCTGTCTTGTTCTTCGGCGGTGGCAAATTTTGGATAGATTTGATCTTTGATGGGTCCAGTTCAATACCTCGCCGACTGACGATGAATCCCAACATCTTTCCAGATGGAACACCAAAGGCACATTTAGCCGGGTTAAGTTTAATATCATACCTTCTATGTCTTTGAAAAAACTTCCTTAGGTCTGCTACATGGTCTTCCTGATGCTTAGACTTTATGATGACATCGTCCACGTACACCTTGATTTCTTTATGGATCATGTCATGAAACACAGTAGTCATTGCTCTCATGTACGTTTCCCCAGCATTCTTCAAACCAAATGGCATCACCCGGTAGCAATAAGTTCCCCACGGCGTAATGAATGCCGTCTTTTCCGCATCTTCTTCATCCATCAGAATCTGATGATACCTAGCATAGCAATCTACAAAAGATCTGAGCTCACGTCTGGCGCAATTGTCGATCAAGATATGGATGTTGGGTAAAGGAAAGTTGTCTTTTGGGCTTGCCCTGTTCAGATTGCGGTAATCGACACATACCCTGATCTTCCCATCTTTCTTTGGCACCGGCACCACATTAGCCAACCAATCAGGATATCGAGTGACACGAATAACCTTTGCTTGCAGCTGCTTGGTTACTTCCTTTTTAATCTTCACACTCATATCCGTTTTGAACTTCCTCAATTTTTTCTTGACGGGAGGGAATGCCGGGTCAGTGGGCAATTTATGAACCACTAAATCTGTGCTTAACCCCGGCATGTCATCATATGACTATGCAAAAACATCTTTGAACTCAATAAGTGTTTTGATCAATTCTTCCCTGATATTTGGTGCAATGTGGATGCTTATTTTAGTTTCTCTGATATCACCGGCATCCCCTAAATTGATGGCTTCTGTGTCATTTAAGTTGGGCTTGGATTTTTCTTCAAACTGGCTTAACTCCCTGTTTATTTCCTCGAAGGCTTCATCCCCATCATATTCCGATTCATTATCATAATCGACCTCTTGTACAGTTAGCTCGGAATCAGATTGATCTTTTAGACTAGGTTGAAGATTCGTTGTGCATGCCATGTTGTTAGAACCAGTATGAAAAGAACTGTTCAAAAAAAGAAACGAAGGAAACAAGATTAAAAAATAACATATAAAATAAGGAATAAAGAAGAAACTTTTTCGTTTTATTGAATTATGGGATAACAAGGTTTCACATTTTGTTGAGCAGTAACAGAAATAAAAAAGAATCTGGATTACAACCCTGGAATAATCCAGAAAACAAAAAAAAAATCAAAGCCAACTACCAGGACTCCCTCCGAGTAGGAAGAGGAGTAGTTGTCCAATTGTTGACATTGGTCCTAGGCCCCACAAACTGTATGTCTACCTTACTGGAACCCTCTCCAACTTCTATTGTGTTGACATCTGCGAACATTCTTTCTAAGCCCTCATTCAAATCTCCATCTGGCCCAATCAACGGTCCACAAATTTTCGGGACTGACGACCTTGTGACACCTGCTCTAACAAAAGATCTAGAGAGACGCGGAACTGGATTGGGAAGAACCCAAACTTTCTTCTTCATTTTCCAAGCTCGCTTTATATCTGCTGTAGTTGGTTTGAATCCCAATCCGAAAGTCTCTAAATTCTTAGGCAAAGAGACTGGTTGAACAATTCCATGGAGCTCAGCCCCCAGACCTTTTCCTGGCACGAACCCGTTACTTAGCATCTCCGAAACTATCATGACGGTTGCGGAAGCTATCCTAGGGTGTGGAATGCTTTTACCCTCGGGAATCTTGTTTGCTTACACTGCATCAAAAATCTAATAAACCTAGGGACCTTTGTTATCGTTAGTTTCTATGAATGGCACAATGGCACCTCCCATGGTGCACGCAGTGTCTTCCCCATGCAGCACGACATCTTGTCTGTCCCATTCAAACTTGACCATTTGATGCAATGTGGATGGCACTGCTTTGGCCGCGTGGATCCACGGTCGTCCCAACAAAAAGTTATAAGATACCGCGGCATCCAATACCTGGAACTCCATAGTAAACTCGACCGGGCCAATGATCAACTCGAGTATAATATCCCCCACGGTGTCTGTTTCACTTCCATCAAACCTTCGGACGCAAACACTGTTCTTGTGGATTCTATCATGGTCAATCTTCAACTGGTTCAGTGTGGATAATGGACAAATATTGGCATTTGAACTGTTATCCACCAACGCCCGAGTAACTGCCGAATCTTCACATTTGACAGTCAAGTAGAGAGCTTTATTATGTTCTGTGCCCTCCACTGGCAAATCGTCATCAGAGAACGTTACCATGTTTACCTCAAAAATTTTGTTGGCAATCGTTTCAAGGTGGTTCACTGAAATTTCATTGGGCACATGAGCTTCATTTAGTATCTTCATCAGGGCCCGGCGATGCTCGTCCGAATGGATCAATGTGATAACAACGAGATCTGGGCCGGTGTTTTCTTCAATTGTTTGACAACGGAGTAATCCTGCACTTTCATCTTTTTCAGGAATTCCTCCGCCTCTTCTTCTGACACGGGTTTCTTTGTTACTGCTGGGTTGGTCCTTCTCAACTCCATGAAAGTAAAACACCGTCCCGATCGAGTCAGTCCCCTGCACCTCACAACTATCCTCCTCCACTTGCTTTCCCTTGTACATTACCACTGTCTTCTCATACTTCCAAGGCACAGCCTTGCTATCAATCACTGGCAATTGGACTACCGTCTTTAAGATGACCGGTTCCCTGTAGACCCCTTTCACAACAACTACGGGTGCAGATGATGCTCCCGATATTACCAACTTGGCTGGCTCTAGTTTCTTTGCAGCGTTGGATAGATCTTTCCCTAATATCACCACTGGCTTGACATCTTCCCCCTTCAACTGTACCCCTGCTTCCCCATCGGTCGATTTTTCTTTCGGAGTGGCACGGATCATCATCACTGTCTATGAGGGTTTCTTTGGCTCCCCTCCTTCGTGCACAAGCTCGATCATGTGGGCTTCGTGGTGTTTTGGCAATGGGTTTTAGTTAATGTTGGGTGCCTCCGGTGCCTGTACCTCGATCTTGTTGGTATCAATAAGATCTAGTATCGCATGTTTCAGCCTCCAACATTTCTCGGTATCATGTCCAGGAGCTCCCGAAAAATATTCACATCTTACCGAGTGATCCATATTTTGGGGTAAGGGATTTGGCAACCTAGGCTCAACAGGATTTAATAAACCCAACTGCCTTAATTTGTGGAACAAGGCAGTATAAGTTTCTCCCAACTCAGTAAAGGTTCTTTGCCTCTGCAGTCTTTCATTTCTGGAAGCCGGATTCCCCCTGAAACCTGTCCTTGGAGGGTTCCTGTAGGCTCTTGGCGGTGGATAGGTGTTTTGTGGTGGTAGTTAGGTATTATGTGGAGGTGGGTATGTATTGTGGGGAGCTGGCGCACGCCATTGCAGGCGAGCCAGGGGTTGAGTATATGTCTGGGCTTGATGGACGGAGAAATGTTGTTCTTGTGGTGGGTAGTAGGGTTGTGGAGGGTAATTTGGAATGTGTGGGTAGTTTGGATGATGGAGTCTGGGTTGGTAATAAGGGGAAGGACCTCTAGATCTGGACCAATTGTCTGCCTCTATTGTCGTGACCTCCTCTCTCCTTTTCTTTCCGAGCGCACCTTCCGTGCCGCTCTGAATGGCCTGAGTCGTTGCCTTAATTGCCAAGTAACTCAGGATCTTATTGGACTTAAGTCCCTCTTCTATCATGCCTCCCATTTTCACCACTTCGTTGAAGGATTTGCCAACTGACGTCACCAAGTGACCGAAGTAAGTTGGCTCTAGAGTTTGTAGAAAGTAATCTACCATTTCTCCCTCTCTCATTGGAGGATCAACTCTGGCTGCCTGTTCTCTCCATCGGAACCCAAATTCCCGGAAGCTCTCTCCGGGTTTCTTCTAAAGCTTTAGCAATGTGAGACGGTCTGGGACTATCTCAAGGTTGTATTGGAAGTGTCCTGCGAAGGCCTGTGCCAGATCATCCCAGGTGTACCACCTTCTCGGATCTTGTCTTGTATACCACTCTAGTGCCGACCCGCTCAAACTCTGGCCAAAGTAAGCTATCAATAGCTCATCTTTGCCCCCCGCTCCCCTCATCTTGCTACAAAATCCTCGCAGATGTGACATAGGATCGCCATGCCCTTCGTATAAATCGAATTTGGGCATCTTGAACCCTGCTTGTAATTGGACGTCAGGGAAAGGGCATAGATCCCTGTAAGTCACGCTAACCTGGTTGCCTAACCCGTGCATGTTCCTGAAGGACTGCTTCAGGCTTTTAAATTTCCGCATCACCTCGTCCTGCTTTGGGCTCTTAGCCGGCTTTTCAATCTCCGTCGGGACCTCAAAGTGGGGATTATAGGTGTGTGGCTCGGGTGCTTTGAATGTGAGTTCAGGGGGTAATATTGTGTATCGTGAGCCTGAAACAATGGCTCACTAGACGATCTGTGCAATGGGGTTGGTGTAGGCACCACAAAGACGGGAACATTTGGTGGAGGAGGATTCTGATTGGGGTGGTGGATCTTGGGGATCATAGGCCTCTCTTCCCTGATAGTAGTGATGGCTTGGGAAACTCGTTGAAGGGCCGGGAGAGGGGTATTCTGGCGTGTGTCCTGGTTGGAGAGTAGGAGTAACAGGTAGTTCATGCCCCTTTTAGGCTCTAGCTAAGGCTATCTACATTTCATTCATTTCCAGCCTCATCTTTTCCATTTTTTCCATGGCCTCCTTTAGCATCTGATTTGTCGTCTTTTCCGACTCAACACTGTTGTCTGAGCCAGTCATGCTTTTTGGTATGGGCCCTTTTGATCTTGTTTGATAATGGTACGATGCCAATACGCTTTAACAAACTAACTGATATAGATTGGAAAAACAACAAACTTGTCAGTGTTAGAGTCTTAACAGATATTGTAATTGCACGTTGGGGGATGCAATGTTCTTAGGCAGTTAATCATTTCTAACATGTTTTTACTCCGACTGCATGCATCATTCCGACTTAGGTTCTTTATTTAATTACTTTGCCCTTTCTTTTTATCTCTTAGTGATGGTCGAATCTTATATAGATTGCCTACGTATCATGTCCCCGCATGAATCAGACCGGCATAGTTCTGACATAAGTAAAATAAAGACCCAATTTTACATTCCATTACCCAAATATGCTATTACAAACTGTTATTTGAAAGAAAACAAACGAAATATAGACTCCATACTATTAACAATGTTTGAAGAGAACATAGGGGTAGACAACAGACTCTGAAAAACAAACAAGTGCAGGCTTGAACTAGGGATACATTAAAGCCTTGAATTTTGGTGCCCGCGAGGCATCGTTCGGCCTTTCCGCAGGCTTTGGTGCTAGGCCCCTTTGCAAGCTTTTTAATTCCTCCATGATCCGGTGGACATAACCCATGACTGAGGCAAAAAGGATATCACGAGGCATTTCTTCACATGTTAGGCACTTCATGGTGATGTAGCGCCCAATCTCATTGATCCTACCCCTGATTCTATCCCTTTCTATGCACAATTGTTCTATTCGTTGATTCTTTAGTCCCAATACTCGAGTATTGTCAATGAGCTGATCTTGGAACCTCTTCATTTGCTCTTCCATTCAGGTTATTGAATCATAGCAGTGCTCCCTGTCTGTTCTAGCATCTCGGGCTTGTTTAAGGACCCGATCACTGAGAGTGGAATTTATTTTTCTTACTATTGTAACGCTCCCTTCGTAATCCCTTTTCACTTGCCATAGGTACTTTTTCCGCATTGTTGTACCTTTTGCCCATCTGACCCGTATTCTTGCTATGCTAGCCTTGGATCTTTCCAAGTCTTTTCGGCTTTTAGCGACCTGATTCCTTAACCCTGCTATCAACCTTTTATCAGCCCGACTTCTCAGTTGGTCGTCGGCATCCATTTTCATCTTCCGGATCTAAGCTTTGAGGATCTCGCTTTCTCTAACTAGTTTGTTCTTTTCACCTTCATTGGCAGCAACCTGCACTTTGTTCTCAAATTTCAGATCCTTAATCTATTGTTTCAGCTTGCCTATTTCGGCAAGATATTCCCGCTCTTTGGCCAACTAGTCCCAATGCTCTTGTGAGGACTTGGCAAATTCTTGAAGGTGAGGTCTTTTAGCCGGCCTTCCAAACGACATTTCCCCTTTGTACCAAGCCTGATATCCAGGTGAAACTTCCCCTCTTGCCTGATTCAGTACACAAGTATTTGCCTCTAAGTATTGACATTGGCTTCAAATCTGGCGGACCCTTGCTTCAGGAAACTGACCATCGGAACTGATCTCAATCACCGGGGTGCTTAGATCCTCATCTTTGGGCACTATCTGACACCTCCCAAGTTGCCTCAAAACTCGATACGGCGCATAATGTTGAATGCTCTTAAGTCTCATCAAGAGAAAATGGGGCCTAGCTGCTGGCATGTATATGACTTCGTCGATCGGTAGCCATCCCAGTGTCCACTGTATTTGACTGGCGTTGAGGGTCCGGAAATATGAGGTCCATGCCGAGACTCCTTCAGGTAGGCGGACCTCATTAATTCTAGTGTAGAACTCCTCTATGCAGGTTTTCTCAGAAGATCCATGGCTCAGGAACTGGGCTCGGTAACATAGGTGTTCGGTCATCCACATTTGCAATAACAAGTTACACCCTTCGAAAAAGTTCCCTCCGGCTTTGCAGGCCGTGAGAGCTCGGAACATATCAAATACAATCATGGGCGCCAGCATGCTATCCTTTTGAGTGAGCAAAGTACTGACAACCCCAACTATCTTTATGTCAATATTCCCGTCTTTTCTTGGGAACACTAAAAGCCCTAAGAAGGTTATCATGAAAGCAACCCGTCTATGTTCATCCCACTTTCGACGGTTACTTTTGCTGCACAACTTGTTTTCTGGCTTGTTGAATCCTTCTATGTGGCCATATCTTTGGTATATGAAGCACATAGTGCAAAAACCTTTTGCCAAGTCAGGGTTATGGATTGTTTTGACTATCTTTAATGAGTCCAAAAACCGGTGCACCGCTACGACTCTTGGAGCAACCAGGTATTTATGCCTCAATGGAACTTCAGCACTGCCGATGTATCCTGCTATTTCCTCTAAAGTTGGGGTGAGTTCAAAGTCCAAGAAATGGAAGACATTGTGCGCAGGGTCCCAGTAAGGGACCAGTGCTCTTATAATATCCCCTCGAGGCCTGATATCCAACAAACTCGTGAGACCTTTCAGATGTTTCTTGATTTCATCATGCCCTTCTTTGCCTAAATCATTCCACCATAGCCGCAATTGGAGGGGGATTTTATTCATGATGGAAAAAGGTTCCATTTGGGTCGTGCTCATTCTGCACATTTATTAATAAGATTAAACAAGTGAAAATTTATTTGACTAAAAAACGATTTGATCATTTTTCCTAAAAAAAACAGATCTTCCGAACACGACCTTTCAGCACTTCAGGGACGAAGATTTTAAGGTTGTGCGAGGTAACCAATAAATAATAAAAAATAAAAAATGACAGAAGTGGTCGTTTATACAAAGTCAGCCTTCCGGTGTTTCTTTTGAGAACATTCGGCTATTTTTGATAAAAACGGCATCACCCGACTCCATGACAGAAAATTAAAATTTTGACTTCTTTTTTTTTCTATTTTTACAAAATGGGAGGTTGGACCCGACGAGGGTTGCCTACGTATCTCACGTCCTGTGAGAATCAAACCGGCGTAGTTCACCTATAAACTGAACTTTGTAAACAATATTCCTTTCTTTCCCAATAAATCAAACTTTTTTAAAAAAAAAAATCAAAATTTTGGCAGGGTTTTGACACTACTTGGCCATTGTTTTTTTTTTAAAAAAAAAAAATAAGTAGTTATCTCCCTACAGTGCTATACTCTTTTTTCGTTTTTTTTTCTTTTCTTTTCAAATTTTTTTTTTTTTTCAAAATTCTCTATTTCAGAAGCCGGTCAGCATGCAGATCTGAAGCAAATAAATGTGCAAAACAAACAAGATGCAGTAGGATGGTCTTTTACATTTCAGGTTGCTTGTCCTAGACGGACTCAACCCCTGTGTTGAGTCCCCTAAGCCAAATTCAACATGATGCAAATAAACGTTCCTACTAGGGATCCACCATGAAGTCAAGTTATTCTAGGTTCAACCTGGGTATATATTCTGGACAGTGCACTCGAGCGGATAACTCGAGTTGAGGAAGGAGCTCCTTTCCGGGAACCAAAAGGCCAGTCGGCTTAGAAACTTTCCGAGCCTCTTTTATTTAGGGTATGACACTAACAGAATAAGGAGTCTTAACCAGTAAGCACATCCCCGGAGGTAAGAAGAGAAGGTTTCGACACAGTTTATATGTACAGTTCAAATAATATCAAAGCAGTAAAAAGCATCATTTTGCATATTAAGCACAAATCATATGAGAATATCAGATAATAAAGCCAAAATACAACAATTTATCAAGCTCGAATTTCTAACCCTGAACCGATGGTTCTGGGTAAAGCGATTTTCCCCAGCGGAGTCGCCAGAGCTGTCACACCTCCTTTTTCGCCCGCGCCGCCCGCGAAGGGGCACGGAAGGGAGTTTTTTCCAATTAAAGGACAATCGAATCGGGATTTATTTATTTATTTCAGAGTCGCCACTTAGGAGATTTATGGTGTCCCAAGTCACCGATTAAATCCCGAATCGAGGAAAATATTCGACTTTCCAAATGAAGTCTGCGAACCAGAAATTCTAAGTAAGGAATTTTGTTGACCCGAGGGAAGGTGTTAGGCACCCCCGAATCCCGTGGTTCTAGCACGGTCGCTTAAACGGTTGTAATGGCTAGATATCTGATTTTAACACATATTATAGTTTATGTGCTTTTATCAACTTTAAACCGCTTTTATTATTATTATTTTTAGAATTGCAACGTCGTGAAAATGCATTTCGAACCACATCGCAATCAATGCACCCATGGTTGTTGACACGTTTTGACTCCGTTGAGATTTGGATTTGGGTCGCATAAATGCGCACCCGAGTTTAGGGATGTAGTATTATTAAAATCGTGCCTAAAGAATCTAACGATTTATTACTTTGGAGAAGGCCGTGAAATTTGCTAAACGGCCCATCTCGAAATCTAAGTATTCAATTAAACATTTATTGAGGGCCCCACAATTTGTGCGTTTTATTGGGCGAGGCTCATCTCATTTATTTTAAAAGGACAATCCTAAAATGCCTACACTTTTCTCTATTAAATTTTGTCTCTACAAAATGAAAGAGAAAAGGACTTAATTTATTTACATGCTTGGGTTGTTATAGTTGTGTTTCGAATATGATTCATAAAATCTGAAAATGATGCAATCAGGGCAGTCCGTTGCCAATGCGGGCCCAGGCCCAACGTGTATGGCATAAAACTGGACCTGGGCCATCTTATTCACATGTTACTACCTAGTTACATTATACTAGGCATGTTCATAGTTTGTCAAATTAAAAAAAAACTTGGCAATCTAATTTTAATCCTAGAACATTTACATGCTGAAATTGACCAATAGTATTTAACTAAACAATATTCCTACAAGTTCCGAAATGGTCTATTCGTTTAATGAACTAACTGTTGAATGTTCAAGAATAGTCTAAATCAGCTAACATGCTTTTTGAGACATGATAATCATCCAACAATAACGAATTAACTAGACAGAGTTACTACACCATTTATTTATTTAGGCAATACATAGATAGTTCGTCCGTTAAGCTATCGTCAGATGTTCCACTATATATATTAAACAGCTACATGATTCTGATTAGAGTAAGCTAAATAATTTATATATACAAATAAAATTCAGAATATAATTAAAATAAATTCAGAACTTCAACTCTTCATTTCGTATTCATGCTTCATGTTTCAGTTTACAGTAACCAACGTGTCAGTTGTGTACCTGATATTGGAAGCAAAAGAAAAGGGAGATCAACAGAAATTCAGTAGCATACAACAACAGCAACACCCAGCAACCAGTAACAACCAGCAACGAGAAACCAGTGACAGATTTTAAAATCAAGATAAAAATCCAGAAACACCGACAACAATCAACGGACAGAAGCCAAGAGAATTTTTTCAGATTTTAAAGACTAATTAATGTTCAACCCTTAATTTCTGAATCTGTATATCAGAATATTTAGATTGTATATCAGGTGTATACTACTCTCTCTTTTAATTTCCAAAATGTTTTTATTTGTATTTTTGGAAATCTTAATATTTTCGGAATTTTTCTCTCTCTTCAATATTCAGCCCCCTTTTTTTTAATTCTGTCCAAGTCCCCTCTATTTATTACCAACTTTCAGCATTTTTTAAAATTAAAACTCACTATCTTTCACTCATCCCCCTTTTAATCTCACTACCTAATGTTTTGTCCCCCACCACATTAAACAAATACATTATCCCCTCCATTATATCTTGTCTCTCATGCCTACATTAAACAATTATATTATTCCTCCACTACATTATGTCTTGTCCCCCACCATGTACTATTTTAATATTATTAAAATATTATTTAATCTTAATGGACAGAGCACTCAAAATAAATAATTGTTCAGATTTTTAATTCCAAAAATACCCCTCTGAAATTACTGAAATTACCATTTTAACCCTGAAAATACTGCAATTTACCAATCTACCCCGTCAGCTATAACCAATTCACCTAATCAATTCTAACCAAAATATAGCAGCTATAACCAATTCCTAATCAGATTTTATGAACAAACTCAAACTATATGATGAACAACAAAGAAAACTAGAATTATTTTGACTGAACAATATTTTTTAACAACAAACCTATTTTCAGATTCAACAACAATAACAAACAAATATATTCAAATCACTGAGCTCAAATTCAAATTAAATCTAACAACATTACAACCAAGATAAAGGATTCAAGTGATTAAACTAATACACTTCTGTATTTAAAACTAAACAAGAAAAATGAATAAAAACAAACTGAAGAAATAATCAAGAAATGACGAACAAGCGAACAAGAAAAGAATCAAACATATACTTATTTCAGATCCGAGAATATCAAACAAAATACAGACAGAAATGAAACTTAAACCAACTAACCGGATCGGAACAACGACGAACTCGAACGTAAACAAACCTGCCTGGAAACAATTATCGCACCAAAATCACTCGAATCTGCCTGGACGAACGACTGCTCCAATCAATTTGATGTTCGAAGAATAATACAAATGAGCACTGAAACAAACTCTCCAAACCCCGAACATTCAAACGAACATCCGCTAATTCGTCACCTTCCACTCATTTGAATTTTATCACTTCGAAACTCAAATCGAAATCAAAGAAAATCAACAGAGATGGTGCGACAATTCTGTCCAGAACTTCCTCTCGATGCTAAGGTGCAATGATGCTGGAGTTGGGCGTAGCAGAAGCAGCAGAAATGACGGGCTGGTCGTGAGGCGTGACTGCGTGTCGCCGGTGATGGTGAAGGCTGTTGGTGCGTCGTTCATGGCTTCGACGACGAGGCAGGGTTGTTTGCTCGATGATGGGGTGTTTGGCGATAACAGAAGCTGGACGAAGCAGCAATAGCAACGCTGCTCAACTGGTGGCAGCGATGGGGACGACGATGCTCGTTTGGACGTGGCGATGAGCTGTGGTTGTAGAAGGTGGTGGTGGAGGGCAGTCCATGGACGAGCTTGAGCTCGCCATGGAGAAGACAAAGCAGCAAGGGGCAGCCATGGGAGCTTGACCATGAAGGTATCGTTCATGGCGGAGCTTCAAGGGAGGTCATCCATGGCCGGTCGTTCAACTGAGGAAGACGGACGACGGGGCTGGTAAAGGTGATGGTGGCTTGGTCGTAGAAGATGCCACTGGTTTGGGGGGGATGGGGAGCGCAGCCATGGGAGTGTAGTTTGGAAGATTGAAGAAGTAGAGCAAGAGAGGGGGCGAGTGGGGTTTTTTCAACAGTGAATATTTTTGGGGTTTTGTTTTTGAAATGAAAGATAGGGAAATAGGGGTGTTGGGTCTTTGGGGTTATGGACTGGGTCTACCCGGTTTGAAATGGACCGGGTCGTAGGGGAAGGTTGGGTATCCTTGGGCTTGTGGTTTAAAATTGAAGAAGAGGCCCAATCCGATTTTCATCTATTTTTTGTTCTCTTTTCTTTCACTTATTGATAAAACTAAAATGTATGAAATTAAATTATAAAAACCAAAATTATCTTAAAATACTAATTAACTTCTAATAATAATTATCACCCAAAATTTAACATCAATAAAATCAAATCACACAATTTGGACATTAAATGCTAAAAATGCAAAAGATGCCTATTTTTGTAATTTTTTCATTTTGTAAAACAAACTTAATTACTCCTAATTGTAGAATTACATATTAAATGCAACTGTGACATATTTTTTATATTTTTATTAATTTAACAAATAAACATGCACAGACAAAATATAAATAATTATCCAAAAGTGCCACGAAAATTCAAACATTGCACACAAAGGAAAATTATTTTTATTTTGAATTTTTGGGAGTAATTCTCATATAGGGAAAACATCACGTGCTCACACTTATATATCTCATTATCGAGACCGAAGATGGCATAGAACAAACCAAGCTTTTGGTTCACACCTCACAAGCCGGCCGATATGCAGCCCCATGGCCTCCTCTAAGGAACTCCCTTCATGTAGAGAACTGGACCTTGGAATACAAATCGATTTCTTATCCATTATCCAAGATGTGGTCTCTCCAAGCGCCAATCCATCACCATGTAAATATTGCTAGCACCTTTCCAAACTTAGGAAGTCGCATAATTCAAGGCGAAGTACATTGGGAAAACACAACAACAATCGAGGGCGAGTATCATCATATCCCAGGATATTGGGAATGGGCTGAAGACGTACTTGGTGGAAGCCAACAAACTCTGAGTAAAACAAAGATTTACGATGTTGTCTATGCCTCACTTTTCACTTATAATCGAAACTTGAACATTTTGCAAGCATTTTGTGAGGCTTGGTGCCCCAAGACGAACACACTTTTTACATCAGCTGGGAAGCTATCTATATCTCTTTGGGACTTATATATCCTTGGGGGTTTGCCCATTGCGGGTTCTCCGTACGAAGAAGTGGTACCTGAGACAAGAGAACTCATCAGTTTGAATGAAAAACAAGTCAGGTTTATTCCTCGATCTTGCGAGTATTTATTTGTCGTATTTCATCATCTTAAGGAGGGTACGAGTGCTACCCAAAAGGTTTCCTTCGTCAAGTGGACAAGTTTTTGGTATAAAAAAACTTTAATATATAGGCATGTCCCGTTGCGAAAGAAAAAGAAATCTGCACGCCTAAAGTCAACACATAATCCTAACAGAGTTATTCCCGAGACGACGAGGTGGTCGAGTGATCAAGAAACTATATTCTCTAAGCTTAGGGTGAGGTCTGACAAGAAAGATGAGACATATGTAGAGGCATTCTTAACAATTTGGCTATGTGCCTTTGTGTTCCCCAAGGTTGAAAACTCCATTCGTCCTGAGACTTTTAAGATGGCAAGCATGATGGCAGGCGGGCGACAGATTAGCCTTGCAGTCCCAGTTTTAGCGAGTATTTATCATGGTTTGAATAAGATTTCGCGTTCTTCCCAACTCGATCAGGTCAAAGTTTCTTTTCCCATTCATTATGTTTATGGCTGGCTTGCACATTACTTCAAAATCCACTATCCACTTGCTAAGGGTCCGTCTGTCCCTTTGATGGTAGCATACTCAGGAGAAGGGGCTGCAAGGTACTTTGACGAGAAGGATGGAAGAAAACGCATCCCAATGGGGAGGATATAGTTTGGGCACCAACAATGTTAACCAATTCTCGTACTTATTATTACGTGGATAATGATGCCCCTCAAGAGTTGGAATCAAATTACTTCATGAGCTTAATTTTAATTACCTTCCTTTGAGGTATGGTAACTCATTCATCGTCGAGCCATATAGCCCGCATCGGTTTGGTCGTCAATTTGGATTTTACTAGAACATCCCCGGCTTTTTAATATCTTGACTATTTGACCACTTATCGAAGTAAAAAAAACAACTAGGCATTAATTAGTCACTAGCATTTGTAATCGAAGAATAAAACTGCATGCAATATATTACAGTTTGAAAATCTCTTGTTTCATAAATATAAAAATAGAAAAGCTTATAACAAAGTATGTGCTTTAACAAAGTCCACTATTAAAAAACTTTAAGTGACAAGCCATTTGCGTCAATCTGAACTAGAATATACTTAATGCAGTTTCATTATCATTTTCAAAGTAGATCGAGTTATCCACAAAGAGATAATACTCCACGAAAGAAGAAATAAATAGGTGAAAGGAATTGAAATTGAAAATTGAAATGGACCAGCTGACATATTAAGCCAACCACAGTACACTTGAAACTAACAAAGGACGCCGATAAAAGTTGTGGTAAAGTGGTAAGTATGTCTTTTTTTATTCTTAATTAGAGATTTCGGGTTCAAGCCTTGTGTATGAAGTCGTCTTTTGTTAGCAAGCATTTTACTCTCAACTTAGGATATCCTGGCACGAATCCAAATTTTATCAGACCCAATACAAATAAAAAACACCGGGCGAGAAACCAAATAAGAAACAAAACAAGGACGCGAACCTGTGTCAAATTAAATAACAAACCTTTAATTTGACACTTGGTAGAGAACCTATATACATATAACATATGTCATGCGTAAGTTGCCAGCAAAGTGATAAGGATCTTAATTATTGTGGGAAAATGACATTGTATAGCCTCTCTCAAAATAATAGCCGGAAAATGTATATTTTTTGTATATATATACATTTTGTAAATTATATACAATTTATACACTTTTTTCGGCTATCAAATATAAATAGTTTCTGTCGCGAGCTAAAAGTGATACTACCCAAATATTTTCTTGGACCTATTTGTGAGAATTTAATTTAAATAATTTCAGGTAGATCTAAGAGACCTGATCACTTTATGCACTGGACAAAAAATAAATTCAAGAGAAATGTCATGTATATTTTCATGTTAGAGTTATATAATTATGTCACACATTCAGATTAAAAACTGGTTTATGGAGTATCACATTATTCTGCTGTTTCGTTTGAAGTTTTAAGTTGGATCGATGCTTAATTAGTTTCTGTTGGTTTTTAAGTAAATGAACATAATCTCTTTATCGAAGCGGTTCTCTTTCAACTTGAAGAAATTTAATTAGTGCAATATTATATGACAAATAATTCTGAATCTGGTTCTCATGTGAATATATCTAGAAGGAAAAGATAATAGACTAGGATTTATATGTGAATTTTGTTTTTTGGGTTCACTGATATAAACATCCTATAGTCGTCCTTGTACAATTTTCTTGGTCTACTTCAATAATATTGGATTTCAATTTCGATAGTGACATAAAGCTAAGACTACTGAGTGATTGAGATGATTTAGGTTTTTTTTCCAACGGATAATTTAGGATAACCTTTTCAACTATTGTTGAAAATTGACTCATCTTTAAAGTGGAGATTTAAAAGCCACTAGAAAAGTTGCAGTTATAGACCAGCTGGATTTCTTTCGATATGTATGTATTCAACGATCACACTGAGATATGTCTATCATGGTCTTAAATTTAAAGACTTTTTGAAATTATCTCCTAACTAGAGAAATTAAATAAGAGGCCGGTGGGGTTGGATTGAGAAAGAAATTATAATAGAGATACCTTATAAAACCACATGACCCCTAAGTGATCTATTATACCCCTAACTCATAGTGCCATTTGGTTTGTCGAACTTCCATGTTCTTTTTGTGTGCCATTTGGCTTTACAATTAATGAAATCTCTATATGAAATTTTGATGGATCAATCAAGATGGTTAACCTATTACAGGATTTCAATAGCTTGGATGGATAGACGTTATACGACGACTAGCTATTAAGTATATTTCGTATATATAGCAGCATTGTGACATTCTCCCAACCCAACCACTTATTTGACCCTAAAAAATCACTATCGAGTTATAATCGAAATAGATCGAGAGAGGAAGGATGCCCAGATGACATATGTGAACCAATAACAAATAGGCCAGAATAAGATAAGTCAGGGATTCATAATAATTTCATTGATAGATCATCGAGCAAGAAAAATGCTTTATGACATTTTAGGTTGAAAAACTTTATAGGCGTGCCATCAAGTTAGGGTAAGCCAACCTCAGAACTAAATAGTGATCAGCTTTCTGATCTAACACCATATGTGGGTCAAACTTTTTAAAGCTTATCAACACAATTATGGCCTACAAAATAGTTGGACAAGGGTGAACCAAGCCGGTAGTGGTAAAGTAGCCACGAGGAATACGAATATCGCTTTCATGTCAAGTTGGAATTTAATTAAAGTAAGTAAAATATATAGTCACACCACAATTATAAATACACTTTAAGAAAGAACTAGCTTAATGAGCAAAGATAGGAATGTCTTGCAAGACGAGCACGTGCCATTGATTACTAATCACATAACATCTCAGTATTATAGTAGGGTGTGCTACTTCTATTTCCTTATTCAATGTTAGGGACCCTCCTCTAGTGAACACCTATGATTGCAATAAGGAATCGTTTGGTTCAAAACAAGGCTATAATTCCACTTATTATATGAGACAGATAATATTAGATTTCGATATAAAATTTATACTGGTATTAGCTAACACCAATAACAAATGATGAATAAATATAACCCCAAATTTAATGCAGAGATTAATATCCTAATCTTGGTAATCAAACAACCCTTAGCTTAAGATAGTCATGAAGAAAGTACATTGAGACTACTAGTTATTCATTAGTTTTAGCAATTCTATTCAAATACATAATTAATTATTGTTTAGCTACTTCCATTCAAGTAACTCAGTCAACTTTGAAAATTGCAAAATCTTATGAAAATCCTAATATTCTTGTAAAATTTATAACTGGATAGTTAAAGAATAGAGTTTTATTTTGAATTTTGGGGGAGAGCGAGTAAGACAGGCTTGGAATGGCTTTTTGGGTTGTTGAACGCTATTTTTAGAACGAAGAAGGAATGTATGTGGAGTACGATGATTCTATTGTAGAAGAATAAGGGTGATATCTAAAATTGCAACAATTATAGGGGTATCAAACTGCTAAACCATATGATGAAAGATTGGAAGAGGATGGTAAAAGTGAGAGTGAGGAGGAGTGTATCTATTTTCGAGAACCAATTCAGTTTCATGCCAGGTCGATCGACTACAAAAGACTTTCATTTATCTGGAGAGGAGATTAGTGAAGCAGTATAGGATAATGAAAAAGACTTTCATATGGTGTTCATTGACTTATAGAAAGCATACGAGAAAGTCCCGAAAGAGGCTACATGGAGATGCTTGGAAGCTAAAGATGTGACACGAGTAAGAACAGTGGGAAAAGACTCAGAATGCTTTCGGGTTGTGAAGTGGTTGCATCAGGGATCATCCTTTAGCCCTTTTTTATTTTTCTTGGTGATGGACGCATTGATGCGGCACATTGAAAGGGAAGTTTTATGGTGTATGTTATTTGCAGATGACATAGTTCTGATTGACAAGACGCAAGATAGTGTTAACGAGAGGCTGAAAATTTGGAGATAGACTCTTGAGTTTTAAGGTTTCAAGTTGAGCACGATCAAGACAGAATGCGTGGAGTGCAAGTTCAGCATATTACCTTGGAAGCGGACATGAATGTGAGACTTGATACAGAAATCATTCATAGGGGAGGAAGTTTTAAATAATTTGGGTGAGTAATACAATGTAATGGGGAAGTTGATGAGAATGTCACACATCGTATCAGAGCAGGGTGGATAAAGTGGAAGCTCGCTTCCGATGTCTTGTGTAATTAGAATGTGCCACCGAAACTTAAATGTAAGTTTTACAAAGTAGTGGTTAGACCGACTATGTTGTATGAGGAAGAGCGTTGGCCAGTCAAGAACTCTTATATCCAGAAAATAAAAGTAGCTAAAATGAGGATGTTGAGATGCAAGTGTGGTCATACCATGTTAGATAATATTAGGAATGAAGTTACTTGGGATAAGGTTAGAATGACATGCGTGGAAGATAAGATGTGGGAGGAAAGACTGAGATATTTTGGACATGTTAAGAGGAGAAGCACAAATATCCCGATTAGGAAGTGTGAGAGGTTAGGCTTGGTGGGTATGAGGCTGGATAGGGGTAGGCCAAAAAAGTTTTGGGAAAAGGTGATTAGGCGGGACACGGCGCAATTTGAGTTTACTGAGGATATAACCCTTGATAAGAAGGTGTGGGTGTCGAGAATTATGGTAGAAGGTTAGTAGGTAGCCGAGTGTTTCCCTTTGTCTTCCTTAGTTCGATAGTATTAGTGTTAGTATGATATCTTTTTATTCTTAGATTGTTATTACTACCTACCGTTTAATAGTTATCTTGACTTCAGTTTTCTTAATATCTTGTTGTTGTTGTTACTATTTGTTGTCACCTCTTCTTTTTATCTTTTCTTTAGCCGAGGGGCTATCGGAAACAGCCTCTTTATCCTTCCAGAGTAAAGGTAGGGTTGCGTACATCTTATTCTCCTCAGATCCACTTATGAAAATTCACTGAATTTATTGTTATTATTGTTATACGTAATATTTTGTTTTGAACAGCAATGAAAATGGCTACTGAACTAACATACTGAGATTAACTCAAGCTCTTCCCTTTAATAATGGCACGGCAGGAGTAATATTTGTAATGGTGAAGGATAGCCTTGGAGTAACGGTAAAGTTGTTTCTATGTGAACTATAGGTTGCGGGTTCGAGCGGTGGAATCAGTCATTGATGCTTTTATAGGGTAGACTGCCTATATCACATCCCCTTTAGATATTATTTTTTTTCCAGACTCTGCGTGAACACGAGATGCTTCGTGTATCGGACTGCCCTCGTAACTGTGAATGGTGTAGATCTTACGTGATTTTTAATTCAAAATATAATTTAACCTTTTTATACTAATATACTAAGCAACTAAAAGAGAACTACTGAATTAAAGTTTAGACCCCGATGTTGCTATCTCTCCGAAGAGATGTGTATATTTTCCTTCTTTTCCTACATTTTGTAGATGCCCCTCTTTTCCTCTCTCGCTGCCTTGTAAAGAAAACTTTTGACATTTTTCTGGTGGTCCTTGCTGGAAGTTGGACTTTGTTTGCATTATTGCATACCTCCAGCCCTTCCCCGGAAACGGCCGTGAAAACTTATTGTAGGGTAAGGCTGACCCTGGTGGTCCTTCCCGGATCTCGTGCAAAACGAGAATTTTTTTATTTTTTAATAGTGGGAGTTTAGTGCACCGGACTGCCTTTTTTTTTCTCCAGCCTCCTCCATCTCCGTGCTCATCTCATTGAAACATTGACTTTGATCTCAGTTTGTTGGGCAAAGCCAACATATAAAGATACTCTTAATACGATGTAATATTGTTCGCTTTGAGCTAAGCATACACGATTTTTCTCAAAAGGGCTTCACACTCTTTAGAGTATCAATCGCGTGAGGCTTTATTCTCTCGCCTAACAAAAACATCATCAAACAACTAATAGAACTAGACAAAAAATTAAATTCACAATTTTTTTTAAGTGTTCTACAGAAGAGACATGATTACTTAAGAGCGTCAATAAGTTAAGACATTAGAAAGAACAATATCATAATTCAGTTGCATAGCTTTGGAAATAAGCCAAAAACATAAGTACAGAAGCAAACGATGTACGTATAGCATTAGACAGCTTAATTCACAAAATACACTTAAAACTGAGTATCGCAGATTACACACTAGAAGAAGAGCAAGAACTAAGAAAAATGGCTAGTTCAATTTATTATGAAACTGCATTGATAGAAGGGAAGCCCAATGCACTAAGCTCCCGCCATGCGCGGGGTACGAGGAAAAGTTGGACCATAAGGGTCTATTCTTCGTAGCCTTACCATGCATTTCTGCAAGAGGTTGTTTTCATGGCTCGAACACGTGACCTCCTGGTCACATAGCAACAACTTTACCAATTAGCTCCCGTTCTGAAACTGCATTGATAAGTAGTGGAAATTCCAAATTTTTAAACCAAAATCTTTTCCTCTTCTAAATATACAAGAAATCTGCAGGACGTCCAGTATATGAACTAGAGAATGATCTTGTAGTAAATTCATGTTTCCTATTTCCGCTATCAAATCTACTCATCTTACTCTCAGCATGAAATCTTGTCATTGGCACAACACACTCAGTTTTTAACTGCCTCTGAGTCATCTCCATTGATGTTTTTTCACTACCTTTATATGCATCTCCCACAACTCCAACAGCTTTATGACTATTACATCCTAAAAAAGTGCCCGAACGACGTTTCGCTTTCTCTCTCCCTGCTGTTTCTTTCCCATACTTGGTTCTAATTGATGAAATTTTCATGTCTTCTGAATCAGACATTATAGAGAAATCAGCAGCACTAGCAGTAACCACACTCCAATCAATACTAACTTCACTTGGAGCATAACATGACATACCATCTGAACCTTGTCTAACAAAACTTGGATTTGCTGTATTATTACTTGGAAAACTTTCAATCTCAAATAAATCTGAACTTGCATCACTTTCTGCATAATCATCCTCATATGTACCTGAACTTGCTCCTATATTGATAATATCAATTTCTTCAGGTTTTGTAGCAATTGCATCCCAAGCTAACATACTTACCTTTTTCTCAAGGCTCAGTTTGGTTCTTTCTTTCTCTGTTAATGAAGAGCCAAACACTTCTAGGGACTTTCTTTTGATGTCTTCTTCCTTTTGCAGTTGTATCTTTACACCTGGATTTCCAGCTATAGGATCGAAAACCGGAACCTTTCCAAATCCCAATTCATCAATTTTCTTGAAATGTAAATCTTGATGATTAGCTCCTCTTGTACTGGACTCAGAACTTTGAGCTAAGCTTCTTGTTTTGATGGGGTTTTGTTTTGATTTTCCATGATATTTTCCACTGTTGAAACTGTTTCCGCCGACTTGATCATCAACCTTAACAGAGTTCTTGTCTTTACAATAACAATTGCAGCCAATTCTGGCTAGGAATTTCTTGCCATAAGACTTGTTATTGGTCTTTGTTGGTGTCTGATGCTGATGATTTCTTGAAATATTTTGCAATAATGCACTTCTACTATTCCAACTTGATTCTGAATGAATACTTGGAGTTTTAGGCCTAATTTTTTGCTTCAATAAAGCTATATTAGTAGCTGCCTCATCAATCTTGTGTTTGTTTTGTGATTCACTATTTGTGGCATTTTCTTGATTTTCTTCATCAACCCCTTCATTGAAGTATTTTTCTGCACTAAAGATATCTATTTCACCATCATCTGCTTTCTTGCTCAAATTTCCACTTGGCTCAAGATTGAGTACAAAGGTATCTTCAGCACCATTTAAGTAAGAAGAAAATGAGGCATCTTGAAAAACACTGTCACTTTTTGTGTTGAAGTTGTTTGGGATGTTGGATTCTAGTGTTGAAGTCACTTTAACCATAGCCATAGGAGACTAAAACTTTGTATTTGAGTGGAAGTCTTTTTTATGTAAGCAAACAAAAACAAAGGCAAGGAGAAAAGGACTTAAACAGAAGAGAACTAAAACTTTGTGCAGAATAAGGCTTGCTGAGAAGTCAGATGGGAGGTACTAAACTACAACAGGAAACTGATGAAAATACTTAGGCTGCAGATATAGTATTAGTATTATAGGAGGAAAAAGGGAAAAAGAAAAAAAAAAGGAAGAGGGGAACCTTTGAATAATGGTAAAGTTATCTCCGTGTGATCTATAGGTCACGGGTTCGAGCCGTGAAATTAGTTGTTGATGCTTGCATTAGGGTAACTATCTATATCACATCTTTTGGGGAGTTTTGGAGCAACGATAAAATTATTTCCGTGTGACCTACAGGTCACGGGTTAGAGCTGTGGAATCAGCCACTAATGCTTGCATTAAAGTAGACGGCCTACGTCATACTCTATTTGATTTACTTTTGAAGCTGATGTGCTTAATAAAGCTACACCCTTTTTTTCTTTAAACTATTAAAGATAACACATCACTAGTTATTAGAGTTCTCAACATCAGATTGTGATTTTCCTTTGACATTTGTCCCACCTTTTTAGAGGTTTTATTAGTACTTACAAGAACTTTCCCACTTTACGAAAGTAGTAGATTTTACACTTTTCTTCTATTCAACTTACTATTTTCTTTATTAATCTTAAACTTTAATTGACAAAGGGTTGCTCAAATGGTTAGCACCCCCTACTTGCAACCCTAGGGTTGTGGGTTCGAGTCCTAAAGTAGCAATATCTAGAGCTATAACTTGTATAGTAAAATTGGTGATATAAATGTACAGCTTAAATTTAATATCTAGGAGAAATGCAGAATATTTGCTTGTCCTTTGTGGAATATATTTAATTTGTTAATATGGTGTAGGAGTAGATGGGATTAGGAATCTATCAAAAAGGCTTTCATATCAATGCAGTTGCCCCACATAAGTTCAAGCTTTAGCCATCACAAGTTATAAAACAGAAGAACAAGTCAATTAAATGTTGCTTTGTCAATTTGACCCATAAGGATTACTGGCCACACAAGGTTCACCATATCTACAACATTTACAATCAAATCTGAGTATGAATAGATAACAAATTTTAACTCATTTGGTATCAATAATGGTGATAATTCATGTGTACATGCCCCTTGTCGGCAAATTCTTCTGCAGATCCAGATATTCACGTACTACTTGATACACATAGCACACCATTTTACAACTTAGTAGTCCCACTACCTAGGGGTGTGGTGAGATGGTTGGGATCCCTCCGCACTTAATTCGGAATCTCGGTTTCGAGCCTTTGGAATGGAGAACCTTTCGGTAGGAAGCAGTTTATCTCTTCAGTGTGTCGACTGGCGCAAATCTAAATTAGTCGGACCAATTTATTTCGAATATTGAATGTTAAACCAAGGTAATATTAAGAAAATGTGGGGCAGTCCCGAAATGTTGGTGGTCATGTACTTATATACAATTCTGGCTGAGAAATTCTTTTAAGGGTTATGAATGCATGTAGTTTGATGTGGCTAATAGAGATTAGTATGTTTTTGGCTAGATGCAGATGGATAACCTTTGTGCTTTAGCTCTTAGCTTCACTTAGTAACAAAATGCTTAAATAATTGTACCCCGGTAGAAAACCTAGTAGCCTAGTGGTAATGACACATGTCAACTACAAATAGAGGTTCAGAACCTCAAATATATAGCTTACGCTGCGCGCGAATCCCGGATAAGTCGAAGCCTTATTGCGGGTACTGAGGCACCGAGTAGGTAAACTTAAAAAGAACCTCAAACATATAGTTTGGACTGCGGGCGAATCCTGAATAAGTGGAAGCCTTAAAGCGAGTACTGAAACACCGGTTGGTAAACCTAAAAAAGAACCCCAAATATATAGTTTACATTGCGTGCGAATCCGGGATAAGTCGAAGCCTTAGTGCTACTGAGACACCAGGCGAGTAAACCTAAAAAAAAAAAAAACCTCAAATATATAGTTTATACTGTGCGTAAATCTTGAATAAGTCGAAGCCTTAATGTGAGTACTGAGACACCGGTGAGTAAACCTAAAAAAGAACCTCAAATATATAGGATATGCACAGCGATACTATTTTATTGTGGCAACAAGATCAATGTCCTGAAATTTCTTGGATTGAAGCATTGGTTTTTTTGCTGTTTATGTTGTAGATCACTGGTTTTAGTGCCCTTTCATTTTATGTACTTTTGCTTTTTCTCAAGGATATATCTTCCTGTATGTTATGTTGAAAATTCTCCAATTCTGTAATTAAAATGTACTACTCCGTACCTGCTACACTTTTCCAAAATATGAAACTATTTAAGCTCCAATCACCTAATGTAACATACTTACACCATCTACTAGAACCTTAATAGCTTTATCTATCTGCATTTCCCTACTAAAAACTGGATCAAGAGACAAAGATACAACTCCACACATTCTCTTGAAGAAATAACGCTTTTCGAATCGAGATATCATATAAGAAATAAACAAGATTCAAAGGTTCCCCTTTGATTGAACACATTACAGAGTCTGTTTTTCGAGGGAAGGAAATGTTTTTCTAAGGATTCTTGAAAAGCTTCATAAATAATCCTATGTAGCTCAGTTTTTAGTATCATTATCTAATGAAGACGATGAAAAAGGCAAAACAAATACTCTGGTATAACTTATGGAACCATCAACCTTAAAGATACGCCGTGGAGTCTCCTCCTAAGGACCTTGCTCGATCAAAACTTTCTCGTGGTGGCATAACCGTGGATTTGTAGTCGTAAACTGTTGGTCTTCTTGATCTACGAATTCACGGATCAGACATCTTCGGTGGCATTTCATTGCGAGGATGTTGTGGAGTTAAGAGTCCAATATTGTTTGACAGCAACCAATATTTTCTCAGGAACAAGGGGACCGTCCTCATGATCCATCAATTTGAAGTTCCACCTCATGCCTCCTATTATCTTCTTCACCTTGATCAGTACATCTACCTCGTCTCTAAGAATGACAGCTCCTTCTGGACGCAAAATACGGTCCATCTCTAAGAGAATGTCTTCAAATTCACACCTGTACAATTTGATAACAGTCGACACAAGAATGTTAAAATGCTAATTTAGTCCAAGCCATATCAATTAGTACTATTTTTTTCGTATCTCCATTTCATCCGGGAATTTTTCTTTCTTTGGCTGGGGTCACTAGTTGGGAGAGACGTGAGAGATCAGAACGACAAGTTGGCATCACTATTTCAATAAGAAGAACGCAATTACACACGCAAACTTGTGCTGGTACGTCAAATATCAGTCATTACACCATACTTGATCTTGACAAGCTTACTACCCTAAAATTTTAAGTAGTTAACCATTTACTATCAGTCTATATTTACTTAAGCCACCTTCCTTTTTATCGTATCCCAATCAATTAGACCCTTTTACTTAAATGGCAAAGTTCCCTTGGTCCAAGTATTTGGACCAATTTTAGGTAAAATAATTTCTATTGTTTCAAAATTCAATTGGTGTCAGATTAACCAACCTTCACAGATGCAACTTCGTCTACACACCTACCTCTAATACAATGACCAAAAAGACTCCTACAATTTCCTCTGCTTGGTCAGGCGGAAAAAGGAATTTGTGCGTAGAAGCAATTAAGTCATCGTTACTTAGTAGTCAACTAGGCATGGCCAACAATAAGACCTTCATAAACGAGCTGCAATAGCCACAGTGCTACTAGGCTCTTTATGTCATTGAAGAACATGCTAAGAAGTAAATTAACAATAAAAACAAAATACTGAAGATAAAAACTTACTTATCCTTGTATAAACTGAAAAGGCCACTAGCATGAATGAGATCATACGTCCTTGGGTATGTAGAAAATGCTTCACACCTGAATCAAAAGATTACTGTATGATCAGAGGATAGCTTTCTCTTCGACATACGGAAGAGAAATAAAAGAGAATAAAGTAAAAATATACAATATAACATTTGTATCTCCTTGTAAAAAAACAAAGATAAATCTGATACAGGCTCAAACAGCATACTGTATTTTCTTGACATCCCTTTTGCTATTTCAATAAAGCAAGAATCATTTCTAATAGAAACAAATGAAGGAACCTTCTTTTGTTTTTTGTATATATGTGCCTTAGGTGCATTTGTGAAAAAAAATCACAGAATCTTAAGAGATGATTACATCAAACATGAAATGTGATCTGAAGTTTAAGGCCTCTCTTTCTGTTACATATTTAACCCGGTAGAATCTGATTTTATTATCCTCTTAAGCTTTAGACCTTAACATTTTCTCTACCTAAGCTAGAAGTAGTAACGCAAATAATGAAAGCACAAAGGAATATTAATATCAGGTTATATATCAAGTGCTTCCTTTCATATGACAATTCTTTTCAAAAGATAGGGCTGTTTCAATAGTTTTACGTACCAGTCATGATAAATGCCAATTAGTCCCCGTTCATATATAACTCCCAAAGTATTCTTCTCAGCTATTGTTGGCATAACATTCATAACCCAAAACTTAGGAGAGTGAAGTGCTGCTGCAAAACCTCCTAGTCCAGCGTTCATGTCCATAATGTTGCGGTACCTTCCGGTGTCCAGGAGCTTGTTGATCTTTTTATAAGCACTTACGTGTTTCTTCCATTTCTTGTTGTCTTCCTGATATTTCTCAACAGACACTCCTGAAACTTGTCCATTGGCAATTCTCGGGGGAACAGCATAAAGTCTCTCAGGGAATGGCTTTAGACTCTCGTCCTCACCGTTACCATTGTTTGGTGTTATGCATGTTTCCATTTTGTTGTACCTGAAACCAAAAAGGCAACAATAATGGATCAGCCATGATCTTGATTTTCAACACTGAATCTATATGAACACAACAACAAAGTCCAATGAATTGGCTGCCTCGGACAAAACACAGTAATCATGCATTTGAAAATAAAAATTATTTTAGGGTTGTATATACCAATCCTACTGTTATATCACATTCAGCACGAAAAAAGCCATCTATGATAAAATCATTAAAATGTGAATTACTTTAAGTTCTCTGGAAATCCTAAAACCAATAGCTGCAAATTTAAACCAGTTAAAATACTCAATTCTATCAGAAAACCAGTTTGGACAAAGATAAAGCAACGGTTATTTTGTATCCGATCATTAAAGTAGATCACAGCTGTTCGTCATGCAATTAGCTATAAATTATTGTATTCCTGCGGGTACATACATTGTGTTCAACAAGAATAAAGCACCAACTGAACAATTTCAGCTGCCATAATAAGCAGAAGAATCATCGAATAATGAGATGGCCAGAACTGCTAATAAGCGAATAGGAGAACGGATTAAAGTGCAGAACAAGTTATTTGAATTGTTTGTAAGTACACCAGAGAAACACCAATGATGGTCAAACAAGGGTGTAACTTAAATATGAAGGAAAAATGTTTCTTTTAAAATACTGCTTAAATCATTAAAGAAAATTTTGAACTGATAGTAACGTGTCTAATGCATTAAAGAAGGGGCCCAGGCTTGGAGAGTTGAGATAAGTTATAGCATGCACACTAAGCCACTGCACATCAGCGTTCGTGTAGTAAGTTAGCAATGTAATATTCACGTTATCAGATTAAGGCAAATGGATTTCCTGCATACTTGGCAAATCTTCTGCCACCTAAACAACTTAAATCCGCATACTGAACCGTCTTGGCATGCTATTAATTCATAAGAAATAAGTTTCTCAAGCTCAAGTAATTCTAACTGGTGACATGTTCTAATTTCTTTCTAAGGCACCACAAGAGGAAACCTTTTTCACAGTAGAATAGAGCTGCCACTCATGGAAAGCATGAAGCACATTCCAACACATTTCATTATAATGGCCAAGTTTTATTTGGAACCAATTATGTTATATTATATGTTATCTATAACAGTATTTCGTTATAGCAGCCAACACTGCCATTATAGAGAGGTTTGACTGTATTAAATACGATGACATACCAGACGTTATCTGGATCATCAGCTTTACAAATTCTAGCTGCCGAATTTTCTTGTGCAGAACGGCATGAGTCAGCATCCATTCTTTTCCGCCAAATAGCAGTCTCGCCCTTCTCAGATATCTTCTCCCAGCAAAGAAGTTTAGCTGCCTCTTCAATCTTCCTTTGTTCTTCTTGAAGGTCCTCCTTGGGTCGTTGCCAGGCCTTATAATTGGTTTTCCAGTTGATAGGAGGTCCAGAAAGTACCCAGTAGCCTCCAGGTCTAAGAACTCGATCAACTTCCATCATGAGGACTCCATCTACACGATGAACGAACAAAACATGCAATTAAAAACCATTATCAGAAAGTAATAATTCGGTAAAGGATAATCACATTTTTGGGCCGCCCTAAAAAATAATAACCGGCAATATATATTTTGTATATTAAGTATAAATATACAAAAAAGATAGAAATAATATACATACAGTATATTATACACAAAACCAGTGTATATGTTTTGTATATTTGGGCTAGCGCCCATAAATAATTTCGGCCAACATGCCAAAAATGAAAAAAGCCCTTCGATAAAACATAAATACAAAAAAGTAAAATGTCTTCCTTATTCTAAAAATTTAACCATGTTTCTGGATATCAAGACGAGATGCATACCAGCAGCTCCCCAAGGGATAAGACAACGAGAACAATGAGCCATATCAAAGGCTTTAGATGGATATGGCATTTTGATTGTTCCTAGTACACCAATAACAGCAGGAACACCCCTTTCCAGAGCAAACTGAACCTGAGCTTCGTGCGAGTCTCTTGGGGCAAATGACATTGCTATGACATTCCTTTTCCAAAGATAAGCGCCCCAACTTGCAACCTGGCACGATTTGAGAAAGTCTTAGCCAAAAACAGCAACAGAGTAACAAAACACTTTCCATGTAGGCAAGACAACGGGACATTCTTTAGTGAAAAGTTAAGTTTATAAAGCAGGAAAACATACCCCACAACCAGTGTCCAAAGCAGTCCGAACTGTCCCATTTTCGATAGGGACTACTGAAGCAAGCTGATCGATATACTTATCTGCTCCTTGAGGAAACTGTGTCCCTCCTCCCGGGAACCTAAACACGTTACCCTCATATTGAACCCAGTTCTGGATGGCTTTCTCAACCGTCAAGCTCTTATATGGAGCATTGGCATAAGGAACATAATCCCGACTTTTTGGCCATGGAAACGGGGTAACATATCCCTTAGGTGCTGGAATAAGGCAATGTAACTTCTCCTCTTGAGGTGGACAATGCCTTTCTCGGTAGTTCATATTTTCCCTTGGGAAGGTCATCGCACGCTTTTGATCTTGACATGGTGTGTAATCAGTGTACTGAGGATCACATGGTTTGAGTTCTTCGACTTCGGATTCTGACTCATCAATACCGCCTGCCTCGCCAGCATGACGAGTCTCAAAATTGAGATTTGGTAGTATATCACAATTCTCACCAGCAGTCTTGGTAACTGCCAGAGCTATACTATCTCCTTTCCCGAAACCGCTTCTTTGCCATGCTCCAAGTAAATAGAAGAAGCAACATAGACCAGCTACTATAAATATTGATACAGAAGTCCTAGTCCTATTATCCCCTGCGTTTTTGTTCGCCATTGCAGCCCTGAAATAATTGTAATAACTTAGTTAGGAGTGAAAAGGATGCAGATGCACATTTTGCTGCAAGTTCGTAACAGATGCAAGGCAATCAAGACATCACAAATTGCATAAACATGGCCTTTGCCTTTCATTAGTTAGAAGGAAAAAAAACGCTTGTTGCTAGATCAGAGTATGATAATTGGTTGAGTTCTCAAGATCATATATTTTTTATACATAATCCTCCAAAGTTCCTCATGTTTTATCTCCATGCCAATCATTTCAACCCAAATGCTATCTAAGTTCCTAAAATTAGTTGAAATCAACGGAGTATTAAAGAGTGACATCAGATGAAGCTCATGTTCTCATCTCCCAAGTAGGATAAGATGGAAACTCGAATAGCTGCAGATCTAAGGTAGTGGGAAACCAGCATAACTTCTCAACCCAACAAAGATTGGATCTTCTATTTTATGATGATGGTGTACGAGACAGCTTGTGTTCACCTCGACTAACATGAGATCTCATGGTGCTCCTACCACTTCGTTAACCATTAAGCTACACCCGTGGCGCAGCAAAAGCTGGATCTTTAAAACACTCATAAGAATACAAGGATCAAAGTCAGATCTTTTACAGGTTTGATAATTGGCCTACATGTACACTAACAGTCTTATTATTAAACCAAACTCTCAAATAACAAATCTTTGCTCCAACATAGTAAAACAAAAACATCACTAAAACAACAATGCACTGCCAAAGAAGAAAGTTGAAGCCAAGAATTACATGACACAATAAATGCTCAAAGCACAAGTTTTAAACTTAGCCAATCTAAATCAATGATCAATATTACCTAAAAAGACACCAGATTTAAAATATAAATGAGTTCAAAAACGTTTTTCAAACAAACCCCGCTTGGCAAATAAATCAAGTAAACCAACAAAACCAGAAAGCCAATCTAAATCACAAAGTTGCATTGATTGAATAATAGATCACAGCTAAATAGAGGATTAAAGAACATACCAATGGCATAAAAAAGATTCCAACAATTCCTTAATGATCTTCCAACTTTCCCCTTTTGCAGACAAATGTAATCAAAAATCAACCAAAAAAAGAATTTAGTAAAATACCCCACTTCAGAAAAAAAAAACAACTTTGATTCAAAGAAAATGTTTTCTTGATAATCTCTCTAGCATATATATAGATCAAGCACTCGTACAAGCACGTCTCCTTCTCTCTCTCTTTCTCTCTCACACACACAAACACTAACAGAGACAGAGAAATAGATGAAAGTGAAAAACTGGGGTTCTTTAATTATGCTGCTGTTTTATGTTATGTTATTAATAAATCATGTCCCCGCGTTTGCTATTTAGTCTAAAGTGCGCACCAATGAGATCTCAGATCTGCAATAGGTCCCACGCGCGTATTGATTGGGGAAAATTGAAGATGTGGGACCTACCGGACATGTTAAGATCTAGGAAAGACTATGCAGTCGGTGCCCATGAATCCACTGTGGTCGGATTGTTACTAACCTCCCGTTTGGCCATAAAATTTGGGAGTTATTTTTTAAATTTTATCTTCAAATATTTGTTTGTTTATAAAATTTAACTATTTTTTGACAAATTTTGAAAACAAAATTTTTAAATCCCAAAAACTGCTCTAAAATAATTTTTGAAGTTTTCTACTCACAAAACTTCAAATTTTTTGTAAGTAATATACATGTTCAAACACAATTTTAATTTAAAAAATTTATTTTTCATCTCATCTTCAAAAATTCATTTTTTTAAGTTTCAACCAAATATATGTCCAAACGCTAGCTAAGTTTAAGGTGAAACTATTGGTAGTGCAAGGTAATTATGTTTGGTAAAATAATTAAGGTGTGCGTAAGTTTTTGAGTTGAATATTACTATTGTCCAAATAATTCATGTGCAATTTGTCCCAAAAAAAATGTTTATTTTCAAATATATTTCTCCATCCGTCCCAATTTATGTGACCTTGTTCAAATTTCAAGAGTTATTCTTTGATTGTATTTTTTATAGATTATATTTTTTATGTATTTTTTTAATATATAAATTTTATTCGAAAATTTACAAATTTTATTTCAAATTTTACGGTCATAATTAAGAAGTTTAACTCTCGGAATTTGAATGGTGTTACATTAATTGAGACAAAGAGAGTAATATTTTGTCTCACATCAAATAAAATTACTAAGATCGAGAGGTCTCGCATTTTATCTTTGTTGCAATACGAGTTTATCACCAACTTTAATATTACTCATTTCATTCTATTTTATATCGTAGAATTCAAAGTATGAGGGTAAAATTATTTAATTTTAGTATGAATTCGAATATGAATTTACAAAATTATTTTAAAAAGTTACAAATTAAAAATTATACAAAGATATTTTAAATCACAATAGTATATAATTTAAAATATTTTAAAAATCATGGAAAAAGAAAGCCTTTTTGACGGCTATTAGAAACCCGTGTTTTAGTCGTAGTTTGCACTCCAATTACTGTACTTTACTTGTGTTTGAGCTGAAATATTAGTGTATTGCATTTATTATGTGTTTTATGCCTTGCAGGAAGTGATTCCGAGCTATTAAGATAATTTTGAGCTAATTTGAACAAGTTGGAGTTTTGAAGTATGAGTAAAAGTTCAAGAAATTAAGTCGGGATCATGTTCGAGGGTCGAGGACCAAGTCTGGATATCAAAAAGTGAGAAAAAAAGATTAATTTGAGAAAAATACAATATGCGCCGCGGGGCTCAGGGTGCTAGTGCAAAATTACTGCAGAGTGAAAAAAATCAACTCTATGAAAATTCTCACTAATGTGGCGCATGTGGCGGCGCATGGCACGATGCGCTAGGGTATTTTCGCGGTCCAATTGTCCCACTTCGAGTTGAAAAGGGTAGTTTTATCCGTTCTCGTTCCTACATGGTATAAATACACCAAAAATACGATTTTAAAGGACTTTTGACCTACGGAATGTTGAAAGAGCATTGGAGACTCAAAGCACAAAGGTTCATCATTCTTTCATCAACTCAACACCGAGTTTGGATTGAATTCATGTTTTCTGATTATTCAACTTTATTTGTGATAAATTTCTCGATGAATATGGAGTAGGTTCCCTTAGGGTTTGACGGATATGGTGTTTTGATTGATATTTGTGGATTTTAACTCTAGTTCGTTGCTTGATTTCGTTTATGGAGCTTTGAATTGTTTGCAACTTTATTCACCAGTTTATTTAATCGAAAGAGGAATATTGTGGTGATTATCTTGCATTATTTTATTTGGTTTAATTCAGTGATTCTCTTAAGTAATCGAAAGAGCTTTTTGATTGTTGATTAAATCAAGTTAAGAGAATATTCGAAAGGCGTTTTCCTGAAGACCAATCCATTAACGCATGCTTGCATATTTTCATAGTGCTTATATTAGTTCACCTCGTAGAGTTAAGATTTAATCGAGAGAGGAGTATTGACTGCACATTTGAACTAATCATCTAGTGAATTCGTGAGAATCATTAGAACATTAGAGTGGATTGAACTAAAGTTAGATCCCAAATAGCTATCTTGCACCTATCCTGTCATGACCCTTATTTCTCCCATTGATATTTCAGTGTTGCTCAACTCTTGTCTTCCAGTGATTAATTGTTAATTGTTTTAGTTGCATAGTTAATTTTAGTTATTAATCATCTTAACCAACGTGTTAATCATCCTGAATAGCGTTAAGCTAGAAATAACTTGAACATTGTTTAAATCCAATCTCTCTATAGACGATAATCATAATTATCGTTACTAGTCAAACAATTTCACATAATATGAGATAGAGGGACAATATTTTTTATATCAAAAGTAGCCCGATATACCAAACTTTCGTTATGTATAGGGTCCGAAGAAGGGCCCCGGATAAATATAGTGAAGGGATAGGTGGTCTTTTTATTGAAATAGCTGAGATTATCGGAAACCCCATCTGAATAGGGGTAAGATTAGCGTATACTCTACCCTCTCAGACTCCACTTGTGAGATTTTATTGGATCTATCTTCACAAGGTAGAAAGATAAGTTTTATACTATCTTCCACAAACCCAATTATACTGAATTTATTATTGCTGTAGTCGACAGAAATGCTGCAGATCACGAGTCAATGAGATATTGATGATTCAGGTGCGTTTGATGGTAGCTGGGTAGGGGTCCTTATGATGTTTGATCTATTTTGGAAGATGGTCCAGGGACATGGTGTGGACCACGACATAGGTTAATTTTCCCTCTTTCATGGGAGCTTTTGACGGTGGTTTTACAAAAAAAAAAAAAAAAAAAAAAAATTCAATTGCCGAGGTAATAATTAGGTGAAATTAAGAGCATTAGTAGAAGGCTGGATCTTAGAACTTTGGAGATCCCTAATTTGCGTACTGTTTCAGGAAAGACACGGAAAACTAATAATGTTTCATAAATAGTGTCACTTTATTTAAACTCAATAATTATTCAAGAAATCATAGAAATTACGCAAAAACTAATACTGTAGAAATCATTATTGTAAAGGTCTCGCGACGTTTGTTTGAAGTTTTCGAATTTTAATGTGTTATTTGAACTAATCTTGAAAAAGAAGCTAATTTTTTAAAATTTTAAAATTCAATTCTCATTCGGAGAAAATTCATTTCAAATTTTTATTCATTTGAAACAAAAAATCAATATTTCTTTTTAAAAATTGAAATTTTGCCAAAAATTAGTTTTTGAACTTGATTTTTGACAAACTCAGTTTTAATTCTTCAAAAGTAGTAACTATTTTTCAAGAACCAGCTTACACGGAGGCGGATCTATACTTTTACGTATGAATTCACAAAAAATTAGTAACTTTTGTTCAAACTTTGAGTATTTATTAAGGAATTCACAAAATATTTATAAATATTTATTGTGCGAACTTGAAATCGTTATGAAAACTCACAAACTTCAAATTATTAATTCGCCTCAGAGATAGCTCAAAGCACTTTTTGCAAAAGAACTAAAAAGGATCCTCTGGATAATTTCAACTGCTTTTTATTCTGACTTGCTAATAATAATTCTATATCAAAACAGGTTAAAGAAAACTTTTGAGATAAATTTGACTAAGGATTAAATTAGCAAGTCATCAAAGAATGGCATAATTGAGGAAGCAAAGAACAAATCCCGTTTTATTTGGAAAATCATTGAACGTGCCTTACTTAATTATGGTAATTCTTGCTATAAATAATTAAAAACCACGCCTTAGGAAAATTCCATGCTCTTGACCGACAGACAAGACAACTAAGTTTATACCTCACTTATCTGGTTTTGGTAAAATTAAAACATACTAAAATTAACTAAATAATGTGGTTGCATAATCGAGATCTGACTAAAGATGCATAAAGTAATCATCTGTACTTTATTTTTATTTTTGTTTGCTTTTCTTTTTTGGTATTATTCAATTATGCAATAGGAAAAAGGGATAAGATGTCCAGATATTTTTGCCCCTTTTCTCCATCATGCATTCTTATGGTCAGCATGTTCATATTCTGCAACGTATCAGAGATCTGTGGTTATATGACTTCTTCCACATTTTACTTTTCTTTTTTTCGTCTATCATGTTATCATGATCTTTAAATGAAACTAGTAGTCATACCCGCGCGATGCGCGGTCAATATTAAAAAAATATTAATTAAATTAAATTATGATCAGGCTTGTTTGATCCTATTAGATCGTATTGCTTTAATAAAATTCAATTGTCATCTTGTTTGTCAATACGATATACCCAATAATGAAATCTCTATTAAATCAAACGTACTTATACAGTCAGTGAATAACTTTTTTGTTCTATTTTTCTTTATTATATTAAACAATATTTAGTATTCGCTTTCTTTTTGTAATATATGAGAAGATATATAATTTATTACTATTGATTTTTTTTTATTTTAAATTTTATTCTGTTGTTCTTAATAATATTATCTAAATTTTAGTGAATAAAATCTATGTTAAACTAACGGGACTTATACAGGCAGCGCATCGAATAACGTTTTTGTTATGTATTTTTCTTTATTATATCTTTCAATATTTAATACTATTACTTTGTTAATAGAAAGTTTCATTAGCATATTATGTTATTTAATATTTTTCTCTGAAGTTTTTTTTATTACTTTATTTTTATTTTTTTATTTTTAAATAATTTTAAAACTCCAACTTAAAACTACTCCCCAATTTGAATTGGTAATTTATTATTTTTTTAATTTTGTTTTTTATATTAAAATTATATTAAAACTCCAACTTGAACTACTCCCCAATTTGAATGGGTAGTTTTTTTTCTCTTTTTTTCGTTTTTTATAGCTTTTTTATTTTAAAATAATTTAAAAACTCCAACTTGAAACTACTCCCACCCAATTTGAACGGGTAGTTACTTTTTGATATATTTATATTTTCATTTTCTAATTATAGTTAATTATAAGATATCTATTTTTATTTTAAAATTATTTTAAAACTCCAACTTGAAACTACTCCCCGATTTGAATGCGTAGTTTTTCTTCTCTTTTTGTTTTTGTTTTTTTGATAGATTTTTTTTTGCTTTTTTATTTTAAAATAATTTAAAAACTCCAACTTGAAACTACTCCCACCCAATTTGAATGGGTAGTTTTTTTTTATATTTATATTTTCGTTTTTTATATAGTTAATTATAAGATATCTATATTTATTAATTCAAATAAAGTAATCAATTAGTATATATATATATATATATATATATATATATATATATATATATATATATATATATATATATATATATATATATATATATATATATATATATATATAAGTAGTTTTGTATTTTTTTTATTTTCGTTTTTTATATATATTTAAATTCAAAAATAATAACCAATAACTAATTATTAATTAAAAATAACTACCAATTTGAATGGGTAGTTATTTTCTTATATATTTATATTTTCGTTTTTTTATTATAGTTAATTATAATTATAAGATATCTATTTTTATTTTAAAATTATTTTAAAACACTAACTTGAAACTACTCCATGATTTGAATGAGTTGTTTTTCTTCTCTCTTTTTTTTGTTTTTTATAGTTTTTTTTGTTTTTTTATTTTAAAATAATTTAAAAACTCCAACTTTAAACTAATCCCACCCAATTTGAATGAGTAGTTATTTTTACATATATTTATATTTTGATTTTTTTATTATAGTTAATTATAAGATATCTATATTTATTAATTCAATTAAAGTAACCTATATATATATATATATATATATATATATATATATATATATATATATATATATATATATATATATATATATATATATGGTAGTTTTGTATTTTTTAATTTTTGTTTTTTATATATATTTAAATTCAAAAATAATAATCAATAACTAATTATTAATTAAAAATAACTACCAATTTGAATGGGTAGTTATTTTCTTATATATTTATATTTTCATTTTTTTTTATTATAGTTAATTATAAGATATCTTTTTTTATTTTAATTATTTTAAAACTCCAACTTGAAACTATTCCCCGATTTGAATGGGTAGTTTTTCTTTTGTTTTTTTCCGTTTTTTATAGCTTTATTTTTTTTTTTGCTTTTTGATTTTAAAATAATTTAAAAATTCCAACTTGAAACTACTCCCACCCAATTTGAATGGGTAGTTATTTTTTTATATTTTTTTATTATAGTTAATTATTAATATAGATATAGATAAGAAATCTATATTTATTAATTAAATTAAAGTAACCAATTAATATATATATAACCAATTATATATATATATATATACATATATGTGGTAGTTTTTTTAATTATTTTCATTTTTTAGATATATTTAAATTAAAAAGAATAATCAATAACTAATTTAATAACTAATTATGCCATGTGTCATTCTATTGTTCTGCCATTTGGCTTCATGAGGTGCTTTTGTCTTCTACTTTTAATTATAGATAGATATTAGCACAATTTTAAAATAAAAAAAAAAAACAAAGAAAAAAAAGGGTGAGATGAATGATTGACTACTGAGGTATTGTGAGAATTTTTCCAAAGGCATCCATTTATTTCACGAGTCTAAGTTTTGTCTACAAATTTAATTAACTCTCCATAGTTATAATGTTAATGTAGTATCTTTAGGGCTGAGCTAGCCCTTCGCTTAGCTTGTTTGGATGGTTGTTACCCATTGTATCGTATTGTATTACTATTTCAAAATAATATTTGTTTTGATTGTTTATTTTAAATTGATCGTATTGTATTGTTAAATTTATTGTTGAACGAAAAAATCCATTTTGTGAAACAACCGATTTAATCTAGTGTGGTGCGATTATTTTCTATTTTTATTTTTAATTATGTTCTTACTTATTACTCTATAATTCTATCTTACCCTTCCTATTTTTATTTTAACTATAATTCTTCAACCTACTGGCCAATTTTATCTTTGTCCATCTTTTCCAGAATTGGTTGCCGTGCTTTCTCCGTTCATTTCTTTGTCTCTTTCCATTATTTTATGATTTATTTATTTATTGCTAATGATAGTTAACCCTTTTCTTCAAGTTTTTGCTTTTGCTTCTAAGCTATATAATTGGTGATAAATTTGTAGAAAGAGATTTTCTTTAAAAAATTATGTAAAATAGAGTACATAAAATTAATATTTAAATCATTGGGGGTACTTTAGTAAACTTATTAGTTACAATATAGTACTGTATGGACAAACCAAACAATAAAAATATTATTTTGCAGTAGCAAGAGATACAATCTATCCAAATTTTGTATCCATAAAATGATAATACAATATATTATAAAAAGATAGGTAACAATTATCCAAACAGAGTGTTACATATTAACCCAATATCGTTTGTCCAAATCATGTATTTGTCCTATAAAATTCATTGAATATGTATAAATTATTAATTTATAATTTAATAACTTAAAAGAATTAGAATCACGAATTCATAAGATTTAAATTCTGACTCCACCCGCGAGTATGTTAAAAAAGCAATATTGATGATGTAAATTTATTTATACTATTAATGCTTCTAGTCCTATTAACTAAAATACTTTGTTTAAATGGCAAAACACTTGGCCTGCTCAACTGAACCTAGAAATGGACCCGTTCAATTATTGTGAAGAGACAATATGATAGTACGTTTTTTAAGACAAAATCCAAGTATCCAACCCTATAACATATTCCATATCTTGACAATATATAGTTGGATAAGATGGTTCACTTTCGTTGAATTGAAGGGTTTGTGCGGCATCGTGCTAGCAATGATTCTAAATCAAGAGATATTTCATGGATCTTGTAATCATCTTATCATATTTTTAAAGCTAGCTCGTACTCTTCCTTCTCCTTAGGATAAAGATCTTCTTTGTTCCTTTTACATAGTATTTTTAATCGCTCAAGAAGACTGGCTATTTTTTTTTATGCGTAATATCTTGAAAGACAAAAAAACATCTACTCTTACAACGAACACGTCATTGACTTGGTAGCTTGGTTTTAAACCAAGAGAGTTTATTGGATCATCAGCAAGTGTAATCATTTCCAATTCCTCTCCTTTTGCTTTCTTTCATTATTAATTCAATATGAGAACGTAACAAGATTTCAAGATATTTTTCCATCATATCTATATTGTATTGAAACATGGTCAGCTTATTCATACTCTGCAACATGGCAAAGTTCTAGGGTTCTATGACTTCTTCCACTTATATTTTTCTTTTTCCTTTCTGTTCCCGCATCTATTAAGAAATAATAACACATGCAATAGAGCTTTAGACTTTGTCCAAGCTACGGAATCGTAATTTGATCATCTAATTGTTCTAAAAGAAATATAGTACTTTTTATGAATAGATAAAACATGAAATTAATAAAAGTTGCATAAAATTCAAAAGTAATTGGTACGAAAATTGATTATACCGATATGAGATCTCATTGTACATGTTGCTCTATTTAAACACATCTATATCCATTATAATTCAATATTTTAGGTGTCTATAATATTAAAAATTCTCTATATTTTTACATGGTTACAAATCTCTAACAAGATTAAAAAGAGTCCTAACGAACATTGGACCTAAGCTAAAGGGTACCTAACAAGACTAGGCATTAATCCCACCTAATTGGTTATGCGTATATATCTTTTTTGTCTTTTTATTCTCTTGAGCCGGGTCTTTCGGAAACAGCCTTTTTACTCTTTCGGGATAGGGGTAAGGTCTGCGTACACACTACCCTCCACAGACCCTACTTGTGGGATTTTACTGGATTGTTGTTGTATATATCTTTTTTGTTCTTTATACCAAAATTCAGTAGAAATTTGTGATTAGACCAACACGATAACTTTTCTAGACTAATTTAAGTTGTTTTACATATTCCCTATATCTTTATGCCACGAACCGGAATTCCCACCTTCGGAATCGTGATGGCGCCTAACATTTTACTTGCTAGGCAAGCTAACGATAGAGGATCTATAAGCTAATTTTAATCAATTCAAATAAGTAAAACCAATTAAACTGCAATAAAACTAATACGAAATGCGGAATGACATAAAATCAATAATTTCTAAGTACACCCCGGATTTGAAGTTACAAGTTCACGAGCTGCTACAAACAGAGTTTGAAATAAGTACAACTGTCTCGAATGATAAGAACAGTAAATAAGGGGAAGGTGGAAGGGGACTTCAAGGTCTGCGGACGCCAGTAGATCTACCTCGAGTCTCCAAAAGCAAATCCGAGCTGATACGCCTCACGGACAGCTGGGACCAGTACCAAAATCTACACAAGAAGTGCAGAGTATAGTATGAGTACAACCGACCCAATGGACTCCGTAAGTGTCGAGTTTAACCTCGATGAGGTAGTCACGAGGCTATGACAGGACACCCACTTAAATAAACTTGTGCAAATAACAATATATGTACAACATAACAAAAAATAAAGGCTAAACATGTACCATTAGGAGGGGACATGCGAAAAATGATACAAGATATGATAACTACAGCAAGAAATGATAACAGGAAACAGTCAATAAGCTATTAACCAGTGAAACGAATAAACATAATGAATAAAACTATACGGCATCACCCTTCGTGCTTTTACTCTCAACCTCACTATGAAACCGTAATAACGGTACGGAATCACCCTTCATGCTTTTATTCTCAATTTCATCATGAATCAGTAGATACGACACGATATCACCCTTCGTGCATTAACTGTCAAATACGTCACGGCATCACCCTTCGTGCATTAACTCTCAAATATGGTATGACATCATCCTTCGTGCATTAACACTCTCCCTTACCATATAATAATGAACATATAACAACAGGAAGATAAAATAAACAAGAACAAGCCCTACGTCTATAATAGTTCCACAATACCAACCTCAACTTCAGAAACAATACTCAATTATCACAGATAGCCCATAAACACGGAAATAACGATCGATTTAGTAATTAACTAGTCTAAGTGTATACGGCAAAATCAAAGGGTCCAATTTCTCGTCATTAAGGCCTTTTAGGGGATCATCTCGAGACCTCGAGGATGCGAGGTTGTGGTCGAGCTCCCTCCCTCGAGGTTCGTTGATGCCCGGCATAACGACAATGTCGGCACGGTCATGATGGGATTAGAGAGCTCCATAGACATGCAGCTAGTACTGGCAAAACCTGGTGCCATCTAGTTGTCCCATCTCTCTACTTTTGTAATTAATGCTTTTGTACTAAGTTGGGGTTTTCCCTCCTATATAAAGGGGGTCCTTGATATTTTGTAAACCCTCTGTTGCTCCAGCTGCTCCATGAGAAATATAGAAGAACATTCTTTTTGCTCTCTCATACACTCTCTTGATATTATTGCTTTCATTTATTGTATTCATATTTGTTTATCATTTATTGCCTATAGTTATAAAGAGCTCTCATTAATTATTTCATAACTGTTAGCCCTACCCCGATCACCCATGATAGCTCGATCCCGAGCCCTGGAATCGACCTCGAGGCCCCAAATCGACAGGCTCGAGGCCCCAAATAGTTGACCTAATGGTGCAATTATAGCTCTCTCCCTAACTTTATTTCGTCTCTAAATCTCATATACTTAGCGTCAACTGCTTAACAAACTAGCATAAAAATAGATCACGTATTTTTAGAGTCCCATCAACAAATTTAATTGTTATTACCATTTTCACAGTAAATAGTTTGGTGCCCGCCGTGGGGCTAAAAATAATAGTGATTATTTTCTTGCTGGTTTCGTCACTCAATGCAAGTTATCTTTCACGTCTTTTCTTGTCCAAGATCTTCGATTTCAGGTCAATATGTCTAAACTCAGTGAATGGAGGCGAAAACAACAATCTCGAGGACCACGGGGAGAACGGTGTGGATGTTCTGGGTGTTGGTGTGCTACCACAAAACCCTGGGAATGTGCCTGAACCAATCCCCGTGGACGCGGTCTCGCGTGACGCCCAACACATCGATATAAGCTCGCATACGGACAAGAGCGTGCGTTAGGGAGATCCACAAGAAACTCAGAAAACCCCAACCAGGGAAGAACGTGAGGTTAGCCTTCACGTTATTTTTGAAATGTTGCAGGCACAATATCTAGCTATTGCTCAGCTGCAAAGTCACCAGAAAACTCCCAGCACGGTAGCACCGGGGACAGCTCCCCTAGCTGAATAGGTACCAGAGAGATCAAGCAATAACGGGTCGATGACCGATCCTGCCATCGTAAAAATGCTCGAGGTTCTCACCAGGAGGATCGAGTCAGGCGAGAAGATGATAGAAGCCGACGACAAAAATGTCAAAACCTACAACTCCAGGGTCGACCAAATTCCGGGCGCACCCCCGATCCTGAAAGGTGTGGATTCGAACAAGTTCATACCAACGCCTTTCCCCGAGGAAGCGGCCTCGAAATCCATCCCAAAGAAGTTCAGAATGCCAGAACTCCCAAAGTACAACGGGACCTCAGACCCCAACGAATACGTTACTGCCTACACCTGTGCGGTAAAGGCAATAATATAAAGGACGACAAAATCGAGTCCGTCTTGTTGAAGAAGTTCGGGGAAACACTCTCGAAGGGGGCCATGATGTGGCATCACAACCTAGCTCTTAACTCCATAAACTCATTCGCCATGCTAGTAGACTCCTTCATAAAAGCACATGCCGGGGCCATCAAAGTAGCAACAAGGAAATCTGACGTGTTCAAGATCAAGCAGAGGGATAGCGAAATGCTGCGAGAGTTCGTATCTCGCTTCCAAACGGAACGAATGGAACTACCACCGGTCTCTGACGGCTGGGCGGTGCAGGCCTTTACTCAAGGCCTAAATGAATGAAGTTCGGTGGCTTTGAGACAACTAAAAGAGAATCTGGTCAAATATCCCGTCGTGACCTGGTCGAACATCCATAACTGATACCAGTCAAAAATCAGGGTCAAGGATGACCAGTTAGGAACCCTCTCGGGCTTAGTATATCCAAGCAGGCTCTTGGCGGAAGAGCCAAAGCCAAACAAAGAAAGATACCAACCATACACCGAAGACGGAAGGAACGCTCCAAGGCGCAACCCACCTCGCAACTATCGAAGGATAGACCGAGGACAGAATCCTTGGGGACTCATCAACAGAGCCGAATTCGATAGGAACGCGGGGCCAACAGAGGCGCCTTGCTTATCAGAATACAACTTTAATGTCGATGTATCAGACATCGTGTTCGCCATCAGCAAGATCAGAGATGCCAGATGGCCCAGACCTGTACAATCAGATCCTTCGCAAAGAAACTACAATTTAGTATGCGAATTTCACAACAGGCACGGATATAGGATCGAAGATTGCTGACAACTCCGGAAGGAAGTGGCCCGGTTACTCGACAATGGCCATCTTCGGGAATTCCTCAGTGACCGAGCCAAAAATCGGTCTCGAGAAAAGGAAACAGCCAAAAGGGACAAGGCAGACGAGCCACAACATGTCATCCACATGATCTTTTAAGATGGCCGCCACTAACCGAAGCACCGAAATCCCCCCTAGTAGAGGGACTAAGAGATAAATCGATAAAAAAATAGCAACCTCGAGACCATCTCCAAGGTTCGAAAGCACCATCGCTATTGAGGTATAGCCATCTCCCTTTTCATTTTATATTTCACACTAACCCTCATGCAGGTACTCGATCGAAGCAGTCAAAGCACTAACCCAGCCCGAATACTTTAAGGTTTTAAAGCAACCGTTGCACTCTTTTCCTTCGACCGAGTTTTTTTATCCCAGCAAGGGTTTTTATTGGCAAGGTTTTTGACGAGGCAACACCCACATGCTACCTAAGGAAGACTCGACAAGTATTCCAGGATTCTTTTGCAATCAACCCCGAATACTGGAGGGCATCCCCCCACATGGTTTTATTAGTAAAATGATGTATCGGGCCAAACGGTCGAATGAACCGTGCCTATATAGTCGGTCCCCCGACAACGAAACTATGTATACTTGTGTTAGCAATCAAAAGATATCTTTTGTCAAAGCATCTCACACTCCAAAGGAAGCTCAGCATTTTCGCTAAAACGATTCCTCCATCAAAGACGTCCCGAATACTCGGAGACTAGAGTCAATAATTCGGTACCCGCATGACCTCAGGGTCGGAACTCCAAACTCATAAGCCCTCAACAAGGCAACATGAAAAGCATGAAACATCTCCAAGGCCAAAAGTGCCCCGAACACTCAAGGACTGGCACCGATATCTCCAAAAACGCACGACCTCAGGGTCGGGATCTCCAAAATCGTAAGCCCTCGATGAGGCAATACAAAGTTTGCTAATAATGGCTCCTGAGTCAAAAAACCCTCGATGACTCGGGGATTGCCGTCAAGCGCCACCTTTATCGATTCATCAAAACCTGAGGCCGTAAGACCCCGAGCGGGCAGACTCGGTCCCGTAAGATCTACGTAAGGCAGCAACAATAACTGTAAGACCTCAATAATAAGTAAAATTGTAAGACCTTAATAGCATGTAAGAACTGTAAGACCTCAATGACATGTAAGAACTGTAAGACCTCAACGACATGTAAAATCTATAAGACCTCAACGACATATAAAAACTGTAAGACCTCAATGACATGTAAACCTTGTAAGACCTCACTAAAGGTATAGACCCGATCCCAAAGTTTCGGCTATATATCGAACTTGTTAGACTCCTAAAAAGGCATACCCTCGATATAGATGCCGAAACTACTTCACTCTGGACTCAAAGGCTCTGGCCAAACACAAGTGACTTCAGTCACACGACTGTACCAGCCGAAGTAACGCGACTCAAGGACGCCCGACCGTCACTACAAGGCGTAAGAGCTATTATCACCAGCCCACACAGGTTGTCAATTACTCTGAATCCACTTCAGAAAGAACCGGTTAAAGTGGCTACCCTCGACATAGGCAAAAGAGCTTTGACCATGTCGGCTCCAGATCACAGACTTTGAGCTACTCAGCCTCCGAGCCAAACCTCCCGAGGTGCTCGAACATCGTCGCAAGTTACCCAAAATTGAGGTTCTTCCCAAGCTAACGACGGGTCAGGAAAAAATTACTTCAAAAGCCCTTAACGAGAGGATAATAAATCCTACATAAATGGTCACATTAACCAAGCGCATAAGAGCCATTTTCACCAGCCTAATGAGCCTCAGGGCCGCACACATAAAAGGTCGCTTCGACCCAAGGAGTAAGAGCCACTGTTGCTAGCCTAAAATCTAAAAACTTGAGGGTCAAATCGAGCTTGAGTCGTAACCCGATTCGAAGACTGGATCCAAAATAGTTAACCATATATGCCTAAGGGCGAAGCGTAAGAGCCATTGTCGCCAGCTTACATTAAAAGACCACTTCGGCCCAAGGCGTAAGAGCCATTGTCACCAGCCCACGCAATTTGGAAAACTTGAGGGTCGATTGAGCTCGAGTCGAAACCCGACTCAGAGACTAAACCCAAAATAGTTAACTATATATGCCTAAGGGCAAAGTGTAATAGCCATTGTCACCAGCTTACATTAAAAGGATACTTTGGACCAAGGCGTAAGAGCTATTGTTGCCATCCCGCACAAACGTAAAAGCCTGAGGGTCAAATGAGCTCGAGTCGAAACCTGACTCAGAGAATAAATCCAAAACAGTTGAACAAAAAACGTAAGAGCTCAAACGCCAGCTTATACTAAAGGTCGCATCGATGAAGCGCGTAAGAGCCCCCTAGGCCAGCCTAATGAGCCCCAGGGCCGTATCATCGAATCTAAAGATTGGATTGATCTGGCTAAAATCTTGGAAAACAGAAACCCAGAAGATACAAAACTGCGAGGTTCCCGTCTTATACATACAGGTAATAGAATACAAGCTCCGTTTACAACATACTATGAAAGCTATATACACAAGAACAAGAAGAAAGAAAACATCCCCCTTGGGGACTATGGCCCGATGGCCTCGTCCTCGCCATCTTCGACATCAGACAAAAGGAAATTGGCATCATACTCCTACGCCTTGGCTTGCTCGATCTCTTCCGAAAGATCGAAACCCCTGGCGTGAACTTCCTCGAGAGTTTCCATCCGAGATTTGCATTTTGCGTACTCTTTACTGCTGCTCGCTCGACCAAGAGTTCTCCTTAGCTCATCTCTAGTAGTGGCAGCACTCTTCAAATAAGTCATCGCTCTTCGGCCAGCCCTAGTGCTACGCATTACAATCTCGGCCCGTGCATTCACCACCTCGGCCTTCGTCTTCGAAAGCTAGACTCGAGCCTTGCGATCATGTTCGCCCGCGCAGAATCACTCGCACGAGCAGTATGAATTTGCATCTCCATGGTGGAAACTTTAGCCAAAACACTCTCCTTGGCCACAACTTGGGCATCTACATAGGCTTGCAGCTCATCTAGCTCACGTTTGACCCTGCCAACTTCACCCCAAAGTCGCTCCAGCTCCACCATTTTGCTCTCCAACTAAAATATCGAAATGTTAACCTCTGAATATGAAAGAAGGGGGCATACGTCAACATGAAATACTAGATACCTGTCTCTCGAGGCAGCTCTCGTGGCTCCGGCTTTGATCTGCCTCGCACCACAAGGGTACCAGCTCGCTTTCTTTTTTCACACAAAGAAGCTTAAGGGATTTCTCCCTATACAAAGTTCTCCGCAACCGAGCCTTGTAATGAAGTAGTCGGATTTGAGCCTATCGAAGGCCTGCGAAAGAAAATTTAATAAGAAAGGAAAAGTGTGAAACCGGAATAGTCCCATGCCGACTACCAAACTTAACATAAAGTCGAGCCGCTGAGCCTCACCAAAAGCCGAGCCAATGTCTGTTGGCTTAGTAACCCCCAAACCGCCATCAGTAGAAACGGGGAATGTTCTTTCGAGAATGGAAGTCCCCGAAACTGAATGATCGGTCGGATCGCCTCTCTTGATTCACTGAGAAGGACTCGCCCCGCTGCGAGCATCCTCATAGCCTGGAGATTCTTTTCGTTTATCATCGACCCTCGACCCCGAGGTCGACAGTCTCTCCTCCTTTCCTAGAGAGCTCGATCTCATTTCAGAAAAATCTCTGGCACCTGCGGCAGCTAAGTTAGTACGTTGAAAAGAAAAACACCATTTTGGGGAAACAAGCCACCAGACGCTTACCATGATGCTTTGCCTCCCACCTTCCTTTGGATAGGTCTTGCCACCTGTGCCTATCATAAGTCGAGTAGGCTGCTAGCTTACAAGATCACTCGGCCAAATCAGGGACCTCGTTCGGCAACCAGAGAGTCGCTACAGAAACGAAACAGAAAAATGTCATTACGGATCCCGCCTCCAGTCAAAACGATGAAAAATAAAGTGTGACACTTACGTGTGAAGTTACATTTCTCAGGAAAGGGCAGAAACTCTCCAGGAATGATATTGATCGTTCAAACTCAAACGAACCGATTCAACCATCCACGGTCCTCGTCCCATACGTTGTTAACGACAGGAGCCCAAGTGGATCAACGTTGCAGAACAATCAAACCTTGATAGCACAATGGCCGGTATAACCTTACAAGATAACTAAGGGTAAACTCAATCCCGGCCTTGTCGGCGAAATATCTTATCGACTGCACTATCTTCCAAAGGAATGGGTAAGCCTGCGCCAAGGTAATCCAATATCTCCAACAGAACTCAAGCACGACCTGGTTAGGGGGACCCGATGCAAAGTTATGTGTGTACATGCTCACAAACCCCTTGACATAGGTCATGATGCTCTCCTCGGAAGAAGGCACTTGCAATACCATGCCTTCCCCCCATCCGCAATCTTTCCTAATCATCTCAAGATCTTCCTCTCCCACTGATGAGATAAACCTCAACGCATGCTCCCGATGTCCTGGAATAGCGGGGGGTCTCCCCAACATAATGTCTTTTCTCAAAGAAAGACACCTCGAGGCCTGTTCACCGGGCACCGACGGTGTACCACTGATCGAATGCAGAACGTAAGCAGAACCCCCTCTCTTTGGTGGGCGGATGTCGACGTATCAGTCATGGATATGATAAAATAAGAAGGGGGAGATATGAATTTGAATGAATATGATGAAGCAAATGAATGAATATATAGGGGCAAGACAGCGGCTGCTCGCCTACCTAGAGGGCCAATTAATTCTGGCCGCATTAACATCACCCTTTTTTTTAGGGAAATGTACTGACAAGACTACCTCGGGGTCCCTTCACCAGATTGCTCGAATGCTACTATCCCGCAAAATTCGAGAAGCAGCAAGGCCTCGAGGGCTCCTTGCTATCACTAGCACCGGCCCTAAAGAAGCTACCGATCTAACTTCGGGACAGGACCCGATTTAGGGGTCCAGGTCACTCCGAATACGGTTTTCGAAGAGCTAACACCAGGAGTCAAAGGTTAACTCCGCTCGAGAAGCGAGGTAAAAAGGACGTAAAGACAGAGAGAAGAAAAAACCTTTCTTTTCGTTATCAAAAATGTATTTACAAGGAACGTCTTTACAAGACTCACTCCCCCGGGGGTACATGCACAAAAAGGGGTGGCAAAAGCGACACAAGGCCTACTCTTCATCACCGCTGTCCTCTGAACCATCTCCAGGATCCTTGACTAGGACGATCAAATGTGCTAACTTTCTCTCTAGCTCTCGGGCCTCCTCAATTTCAACTAATAGATTGACGCCTCCAGCCTCGATCTCCTCCAACATTTTTCTCCTCGCCTCCACCCTGGCATGTTTGATAGCCTGAGTTAGTTTTTGCTCAGCCTTTATCGATACGTCACGGGCTATTTGATATGTTGTGGCCACGTCCTTTAGGTAAGTGGCTACATTTCTTTCGATCTCGGACTTGGTCGCAACCAGCTCAGCTGTCTCCTTTCGAGCATCCTTGAGAAGATCATGGGTCGATGCCAACTCCGAGGTCACTGCTTCATTTTGCTTTCTCAGCCTGAGGACCTCCACATTCAGTCGCCCAATCTACAAGTCATTTTTCTTGACCTACAAAAAGAATAGTAACCCAGTCAGTATCAAATTATGGGAACAAAAGAGAAACTCATGCATAACAAAATACCTGCTCGACAAGGGAAACTCTTTCTTGGAGTGCTCCCTCCAAAGTATCCCAGAGCTCATCTGACTCTTTCTCCTTCTGTACAGAATGAGCCTCCGACTCTCGCAGTCTCGAGGACAGCTTCTCAAGCTCCTTCTCATGGCACGAAATCTCTTCGTTAAGCCTGAAGAGGGAATGATTATACATCTCCTTGCACTATAGCAAAACAGAAGAGTTAGAAGAATGAGGAATGATACTCGAGGCTAAAAGAAACATACTTAAAGTAGCTATCACCTGCTGCATGAACCTCTCGGCCGCCTTGAAAGAGCCGGGATCATCAAGGTTGACGTTCCCGCTAACATCGTTAAAAATATTGCCAGGCGTGCCTCCCCCCTTGAGAGGACCCTTGACTTTGTCGACATTCGCATCTTGAGCATCCCTTAGCTCCCCTGATGAGAAATGGGAGCCAAAAATGAAATTGCCTATGTCACCAATGTCCACGAGGGGAAGTTCTTGCTCTTGAAAAGCTCCGAGCCCAGATCCTTCGAGACCGGCAACAACGGTCCCCCTACCAGAAACTGCACCACGTCTGACCGTAGGATCGGGAACCACGATAGCATCCTCCTCGAGGGTCTCCGCGCACGAGATCGGCCTGAGTTAGCTGTCCCCGATTTAGCAGCTTCCGGTCAAAGTATCTGCGGGACTCCCGTGTCCGCCCTCGGCCTCTCTTTCAAACTGTATCCGCTCTCATCATCATTATTGTCTCCAGCACTAGGGCTTGCCTCGGAAGCTGAGGCTAAGGTCCCAATGGCGGTTCTAGGCCTGTGTGGCTTAGGTTTCTTCATCACATAAGGGTCGGAAGCCTCCTTGCCTTTCCTTTTATTACCTTCAGCAGGCTCTGAAACCTCCGTCCTGCCTCCAAGGAGTGGTCTCATCAGCACATTCTCGCCAAGGCCTGCACAAGCATAGCGGCCACAACTTATCAGCATAATAAGGTATAGGAAAAAACATAGGGTTAAGACGTAGGCTGCACGAGAAACTTTACCATGGTTCTTGGCCATCCACAGTGTCTTGGCCAGGTTGGTCCAAGATCGGGTAAGATACGGAAACTTGTTATCCAACCGCCCAATCCACCCTAGCAGATCCAGGACCGCTTCAGGATACCAAGTGGCAGCTGTAGAGAATAAAAAGAGGTCATCTTTTCTGGAAGAAGGAAAAGAGGGTCACAAAACATGTCCGAAGGGAAAAACTCTTATGCTTCATGTTCCACCTCTCCAAGAAAGGCATTCTCCCAGCTGGAATGATGTCCAAGGTTTTAACCCGGACGAACCTACTCATCCATACCCGATCTTTCTCCTCGTTGGTGCTCGAGAAAAATGACTTCCTGGATCGATGATGAAGCCTAATCAAGCCTCGATAGAACCGGGGGTTGTACATCCTGATCAAGTGATTCAGGGCAAAGGTCTCGTCCCCAACCTAGTCGGTAAAATAACGGAGCATCAAGACTATCCTCCAAAAAGAGGGATAGATTTGACCAAGCGTCACTCAATATTTATCGCAAAAGTTAAGGATGACCGAGTCTATCTCTAGGGGAGGGGATCCAGAAGGCTCATCTGGACTCAAAGTAAAGGGATAAGTGTATACATAGAGGAAACCGTCTTTGTAATTCGTTATGTTCTCATCAGGGCTGGGAATCTCCACCTCCACCGCCTTCTTCCATCAGCAGTCCTTTTTTACTGTCCCCACATCGGTCACGACACTAACGTACCAGGACACGTGTTCGTATCGGCCCAGTGTAGTAGGGGGTTTATCGATCGTATAATCTTTCAACATGTCAAGATCGGGGGGAGTACATTGTCCAAAAGTGGGTATCACTTTTGTTTTCTCCTTAGATGACCGAGATGAAGAGGCGACTTCATTCGGCCAAGGAACTGTCCTGGAAGTTCTGGCCATTACGATGGTAAAATTTTCTCTAAAAGAGTAAGAAGGAAGAATGTAAAAGGAGATGGGTCTGGATTCGTGCATTAGAAGATGTTGGGAAAATAAGGATTATCAAAAGGTTGATGTATTTATACGAACCACATGGGCAGCAAAAGGGGCGAGCCAATAGCAGTTCGTAAATCTCTCGATAGTCGTATTTGATGGTGACCCTTACACGGTTTTTTGGAAGATGGAATTTAATACTCTGATAGGCTGACGTCGCGACAATGATGTCCTTAGAACGGAGGCTTAAAATCGTTTCATATCACTTTGTTCTAGGAAACGCGGAGACTATCTGTATACGGCGAAATCGGAGGGTCCAATTTCTCGTCATTAAGGCATTTCAGGGGATCATCTCGAGACCTCGAGGATGCGAGGCTGTGGTCGAGCTCCCTCTCTAGAGGTTCGTTGATGCCCGACCTAACGACAATGTCGGTCGCGGTCATGATGGGACTGGAGAGCTCCCTAGACATACAGCTAGTACTGGCAGAGCCTGGTGCCATCTAGTTGTCCCATCCCCCTACTTTTGTAATTAATGCTTTTGTACTATGTTGGAGTTTTCCCTCCTATATAAAGGGGGTCCTTGACATTTTGTAAACCCTCTGTTGCTCTATTGCTCCAGTTCTCCATGAGAAATATAGAAGAACATTCTCTTTGCTCTCTCATACACTCTCTTGATATTATTGCTTTCATTTACTGTCTTCATATTTTTTTCATCATTTATTGCCTATCATTGGCCATAAAGAGCTCTTGTTGATTATTTCATAACTGTTAGCCCTACCCCGACACCCACGATAGCTCGAGCCCGAGTCTTGGAATCGACCTCGAGGCCCCAAATCGACAGGCTCGAGGCCCCGAATAGTTGACCTAATGGTTTGATTATATCTCTCTCCCTAACTTTATTTCGTCTCTAAATCTCATATACTTAGCGTCAACTGGTTAACAAACTAGCATAAAAATAGATCATGTATTTTTAGAGTCCCATCAACAAATTTAATTGTTATTACCATTTTCATGGGAAGCACTAAGCATGGATATCATGATCAAGGAAAGCAATAAATTACAAGAAACAAGTCATACCCGCATGCTTTAGCCCAACAACAACGCATAGGTTGTAACGACCCGACTGGTCATTTTGAAAATTTGTACTTTTCTCGGTAGTTTGAGGGTACGAGTATCCCCACATGATGTATTATGACTTGTGTAAATTGTCGGCTCTGATTTTCAAATTATTCAGAATCGATTTGGAAGAATGAATTTCAAGATTTATGCTTGAAGTTGGAAGAGTTGACCAAGTTTGACTTTTTTAGCTTTTAACCTCGGAATGAGGTTTGTCGATTTTGTTAGCTCCGCTGAGTGATTTTGGACTTAGGAGAGCGTCCGAATTGTAATTTGGAGGTCCGTAGTCAGATTAGTCTTGAAATAGTGAAAGTTAGATTTTTGGAAAATTTGACCAGGAGTGGACTTTTTGATATCAGGGTCGGATTTCGATTCCGTGTTGTATTTTTAGACCTGGGTGCATGGTTGGTTTGGAGCCTCGGGGGCTCGGGTGAGTTTCGGATTGAATTCGAAATGATTTTTCATGATTTTTGAGTGCTGGTACTGGTGTCATCACATTTGCGATATTTTTATCGCAAATGCGACAGTCGCAATTGCAAAGCAGCCATCGCATTTGTGAAATTTGGGATGCTGGAGAAGATTCGCATTTGCGAAATGGGGTTGTTCGCTTTTGCAAGGACCCTGTCGCTTTTGCGAGATAATGGTCTTCGTATTTGCGAAGTATTGGGTCCCAAATGCGACCTTCACAAGAAGTGTTCTGTTCGATTTTGGGATTTATTGTTCGCATTTGCAAACCCTGTGCTGCAAATGCGACATCTGCAGCCTGCATATCGTGGAGAATTCTTAGACTTATCTTCATTTTGTTATATTTTGAACCCTACCTTCGAGGGGATGCGATTTTGTGAAGGGATTTTCATACCAAATCAATGGGTAAGTACCTCTAATCAATTCTCGATTATATTTCATGATAATACACAAGATTTAACATCAAATTCATGAGAATCTAGGGAAAATTTTGGGGATTTTGTCAATGTTTTGAAAAATGAATATTTGGTATTTGAGAGTTGAATAGGACTCGAATTTGGAAACAAAACATGTATATGGACTTGTGGGGATATGGGTAGTCAAGACCTACCTTTGGACCCGGGTTTTGACCGGGAGGGCTCGAGGGTTGACTTTTGTTGACTTTTTAAAAATTATATAAAGATCATAGCTTTATTAATTAAAATTATTTTCTCTTGCATTGTGTGATATATTTTAGCCAAGTGGAGGTGAATTTGTAAAGAAAAAAGCTAAATTGAGTATTAAGTTAGCTGAATTGAGGTAAGTGTCTTGCCTAACTTTGTTGAGGGAATTTTTTCTACTATTTGACATTATTTGCTACATGCGGGAGTGATACATATATGAGGTGACGAGCGTATATGCATGTTCCAGGATCAATCATGCTCGAGGGTAGATTATGCTACGAACTGTGCCATATAGAATTACGTGACTTTCTTGCTTCATGTCTTACTTTGCTCATAGATTCTAAGAACATAGAATTAAATGTTAGAAACCAAGACTTAGTTTATTATAACTTTATTAAACTTGACGGAATTCTGAGAAAATATTGATGTGTCTAATTCGGTCATCACTATGCTTAATCATTAATACATTGCTACGGTTGATATTTTTGAAATACTAGATTCTATACTCGTGTTGTAGATCATTCGTGAGATTTGTTGAAATATTTGAATGATAAGATTCTTGAGGGTTTATTAAACTATTGTTGGTTTGGAAAGTTGTGATTGGGATTCATTTGGAATATTCGTTTAAACACTCTCCTTGATGTTATTTATGCTTCCTACTTTGTTTGCCATATATATACATATGCTTGGTAAGAAAGAGTGTAAAGCACTAAGGGTGATGCCGTGCTATTTTATGAGAGTGTAAAGCACGAAGGGTGATGTCGTGCCATATTATGAGAGTGTAAAGCACGAAGGGTGATGTCGTGCCATGTTATGTGAGTGTAAAGCATGAAGGGTGATACCGTGACATATCATTTAAGAGTAAAAACATGAAGAGTGATGTCGTGCCATGTTATGTGAATGTAAAGCACGAAGGGGATGCCGTGTCATTTCATTTATATTATCATGCTTTTATATTATCATGAGTTCATGGCACGATGGGTGTTTCCGTGCAGGCGAGGACGAGGGACATGCATTATATTATGATATCTTTTCCTTGTGTATACGTTCATGCCTTTACATTGAGATGTTATTGTCGTACTTATGGTTCTTATATGACTTTTCGTTATTGCCCTGTCCCTGTCCTCTATCTTAATTGTTATTGTGTTGCTCATGCCTTCTACTTGCTAAACTTGCAAACACCATGCGTACTTTCTGCTGTTATAATTACATCCACGTCGTATCTATTTTGTTGCACTTTAGTACAAGTCTTTTACCATGTTAGTCATTCATGCCTCTACTTGTTAACTTATAAAGATCATGTGTTCCCTTAATATTTGTTATATCTATATTTAGGCCTTCCACCATGCTAGTTACTTGAAGTTTATATTCCTTTTTCCTAATTGCTGTCATTAGTCCCATGCCTTCTGCCTAGTCTATTACTGTTGCCCATATGTATATCCTCGATCATTATTGCTACTTGCATATTTCCTACTTTGTTATTATTATTATCGGCATTTTTGCCATCCGGTTGGTACTGTTATATACATATTTGGTGAGGATGAGATAAATGCATGAATGGTGCAGTGCAATTGGCTCAATATCTGAGTACATTCCTCACGCTATGAAAGTTATGGAGTGACTATCGTGGTTTATTGGTTTTCGCTCTAAGGAAAAGATTGTTCAAGATATTGGAAAATGATTAAATTATGATCTTTTCTAGTACTCAGTTATTGCTTTGCATATTCATTTGTGTATTTTTGTTTTTGTTATATCGTAGTATTGTTCTATTGCTAGTTTACGGTTCAGGTTTTATCAGTGAGTATCTTTTAACTAAAAAGCCTCGTCACTACTTCAGCGAGGTTAGAAAAGATACTTACTGGGTACATGAGGTCGGTTGTATTCATACTACACTTCTGCACTTTGCATGCAGATTTTGGGGTGGAGCTGCTAGTGATGTCGGGACCTGACTTTGAAGATGTTCGTGCATTCTGGATATAGCTGCCACTTGTCCTTGGTAGCTTTATGTTTTATTAATCTATTTATGTAACTTTCAAATAGATCATGTAATTATTTGTATCAGCTTTGTAAATTCCAAGTCTTAGAAGCTCATGATTCGTACTACCAGTTTTTGGGTAAATTTGTAAGTGTTCATATAATTCTTCACTATTTTCCTATAATCTCGTTTGGTTTGTATTGGTTGTTAGTTGGGTTACCTAGCGGATCGAGTTAGGTTCCATCATGACTAGAGATTTTTGGGTCATGACAAGTTGGTATCAGAGCTCTAGGTTCATAGGTTCTACGAGTCATGAGCAAGTGTCTAGTAGAGTTTTGCGGATCAATATGAAAATGTCCATACCCATCTTCGAGAGTCTATGGGGGCATTTAGGATAAATTTCTCATCTTTCTTTCCTTATTGTGCGGCATTGATTTATCTTGAAACGTAACTCTTTGAATCCTTCCACGCATTTGTATGTGCATGTGAGCACTCGGTATCAGCTATGCATCAATAGCTTTTGATTCCATGGATAAGGTGCGAGATGTGATATCTGTGTGCTGATGATGGGTCAGTCTAGAGGACTTGAGGCTGGGTTTTGACTATAGCTTGAGCACGGGGATTTCGGTTGTGTGAGCATGTGCTTTTGGACTTATACATCCAGTAGTGTCCCTATGAGTGGAATTTGTGGCTGGCAAGTGGTTGGACTACTAAATGATGAGTAGTATGTGACTGTGAGCTATGTTCAAATTATTTGAATGTGATGAGAAGAGTCTACTTCAAATGTATAAAGGACTAATTGGTGCTTGATTTTTGTCTTCATGTGACGTATAGTCTCGAGTTACGAGTTTGTTGAAAGGTTTTTCATGTTGTTTATTTGTGAGACAAATTTGATTCTCATGTCTTATTGATGAGTTCAAACTCAGGAAGATTAAGTGATGGTATAGTAATTGTGGCTAGAATTTGAGATTTACAGTGGAGGGTGTCAAGACTCGCAGTATTTCTATATCATTGTAGATTATACATTTTAGTATTCGGAAGGTGAAAGAAACGACTTTAGATTCACAGAAGGTCTCTTCAGAGTAGGTGTCTCAGTTGTGGAACTTTGGGGTGCTAGGAGGGAATACAACGGCTTATGGGGTTTAGGGCGGTGTGATTTTTATGCTAGAATCTCTTATGGCGAGCTTTGGGGTAAAGATCATGGTGTTCTCGCAAGGAGGGGTATCAACTTGAGGGTAATTTGGAAGGGACTCAGAGGAACAGGGCACTTTGATAGTAGGTTGGATCAATAAGGTAATGATATGATCAGTTCTTTGGGTACTTATGATGTGGTAAGTCTCTGCAGGTGTTTTGCGACAATGCTCATGGATTTCGGGGCAACTACGTGGCTTGGTTGAGTTAGCGAGATTCGGTTCTGATAGCTTGGTTATATGTAAATGGATTCCAAGGAGTTCTCAATGATTTCTATCATGGTTCGAGGTGGATATTTTCAACTGGTGTGAGGAACATGTCGCGTATTAAAATTTCCTCCGGGATGAGATCAAATAGAAGGTTTCTGACTGATCAGGATTGAGTTTTATATGTGCAAGGTCATAGTTCAGTTTTAAAGGGAATGTCATGAATTCTTAGAGAACACGAACGGTTTCAGATGTCTAGATGGATGCTATTACTACTTGGTATTGCCTGAGAGGGGTGTGCATTTCAGAAGGCGCATCGTATTTTGACTTACGAATGCTTCATTGATATTACGGTGCTCGCCTGGTTGATCGACTGCTGAGATTCATATTTTGTTATGTGGCACGAAAGAATTATAAAAGTATTCCTCGTGTGATGATCGTATACGAGAGATGTGTTATATATTTGGGCAGTGAAGTTGGGATCAGGTAGGATGATTCGGGTGTTTCATGGATTTGGAGACTAAGAGTTCTCAAAAGCAGATTGTTTAGTGGTTGTGGACTGTAAAATATGTCCAAAGCTGGCCGGATAATAGTATGTGTTATGGTTATGTCGTTGTGGACTTTTGATAGTATGTGTTTGTCTATTCGGGGATGACCGAAGTTGATTTGGGGGCCCAATAAGGATGTGTATTCTGTATCAGATTGGATTTGCTTGCTCCTATGTAGCTGTTACCACAAGTATATCGTCAGGCGGAATAGATGCTATTCGCGCCTTGGTCTGTGTTATGTGCTCCTCTCTTATGCTATGACGGGTTGTGAGGGGTACATGGTTCTTCGTACGTATATTGTGATTCAGTTTAGGCCTCATGGCTCTTTGGGCGAGATGGCCTTCGTGATGTTGATTTGCTTATTGCACCATAGTTGTGCTTGTCCTTCTCATTATTGTGTGTTCCTAATAATGTTTCCCACAGTTATATACACTCTATCGTGCTTGATGTTAACTCACATGTGATCAGTGAGCCCGAGTATTATGGCTCGATGGGTACCTTATATGGATTTACATGATGGGATCGGGTTGTGCGCCGCAACGGTACTGTGATGAAATGTAACTCCTGATGTTTCCTTCGTGTATTTTTGTTTTCACCTTGTTGAAAATAGTTCATAGTAAAATGCTAAAATTTCCCTGCCTGCTTAACTTGCTTAGTAGCCTTCTTATTTAGTTTTCTTACTGTTATCTGTCATGTCTGAATTATTACTTATTGGTGTATGGAACCAGGTTATATGATTATTATTGATACTTGTCGGGGGGCTTCTTGTATTGACTGAGATGAGATTTCTAGACCTGAGATTTGCACTATTATATTGGGATAAGAAAGGTTCGAAAGAATGATACTATATTTTGCTGAGGATTTGGGCAATGGCCCTGGTCGGACAAATGAGTTTCTTGTCTTATTGATTAGATGAGTGGTTAAGAGGTCATGCGTGTTTCTTTCATCATCAGTAGGGTATGAAGGTTTTGAATGAGGTTCTAATCGATATGAGATTTTCTACTGGCACTGAATTTATTTTTTTGGGTAGTAATGGTGGTCAGTAGTTCTTGCGGTGAGTGTCTGAGTGATAAGGTATATCATGTGATTATATCTTGGGTTATGGTTATGACTTAATACAGTGTGTTCAGACTTATACAGTGTATAGATGTGAGATTCAGGTCTTGTAATGAATTCTGGATATTAGAGATAGGGTTCTAAGGTTTAAGGGCAAGGTTGAAGTAAGGATCTCTAGTTATGTTGCGTTGGTAGGCTTATATGGAGCAGAGTGACGTGGGATCACCCCCGGGTATGTGCATAGTAAGGTTACACCGTGATTTGATGGCCTTGGAAAGACTCTTGGCACGTTCAAGGACGAACGTATGTTTAAGTGGGGGAGGATTGTCGCGCCCCTTTTTTACCTTTTGCGGGGAAGTCCGGGTTTCGACATTCATGGGGGAACAACTCGTTTCCTTTTGGAAATTAGGTATTTTGAAGAGTCGCCACCTAACGTATTATGGTGCGTTAGGGCACCTAGAATAATTAACTCGTGTAACTAGTTTGCATTACCAGAGATTAGGGTAAGGGCTCGAAATAACCTTGAAGGAAAGGTGTTAGGCACCCCTCGCGGTCCACAACAGTGAGTCCCGACAAAACTTAAACTATATGAATTAGTCAATTATCAAACAAGCAAGTATTTGCAGATAAAGTAGCTTTCCCATGCATACATGATCAAGGAAGTTCAGATAATGAAGGTAAAGAGATTTGGATCGCTTATGTATATGTAAAGGAGGGAGTTTATAAAATTTAAACACATAGGAATTGGAAATGGGAAGTCCTAGGTTGATTAGCCTACATGATCATACCCATGCAATGCCCAGTAATCACTCCTCAATGAGGGGCTACACATGACATTAGCGCGCAGGTCATCATATCCTTTACTATCCAATTCCCTCCCCTTAGTCATAGCCTAAAGCGTTCTAGCATACTTAAGATATACCCGATGCGTGTACTACTCGTCCCTTCCTTGTGGCTCTGAGGTATTTAGGACCTCTAATTTAGGTAGTTCTAGACCATCCTAAGGTACTTAAAGGAGAAAAATCTAGGCGACAACCAAACAATTAGGACTGGACCAAAGATAGAACAATTAAAGGCTCACATTTTACCTCCACGAACAGAACAAGTAAGTGCACGTCTCAAACAACAGTTTTCAAATATTTAAGAGAAACTCTAGAACAGGATATCTAGGTGAGCAGAGAATATGCAGTATTGAGTTAAGACCAAAGTGCAAAAGAACTTAATCAGTTTGCCTACTGATTTTAAACCTGTTGAATATGAGAAGTCACAAATAACAAGGCGTAGTTTACAATTTGTAGGATTTTAGTCGCCCTACAAGCTTGCCTTGGGGTGTAATAGTGATGTTCTATGAGCATGGTATCTAATCATTAGTCAGGAATGCAGTAAACCAGTAAACAATTTTAAAGCGGGCAATTTGGATCCTATAGGCATGCTTTCTAGTGATATTAATCAACACAACATTGAAGACTATTAAAGAAACAAGTAGGTTAGTTAATTAAACTTATTCAGAACCTATAGGTATGATTTCTATAATTAAAGTTGATTTTAGATCCTATAGGCACGAGTACTAATTAAAACTGATTTTAGATCCTATAGGCATGATTTCTAATTAAAACCGATTTTTAGATCCTATAGGTATGATTTCTATAATGTAAAGTAAAGTAGGCAGAACTTATTTCAACCAAAGCAAACCCTATAGGCAGGTTGTCTAATACAACACATGTAAACCAAAATAAACCCTATAGGCATGTTATCTATTCAGCACATGTAAACCAAAATAAACCATATAGACATATTATCTACCCAACTTTACCACAGTATACAACTACCTTTACTTTTCATTAGTCACCCCAATATTTGTTTACAATTAATTATTACAGACCAAGGATTGAATAAATAATACACAAATAGAACAGAAATTAAGTTATAGGGAGCCTAAAGTAGGCCCAAAGCAAATCCTGATATACCAGTCCTTCAGTAGTCTCAAATGCCCAAAGTTTCATAGCCAATTTCATGTCTAGGTATGTCAGAGTTCCCTAAGGACCTCAAGGATCCCGGGCAGTGCTCACACCCAGACCTTCCTTAAATAAGGACTAATTTATGTGCAGTGTGGAAGTGCCAACCTTGATATGCCAGAGTTCAGAGAGATCTCAGGGACCTCTAAGCAGTACAGATACCAGAGGGGCAGAACTTAATAACCTAAGAATAAGTGAAAGTGCTTGACATGATTTGAAAGAGTTTGGTAAACAGTATAAAGAAGGGTCTTAGGAGTGAAGGGATTTTCTGAAAATCAGTCCTAATTTAGTGGTAAAACAATAGTTAGAAAAGCATGGGAAACAATTTGCAATCAGAACACATGTCACAAAACAAACAACTTTAGAAAATATTTTGGCAAACCATTTCCACACAAGGAAAGAGGGGTTGGGGACACATAGAATACACCTTGGAAGAGCACATAAACAATAGGGTGCATAGAGTTCTCAAGGGGGTTCTACATAGCTAATAGGTTAGATATAATGTAGGTCATTGAAACATGAAGCAAAGATCACAGCAGAAACATGATGAGCGCACATTAACACCATAACTAGAGTTGCACTGGAGAGACTAGATAACTTAGCAAGAGTAAGGCAGAACAGGCAAGAGCTGAAATGGACATGCTAAAATATTAACAAGTGTAGACATGCTAATCACACACTTACAAAACAAAGTTTAGGCATGCTAGTTAAACATTAGTCAGGAAAACAGGCTAGTCACATGTGGAATAAGACAGTGTAAGACATGTTAAACAAGATAGTAAATAGGCAAGTAAAGTGGAGATATGCTAATCACATATTTGAATAAGGCAGTATTTGGCATGCTAGGTAAGCAATAAACAGAAGCAAGAATGAACTCAGGTCTGATGAACTAAGGCAGTAAATAAACACATAGGTTTAAATTCTTAAAAATTTAATCAGAAGCATACCAGTTAGAGAAAGAAAACACAAGATGTATGACAGGTATTGTGCAATTTCCAGCCTTGGCTTACAACCAGCTAGACTAACAAAGATCACAAGTAGCAGAGAGAGTAGAGAGCTTTTTAGAGTGTTAAAAGTAGTGGCTGATGAACTAATGTTCGTGTGCAGAAGTGAAAATAAAGGAGAGTATATATAGTAGTTAAGAGCAAGGAAAATAAGGTAAAGGAAATCAATCATTCAGCAAATTGAGGAAGCCACAGAATCAATTACACACAAATTAGCGTAATTTTCCCTTAATTAAGGGTAATTACCCAACGGTAAATGCAGAATATATTTAAGGAAAGAAGAATCGAGTGAAACTTAAGCATATAATGGGTAATTGGGGGGTAAATAACAGGGGTTTAATTAATAAAATAATTAGTAAGAATCAGCAAATATCGCAGACAATTCAAATAAGGCAAGAAACTAAATAAGGCTGCAAATAAAGGAATAGTCAAGACTCAACATGTAGGTTTTAACGAAACAAATTAGTAAATCAAGAATTTAAAACAACGCTGATTTAAGGAGAGAAATATAGGTTTACCATGAATAGACAGAATGAATATAGACACATAGAATCAATAGAGGAGTCGAACCAAGAACCTTAATAGTGGCACATTAGGATAAAAATCACAAGACATCGAATTAAGCTAAAGAAAAATCACAGGAATCAAAGCATAGAACGAAATCGGTGCATAAGTAACCCGGACAAACTCAGAATCCAAACAAATTGTCGAAAAATTGGGGTGTTAGCATAACCTAGTTAGAGTTGAAGCAAACTTTACGAAATCGGTTTAAACACATAAGAATAGAAAATTGAATACTTAAAATTAGCAGAACGTTTTGAAGAAAGAAATTTTCGGGAAACCCTAGTTTAGGAAAATGTAAAACCACTCAAAATTCAGAAGGTTATTGTAAAACTCATGTGAAATAGGTTCGATCCATCTTAGATCTTACACAGATATGAGAAGTTCAAAGGACAAAATTAGGGTTTCAAGAAAAACAACATAGAGATGAAGAAGTAGGCTTAAAAATCCATAGGTCTAAGGCGAAATAGAAAGATCTTACTCGAAATCGAACCGGAACAACCTAAAACAGGCAAGAAAGGGCCATAGGTGTAAGCGGACTGACCTTGGTCCCTCGAGGACCTTAGAGATGACGATAACAGCATATGAGAGGCCATTAGAAGTCTGATGGTGATGAGAAACCACCATGAACGATAGCAGATGAGTGGCTATGAGGGTGAGTTAGGGTTAGGATTTGAGAGCATTTGAGAGGAGGAGAGGTACAGATGACAGCGGTGAGTGGATAGGAAATGAGATATTTGTGGGGAGGTCATTAGGGTTTAATTTAGGTAAGGGGAGATCTGGAACGTTGATCAAAATGATCAACAGCTAGGATTTAAGAAGAAATTGGTCGGGTTGATAAGGGGTTTGGGCTGGGTAGATTTTGGGTCTGGTTTAATTGAATTGGGGTTAAAATTAGGCTAGGTAATTAGGTTAAATCCGAAAATAAGAGGGCCATTTGTTAAATACCCATAAATTTCTTTTAAAAATAACTAATATGTTGTAAAAAATGATTTTCATGCCTATAAATATTTAAAATAATTATTTAATATTTTAAAAATATGAAAGACTATTTTCTAGTAAAGTAATGTAATAATTCATGCACAGGATATAATTGCAATTACCTCCTAAAAATTCAAATGTGGCTATTTGTGCAATAATTGAAACTTAGTACAAATACAAATGATAAAATTAAGCCACAAAAATTATTATTAAACTATTTATGATGCAATCAATAATTATTTTATAAAATAAATGCTGGAATAAATTAATTAAAATATTTTAAAATACAGAAATTGTATGAAAAAATACTAATTGATGCCCAAGCATAGTTTTAAAAATATTATGGGAAAAATTGGGTATCAACAAGGATCCCTTCTTTACCCGGGAAAGATGAAAGAGTTTTCGGGTAAAGAAACGATGATCAATTTTGACCGATGGGATGTTTTGAAAGATAGAGGCCAGACTTTGGTCTTTGAGCTGCCTACATATCCCTTGTTTTATAGGAATTGGGCCATGTGTAGTTCTAGATTCATTGGCGGAACATACTGATGAAGTCATTATAAGAACGGATACTAAATTTTGGGATGGACGCATGAGTGGTTATGGTGAACAGTCAAGTTTGAGATTGTTGAAGGAATTGGAGCGAGGTCACTCCTGCTAGGATAGCGGTTGCTTATTGGTCACTTACAGATAAATAGATTCTACAAACATGCATTTGTGTGAAAATTTAAACATGATGCAGATTCCCTTTGGACCATGAAAGTTGTCTTCGGACGGTTAAGGATAACGTCCTCAGACCATGATGTCCTGGGCCATGAATTGTTGAGTGAGGGATTCGCAACCCATTAAATAATGTTCTCAGGCCATGAAGATGGTGCCTCCGAACCATGACGCCTTTGAATAATGATATGCAAATTTGAGAGATCCTCAGGCCATGGTATGGTGTCTTCCGGCTATGAGGATGATGCCTTTTGGACTATGGCTCATTTGGATAGGTTGGCGATATTTCAGCCCATGAGATGCAATAATATGAGATTAACAAGACAAGGCTTAGTCTTGTGAAATGAAGGGTAGAGCTTAGCCCGATAGAAAGCAAATAGTTAGTACCGGAGTCGAGCAACATTTATGCAAGGAGGGACAATGCTTAGTCCCGTGCAGATGTGGAGGCAGGGGTTAGACTCATGCAAGTATGGAGGCAGGGGTTAGCCTCATGCAAGTATGGAGGCAGGGATTAGCCTCATGCAAATATGGAGGCAAGAATTAGCCTCATGCGAATATGGAGGCAAGGATTAGCCTCATGCGAATATGGAGGCAGGGATTAGCCTCATGCGGGTATGGAGGCAAGGATTAACCTCATGCAAATATGGAGGCAGGGACTAGCCTCATACAAATATGGAGGCAGGGATTAGCCTCATGCAAATATGGAGGCAGGGATTAGCCTCCTATAGATATAGAGGCAGGGATTAGCCTCATGCAGATATGGAGGCAAGGATTAGCCTCATGCAAATTTGGAGGCAGGGATTAGCCTCATGCGAATATGGAGGCAGGGATTAGCCTCATGCAAATATGGAGGCAAAAATTAGCCTCATGCGAATATGGAGGCAGGGATTAGCCTCATGCGAATATGGAGGCAGGGATTAGCCTCATGCAAATATGGAGGCAGGGATTAGCCTCATGCGAATATGGAAGTAGGGATTAACCTCATGCGGGTATGGAGGCAAGGATTAACCTCATGCAAATATGGAGGCAGGGATTAGCCTCATGCAAATATGGAGGCAGTGATAGGCCTCATGCAGATATGGAGGCAGGGATTAGCCTCATACAAATATGGAGGCAGGGATTAACCTCATACAAGTATGGGGAGGCAGGGATTAGCCTCATGCAAGTATGGAGGCAAGGATTAGCCTCATGCAAATTTGGAGGCAGGGATTAGCCTCATGCAGCTATGGAGGCAAGGATTAGCCTCATGCAGATAGCGAGGCAATAATTAGCCTCGTGTAGATATGGAGGCAGAGATTAGCCTCATGCAGATATGGAGGCAAGGATTAGCCTTATGCAGATAGGGAGGCAAGGATTAGCCTCGTGCAAATATGGAGGTAGGGATTAGCCTCAGGCAGGTATGCGAGATAGGGCTTAGTCCCATGCAAAGAGCAAGTAGCAAATAAGAGTAGTATATTTTTAGTTGGAAATATATTCGGTGTCTGATGGCCCGATTGATAGTGATCTTGTTACGTGTATATATTTGCGGATGCTATCGCTACGTCAGATGTGGCTGCATTCAAAGAAAAATTATATGTTTTGTGAGGGGAGGTTGGTCTGTGCTTCTGTCCGCTAGCCTTGCTTTGTTTCGTTCTGAAGGCCTTATTTGAGTTTCCCTGGGTAACACTTGACTGTTATAGAAATAGAGTTTTCGAAAATATGTAATTATTGATAAAAAAAGAGTTATATTAGAAATATATTGAATTATCAAGTAATTTTTAGATGAACTAGTGACTGTAACACATTTCAGAGACATTGCAACTTTCTCATGTTAGAATTTTGAGGGTCCTCCTCAAAATTTTGTCCCAGTTTGGTGGATGATCCTTCGGTCGTTTGTGAGTAACGAGACTTGTTGACCTTTCCTTAGAATTTTGAGAACCCTTCTCAAAATTCTGTCCTAGTTTCTTATCCAATTTCTGACTTTCTGGTATGCGATGGCGTCAGCTGGACTTGCTCCGGAATTTTGAGGGTCCTCCTCAAAATTCTGCCCCAGTTTCTGATCTTAGGGAAAATGGAAATTTTATTATGATATGACCGAACCCACAGGGTTGCCTATGTATCCCCTCTTAAATAGGAATCAGGTCAAGCGTAGTTCAATTACATCAGATGAGGAAATGTAAATAGTCTAAGCATAGTATCTCTTGACTGTGTCTGAATTGATTGATTTTGGTCAGATTTCTCCGTCTATTTCTGCAAGTAAGAGTGCTCCTCCTATTAGCACCCTATGGACCATGTAATGACCTTGCCAGTTAGGAGAGAATTTCCCTTTGGCTTTATCTTGATGTGGGAAGATCTTCTTCAATACCAGCTGTCCTGGTGTAAATTGCCTTGGTTTGATCCTTTTTGTTGAAAGCTCTAGGCATTTTGTTCTATTAAAGCTGATCGTGACCTACTGCGTTCATCCTTTTTCCATCTATAAGGTCCAATTGTTCATAGCGGCTCCTTATCCATTCCGCATTGCTAAGTTCGGATTCTTGTATGATTCTTAAAGAAGGAATCTCTACCTCGGCTGGGATGACTACTTCGGTACCATAAACCAGCATGTAGGGAGTTGCCCCGGTTGATGTGTGAACTGTAGTGCAGTATCCTAATAGAGCAAAAGGTAGCTTCTCGTGCCATTATTTGTGATTTTCCACCATCTTCCTTAGTATCTTCTTGATATTTTTGTTGGCGGCTTCTACGACTCCATTCATTTGAGGTTTATAGGCTATGGAATTCTTGTGCTTGATTTTGAAAGTTTCACACATGGCTTTCGTTAGATCACTGTTGAGATTGGTTGCATTATCTGTGACAATAGACTCAGGAACTCCAAATCAGCAAACAATATGATCTTTGACAAAGTCTACGATGACTTTCTTGGTTACAACTTTGTAAGATGCAGCCTCTGCCTATTTTGTGAAATAATCAATGGCTTCCAGAATAAATATGTGCCCATTTAAAGTAGTGGGCTCAATCGGACCAATGACATCAATTCCCCAGGCGGTAAATGGCCAAGGTGAGCTCGTTGCATTGAGCCTATTTGGCGGCACTTTTATCATATCGGCGTGCACTTGACATTGGTAGCATTTGCGGACATACTAGATGCAATCTGTCTCCATGTTCATCCAAAAGTAACCGACCTTAAGTATCTTCTTGGCCAAGACAAAAACATTCATGTGTGGGCCGTAGGTCCCAACATGTATGTCCTCGAGTAGTTTAGAAGCTTCTTTTATGTCGACACATCTTAGCAATCCCAAATCAGGAGTTCTTCTATACAAATTTCCTCCGTTGTGGAAGAAGTGATTGGACAATCTCCAGAGTGCATTTCTGAGTGTGGTTTGTATGCTCCGGATATTCTCCCTTTGCCAAATACTCCTTTATGTCATGGAACGAAGGTTTTCCATCTATCTTCTTTAACATGGGCACAATATGCTGCCTGATTATGAATTCTCACTGGGATATGATCAATGAAATTCTTATCTAGATGTTGTATCATGGATGACAAAGTGGCCAATGCATCGGCAAACTCATTTTGAATTCTGGGCACATGCCAGAATTCTATCTTCGTGAACCTCTTTCTCAATTCCTGTACATGGTGTAAATATGGCAATATCTTGGAATTCTTGGTAGCCCACTCTCCTTGTACGTGGTGCACAAGCAAATCTGAATCACCGATTACCAGCAGCTCTTGAATATTCATGTTGATTATCATGTTGAGTCCTAGTATGCAGGCTTTATATTCTACCATATTGTTGGTGCAGGGAAATCTGAGTTTAGCAGATACCGGATAATTTTGACCCGTTTCTGATACCAAAACTACTCCAATGCCCACTCCTTTGAAATTTGCAGCTCCGTCGAAGAACATCTTCCAACCGTCGTATGCTTCGGTAATGTCCTCTCTTACGAATGACACCTCTTCATTAGAAAAATATGTTTTCACGGGTTCGTGTTCTCCTCCCATCGGATTTTCAGCAAGATGATCTGCCAATGCTTGTCCTTTGACCGCCTTTTGAGTTACGTAGACGATATCAAACTCACTTAACAGTATCTGCCATTTGGCTAACTTCCCAGTTGGTATGGGTTTCTGAAATATGTACTTCAAAGGGTCTATCCTAGATATGAGGTATATAGTATAGGCACAGAAGTAATGCCTCAACTTCTGGACCATCTAGGTCAAAGCACAACACATGCAATCCAGCAGAGAGTAGCGTGCTTTGTAAGGTGTGAACTTCTTACTCAAGTAGTATATGGCTTGCTCCTTTCTCCCTATCTCGTCATGTTGTACCAGAACACATCTGAAGGCTCCATCCAACACAGATAAATAGAGTAGCAAAGGTCGTCCCGGCTCTGGTAGGACCAAGACCAGTGGTGTGGACAAGTACTCCTTGATTTTGTCGAAAGCTTTCTGACAATCCTCGATCCAACTTGTTTCGGCATCTTTCCTCAGCATCTTAAAGATGGGTTCGCATATAACTGTGGACTGTGCTATGAAGCGACTGATATAGTTAAGACGTCCTAGGAAGCTCATCACTTCCTTTTTGCTACTAGGTGGTGGTAATTCCTGAATAGCTTTGACTTTAGACGGATGCAGTTTGATCCCTCGACGATTGACAATGAATCCCAGTAACGTTCCTGCGGGAACCCCGAATGCACACTTTGCAGGGTTCAGTTTCAAGTTGTACGTCCTTAGCTTGTCAAAGAACTTTCTCAAGTCCGCTATGTGATTCGCGACCCTCTTAGATTTGATAATGATGTCTTCCACATACACCTCTATTTCTTTATGTATCATATCATGGAAGATGGTTGTCATGGCTCTCATGTAAGTGACCCCAACATTCTTTAGACCAAATGGTATCATCTTGTAGCAGTATACCTCTCATGGTGTAATAAAAACTATTTTCTATGCATCTTCTTCATCCATCCAGATTTGATAATAACCCGCGAAGCAATCTATAAAGGTTTGGAGTTCATGCTTGGCGCAATTATTGATTAGGATGTGTATATTTGGCAGTGGAAACTGGTACAATGTTGGCTAACCAGGTTGGATACTCAACAACTCTGACAACTTTGGCTTTGATCTGCTTGGTAACTTTCTCCTTGATTTTCAGGCTCATGTTTGGCTTGAACTTTTAGAGCTTCTATTTTAATGGCGGACACATGGGATTAGTAGGCAACTTGTGAGCTACTATGGACGTGCTCAAACCGGTCATGTCATCATATGACCATGCAAAAATGTCCTCATACTCCTTTAAGAAATGAATGTAATCCTTTTTCTCTGTTGGCGATAAGTGAATGCTGATGCGAGTCTCCTTGATGGTCTCGGCGTCCCCTAAGTTTACTGCTTCGGTTTCGTCCATGTTGGACTTAGGCTTATTCTCAAAGTTTTCAACTTCCCTGACAACTTCCTCAAGTATCTCATCTTCTTCATCCAAATCACTATTCTTATGTTGCGTTGTCTCATTACATGTCACAGTCACCGGTTCATCAGGAAAAGTAACAATAACATTGTAGAAAGAAAAATATGAAAGATAATAATAAATAATAAAAAGCAATGCATTTGATTAAGACTTAAAACATCCAAATGAGTATGGCTCGATGAATCGAGCATTTATTTTTAAACAAGTGAATCTTAAAAACAAAATTACTGAAAATCTTAGATGCCTAGAATGGCTATAGAAATAAAATCTGTCAAGCTACCCAGGGACTCGGCGGGCCTGGGATGGTATGGCGGTCCAGTTCCTGAGAATAACTCCCTTCTCCACAGTCTGAATAGTGAGGCCTTCTTCCTCCTCCTCCTCAATTATTGCACTACAGTCCAGTTTTCATCCTCCAAGAACAGATTCCTCAACCCAGCTAATGCTTTTTCTTCTGCAGTTCCCCATATTGTATCAGCTTGGTGAAAAGCCTAGTCCAGATGTGTCACTGGTTGCTCGAGAGGGTAATACGGTCCGTGCCATGGAGGCGACCAATCATTATACTCCTACCATATATACTGGTATCCTAGCCTGATGGTAGTACCATGACGCTTCAGCTGTATCGGTTTAGTAATACCCTGGAGATTCTTCCCAAGCCCTTTGTTGGGTTCATACCCAGACCATGCTAGTATGCTTTCTATTTTTCTACTCCACCATTTGTCTTTCTCAACAACATTGACACGTTCGATATGATGATAGGTTTCCCTTCCTAGCCTTCTTCTATTCCTGACAACCGGGATGGTTTGACTGGTGTAAATGGGGTTACTCCCATCTCTGTGAATGATCACCTCCTGATGGTTCCATTCAAATGTCACGGCTTGATGTAGTGTGGAAGCCAAAGCCCCAGCGACATGTATCCATGGTCGGCCCAACAGAAGATTGTATGAGGCTGGTATGTCGAGCACTTGAAATTCAACATCGAACCAAGTTGGCCCCATATGTAGACAAAGATTAATTTCCCTAATCGTGGCCCTTTGAGACCCTTCGAAGGCTTTCACGTTCATGCTCCCTGCCCGTATTTCATGGAAACCGCCCCAGTCTTTTCAGAGTATCCAACGGACAAATATTGAGGCTTGAAACTCCATCAATCAAGACCCTAGCAATGAATTTGTCTTCAAATTGCACTGTGATATGCAATGCTCGGTTGTGATTCAACTTTTCAGGCGGCAGCTCATCCTTGTGGAAGATTATTTTGTGACTTTCCAGCACCTGCCCTACCATATTGGCCATCTCTCCGCAGGTGATATTGTTGGGCACATAAGCTTCACTCAAAACCTTCATCAAAGCATTCTTGTGTGCCTTTGAATATTGCAATAGTGACAGTATGGATATCTGAGCTTGGGTTTTGTTCAAATGATCGATGACAGAATATTCATTTGCTTGTACTTTCCTCCAAATGTCCTCTGGTCCCGTTTCAATGACAGGTTGCTTGGTAGCAGCATCCTTACTTGGTCCTTCCAAGTGTTCAGGTGTATAGATTCTCCCAGTCCTAGTCATTCCTTGTGCAGCATCAGATTCCTCTATCTTTGTCTTTCCTTTTTGCCTAGCTTCAGCAACGTAATCCTAAGGTATTGCTTTTGAATTGAAAGGAGGTATGGTTGATACTTTCACCGTGAAAGGTGTGGCCACTTCCACTTCAAATGGAATAAGGGTGGTCGCAGGTGGAGCTACCTCTACCTCAAATAGAACTGATGTAGTTATCTCAACTTCGATCGGTGACTAAGTCTGTACTACAATGGAAGTAAGTGTGACTGCAGGTTTAAAGTCATCGCCTTCTCGAATAAGCCCGATTGACCCCTCAGGAACCCATTCTTCATCCATCTCTATCACATGTATCCCGCCACCCCTATGATCTGGGAGAGGATTGTTGCGAACATTGGGTGCAACTTCTTTCGCCTGTATAACCTTGTTGTCAATCAATGTCTGGATCTTGTCTTTCAATGTTCGACACTTGTCAATAGTGTGCCCCTTCATACTAGAGTGGTATGCATAGGTTTTGTTTGGGTTGACCCATTGGGATGGATTCTCTAATGTCACAACGGGAACATGGGTGACGTAACCGGCTACTTTCAACCTTTCATACAATTGATTAATGAGCTCAGCAATGGAGGTGTATTGTCTGGGTGGTTTGCGGTCAAAATTGGGTTGTGGTCTCGGATAATTTTGGCGAGTTGGGGGTGACTGGAAATGAGATGGTTGGGAATTATAGGTATGATAGACAGTGGCTGGTTGGGAATATCTGGGAGATGAGGGTTGATATGTGGGTGGTGGTGCTTGGTATGTGGGTGGGGGTGTTTGATATGTGGGTGGAGGTGTTTGATATGTAAGTGGAGATTTCGGGCCTTGAGCCACCATTACTATCCCAACATCTCTCTTCTTCAATATGCCGCCTGATTGTAATGCCTCAAAGTTTGTTACCATCCAACTCTTGATGCCTTCTTCGATTCTTTCCCCAAGTTTGATGATATCAGAGAATTTATGGTTTTCAATAACCATCAATCTTTCATAATATTGCAGATCCTGTGCTTTGATGAAGAATTTGTTTATCTATTCTTCATCCAAAGATGTCCTGACCTGGGCTGCTTCTGACCTCTAACGGGTGGCATACTCGCGGAAAGTCTCGGTGGGTTTCTTCTTAAGGTTCTGAATGTAGGAAATATCTGGTGCATTTTCTGTGTTGAACCTGAATCGGTCCATGAAATCAGACACCATACTCCCCCAGGACAAGGCATCTCCCGTAAGACTTCTTATAAAGAGTTTCATCCGGATCCTTTCATCCTTTCCGACCCTAACAAAGTTGTCACAATAAGTCCTCAAATGAACGCTAGGATCACCTGTACCGTCAAACATTTCGAACTTGGGAGGTTTGTAACCCTTTGGCAGTTCTACATCTGGCTGTATGCATAAGTCTTCATAGTTCAAACCTTCTATTCCTTTGCCGCTTCGACACCCTGAACTCGACTCGTCAACTTCTTGAGTTTCTCAGCCATATTTCTAATGAGAAGGTCCTTCTCAGCGGATTTTGGTGTATAGGAAGTTGGTTGGATAGAGTGAGGTACGGTTTCCACATATATATGGTTGTTTTGGTGAGTGCTAGGTGCCTAGGTATAATGGTGGTCATTGGTTGAGTTTTGAGGATAAGAAATGGGTTGTGGTATGTTCTGGGGAGTGTGATAAGTGGCGGTTGGTGGGTATTGAATTGGTTGATGGTGGTGTTGTGGCGGAGTTGGTACCGGTAAGGGATTGAGATTTTGAGGTGGGGTTGCATATTGATGCGGTGCAGGAGAGTTTTGTGGATGTTGGTTTTGTGTGTTTTGGGGAGGTGCTGGGTTCTTTGTGTTTTGTCGGTTGATGTCAGGGACATTCAGAGTGAGTGATAAGTTTGCCAAGTTGCGGACCTACTCAAGCTCTCCCTGTAGCTCCAATATCTTTTGTTCCAACCTCAAGACCACATTATTTAGTGCCGGAGTACTCCGACCGTCTGAAGTTTCTGCGTTCTCAGCATTCTCCTTTCGAATACCACTTAAGTCGTCCATTTTTGCTTTTTCTTTGCCTTTTGTATTACTTGGAGGAGGAGGTGGTGGAGGGTCTCTAGATCTGGTGTGATATGCTGATTATTCCAGTATGAGTGAACCAACTTTAAGGGATGGGAATGAGGAATAAGGAAAAATAAAAGGTAAACAAGTCAGTAGGGATCCTGATATATTTGCAATATTTAAACACATATTGCAGGAATGTAAATTCGTGTCCTAATTTGGAACCTCGTTATGCCCGAGGTAGGCCTAGAGACAAATAAATTTGGAGAAATTTAGTGCCAATAATTGCCTCATTTCATTAATGTAGAAGTAAACAAACCAAAACGAAACTAAATAAGATAATGTTGCTAATGACACTTGGCCTTATTATATTTGAAAGGAAAGCAAGTAAATCTAATATACTTGGTCCTAGAAGGACCCTCTCCAGATCGGATACTGTTGTCGATCAACTCTCCCAACTCGCATAAGTTCAGCAGTAGGAATGCCCTTGCCAGATGTTCTCCTTCATTTCCTTCAGCGTCCTAGCAGTTAGTGACCCTTTTTCTCATCTTCCCTTCCAACTCCATTAAACTATACTCTAGATACTCCAGCCTCTCGCTGGATTTGACATCTCTTTCTTTCCACTCATTAATCATCTCCATGTCAGCCTTATGCTGCGCCATATGCTCAGTTTCAGACTCTCGAACTCTTTTCTACAGCTTGTTGTACTTTACCTCTACTTCAGCAACCTCGTCTATGACCCTGTTTCTTGGCCCAGCCCTTGGCTCAAAGGCACCAGCTGTGTTGTCCTCCAACCACGAAGGGTAAAGGTATGAGTGGCCCACATGATATCGGTCTAGCTCGATAGTATCCTTCTCTACAATAATCTTCAAAGTCCACATATGTTTTGCTTCATTTTTATATGGGATGGCGTCACCTTGGAAATTGGCTCTGAAGTGACACATCTTAGTAACCCGTGGTATGATCTATCTCATTCCTACTTGTCTCATGACCCTGAGAGGAGCGTAAGGGTATATGACCCTTAACCTAATCAACACCAAGTGTGGAAAATCTCTGGATTTGATGATGAACTCATCGGTAGGGAACCACTCGAACATCCACTGGACCTGATCCTCAGTCAAATTTTCGAAAAGCTGTACCCATCTCACAGCACCCTCCGGTTGAGAAAACATATCTGGAATATAGTTCATTCTTTAGGGATGATGGAAGGCTAGGTGATCATTCCACGGCCTTCGCAGAAATTCTTGACGGTATTGTCCCTTTTGGAGATGTTCCAATAACCAGACCTGTAACAACAAGTTGCAACCCTCGAAGAACCTGAACCCCTTCTGACATCGCTCCAAAGCCCGGTACATGTCTGCAACGATCATAGGGATGATTAGGGGTGTTCATAAAAATCTGAAAACCCAAACCAAACCGACCAAAAAAACCGATACCTTTTGGTTTGGTTTGGTTTTAGTTTTGAAATTTAAAAACCGATCAAATTTGGTTTGGTTTTGGTTTTAATTAAAAAAAACAGAACCAAACCGAATATAGGAGTAGCTATTTTAAATTTATTATTACACCTATATATATGTATACTTTTATACAAAGTTTTAAAATTTTTATAATAAATATTAATCGTTTACTCTTTTAGTACAGTTCTTTACCTTTACATTCTAGTTTAATTGGTAGTTTTCTTTTGTTAAGTGTAAGAATCTATTTCATGTTAAAATAATATATTTTTAATTGAGTCCTTAAATTATTCATCACTATGTGATTCAATTATAATCAATATATCTTGTTAAATAATAGATTTCTCAAAGGGTAATTGATTTGATAATGTTACGTTAAAAATGTGGTCGCCGAAATGTGTGTTTGGTAGTGTATGTCTTATATTTAAGAAAAAATCAACAAATAACCGAAAAAATCAAAAAAACCGACTTAAACCGAAACGAGAAAAAACCGACTTAATTGGTTTGGCTTGGTTCTAATATTTGAAAAACTGACTTACTTGGTTTGGTTTCTTTTTAGGGAAAAATCGATCCAAACCAAACCATGAACACCCCTAGGGATGATAGTGTATGTCTCCCCCTTGATCCCGTCCATCAGAGTTTTGGTCACCATGGCAAGTCTAGTATGGATTCTATCCCCTTGGATTGGGAACACCAACATGCCCAAGAAACACATAATAAACACGAAGACCCTACGATGAATCCAACTCAAGGAGGTGATTAAGAACTCATCATCAAAAATACGGTAAGAGCGATTATGACTGTATCGCTCATAAAGGAAGTCAAAGGGTATGTAGGAGTCCTTCAAGCATTTCAAGTTGTCATTTTTCTTCAGCCCCATCATCTTCAGAAATCCCCTATAGTGCGATTTTCAGGTGCTAACAGATTAGGGCTATCCCAAGGCAACCCAGCTAATCCTCCTATTTCTTCTAGAAAGGGAGTCATTTTTATGTTCCCAAAACAGAACACAGTCCTTTCCTTGTCCCAAAACATAGTTGCAGCCTCGATCAGCATTTTGTTGGGTTGAAGATCCAATAGAGAAGGCAAGTTTTCTAAGACTCGTTTCACATGGTTTTGGTCACATGAAGGAAGATCCCTCCACCAATCTAGCAAAAGTGAGGGTATGCTACCAACCATACCAAATTTAGGGACTTCGTGCCTCATTTTCTGCAAAACAAAAAAAGGGTTAGGCCCTTTCCCCCTCCAGGTTCGTCTATTTATACAGTAATAATTAGCATATTGGCACTTACTTCTCCAAATTAATGCACATAATCGTGATTGCATCCGTTGGGATTATGGAAAACCCGATGGACTTTTGGACAAGGCTTGTCCTAAAGGGCTATTATGCGGACAACATATTAACCCGGCTAGATTTGACCATGATGCATGCACAATTAATTAGAGTAAGGCTGCTATAGAGGTCTAGACTGGGACCTTCAAGGAGATAACTTGAGAGGAAAAGGCACAGAACCGTCGAACGCACCACTGATCAACTAGTTTTATCGCAAATAAGCCTTTCCAAATTTAAAGGGTGATATATAGGAAGAGCGCAAACACTCATCAAGCGTTGCTATAGGATTAATTATGCACAAGTGGAATATGATGTTGAGCATGATTTATGCAGCAATAAATAGCATGTTGTCAAGTATTTGCACGTAATAAATGCAGTATTTAAATAATTGAAAGACAGTTACCGAAAAGAAAACAAAGAGACAAGTCAGTTTCAAGAAAATAAAAAAATCATAAATGCTTGAAAATAGACAGTTGAATTCAAATAAGGGGAAAGGGTATGTGGGATAGAGCATGCTTAGACTAATTCACAAAAATAAGTTCATTATGGGAAGAGCCTAAAATATCCCCAGCAGAGTCGTCATGCTGTCGCGCCCCCTTTTTTTTTCTTTTGCGGGGGAAATCTGGGTTTTGACATTCATGGGGAACAACTCGTTTCTTTTTGGGAATTGGGTATTTTGAAGAGTCTCCACCTAACGTATTATGGTGTGTTAAGGCACCTAGAATAATTAACTTGTGTAACTAGTTTGCATTATCAGAGATTAGGGTAAGGGCTCGAAATAACCTTAAGGGGAAGGTGTTAGGAACACCTTGCGGTCCTCAGCGGTGGGTCCCGACCGAACTTAAACTATATGAATTAGTCAATTATCAAACAAGCGAGTATCTGCAGATAAAGTAGCTTTCCCCATGCATATATGATCAAGGAAGTTCAGATAATGAAGGTAAAGAGATTTGGACCGCTTATGTATAGGTAAAGGAGGGAGTTTATAAAATTTAAACACATAGGAATTGGAAAAGGGAAGTCCTAGGTTGATTAGCCTACAAGATCATACCCATGCAATGTTCGGTAATCACTCCTCAATGAGGGGCTACACATGACATTAGCGCGTATGTCATCATATCCTTTACTACCCGATTCCCTCCCCTTAGTCATAGCCTAAAGCGTTCTAGCATCCTTAAGATATACCCTATGCGTGCACTACCCGTCCCTTCCTTGTGGCCCTGAGGTAGTTAGGACCTCTAATTTAGGTAGTTCTAGACCATCCTAAGGTACTTAAAGGAGAAAAATCTTAGCGACAACCAAAATAATTAGGACTGGACCAAAGATAGAACAATTAAAGGCTCACATTTTACCTCCACGAACAGAACAAGTAAGTGTACGTCTCAAAATAATTAGGACTGGACCAAAGATATAACAATTAAAGGCTCACATTTTACCTCCACAAACAGAACAATTAAGTGTACGTCTCAAACAACAGTTTTTAGATATTTAAGAGAAAATCTAGAACAGGATATCTAGGTTAGCAGAGAATATGCAGTATTGAGTTAAGACCAAAGAGCAAAAGAACTTAATCAGTTTGCCTACTGATTTTAAACATGTTGAATATTAGCAGTCACAAATAACAAGGCGTAGTTTTACAGTTTGCAGGATTTTAGTCGCCCTACAGGCTTGCCTAGGCGTGTAATAGTGATATCCTATGAGCATGGTATCTAATCATTAGTCAGGAATGTAGTAAACCAGTAAACAATTTTAAAGCGGGCAATTTGGATCCTATAGGCATGCTTTCTAGTGATATTAATCAACATAGCATTGAAGACTATTAAAGAAACAAGTAGGTTAGTTAATTAAACTGATTCAGAACCTACAGGTATGATTTCTATAATTAAAGTTGATTTTAGATCCTATAGGCATGAATACTAATTAAAATTAATTTTAGATCCTATAGGCATGATTTCTAATTAAAACCGATTTTTAGATCCTATAGGCATGATTTCTATAATGTAAAGTAAAGTAGGCAGAACTTATTTCAACCAAAGCAAACCCTATAGGCAGGTTGTCTAACACATCACATGTAAACCAAAATAAACCCTATAGGCATGTTATTTACTCAACATATGTAAACCAAAATAAACCCTATAGGCATGTTATCTACCCAACTTTACCATAGTATACAACTACCATCCATTTTCATTAGTCACCCCAATATTTATTTACAATTAATTATTACAGGCCAGGGATTGAATATTATACATAAATCGAACAGAAATTAAGCTATAGGGAGCCTGAAGTAGGCCCAAAGCATATCCTGATATACCAGACCTTCAGTAGTCTCAAATGCCCAAAGTTTCATAGCCAATTTCATGTCTAGGTGTGTCAGAGTTACCTAAGGACCTCAAGAATCCCGGGCATTTCTCACACCTAGACCTTCCTCAAATAAGGACTGATTTATGTGCAGTGTGAAAGTGCCGGCCCTGATATGCCAGAGTTCAGAGAGATCTCAGGGACCTCTAAGCAATGCACATACCAGATGGGCAGAACTTAATAACTTAAGAATAAGTAAGAGTGCTTGACATGATTTGAAAGAGTTTGGTAAACAATATAATGAAGGGTCTTAGGAGTCAAGATTTTCTGAAAATCAGTACTAATTTAGTGGTAAAACAACAGTTAGAAAAGCATGGGAGACAATTTGCAATCAGAACACAAGTCACAGAACAAACAACTTTAGAAAACACTTTGGCAAACAGTTTCCACACAAGGAAAGAGGGGTTGGGGATACATAGAATACACCTTGGTGGAGCACATAAACAACAGAGTGCATAGAGTTCTCAAGGGGGTTCTACAAAACTAATGGGTTATATATAATGTAGGTCATTGAAACATGAAGCAAAGATCACAGCAGAAACATGTTGAGGGCACATAAACAACATAATTAGAGTTTCACTGGAGAGACTAGATAACTTAGCAGGAGTAAGGCAGAACATGCAAGAACTGAAATGGACATGCTAGACAAGTATTAAAAAGTGTAGACATGCTAATTACACACTTACAAAACAAAGTTTAGGCATGCTAGATAAATAGTAGTCAGGCAAACATGCTAGTCACATGTGGAATAAGACAGTGTAAGACATGTTAAACAAGATAGTAAACATGCAAGTAAAATGGAGACATGCTAATCATATATTTGAATAAAGCACTATTTGGCATGCTTGGTAAGCAATAAACAGAAGCAGGAATGAACTCAGGTCTGATGAACTAAGGCAGTAAATAAACACATAGGTTTAAATTCTTAAAAATTTAATCAGAAGCATACCAGTTAAAGAAAGAAAACACAAGATGTAAGACAGGTGTTGTGTAATTTCCAGCCTTTGGCTTGCAGCTGGCTAGACTAACAAAGGTCACAAGTAGTAGAGAGAGCAGAGAGCTTTTTAGAGTGTGAAAAGTAATGACTGATGAACTAATGTTTGTGTGCAGAAGTGAAAATAAAGGAGAGTATATATAGTAGTTAAGAGCAAGGAGAATAAGGTAAAGGAGATCAACTATTCAGCAAATTGAGGAAGCCACAAAATCAATTACACACAAATTAGCGTAATTTTCCCTTAATTAAGGTAATTACCCAACGGTAAAGGCAGAATATATTTAAGGAAAGACGAATCGAGTGAAACTTAAGCATATAATGGGTAATTGGGGGTAAATAACCGGGGTTTAATTATGGAAACAATTAGTAAGAATCAGCAAGTATCGCAGACAATTCAAATAAGGCAACAAACTAAATAAGGCTACAAATAAAGGAATAGTCAAGACTCAACATGTAGGTTTTAACGGAATAAATTAGTAAATCAAGAATTCAAAACAACGCTGATTTAAGGAGAGAAATATAGGTTTACCATTAGGGGGGGAGGTCATTAGGGTTTAATTTAAGTAAGGGGAGATCTGGACCGTTGATCAAAATGATCAACTACCTGGATTTAACAAGAAATGGGTCGGGTTGATAAGGGGTTTGGGCTGGGTAGATTTTGGGCCTGGTTTAATTGAATTGGGGTTAAAATTGAGCTAGGTAATTAGGCTAAATCCGAAAATAATAGGGCCATTTGTTAAATACCCATAAAACAATTTTTAAAAATAACTAATAGGTTGTAGAAAATGATTTTCATGCATGAAAATATTTAAAATAATTATTTAATATTTTAAAAATATAAAAGGCTATTTTTTGGTAAAATAATGTAATAATGCATGCATAGGCTATAATTGCAATTACCTCCTAAAAATACAAACGTGGCTATTGTTGATTCCCAATTTTTTCTATATTTTTATATGTATAAATACCTTTAAAATAGTATATATATATGCATATATAAACATGCTCAAGGTTTTTATAATTGTTTCATAATTTTAAGGATTTAAATTGATTTATTTCCTTCCCTTTTATTCATAAAATTCCAAATAATTATCTCTCAAATTATTGTTGTGATGATTTAGTCATTTAATTTCTATATATAGGCCAAAATATGGTTAAAATATTTTTTATGCATTTTTATAATTGCATTTGGTATTTTTAAAGCTAAATTGCATATAATTGCACTATTAGACCCATTAATGTATAATTACATTTATTTGTGTAATATTCATCTCCTATATTTTTAAAATGTTAAATGTCTATTTAAAATCATTTTAGTATTCAAAATTATTTTCCAGAAATTAGCTGTTATTTATTATAAATTACATAGTTTAAAATTGGCTATTTCAAATATAGCCAGATTTACATTTCATTTGTATCCCAATTCAAACCCAACCCGGTCTAACTTCAGATTAAAAACACCCGACCCAAGACCTGTCAAATCCTGGTCGTTAATTCAAAAGATCAGCGGCCCTCATCTGTTCTTACCATTTTTAATTCCAACAACCCCCTAACCCTATCTCATTTCCCAAAGCCGCCACCTCTGTATTCTCTCATCTCCTTTCCTCTCTCAACCCCTTAAACTAACCCTAGCTCCTTCAACCGCCGACCTTCTTCTCTGGTCTTCTCCGGCGATTTCCCTTCAACTACTAAGCCTCCAATGGCTCCTCTAATGCTATGATTGCCTTCTCTAAGGTCCTCAAGTGCCCTGGGCCACGCTGACTTGCATCTAGGGTTTGCTACCTGCATCTTCTTGGCCACTCCGGTGTGATTCCTTGCAAAATCACACTGTATTTGGCACGATCCTTGGGATTCTATACAGGTTCTTGCACCTCTATATGGATTTCTTCTAAAACCCTAATTCATTCCTGTATCTCCTAGATCTATGGTTTCTTTAGTATTTCACACTGTTCTTGAAACTCCTTTACAAGAATCATCGATTTCAAAGTGTTTTCATCTTTTTCTAATATTAAGGTTTTTAGAACTTCTTTTAAAACTTTGATTAAACTGATTCTTTATGTTTAAACTTCCACCTCTTGCATATTTCGACTGATTCTATGATTTTACTCCCTTTTCAACTCGCCTATATTGAAAGCCCTAAATTTTTGAGATTTCTTTGTTTGGTTCTGTGTGTTAGCATGACTACTCGATTCTTGTTTAAGTATCTGTGATTACCTTGCCTTGAATATGTTCTTACTGAGTTTGTAGCTTAACTTATACCATCTATATGTGATTATGTTCCTCTTGATTGTTCAGACTTGCCTCTTTCTATCGATACTGTTTAACCTGCATGTTTGCTATGTCTAGTTGCTCTTACTCTATTTATATGCTGAATACTAAATCATGACCTCCTCTTTGATTGATTCTGGATTCCCTATTTTATGGTCTGATTGAAAGACCTTCCCTCAAACCCTCGATTTCTACCTCTTCTATTCAAATTAACTGATTCGCCTACCTTGTCTGTTCTGGTAATTTATTCTTACTGAACTATTTCCCGAAAACCCTTCGTGTCTCCGGGCAAAGAGGGGCAGCTGTAAGCACGTGATTTTTGCCCTATATGAGAAATACTCCCAAAAAAAATGCAAAATAAAATGATTTTCCTTGGTGTGCAATTTTGAGTATTTTTGTGATATTTTTGGATAATTATTTGTATTTGTTTGTGTTTGCTTATTTGTTAAATTAATAAAAAATATAAAAATATGTCGCATTTTGCTTGTAGGATTTAATTCTACAATTGTTAGTAATTAAATTAGTTTTACAAAAATTAAAATTACAAAAATAGGCATCTTTTGCATTTTTAGCATTTAATGTCCAAATGAACAGTTTTATGCTTAATTATTATTTAATTGTGCGTTAATTATTATTGGGAGTTAATTTGCACTTTTATAACTTAATTTAGTTCTTAATAATAATTTAAGTATTTTTATAATTTAGTTTAGAAAATAAAAGAAGAAAAGAGAACAAAAATACAAAAGAAAATCGGTTTGGGCCACTTCTCCAATTGTAAGCCAAAGGCCCAAAAACAAATTGCCCAATCTTCTCCATGACCCAGTCCACTTCAGACCGGGTCGACCCGGTCCGCCCCGTTAACCCAATACCCAACCCCCTTCTTCATTTTTTGGTCTAAACACAAAAACAAAACAAAAATAACAAAACAAAAAACCCTAACACTAACATCCGCCTCCCCCCTCCATCTTCTTCTTCTCCAAAACTAAACCACCCCAAGCATCCATGGCTGCCCTTTACCTTCTTCTTCGTTCACCCAGACCACCCTCATCACCCTCACGACCTAGCTGCCCAGCTTCCCGTCCAAACACCACCAAACGACACAACCTCCTTCGCGTTCAAACGACCCCAGCCCTATCCGCCATTGATGAAGCTCGTCGAGCTCAAGCTTAAGCTCGACATCCATGTCGCTGCTGCTTCTGTTTCAACCGAACAACCTGCTACTCCTGCCTTCTACTTCATCGTCCAAACAACCAAACGACCACAGCCTCGACGAGTCAACTGTTGTTCGAAGCTCCCATCGCCGCTGCTCGTCATGGCCGAGCTCGCACGCTGCCATCGGGTCCAGTCCGTTCCGCCATGGACATCGTCGACCAGTTGCTTCTTCTTGCTGTGTCGACCAGCTTCACTACTTCATCTTCCTCACCATCGTCAAGCAGTAGCTGCTGCGTTATCCAAACAACCCTCCGATGCCGCTACTTCTCCTCCTTCCTCCGAGCTGATGGCTGCTCGTTTCTGCTTTGAGCTGCTTGCATGACTGCTTCGGCCAGCCATAGATCGACGTCGCAGCTGCTGTAACTTCATCGCATTGCTGCCCACGAGCAGCTTAATTCATTTCAGTTATTTGCTGCCACCATTTCGTTCGGTTAAGTTTTAGTCGAGGTCGTCGAGCATCGTTTCGAGTTCGTCAAGTTTACAAGGAAGGTGAGTTCGTCGTTGAGTTAGTCGTTGAGTCCGGACAGATTTATTCCCATTTGAGGTTCGTCGAAACAGTCCATACAATCGAATTCGTCGTTGTTCATCTCCGGTTAGTAATTTTTTGAGTTTTATTTTGTCCGTATTTTGTTTTGATATTTTCGAACCTAAAATCGGCAAATGTTTGTTTTGTTCATGTAAAATCGGTAGATATTTGATTTTTGGTTTTGTTCATGTTCATGTTTTCTTGTTAAATTAATTTTTCAGATTTCAAATGAAAGATTAATTAATTGTTTTCATGTTTGTATTATTGTTTAGATAAATATTTGTTAGTTTGATGTTTGTTAGATTCAAATTGAAATGTAATTAATTATTTCTTCAATTTGTTTCATGTTGTTATGTATTTTCCAGAAATTATTAATGTTGTTTGAGTCATGTGAATCCGTCATGTTTGTTGCTAAAAATAGATTTAATTCATGTTCATCTTTGTTTGAAGTTCATGTTTAGATCTAGTGATTTAATGTGAGTTTATGTTTGTCTTTGATTTGTTAATTTAGTTTGAATCATGTGTTTTGTTGTTCGTATTGTTGTGTTCTTGCTCATACATTCATGGTCTAAATTAACCAGGATTGGTTCCCGATATGGTTAATTCATTCCATTAATTTTGAGTTGTGTTGTTCATCGTGTTCATGTGATTTGTTGTTGAAGATTGTTGAGAAATTTGTCATCTTGACTATATTTTGGTCAAGTTATGATTAATTGAGTGTTTAGAGCTGATGGGGGTAATTTGGTAAATTGCATTGCATTCGGGGTAGATTTGTAATTGCAATAAGGTCGGAGGGGTAGTTTGGTAATTGAACATTATTTTGATTCTTTATGTTAAGCATGGGGGACAAATATAATGGGGTGGGGTTTTTGATGTACTTGTTTAATATAATGGGGGACAAGACAAAACATAATGGGGAGGAATCTTGTACTTGTTTAATGTAAGCATGGGGGACATATTGTAATGGGTTGGTAATGTGGCATTTATTTAATGAAGGCATGGGGGACAAGGTTTAAAATATAGAAAACATTAATAAGTGGGGCAAATCATGCCATTGAGGAAATAATTTGGGGTTGGGAATTGAAGACTTGTCTTGCTATATATAGAGTCATTCTTGACATTAAAAAGGACTAGACTTGAGAGAAAAAACTGAGGAGACTTGGAGAGAAATAAACTTAGACTTGAACAAAAAAGAGAGAAAAGTAAGACTTAGAGAAGGAGAGGATTATTATTTGGGAGAATATTTTTGAGAGTAATACTTTCTGAAAATCTGAAGAAGTGTGGTAGAGTTTTGAAGAAGAGAAAGACAACTTGAACTTCTACTTAAATAAATTCTGTTTGACTTTTCTCGAGTGTTATTCAAAATCAGTAAAATACTGCATCTTGTATCCATCTCTCTTCTGCTTTGACTGTGATTGCACTTTGGTATTGCTGATTTTTTCAATCCGTTGCTGGGTTATTCTACTGGTTATTTCTGGTTTGCGGTGTTGCTGAACCTGCTGTTGCTGTGTTATTATTGCTGCTGACTTCTCCTTCTTTTGTTCTTGTACTGCCATTTCCAGGTACACATTTGTATACTCTCGGATTGAAGAGAAATGAAATATTAATCAGGCTTTGTTCTTGTTGAATCCCTCCTGTTTAGATTTGTGTTTGAATATAATTTTCCTTTCTTTGTATAAAAATGTAGTTGATTGATTAAATGAGTAATGATGTCGCATATGTATAACTTCTTCATCTAATAATGTTAGTTTAAATTAATCAGAGAATAGTTAATCTGTTTTGATATTATGGTGTGTCAATCTCACGTTTTAGTATTATTGAATAATAGAATATAGAATGAAAGCAGTTTTTCTTTGTACAAACTCAGTCGCAATTTTCCATTCGCATTAGCCGTAAACTAGTAACTAATAAGTTACGTTTTTAGCATGTAATTAATTAAGATATTTTCTTTTATTTTAGAGATGAACTTAATAGAAAATATAGTCACTGTAGGTTTATCCTTTTAAATAAAAATGAGACGAGCCTCGACAAACGAAAATGCACAAGCTGCGGGGCCCTCTAAATGTATATATTAAAATACTTAGAATTCGGGACAGGCCGTTTAGCGAATTTTACGGCCTTCCCAAAATAACAATACGCTAGTTGCTTTAGGCGGACCTTTAATAATCTAACTTTCTTAAACACGGGTGCACATTGATGTGACCCAAATCCAAATCTCAACGGAGTCAAAATGTGTCGACGACCACGGGTGCATTGATTGTGACGTGGTTCGAGATGCATTTTCACGACGTTGCAATTCTATAAAAATAAATGATAATTATAAAAGCGGTTTTAAACTTAATAAAAGCACATAAGTCACAACATGTATTTAATCAGATATTTAGCCATTATAACAATTTAAGCGACCGTGCTAGAACCACGGGATTCGAGTGCCTAACTCCTTCCCTCGGGTCAACAGAATTCCTTACTTAGAATTTCTGGTTCGCAGACTTCATTTGGAAAAGTCAAAAATTTCCTCGATTTGGGATTCAAGATAAACCGGTGACTTGGGACACCAAAAGCCAAACCTTTCCCAAGTGGCGACTCTGAATTAAATAAATAATCCCATTTCGAATATTGTCACTTAAATTGGAAAAACTCCCTCGCGCATTTATCCTTCGGGTCGGGCGCGCAAAAAGGAGGTGTGACAGCTCTGGCGACTCTGCTGGGGAACGGCCCAGAACCACTGGTTCAGGATTCAAGAATTCGAGCTTAGAATAATTGTTATATTTGGCTTTATTATCTGATATATATTACATGTTTTGACATAACATACTAAATGTTGTCTTTTACCGCTTTGATATTTTCTGAACTATATATAAACTGTGCCGAAACCCTTCTCTCTTCACCTCCGGGGAGAAGCTCGCTAGTCGAGGCTCCCTATTCTGTTAGTGTCAATACCTGAAATAAGAAAGAGGACGGATAAGTTACGAAGCCGGACGGCCTTTTGGTTCCCGGTAAGTTGCCCCTCCTCGACTCGAGTTGTCCGCTCGAGTACACAGTCTAGAACATCTACCCAGGTTATAAACCTAGTATAACGAAACCTCACGCCGGATCCCTAGAAGGAACGTTTATCTGCATCATGTTGCATTTGACATAGGGGACTCAACACAGGGGTTGGGTCCGTCTAGGACAGGCAACATGGAATGACAAGACCATCCTGCTGCATCCCGTTTGTTCTGCGCATCTATTTGCTTCAGATCTGCATGTTGACCGGTTTCCGAAAAATTTTCAAAAAAGAATAGCAGGGTAGGGAGATAATTACTTATTCTTTTGGAAAAAAAAACCATGTCCGAGTAATGTCAAACCTAACCGGAATTTTCTAAAAAAAATATATATATATAAAAAAAATGAAAACAAAGCTTGTCTTTCAGTTTGACTATTCCTTTTAATCACTTTCAAAATCGAAAATATATATAAATAAAAAAAATCAAAAAATTTATTGTTTCATTTGTAGTACCTCTTTAAAAGATTTTCGAAATTTCAAAAAAAAAATGAAAAAAGGGAAGTTTAAAATGTATAAGTATTTCCTTGGTCTCTTTTCAAAAAAATAAATAATAAAATAAAATAAAATAAAAACATATAACAAAATTCCAGAAAAATAGTTATTCTTCTTTTCTTTAAAGGATTTTATTTTTGTTTCTCCTATTTTGATCCAATCGAACTACGCGGGTCTGATTCTCATCGGATGTGAGATACGTAGGCAAACCTCATCGGTTCCGACCCCAATTTTCAAAAATCCAAAAAAATATATTTTCCTTTAGTTCTTTCTTTATAAATCTTTCTTTAAAAAATACAAAAAAAAAAAGAAATAAAAAATAATATAGAAGTTTTTTTTTTAAAAAAAAAAACTCAAATAAAAAAATAGTCTTCTCTTTCTGAAGTCTTTCATATGAAAAAATGAAATAAGAATTAAAAATCAGCAACAAAAATCGAAAAAAAAATACTCTTTGCTTTTTAATCTCTCTTTTGTAAAATGTCCATAAAAAAAATATTTGAAAAATTGAATTCCAAAATATTAGGACTTTCCTTTAGAAGTGCTTTTGTAAATAAATAAAACTCAGAATTCCACATCATTTTCTTAAAAGTCCCTCTTTCAAAATTTAAGAGGCAACATCATAAATAAAAAAATATACATTCTTTCTTCCGTAGAAAAGGTGAAACAAATGAAAAAAAAAAATCAACCAAACACATTTTCTTTTTTGTTTAAAAAAAAAATAAAAAAACAAAAAAAAAATTCCCAAAGTTCAAGTCAAAAGCAAATAAATTTTTTAGAAATCTTTCTTTAAAAAATAAAACAAAAATCAAAATAAACAAAATTTTCTTTCTTCTTTTAAAGCATTTCTTTCAAAAATTCCAAAAAAAGAGGGTTAGTCTAGTTACTCCATTTTCAGCGAGAACTACGCCGGTTTGATTCTCGTAGGATGCGAGATACGTAGGCAACCCTTATCGGGTCCAACCCCAGCTTTTGCTAAAATAGCCAAAAATTAATAAATAAATAAAAACGTGTCAAATTTTAAATTTTGCCATAAATAAGTTGGGTGGTGTCCAACCTTCCCTTTTGCTAAAAATAGCCAAAAATATATGTCAAATTTTAAATCTGTCATAAATAAGTCGGGTGATGTTGTTTTGTCATAAATAGCCGAATGTTCCCGAAAGGGACGCCGGAAGGCTGACTTTGCATAAACAGCCACCTTTGGGTCATTTTTTAAGGTTTGGTCCAGTTGACTCACACAACCTTAAAATCTTCGTCACCGAGGCGTTGAAATGCCGTGTTGGCAATATTGAGTTTTCTAATTTGAAAAACGATAAAAAGAGTCATAAATAAGTCAGGTGATGTTGTTTTGTCATAAATAGCCGAATGTTCCCGAAAGGGACGCCGAAAGGCTGACTTTGCATAAACAGCCACCTTTGGGTCATTTTTTAAGGTTTGGTCCAGTTGACCCACACAACCTTAAAATCTTCGTCACCGAGGCGTTGAAAGGTCGTGTTGGCAATATTGAGTTTTCTAATTTGAAAAAAAAAATGATAAAAAGAGTCATAAATAAGTCAGGTGATGCTGTTTTGTCATAAATAGCCGAATGTTCCCGAAAGGGACGCCGGAAGGCTGACTTTGCATAAACAGCCACCTTTGGGTCTTGTTTAGTATTTTTTATCCAGTTGACCCACACAGCCTTAAAAACCTTCGCCCCGAGGCGCTGAAGGGCCGTGTTTGCAACACCAGGTTTTTATTGTAATTTGAAAAAAAAAACCAAAAAAAAACAAAGAGTCAGCGGTCGGGTGAATACCGTTTGAATTTTGTCATAATAAGCCGAGCCAGCTTCGGTCGCGTCTTAAACCGTTCTTGCCGAAGTAGCCTTAGAGTATCTTTCAGTTGTCGAAAGGTTATTTTCGTAAAAGAACGGACAAGTTTGTAAAATGATCCTCCCCGGCCTCAAAATTCATGTGAAATTTGGAAGGGGCCACATTTGCAAAAAATAACCGTTCGGTTGCATTTTGTGAGTGTTGAAACCCAATTTTTTATTATGAAGAAAAAAAATATTTCATTGCTTTTACCTTTCATTCGGCCCGAACTACGCAAGATCTGATTCATGCGGGGTCATGATACGTAGGCAATCTCCATCGGATTCGATCATAGCTATAAAATAAATTGAGAAAAAAAAACAAACTGAAAGAAAAGGAAAAAGAAAATCGAGTGAAAAAGAAAATAGAAAAAAAGATAAAGAAAAAAAAGAGTGCAAAAAATAAAAGAGCGGCAAAAACAAGATCAAGAGTGACTAAAGAGAGGCAAGAATAAAAGAAAAGAGGTACATAGTGAAGAGGGCTAGTTTAGGATCGGGATGAAACATGCAACCCGTTCAAACACATGGTAAAAGCGTTTAACTGTTTAGGTGCATTGCATCCCATCGTGCGATTTCCTATATGTTAAATGCTTCAAAACTAACAAGGTTGTGTGTGTGAGTAAATTAGCCAGGTTCTGTTCAGGTGATTGGTTTTGTTGGTATGCAGTGATGAGCAACCCTGCACGCGGCCACAACATTATACACAAAACTGAGCTCCACCTCCCAGAAATGCCCATCCTTACCAAGCTCCATATAGTCCCTCAATCAAATGTTCATCAGTACAATCCTCACCCAAGAGAGTTTTTCAAAAGGAATCAGTTCACCTCTATTGGTGAATCATACTCAGGCTTGTTCCAAAAGCTAGTCAGGCGAAGTCTGCTGCAGCCAGTGGCCCCAAATCGGCCAAACACCGAATCCCTCCTCCCTGCATCGAGCTGATACTAGATGTGAATACCACTCTGGAGCAGTGGGGCACGGTACAAAGGACTGTTGGTCATTGGACCCTCAAAATGGCAGTTGAGGACTTGATTGAAGCTGAAAGAATCGTTCCCCGGGACGAAAAGGTTCCTAATATGATGAACATTCCCCTGCCTACTCTCACAAATGGGCCAATAGATGGAATGATCTGTGAAGCTGAGGAATTTGATCCGGCACTGAAGGCTATTGCAGCCATTGCCGAGACAGAAGAAAAGCCAAAAAAAAAACGATTGTCAAGCTTGAAAATTCCCCATCAAACGGGAGTCTCGGTAGCCAGTCTTGCTATCCTTTCTGCATCTTGATTGTCTCAGGGTGTGATCCAGATGTTTTACTTTATTGTCTTACTTTCCAATGTAAACCCTTCTATCTTCAAAAAAATTTTAAAAAAAAAACAACAAAAAGAAAAGAAATCAAAAAAAAAATCAAATGAAATTGATATTTCATTTTCTCGGAATGTCTCTTTTCTTAAAATCTTGTCAATTTTCTCATTCTCTTTTAGTTCTGTTAAACGCAGATTTCAATAATATGACATGCTTGCGGACTTCATGCCCGGATCTTAAAACTCTGTCAGACCTCGAAATATTGAATCAAGAATTGGGTCGCAATGAAGAATAGCTTAAGGAAACAAGACAAAGAGTTGGAACAACTGAAGGAAAATTGATTCCCGAAATTGGAAAGGTCCATATATTACAACAAGAGTACTGACAAAAAGAGTGCGTTGTACTTGGGACACATCGAAGGAAATGTCCTTGAAATAACTATCAATGCAAATGCAGTCAAAAGGTACTATGTTGGATCCTTTATATAATAAAATCTTTTCCGGTTGAGATGATGAAGGCTTTCATTCTCGCTACACAAACACTATCAACCCTTTGCAAAACCCATTTGAGCTGGTTACTCTTCTTTGATTACCCTCTTTGGAACCTGAAAATATTATTGAAAATAAAATGAAAAAAAATTGAAATGAAAAGAAAAATGAAAAAAAAAAGAAGAAGAAAAAATTGGAAAAATAAGAAAATATATATACAAAAAAAAAGCAAATCAGAAAAAAAAAGAGAAAAAAATCCAAAAACAAAAGTTGTCTGAACTACGTTTGACTTGATTCCGAAAGGATACGTAGGCAACCTCTCCTTGGGGTTCAGTCGCACCAAAACAAAAATCCAAGAAGTCCCCCAAAAGTGAAACTGGGGCAGAAGTTATAATGGTTCAGCAATGATCCCGCCCAAAAGGTTCCAAAGTTGTAGTTCAATCCAAATTCTTTTTACCCCAAACCTTGTTCAAGTCCTTCTGATCAATCGGCAAAGCGGTTCAAAATGGGAGGATGGAGTTATTTGGACCTGATACAACAAAATGAGAAGAATAAAATGAGAGAGTCTTATTGGTGAAAACCCACACGGGCACCGTAAGGCGACGGTAAGCAGAGAAAATGAAATGAGAAGTCTTGTTAGTGAACACCCACACGGGCACTATAAGGAGATGGTAAGAAATGAAATGAAAATGCCAGCTCGTGAAAACCCGCAAAGGGCGCCCATGATCGAAAATGAGATCCTCACAACCACCGTCATCAACAGAGTCCTAGCAAGGTTTCTCGGTATTCAAAGCAAAGTTGTGATAAATTTTTGGGAGTCAGACGGTTTACACAGATCAGGAATCCAGTCCAAAAGGCATGTCATGTTCATTGAAGTCCGCATGTACTCCGGATAAGTCCTTCTCTCCTTTCCCTGAAAGGGACACTTCTAGTTTTAAACTCTCTCCATTCAATTATTTGTTTCTCTTTGAATCCCTTTTGGTCTAACACTGTTCCAAAACCAAGACAAAGAAAGGATGGCAAGACTGATTTACAAGGCTTTCGTTGGATACACACTAATGTGTAAAGGGCACCCAGCCTCAGCAGGGGGCATCAAGACGACCTCGATTGGTCATGGCAGCCTATAAAGGCAATTGAAGTTGAAAGGTTTGGGTTTCACATGGTTAATCGCCCCCATGAAGTTTAAAAAAAAAACCAACGCGATTCCCTAAAGAAGTCCTACAAAGGTAAGGATAAGTTGGAGAGGTTAAGTCCCACGCGATTAGCCACTGCAGTTTAGGTTTGAGGATCAAAAATCCCGGACACAAAAAAAAAAAATAACAATCCTCACAAAGCCTCCCCTTGTAAAAATTCTCCAGCAAGCTTGCCCCAACAAATCCCCAGCAAGTTCGTTCTGTACAAATCCCCACAGAGTCTCCCCTTGTACAATCCCTCACAGAGTCCTATATATATATATATATATATATATATATATATATATATATATATATATATATATATATATATATATATATATATATATATATATATATATATATATATATATATATATATATATATATATATATATATATATATATATATATATAAGTTGGCTTCGTAAAGATTCCCTGAGCAGAATGGGATGGAAGAACCAAAGCCTTAAACAAATCCGGAAATGCGAGTCTGATCAGTCTAAAACAAGTCGCCTGTGAATCCAATCAATGGAGAAGTTCTCAAACAGGAATTAGCCCAAGACCAAGCAATTGGAACGATCAAGGCCACCGAATCAACCACCGTTTTCAAACTGACAATTTGTCTTTGTTTAGACAGGTGCAACCCAAAGCAACCATGCAAGAGGCAGGTATAGCCCGAAAGAAATGAAGCGCGCGAGCGTTGAAACAGCTTTGCAGCGGGAAAACGACCAAAAGTAAGTTTCCCCGGAATTCTTTCATGCATTTTTGATAAATAAAAAGAAATATAAAGGAAAACCAAAGAAAAGAAAGAAGACAAGAAAGAAAAATGAAAATCCCCAAAAGAAAAACAAATCATGGTAACATAGGACCTCATTCCTCAACTTTACCGGCATAACCCGATGAATCTTTCCGGCATAACCCGATGAATCTTCCCGGCATAACCCGATGAATCTCTTCGGCATAACCCGATGAATCCTCCCGGCATAACCCGATGAATCCTCCCGGCATAACCCGATGAATCCTCCCGGCATAACTCGATAAATCTTCCCGGCATAACCCGATGAATCCTCCCGGCATAACCCGATGAATCCTCCCGGCATAACCCGATGAATCTCTTCGGCATAACCCGATAAATTTTCCCGGCATAACCCGATGAATCCTCCCGGCATAACCCGATGAATCCTCCCGGCATAACCCGATGAATCTCTTCGGCATAACCCGATGAATCTTTTCGGCATAACCCGATGTATCCTCCCGGCATAACCCGATGAATCCTCCCGGCATAACCCGATGAATCTTTCGGCATAACCCGATAAATCTTCCCGGCATGATCCGATGAATTTTTCGGCATAACCCGATGAATCCTCCCGGCATAACCCGATGAATCCTCCCGGCATAACCCGATGAATCTCTTCGGCATAACCCGATGAATCTTTTCGGCATAACCCGATAAATCTTCCCGGCATGTTCCGATGAATCTTCCGGCATGATCCGATGAATCTTTCGGCATAACCCGATGAACCCTCCGGCATAACCCGACGAATCTTTCCAGCATGACCCGATGATTCCCCCAGCATAACCCGAGAACTCTTTCCAGCCAGTCAGCATTAGAGTTTTAAACCCTAAACTGAACTTTTTCCTTTAGTCAGCATTAGGGTTTTAAACCCTGAACTGAACTCTTTCCTTTAGTCAGCATTAGGGTTTTAAACCCTAAACTGAACTTTTTCCTTTGGTCATCATTAGGGTTTTAAAACCCTACACTGAACTTCCCCTTCAGTCAGCATTAAAATTTTAAACCCTAAACTGAACTTTCCCTTTAGTCAGCATTAGGGTTTTAAACCCTAAACTGAACTTTTTCCTTTAGTCAGCATTAGGGTTTTAAACCCTAAACTGAACTTTTCCCTTTAATCAGGATTAGGGTTTTAAACCCTAAACTGAACTTTTCCCTTTAATCAGGATTAGGGTTTTAAAACCCTAAATTGAACTTTTCCCTTTAATCAGGATTAGGGTTTTAAACACTAAACTGAACTTTTCCCTTTAATTAGGATTAGGGTTTTAAACCCTGAACTGAACTTTTTCCATTTAATCAGCATTAGGGTTTTAAACCCTAAACTGAACTCTTTTCCATTCAGTCAGTATTAGGGTTTTAAACCCTAAACTGAACTTTTCCTCTAGTCAGCATTAGGGTTTTAAACCCTAAACTAAACTTTTCCTTTGGTCAGCATTAGGGTTTTAAACCCTAAACTGAACTTTTCCTTTGGTCAACATTAGGGTTTTAAACCCTAAACTGAACTTTTCCTTTAGTCAACATTAGGGTTTTAAACCCTAAACTGAACTATTTCCTTTAATCAGCATTAGGGTTTTAAATCCTAAACTGAACTTTTCCTTCAGTCAGCATTAGGGTTTTAAACCCTAAACTGAACTCTTTTCCATTCAGTCAGTATTAGGGTTTTAAACCCTAAACTGAACTTTTCCTCTAGTCAGCATTAGGGTTTTAAACCCTAAACTGAACTTTTCCTTCAGTCAGCATTAGGGTTTTAAACCCTAAACTGAACTCTTTTCCATTCAGTCAGTATTAGGGTTTTAAACCCTAAACTAAACTTTTCCTCTAGTCAGCATTAGGGTTTTAAACCCTAAACTGAACTTTTCCTTTGGTAAGCTTTAGGGTTTTAAACCCTAAACTGAACTTTTCCTTTGGTCAGCATTAGGGTTTTAAACCCTAAACTGAACTTTTCCTTTAGTCAGCATTAGGGTTTTAAACCCTAAACTGAACTTTTTCCCTTTAGTCAGCATTAGGGTTTTAAACCCTAAACTGAACATTTCCCATTCAGTCAACATTAGGGTTTTAAACCCTAAACTGAACTTTTTTCTTTAGTCAGCATTAGGGTTTTAAACCCTAAACTGAACTTTTTCCTTTAATCAGCATTAGGGTTTTAAACCCTGAACTGAACTGTTTCCATTTAATCAGCATTAGGGTTTTAAACCCTGAACTGAACTTTTTCCATTCAGTCAGCATTAGGGTTTTAAACCCTAAATTGAACTTTTTCCATTTAATCAGCATTAGGGTTTTAAACCCTGAACTGAACTTTTTCCATTCAGTCAGCATTAGGGTTTTAAACCCATAAACTGAACTCTTCCCTTTAGTCAGCATTAGGGTTTTAAACCCTAAACTGAACTTTTCCCTTTAGTCAGCATTAGGGTTTTAAACCCTAAACTGAACTTTTTCCATTTAGTCAACATTAGGGTTTTAAACCCTAAACTGAACTCTTCCCTTTAGTCAGCATTAGGGCCCCAACCCTAAACTGAACTTTTCCCCAGTTGGTCAACATTAGAGTTTCAACTCTAAACTGAGCTTCTCCCCAGCTAGTCAGCATTAGGGCTCCAACCCTGAACTGAACTATTTCCATTCCGCCAGCCTTAGGGTTCCAACCCTAAACTGAGTATTCTTACCTTGTGGCGATATCGTTGATCCAATTCCTTCATCAATGCTATGAACTTCCTGGCAAATAACTCACGAAATTTCCTAGTGAAACTGGGGCAGAAGATTTCGTTTGTTTGTTTTTTCCCCGCAGGTCTGACCTCGAGGCGCATGGATCGAGAAAACCCACGAGATGAGCCTCAACCCAGAATAAAAAAGAGAAGATGTTCCGAGATGCTTGAAAAAACGAAGGGCGGATCGCGCCGAGTTTCGATCAAGGCCCCGAGTTCTACCACTCCCGTCTCACTCAGTGTCGCAAAAATAAACAGGCACCTACAACTTCCAAGCATCAAGATTCGGATCGAAGTCTACAAGCAAAATCAGCTAAGACCCGAGATCAAGTTACAAAAGAATCATATATAGGAATCTTGTAACTAGCAATTGACAGGCATAAATAGTTAGTTTAGTTTCAATTTCCTTTGGTTGTAATAAGGCGGTTAGTAAGCAGTGATAACAACAGGCAACAACAATAACATTGCAGTCTCACGGTAGTCCCAGCTACCAAAACTTCCCGAACTACATTAACCTGATTCCCCTTTAGCCAGGGATATGTAGGAAACCTTTGAAGAAAAGGTTCGGTTAAATCTTTTTCAAAAAAATGCTTCACACGGAGTACTCGGATAGGCAAAAATCGCTCGCTTTATCTTTGCACGAAAACCCTTCGTGTCTCCGGGCAAAGAGGGGCAGCTGTAAGCACGTGATTTTTTTCCTATATGAGAAATACTCCCAAAAGATGCAAAATAAAATGATTTTCCTTGGTGTGCAATTTTTAGTATTTTTGTGATATTTTTGGATAATTATTTGTATTTGTTTGTGTTTGCTTATTTGTTAAATTAATAAAAAATATAAAAATATGTCGCATTTTGCATGTAGGATTTAATTCTACAATTGTTAGTAATTAAATTAGTTTTACAAAAATTAAAATTACAAAAATAGGCATCTTTTGCATTTTTAGCATTTAATGTCCAAATGAACAATTTTATGCTTAATTATTACTTAATTGTGCGTTAATTGTTATTGGGAGTTAATTTGCGCTTTTATAACTTAATTTAGTTCTTAATAATAATTTAAGTATTTTTATAATTTAGTTTTAGAAAATAAAAGAAGAAAAGAGAACAAAAATACAAAAGAAAATCGGATTGGGCCACTTCTTCAATTGTAAGCCAAAGGCCCAAAAAATTGCCCAATCTTCTCCATGACCCAGTCCACTTCAGACCGGGTCGACCCGGTCCGCCCCATTAACCCAATACCCAACCCCCTTCTTCATTTTTTGGTCTAAACACAAAAACAAAACAAAAATAACAAAACAAAAAACCCTAACACTAACATCCGCCTCCCCCCTCCATCTTCTTCTTCTCCAAAACTAAACCACCCCAAGCATCCATGACTGCCCTTTACCTTCTTCTTCGTTCACCCAGACCACCCTCATCACCCCCACGACCTAGCTGCCCAGCTTCCTATCCAAACACCACCAAACGACACAACCTCCTTCGCGTTCAAACGACCCCAGCCCTATCCGCCATTGATGAAGCTCGTCGAGCTCAAGATTGAGCTCGACGTCCATGTCGCTGCTACTTCTGTTTCAACCGAACAACCTGCTACTCCTGCCTTCTACTTCATCGTCCAAACAACCAAACGACCACAGCCTCGACGAGTCAACTGTTGTTCGAAGCTCCCATCGCCGCTGCTCGTCACGACCGAGCTCGCACGCTGCCATCGGGTCTAGTCCGTTCCGCCATGGACATCGTCGACCAGTTGCTTCTGCTTGCTGCGTCGACCAGCTTCACTGCTTCATCTTCCTCACCATCGTCAAGCAGCAACTGCTGCGTTATCCAAACAACCCTCCGACGCCGCTGCTTCTCCTCCTTCCTCCGAGCTGATGGCTGCTCGTTTCTGCTTTGAGCTGCTTGCATGACTGCTTCGGCCAGCCATAGATCGACGTCGCAGCTGCTGTAACTTCATCGCATTGCTGCCCACGAGCAGCTTAATTCGTTTCAGTTGTTTGTTGCCACCATTTCGTTCGGTTAAGTTTTAGTCGAGGTCGTCGAGCATCGTTTCGAGTTCGTCAAGTTTACAAGGAAGGTGAGTTCGTCGTTGAGTTAGTCGTTGAGTCCGGACAGATTTATTCCCATTTGAGGTTCGTCGAAACAGTCCATACAATCGAATTCGTCGTTGTTCATCTCCGGTTAGTAATTTTTTGAGTTTTATTTTGTCCGTATTTTGTTTTGATATTTTCGAACCTAAAATCGGCAAATGTTTGTTTTGTTCATGTAAAATCGGTAGATATTTGATTTTTGGTTTTGTTCATGTTCATGTTTTCTTGTTAAATTAATTTTTCAGATTTCAAATGAAAGATTAATTAATTGTTTTCATGTTTGTATTATTGTTTAGATAAATATTTGTTAGTTTGATGTTTGTTAGATTCAAATTGAAATGTAATTAATTATTTCTTCAATTTGTTTCATGTTGTTATGTATTTTCCAGAAAATATTAATGTTGTTTGAGTCATGTGAATCCGTCATGTTTGTTGCTAAAAATAGATTTAATTCATGTTCATCTTTGTTTGAAGTTCATGTTTAGATCTAGTGATTTAATGTGAGTTTATGTTTGTCTTTGATTTGTTAATTTAGTTTGAATCATGTGTTTTGTTGTTCGTATTGTTGTGTTCTTGCTCATACATTCATGGTCTAAATTAACCAGGATTGGTTCCCGATATGGTTAATTCATTCCATTAATTTTGAGTTGTGTTGTTCATCGTGTTCATGTGATTTGTTGTTGAAGATTGTTGAGAAATTTGTCATCTTGACTATATTTTGGTCAAGTTATGATTAATTGAGTGTTTAGAGCTGATGGGGGTAATTTGGTAAATTGCATTGCATCCGGGGGTAGATTTATAATTGCAATAAGGTCGGAGGGGTAGTTTGGTAATTGAACATTATTTTGATTCTTTATGTTAAGCATGGGGGACAAATATAATGGGGTGGGTTTTTTGATGTACTTGTTTAATATAATGGGGGACAAGACAAAACATAATGGGGAGGAATCTTGTACTTGTTTAATGTAGGCATGGGGGACATATTGTAATGGGTTGGTAATGTGGCATTTATTTAATGAAGGCATGGGGGACAAGGTTTAAAATATAGAAAACATTAATAAGTGGGGCAAAACATGCCATTGAGGGAATAATTTGGGGTTGGGAATTGAAGACTTGTCTTGCTATATATAGAGTCATTCTTGACATTAAAAAGGACTAGACTTGAGAGAAAAAACTAAGGAGACTTGGAGAGAAAAAAACTTAGACTTGAACAAAAAAGAGAGAAAAGTAAGACTTAGAGAGGGAGAGGATTATTATTTGGGAGAATATTTTTGAGAGTAATACTTTCTGAAAATCTGAAGAAGTGTGGTAGAGTTTTGAAGAAGAGAAAGACAACTTGAACTTCTACTTAAATAAATTCTGTTTGTCTTTTCTCGAGTGTTATTCAAAATCAGTAAACTACTGCATCTTGTATCTATCTCTCTTATGCTTTGACTGTGATTGCACTTTGGTATTGCTGATTTTTTCAATCCGTTGCTGGGTTATTCTACTGGTTATTACTGGTTTGCGGTGTTGCTGAACCTGCTGTTGCTGCGTTATTATTGCTGCTGACTTCTCCTTCTTTTGTTCTTGTACTGCCATTTCCAGGTACACATTTGTATACTCTCGGATTGAAGAGAAATGAAATATTAATCAGGCTTTGTTCCTGTTGAATTCCTCCTATTTAGATTTGTGTTTGAATATAATTTTCCTTTCTTTGTATAAAAATGTAGTTGATTGATTAAATGAGTAATGATGTCGCATATGTATAACTTCTTCATCTAATAATGTTAGTTTAAATTTATCAGAGAATAGTTAATCTGTTTTGATATTATGGTGTGTCAATCTCACGTTTTAGTATTATTGAATAATAGAATATAGAATGAAAGCAGTTTTTCTTTGTACAAACTCAGTCGCAATTTTCCATTCGCATTAGCCGTAAACGAGTAACTAATAAGTTACGTTTTTAGCATGTAATTAATTAAGAGATTTTCTTTTATTTTAGAGATGAACTTAATAGAAAATATAGTCATTGTAGGTTTATCCTTTTAAATAAAAATGAGACGAGCATCGACAAACGAAAATGCACAAGCTGCGGGGCCCTCTAAATGTATATATTAAAATACTTAGAATTCGGGACAGGCCGTTTAGCGAATTTTACGGCCTTCCCAAAATAACAATACGCTAGTTGCTTTAGGCGGACCTTTAATAATCTAACTTTCTTAAACACGGGTGCACATTGATGTGACCCAAATCCAAATCTCAACGGAGTCAAAATGTGTCGACGACCACGGGTGCATTGATTGTGACGTGGTTCGAGATGCATTTTCACGACGTTGCAATTCTATAAAAATAAATGATAATTATAAAAGCGGTTTTAAACTTAATAAAAGCACATATGTCACAACATGTATTTAAATCAGATATTTAGCCATTATAACAATTTAAGCGACCGTGCTAGAACCACGGGATTCGAGGGTGCCTAACACCTTCCCTCGGATCAACAGAATTCCTTACTTAGAATTTCTGGTTCGCAGACTTCATTTGGAAAAGTCGAAAATTTCCTCGATTTGGGATTCAAGATAAACCGGTGACTTGGGACACCAAAAGCCAAACCTTTCCCAAGTGGCGACTCTGAATTAAATAAATAATCCCATTTCGAATATTGTCACTTAAATTGGAAAAACTCCCTCGCGCATTTATCCTTCGGGTCGGGCGCGCAAAAAGGAGGTGTGACACTTACTGAATTTGATTCTTTCCTTATTAGTCATACAATGATTTCTTTCCTTATATGCTGCTTGTTCTTACCGTTTGAATTAATTCCCTTAACTTAGGGAGTACTGGTCCTGATTTTGCTCTAATTGATTCTGAGTTCCATAATTACTATGTTACTATGATTTTTACCTTATTTTTTTTTATCTAATTTCGAACTACTATATATACACACTCTTTCATTAACACAACATATGGACACTTTGGTTCAAAAAGCTCTTTCTCTCACACTTAAACTCTCTTTTGTGCTACTTGCTACTATTCTAAGTTAGTCGGCTGCAAGCCAAGGCTAACTACTGGGCTCTTCTGCTCCTTCACTTTTGTTTACTGTCTTTTCTACTGGTATGTTCTTGTTTCAATTCAAGTTCCAACTACAATATGGTTCTTTTATTGCTTCAATTCATCATGCTTCTAGTTTTCTTTTACTTATGGTTTTGCTGTGAAACCTACAGTTAATATGCTTACATGATTAGCATGCTATGAACTCCCCTTCCTTAGAATCAGTATGAGCATGTTACCCCTTCTATGTAATCTGTTTCCATGTAATCTTGCCCTATCTGGACTCTGATATGAATCTCTTCTATGTAGTCTGCACTCCCAACTTGTATGGTTCTGGGATTGAATCATGTGGATCCTATACTAAATACCCTTAAGCATTGCTGGTTCTGAAACTATATCTGATTAGTTGTGTCTAAGCATGTCTATACCAATTCCTAAGACCTTTGCTTGTTATGTGTTTACAATCATGTGTTCTATGTATCCCCAAATCCCTTGACCCCTATTTGTGACTACTGAACTTGATTTGGTTCTGTGACCCCTGGCTGTGTATGCACCTATCTTAAGGGTGTTGTGTTTGGACTGTTGTTTACTACTCTACTCTCTTTTCAAACTGTCTCTATTATTTTACTAAATTATTTCAAACAAACTTCCTTTCAATACAGTTTCCCACTAAAACCTTTCAACTTGTGTCAAGCAATTTCACTCTACTCCTAAGTCAATAAGTTTTGCCCCCTTCAGTATGTGTACTGCCTTGAGATCCTCTTGAGAACCCTTTGAACACTGGCATACTGAGGCTGGCCCTTCCACACTGCACTTATTCAATTTTGGTTACCAAGTCTAGGTGTAAGCACTGCTCGGGATCCTTGAGATCCTTAGGGAACTTTGATGCACCTAGACTTTGACATTGTCTGTGGAATTGAGGCATTTGAGGCAATTGGAGGCTTTGGAAATCTAGGCCTATATGTAGGCTCCCTATAGAATAACTTCTTGTTTACTTATGTAATTCATTCATATGGTCTGTAATAATTTGTAAACGAATATTGGGGTAACTAGTGAAAATGGTGGGTAGTTACAAGTTTGTGGGGGTAATATGGGTAGGAACCATGCATATAGGACTTTTCAATTTGCTGTGTTTGCCTTTATAAGTAGAAATCATGCATATAGGACTTTTGTATCTTGCTATGTTAGAAATCATGCTTATAGGTCTCAATGGATTCCATAATAGAAACCGTGGTTACAAGTCTTAAAATCAGCTTCACAAGTAGATGTCATGCCTATAGGATTTAATTCAATCCAGCTTCTGTTATAATGAGTGTTTACATGCTTTTCATTTGTCATCATGCCTGCAAGCTTATAAAATCAGTATTAAACAATTAGACATCATGCCTATAGGGGACAACCCCAAAATTCTGCCTATAGATCTAAACTAGTTTAAATAAATCAACCCAGTCCGCATTTTTGTTCACTTCTAAATTGGTTTAGTTAATGGTCTATTTTCCTGAAATGAGTTCTCTCAAAAACCACATCAATTTATCATTACAAGCAAGCCTATAGGGATTAAAGAGTCTGTTTCAAAACCTGTTTTGGTTCACTATTTAAAATGTAGTCATCAGTATTCCGCGTATAGGCAAGCCTGTAGGGCGTTATCAAAACTTGCAATTCTGAAACTATTTCTGTGACTTAATGTTGTTCTGGTTTAAACAAGCTTTAAGATCAGTTGTCAACTGATAAGGTCATTACTTCTGAGTTTATAAAACAAACTGCCTGTTTTCTGTATATTCACTTAGACATCATGCCTTAAGATACTGTTTAACAAAAGGCCTTTACTTGTGTTTGAGTCATGCTGTTTACATGCCTTTTCTGTGGAGGTAAATTGAGCCTCTTGTTTGCTCCTTCCTTCTCTTGTTTTCTAAGAGTCCTATGTGTTATTGCTTGTCGCCTTAGTATTTTCACCTTTAAAACTTTAGGGGTCTGTCTAGAACCACCTATAGGTAGAGGTCCTAAATCCATCCAGGACCATTAAAAAGGGACGGGTAACAACACGCAATAGAGATCGCTGACCAACACTCACTTTGAATGACCACTAAGGGGATGGGAAGGGTAGATATGGGATATGATGACTACGCGCTAATGTCATTTGTAGCCCCTCATTGAGGAGTGTTTACCGGACATTGTGTGGGGTGATCCTATAGGCTAACCAACCTAGGACTCCTCATTTTCCAAAATTCCTTCTTTTGTTTAAAGTTTTGTTTTATACAACTTATTCAAAATCTTTATCTTATTATTTGAATTATCCAAAGGGATTTACTTGCAACCTATTTGATTCAACTGCTTATTTGTAATGGACTAATTTGTGAATATAGGTTCGACCGAGACCCATCGTTGTGGACCGCGAGGGGTGCCTAACACCTTACCCTCAAGGTTATTTCGAGCCCTTACCCTAATCTCTGGTAATGCAAACAAGTCTAAGAGTTAATTGCTCTAGGTGCCCTAACACACCATAATCCGTTAGGTGGCGACTCTTCAAATACCCAATTCCCAAAAGGAAATGAGTTATCACACCCCATAGAATGTCAAAACCTGGACCTTTCTCCGCGGAGGGAAAAAAGGGGGCACAACGGCATGGTGACTCTGCTGGGGTAACCTTTAGGCTCTTACCATAACAAACTTATCTTTTTTCAAATTAGTCCAAGCATGCTTTATCCCGTTCCCTTTTCCCTTATTTGAATTTAACTGTCCATTTTAAAGCATTTATGATTTTTTATCTCTGAAACTGACTTGTCTCTTTGTTTTCTTTTTCCTGTAACTGTGTTTCAATTATTTAAATGTTGTATTTATCTTTCCTACGTGAAAATACTTGACTACATGTTATTAATTGCTGCATAAATCATGCTCCGCATCATATTCCACTCGTGCGTATCAAATCCTATAGCAACACTTTAATGAGTGGTTGCGCTCTTCCTATTTACTATCCTTAAATTCGGAAAGGCTTCTTTGCTGTAAAACTAGTCGATCAGCAGTGAAATCGATGGTTCCGTGCCTTTCCCTCGAGTTGTCCGCTTGGGGTTACCGGTCTAAAACCCCATAGAAACCTTACTCTGTTTGAAATTGTGCATGCATCATGGTCAAACCTAGTCGGATCAGTTATGTTATCCACATAATGATCCTTTAAGATAAGACTTATCCAAATTCCATCGGGTTTTCCATAATCCCAATGGATACCACCACGTTATGTGCATTAATTTGGAGAACTAAATGTCGATATGTTGATCATAAATGTATAATAGTCGAGTCCGGTGGGGGTGAGGCTTAACCCTTTTATTTTGCAGAAAATGAGGAACGAGGTCCCCAGCTTCGGTATTGTTAGCACACCCTCATTCTTGCTAGACTGATGGAGGAATCTTCCATCAAATGACCAAATCAATGAATGGAAAGAGAGGGCCGCCAAATCTAGCGAGAAGCTGGAATATCTGGAATATAGCCTGTTGGAATTGGAAGGAAAAGTGAGGAAGAGAGTCACCGACTGCCAGAACACTGAGGGAAATGAAAGAGAACATTTGGCAAAGGCATTTTTATTGGTGAACCTACGCGAACTAGAGTATTTGATCAACGAGAGCATTCAGCCTGAGGAAGGCCCTTCCGAGACTAAATAGATTAGGTTTACTCGTTTTCCAAATGTAATAAGGCCAAGCACCAGTAGTGACTTATTTTTTATTGTCGTTTTGGGATTCGACTATTTTTATATTATGAAATGAAACATTTATTGGCATTAAAAGTTCTCCAAGTTTATTTGTCTCTAGGCCTACCTCGGGCACAACAAGGTTCCCAAATTAGGACACGAGTTTACATATCGCAATATGTGTTTAAATACTGCAAACGTTTCAGAATCCTCACTGACTTGTTACCTTTTTGTTTTTTGCTTATCTTTATTATTATTCCCATCCCCTTAGGTTGGTTCACTGATACTGGCCTTGTCAGCATATCATACCAGATCTAGAGGCCCTCCACCTCCCCCTCCTCCTACAAGTAACACAAAGGGCAAAGGAAAGACAAAGATGAACGACTTAAGTGGAATCTGAAAGGAAAATGTTGAGAACGCAGAGACTTCCGATGGTCATAGTACTCCGGCCCCAAATGATCTAGTCTTGAGACTGGAACAAAAGATACTGGAACTGCAAGGAGAGCTTGAGCAGGTCCACAACTTGGCAAACTTGTCACTCACCCTCAATGTCCCTGATATCCACCAAGAAAACACAAAGAACCCAACACCTCCTCAGAATACACAAAACCAACAGCCACAAAATCCTACTGCACCAAATCAATACGCAACTCCTCCCCAAAATATCAATCTGCTACCAATACCAACTCCACCACAACATCATTATCAACCAATTTAGTACCCACCAACCACCACTTACCACACTCCCCAAAACACACAACCCATTCCCAATCCACAAAACTCCACCAATGACCATCATTATACTCAGGTTCCTGGCACCCATCAAAGCAACCCTATATATGTGGAAACTATACCTCATTCTACCCAACCAATATCATGTGCACCGGAGTCCTCTGAGAAGGACCTGCTCATTAAGAACATAGCTGAAGAACTCAAGAAGTTAACAAGCCGAGTTCAAGGTGTTGAAGGCGAGAGAGGAATATAAGGTCTAAACTAAGAAGACCTGTGTATACAGCCGGATGTCGAACTGCCCGAGGGGTACAAACCTCCCAAGTTCAAAATGTTCGATGGTATAGGTGATCCCAGGGTTCATCTAAGGACCTATTGTGACAAGATTGTCGGGTTCGAGAAAGATGAAAAGATCTAGATGAAACTCTTTATAAGGAACCTTACTAGGGACGCATTGTATTGGTATATCAGCCAGAATCCCAAGAAATGGTCTAATTAGGTAAGTATGACATCAGATTTCATGGACTGGTTAAGGTTTAACACAGAGAATGAACCGGACGTCTTTTACATTTAGAATCTTAAGAAGAAACCTACCAAGACTTTTCGTGAGTACGCTACTCGATGGAGTTCGAAAGCAGCCAAAGTCAGGCCCTCTTAGGGTGAAGAACAGATAAATAAATTCTTCGTCAGGGCACATGATCCACAATATTATGAGAGGTTGATGGTTATCGAACACCACAAGTTCTCTGACATCATCAAAATCAAAGAAAGAATCGAAGAAGGAATCAAGAGCGGAATGGTAACCAACTTCGAGACCTTGCAAGTGACGAATAAGGCACTACAATTAGGTGGCATATCGAAAAAGAGAGATGTTGGGGTAGTAATGGTGGCCCATGGCCCAAAATCTCCACTCACATATCAAACACCTCCACCCACCTATCAAACACCTCCACCTCCATATCAAACACCTCAACTCACATACCAAGCATCACCGCCTACATATCAACCTTCATCTCCCAGATATTCCCAACCAGCCACTGTCCATCACACCTATAACCCCCAACCATCCCACTTCCAATCACCACCAACTCGCCAAAATTATCCAAGAACAAGACCCAAGCTGCCCAGACAATACAACGCCATTTCTAAGCCCATCGACCAACTGTATGAAAGGTTGAAAGTTGCAGGTTACATCACTCATGTTCCCGCTGTGGCATTAGAAAATCCATCCCAAATGGGTCAATCCTAACAAAACCTGTGTGTACCATTCTGGTATGAAAGGGCACACTACTGCTGAGTACCGAACATTGAAGGATAAGATCCAAACACTCATTGACAACAAGGTCATACAAGCAAAAGAAGCCACACCTAATGTCCACAATAATCCCCTCCCTGATTAGAGAGGTGATGGTGTACATGTGATAGAAACAAATGAAGAATGGGACCCTGAGGGGTCAATCGGGCTTATTCGAGAAGGCGATAACTTTAAGGTTGCAATCACACTTACTCCTATTGTGGTTCAGACTCAGGCACCAATCGATGTTAAGGTAACTGCATCAGTTCCATTCAAGGTGGAAGTGGCTCCGCCCGCAGCCACCTCCGCTCCCTTTGAAGTAGAAGTGGTCACACCTTTTACTATGACGGTATCAACCACACCCCCATTCAACTCAAAATCAATACCCTGGGATTATGTTGTCGAGGCTCAGTGGAAAAGGAAAGCCAAGATATAGGAATCTAACGCTGCACAAGGGATGACTAGAATTGGAAGAGTCTATACACCTGAACACCTGGGAGGTTCAAGTAAGGAGGTCATTACTAGGCATCCTATCGTTGAGACCAGGCCAGATGAACTATGGAGGAAAGTACAGACAAAGGAGTATTCTATTGTAGACCATCTAAACAAAGTCCCTGCTCAGATATCTATCCTGTCACTATTGCATAATTCAGAGGCACACAAGAATGCTCTGATGAAAGTACTGAGCAAGGCTTATGTACCCAATAACCTCACTAGTGGAGAAATGGCCAACATGGTCGAACAAGTGCTAGAGAGCCATAAGATTATCTTCCACGAAGATGAGCTACCACCTGAGGGGCTGAATCACAATCAAGCATTGCATATTACAGTGCAATTTAAAGACAAGTTCATTGCCAGGGTCCTGGTTGATGGAGGTTCGAGCCTAAATATTTGTCCATTGGTCACTTTGAAGAGGTTCAACAAAGGTTTCCACGAGATACAGGTAGGAATCATGAATGTGAAGGCTTTCGATGGGTCCTAGAGGACCACAATCGGGGAAATTAACCTTTGCTTGTAGATGGGGCCAACTTGGTTCGACGTTAAATTCAGGTGCTTGACATACCAACCTCATATAATCTTTTGTTGGGCCGGCCATGGATCCATGCTGCTGGAGCCGTGCCTTCCACATTACATCAAGCCGTGAAATTTGAATGGAACCGTTAGGAAGTAATCATTCACAGAGATGGTAGTAACCCCATCTACACTAGTCAAACCATCTTAGCCATTGGACGACTAGGAAGGAAAACTAATCATCACATCGAACGGGTCAATGCCGTCGAGAAGGATAAGTGGTGGAGCAACAAGATAGAAAGCATACTAACATGATCCGGATATGAACCCGGCAAAGGGTTGAGAAAGAACCTCCAAGGCATCACCAAACCAATACAGCTGAAAAGTCATGGTACCACTTTTGGGCTCGGATACCAGTACACATGGAAAGAGTACAAGAATTGGTCGCCTCCATGGCATGGACCATATTACCCTCTTGAGAAATCGGTGCCACATTTGGAACAAGCCTTCCACCAGGCCGACACAATATGGGGAACTGAAGAGGAAGAGGTACTAGCCGGTTTGAGGAATTTGTTCTTGGAGGATGAAGATATGGATTGCAGTGCCATAATTGAGGAGGAGGAGGAGGAAGAAGGCCTCACTATTCAGACTATGGCAAAAGGAGTTGTCCTCAGAAACTGGACTGCCACACCATCCCGAGCCCGCCGAGTCTCTGGGTAGCTTGGCAGAATTTACTTATATAGTCGTTCTAAGCATTTAAAATTTCCTATAGTTTCGTTTTAATCTTTACTTGTTTCAAAATAAATGCTCGATTCATCAAGCCATGCTTTGTCTGAACAATTTTTCAAGTTTTAATCAAATGCATTTGCTCTTTATTATTCACTACTATCTTTACACTTTTTCTTTCCACAGTGTTATTATTACTTTTCCTGATGAAGTGACTGTGACATGTAATGAGGCAACACAAAATGAGAATAGTGACTCAGAGGAAGAAGATGAGATACCCGAGGAAATTTTCAGGGAGGTTGAAAATTTAGAAAATAAGCCTAAGTCCAATCTGGACGAGACTGAAGCAGTAAATATGGGAGACTCCAAGACCGTCAAGGAGACCCGCATCAACATTCACTTGTCACCAATAGAGAAGGAAGAGTACATTCGTTTCCTAAAAGAATATGGGGACATTCTCGCATGGTCATATGATGACATGACCGGTTTGAGCACTTCCATAGTGGCTCACAAGTTGCCTACTAATCCCATGTGTCCGCCAGTCAAGTAGAAGCTCAGAAAATTCAAACCGGACATGAGTCTGAAAATCAAGGAGGAAGTTACCAAGCAGATCAAAGCCAAGATTCTCAGGGTGGTTGAATATCCAACTTGGTTAGCTAACATTATGCCAGTTCCAAAGAAAGACGGGAAGGTCAGAGTATGTGTTAACTATCGAGATTTTAACAGAGCAAGTCCCAAAGACGATTTTCCACTGCCAAATATACACATCCTGATCGATAATTGCGCCAAGCATGAACTCCTATCCTTTGTAGATTTCTTCGTGAGTTATCATCAGATTTGGATGGATAAAGAAGATGTAGAGAAGACAACTTTTATTACACCATGGGGTGTATATTGTTACAAGATGATGCCATTCGGTCTGAAGAATGTTGGAGCCACTTACATGAGACCCATGACAACCATCTTCCATGATATGATAGAAAAGAAATAGAGGTGTATGTGGACGATGTCAATATCAAATCCAAGAGGGCCGCAGATCACATAGCGGACTTGAGAAAGTTCTTTGACAGGCTCAGGAGGTACAATTTGAAATTGAACCCCACAAAGTGTGCATTCGGGGTTACCTCAAGAAAGTTATTGGGATTCATCGTCAGTCATCGAAGGATCGAACTGGATCTAACTAGAGTCAAAGTTATTCAGGAGTTACCACCACCTTAGAGCAAAAAGGACGTAATGAGCTTCCTAGGGCGTCTCAACTATATCAGTCAATTCATAGCACAATCCACAGTCACATGTGAACCCATCTTCAAGATGTTGAGAAAGGATGCTGAAACAAGCTGGATAGAGGATTGTCAGAAAGCTTTCGATAAGATCAAGGAGTACCTGTCCCCACCACAAATTCTAGTCCCGTCAGAACTAGGACGACCTTTGTTACTTTATTTGTCCATATTGGATGGAGCCTTTGGGTGTATTTTGGGACAACATGACGAAACAGGAAGAACGGAGCAGGCCATATACTACTTGAGTAAGAAGTTCACACCTTATGAAGCATGGTATTCTCTGCTCGAATGCACTTGCTGTGCTTTGACCTGGACGGCCCAGAAGTTGAGGCATTACTTTTGTGCTTACACTACATACCTCATATCCAGGATGGATCTTTTAAAGTACATATTTCAGAAACCCAAGCCAACTGGAAAGTTGGCCAAATGGCAGATACTGCTAAGTGAGTTCGATATCGTCTGTGTAACTCAGAAGGCGGTCAACGGACAAGCATTGGCAGATCACCTTACTGAAAATCCGGTGGGAGGAGAATACGAACCCTTGAAGATGTATTTTCCCGATGAAGAAGTATCACTTGTGGGAGAAGACATTACCGAAGCATATGACGGTTGGAGGATGTTATTTGATGGAGCCGCAAATTTCAAAGGAGTAAGCATCAGAGCAGTTTTGGTATCAGAAACGGGTCAGCATTATCTGGTATCTGCTAAACTTAGATTTCCCTGCACCAACAATATGGCAGAGTATGAAGTTTGCATATTAGGGCTCAATATGTTAGTTGACATGAACATTCAGGAGCTGCTGGTGATCGCTGATTCAGACTTGCTTGTGCACCAAGTACAAGGAGAATGGGCCACCAAGAATTCCAAGATATTGCCATATCTGCACCATGTGCAAGAATTGAGAAAGTGGTTTACAAAGATAGAATTCCGACATGTGCCCAGAATTTAGAATGAGTTTGCCAACGCATTGGCCACTTTGTCATCCATGATACAACATCCAGATAAGAACTACACTGATCCCATTTCAGTGAGGATCCATAATCAGCCGACATATTGTGCTCATGTCGAGGAAGAAGCGAACGGAAAACCTTGGTTCCATGACATCAAAGAGTACTTATCGAAAGGAGAATACCCCGAGCATGCAAATCACATCCAGAAATGCACACTCCAGAGATTATCAAATCACTTCTTCCTCAGCGGAGGAAGCTTGTACAGAAGAACTCCTGATTTGGGTTTACTAAGATGTGTCGACGCAAAAGAGGCTTCTAAGCTACTTGAGGATGTGCATCCTGGGACCTGCAACCCACATATGAATGGTTTCGTCTTAACTAAGAAGATACTCAGGGCAGGCTACTTTTGGATGACCATGGAGACAGATTGCATTCAGTATGTCCGCAAATGCTTTCAATGCCAAGTGCATGCCGACATGATAAAAGTGCCGCCAAATGAGCTCAATGCAACAAGCTCACCTTGGCCATTCGCCGCCTAGGGAATGGATGTTATTGGTCCGATTGAGCCCACTGCTTCAAACGAACACAGGTTTATTCTGGTAGCCATTGATTACTTCACAAAATGGGTAAAAGTTGCTTCTTACAAAGTTGTAACCAAGAAGGTCATCGCAGATTTTGTCAAGGATCGTATTGTCTGCCGATTCGCAGTTCCCGAGTCCATTATTACCGACAATGCCGCCAATCTCAATAGTGATTTGATAAAAGCCATATGTGAAGCTTTCAAAATCAAGCACAAAAATTCCATAGCCTACAGACCTCAGATGAATGGAGTTGTAGAAGTCGCCAACAAAAACATCAAGAAGATACTAAGGAAAATGGTAGAGAACCACAAACAATGGCACAAAAAGTTACCCTTTTCTCTATTGGGGTACCGCACCACGGTTCACACATCAACCGGGGAAACTCCCTACATTTTAGTTTATGGTACCGAGGTTGTTATCCCAACCGAGGTGGAGATTCCTTCTTTAAGAGTCATACAAGAAGCTGAACTCAACGATGCGGAGTGGATAAGGAGTCGCTATGAACAATTGGCCCTTATCGATGGAATGAGGATGAACGCAGTGTGGCACAACCAACCTTATCAGAATAGAATGTCCAAAGCTTTCAACAAAAGAGTCAAACCAAGGCAGTTCACACCAGGGCAGCTGGTATTGATGAAAATCTTCCCACATCAAGATGAAGCCAAAGGAAAGTTCTCTCCCAACTGGCAAGGTCCGTACATGGTCCATAGGATGATAATAGGAGGAGCACTCATACTTGCAGAAATGGATGGAGAAGTCTGGCCAAAACCAATCAATTCAGACGCAGTCAAAAGATACTATGCCTAGATTATTTCACATTTCTTTTCTGATGTAATTGAACTACGCTTGACCTGATTCCCGTTTAAGAGGGGATATGTAGACAGCCTTATGGGTTCGGTCATATCATAATAAAACTTTCATTTCCCCTAAGATCAGAAACTGGGGCAGAATTTTGAGGAGGGTCCTCAAAATTTCGGAGCAAGTCCAGCCAATGCCAACATATGTCAGACAATTGGTTAAGAAACTACGGCAGAATTTTTGAGGAGGACCCTCAAAATTTCAACACGAGATAGCCGCAATGCCTTTGAGACATGTTATAGTCATTAGTTCATCAAAATTACTTGATACATCAATAAGTTTCTAAAACAGCTCTATTTTTATTGCATATTTTCGAAAACTCTATTTTTATAACAGTCAGGTGTCACCCAGGGAAACTCGAAAGGCTTTCAGAACGAAGCAAAGTAAGGCCGGCAAACGAAGGCACGAAACAAAACTTACACAAATTTTATTTGAACGTAGATATATTTGACGTATCGATAACACTCGCAAACATATGTATACACAAAGATAATTCACTATCAATTAGGCCATCAGACATCGAATACATCTCCAGCTAAGAAATACACTACTCTTACCTACTACTCGCTCTTTGCATGGGAATAATCCCTATCCCCCATATTTGCATGAGGCTAATCCCTGCCTCCATAACTGCATGAGGCTAATCTTTGCCTCCATTTTGCATGAGGCTAATCCCTGCCTACATAACTGCATGAGTATAATCCTTGACTCCATAACGGCATGAGGCTAATCCTTGCCTCCATACCTGCATGAGGCTAATCCTTGCCTCCCTATTTGCATGAGTCTAATCCTTGACTCTATGAGGCTAATCCCTTCCTCCATACTTGCATAAGGCTAATCCCTGCCTCCCCACTTGCATAAGGCTAATCCATGCCTCCCTATTTGCATGAGTCTAATCCTTGACTCCATACCTGCATAGGGCTAATCCTAGCCTCCCTATTTGCATGAGTCTACTCCTTGACTCCATACCTGCATGAGGCTAATCCTTACCTCTTATTTACATGAGTCTACTCCTTGACTCCATAATTGCATGAGGCTAATCCCTGCCTCCCTATTTTCATGAGTCTAATCCTTGACTCCCTATTTGCATAAGTCTAATCCTTGACTCCATAACTGCATGAGGCTAATCCCTGCCTCCCTATTTGCATGAGTCTAATCCTTGACTCCCTGCTTGCATGAGTCTAATCCCTGACTCCCTATTTGCATAAGTCTAATCCTTGACTCCTACTTGCATGAGGCTAATCCCTGCCTCCCAATTTGCATGAGGCTAATCCTTGCCTCCATACCGGCATGAGGCTAATCTTTGCCTCCCTATTTGCATGGGACTAAGCATTATCCCGTGTTGCACGAATATTGCTCTATTTCTAAGTACTTTTTACTTGTTTTCCAATCGGGCTAAGCTTTGCCCTCCATTTCGCAAGACTAAACTTTGTCTTGTTAACATCATATTATTGCATATCATGGGCTGAAATATCGCCAATCTATCCGAAGGCGTCATAGTCTAAAAGGCATCATCCTCATAGCCGAAAGACACCATGCCATGGCCTGAGGATCTCTCAAACTTGCATATCATTATTCAAAGGCGTCATGGTTCGGAGGCACCATCTTCATGGCCCAAGAATATCATTTCATGACCTACGAATCCCACACTAAACAATTCATGGCCCAAGACGTCATCATTAACCGCCCAAAGACAACCTTCATGGTCCTAAGGGAATTTACACCATGTTTAAATTTTCGCAAATACACGTTTATAACATCTTTTATCTGTAGGTAACCAGTAAGCAACCGCTATCCTAGCAGGAGCGATCTCACTCCAGTTCCCTCCAACCGTCTCGAGCTTTAATTGCTCACTGTAGCCGCTTCTGCATCGCGTGTCCGTTCTTGCAGTAATTTTATCGGCATACTCCGCAGATGAATCCAGAACTACACATGGCCTGATTCCTGTAAAACCAGGGATATGTAGGCAACTCGAAAATCGAAGTCCGGCCTCTGTCTTTCAAAGCATCCATCCGGTCAAAATTGGCCATCATTCTTTTATCCGAAAACTCTTTCATCCTTCTTGGGTAAAGAAGGGCAGCTGTTGATACCCAATTTTTTCCTATATTTTTTATATGCATAAATACTTTCAAAATAGCATATATATGCATACATAAGCATGCACAAGGTTTTTATAAATATTTCATAATTTTAAGGATTTAAATTTATTTATTTTCTTCCCCTTTATACATAAAATTCCCAATAATTATCTCTTAAATTATTGTTATGATGATTTAGTCATTTAATTTATATATTTAGGCCAAAATATGGTTAAAATATTTTTATGCATTTTATAATTGCATTTGGTATTTTTAAAGCTAAATTGCATTTAATTGCAATATAAGCCTCATTAATGTATAATTACATTTATTTGCGTAAAATTGATCTCCTATATTTTTAAAATGTTAAATGTCTATTTTAAATCATTTTAGTATACAAAATTATTTTCCAAAAATTAGTTGTTATTTATTATAAATTATATATGGGACAATTGGATATTTACAATATAGCCAGATTTACATTTCAATTGTAGCCCAATTCAAACCCAACCCCAAGCCAATTTCAGATTAAAAACTCCCGACCCAAGGCCTGCCAAATCCTGGCTGTTGATTCAAAAGATCAACGGCCCTCATCCGTTCTTACCATTTTTAATTCCAACGACCCACTAACCCTATCTCATTTCCCAAATCTGTAGCCTCTATATTCTCTCATCTCTTTTCCTCTCTCAACCCCTCAACCTAACCCTAGCTCTTTCAACCGCCGACCTTCTTCTCCGATCTTCTCTGGTGATCTCCCTTCAACGCCTAAGCCTCCAATGGCTCCTCTAATGCTATGCTTGACTTCTCTAAGGTCTTCAAGTGCCCTGAGTCACGCCGACCTGCATCTAGGGTTTGCTACTTGCCTGTTCTTGGCCACTCCGGTGTGATTCCAAGCAAAATCATGTTGTATTTGGCACGATCCTTGGGATTCTATACAGGTTCTTGCACCTCTATATGGATTTCTTCTGAAACCCTAATTCCTTCCTGTATACGATTCGAGTTGGTTTCTTTAGTATTTCACACTGTTCTTGAAACTCTTTTACAAGAATCATCGATTTCAAAGTGTTTTCATCTTCTTCTAAAATTAAGGTTTTCGAAACTTCTTTTAAAACTTTGGTTAAACTGATTCTTTACGTTTAAACTTCCATCTCTTGCATATTTCGACTGATTCTATGATTTTACTCTCTTTTTAACTCGCCTATGTTGAAAGCCCTAAATTTTTGAGATTTCTTTGTTTGGTTCTGTGTGTTAGCATGACTGCTTGTTTCTTGTTTAAGTTTCTGTGATTACCTTGCCTCGAATATGTTCTTACTGAGTTTTTAGCTTAACTTATACCACCTATATGTGATTATGTTCCTCTTGATTGTTCAGACTTGCCTCTTTCTATCGATACTGTTTAACCTGCATGTTTGCTATGTCTAGTTGCTCTTACTCTATTTATATGCTGAATATTGAATCACGACCTCCTCTTTGATTGATTCTGGATTCCCTATTTTATGTTCTGATTGAAAGACCTTCCCTCACACCCTCGATTTCTACCTCTTCTATTCAAATTAACTGATTCGCCTACCTTGTCTGTTGTGGTACTTTATTCTTACTGAAATATTTCCTTAATTGGAGTTTTCTGAACTTAGCCCTAATTGCTTACCCTATACTTACTGAATTTGATTTTTTCCTTATTAGTCATACACTGATTTCTTTCCTTATATGCTATTTGTTCTTACCGTTTGAATTAATTCCCTTAACTTAAGGGAGTACTGGTCCTGATTTTGCTCTAATTGATTCTGAGTTCCATAATTACTATGCTACTATGATTCTTACCTTATTTTTTATCTAATTTTGAACTACTATATATACACACTCTTTCATTAACACAACACACGAACACTTTGGTTCAAAAAGCTCTCTCTATCTCAACTTAAACTCTCTTTTGTGCTACTTGCTACTATTCTAAGTCAGTCGGCTGCAAGCCAAGTCTAACTACTAGGCTCTCCTGCTCCTTCACTTTTGTTTACTATCTTCTCTACTGGTATATTCTAGTTTCATTTCAAGTTCCAACAACAATATGGTTCTTTTATTACTTAAATTCATCTTGTTTCTAGTTTGCTTTTACTTATGGTTTTGCTGTGAAACCTGAAGTTAATATGCTTACATGATTAGCATGCTATGAACTACCCTTCCTTAGAATCAGTATGATCATGTTACCCCTTCTATGTAATCTGTTTCCAAGTAATCTTGTACTATTTGGACTCTGATATGAATCTCCTCTATGTAGTTTGCACTCCTAACTTGTATGGTTTTGGGATTGAATCACGTGGATCCTATACTAAATCCATTTAAGCATTGCTGGTTCTGAAACTATGTCTGATTAGTTGTATCTAAGCATGTCTGTACCAATTCCTAAGACCTTTGCTTGTTATGTGTTTACAATCATGTGTTCTATGTATCCCCAAATCCTTTGACCCCTATTTGTGACTACTGAACTTGCTTTGGTTCTATGACCCCTGGCTGTGTATGCACCTGTCTTAAGGGTGTTGTGTTTGGACTGTTGTTTACTACTCCACTCTTTTTTCAAATTGTCTCTGTTGTTTTACTAAATTATTTCAAACAAACTTCCTTTTAATATAGTTTCCCACTAAAACCTTTCAACTTGTGTCAAGCACTTTCACTCTACTCCTAAGTCAATAAGTTCTACTCCCTCCAGTATGTGTACTACCTTGGGATCCTCTTGAGAACCCTCTGAACTCGGGCATACTGAGGTTGTTCCTTCCACACTGCACTTATTCAATTTTGGTTACTAAGTCTAGGTGTAAGCACTGCCCAGGATCCTTGAGATCCTTAGGGAACTTTGATGCACCTAGACTATGACATTGCCTATGGTATTGAGGCATTTGAGTCTATTGGAGGATTTGGAAATTTGGGCCTATCTATAGGCTCCCTATAGAATAACTTCTTATTTACTTATGTAATTTATTCATATGGTCTGTAAGAATTTGTAAATGAATATTGGGGTAACCAGTGAAAAGGGTGGGTAGTTACATGTTTGTGGGGTAATAAGGGTAAGAACCATGCATATAGGACTTACAATTTGTTGTGTTTGCCTTTATAAGTAGAAACCATGCCTATATGACTTTTGTATCTTGTTATGTTAGAAATCATGCCTATAGGTCTCAATTAATTCCATAATAGAAATCGTGGTTACAAGTCTTAAAACCAGCTTCACAAATAGATGTCATGCCTATAGGATATAATTCAATCCAGCTTCTGTTACACCGAGTGTTTATATGCTTTTCATTTGTCATCATGCCTGCAAGCTTCTAAAATCAGTATTAAACAATTAGATATCATGCCTATAGGGGACAACCCCAAAATTCTGCCTATAGATCTAAACTAGTTTAAATAAATCAACCTAGTTCGTGTTTTAGTTCACTTCTAAATTGGTTTAATTAATGGTATATTTTCTTGAAACGAGTTCTCTCAAAAACCACATCAATTTATCATTAGACAGCATGCCTATAGGGATTAAAGAGTCTGTTTCAAAACCTGTTTTGTTTCACTATTTAAAATACAGTCATCAGTATTCCGCGTATAGGCAAGCCTGTAGGGCGTTCTCAAAACTTACAATTCTGAAACTGTTTCTGTGACTTAATGTTGTTCTAGTTTAAACAAGCTTTAAAATCAGTAGGCAACTGATAAGGTCATTACTTCTGAGTTTATAAAACAAACTTCTTATTTTCTATATATTCACTTAGACATCATGCCTTAGGATACTGTTTAACAAAAGGCCTTTACTTGTGTTTGAGTTGTGCTGTTTACATGCCTTTTCTGTGGAGGTAAATTGAGCCTCTTGTTTGCTCCTTCCTGCTCTTGTTTGCTAAGAGTCCTATGTGTTGTTGCTTGTCGCCTTAGTATTTTCACCTTTAAAACCTTAGGGGTCTGTCTAGAACTACCTATAGGTAGAGGTCTTAAATCCCTCCAAGACTATTAAGAAGGGACGGGTAACAACACGCAATAGAGGTCGCTGACCAACACTCGCTTTGAATGACCACTAAGGGGATGAGAATGGTAGATATGGGATATGATGACTACGCACTAATGTCATGTGTAGCCCCTCATTAAGGAGTGTTTACTGGACATTGTGTGGGGTGATCCTATAAGCTAACCAACCTAGGACTCCTCCTTTTCCAAAATTCCTTCTTTTGTTTAAAGTTTTTTTTATACAACTTGTTCAAAATCTTTATCTTATTATTTGAGTTATCCAACGGGCTTTACTTGCAACCTATTTGATTCAACTGCTTATTTGTAATGGACTAATTTGTGAATATAAGTTCGATCGGAACTCACCGTTGTGGACCGCGAGGGGTGCCTAACACCTTCCCCTCAAGGATATTTCGAGCCCTTACCCTAATCTCTGATAATGCAAACCAGTCTAAGAGTTAATTCCTCTAGGTGCCCTAACACACCATAATCCGTTAGGTGACGACTTTTCAAATACCCAATTCCCAAAAGGAAATGAGTTATCACACCCAATAGAATGTCAAAACCCGGACCTCTCTTTGTGGAGGAAAAAGGGGGCGCGACAGCTATTTGTGCAATAACTGAAACTTAGTACACATGCAAATAATAAAATTAAGCCACAAAAATTATTATAAAACTATTTGTGATGCAATCAGTGATTGTTTTATAAAATAAATGCTAGGATAAATTAATTAAAATATTTTAAAATTCAAAAATTGTATGAAAAAAATACTAATTGATGCCCAGGCATAGTTATAAAAATATTATGGGAAAATTGGGTTTCAACAAGGATGTAATGACCCGACTGGTCGTTTTGAGAATTTGCACTTTTCTCGGTAGTTTGAGGCACGAGTATCCCCACATGATGTATTATGACTTGTGTGAATCGTCAGCTCTAGTTTTCAAGTTATTCGGAATCGATTTGGAAGAATAAACTCCAAGATTTAAGCTTTAAGTTGGAAGAATTGACCAAGTTTGACCTTTTTAGCATTTGACCTAGGAATGGAGTTTCATTAGCTTCGTTGGGTTATTGGACTTAGGAGCGCGTCCGGATCGTAATTTGGAGGTCCATAGTCGAATTAGTCTTGAAATGGTGAAAGTTGGATTTTTGGAAAGTTTGATCGGGAGTGGACTTTTTGATATCGGAGTCGATTTCCGATTTCGGAAATTGGAGTAGGTCTATAATGTTAAATGTGACTTGTGTGCAAAATTTGAGGTCAATTGGACGTAATTTGATAGGTTTTGGCATCAGTTGTAGAATTTGAAGTTTCAAAGTTCATTGAATTTGACTTGAGGTGCTATTCGTCGCTTCGAGGTTGTTATGCATGATTTGAAGCCTCGAGTAGGTTCATTTCGTCATATAGAACTTGTCTGCAAAATTGGGCACCATTTGGAGTTGATTTGATATGGGTTGGAAGCTTGGTTGCGATTATAGAAGTTCTTGAATTTACTTTGATCCTCATGCTTTTTGGTATCCGATTCATCCTTTTAGAGGTTATTGATGTTTTGATCGCGCACGCGAGTTCGTGTTTTTTTGGACCTAGGTGCATAGTTGGTTTGGAGCCTCGGGGGCTTGGGTGAGTATTGGATTAGTTTCGGAATAATTTTTCATGATTTTTTAGTGCTGGTACTGGTGTCATCGCATTTGCGATATTTTTGTCGCAAATGTGATAGTTGCAATTGCGAAGCAGCCATTGCATCTACAAAATTTGGGCTGCTGGGAAAGATTCGCATTTGCAAAGTGGGGATATTTGCTTTTGCAAGGACGCTGCTGCTTTTGCGAGATAATGGTCTTCGCATTTGCAAAGTATTGGGTCGCAAATGCAACCTTGATAGGAAGTGTTCTGGTTCACTTTTACGACAGATTGATAGCATTTGTGGGGTTTGCATTTGCGAACCCCGTGTCGCAAATGCGACACCTACAGCCTGCATATAGCCGACAATTCCCAAACTTAGCTTCATTTTGTTATAGTTTGAACCCTAGCTTCGAGGGGAGGCGATTTTGTGAAGGGATTTTCATACCAAATCATTGGATAAGTACCTCTTGTTGCGCCCCCTTTTTTCCCTCCGCGGAGAGAGGTCTAGGTTTCGATATTCATGGGGGGTAATAACTCATTTCCTTTTGGTAATTAGGTATTTGAAGAGTCGCCACCTAATGGGTTATGGTGTGTTAGGGCACCTAGAGCGATTAACTCTTGGATTGGTTTGCATTACTAGAGATTAGGGTAAGGGCTCGAAATGACCTCGAGGGGAAGGTGTTAGGCACCCCTCTTGGTCCACAACTGTGGGTCCTGGCCGAACTTATATTTACGAACTAGTCCATTAACAAATAAATACTTGAAACAAATAATTACAAATAAAGCACGTTTGTATAACTCAAATAATAAGACAAAGGTTTCGGACAAGTTGTATATAGAACAAAGTTTGAACAAAAGGAATTTTGGGAAAGGGAAAGTCCTAGGTTGGTTAGCCTATAGTATCACCCCACACAATGTCCGGTAAACACTCCTCAATGAGGGCTACATTTGAAATTAGCGCGTAGTCATCATATCCCATATCTAACCTTCCTTTCCCCTTAGTGGTCATTAAAGCGAGTGTTGGTCAGCGATCTCTATTGCGCGGTGTTACCCGTCCCTTCTTAATGGTCATGGAGGGATTTAGGACCTCTACCTATATGTAGTTCTAGAAAGATCCCTAAGGTTTAAAGGAGAAAATACTAAGGTGACAGGCAAAAACAATTAGGATCTTAGCACATAAGGCAGGAAAGAAACAGTTGAAGGCTCAAGTTTACCTTCACAAATAATGCATATAAGCAGCACGATTCAAACACAAATAAAGGCCTTTTGTTAAACAGTATCCTAAGACATGATGTCTAATTGAATATTAAGACACATAAAATAGGCATTTTATTTTATAAACTCAGAAGTAATGGCCCTATCAGTTTGCCTACTGATTTTAAAAGCCTGTTAAAATCATAACGACATTAAGTCACAAAAACAGTTTCGGAGTTATAGGATTTGGAGACACCCTATAGGCTTGCCTACACGTGGAATAATGATAATTACATTTATATAGTAAAACAAGGAAGATTTTAAAACAGACTCTTTAATCCCTATAGGCATGTTGTCTAATGATGGATTAAGGTAGTTTTTGAAAGAACTTGTTTCAGGGAAAATAAACCATTAATTAAACTAGTTTCGAAGTGAACTGGTTTAGATCCATAGGTAGTTCTAGTGTTGTTCCCTATAGGTATGATATCTAGTTGTTTAATACTAATTTTAGAAACTTGCAAGCATGATGACAAATGAAAACACATGTAAACACTTGTTATAACAGAAGTTGGATTGAATTATATCATATAGGCATGACATCTACTTGTGAAGTTGATTTTAAGACCTATAACATGATTTCTATCATTGGAACCACTTGAGACCTATAGGCATGGTTTCTAACATAGCAAAATATAAAGTCCTATAGGCATCACTTCTACTTGGTAGGGAAAACATAGCAGAATATAAAGTCCTATAGGCATGGTTTCTACCTGCATTACCCCACAAACCCAGCCATTTCACTAATTACTCCAATATTCGTTTACAAATTATTACAGATCATATTTACATAAGTAGATAAGAAAAATAAGAAGCTATTCTATAGGGAGCCTACAAATAGCCCCAAATTTCCAAAGCCTCCAACAGCCTCAAATGCCCAAATTCCATAGACAGTGTCATTGTCTAGGTGTGTCAGAGTTCCCTAAGGATCTCAAGGATCCCGGGCAGTGCTCACACCTAGACTTGGTAACCAAATTGAGTAAGTGCAATGTGGAAGGGCCAACCTCAGTGTGCCAGAGTTCAGAGGGTTCTCAAGAGGGTCCCAAGGTAGTACACACACTGGAGGGGGCAGAACCTAGTGACTTAGGAGTAGAGTGAGAGTGCTTGATACAGTTTTAAAGGTTTTAGTGGGAAAACAGTATTAAAAGAGATTTGCTTGAAATAGTTTTACGGAGTAAAAGAGGGATCCATGTAGTAAAACAACTTTAAAAAGAGAGACTTACATGATTAGACAACAGTAAATCAAACATGGAGCCCAAAACCAACTCAGCAATACTTAAAGAACACATAAACAAAACAAAAGGAACAAACCTACACACATGGGTGATAGGGATTGGGGATATATAGAGCATATGATAGTAAACACATAACAGGCAGAGGTCTTTGGAATTGGTACAGACATGATCAGAAATAACTGATCAGACATAGTCACAGAACCAGCAATGCTTAAGGGATTTAGTGTAGGATCAACATAATTAAAAAATAAATCCCCAGACTCATACAAGTTAGGAGTGCAAACTACTTTACAAGTAGACTCATACCAGAAACCAGATAGAGCAAGATCACATGGAGACAGACTACATAGATGGGGGGTAACATGTTCATACTGATCCTAAGGAAGGGGAGTACATAACATGCTTATAATGTAAACATATTAACTACAGGTTTCACAGCAAAACCATAAGTAAAAACAAACTAACAACAAGATGAACTGAAGTAATAAAAGGACCATATTGTTTTTGGAACTTGAATTGAAATTAGAACATACCAGTAAAGAAGGTAGTAAACACAAAGTGAATATCAAGAGAGTAGAGTAATCAGCCTTGGCTTGCAGCCGACTGACTTAGAACAATAGCAAGTAACTAGAGAAAAGAGAGCATAAGAGAATTTTTTTGTGAGAGAGAGTTTTTGAACCAATGTATTCGTGTCCTTGTGTTAATGAGAGTGTGTGTATATATAGTAGTTTGAAAATTAGGTAAAAAAGGCAAGAATCATAGTAACATAGTAATTACGGAACAAAATACTAATTAGAATCAAATCAATACAAGTACTCCTTTAATTAAGGGGTAATCAACCAACGATAATAGGTAGAAATGATTAAGGAAAGAAATCAAGCAAAGCATAAGGTACAAAATAGGCAATCAGGGGTAAATACATAGAGGTTCAATTAAGGAAACAACTAATGAAGAATCAGTAAAATACTCAGTTAATCAAATAAGATAAGAAAACAAAATAATCGAAAATCAACATATAGTAAATCATGGAATCAAGGATTCAAAATTACTGATTTAAGAAGAGTAATTTGGGTTCCCATAAATAAGCAAATAAACCAAGTTTAAAAAGCGAAGTTTTTAAATCAAGCCAAGAAACAGAGAGCTCAGAGTCAATCAAAGAGAGATTCATGACTCAGTATTCAGCATATAAATATAGTAAGATAAGAATAATCAGACATAGCAAACATGCAGGTTAAACAGCACTGAAAGAAAGAAGTGAGCCTTGAACAGTCAAGACGAACACAAGTTCAAAAAGGTGATATAAGTTAGGCTAAAAATTCAGTAAGAACATATTCGAGGCAAGATAGTCACAGAAATTCAAATAAGAAACGAGCAGTCATGCTAACACATAGAACCAAACGAAGAAAATCTAGAAAATTAGGGCTTTCAACATAGGCGAGTTGAAGAGGTAGCAAAATCACATAATCAATCGAAATATGCAAGAAATAGAAGTTTAAACATAAAGAATCAGTTTTAACAAAATTTTGAAAGAAGTTCCGAAACCCTAATTTTTAGAAGAAGGTGAAAACATTTAAAATCAACGATTCTTGTAAGAGTGTTCCAGGGACAGTGTAAAACACTAAAGAAACCAACTCGAATCATCCTAGATCTGTACAGATCTAAGATATATAGGACGAAATTAGCGTTTCAGAAGAAATCCATATAGAGATGAAATAACCTGTCTAGAATCCCAAGGATCGTAACAAATACAGCATGATTTTCTCAAAATCACACTGAAGTAGCTAAGAACAGAAAAGTGACGATCCCTAGATGCAAGTCGTCATGGCCCTGGGTCCTTGAAGACCTTAGAGAAGGCAATCATGGCATTAGAGGAGCCATTGGAGGCTTAGGAGTTGATGGGAGATCACTGAAGAAGACCAGAGAAGAGAGGTCGGCGGTTAAAAGGGCTAGGGTTAGGTTGAGTTACTGAGAGAGGAGAGGAGAGGAGATGAGAGAATACAGAGGCGACGGGTTTGGGAGAATGAGATAAGGTTAGGGTCTTTTAGGATTAAAAAAGGAAGGAGTTAATAGGGGTCGTTGATCTCTTTGATAAACGGCCATGATTTAATTAGTTCTGGGTCAGGTAGGCGGGTTTAGGGTTTGGGTCGGGTAATTTAATATGAAATTGGGCTTGGGTTGGGTTAAAATTAAGGCTACAATTGAAATGTAATATGGCAATATTTTGAATAGCCAATTTATTCCTATATAATTTATAATAAATAATAATCAATTTCTACAAAATAATTTCATGTACTAAAAATGATTTAAAATATATTTTCAACATTTTAAAAATATAGAAGGTCGATTTTATGCATATAAATGTAATTATACATTAACAAGGCTAATATTGTAATTATATACAATTTAGCTTTAAAAATACAAAATGCAATTATAAAAATACGTAAAAAAATATTTTAACCATATTTTGGCATAAATATAGAAATTAAATGACTAAATCACCACAACAATAATCTGAGTGATAATTATTGGGGATTTTATGAGTAACATGGAAGGAAATAAATCAATTTAAAATATTTAAAATTATGGGAAAATTATAACAACCATGTGCATACGTATATATGTATATGTATGCTATTTTAAAAGTATTTATGCACGTTAAAATATATAGGAAAAAATTGGGTATCAACAGCTGCCCCTCTTTACCTATGAAGGATGAAAGATTTTTCGGGTAAAGAAATGATGGCTAATTTTGACCGGGCGGGATGTTTTGAAAGGTATAGGCCAAACTCCGGTCTTCGAGTTGCTTACATATCCCTGATTTTACAGAAATCAGGTCATGTGTAGTTCTGGATTCATCTGCAGAATATTCCAATGAAATCATTACAAGAACGGACGCGAGATTTCGGAATGGATGCAGGAGTGGTTATGGTGAGCGGTTAAAGCTAGGGATAGTTGAAGGAACTGGAGAGAGATCTATCCTGCTAGGATAGTTGTGCTTACTGGTTACGTGCAGATAAAAGATGCTACACACATGTATTTGCGAAAAATTAAACATGATGCAAATTCCCTTTGGACCATGACGGTTGTCTTCGGACGGTTAAAGATGATGTCTTGGGCCATGATTTATTTAGTGAGGGATTCATAGGCCATGAAATGATGTTCTCGGGCCATGAAGATGGTGCATCCAAACCATGACGCCTTTGAATAATGATATGCAAATTTGAGATATCCTCAGGCCATGGCATGGTGTCTTCTGGCTATGAGGATAATGCCTTTAGACTATGACGCCTTCGGATAGATTGGAGATATTTCAGCCCATGATATGTAATAGTCATGATGTTATCAAGACAATGATTAGTCTTGTGAAATGGAGGGCAGAGCTTAGCCCGATTGGAAAACAAATAGATAGTCAAATAGAGCAATATCTATGCAAAAAGGGACAGTGCTTAGTCCCATGCGACTGTAGAGGTAAGGATTAGCCTCATACAAGTATGGAGGAAAGGATTAGCCTCATGCAAGTATGGAGTCAAGGATTAGACTCATGCAAGTAGAGAGGCGGGGATTAGGCTCATACAAGTATGGAGTCAAAGATTAGACTCTTGCAAGTAGGGAGGCAGGGATTAGCCTCATGCAAGTATGGAGGCAGGGATTAGCCTCATACAAGTGTGGAGTCAAGGATTAGACTCGTGCAAGTAGGGAGGCAGGGATTAGCCTCATGCAAGTATGGAGTCAAGGATTAGACTCATGCAAGTATGGAGGCAAAGCTTAGCCCAATTGAAAAGCAAATAAAGAGTACCTAGAAATAGAGCAATATTCGTGCAAAGGGGGGACGTTACTTAGTCCCGTGTAGATGGGGAGGCAAGGATTAGCCTCATGCAAGTATGAAGTCAAGGATTAGACTCATGCAAATAGGGAGGCAGGGATTAGCCTCATGCAAGTAGGGAGGCAAGGATTAGCCTCATGGAGTCAAAGAATAGACTCATACAGATAGAGAGGCAAGGATTAGCCTCATGCAAATATGGAGTCAAGGATTAGACTCATGCAAATAGGGAGGCAAAGATTAGCCTCATGCAGCGAGTCAAGGATTAGATTCGTGCAAATAGGGAGGAAGGGATTAGTCTCATGCGAATAGGGAGGCAAGGAGTAGCCTCATGCAAAAGCAAGTAGCAAATGAGAGCAATATGTGTCTTAGCTGGAGATGTATTCTGTCTTCGATGGCCTGAGTGATAGTGAATTATCTTTGTGTATACATGTTTTGCGAATGCAATTGTTACGTCGAATATGCATGCACTAAAAGAAAAATTGTAAGTTTTGTGGGGGGAAATGTTGGTTCGTGCTCCTGTCGGCTGGCTTTTCTTTGCTCCGTTCTGAAAGCGTTTCGAGTTCCCCTGGGTGACACCTGACCATTATGAAAATAGATTTTTCGAAAATATGCATCTATTGATAAAAATAGAGCTATTTTAGAAACGTATTGATATATCAAGTAATTTTGATGAACTAGTGACTGTAACACATCTCAAAGGCATTGCAACTCTCTCATATTGGAATTTTGAGGGTCCTCCTCAAAATTCTGCCCCAGTTTGGTTGATGATCTTTTGACCGTTTGCGGATAATGGATCTTGCCGAGCCTTCTTCGGAATTTTGAGAATCCTTCTCAAAATTCTGCCCTAGTTTCTTAACTAGTTACTGACCGTCTGACACATGTTGGCATTGGTTGGACTACTCCAAAATTTTGAGGACCCTCCTCAAAATTCTGTCCCAGTTTCTGATCTTGGGGAAATGAAAATTTTATTATAATATGACCGAACCCATAAGCTGCATATGTATCCCCTCTTAAACGGGAATCAGGTCAAGTGTAGTTCAATTGCATCAGAGGAGAAGTGTAAAGTAATCTAGGCATAGTATCTCTTGACTGCTTCTGAATTGATTGGTTTTGACCAGACTTCTCCGTCCATTTCTACAAGTATGAGTGCTCCTCCTGTTAGTACTCTGTGAACCAGGTACGGACCTTGCCAGTTGGGAGAGAATTTCCCTTTTGCTTCATCTTGATGTGGGAAGATCTTCTTCAATACCAGCTGCCCTGGTGCGAACTGTCTTGGTTGACTCTTTTGTTGAAAGCTCAGGACATTCTATTATGATAAAGTTGGCTGTGACACACTGCATTCATCCTTTTTCTATCTATGAGGGCCAATTGTTCATAGCGATTCTTTATCCACTCAGCATCGCTGAGTTCAGCTTCCTGTATGATTCTTAAAGAAGGAATCTCCACCTCAGCTGGGATGACAACCTCGGTACCATAAACCAACATGTAGGGAGTTGCCCCGGTTGATGTGTGAACCGTGGTGCGGTACCCCAACAGAGCAAAGGGTAACTTCTCGTGCCATTATTTGTGGTTCTCTACCATTTTCCTTAGTATCTTCTTGATGTTTTTGTTGGCGTCTTCTACGGCTCCATTCATCTGAGGTTTGTAGGCTGTGGAATTCTTGTGCTTGATTTTGAAAGTTTCACATATAGCTTTCATCAGATCACTATTGAGATTGGCAGCGTTGTCGGTAATAATGGACTCGGGAACTCCGAATTGGCAGACAATACGATCCTTGACAAAATCTACGATGACTTTCTTGGTTACAGCTTTGTAAGATACAACTTCTACCTATTTTGTGAAGTAATCAGTGGCTACCAGAATGAACCTATGTCCATTTGAAGCAGTGGGTTTAATCGGACCAATAATATCCAGTCCCCAAGCGGCGAATGGCCAAGGTGAGCTTGTTGCATTGAGCTCGTTTGGCGACACTTTTATCATATTGGCATGCACTTGACATTGAAAGTATTTGCGGACATACCGAATGCAATACATCTCCATGGTCATCCAAAAATAACCAGCTCTGAGTATCTTCTTTGTCAAGACGAAACCATTCATGTGCGGACCACAGGTCCCAACATGCACATCCTCAAGTAGCTTAGAAGCTTCTTTTGCGTCAACACATCTTAGTAAACCCAAATCAGGAGTTCTTTTGTACAAGTTTCCTCCACTGTGGAAAAAGTGGTTTGACAATCTCCGGAGTGTGAGTATCTGAGTGTGATTTGCATGCTCCGGGTATTTCCCTTTTGATAAGTACTCTTTGATGTCATGGAACCTAGGCTTTCCATCTGCTTCTTCCTCGACATGAGCACAATATGCCAATTGATTATGGATCCTCACCGGAATGGGATCAATGTAGTTTTTATCTGGATGTTGTATCATGGATGACAAAGTGGCCAATGCATCGGCAAACTCATTCTGAATTCTGGTCACATGTCAGCATTCTATCTTTGTAAATCTCTTTCTCAATTCCTGCACATGGTGCAGATATGGCAATATCTTGGAATTCTTGGTGGCCCACTCTCCTTGTACCTGGTGCACAAGCAAATCTGAATCATCGATCACCAACAACTCCTGAATATTTATGTCGACTGCCATGTTGATCCCTAATATGCAAGCTTCATATTCTGCCATATTGTTGGTGCAAGAAAATCTGAGTTTAGCAGATACCGGATAATGCTGACCTATTTCTGATACCAAAACTGCTCCAATGCCTACTCTTTTGAAATTTGTGGCTCCATCAAAGAACATCCTCCAACTGTCATATGTTTCGGTAATGTCTTCTCCTACGAATGATACTTCTTCATCGGGAAAATACATTTTCAAGGGTTTGTATTCTCCTCCCACCGGATTTTCAGCAAGGTGATCTGCCAATGCTTGTCCCTTGACCGCCTTTTGAGTTACATAGACGATATCGAACTTACTTAGTAGTATCTGCCACTTAGCCAACTTCCCGATCGACATGGGTTACTGTAATATATATTTTAGAGGATCCATCCTGGATATGAGGTATGTAGTGTAGGCACAGAAGTAATGTCTCAATTTTTGGGCTGTCCAGGTCAAAGCACAGCAAGTGCGTTCAAGCAAAGAATATCGTGCTTCATAAGGTGTAAACTTCTTGCTCAAGTAATATATGGCTTGCTCCTTTCTTCCCGTCTCGTCATGTTGTCCTAGAACACATCCGAAGGCTCCATCCAATACAAATAAATAGAATAGCAAAGGTCGTTCCGGCTCTGGCAGGACCAAGACCAGTGGTGTGGACAGGTACTCCTTGATTTTGTCGAAAGCTTTCTGACAATCCTCGGTCCAGCTTGTTTCGGCATATTTCCTCAGCATCTTGAAGATGGGTTCACATATAACTGTGGACTGTGCTATGAAGCGACTGATATAGTTGAGACATCTTAAGAAGCTCATCACATCCTTTTTGCTCTTAGATGGTGGTAACTCCTAATAGCTTTGACTTTAGACGGATCCAGTTTGATCCCTCGACAACTGACGATGAATCCTAGTAACTTTCCTGCGGGAACCCCGAATGCACACTTTGCGGGGTTCAATTTCAAATTGTACCTCCTTAGCCTATTGAAGAACTTCCTCAAGTCTGCTATGTGATCTGCAGCCTTCTTGGATTTGATAATGACATCATCCACATACACCTCTATTTCTTTGTGTATCATATCATGGAAGATGGTTGTCATGACTCTCATGTAAGTAGCCCCAGCATTCTTCAAAATGGCATCATCTTGTAACAATATACACCATATGGTGTAATAAAAGCTGTCTTCTCTGCATCTTCTTCATCCATTCAAATTCGGTGATAACCCGCGAAGCAATCGACAAAGGATTGGAGTTCATGCTTGACACAGTTATCGATCAGGTTATGTATATTCGGCAGCGGGAAGTCGTCTTTGGGACTTGCGCTGTTTTAATCCCGATAACCAACACATACTCTGACCTTCCCGTCTTTCTTCGAAACTGGCACAATGTTAGCTAACCAGGTTGGATATTCGACCATCTTGAGAACTTTGGTTTTGATCTGCTTGGTAACTTCCTCCTTGATTTTCAGGCACATGTCTGGTTTGAACTTTCTGAGTTTCTGTTTTACTAGCGGACACATGGGATTAGTAGGAAACTTGTGAGCCACTATGGAAGTGCTCAAACCGGTAATGTCATTATATGACTATGCGAAAATGTCCTCATATTCTTTTAGGAAACAAATGTACTCTTCCTTCTCTGTTGGTGACAAGTGAATGCTGATGCAAGTCTCTTTGACGGTCTCGGCGTCTCCCAAATTTACTGCTTCGGTCTCGTCCAGATTGGACTTAGGCAATTCTTAAAATGTTCAACCTCTCTAACGATTTCCTCGGGTATCTCATCTTCTTCCTCTGAATCACTATTCTCATGTTGCGTTGCCTCATTACATGTCACAGTCACTGGTTCATCAGAAAAAGTAATAATAATGTTGTAGAAAGGAAAAGTGCAAAGATAGTAGTGAATAATAAAGAGCAAATGCATTTGATTAAAACTTGAAAAATTGTCCAGACAAAGCACGACTCAATGAATCGAGAATTTATTTTGAAACAAGTAAAGCTTAAAATGAAACTACAGGAAATCTTAAATGCCTAGAATGGCTATAGAAGTAAATTCTGCCAAGCTACCCAGGGACTCGGTGGGCTCGGGATGGTGTGATGGTCCAATTACTGAGAACAACTCCTTTCTTCATAATCTGAATAGTGAGGTCTTCTTCCTCCTCCTCCTCAATTATGGCACCACAGTCCATGTCTTCATCCTCCAAGAATAAATTCCTCAACCCAGCTAGTGCTTCTTCCTCTGCAGTTCCCCATATTGTGTCAGCCTGATGAAAAGCTTGTTCCAAACGTGGCACTGGCTACTTAAGAGGGTAATACGGTCCATGCTATGGAGGAGACTAATCCCTATACTCTTGCCATGTGTACTGATATCCCAGCCCAAAGGTGGTACCATGATTTTTTAGCTGTATTGGTTTGGTAATACCTTTCCCAATCCTTTACCGGGTTCATATCCGGACCATGCTAGTATACTTTCTATTTTGTTACTCCATCACTTATCTTTCTCGACGGCATTGACCCGTTCGATGTGATAGGTTTTCCCTCCTAGACTTCTTCTATGTCCAATGGCCGAGATGGTTTGACTAGGGTAGATAGGGTTACTTCTATCTCTATGAATGATTACCTCCTGACGGTTCCATTCAAACTTCACGTCTTGATGTAGTGTGGAAGGCACGGCTCCAGTGGCATAGATCCATGGCTGTCCTAACAGAAGATTATATGAGGCTGGTATGTCAAGTACTTGGAATTCAACGTCAAACCAAGTTGGCCCCATCTGCAAGCAAAGGTTGATTTCCCCGATCGTGGCCATCTAGGACCCATCAAAAGCCTTCACATTCATGCTTCCTACCCATATCTCATGGAAACCTTTGTCCAACCTTTTCAGAGTGTCCAATGGACAAATATTTAGGCACGACCCTCCATCAACCAAAACCCTGGCAATGAACTTGTCTTCAAATTGCACCATAATATGCAATGCTCGATTGTGATTCAGCCCTCAGGTGGTAGCTCATCCTTATGGAAGATGATCTTATGACTTTTTAGTACTTACCCAACTATGTTGGCCATTTCTCTGCCAATGATGTTATTGGGTACATAAGCCTTGCTCAGTACTTTCATCAAAGCGTTCTTGTGTGCCTCTGAATTCTGCAATAGTGATAGGATAGATATCTGAGCAGGGACTTTAGAGTATTCTTTTGCCGGCACTTTCCTCCACAAGTCATCTGGCCCAGTCTCAATGATAGGCTGCCTAGTAGTGGCCTCCTTACTTGAACCTCCTAGGTGCTCGGGTGTATAGACTCTGCCGGTTTTAGTCATTCCTTGTGCATCGTCAGATTCCTCTACCTTGGCCTTCCCTTTCCACCGAGCATCAGCAACATAATCCTAAGGTATTGCTTTTGAGTTGAATGGGGGTGTGGTTGATACTGTCACAATGAAAGGTGTGACTACTTCTACTTCAAATGGAAGCGGGGGTGACTGAGGGCGGAGCCATTTCCACATCGAATAGAACTGATGCAGTTACCTTAACCTCGATTGGTGCCTGAGTCTGAACCATAATAGGAGTAAGTGTGACTGCAACCTTAAAGTCATCGCCTTCTCGAATAAGCCCGATCGACCCCTCAGGGTCCCATTCTTCATTTGTCTTTATCACATGTACATCATCACCTCTGTGATCAGGGAGGGGATTGTTGCGGACATTAGGTGCGTCTTCCTTTGCTTGTATGACCTTGTTGTCAATTAGCGTCTAGATCTTATCCTTCAATGTTCGGCACTCAACAGTGGTGTGCCCTTTCATACCGGAATGGTACACACAAGTTTTGTTCGGATTGACCCATTGTGATGGATTTTCTAATGCCACCGCAGGAACAGGAGTGACGTAACCTGTGGCTTTTAACCTTTCATATAGTTGGTCGATGGGCTTAGCAATGGCGGTGTACTGTCTGGGTGGCTTGCGGTCGAAATTGGGTCTTGGTATTGGATAATTTTGGCGAGCTGGTGGTGATTGGAAGTGAGATGGTTGGGAATTATAGGTGTGATGGACAGTAGATGGTTGGGAATATCTGGGAGATGAAGGCTGATATGTGGGTGGTGATGCTTGGTATGTGGGTGGAGGTGTTTGATATATGGGTGGAGGTGTTTGATATGGAGGTGGAGGTGTCTGATAGGTAAGTGGAGATTTTGGGCCCTAGTCCACCATTACTGCCCCAACATCTCTCTTCTTCGATATGCCACCTAATTGTAGTGCCTTATTGGTGGCTTGCAATGCCTCAAAGTTTGTTACCTTCCCGCTCTTGATTCCTTCTTTGATTCTTTTTGAGTTTGATGATGTCAGAGAATTTGTGATTTTCACTAACCATCAATCTCTCATAATATTGTGGATCCTATGCTCTGACGAAGAATTTATTCATCTGTTCTTCGTCTAAAGAGGGTCTAACCTTGGCCGCTTCCGACCTCCAACGAGTAGCATATTCGTGGAAAGTCTCAGTAGGTTTCTTCTTAAGATTCTGAATGTAGAAGACATCCGGTGCATTCTTTATGTTGAACCTGAACCGGTCTATGAAATCCGACACCATGCTTCTCCAATTGGACCATTTCTTGGGATGTTGGCTGATATACCAAGACAAAACATCCCCAGTAAGGCTCCTCATAAAGAGCTTCATCCGGATCTTTTCATCTTTTCCGACCCTGACAAGCTTGTCACAATAGGTCCTTAGATGAACCCTGGGATCACCTGTACCCTCGAACATTTCAAACTTGGGAGGTTTGTACCCCTCTGGCAGTTCGACATCCGGCTGTATGCACAAATCTTCATAGTTCAAACCTTCTATTCCTCTGTCGCCCTCAACACCTTGGACTCGGCTTGTTAACTTCTTGAGTTCTTCAGCCATGTTTTTAATGAGCAAGTCCTTCTCGGAGGATTCCGGTGTATAGGATATTGGTTAGGTAGAATGAGGTATAGTTTCCACATATATGGGGTTGCTTTGATGGGTGCCAGGAACTTGGGTGTAGTGATGGTCATTGGTAGAGTTTTGTGGATCAGGTATGGGTTGTGATGTGTTTTGGAGAGTGTGGTAAGTGGTGGTTGGTGGGTACTGAATTGGTTGATAATGTTGCGGTGGAGTTGGTATTGGCAACACATTGATATTTTGGGGTGGAGTTGCGTATTGATTTGGTGCGGTAGGATTTTGTGACTGTTGGTTTTGTGTGTTCTAAGGAGGTGTTAGGTTCTTTGTGTTTTGTTGGTGGATATCGGGAACATTGAGGGCGAGTGACAATTTTGCCAAGTTGCGAACCTGCTCAAGTTCTCCTTGCAATTCCAGTATCTTTTGTTCTAGTCTCAAGACTAAATCATTTGGGGCCGGAGTACTAAGGCCATCTGAGCTTTCTGCGTTCTCAATATTATCCTTTCGGATACCATTTAAGTTGTCCATTTTTGTCTTTCCTTTTCCCTTTGTGTTGCTTAGAGGAGGAGGAGGTGGAGGGCCTCTAGATTTGGTGTGATACACTGATGAGGCCAGTATGAGTGAACCAACCTAAGGGGATGGGAATAATAATAAAAATAAGCAAAAACAAAAAGGTAACAAGTCAGTGAGAATTCTGAAACATTTGCAGTATTTAAACACATATTGCGAAAATGTAAATTCGTGTCTTAATTTGGGAGCCTCATTGTGTCCGAGGTAGGCCTAGTGACAAATAGATTTGGAGAACTTTAAATGCCAATAAATGCTTCATTTCATAATATAAAAATAGACGAATCCCAAAATGACACTAAGATAATAATAAAATAAGTCACTACTGGTACTTGGCCTTATTATATTTTTAGGAAAAAGCAAATAAATCTAGCCTATTTGGTCCCAGAAGGACCTTCCCCAGATTCAATCTTCCGGACTCCATCATATAGATCCCCTAGCTCGCGCAGCCCCAGCAACAAGTAGGCTCTGGCCAAATGTCCTCCTTCAGCTCCTTCAGCATTCTGGCAATTTTCAATTCTCTTTATGACTTTGCCTTCCAGCTCCCTTATTCCTCGCTCCAGATATTCCAGTTTCCTGTTGGAAGTGATTTCCATCTCTTTTCACTCCTCGATCAACCTCACATTCCTCTCATGTATTTCTCGGTGCTCATTCTCAGAGTCATGGGCCCTCTTGCACAACTTGTTGTATTTGACTTGAGCTTCAGCTTCCTCATCTATGATTCTGTTCCCTCGACCAGCCCCTGGTATCACCATTCCTTTCAGATTGTCCTCCAACCATGCCAAGTAGAGAGGCTCGCATCCTGCATGATACCTGCATGGCTCAACAATGTTTTTCTCCACAATGATTTTGCAGTGCCACATGTGCTGAGCTTGGAACTTGTAAGGGACATCGTCATCTTGAAAGTCTTCCCTAAAATGACTCATCTTGACAACCCTTGGTACAACCTGTTTCCTACCTACTTGCCTCATAACTTGCATAGGGACATATAGGTATATCTCTTTCAATCCGATCAGCATCAAGTGCGGAGCATCCCTGGACCTGATAATAAATTCGTCTATTAGGAACCATTCAAAAATCCACTACACTTGTTCCTCGGTCAGATTGTCGAAGAACCCTACCCATTCTTTGGCGTTTTCTGGCTGAGCAAATCTGTCTGGAATGTAAGTCATCTGCTTAGGGTGATGGAAGGCAATATGGTCGTTCCAATCCCTTCGCAGAAATTCTTGGCGATAGTGAACCTTTTGGAAATGCTCCAACAACCATAACTGCAATAACAAATTGCAACCCTTGAAATGCTTGACCCCTCTTTGACAGCACTCTAGAGCCCTGTAGATGTCGGCTATTATCATGGGGACTATGGTATATGTCTATCCATTAATCCCTTCCATCAGAGTCTTGCGACCATGGCCAACCTACTATAGATTCTTTCCTTTTTCATTGGAAACACTATCAGTCCTAGGAAGCAAACAATGAATACAAACACTCTGCAGTAGATGTGACCTAGAGAAGTGAGAGAGATCTCATCATGGTAAGTACAGAAAGACTTGCTATGGCCATACCTCTCGTACAAGTATTCGAAAGGTATGTAAGATTCTTTTAAGCACACTAGGTCGATATTCTTCTTCAGCTCCATCATCTTCAAAAATCCACTGCCCGTACGGTTTTCTGGTACCAATAGTCCGGGACTATCCCAAGTCAATCCCGCAAGCCCTCTAATTTCCACTAGAAGTGGTGTCATTTCTATGTTGTCGAAACGAAACACAGCTCTTTCACTATCCCAGAATAAAGTGGCAGCTTCGATCAACTTGTTGTTTGGCTCAATATCTAGCAATGAAGGAAGGTTACCCAGGTACTTTCTCATATGTTTCTTGTCACTTGAGGAACCAATCTAGCAGCACTGGTGGAATGTTGCTAACCATACCGAATCTGGGGACCTCGTGCCTCATTTTCTGCAAAACAAAAGGGTTAGACCTTACCCCCACCGGACTCGACTATTTATACATTTATGATCAACATATCGACATTTAGTTCTCCAAATTAATGCACAGAATGTGGTTATGTCCGTTGGGATTAGGGAAAACCCGATGGACTTTGGATAAGGCTTTATCTTAAAGGATCATTATGTGGACAACATAACTGATCTGACTAGGTTTGACCATGATGCATGCACAATTTAGATTGGTACCCTCAAGCGGACAACTCGAGGGGGAAGGCACGAAACCATAGACTGCACCGCTGATCGACTGGTTTTACCGCAAATAAGCCTTTTCAAATTTAAGGGTAGTAAATAGGAAGAGCGCAACCACTCATTAAAGCGTTGCAATAGGATTTGATATGCACGAGTAGAATATGATATGGAGCATGATTTATGCAGCAATTAATAACATGTAGTCAAGTATTTTCACGTAGGAAAAATAAATACAGCATTTAAATAATTGAAAGACAGTTACTTGGAAAAAAAACAAAGAGACAAGTCAGTTTCAGGGATAAAGAACCATAAATGCTTAAAAAATGGACAGTTAAATTTGAATAAGGGAGAAGTGTACGGGATAAAGCACGCTTAGACTAATTTATAAAGAGATAAGTTTGTTATGGTAAGAGCCTAAAGGTATCCCCAGCAGAGTCGCCATGCTGTCGCGCCCCCTTTTTTCCCTCATCGAAGAGAGGTCCGGGTTTCGACATTCATGGGGGGTAATAACTCATTTCCTTTTGGGAATTGGGTATTTGAAGAGTCGCCACCTAACGAGTTATGATGCATTAGGACACCTAGAGAGATTAACTCTTGGATTGGTTTGCATTACCAGAGACTAGGGTAAGGGCTCGAAATGAACTCGAGGGGAAGGTGTTAGGCACCCCTCTCACAACTGTGGGTCCCGTCCGAAATTATATTTACGAATTAGTCCATTAACAAATAAATACTTGAAACAAATAATTACAAATAAAGCACGTTTGTATAACTCAAATAATAAGACAAAGGTTTTGGATAAGTTGTATATATAGAACAAAGTTTGAACAAAAGGAATTTTGGGAAAGGGAAAGTCCTAGGTTGGTTAGCCTATAGGATCACCCCACACAATGTCCGATAAACACTCCTCAATGAGGGTCTACACGTAACATTAGCGCATAGTCATCATATCCCATATCTACCGTTCCCATCCCCTTAGTGGTCATTAAAGCGAGTGTTGGTCAGCAATCTCTATCGCGTGCTGTTACTCGTCCCTTCTTAATGGTCCTGGAGGGATTTAGGACCTATACCTATGGGTGGTTCTAGACATACCCCTAAGGTTTAAAGGGAAAATACTAAGGCGACAGGCAACAATTGAAGCAATTAGAGGCTCACGTTTACCTCCACAAACAATGCATATAAGCAGCACAACTCAAACACAAATAAAGGGCCTTTTGTTAAACAGTTTCCTAAGACATGATGTCTAAGTGAATATTAAGACATAGAAGATAGACAGTTTATTTTATGTACTCAGAAGTAATGGCCCCATCAGTTTGCCTACTAATTTTTTAAAAGCCTGTTAAAATCAGAACAACATTAAGTTACAGAAACAGTTTCGGAGTTACAGGATTTGGAGACGCCCTATAGGCTAGCCTACACACGGAATAATGATAATTATGTTTATATAGTAAAACATGGCAGATTTTAAAACAGGCTCTTTAATCCCTATATGCATGATGTCTAATGATAGATTAATGCAGTTTGAAAGAACTTGTTTTAGGGAAAAATAAACCATTAATTAAACTAGTTTCGAAGTGAACTGGTTTAGATCCATATGCAGAATTTCTAGTGTTGTTTCCTATAGGTATGATATCTAGTTGTTTAATACTAATTTTAGAAACTTGCAGGCATGATGACAAATGAAAAACACATGTAAACACTTGTTATAACAGAAGTTGGATTGGATTATATCCTATAAGCATGACATCTACTTGTGAAGTTGATTTTATGACCTATAACATGATTTCTATCATTGGAACCACTTGAGACCTATATGCATGATTTCTAGCATAACAAAATATAAAGTCCTATAGACATGGGTTCTACTTGGTAGGAAAAATATAGCAGAATATAAAGTCTTATAGGCATGGTTTCTACCCGTATTACCCCACAAATATGTAACTACCCACCCTTTTCACGAATTACCCCAATATTCATTTATGAATTATTACAGACCATATGAATGATTTGCCTAAGTAGATCAAAAAAATAAGAAGCTATTCTATAGGGAGCCTACAAATAGGCCCAGATTTCCAAAGCCTCCAGTAGCCTCAAATGCCCAAATTCCATAGATAGTGTCATTGTCTAGGTGCGTCAGAGTTCCCTAAGGATCTCAAGGACCCCGGGTAGTGCTCACACCTAGACTTGGTAACCAAATTGAGTAAGTGCAATGTGGAAGGGCCAACCTCAGTGTGCCAGAGTTCATAGGGTTCTCAAGAGGATCCCAAGGCAGTACACACACTGGAGGGGCCAGAACCTAGTGACTTAGGAGTAGAGTGAGAGTGCTTGACACAATTTGAAAGGTTTTAATGAGAAAACAATATTAAAAAAGATTTTCTTGAAATAGTTTTGTGGAGTAAAAGAGGGAGTCATGCAGTAAAACAACTTTGAAAAAAGAGAGTTACATGATCAGACAACAATAAATCAAACATGGAGCCCAAAACCAACTCAGCAATAGTTAAAGAACACAGAACCAAAACAGAAGGAACAAACCTACACACATGGGTGATAGGGATTGGGGATATATAGAGCATATGATAGTAAACATATAACAGGCAGAGATCTTTGGAATTGGTACAGACATGATCAGAAATAACTGATCAGACATAGTCGCAGAACCAGCAATGCTTAAGGGATTTAGTGTAGGATCAACATAATTAAAAAATAAATCCCCAGACTCATACAAGTTAGGAGTGCAAACTACTTTACAAGTAGACTCATACCAGAAACCAGATAGAGCAAGATCACATGGAGACAGACTACATAGATGGGGGGTAACATGTTCATACTGATCCTAAGGAAGGGGAGTACATAACATGCTTATAATGTAAACATATTAACTACAGGTTTCACAGCAAAACCATAAGTAAAAGCAAACTAACAACAAGATGAACTGAAGTAATAAATGGACCATATTGTTTTTGGAACTTGAATTGAAATTAGAACATACCAGTAAAGAAGGTAGTAAACACAAAGTGAATATCAAGAGAGTAGAGTAATCAGCCTTGGCTTGTAGCCGACTGACTTAGAACAATAGCAAGTAACCAGAGAAAAGAGAGCAGAAGAGAGTTTTTGAACCAATGTGTTTGTGTCCTTGTATTAATGAGAGAGTGTGTATATATAGTAGTTCAAAAATTAGGTAAAATAAGGCAAGAATCATAGTAGCATAGTAATTATTGAACCAAATAATAATCAGAATCAAATCAATGCAAGTACTCCTTTAATTAAGGGGTAATCAACCAACGGTAATAGACAGAAATAATTAAGGAAAGAAACCACATAGAGCATAAGGTACAAAATAGGCAATTAGAGGTAAGTACATAGGGGTTTAATTAAGGAAACAGCTAATGAAGAATCAGTAAAATACTCGGTTAACCAAATAATATAAGAAAACAAAATAATCGAAAATCAGCATATAGTAAATCATGGAATCAAGATTCGAAATTATTGATTTAAGGAGAGTAACCTGGGTTCCCATAAATAAGAAAATAAACCAAGTTTAAAAAGGAAAGTTTTCAAATCAAGCCAAGAAACAGGGAGCTCAGAGTCAATCAAAGAGAGAGTCATGACTCAGTATTCAGCATATAAATAGAGTAAGATAAGAATAACCAGACATAGCAAATATGCAGGTTAAATAGCATTGAAAGAAAGAAGCGAGCCTTGAACAGTCAAGACGAACACAAGTACATAGAGGTGATATAAGTTAGGCTAAAAACTCAATAAGAACATATTCGAGGCAAGATAGTCACAGAAATTCAAACAAGAAACGAGCAGTCATGCGAACACACAAAACCAAACGAAGAAAATCTAAAAAATTAGGGCTTTTAACACAGGCGAGTTGAAGAGGTAGTAAAATCATAGAATCAGTCGAAATATGCAAGAAATAGAAATTTAAACATAAAGAATCAGTTTAAACAAAATTTCAAAAGAAGCTCCAAAACCCTAATTTTTAGAAGAAGGTGAAAACATTTGAAATCAACGATTCTTGTAAAAGAGTTCCAAAAATAGTGTAAAACACTAAGGAAACCAACTCGAATTGTCCTAGATCTGTACAAATGTAAGAGATATAGGAAGAAATTAGGGTTTCAGAAGAAATCCATATAAAGATAAAAGAACCTGTCTAGAATCTTAAGGATCATAACAAATACAACATGATTTTGCTCGAAATCACACTGAAGCCAAGAACAGACAAGTGACGAACCCTAGATGCAAGTCGGCATGGCCCTGGGTCCTTGAAGACCTTAGAGAAGGCAAGCATGGCATTAGAGAAGCCATTGGAGGCTTAGGAGTTGATAGGAGATCACCGGAGAAGACCGGAGAAGAGAGGTTGATGGTTAAAGGGGCTAGGGTTAGGGTTGAGTTACTGAGAGAGGAGAGGAGATGAGAGAATACAGAGATGACGAGTTTGGGAGAATGAGATAGGGTTAGGGTCATTTAGGATTAAAAAAGGAAGGAGTTAATAGGGGCCGTTGATCTCTCAGATCAACGACCATGATTTAATTAGTTCTGGGTCGGCTAGGCGGGTTTAGGGTTTGACGGGTAATTTAATACGAAATTGGGCTGGGGTTGGGTTAAAATTAATGCTAAAATTAAAATGTAATCTGGCTATATTTTAAATAGCCAATTTATCCCTATATAATTTATAATAAATAATAAATAATTTCTACAAAATAATTTCATGTACTAAAAATGATTTAAAATAGATTTTAAATATTTTAAAAATATAAAGTGTCGATTTTATGCATATAAATGTAATTATACATTAATAGGGCTAATATTGTAATTATATGCAATTTAGCTTTAAAAATATAAAATGCAATTATAAAAATACATAAAAAATATTTTAACCATATTTTGGCATAAATATAAAAATTAAATAACTAAATCACCACAAAAATAATTTGAGGAATAATTATTGGGGATTTTATGAGTAACATGGAAGGAAATAAATCAATTTAACATCTTTAAAATTATGGGAAAATTATAACAACCTTGTGCATGCTTATATATGCATATGTATGCTATTTTGAAAGTATTTATGCACATTAAAATATGTAGAAATTGGGTATCAACACCTCTAATCAATTAAATTTTATGATTATACATAAGATTTAACATCAAATTCATGAAAATCTAGGAAAAAATTTGGGGATTTTGTCAAAGTTTTGAAAAATAAAAATCTGGGATTTGAGAGTCGCATATGACTCGGATTTGAAAACAAAACACGTATATGGACTTGTGGGGCTATGGGTAGTCAAGACCATCGGGTTGACTTTTTCAAAATTGTATAAAGATCATCGCTTTATTAATTAAAATTATTTTCTCTTGCATTATGTGATATATTTAAGTCGTCTTTGGCTAGATTGAGTCGAGCGGTGGTAAATTCATAAAGAAAAAAGCTAAATTGAGTATTGAGTTAGCTAAATTGAGGTAAGTGTCTTGCCTCACTTTGTTGAGGGAATTTTTCCTACTATTTGATATTATTTGTTATATGCAGGGGTGATACATATATGAGGTGACGAGCATATATGCATATTCCAAGGTTAATCATGCTGGGGGTAGATTATGCTACGAACTGTGCCTTGTAGAATTACGTGACTTTCTTGCTTCATGTTTTACTTGATTCATAGATTCTAAGAACATAGAATTAAATATTATAAACCAAGACTTAGTTTATTATAACTTGATTAAACTTGACGGAATTCTAAGAAAACATTGATTTGTCTAATTCGGTCATCATTATGCTTAATCATTAATACATTGCTACGACTGATATTCTTGAGATACTAGATTCTATACTCTTGTTGTGGATCATTCGTGAGATTTGTTGAAATACTTGAATGATAAGGTTCTTGAGGGTTTATTGAATTATTGTTAGCTTGAAAAGTTATGATTGGGATTCATTTGGACTGTTCGTTTAAATACTCTCCTTGATGTTATGTATGCTTCCTACCTTATTTGCCATCGATATACATATGCTTGGTAAGGAAGAGTGTAGATCATGAAGGGTGATGCCGTGCCATGTTATGAGACTATAAAGCATGAAGGGTGATGTCGTGCCATGTTATATAAGTGTAAAACACGAAGGGTGATGTCGTGACATATTATTTGACAGTAAAAGCATGAAGGATGATGTCGTGCCATGCTATGTGAGTGTAAAGCACGAAGGGCGATGTCATGTCATTTCATTTATATTATCATGCTTTTATATTATCATGAGTTCATGGCACAATGGGTGTTTCCGTGCAGGCAAAGATGAGAGACATGCATTATATTGTGATATCTTTTCCTTGTGTATATGTTCATGCCTTTACATTGAGCTGTTATTGTCGTACTTATAGTTCTTATGTGACTTTTTGTTATTGCCCTGTCCTTGTCCTCTATCTTAATTGTTATCGTGTTGTCATGCCATCTACTTGCTAAACTTGCAAACACTATGCCTACTTCCTGTTGTTATAATTACGTCCATGTTGTATCTATTTTGTTGCACTTTAGTACAAGTCTTCCACCATGTTAGTCATTTATGCCTCTACTTGTTAACTTATAAAGAACATGTGTTCCCTTCTTATTTGTTTTTCTATATCTAGGCCTTCTACCATGCTAGTTAGTTGAAGTTTATATTCCATTTTCCTAATTGTTGTCATTACTCCTATGTCTTCCGCCTAGTCTATTACTGTTGCCATATGTATATCCTCATTCATTATTGCTATTTGAGTATTTCCTACTTTGTCATTATTGTTATCAGCATTTTTGTCATCCGGTTGGTACTGGTATATGTATATTTGGTGAGGATGAGATAAATGCACAAAGGGTTTTGCCGTGCCATTGACTTGATATCTGAGTATATTCCTCACGCTATGAAAGTTATGGAGTGACTATCGTGTTTTATTAGTTTTCGCTCAAAGGAAAAGATTGTTCGAGATATTGGAAATTATTAAATTGTGATCTCTTCTAGTACTCAGTTATTGCTTTGCATATCCGTTTTGTGTACTCTTTTCTGTTATATCGTAGTATTGTTCTTGCTAGTTTATGGTTCAGGTTTTATTAGTGAGTATTTTTAAATAAAAAGCCTTGTTACTACTTCGACGAGGTTAGACAAGATACTTACTGGGTACATGGAGTCGATTGTACTCATACTATACTTCTGCACCTTGCGTGCAGATTTTGGGGTGGAGCTGCTAGTGATATCGGGAGCTGACTCTGAAGATGTTCGTGCATTCCGGATATAGCTGCCACCTGTCCTTGGTAGCTTTAGATTTTGCTAATCTGTTTATGTAACTTTCAAACAGATCGTGTAATTATTTAAATCAGCTTTGTAAATTCCAAGTCTTAGAAGCTCATGATTTGTACCACCAGTTCTTGGGTAAATTTGTAAATGTTCAGATAATTCTTCACTTTTTTCTTATAATCTCGTTTGGTTTGTACCCACTTTTTAAATAACTTCAGCCTCATTTCTCCCCCTCCTTCTCCTGCTTCGTTTTCTTCTTCAAGTTACAAAATAAACTGGTATTTATCTCCAGAAGCAACGCTGCTTTAGTTATAAGGACAACTTTTTTTAATTGAACAGTTCGACAGTTGTACTTCTGCTCCAAATTTACAGCAAATTAGTCTTAGGAAAAAGTTTAAGTTACCAATAGGATGAGCTGTAAAATTTTGGAGTTTTTGTATGTTTATTCGTATTTGAGCTGAGAAGATGTACGCTATTTTTCTTAAAAAATCACTGCTAATCGTGGTGTTTCAGCTCTAGAGCTGAAGTTCGCCAGTACAAAACAAAAACTTCAGCTATAGAGCTGAAGTTCGCCAGTTCCAAAACAAAAAATTCAACTCTAGAGTTGAACTTCGCCAGTTACAAAAACAAAAACTTCAGCTCTAGAACTGAAGTTCGCCAGTTAAAAAATAAAAACTTCAGCTCTAGAGCTGAACTTCAGGCCTGGCTACTAGAATGCTGAAGTTTTGCGTGATTGTCTTTGCTACTTCAGCCCCGTATGCTGAAGTTATGCGAAAAGCGGGTATATTTTTTTGCAAAGCGGGCACAAGTTAAAACGTGACACAAAAAGCGGGTATAGATGCAAATGCCCCGAAAATTTCACATTAGAACAATTTAGCTCCATACTTTTCAATTTTATAGCCCATATTTTAATTTACAACCAACTAGCCCAAAAATAATAGGCTAAGATTCAACATCCAACTCAAATAGATTCTCAAAATTACTATTTAATTTTTTTAAAAAATTCCTCAAGCTTTTAAATTAATTTTCGAATCAGTAACTGTGATTCAAATATTAATTCAACAAACCAAATTCATTTGGGTGGTGAAAATTAGATTTTTAACAAGCTTAAATATGTAGGTTTAAATTCCGATTTGATTTTGTGAGAAATTTGGAGTGGGTGTTATTTAGACTTGTTAGAAATAGTATAAGGAGGTTGTATATAAAATTTGAAGTCATTTAATGGAGATTTAGACTGGTTTTGAACGAGAATTGCAACTGAAAATCGTGGAAGAAGTTCGTCTACAAACGCTTGTATAAAGGTGTATAAAAGTGTATAAGGTGTGTTTCTACACTCATATACACTATTATACAATATTATACAAAAAACAGACTTCGTCTTCTTCTTTGCGTCTTTTCTGAAATTTAACTCAAATCTTGCTCAAATCTATTTCAAATCACTTCAAAATTAAAAATTGAACTTCTTTTGATATTTTCAATCAAATGGAACAACACCCAATCCAAACAACTAACAAATTCAAAAAAATCCATTTTCAAAAGCAAAGCTTTGAATGGTCCTCAATGGTGGACTTCTACTCTTCAATTTTCTTACATTGCAAGCAGGTGACACAAGAGGAGAACAGAAAATACATGACCCTTGAAGCATATGTAAAAGATGTGAGAAGAAGAGAGAGTGAAAGCAATGGTGGTAAGAACAAAGAATTAACTACATAGCTTTTAGAAGCAATGATTGTAAGAACACAAATTTTGAATTTGCAAGTGCTTTCAAAATATTTACAATGTGAGCTAGGTGGGGTAAACTTAAAAACATATGCCATTTTTTATTATGGTGTGAAGTCATATGTATTTTCTTGTAATTCTTTATTAGAAGATTATATAACTAAAACAAAATTAACATGAGCATAATGAAAATAAAATCAGATTTCAGTCAATAAATCTTGCAACAAATAAATTAGATGGTTCAATCAAAATAAATTCTTGGCTTGACTACATTATGGATGACTTGAATTCAACACCGTTATTAGTTGGTAAGACAGAAGTAATCTAATCTTGGATTAATTACCGTGCTCGCAAATAGCAAGTTATAAAATGTAATACAGTGACTTTTAATTGATATTATTGAAGATTAATTGAAAGATAGTATAAGAAACCTAAATATTGTTTAGGATTTAGTATTTGTTAGTCCAATTGACCTCTTCGCGAGGTTATTAATAAATTATCAAACTTTAGATTAAATTATATACATTGAAAATATAAAATAAAAATGTATAACTTTAACTTGTGAGTTGTGAATACTGAATAGCAAATTAATTACATGTAATTGCTTAATAAGTAATCTAATGCTGTAATTTTTTTTAAAAATTTAAAGTTATCTTATTTCAGCATAAGCCTTAAATCACGGAACTACGAGATTCTACATCAATTTTAATTAGTCAAAAGTTGGTCAATTAATAATTCGAATTATATTAATGGCTGGAAAAAAGAATCAAAAGAGGCTACATGGAAATAGGAATGATGGAAACATCACAAGAAGTAAACACTATTTCAGTATTAGTCCTTCATTCGACTTTCATTTACATTTCACCCCCTAAACTTCTCAAAAACCACAGGTCCACAATCCTTAGCCCCTTATCTCCACCAAACTCGTTCTCGTCGAAGCATCTTTGAACTTCTTAACAATGGCTAACACTTTATGTATAACTCTCACTCAATCTACTTGTCCCACTTTACCAAAGCTTTATTCATCAAAATCCATTCTTCAGAAATCAAATAGAATCTCTCTTACCCCATTTCTCAAATTTCAAGATTCAGCTCCTACTCAATCTTCCACCAGAGGGTTCACTACTATATGCTTTTCTCGTCCCAGAAATGGTCCTGATTATAAAGTAAGTTAATTATATTATCAGCAAGATTGACCACTACTCTTTTTGCTTTTATTAAATGGTACTTCCTGTCCAATTTTACGTACCACACTTTTCTTTTTAATTTATCCCCAAAAGAATAACACCTTGTCGGAACAATTCAATTTATAGTCATATGTCTTGTTTTAGACCGCACGTTTCAAAATTTTTTTAATTAAACTTTGTGTCTAGTCAAACGGTACATGAGAAGGTCATATAGCAAAAACTAGTTTGCTATCAAGGCATATTATTTATTGATGATTTTGTGGTATATCTTGATTGTGATGTTGAATTAATAAAAAAGGCATCCTGGTGCACTAAGCTCCCGTTATGCGCGGGATTTAAGGAAGGGTCGGACCACAAGGGTCTATTCTATGCATCTTTACCCTGCATTTCTGCAAGAGACTGTTTACCCGACTCGAACCTGTGACCTCCTGGTTATGTATTAGGTGGAAGTAATTGTGCTATGCCGAAAGTAGTGTTGTGGAATCTTGAAATTGAAAATGATAAATTTGAATGCTTTTAGAAAGAGCTTCTAAGATTTTTTTTTTCTTTGAGTAATTCTTGTGTTGTTTCTCTTCCCTACAGGGAAGTGGACCTGACTGGCCAATTTTGAGACGCTGGAATGTGCCATGGAATTGGCAAACTGTCTCACTTTCTTCGCTTGCGTGTGGATTGAGGTGTTATTTAGTTACCTCACTAAGTTTTCAAATATGTCTGATCAATGAAGTGTAATCTTATTGTGATTAGTAAAAAAAACAATTTTTTTGTAACGGGATACTCCCTCCTGTCCCATTTTATATGGTGGTTTTTTATTGTGCACATAATTAAGAAAGAAAGAAAGACTTTTGAAACTTGTGGTTTAAAACAAATCGTAGACATTTGTGTGGCTATAAAACATCATATTAAGGTAAAATGGGTGAAATGCAACGTTTTATTGGTTTAACTTGCTGTAAATGGAAGTTTTTTTCTTCTAGTTTGTCTAAAGTATCTTTATAAGCTGATGTTCTGTTTTGTCGTGGAAATATACTGGGCAACTAGCAACCAAGTATTGATCTTGGGAGGAAAAAGCTAACTAATATTCAGGCAGTTTTGTTTTGACAGGACTAATAGAGACAGCATCAATACCATATGTAGGACTCGATGTAGATGAATTGAGCTTGGATGAGAAGGCTGAAATTTTGTTCGCCGATCAAGCGTATGGATACTGATTCTTTTAGCACCGTTTGTTCATCCGGATTAAATAACTTCACATTTTGTCCATCCTCCAAGATTCTGATCATTTGTATACTTTTTTTGTTTTTCAGTATAACAACTGCAGTTGTGCTAATAGTCCTTTATACTCTCACCAAGTCATCTCAACCGCTCCCTGATGACATATATCGTTATGGTAATGAGTGTTTTTCAAGTGATTGACGAATTCATTTGTCTGTAGCTTTATGTAGTCAGGAAACTGGATAGAAGGCTGAGTCATAGTTTCCTCTAGTCTTAATTTGTTGCAGCAACTGGTTGATTTACGTTTGTCTATTTCCAGATTTGAAGGAACCTTTCAATCTCCAGAGAGGATGGCTTTTGTGGGCTGGAATTGGTTTAGTGGGAGCAATAGGTGCCATTGCTTTAACAGGAGTGGCAATGTCCACTTTCAACGGTGAGACGCCACCAAGAGAGGTTAGAATTGAACTAACAGTTCATCCAATCTTTTGAATTGAGAATGCCATTCTTTCTACAACCTTCAAAAGCAAATAATAAAATTGGGGTCAGAAAGAAGGATTTCTTTTAGGATCTGAGGAAATGGGTGAAATAGCTTTACTTTACCCATTGAGCGATATCCTGAGCTAGAGGACAATAATTGAGGAGCATATATGAAAATAAAGGACATAGTTTTTCAAATATATTCACATTATGGATGAGGACAATTACTCAAGAAGCATATCATAGGTTAGTTGCACACTAGCTTTTTCATGCAAAATTGTGTTGGGTTAGGCTTATCATTAAATTGGCTACATTGTGGTGATTAATGTAACAGAAAACTATGTGACTAAACTGCTATTGTTGTTTCAGCTCGTGTACATTAACGCGCATTAAAGTTCATTGTTCTCCCTGTGATGTGGTTTTTTTCCTCATTTAATTCCTTAAAACTTGTTACAGACTGATGCTCTTGCCCGATTACTCCCACTGATAGGCTCCTCAAGTATCAGGTATTTCCAAATATCTCTATTATCAATAGGCCACTGCTTTAATATTGATGGCTTTGCTGCCACTTAAAACTTTTGTAAGATATACAATAGAGTAATGAATTCTCTTCTATGTGTAGCACTGTTTCTCTGCTAGGCATTACTGGCGTGCTTGCTCCAATTCTTGAGGAGACTGTGTTTAGAGGATTTTTTATGGTCTCTCTGACCAAGTGGTATAATTCCTTCTACGCAACTTCGATTACAAATTACTACCGCTTCATATTTGGTGTGAGAACTGGCACTAGTGGTGGCAAAATGGTTAAAAGAAAACAATTATCCACCCATATTATTCGTTAAAAAATGGGCTGCATAATGAACTTTATAAAAACGGGTCAAATATGGATAATAACCATATTATCCACTTAGAAAATGGATAACTAATAGGCTTAACTTTTACATTTGTAAAGCCTCAAATTGGGGTTCCTCAAGTCTGGGAGACTAGGAATTCTCCCAAAAGTGATCATATTTAAGAAGCCATGGATAATATATCCGTCGGTTAATCTGTTTTTTATCCGTATTATATATGGGTCGGATCGAATAATTTATTTGTTTTTGTATTACCCGTTTTCGACCCTCCCATATCCTGACCCGACCGCCCGTTTTGCCACCCCTAACTGGCACTATTAAGTGACTATGTGAATCTTCTGGACTTTGTTGAGAAACTTGAAAAGGGAGGCATAAAAAGTTTTGAAAACCCAATAAACATGTAAAGATTATACTTTCACCAGTTGATCCACTTCTTTTTATATGTTATCTTTACCCAATCCAGGAATTTCTTTCTACGGATTCTGCTACCTGCATTGCTCTATGCATGCCAAGTGTGAACCCTCTTAATTTGAAAGTACTTCTGGGCTTGGTCAATTGATCCTTCAATATTATGCTTATGAACTACAATGTTATCTCTTGTGCAGTCTGTTTTGGATGTTCTGTAATAAAATTTGGTTTTCAAGGGAATGAGACTGAAAGAAAGTGGGCACAATTAGAATGGAATAGCTAGCAAAATGTTAACGAGGGTTAAATAGGAAGTGAGTAAGAACCCTCAGGGGTTGGCCTGGTGGCAATTGACTTGAGCCTTGGGGTTTGCTCCCTTTCAAGGTCTCAAGTTCGAAACCCACTGGGTGCAAACAATTTCTGAGGGCCATCGGACTGGGTAAAAACCTGAATTAACCGTGGTGCACTTGCGGGAAACTCCTTGCCGAGGGCTTGTGCACCCCCGGGAATAGTCGGGGCTCGAAGAGACTCGGACACCCGGTGCAAATCAAAAAAAAAAAAAAAAAGGAAGTGAGTAAGAGTTATGCTAGCAAAGACCATACCTAGAAGAATCAAGAAAGGTTGTCAAACATTAATTGAGTTGTGAGTCGTGATAGACTAGTCGCTCTTGCCTGGATTCTGTTCATGAGCCAAAGAGAAAACACAATTACAAATATAAAAGGAAATCTCTGGATAAAAGATAAAGACACCAATAGAAGAAAGCCGTGATTAGCCATCTATAACTTTATCACTTGTGGGTGATTCATAAATACATCATGTTTAATGAGGACATATGACCTGATACTCTATTCTCTCATGCTTATCAATTTCTCGTTGCAGGTTACCTACACCACTCGCAGCGGTTATTAGTGGGGCTGTATTTGCTCTTGCACATCTCACTCCTGGACAATTTCCTCAGCTGTTTGTTCTTGGTATTACTTCCATATCCTTTGATATAAATGACACCGAACGATAGAAGGGTAAAAACAGAAATTACAAAAAGAAATACTAACATAAATGGTTTTTACTTCTGGAAGTTCTAGAAAGTGAAAATTAGTTCAAAAAAGAATTGTTTATACTGCATAAGACAGGATCAGCGACTTTCTATGGTTTTTATGCTAATATTTTATTCATTTTTAGTAGAATGAAATGGGTCCGATTAGAGCAGAATGGATGTAGAGCCCGGCCCTTGGGTAAAAGTCTAGCCACTTTTATGGTTGATGTTTTAAACTCAGCTACCGTTTCATAATTGTTTGAAGTTTAGCCACTTTTTAACAAGGAAATAAAAGTTTGATAAAATTATCCCTAGCTAAAACACTGAAAAATGCCAGCACAGCGTGCTGGAGTTTGAAACTAAACTATAACGCATTGTACTGAAGTTTCTCCATGTTTTAGCTAAGGGTATTTTGTTCAAATTTTATTTTCACAATAATAAAATAAACATATCACGAATCACGGGTGCATTTCATGTAGCGTGGCTTGCGGTGTGTCCCAAAACGGTAAGTGTACGACAATCGTAACTTGTTTAAGAAATAATTCCATACATCCTAAAAGCGTTTAAAATAATTAAAAGCGCTTATAAAGGTAAAATGCACAATAGGTTTAAAACATGTAGTAAATCAGATAATTAGACCAATTATTAATAGTTTAAGCGACCGTGCGGAACTAGGAAATGCCTAACACCTTCTCTCGGGTTAACAAAATTCCTTATCCATAATTTTTGGTTCGTAGACTTTAAATAAAGTCAAATTTCCTCGATTTGGAATTTAAAATAAACCGATGACTTGGGACACCATAATTTATTCCAAGTGGCGACTCTGAAGAAATTGAATAAAATAATCTCATTTCGATTATTATCACTTTAATTGAAAAAACTCCCTTATATCCCCTCTCGGGTGGTAAAAAGGAGGTGTGACAATGAGGACGGTCTGGGCCAACTTTGAACTGCCTCTATCTTATTTGGATCCACTTGAATCCTCTCACTGGATACCAAGTTCCCCAAGAACGTCACTGAACTAAGCCAAAACTCACACTTGTAGAATTTGGCATAAAGCTTCTCTTCCCTCAACCGCTGCAACAGGATCCTCAAATATTAGGCATGCTCGTCCTGGCTATGAAGAGCCGTGGTCAAGGCATTCTTGAGCTTCTGAAAGCTCTCCTCACACTCATCCGACCACCTGAAATGAGCACCCTTTTGGGTCAATTTGGTCAAGGGCGATGCAATAGACGAGAAACCCTCTATAAAGCGATGATAATAACCAACAAAACCAAGAAAGCTCTGAATCTCTGTAGCTGAGGATAGTCTGGACCAACTCTGAACCGCCTCTATCTTCTTTGGATCCACCTGAATCCCCTCACTGGACACGACGTGCCCCAAGAACGCCACTGAACTAAGGCAAAACTCATAATTGGAGAACTTGGCATAAAGCTTCTCATCCATCAACCGCTGTAACACGATCCTCAAATGGTGGACATGCCCCTCCACCATGATATCATCAATGAATACTATAACGAACGAGTCGTGATAAGGCTGAAATACACTATTCATCAGGTGCATGAATGTTGCAGGGGCGCTGGTTAGCCCAAAAGACATCACAACGAACTCATAATGACCATAGCGGGACCTGAATGGTGTCTTTAAAATATTCTAGTCCTGAATCTTCAACCAGTGATACCTAGACTCAAATCAATCTTAGAGAACACTCTCGCTCTCTGAAGCTGGTCAAAGAGATCATCAACATGCGGTAAAAATTATCTATTTTTTCGCTCCCTGAAGCTGGTCAAAGAGATCATCAACATGCGGTAAAAATTATCTATTTTTTAACTACATTTCAAATGGTGGCTAAATATTAAAAAGTGGCCATCCCACGCCATTTTAAAGCCGACCCTTTTACTAGTTTTGGATTTTGGCATAGTTGATTGATTCATTAATTGATTTTACCTGTTCTTATCACTACATATATATATTTTCTGCTGAATCTGACTTGAAAAATGACGTGCATTCAGGGACTGCTCTGGGATTTTCTTATGCTCAAACGCGGAACCTCCTAACTCCCATCACAATTCATGCTTTCTGGAACTCTGGTGTTATTTTGCTTCTGACCTTCCTTCAGGTACTTTGTGAAGTCATTTAAAGCATGGCTAACGTAGGATTACCATCTGGCAATATCTGTTGTCATGTTGCTTTCTATCTATGAATATGTTAGCGTCTTGAATAACTTCAAAGTTGTTTGACCAATAATTAAGTCTGATTTCTTCCTCTTAAATTCTTTTCTATGTAGCTCCAAGGGTATGATATCAAGGAAATAATACAAGCAACTTGACCGAGACATGGTAATTCTCCGGACAAATGCTAACTGGAGCTTGTATTTAATGGGAGAAGTTATTATCTTTTGTCCGATGCCGAGTTGTTTAATTTATTGGTAGAGCTATTAATGCTCTTTCTTCATGGAAAGCAGGCAGGGGGAAGGATCCAAGAAGGAAGCCTCTGTTAATTTCTCAATAATATCTAATATACTACTATTTGTAGGTTTTGAGTGCACAGTTTTCTTTAATACTGTATATCCTAGTGTACAAGTTAGTCGGGATCAATCTTCCATATCCATTGTGCTTCGAACGTTGTAGGCATATAAATTTTATTAAAATTAAATCCATAAAATAATTTGGACTATATTTTAAATTCAAGATATATTGGTCCAACTAAATATTATGGGCTAATATAACTGAATTGATTATATAAGTTTAATACATATGAGTTAAATAAATAAGTCTTAATTCATTGGGCTAAAGTGATGAGCCCAGTTCATTAAGCCTAAAATGTCATCTTACTAGAGGCCCAGTTTGGTGCCACGTGTCAAATGACGTGGTGCGCCAAGTCCAACAAAAGAACTAATAGGATTATGCCACGTGTCAAAATGACAAGGCATGCCAAGTCACACTAAAAGGTTAATGAAATCGCGCCACGTGTGCAAGTGACATGTTCTGGTCAATCATATGTGGCCATGTCATATTTCAATTTGATTGGTCGGAAAGAGTTTGTTTTTATCATAACTCCTCCCTTCCACAACTATAAATAGAGATCTTCATAAGCCAGAAAAGAGGACCAGAAGTTATAACAAGAAGCAAGAGAGAGCTCAAGGATCAAACGCCGCAAATTTCTCTACAAGTTTCAAGCTTCAAGCAACCAAGTTCAAGTTTAAGAAATCAAGTTCAAGCTCAAGAACGAAGAACGAATCAATGTCAAGTTCAAGCAATCAAGCTCAAGCTCAAGAACAAGATCATCGTTCGTGGAAACAAATATAGATTCAAGATCAAGCTCAAAGGCCCTTGAATTTATTTACTATTGAAAAGAAGAATCAGAGGATCCATAGAGATTGTAACACTCAAATATTTGAAATAAAATAATACGATTGTTGCGATATTTTTCGGTATTGATTTTATTTTCTTGACGCAAATTTATTGTCTACAAATTCTGGCACGCCTAGTTGGACGATCTCTACCTCTCATCTCAATTTTTCAATCACCAAAGTCCAAGAACATTGAAATGGCTTCAAAGAAAATTAACTTCGGTTCAATTTCCACCAAGGCTGCTAACTCCAAGTTCTATGCTGATGTGGAAAGCATCCTCGGTGTTACCTTTAAAAGCTTCGGACCAGTTACGAGGAGCAAAGCGAGCTCTTTAGAACAACAAGCACCCCAAGTGTCGTCCGCATCAACACCTGTTTTCGGATCTTCACCCTCAAAAGGAGCAGGATCTTCCACAAACGCACCTGAAGGAAGAAGCGATGTTGCTGAAAAGATCAAGAAAACTCTTGCTCTGCTTGACCTCTCTAGATCCAAGCACTCTACTATGAAGGAAGATGATGATGCTTCAAGTGATGGATCCTCCCTACTTACACTACATAGGGTGAGCCAATCAAGGATCAATCTGTGTGAGATTCATGCTACTCTCCGTTGTCCACGACGATCATGCAAGTCATGGTGACAAACACTTCATTTATGGAGGAGCAGTTGGCAAACTTGACGGAAGCAATTGTTGGCTTGACCAAATGCATGCAAAATCAAGAGGCTAGAATTGACAAACTAACAGACAGGGTGAGAATCTTGATGGAAGAAGAATCCACCCATGCACCCGGCAAGCTCCCAGAAGTTCTAGAGAGTGACTCTCCCCCAAGACAAGTAGCATCCACTAAGGCTATCCCTGTCTCATCTGAAAGGATGATTCCAATCGATCAACTGAAGGAGTTCATTGAAGGAACCATTAAAAACAAATATAAAGTTGCCGCTAAATCCTCCCTTACATATGCAAAGCCGTACACTGCAAGGGTCGATATGTTGAAGATGCATGCTGGCTATCAACCTCCAAAGTTTCAATAGTTTGATGGTAAAGGTAACCCAAAGCAATATGTGGGGCACTTCGTGGAGACGTGCAACAATGCTGGGACTTATGGAGATTACCTCGTCAAGAAGTTTGTCCGCTCGCTAAAAGGAAATGCTTTTGACTGGTACATAGACCTCGAGGCTGGATCTATCGATAGCTGGGATCAACTAGAGCAAGAGTTCCTCAATCGCTTTTATAGTATGAGACGTACTGTGAGTATGATAGAACTTACAAATACTCGTCAACGAAAGTGGGAACCAGTTATCGACTTTATCTATTGTTGGAGGAATGCAAGCCTCAACTGCAAAGACATGCTTAGTGAAGCTTCAGGCATAGAGATGTGCATCTAAGGCATGCATTGGGGATTGCGATACATCTTGCAAGGTATCAAGCCTGACACATTTGAAGAACTTGCAACTCGTGCCCATGACATGGAATTGAGCATGGCCTCCGCTGGAAATGAAAGGCTGCCCATCTATGAACCTTGCAAAGGGAATGACAAGCAATAAGTTAGGAAGTGGGGCAAGTTCGTACCCAAATCTGAAAGCAAAGAAGCTATGAATGTCAACACGTCACCTGTGAAGTTCATGACGAAGGTGAGAAAGAAGCAGAGTATGAAATCCACTTCTTTTCAAGATAAGCCAAGTGGAAAGTTGACTCTAAAAGAAATGCAAGAGAAAGAGTACCCATTTCTGAATTCTGATGTTCCAGCCATTTTCGAAGAACTCCTAGAGTTAAATCTTATTGAGCTTCCGGAGATGAAGCGACCAAATGAAGCTGGGAAAACAAATGACCAAAATTACTGCAAATATCACTGACTTGTAAGCCACCCTCTGGAGAAATGCTTTGTCTTCAAGGACAAAGTCATGGAATTGGCTCGCGAAAAGGAGATCGTGCTTGAAGATGAGAAAGCAAGCGCAAACCAAGTCTCTATCACCTTTGGATCATTCAGTCCGGATGAATTATGTGGTTTTAAAGAAAGTAAAGATGAAGAATTACTGGAGAGCGACAAAGCTGAAGTCAATCAACCTGATGATGATGAAGGTTGGACATTGGTGACTCGCCGTAGGCACCACAAAAGGAGCCCACGAAAAGAATCAGTAGAACAACCAACAAGGAAAATGATGGTGAAAAGACCAAGGAGATGGAATCCAGTTAAATATTTGAAGAAAGTAAAAGTGGAGGTGCACCATCCTCAAAAGCCACGACATCTAGTGACCTCGGAGGAGTTCTTACCAAGTTGGTTCCGCACGAAGATTTCCCATGAGGGCATTGATGTCTCTTGTTGCCATGCTGACAAAGGGGAAGAAAAGAGTGATGACCTACTGTTGGCACCATCTTCGGAAAAGCTCATCGAGTCCACTCCTCAAGAATTTAATGCTTGTGAGGAAAAGGTCACGTTCACAAATGACGATCTTTTACTAAGTGACACTCCTCATAACCGCCCATTGTACCTGGTTGGTTATATGCGCGATGAAAGGGTAAATAGAATTTTGGTTGATGGAGGATCCTCAGTGAACATTTTGCCAATCCACATTGTGAAAGAACTTGGTATTTCCATGAACGAACTCTCAGAAAGTCGGGTGATGATCCAAGGATTCAACCAAGGGGGGAAAAGAGCCATAGGCGCGATTAGGCTGGAAATCACCATTGAAGATATGCAATCAAGTGCATGGCTACATGTGATCGATGCAAAGACTTCATACAACGTCTTGCTTGGAAGGCCTTGGATACATGAGAACAAAGTGGTTCCATCTACCTACCATCAATGTTTGAATACTACGAGGGTGAAGTTGAGAAGAAGATAGTTGCTGATGATGAGCCATTCACCGAGGCTGAGTCACACTTCGCCGATGCAAAGTTTTACTTGAAAAACCGCATTGTGCAGGAGCTAAACATCGATGATGTCATAAAAAGCAAAAATGACGAGCCCACAACTAAAAGAGTCGAAGTGACTACTGGTCGAGTCAAAGATGTTACCGAGGAGGTACAACCCAACATGAATAAATCTTATAGAGGGGGTATTGCGTCTTATGGCAAGAAAGTGAGTCATGTGCTCCAATATGTCCCTAAAAGGAAGAAAGACGAGGGTGAATCATCTAATCTCCAAACTAACATGCCAAAGGAGTTGACTCTTCTAGTAAAACGAATTGAGGCAGTAAAGTTGTCCTCGAAGCCGCTTGCAGGTTTTGTAGCCCAAAATCGTTTGCAGAATGTGGCACTCCCTACAAAGTGAACGGATAAAGGTTTTGACCTTAACGCTTACAAGCTATTTGCAAAATCTGGATACAATCCCAATGAGCCATCAAATTTAGGGAAGCTACCATCAGAAGCTTCAACGAGGCAACCACGTGAAGGTTTGGGATACAAGCAACCGTCACTAGTGCGCATCTCCATAAGAAGGTCGAGTAGCAATTATATCACTGTTGAAGACGAATCTTCCGCTTCCAACAAGCCTTCTGTGTTTGATCGACTTGGAAAATCACATGTGAGGACCTCCGTGTTTGAAAAATTGGGTCCATTAAAGAAGGGTAACAAGTTCTAGAGAAATTTTCAAAGCATAAGAACACCCGCTTCGCCTAAAATCCAGAAGATCTCTAAGGATTTCCAAAGTTTGGTTCCTTCTAGAATGAGGCGACAAACAAAACTTGTGGCTTCATGTAAAAAAGTACTGAAGGTAAAGCCATATACTGTGGTCTACACTAAGGAGCGTGACGAATATGAAGAAAGTGCGGGTTCTTCGTATCATGTTACTGTACAAGGCGATAATGGTGTTCCATCTTCAATGAAGGATAATGCAGGGTGGTGGATTGCTTGAGGACTAGCAAAGATTTAAGTGTGGGGTGTTGATATTAGGCTAGATTTATGTCATTTGAAGATTGTTTTGCCCCAGCTTGATTATGTTTCAATGCTCTAATATAATTAAATGATGAAAAATGAGCTCTAAATTGTGTTGCAGGAATGAGGAGCTTGTATGAGGCCTTAAAGCTGTGATTGGAGCTACATTGAAGCAAGAAAGATCCCTAGGAGCTGAGTAAGCGAGAAGACGAGAAAAAGAATCGACCAAATGAAGGACTGGACTAGCGCTCCCACTAGCGCGACCGCGCTAGCCCAGATGGTCGAGGCAGAATGGTAGGCTACTAGCGCGGCCATTAGCGCGCCCACGTGCGCGGCTGCGCTAGCCCAGTTCTGGAAAATAATTCTCAGGGGTAAATTTGGAAGTCTGAGGGCAAATTAACTTAACCTATAGAAGGTCAAGCTCGCCCAAAGGGGGGTGCGCAGCTTTTGATAGCCGAGAGCAAGAAAAGGAAAGGCAAGAGGCAAGGAGGAGTATTCTACGTCAAGTTCTTCTCTTCTTCCTTTTGTTTTTATGATTTGTAATGAATTTGATTATTGTGATGAACATCATTGTTATAAGTAGCTAACTCTTTTAATCTAAGGTTTTTGGGTGAACCCATTGTGGATGAACTTGTTGTTATATTAATATAGTTTTGAGTTGGTTGTTAATCTCTATTTGTTCAACTACGTTTTGATTTTGGTTAGTTGAAAGGATCCTCAATTAGCCATTCCTATTTGTTATGTATCTGCTTGAGAGAGAGTGCATATTTAGGTAATTTTTTGAACAACATCACTCCCGGAGTATAGGCGAGAGTCATAACCGAGGGTTTAGAGGTTGGAGTAGAGATAACGATACCTCGGGTGCGATCTAAGTGAGCTGTAATGCGAATCTAGCTAGCGTAGCTTGAGAGAGTGCGTCTAGTAAATTATCATAATTACTTGAGAGAGAGTTATGATAGCTGGAGAGTTCATGATCGATAAAGGCAACTAAATCGAAGCTATAAGAAACATACAACTAAGGAATTCAACAACGGGGGAAACCATTACCTTAGACCTTTATTCCAATTGTCACCAACTGCGTGTTAGTTAATCTTCGTTTATTAATTCTGTTAGCTGTAGTTGTGACCATAACACCACTTGTTATTCACAAAGTTTGAGAAGGTTGACTAATAAGAATTTAGTACTTTAAAGGCTTATCTTGATACGTTAATTCCTTGTGGGATTCGACTCGGGGCATAATACTCCGGATTATATTTGCAACGCCCGCTTAGTCTTTTAGTAGACACAGTTGAGCGTGATCAAATTTTTGCGCCGTTGCCGGGGAATTAATGGTATTATCAATTACCATTGAAAGAAGTACAAAAATTCTTAATGTAATTAGTTTTCTCTATACCCAATTTTTACATTGAAATTTTTAAAGTTTGTCGACTTGGTTGCACAGGTGCATGCCTAGAAACTCATCGAGAACTGGTGAAGTATTTGAAGCATTATCAGATCCCGAGAAAGTTTTCAAGGCCTTGAACCGGGCCAACCGGAAAAACAAACAACAACAAACAACTGACCCATTAGAAACAATAATGGGAGATCACGAAGAACACCCAACTGTACCAATAGCTCCAATGGCACCTGTTGTGCCCGAGGCGGCTCTCTATGACTGGGCACAACCCACAGCTGAAAATCTGGCCACCTCAATTTTAGTCCCGCAGATACAAGCTGAATTATTCCAAATCACGAATAACATGTTGCATTTGTTGCAAAACAAGGGACTATTTTCGGGGTCACAAGTCGAAGATCCTCAACAACACTTGAATTTTTTTTGTCAATCTACAAAACCCAAAGGCAACCCAATGTAACTCCGGAAGCAATCAAATTGCTATTATTCCCATTTTCAGTGACAGGAGCTGCCCAGACATGGTTAAACTCACTCCCCATAAATTCCATAACAACTTGGGAGGAGTTAGTCAGGCAATTCGTGAACAAGTTCCACCCCCCAACAAAACCGCGCAACAGATTGATGATATTTTGAGTTTTAAACAGAGACCAACGGAAACATTGCATAAAACATGTGAGCGTTTTAAAGGGATGATGGTCATATGTCCGCACCATGGCATTCCAGATTTGATGTTGGGACAACGGTTCTACATAGGATTGTCAGATAGCGTGAAAAACATTATTGATGCTTCAGCTGATGGAGCATTTTTGAGTAAAACATGGAGAGAAGGTCAAGGTCCGCTTGACAAAATGGCGCAGAATTTGGGATGGATAACCAGAAATGCACCTATAACTCCAGTGGTGAACTCAGTGCCTCTAGATCCGTCCAATTCAATGGCTGAAAATATGGCCACCTTATTGACACAGATGAGTATACTCACCAAAAATGTGGAAGAGTCAGGGCAAAAACAGTAGGTACATATTGTAGATACTACTAATAGGGGCTTGTGCACATCTTGCATTAGTCAGCCAATTGGTAACTCAGTGGAATGCAGAACACGATCATCAGCACTACCCTAAACATATGAATTATGTGTCTAATTATGGAGGTTAGAGACAGGGTGGTCAGAGTTGGGGTCAGCAGAATCAGCAGTACAGGTCATCCCTATCACAGTTCAACAGTGGGAATATGGGAGGTATGAGACCCCCCAATAATATAGCACCTTACCCAAGGCCACAGGGATATAGTAATCAGAATCAACAGCAGGGGTATCACCCTCCTCAGCAGCAGTATAATGGAAGGTAGGAAGATGGGTTTGCTAGACTTGAAGCAATGATGCAATAGGTTATTGGGTCTAATGCAAAGATTAGTGAGAGAGTAGATGCATATGATTCAGCGATCAAGAATATTGAAATGCAGATGGGCCAAATTTCGATGTCTCCAAACAATCGCCCTCATGGAACACTACCTGCAGATACCCAGGTAAATCCAAAAGATCAAGTCCCGAAGCAGCTGATGGCGGTGAGCCTACGTAATGGCAGAGATTTGGATGTCGAGCAGGAAAGGGCTCGAGAAGCCAGGGAGGCTGAGACACTCATATCAATGCCCATTGAGTTGGATGAATCAACGAAACTAATAGAGGTGACAGTCCAGCCTGCCCAGGAAGAAAGTAGCATTCAAATGGAGACCGAGAAAGAAGCTGAGATAACACAGAAACCAGTGGTTGATGTGACCGCTGATAAAGATCGATCCCAAATGATTGGGAAGAAGAGACCTCCTGCACCCTTCCCTCAGAGGCTAGCTAAGTACCAAAAGGAGGAGCAATACAAGAAGTTCTTGGAGATGCTAAAACAAATCCAGGTAAATATTCCCTTAATTGATGCTTTGAAAGAGATGCCTGAGTATGCAAAAATGATGAAGGACTTAATGTACCGAAAATTTGATTTCCAAGATTTGGCCACAGTTACTCTTACTCAAACCTGTAGTGCAGTGGTGACTAGACTAATTGCGGAAAAGCTGTCTGACCCAGGGAGCTTTACAATCCCATGCACTATTGGTGATTTTGCCTTTGCTAAAGCACTGTGTGATCTAGGGGCCAGCATTAATCTTATGCCCCTAGCAATTTATAAGAGGCTGGGTATTGGAAGAGCTAGACCCACCTCTATGTTGTTGCAGCTGGCTGACAGGACGGTAAAACGATCCTCTGGTATTCTGGATGATGTGTAGATTCAGGTAGGGAAATTTGTGTTCCCTGCATATTTTGTAATCATAGACTGTAAAGTGGATGAAGAGATTCCCATAATTTTGGGAAGACCATTCCTGGCCACGGGTAGAGCTTTAATTGATTGTGAAACTGGGGAGTTAAAGATGAGGTTGAACGATGAAGAGATAACATTCAACGTGCAGAAATCTATGAGGCGACCAAGTGAATTCGACAATTGCTCTCTTATTGATGTCGTGGATGTAATCGTAGAGACCGATGATGAACTGCTGACTATTGAAGACCCCCTCACTGCGTGTCTAATGAATTTAGATGAGGTAAAGGGAGAAGAACTGGCTGGATGGGTGATGGCATTAGAGGGTAGAGGGTTATGGGATAGAAATCTTGAATTTGAGCCCTTACACTTGGGAAACAGAGAAACTCCTCCAGCCAAACCATCAATCGAAGAACCACCAAAGCTGGAGTTAAAACCATTGCCAGCCCATCTCAGGTATGAGTTTCTTGGACCTGACTCCACATTACCTGTTATTATCTCATCTAGTTTGTTAGATGTGCAGGCTCAACAACTTTTGCAGGTACTCAAGGAGTGTAAAACTGCCATTGGATGGACCATAATATGAAGGAAGTAGTGAAGAAAGAAGTGATCAAGTGGTTAGATGAGGGAATCATTTTCCCAATTTCTGACAGTAGCTGGGTTAGCCCAGTTCAATGTGTACCTAAAAAGGGTGGCATGACGGTAGTTAAGAATGATAACAACGAATTGATCTCTACAAGAACCGTCACAGGCTGGAGAATTTGCATGGATTATAGAAAGCTAAATCTAGCCACCCGGAAGAATCACTTCCCACTACCTTTCATTGATCAGATGTTAGATAGATTGGTAGGGAGGTCACACTTCTGTTTCTAGATGGATACTCGGGGTACAAACAGATTTCTATTGCCCCGGAGGATAGGGAAAAGACTTCATTCACTTGCCCTTACAGAGTGTTTGCCTTCAGGAGAATGCCATTTGGCCTTTGTAATGCACCTGCAACATTCCAACGGTGCATGATGGACATTTTTACAGATATGGTGGAGGACATTATGAAGGTCTTCATGGATGACTTCTCAGTGGTGGGAAATTCGTTCGATGAATGCCTAGTAAATTTAACCCGTGTACTGAAGAGGTGCATCAAGACGAATCTAGTGTTGAATTAGGAGAAGTGCCATTTTATGGCACAAGAAGGAATCGTCTTGGGGCACTTAGTGTCGAGTAAAGGGATTGAGGTGGACAGAGCCAAAGTCGACGTGATAGAAAAACTTCCACCTCCCACATCAGTCAAGGCTATTCGTAGCTTCCTGGGACACGCCGGCTTCTACCGATGATTCATCAAGGACTTTTCCAAGATCGCCAATCCCCTCTGTAAGTTGCTCGAAAAAGATAACCCATTTGTATTTTCTGATGATTGCAGGGTGGCTTTTGAGGAACTAAAGAAGCGGCTAGTCACAACACCGATTATAGTTGCTCCCGCCTGGGAGCAACCGTTTGAACTCATGTGTGATGCTAGTGACTACGCTGTGGGAGACGTGTTGGGACAACACAAGGATAAGGTAATGCACCCTATTTACTACACAAGTAGGACGCTGAGTGGTGCTCAGCTGAATTACACGGTAACTGAAAAAGAAATGTTGGCTGTTGTGTTCACCTTTGATAAGTTCAGGTCTTACTTGATCGGGTCGAAGGTGATCGTGTACACAGATCATGCAGCCATTCGGTATTTAGTTGATAAAAAAGAGTCCAAGCCGTACCTAATTTGTTGGGTGCTGCCTCTGCAAGAGTTTGACTTGGAGATTTGTGACTGTAAGGGCACGGAGAACCAAGTCGCTGATCATTTGTCACGCCTTGAAGGTGCTGAAAATGCAACTGAGTCTGAGGATATTCTGGAAACCTTTATAGACGAGCAGCTGCTAGCCACAAGTGTGGAAAATATGCCATGGTATGCTGATATTGCAAACTATTTGGCCTGCGGCATTGAACCATATGAACTCTCCTATGTTCAAAAGAAACAATTTTATCGTGACTGCCGAAACTACTACTGGGATGAACCGCATTTGTTTAAAATTTGCATTGATAACATGATCCGAAGATGCGTCCCCGAGATAGAACAATGTTTTGTTTTGTAGGCTTGTCACGCGTCACCATATGGAGGACATTTTGGAGGAGTTCGAACAACAGCAAAGGTGTTAGAGGACGGGTTCTACTGGCCAACAATCTTTAAGGATGCTCACCAATGGGTAAAGGGATGCAACGAATGCCAAAGAACGGGCAACATATCTCGTAGACACGAGATGCCAATGAATCCAATTCAGCAAGTTGAGGTGTTCTATGTCTGGGGAATTGATTTCATGGGTCCCTTCGTCAGTTCTTACGGCAATAAGTACATACTTGTTGCGGTAGATTATGTATCCAAATGGGTGGAAGTTGCAGCATTCCCCACCAATGATTCGAGAGTGGTGGGTGGGGTTCTTGAAGAGGAATATATTCACCCGATTCGGGATTCCGAGAGCCATCATTAGTGACGGGGCACGCACTTTTGCAATCGTGTCTTTGAGAAGTTGCTGGCTAAATATGACGTGCACCACAAGGTGGTGACCCTGTATCACCCTCAAACAAGTGGGCAGGTAGAGGTCTCAAACTGTGAGATCAAGAGTGTGCTTACTAAAACTGTAAACGCCACAAGAACTGATTGGGCAAAAAAGCTTAACGATGCACTCTGGGCCTATAGGACCGCATTCAAAACACCATTGGTATGTCACCGTACAAGTTGGTATTTGGGAAGGCCTGTCACCTGCCTGTGGAGCTAGAACATCGAGCTTGGTGGGCACTAAACCAATTGAACATGAACCCTGATGAGGCTGGAGAAAATTGACTGACAAAGTTGCATGAGTTGGAGGAATTCAGATATCACACCGTTGAAAGCACGAGACTCTACAAGGAAAGAATGAAGAGGCTGCATGACAAACACATTGTGGACAGAAATTTCAAACCCGGAGACAAGATATTATTGTACAATTCAAGGTTGAGATTATTTCCTGGTAAGCTTAAGTCCCGATGGTTTGGGCCGTTCAGGGTGACCGAAGTGTTCCCGTATGGGGCTGTGGAGATAACCAGTGAAGATAGCACTAACACCTTCAAGGTTAATGGACAACGACTCAAACTGCATGTGGGGATGGATAAAACGAAAGAGTTATCTGTCATACTTCTTGTTGAACCACAAAGGTCGAGCGAGCCTTAAATGCGCTTGATCTACGTCGTGCCATGACGTTAACTAAGGCGCTGGTCGGGAGGCAACCCGACGGTAGTAGTAGTGGTTAATTGTGAGTTTTTGAAAATGCTAACCAATGCAGGTGATAATGGGCGGGTGATAAGGCAATCGAAAATGGAAAAATCAGGTGAAAAGTGTAAAAATATTTCGAAGTCCAGTAGCGCGACCGTGCTCAGGAACGCGCTACTGGCGCAATCGTGCTCCTGAACGTGCTAATTTGGCAAAACTTTCTGCCTTGGCCGCGCTAGACTAGCACGATCACGCATTTGGCCGCTCTACGAACGCGCGATTTAAGCCCTTATAACTGACAATTTTTCACCTATTCTAATTTTTTTTATGAATCAATTTCCTCTTTTTCTTTAGTCTAAATTCCCTCCCCCCTCATCTAATAAGCCACATCTAACAAACCCTCCCCCTACCAAACCACACGCCCTAAAAACTTCAGAAACCCTCCCCAATCTCTCACAACTCAATTTCTTTTCTTCTTCAGCTCCCCTCTTCCAGAAAATTTTCATCTCTTTCAAGTTTCTCTAAGTCTCCAACAACATTCCCCTTTAACCCTCTTCTCTACTCCTCACTCTCACTACAGGTATGTTACTCTTGTTTCAATTTTCTTTCTTTGTTTTCACATAATCTCTGCAGATTTTTGTGTGTTTAAGTGTGCTTTCTTTTATATAGTTAATTTTTTTATTTGTTTGTTAGTAGTAGATTTGGTAATAATTATTGTAGTATTTGTGGCTGGTGCGAATTGTAGAGTGTTGTTTTACTTGAATTGTGACCTTTGGAAGATTTGGTAGTGGGTTCATGTTGTAAATTGCTTTGAATGGGTTGTGAGTGCCTAATGCCCACAAGATGTTTTTGAAAAGGCCTCAATGAGTGTAATTATGTAATTGTGACCACGTATTCATGTGAAGTCTGAGTAACCGCAGTGCGTCACAATTTCTGGTATTGGGAGGTACTTATTTGTTCCCGTTTTTCAGGTACCATGGCTCCATCGAAGAAACGCCGCACCACCGGTCCATCGTCTAGCAGACAAGCCAGCTCATCCAGCACACGTGGTGCTGCCCCTGAACGCCCTTTTGATAATAACAAATTTGTCTCGGCTAAAGCCCAGGATCGCTTTGCTGAGAAGGTTTCTAAAAAGCCAATTCCTGAGAGGGGTATTGACGTCCAATCGCTCCAGCAAAATTGCCCTCACATGTACGATGAGCTGATGAGACGGGGGCTACAAACATTCATTAATGAGCCCGGTAAGGGTAATGTAATGGTTGTGAGGGAATTTTACGCCAACGCGCCTGAGCATGACAATGGCATCGTCACAGTATGACGAAAAGCGGTGAATGCCTCTGTTGAGGCGATAAGGACGACATACCAGCTACCCCCTTATGTGATTGATTATGATGACTTTTATGAGTATGGCCGTAACTCAACACAGGAAAAGTGGCAGCGATTCTTTGAAATAATCTGTGCACCGGGGAAAGATGTGGTTTGGATGCAATATGGTGAGAAGTTCCACTCCTCCGCACTCACCTTTGAAGCAAAATGCTGGTTGTATCTCATCAACAACCGTTTGATTCCATCCTACAATACTATAGAGGTAAATGGGCCTAGAGCTGCTTTGATTTGGCGCTTCGTCAATGGACACAACTTCGGCGTGGCTAAAGTAATACATGACGAGATGTTCATCTGCAGCTGAATAAAAAGGTATGGATTCTTCTTCCCTTCTTTAATAACTCAGCTTTGCAGGGATGCTCGAGTGCCCGAAAATTTAGCTGCGGATGGGCTCGTAAAAAAGGACCGCAAGTTCCAAGCGGACAAAGTAACCACGGGTAAGGAGCCAGCAGCAGCAGAGGAAGAGATCAGTGGTAGCTGTGATGACTCAGATGATGAGGATGAAGAAGCGGAGACTGTGAGGGACGAACCCCAGGCCCCAGAGCACGCTGTAGAAGCTGCAGTACTATCTAGGGCATCCATATCTTCACATCCGCGCAGGAGAACCCGCATGACCAATTTGGAACAAGAGATGGCTGGGTTACGTACTTCAATCACAGATGTAGGTGCCCGTGTTGAGGTGGTGGCTGACAGGAAGGTGAAGTCTGAAAAGAAGTTCTTGGGCTGGTTGAGAGCTTTGGGACGCGCGTGCAATGTGAACCCAGACACCATCTCCGACCAGGAGTGAGCCTTCAGGGAAGTACCTCTACCTCAATGTTCTTTAATTTTTAAAGCCACGGGGATATGTCTTCAGTATATGTGTGGGGTGGGGATACTTCATTGTATATATGTAATTGTAACCTTTGACTAGTTTGGTTTTGTTTTGTTTTGATTGTTTTGTTTGTTTAGCTTTGATTGCTTTGGTGTTAAGTAAGAGTTAATTAGTTTAAAGTAGGTAAGTAGCTTGGACTAAGTCGAACAAAAAAAATGAAAATGAAGACTCTTCCTGATGACGGATCCTTTAGATAATTTTCTTGAGGGAAGTTAGTATAAAAAAAATACAAAAAAGATTTTTTATTTTCTTTTTTGGTAGAGTAGTAACTCCCCCTTGATTTTTCTTTGGGCCACGGTTCTTTTTCAAGGGTTTAGCTTGAACCGGGTATAGGTAGTTTTTATTTATTTTGTTTTCTTTTTAGGTTTTAAATTAGGATTAATGGGCTGACGAGCTGAATTCGAAAAGAAAAGCCTCTAGCATTATTACACCTGAACACAATAGACACTAGAGTGTAATGCTTATTCTCAGTAGTTGATTCTTGCTAAAGTACCTTAAATTGTATATTTGTCACTAACTTGAATACTCAAAAGAGAGTGTCTTGATAAGCGAATCTTGAATGATTCATGTGCCATATGTGTGAGTTTTACTGTATTCCATGATTCATATTTGATGCCTAGAACTTGCCCTATGTGTTTGCAATGCGAAATAGTAGTATCATTCAGTCTTAGAAGTGATATAGGCAATTCCTTGTTGAGCCAGACTTATAAAGTAAACCCACCTAACTGCAATATATCTTAGTTAACCCCGTTGAGCCTATAAGCTTATTTCTTTGGCAACCATATTGCAAACCTTACCCAATTGTTTGAATAGCCTGCTGTTTGAACCCTCTTTCCTCACATAAGCACTTGAATGGTATTGAGAATTATGCAAAGGCAAAAGTGTGGGGTGGGGTTTGGTTTTTGAGTGGAACCATTGAAATCGAAAAAAAAAGGTGTAGAATTTTGTCGCATAAAAAATGAAGCAACACACAAAAAAAAGAGAGAATAATATAGTGGTTGAGAAGTGTTTTTTTGCTATAATTTCCCCTAATGGATGGGGTTGTTGTAAATAAAAGAACGGTGGTGAAATGTTTGGTTGACAGAAGTATGGTTTTGAATGTTAATGTAATTGTACTAAAAAGTGCTTAGGGAGGTTAGTCACTATATCAATATATCCTACCCGTCCCTTAGCCTACATTACAACCAAGTGAAGTCCTATTGATCTTAGACTGAGTGGCTCAATTAGTAGAGTAGTACACTACGGGCAAGCTTATGGTTCATCTTTGTGACATGTGAATGTTCTTTTTTTTAGAGTGAGTGAATTTCATCTATCTAAGTTCCTAATTGTTCTAAATATCATTATATGTGGAACTACTCTCTTGTGTGAATGTGAGGGCATGTGATTCATGAAGGAAAGGCAAGTCTTGACTTCTGTGTAGAGTAGCTTGAGAAAGTATGAATATTGCACAACACGTGAGAGTCAACTTTTGAGACTAAGATTGTTCACTACTAGGTGTAACTCATGTGATTTGTTCTTGGTGTGATGTTTTAGGGAAGAATGCTTAGTGAAGGAACCTCTATAAAGGGTGGTGGATTGCTCGAGGACTAGCAAAGATTTAAGTGTGGGTGTTGATATTAGGCTAGATTTATGTCATTTGATGATTGTTTTGCCCTAGCTTGATTATGTTTCAACGCTCTAATATAATTAAATAATGAAAAATGAGCTCTAAATTGTGTTGCAGGAATGAGGAGCTTGTATGAGGCCTTAAAGCTGTGATTGGAGCTACATTGAAGCAAGAAAGACCCCTAGGAGCTGAGTAAGCGAGAAGACGAGAAAAAGAATCGACCAAATGAAGGACTGGACTAGCGCGTCCACTAGCGCGACCGCTCTAGACCAGATGGTTGAGGCAGAATGGTAGGCTACTAGCGCGGCCATTAGCGCGCCCATGTGCGCGGCTGCGCTAGCCCAGTTCTGGAAAATAATTCTCAGGGGAAAATTTGGAAGTCTGGGGGAAAATTCACTTAATCTATAGAAGGTCAAGCTCGCCCAAAGGGGGGGTGTGCAGCTTTTGATAGCTGAGAGCAAGAAAAGGAAAGGCAAGAGGCAAGGAGGAGTATTCTACATCAAGTTCTTCTCTTCTTCCTTTTGTTTTTATGATTTACAATGAATTTGTTTATTGTGATGAACATCATTGTTATGAGTAGCTAACTCTTTTAATCTAAGGTTTTGGGTGAACCCGTTGTGGATGAACTTGTTGTTATATTAATATAGTTTTGAGTTGGTTGTTAATCTCTATTTGTTCAACTACGTTTTGATTTTGGTTAGTTGAAAGGATCCTCAATTAGCTATTCCTATTTATTATGTATCTGCTTGAGAGAGAGTGCATATTTAGGTAATTGTTAGAACAACATCACTCCCGGAGAATAGGCGAGAGTCATAATCGAGGGTTTAGAGGTTGGAGTAAAGATAACGATACCTCGGGTGCGATCTAAGTGAGCTGTAATGCGAATCTAGCTAGCGTAGCTTGAGAGAGTGCGTCTAGTAAATTATCATAATTACTTGAGAGAGAGTTATGATAGCTGGAGAGTTCATGATCGATAGAGGCAACTAAATTGAAGCTATAAGAAACATACAACTAAGGAATTCAACAACGGGGGAAACCATTACCTTAGACCTTTATTCCAATTGTCTACAATTGCGTGTTAGTTAATCTTCGTTTATTGATTCTGTTAGCTGTAGTAGTGACCATAATACCACTTGTTATTCACAAAGTTTGAAAAGGTTGACTAATAAGAATTTAGTACTTTAACGACTTCTCTTGATATGTTAATTCCTTGTGGGATTCGGCTCGGGGCATAATACCCCTGATTATATTTGCAATGCCCGCTTAGTCCTTTAATAGATATAGTTGAGCGTGATCAACCTTTAAGAAGATGAAGATGTGAAAGATGCTCCACCTGAACTTGAAGAAGGAGTGAAGGCGACAGTTGATGCCTTAGAAGAAGTTAACCTTGGCACCGATGAGGAACCAAGACCCACCTACCTAAGTGCTTTACTAGAAGCTGATGAAGAGAGCACTTATATTGAGTTACTTAAGGAGTTCAAGGATGTCTTCGCTTGGAGTTACAAAAGAGATGCATGGCTTGGACCCGAAAGTAGCAGTCCATCACCTTGCAGTCAAAAATGGTGCTCGCCCTGTTAAACAAGCTCAAAGGTGTTTTAGGCCGGACTTGGTTCCCTTGATTGAAACCGAAGTTAACAAACTCATCGAAGCTAACTTTATTCGTAAGATTAAATACCCAACATGGGTTTCAAGTATTGTCCCTGTAAGGAAGAAAAATGGCCAGATTTGAGTGTGCGTTGACTTTAGGGATCTTAACAATGCATGTCCGAAAGATGAGTTCCCACTTCCCATTACAGAACTGATGATTGATGCTACTACTGGGTACGAGGCAATGTCATTTATGAACGATTTATCAAGCTATAACCAAATTCGCATGGCACTAAAAAATGAAGAGCTTAATGCATTCCGTATCCCCAAGGGTATTTATTGCTACAAGGTAATGCCTTTTGGCTTGAAAAATGCTGGTGCTACTTATCAAAGGGCTATGCAGAATATTTTTGACGATCTTCTCTACAAGAATGTCGAACGCTATGTTGAAGACTTGGTGGTAAAATCAAGAGAGAAGGCTGACCACTTGAAAGACTTGCGAATGGTGTTTGAGTTGCTCCGGAAGTACCAACTTAGGATGAACCCATTGAAATGTGCCTTTGCAGTTACTTCCGGAAATTTCCTTGGTTTCATTGTTCGACATCGAGGGATTGAAATTGATCAAGTCACAGTAGATGCAATCTTGAAAATGTCTGACCCTCGGGACATTCACGAATTGAAAAGTCTTCAGGGAAAGTTAGCGTACCTTAGGAGATTCATCTCAAACCTAGCTGGTATGTGCAAACCATTTAGTCGCCTTATGAAGAAAGGTGTCCTTTTGTAATGGGACCAAGCGTGTAACAATGCCTTTGAGAGCATTAAATCCTACTTGATGAAGCCTCATGTTCTAGCAGCCCCAATACTTGGAAAGCCGCTGATACTATACATTTTAGCACAAGAAAGGTCTATTGGAGCACTATTGGCCCAAGAAAATAGTGAAGGGAAAGAAAACTCCCTTTACTACTTGAGCAGGATGATGACACCAAATGAGCTGAATTATTCGCCAATTGAAAAGTTATGTTTGGCGCTAGCCTTCTCAATCCAAAAGTTGAAGCACTACTTTCAAGCTCATGTCGTTCGTTTGGTTTCTAGAGCAAATCCCATCAAGTTCGTGATGTCAAAACCTGTCCTTAGTGATCGACTAGTAAGGTGGTACCTCCAGTTTCAACAATTTGAAATCGTGTACATCCTTCAAAATGCTATAAAAGGACAAGCGTTAGCGGACTTCTTGGCAGATCACCCTATACCTGATGATTGAGAGCTAACTGACGAACTACCAGATGAGGATGCCATGGTCATCGAAGTTTAGCCTCTATGGAAGATGTACTTTGATGGTGCTTCACATCGCGGAGGAGCTGGTGCTGGTGTAGTATTTGTCACTTCTCAAGGTGAAGTTTTGCCCTACTCTTTTACGTTGACGCAACTTTGCTCTAACAACGTTGCTGAGTATCAAGTACTAATAATTAGGCTCAAAATGGCTATCGAAATGAAGCGGTTGCAATTGCAAGTCTTTGGTGACTCTCAGTTAGTGGTCAATCAACTTTTAGGTAGTTACGAGATCAAGAAGCCTGAGCTACGCCCATATCACGATTACGCTAAAACGTTAATGGGGTGGCTCCGTGATGTGACTATTCAACATGTGCCAAGGAAAAAAATAAGAAGGTGGATGCTTTAGCTGCTCTAGCTTCATCTTTAACCCTGCCTGATCAAGCGCAAGTTACTGACTGCCAAAAATGGGTAGTACCGCTGCCAAATGATGCTGAAGGTAAAGAAAATGAACTCAAGCATCTTGTCACTATTTCTAAAGTCGAGAACGAAGAATGGAGACAACCCATTATCGACTACTTGTGCTATGGGATACTTCCAAGAAAATCCACACGCCAACACATACGACTCCTTATTTACTCGTTTATGGAGTTGGAGCCGTCTTGCCACTTGAGCGTCAAATACCTTCGTTACGACTGACTATTCAAGAAGGGATCACTGATGAAGAAAATGCTCGACTTCGATTAGCAGAGTTGGAGGCTCTTGATGAGAAGAGGTTGGAAGCTCAACAGAGTCTTGAATGTTATCAAGCTCGATTATTTCGTGCCTTCAATAAAAGAGTTCGTCCGAGATCATTTCAAGTAGGAGATCAAGTCCTTGACATACGAAGACCCATAATTACTTCCTATAAACCTGTAGGTTGAAAATGGCAAGTTTTTAAAGAAGTATTATCCTTGAAGTTGCAACGCTCCTTGACGCACGAGCCTAAACTGCATGTTGCTACACTCCTGGCCTGCATGGTCTAAACTGTGTACGACCCCTACAAAAAAAAAGAGTCTGCTAGGTTGAAAACTTCGAAAGAGGCAGCCTAGGCAAAAGTTAGGACATAAAAAAAATAAAAAAAAATCACCCAGTTTGAACTACGATATGGCTTGATCCTCTTCACCGAGGTACGTAGACAACTTAGAGTTTCATTCTAAGTTCAATCGCATAAGTTCAAAAGATACATATTGCCCCAATTGTTGTTCGAATGAAGTATGAAGGAATGTAAAATCAAGCTGAAATGTCATCCTCCTGTTGAACTTGGATCCCCTTTGATCTAAAGGGGGAAAGCTACTATGGTAAAATGGTGTCTTCTTTAAAATGATGACAATATTTGCATCTAAGTCTGGGGATTCGCTATGTCTTCATGTTCGTATAACCTTCAAGTTTTGTTGGTATTCATATCCGCTCACTGCCCTTAAAAAAAGGGGAAGAGTAATAATCGCAATCTTGAAAGAGAGCATAGATAAGTAAGAAAAAACATTTCTCCTCAAACGTAAAAAAAAAAGGGGGGGGATGTCCATGTCGGACTTTTCTAAAGGTTTTCGTTGCGAACTTTTAAAGGTGTTCGTCTCGAATTTTTAAAGGCATTTGAATTTTTAAAGGTTTTCGTTGCGAATATTTAAAGGTGTTCGTCTCGAACCTTTAAAGGCAATTGAAGTTTTAAAGGTTTCCGTAGCGAACTTTTAAAGGTGTTCGTCTCGAACTTTTAAAGGCATTCGGATTTTTAAAGGTTTTCGTTGCGAACTTTTAAAGGTGTTTGTCTCGAACTTTTTAAAGGCATTCAGATTTTTAAAGGTTTTCATTGCGAACTTTTAAAGGTATTCGTCTCAAACTTTTAAAGGCATAAGGTTTCCATTCCGAACTTTTAAAAAGGCGTATGTTTCGAACTTTTGAAGGTGCTCGTTTTGAACTTTTAAAGGTGCTCATGGAAAACTTTAAAAGGTCTTTATCGCCTGCTTTTAAGGATCTTCGCGCGAACTTTTATGGGTCTTCCCCGCAAATTTTAAAGGTATTCGTCGCGAACTTTTACAGGTCTTAATTGCAAGCTTTTAAAGGTTTTCAATGTGAACTTTTAAAGCTTTTGACCACGAGCTTTTAAGGATCTTTGCACGAACTTTTATGGGTCTTTGTCGCAAATTTTAAAGGTATCCATTACGAACTTTTAAAGGTCTTGACCACGAGCTTTTAAGGATCTTCGCACGAACTTTTATGGGTCTTCCCCGCAAATTTTAAATGTATTCGTCGCGAACTTTTAAAGATCTTCACTGCGAACTTTTAAAGGTCTTCACCGCGAACTTTTAAAGTTCTTCACTGTGAACTTTTAAAGATCTTGACCACAAGCTTTTAAGGATCTTCGCGTGAACTTTTATGGTCCCCGCAAATTTTAAAGGTCTTTATCACGAACTTTTATGGTTTGCCATTGCAAATTTTAAAGATCTTCATCACGAACTTTTAAAGGCCTTCATCTCGAACTTATAAAGGACTTCGTAGTTTGACGAATTTACTTTTAAAAGGAAAAAAAAGAAACAACAAGTAAAACAAAAAAGAAAAGCATAAAAAAAGAAGAAGAAATTACCTTCGTGTCAATGCCTCTAAGTCGTCAAAAGTGGACTCAAAGCAATTTACAAACGCTGGAATTGGTACTAATACAATGAAAGGTGTATGATATTTATAGATGTCAAAAGGTAGCTGCGAGAGGACAAATACTGATGTGGGATATTGCAATTGTATTTCATGTCGGATTTGGCTACTGCATTATTACTTCGTAGTAGGATTGATCTTCGCAAGAATCCAAAAGCAATTGAAAGTGCTATTTGGAATTGAGATCACTGGCGGCTAGGACTTGTATCCAAATCGTGGGATAACTGATATAATTCGTCTTCTAAAAGGACTCTGTTATTTGGGCGGTTAGCATTGTCCTACTCAAGGTTGAATTGAAGTTGGATAACATGGCAAGTCATTATTATGGAAAGAAAGAGTTGTTGTTTGTCTCCTTATTTGAAACAACAAAAAGTGCAGGTTCTCACAATATTGTTAAACCCACGTGCCACTAGCAAAGGTAAGTACTTTGACTTTGGAATCTATCTATCACCAATCTGCTTTGAAGTTTAACGTTAAAAGCTAAAAGACAAACAACAACTTAGCAAAATACATAATCTTTCTAAAGGAAGTGAAAGATTATTGAATGTAAGTCTACAAGTATAGTATTTGAGATGAGATCTGGAGCCAAGAGCTCAAGCTATTCCACGTGTTACTTCAAGCCTTGTCATTAAAACTCAACAAGGTTATGCTCTAACCAGCCTTGAAGTAGGAGGCATTTGTAGGCATATAAATTTTAGAAAAATTAAATTCATAAAATAATTTGGACTATATTTTAAATTCAAGATATATTGGCCCAAATAAATATTATGGGCTAATATAATTGAATTAATTATATAAGTCCAATACATACGGGTTAAATAAATAAGCCTTAATCCATTGGGCTAACTTATTTAATTGGGCTAAAGTGATGAGTCCACTTCATTAAGCCCAAGATGTCATCTTCCTAGAGGCCCAGTTTGGTGTCACGTGTCAAATGACGTGGCGCGCCAAGTCAAACGGAAGAACCAATAGGACTATGCCACGTGTCAAAATGACAAGGCATGCCAAGTCACACTAAAAGGCTAATGAAATCGCGTCACTTGTGCAAGTGACATGTTTTGGCCAATTAAATGCGGCCATGTCACACTTCAATTTGATTGGTCGGAAAGAGTTTGTTCTTATCACAACTCCTCCCTTCCACAACTATAAATAAGGGGTCTTCATAAGCCAGAAAAGAGGGCTAGAAGTTATAACAAGAAGCAAGAGAGAGCTCGTGGATCAAACGCCGCAAATTTCTCTACAAGTTTCAAGCTTCAAGCAATCAAGTTCAAATTCAAGAAATCAAGTTCAATCTCAAGAATGAAGAAAGAATCAAGGTTAAGTTCAAGCAATCAAGATCAAGCTCAAGAACAAGATCATCGTTTATGGAAACAAATATAGATTCAAGATCAAGCTCAAAGGCAATTGAATTTATTTACTATTGAAAAGAAGAATCAGAGGATCCATAGAGATTGTAACACTCAAATATTCGAAATAAAATACTACAATTGTTGCGATATTTTTCGATCTTGATTTTATTTTCTCGACGCAAATTTATTGTCTAAACGTGTTTCAATCAAATACTCAAAATGTGTATGAGATTCTCTTCACATTCTAGAGACATTCAAATATCTACAGATTCAATAATACATGATCATAAATTTAACAAGCACAAGGAAATATCAATCTGGATACAAAATATAACAAGATATGGTGAAGAAAGCAAAACAGAACATTGTTCAACTTCAATATACAAAAAAGATCATTAAAAAAGATGTCAAGACTTCATTTTTCCGATCCATGCAGTTATCAAATACGGATTATTGTTTCACATAAGCTTCAACTTCCTGAAATTCAACAGTACAAAACTAGTTAAGCATGCATCTCATAAAATTTTACCGTTTAGATATATTTGTCGCTTAAAGTGAACTGGGGATCAAAATAACATCGATCGAACATATATAATCTTCTTATTCTTAACACTTCCCCCTTTTTCTTTAATGGAAGAGTGAAATGAGTTCTACAAAATATAAAATTGATGTTTCAACCAATAGATTTTAAATAATATAACAAGTTGGAGTGGTGAGATGTCATGCTACATGGTGTCCACCTTGTGGGGTCCATCCCACAAATTAAGGAAGACTTTTCTTCCTTCGTTCGTTATTCAAAGTTGGCAGCAACATTTTCTTCTGCATTGTCAAAAGGATTAGGCCGCAGAAGAAAAATGTCAAGTGTAGTAGGCGAGGCTCTGCCTATAAAAAGAGAGCTTCGGCTCTCATTTCTACACACCAAAAACCTCAGACAATACATCTGAGTGAGAGATAGAGAGAGAGAGAGCAAGGTATCCCATAGACTATAAGAAAATAGTCTGTGAAGAAAAATACAGTGAGAGAGATATTATAGTGAGGTGAAAAAAGCAAAAGAGATTTTTTTCCTTTTGAGGGTGTAGTGATCTTAGGAGTATTTATACTAGTTACTACACAGTGTAAAATTCCTTGCTATAGTGATATCAATCGCTCTTCTTGGCCGTGGTTTTTCCCTTATTCAGAAGGGTTTCCACGTAAAATCTTGGTGTTATTTTTGCTACATTTTTATTCTTGCTGATTTAACCATAACTTAGTGGTCCGCGCTTATCACTAATACCGTGAACATTATTTTTACGGGGTTTATTCCCAACAAGTGGTATCAAAGCCAAGGTTCTGTCTGAGTATGCTCTGTGATTGCAGCACAGTCTGAACTTCCACATCAGAAAAGAATTACTTTGGTCTCTTAATAAATAGTATTTGTATTTGTGATAAACGATGAAAGCTAACACTAGTAGAATGGTTACTTTGAGTGGCACAAATTATGCCATTTGGAAGGGCAAAATGGAAGATTTGACTATGTCAAGAATTTTCATCAACCTATCTTCGCTACTATAAAGCCTGATAATAAATCAGATGAAGAGTGAAATTTGTTATACAGGCAGGTTTGCGGCTTTATTAGATAGTGGGTTGACGATAATATTTTGAACCATATTTCTGGGGAGACACATGCTCGGACCTTATGAGAGCACCTTGAAAGTCTGTATGCTCGAAAAACTGGAAACAACAAGATGTTTCTAATAAAGCAGATATTGGGTTTAAAATACCATGATGGTTTCGCGATGACAGATCATCTGAATAATTTTCAGGGGATCATGAACCACTTATCTGCTATGGGCATTAAATTTGATAAAGAAATTCAAGGCCTGTTTCTACTTGGTTCCATACCAGATTCTTGGGAGGTTCTTAGAACTTCATTATCAAATTCTACTCCGGATGGTGTGATCTCTATAGATCTTGCCAAGATCAACCTTTTAAATGAAGAGATGAGAAGAAAATCTTAAGGTTCCTCCTCATCAGATGTCTTGGTGACTGACTCTAGGAGGAGAAGCAAAAATCAGGGTTCTCAAAATAGAGAACATAATAGAAGCAAATCCAGAAGCAGACTTAAAGATATTGAGTGATATTATTGCGGGAGGAAAGGGCACACAAAGAAGTTCTATCGGATTTTGAAAAAGGAGAATAGAGACAAGAAAGAACAAAAAGAAGATGGCAATCGTGTGGCCACCGTCACTACAGAAGATCTTGTTACTGTCCTTAATGCGGATCTGATAAATATTACTTGTGATGAGTCAAGCTGGGTTGTGGACAGTGGTGCCGCATCTCATATGACATCAAGGAAGGAATTTTTCTCATCATATACTCAGGGTGACTTTGGAACTTTGAGTATAGGCAATGAGACTGTATCATAGGGTTGCTGGTGTTGGAACGATTTATTTGGAAACTATTTAAACAATGTAAAGCATGCACCTGATGTTTGTTTGCACTTGATCTCTATTGGTATTTTGGATGATGAGGGATATGTCAGTACTAATGGTGCTGGAAAATGGAAGCTCACCAAGGGTTCCATGATTGTGGCTCATGGGGAAAGCGACGTGGTCTATACTAGACTACGACCTCTACCTGTGTTGATATGGTAAATGTCGTTGAGAGCCATAACTCTTCAATGTTATGGCATAAGAGGATAAACCACATTAGCGAGAAAGGACTAAATATTTTGGCCAAGAAGAAATTGTTGTCAAATTTTGAAAGTGCAAAATTAGAAAAATGTGAGCACTGCTTGGCTGGAAAACAAAAAAGAGTTTCCTTCCAGTCTCATCCTCCTTCAAGAAAAACACCGTTGCTTGAGTTGGTGCATTCAGATTTATGTGGTCCAATGAAGACAAGGACTTTGGGTGGTGCACTTTATTTTGCTACCTTTATTGATGACTGCTCAAGGAAACTTTGGGTCTACATCTTGAAGACCAAATACCAAAGACCAAGTGTTGGGTGTTTTAAGCAGTTTCAGGTTTCAGTTGAAAGAGAAACTGGAAAGAAGCTGAAGTGTATTCGTACTGATAACGGTAATGAATATTGTGGACCATTTGACAAATAATGCAAGCAACAGGGTATCAGACACCAGAAGACTCCTCCCAAGACTCCTCAGCTTAATGGTCTAGCAAAAAGGATGAATAGGACCTTGATGGAAAGAGTCAGATGTTTGCTTTCTGAAGCAAAGTTGTCGAATTCCTTTTGGGGTGAGGCTTTGTTAACCGTCGCACATGTTATTAATCTATCCCCTGCGGTTTTATTGCAAAGTGATGTTCCAAACAGAGTTTGGTATGGAAAGGATGATTTCTATGACCACTTGAAAGTGTTTGGTTGCAAAGCTTTTGTACATGTACCTAAAGATGAGAGGTCAAAATTAACTGCCAGACAAGACAGTGCATCTTCATTAGTTATGGCCTTGATGAATTTGGTTACAGGCTATATGATCTAATTGAGAAGAAGGTCATGAGAAGTTGTGATGTTATCTTCGTGGAGGATCAAACCATTAAAGATATTAACAAAGCGGAGAAGCTAAAATCTCCAAGTTCTGAAGGTTTAGTTAATCTTGATCAAATACGGATGACGTTGGTGGGATCAATGATGATGGTGATGCCTAGAACCATATTCCAGATCAGCATATTGATGGTGATGGTGATAACAATGCTAATGCTGATGAGGTAAATGCTCCTACTCATGAAGTTGTGGACGAGCTAGATATTCCACTCAGGAGGTCTTCTAGACCTCGTACTCCTTCCTCCCGTTATTCACCTAATGAGTATGTATTACTTATTGATAGGGGAGAAACTGAATATTATGCGGAGGCCATAGAAGATGAGCATATGGATCAATGGATTGAAGCCATGCAAGATGAGATGAAATCTCTGCATGAGAACCATACTTATGAGTTGGTGAAATTGCCTAAGGGCATGAGAGCTTTGAAGAACAAGCGGGTGTTCAAAGTTGAAGCTGAAGAACATACTTTGAAGCCCAGATACAAAGCTAGATTGGTTGTCAAGGGATTTGGTCAAAGGAAGGGTATTGACTTTGATGAAATATTTTCTCCTGCCGTGAAAATGTCCTCCATTCGGACAATTCATGGTTTAACTACCAGTATTGATTTGGAGATTGAGCAGATGGATATGAAGACTGCTTTTCTTCACGGTTACTTAGAAGAGGAGATTTATATGGAACAACCTGAGGGCTTCAATGCAAAAGGTAAAGAAAATCTTGTATGCAAACTTAAGAAGAGTCTATATGGATTGAAGAAAGCTCCTAGACAGTGGTACAAGAAGTTTGAGTCTGTTATAGGGGAGCAAGGATACAAAAGGACTTCTTCAGATCACTGTGTGTTTGTACAAAGATTTTCTGATGATGATTTTATCATCCTCTTGCTATATATAGATGATATGTTGATTGTGGGCAGGAATGCTTCCCAGATTGACGAGTTGAAGAAACAATTGAATAAGTCTTTTGCAATGAAAGACTTGGGTCATGCTAAGTAGATTTTGGGCATGAGAATTACTCGTTCGAGTAACGAAAGAAAGCTTTACTTGTCATAGGAGAAGTACATAGAACGTGTATTGGAGCGCTTCAATATGAAAAGTGCTAAGTTGGTTCGCACACCCCTTCCTAGTCATCTGAAGTTGAGTAAGAAGATGTGTTCTACAACAATGGAGGAAAAAGAGAGAATGGACAAGATTCCTTACTCCTCTGCTGTTAGAAGTTTGATGTATGTAATGTTATGTACTCGACCAGATATTGCTCATGCAGTCGGTGTTGTTAGCAGATTTCTCGAAAATCTAGGAAAAGAGCATTGGGAAGTTGTAAAGTGGATACTCAGGTATCTAAGAGGAAGCTCACATGAATACTTATGTTTTGGAGGATCGAATCCAATTCTGAAGGGCTACAGATTCTGACATGGCAGGTGACCTTGATAACAGAAAATCCACTACTGGATATTTGTTTACTTTTCCAGGGGGAGCTATATCATGGCAGTCGAAGTTGCGAAAGTGTGTCGCACTATCTACAACTGAAGCAGAGTATATTGCGGCTACTGAAGCTGGCAAAGAGATGATATGGCTCAAGAGATTTCTTCAAGAACTTGGATTGCGACAAATGGAGTATGTTGTCTATTGCGATAATCAGAGAGCAATAGACCTGAGCAAAAACCCCATGTACCATGTGAGAACTAAACACATCGATGTCAGATATCATTGAATTCATGAGCAAGTGGAGAACGAATCACTTCAAGTCAAAAATATTCACACGAGTGAAAATCCTACAGATTTGTTGACCAAGGTAGTACCAAGAGACAAGTTCGAACTTTGCAAAGAACTTGTCAGTATGCGCTCAATCTAGAATCTCCGGTGTTACCTCCTTCAGGTGAATGGGACTAGAGAGGGATATTTGTGGGGTCCATCCCATAAATTAAGGAAGACTTTTCTTCCTTTGTTGGTTTTTCAAAGTTGGCAGTAACTTTTTCTTCTGCATTGTCAAAAAGGGTAGGCTGTAGAAAAAAAATGTCAAGTGTTAGGTGAGGTTCTGCCTATAAAAGGAAAGCTTCGGCTCTCATTTCTACACACCAAAAACCTCAGACAATACATCTGAGTGAGGGAGAGACCAAGGTATCCCATAGACTATAAGAAAATAGTTTGTGAAGAAAAATAGAGTGTGAGAGATATTATAGTGAGGTGGAAAAAGCAAAAGAGTGCTTTTTCCTTTTGAGGGTGTAATGGTCTTAGGAGTATTTATACTCGTTACAACAGTGTAAAATTCCTTGCTATAGTGATATCAGTCGCTCTTCTTGGCCGTGGTTTTCCCTTTATTCAGAGAGGTTTCCACGTAAAATCTTGGTGTTATTTTTGCTGCATTTTTATTCTTGCTGATTTAACCATAACTTAGTGGTCCGCACTTATCACTGATACTGTGAATATTATTTTAAGGGTTTATTCCCAACACACCTCATTAAAATGGTAAAAATAGCACGGTATAGCCAATTTTCGGACTGGTCATTCAAAAATAGCCTGCGTTTACCAAGTCAATGAAAAATAGCCATTATTTTGCTGCAACAGAGACCGGTCCAGCATAATATACTGGAGTTCAATGCACATGTGTATGAACTCCAGCATATTATGCTGGACCGATATACTTTGTTGGCTCCAGTATAATATACTGGAGACTGGAGCACCGGTGCTCCAAACTCCAGTATATTATGCTGGACCGGTATACTTGCTGGAACTCCAGTATATTATGCTGGAGTTCTAGTGTACTTATGCTGGAACTCCATCATATTATGCTGGAGTTCCAGCATACTTATCCTGGAACTCCAGTATACTTATCTTGGAACTCCAGCATAATACACTGGCGTATTTTTCAGGTTTTGAACTGTGTTTTCGCTCAAATTTATCTTTACATGAAAAGTGGCTAAATTTCAATTACTTTTGAAACTGGGTTATTTTTGAATTTCTCCCATTAAAACGCCGATGCCACGTAGGGTTGATCATCCACATTGGATAGCCCTAACAGATGGAGTGGTGTATCCAACTCATTAAAAGTGTTGATGCCATATAGGATTGGACTTCCACATTAGATAGCCCTAATGGATGAGGGAAATATCTAAGCTACTTGAAGAGATGGATGACATGCCACGTGGTGTCTACCTCATTAAAATATCGATGTTATGTAAGATTACACTACCACATTTGATACCCCTAACAAATGAGGGGAATGTCCGAGCTACTTGGCTAACATTGGTGGTGTTTTGTACGAAAATATAACGGCAGGCGAAATTGATCATTTTCACATAGTAATGATACAAATTTTACCATTTTCACTATAAAATAACTAGAGACATCGATCTGTATCTAGTTCAAAATTATAATACGAATTTATTGTTATTGTTTATCAAATTTATAGTGATGAACCCTTTCAAACAAGGATCCAATCCAAATGTGCTTCTCTCCTAGCTAGACTCCCCTCTGATATGGTAGTTTCACTCCCTCTCACGACTATTGCAGTTTTCTTTCCCTACAACAAATTTTATCTATATCCTCTATTTTACTGAGAAAAACAATAATACCACCAACTAATAACTTTTTTCATGAATTAGTGAGAGAATAAAACGGCGAAATGCTTACAAGAACTCCAAGATATACAAGCAAATATGATGGATGTAATAATAATGACACTGTATAATCACTCTCAAAATAATAGCCGAAAAAATGTATAATTTTTTGTATTATATATACATTTTGTATGTTATGTACAAAAAATATACAAATTTTATACATTTTTTCGGCTACCGAATATAAATAGTTTTTGGCGTGAGCTAAAAGTGATAATAACCCTATGATGTATGGATTCATAAATATTCAACGTCTTGTCCTATATTTGACAAAAAAGGAAGTGCAAAATGAGCATAGCAGTTAAAAATAAAGCAGAACTCTTACAAGTTAGCAGCCAAATGATTGTGAGATTTCAAGGTTACAACGTCCTCGACCAGCTATCAATAAGGGATCAATAAGGCTTTCTACATAGAATTCTGCAGCAAAGTATTCCTTATTTTCAATGGCCTCTAGTTGTCTGGTTGAACCATCATATATCATAATAACTGGGGGAAGCAAAAGTAAACTTTCACCCTTATTTGACTGGCAAAAAGGTATAGAAAAGATGGATGAAAAGAATATGAACTCCCCAAGATCTCGATGATGTTCGATGGTGAAAATCTTTGTCCAAGACACTTTAACTCCACAATCCTTGAGAATCCACACATCAGAATTAGTTACTTGACGACAAGGACAAAGCACAGAAAGATCACTTCCCACCACTCCCAGTGTCAAAGGATAACTGCTATCTTCGTAACTGGGAAGATCCAACCTTCTCCATGTCTCGTCTGCTAAATCAAGAGAAATGATGTTGCACATATTGAACGTATCAACATTAGCAGATAAAGCCCAATAAAGCTTCCTATTGGCAAATTTACCTGAAGAATTTACCAGAAAGTTTCCCTGAAACTTATCGATTGTTCTCCAAGAATCCATCCTCAAACTATAAACGTTGACCACAGTATCATATGTACCAGCATCATCAGAAATACACTGAATAACTACCACTTTATAATCGTCGTGTAACTCATCATATCCAAAGCCATATTTGCAATAGTAAGAGCAACCCTTCCTCGAATTAGCTCCAAATGCAGGCAATTTCTTGGACTTCCTAATTGTGGGATTCCATAAAACTGGCTCCTCTATCTTACTGTATAAACAAATCAGTCCATTGACAGAACCCACAGTCCAAGTATAAATAGTCGGGTTTTCCAAGGGAGAAGCCATGTCTAATAGCTCAGTGATTTGTTCTTTGTAAAACAAGGAAGGGAGAGAACGTAACTTGAAATTTCCTTCCGAGTCTTGAAATATACCCCTATGGGGGCTGCATTCTTTGTCATTCACTGTTAATTTCAGATGAGCGTTTACAAATTCAGGGCTAGAGATTAGTTGAAGCCATGATTTTGAAACGCACCTGAATTTCAACAGGAACTTCGAGGGCACCTTTAAGAGGATTTCGACGATGATTTCACGGGGAAGAACAGGGATTACGAAATCACTCATTGTAGTGCAACAAAGGAGGTTGGCCTGAAAATGAATCAAGAACTATTTTAATCTTTAAACAGTGACTCAGAGACATCTAAATATACAAAATAGTAGCCTAGTTCGATATTTGTCGACTTTGTACATTGTAAACTATTTATCAAACTGCATTATCAAACCGCATAAACTATCCTAAAATCAAGACTTGCTGTACCCTTGCTCGTAACAAAAATGCATGTCATCTCACTATAGTGTTTCTTTTAACCAAAATGTCACACTTAACAACCACAAAAAGAAATCTGAGAGAAGAAATATTCAAACATCACAAAACAAAGTACAATATAGTTAAAACACAGGTTTAAGATACCAATTTAAATGACATAATTTTAGGAGTTTGAACACTCATACAGTGAATGGAGAACGCGGGACGTGGGCGCAAGGAGGCTAAACAAAAATGTATTATCTACACTAGGTAATTCTAGTTGAACTATGATACTAAAATCAAAACTCCATTTGCAAGGAAATACCGAAAATATTCTGAGCTTCAGAAAAGCAAGACCAGGACGACCAAAATTTAAACCCCAAAAATTCAATCAACACAAAGAAACTGAAGAAAGTTAACAGAAAATAGAAACTTACAGAGAAAGTGAAGAAAATATGAAGTAGAAGGGGAAAGGATTTCTTGTGATATTAGATAGTCATGGGTGAGAAGGTGAGTAATAAAAAAGGAAAAGAAACAAAAATAGAAACTTATAGAGAAAGGGAAACCGGAAACGGTTGATGGATTCTCTTTGTAATACTCCATCATATAGCCATGGTGGAGATCCCCAAGCAAAGTGGTGAAGAGGTCGATGTACCATAAATAATTAATTGAAAATAATAAAAGATGATATGAAAAAGATGTTCAAGATTTAGTTCCTTCTTCTCGATCTAATCCAACATCAGATTTTTTGGCTGTTTCCAACTTTGGATCCTTCCAAGAATCTGGCAAAGGCTCTGGATTCTCTTTTTACACCAAAGGTATAAAGGAAAGAAAACTCTTCCAGATCAGAAAAGGAGAATGAAAACTCTTTTTATTATTTATTTTGAGACGTAACTTGAAACTACAATGTACTAATGTAGTAGGAAGCTGTCCATGCTCTTTCCATACTCCTTAGAGAAGCAACATGAATACAACGTTTTCAGTTGGATAGCCCTCAGAAGCTTATGTTCCATCTGACCCCTAATCATCTCATATAAAATAATCTGTCATCATAGCATCTTTATAATGTTACCAAGCCACCCGCTTGTGAGAAATGAGAATGCATCCTTCAAGATAGACCCATCACACCACATCCTATAACCCATTACCAACAACGTAATCAATATAGTAACCCTGCTAAAACACTGCTCTTCAATAAGCAAACAAAGGAGTGAGGAAATTTAAGGAGTGTTGGCGAAAGTCATGGGAGATCAGGATTCATATCTTAATAGAGGAAAAAAAAACTAGTGAATTTCTTTCCATTTTTCTAAGCCTTGGTGGGCAGAGTAAACCGGTACTTGTGTTAGTAAGAGGTAGCAGGTACAGCGGAATAGTCAAGGTGCGTGCAAGCATGACTCGCACTTCACCACCTATATATATGTATGTGTGTGTATATGTATGTATATATAAAAGAGGTTGACTTCAACAATGATATATTTCCTCCAATAGAAAAATATCTCTTCCAACCATTTAGCATATCAATTTCAAATAGGATTTCAAAAGTGAACACCTACACCAACAGATTCACGCCATGTATGGATGTTGTGTACCTCGCAAGCTCTAAGTTGTGTATACAAACATAACCCTGATATAGTGTCAAGCCATACTAATATTCAGTATGTATTTACTGACTAATATTCTGAGGATAATAGAACTACAAATATTTGCAGGTCTATTCAGAAAGAAGTATAAATAACGAGAAAACTGATCTGCTTGTTCACAATAATAAATATGATATTATTACTGATTATCTAATTTATAATAATAGAACCTTTTCAAACAGGAACAATTCCAAGTCTATTTCTCTCCTGGACTCTCTCTAACATGACAGTCTCACTCTCTATCATGATTATTGCAAGCTTTCATTCCTAAATCTTGCTTTCTTGTTCCAACCTTTCGTGCTTTCATCTCTGTTTTTGTCAGAGTGACATACCATTCGTCCACAAATTCACAGAGAGATTGTCACGAAGAGATAATTAAGAGCAAGATGCAGGGAAAAAAATGGGTTTGGGGGGGGGGGGGTGTATTACATGATAACCGTGGCGACAATACATCCATATGTTATCACACTTGGCAACACAACCATAATTTTGCTGAAGCTTTTGCAATGCAACATGGGATTTATAGAAATGGGTTTGGGAGGAAAATGGTGGAATCAGACTTTGGAAATTCATCCAATTGATAAAGGAACCACAAAGCTCCACGAAATGTGAAAAGAGCATAATGCACATAAAGAGCTTGCTGCCCCTTGTGAGGCTCTATATGGTCGACCTCCCCCATTACATTTGCCATATCTACCTGGTGAGCCTGCTTCAGCAGAGGTCGACAACACTTTGTTACAAAGGGAGTTGAAGTTGCAACTACTTAAACATCACTTGCATAGGGCTCAATTGAGGATGAAACAACAGGCTGACTCTCACAGGACTGACAGGAGCTGTAGGAGACTGGGTATACCTTAAGATACAGACTATAAGCAGTCTACCTTGTCTTCTCAACCATTCCACAAATTGGCTGCCAAATATTATGGTCCATTTCAGATACTCAAGCGAGTTGGACCTGTTGCCTATACATTGCTATTTCCACCATCAGTAAAGATTCATCCTACAGTCCATGTATCTCTCTTAAAGAAGTGCCATGCAGTCCCTGATCAGATTGCATACCCTCCTACTATTGACATTGCTAACCCCCATTGTCCTAATCCTGAAGCTATTCTACAAAGGCATATGGTGAAGAAGGGAAATAAAGCTGTTGGCCAAGTACTAGTCAAATGGTCTGGACTGTCAGCAGATCATGCCACATGGGAATACTTCAATGTTCTTAAGACCAGGTTTCCTCATTTTGATCCTTGAGGTCAAGGATCTTTTGCAGATGGGAGTATTGATACGCAAATTGTAAGCTGAAGAAGCTATGGAAGCCACGTCAGCAGAAGTCGTTAGAGTTAGTTACAAAACAGTTAAGAGTTAGTTAGAATAGGTAGTTGAATTCAACAGACCGAGCTGTAATTTTCAATCCCAATCGAGTAGTATAAATAATTGTACTGAGTTCATTACATCAATAAGAAAGGATTACAACTTCCTATTTTAATTCTTCTTCTTCCAATCTTCTTCTCCTCCATTTCTGGGCCTGTAGATCTCCTGTGCAGCTGTTGAATTCTCGAATTACATTCCTGAATTTAAGTGTAGTTAACAATTCTGTTAACATTACATGCCAAGGTTCTCGATCTCACCACAAGCACCAATTCTCAAAACAACATAACATCACATTTGGGGGGCTTGATCAGAAGAATTCAGAACCCTAAGGAAATTTATTTTGCATATAAAGCATGAGTTCAGGCCTTAAATTGCAATCTTAGCGGCAAACCAATAGTCTTATCAAATAGCCAATTTGCTATAAATGGAACTGTCTAATCTCCAACAAGGGTGGGTAGATTATGGGGAGAGAGGTTGATGTAATTTATCTAGACAAAGGCCATAATTCTAGTGTTTCACTTTTTCCCCTCCCCTGGCATTCTTTAGGTTATCATTTTTCAAATTTTATTCTGGTTTAACACATACATGATCCTCTCAAGACTAAACGCACACGAAGGTGACAGGAATTAGAAATGATTTGACAAAGAATCTTGTCCTTGTGATTTCTTGATACTATAGGTAAAGAAGGAATTTTTTTTTTTGATAATGTAGATGAATAAGCAATTAGAAGACACATTGGGCTCTGATTATGCTTCACATGACAAGCTTCACGGTGGTATTCATTCTATCGTTCAACATATATCCAGAAGAAAATAGAAAAGTTAATAAGTAATTTCGGGGAGTTTCATTTTCACTATTTAAAGAAGCTAATGGACTTGCAGCCTCCTTATCGAAATACAACCATAACCTAGAGGAGAGGGAGGAATACCACACCTCAGCAGCCAACGACACGTCAGGGGTCATCTCACAGGAGACAAATCTGATATGGCAGCTTTTAGAGCCAAAAAATCAGTGACTCTAATCTACATAACATACACCACAGTTGGAATCAGCCCTCTAATAGAACTTTTTTGCAAGCTTCATTGTTTAAAAGGAGGCAGTCCTCTTTACCTTCTGTATTTTTGTTTATTTACTTAATTTGATCAAACCTTGTGAATAGGATGAGTCCTGTACATATGAATTGCGAGAAAGAGTCATTTAGTATCCCCAATTCCCCTTTTGTGCATTTCCCTATAGTAAAGAATTGAGTTTTTTCAATTCTAACATAGGATATGAGGAGGTAAGGCATCACATCTCCGTCCTTCATATTTTTAAATTTTTATATTAATATACAGGGTAGGTATCAAATCCGAACCTAAATCACCACAAGGTGGAATTAACCAACAAAAAAGATGTAGAGAAAATACCAAAACCAGATATTATTTCAGAACCTAGCACTAATAATCCAATGATTCACGCAAAGGCCTCAATCATCTTGTGTCCACTCTGCCTAGAGCAAAACATGCCTTTAAAATGTTGTTCAAGACAACAATTTTTATCTATATCCTCTATCTTACATTGGAACAATATACCGTCACCTAATAACATTTTTGTTTCATGAAATAGCCACAGAATAAAAAGGATAAATGTTTACAAGAACTGCAAGCTATACAATATGATATATGGATTCACACCAATTCGAAGTCTTGTTCTATACTTGATTTGAAAAAAAGTGCAAAGAGCATAGCAGCTAGGATAAAGCAGAACTCTTATAAGTTATCAGCTACATGATTGTGAGATTTCATGATTACGACGTCCCTGGTCAGCTATCAACAGGGGATCTGATAAATGGACTTTGGGCCTAACTCAACTCCAAAGGCTAGCTTATGAGGTGAGGATTGCCCAAGACCATAGAAGAAGACCAAGGACCTCAAATCCCTCCGATGTGGGACAACTCAACAGGATCAACAAGGGTTTCTACACAGATTTCTGCATGTTGACATCCCCTAAGTCCAGTGACTTCCACTTTTCTGGTGGAACCATCCTTTGGGTTTTATATCATGATTGTTGGGGGAAGCAATAGTGAGATTTCCCCATTATTTGGCTGGCAAAAATATGTAGAGAAAGAAAAAATGGATGAAGTGAACATATATTCCCCAATATATTGAGGATATTTGATGGTGAACATCTTTGTCCAAGATGCATTAACTCCACAATCCTTCATCATCCACACATCAGAAGTAGTTCCTTCACGACAAATACAAAGCAACGCAAGATCACTTCCCATCCCTCCCAGCATCAAACGAGAATTGGCTTCTCCATAATTAGGAAGCTCCAACTTGCCCCATGTCTCATCTGTTAAATCAAGAGTTATGAGGTTGCAAACATTGAGCTCATCAACATCAGCAGTTGAAGCCCAATAAATCTTCCCATTGACATATTTGCCTAAATAATCTCTCGGAAAGTAACCCGGAAAGTTATTGACTCTTCTCCAAGAATCAGTCCTCAAACTGTAAATGTTGACCACAGTACCAAATGAACCACCATCATCAGAAGTACCGCAAATAATTACTACTTTATAATCGTCATGTAACTCATCATATCCAAAACCATGTCTGTAATAAGAGGAGCCAGGCCTCATTTGAACATCTAACTTACGCAATTTCTTGGACTTCCTAATTGTTGGATTCCATATAAATGCCTCCTTAAAGTCAATCAAAAAACAAATCAGTCCATTGGCAGAACCCACAATCCAACGAGGGGTTTTTTTCACGGGAGAATCAATGTCAAATACCTGAGCCCTAGTTCCTTTTTGAAACAAGGAAGGGAGACAACATACCTTGAATTTGCTTTTGAAGTGTTCAAATATAACCCTATGGCTGCTGAATGCTTTGTCATTAGCTGCTAATTTCATATGGGTTTTCACAAAATAAGGGCTAGAGATTAGTTGAAGCCATGACTTTGAAACGCACTTGAATTTAAACAAGGGTTTTGGACGCAGCTTTAAGAGGATCTCCGTGATGAGTTCTACAGGAAGAACAGGGATTACAGAAGCACCCATTGTAGTTGAAGAGAGGTAAGTTTGATTGAGAGAATTTAGTGTAAAAATTAAAATGGCTTATATAGTTGGACAATACTTTTATTTCGAGAAAAGCCCAAAATAGTGCCCCTACACCATCTCCAACCTTGCCCCCATCCTTGTAACGGGGAAATTTAGCTCCAATCCTTCCCTATTTTTGTCCTCAAAATAGGGATGAATAATGTTCCCTCAAATATGGGGTACACTATTCATCTCCCCAATTACTATTCATTACTTTTTTATTATTATTTTATTATTTAATATTTTAATTTATCTCTTTATATATACCTAATTATATTTATGTAATATCTTTATAATATTAATATTATATCTTAACTTTGGTGTATAATTTTGATAAATTAATTTTTGTGCATTTATTTTTATGTAAAATTATAAGTTAATTTTATTATAAGTTAATTGTACAAATATATAATTATCTCAAAAAATGAATGGTGCAAATATAAAATATTAGATGTTGTTAAAATTGAAAGGTGCAAATATAAAAAAGAAAAATTCCATATTAAAACAACTGAGCTGTCTTCTTTTCAACTTTATAGCTCATATTTCAATGTACAATTGAATAGCCCAAAAATTAGAGGCCCATATCCGAAAAAGGGCGTTATTTCCGTTTTTGGGGAGTAATAAACGGGATTTTCTTTGTTTCAGCTGGATTTTCTCTGATTCTTTCCAATCTTCTTCCCCAAATACTACAAAAACGAGATCTTGCGATCAATGCAGCTCCAAACACCCTAGAATTTCTTTTTCATCTCGAATTTCTTCAATTTTTTTGCTACAAATCAGCGCAATTCTCATTTTTTGCTGCAATTTTGATTTCAATTTTTTGTTCGATGGAGCTTTTTCCAGTTTACGTTCTTCATAGTGGTGAATGGGAAGAAAACAAGTTTATCAATTTCGTCAGCGATTGTGTAATAATCGAGTCGACATTCAACTACAACAATTTAGTTGCAGCTATTTCGAAACAGATTAGGATCGATAGTGAGTTAAACACAATAGAGATTAACTTTCTCCCAAATGATGGTTTGCAACCGATTATGATATATAATGATACAGGTGTAAATGTGTATATCGAATTAAAGAAGAAAAACTTGAATTTCATTGAATATCCCTTGTTTGTGACAGTGAAAGAGATTTATGATAATCGTTTGGTTGCTACAAGTTCCAGTTGTTTGGTTGATACAAGTTCAAGTTGTTTGTTTGTTACAAGTTCCAATTCTACAGATGTATCCACAATTGATAGCACTGAGATTATGCCTGATATCGAATTGATTGAAAACACGAAACTTAGTGAAAACACGGGTGTAATAGATAATTTGTTGAACGAATTTATTGAGGAGGATCAAGTTTATAAAGATAAAGAGACAGTTATGAATGTGATGAAGAACTTGGCCGTACGCGAGAGGTTCCAATTCAAGGTGAAGAGATCTAGTGCAACAAGGCATGTCATTAATTGTATATTCTGTTATATATATGTATAAATATGTATAAATTAGTATATATTTGTATATAGGCATTAAAATTAGTATATATGTAGTTATGTTTTTGTATACAAGTGTATTTAGAAGTTGAATGATCTTTAATCCTAGGTATCACCTTATGTGTGTGGATGACAATTGTGCTTGGAGTTTCAAATCTTCTGCCGTTTTCAAGGCAAACATATTCAAAGTGAGAAGTTACAATAATAATCACGCATGCGGCTATGGTGAAAGATACTTAACACAACGTCAAGCTACTTCGGGTGTAATTGCTAGTATAGTCAAGGATAAGTTTGTTAATCCAAAAAAAATTTACACCGCAAATGATATAATAGAGAACATACAAAAGCAACATGAGATTGAAGTGAGCTACATGAAAGCATGGAGAGCTAAAGAGATAGCAATGACAATGATAAGAGGGAGTCCGAGTGATTCATATAAGGAGTTGCCGAAGTATTTTTATATGTTGGAGCAAACAAATCCAGGAACGGTTACAAAGTTGCACAAATTAGAAGATGGATGCTTTCTTTATACATATGTTTCGCTATATGCATCTTTCAAGGGCTGAGAACATTGCAGACCGATAATGGTTGTTGACGGAAGTTTCCTTAAAGCAGCATATAAGGGTGCCATCTTGACTGCTTGCACACAGGATGGAGCTGATGAGTTGACTGTATCTACCTTGTTTTTGCAGTTTGTATAATATTGTAGTTTCATGTATAAAAGTGTATAGGATTTCACAGCTGTTGTTTTTATAAAATTTGCAGTTGGTATAAAGTTGTATAATTGTGTATAACTGTGTATAAGATTTGTATAATTGTCTGAATCCTAATATCTATTTTATATAAACAGGAAAAATCCTTCCACTTGCATATGCAATTGTAGATTCAAAGAATAACAAATCTTGGGAATGGTTCTTTGTCCAGATAAAGGGTACTTTTGGAGTTAGGGAAGGGATGTGTATAGTTTCAGATAGAAATGAAAGCATCTTCAATGCCACAAAAGTTGTGTACCCAGAAGTACCACATTGTATTTGCATGTTTCACTTATGGCAGAATGTAAAGCGCACATTCAAGAAACATCACAAACAATTGAAGGATATCTTCTTTGCTTTGGCTAGAGCTTACACGATAGAGAAGTTTGAGTACCATATGACAGAGATGTGCAAAATTGATCCGAGGGTGCAGCCTTACTTGTTCGAAGTTGGCTACGAAAGGTGGTCTAGGGCATATTCCAAAGTGAAAAGGTCAATGGTAATGACTTCTAATATTGCAAAGTCAATTAATGCAGCTAACAAGGATGCTAGAGAGTTACCAGTAATGCGATTGCTGGAGTACATGACAAATTTGCTACAACAGTGGAACAACAAAAACAGAAAAAGTGCAATGGAGACATCTACAGAGCTTGGTGAAAAGTATGACAAACTCCTTCGGGAAAATCTGATTGCATCGGAGCAAATGACGGTAAAATCAATCAAATATAATGATGTTTGGCACTGCTGACTTGCATTTTACTGCTTGTATAAGTATGTATAACTCTGTATATTAATGTATAATGTTCTTTAACTTTTTTTAAAAAAAAACTTTTGCAGGAGAGCCCTGCTACGGAGCAGTTATATACTGTATTTGAAGGGGTAAGGCGAAACATAGTGTGCCTTGAAGAGGGAACATGCAGTTGCAGAAAATTTCAAATGGATGAACTTTTATGTCCGCATGCTTGGGCGGTTTTGAAGAACCAGCATCTGAAACCTGGACAGTATTGCTCTTTTTACTACAAGAAGGATAAACTCCTTAGAACTTATGAATTTCCAGTGAATCTGATGCTAGATGAGAGTTTATGGGTAATCCCAATAGAGGTGAAGGAAGATGTGGTCCTACCACCTAAAGGGAGAAGGAAAGCAGGAAGACCAAGAAAGGAAAGACTCAGACCTGCTTCAGAAAAAGAGTTTAAGAGGGCGTTTTCATGTTCTGTGTGTGGACAAGGTGGTCACAATAAAAAAACATGTAGAAATCGACCAAAATAAATAGTTGGAAACATAACACTTCCTATTACAGTTGTTGTCATGTTGAGTAGTTAAGTTTCACAAACAATAGAGTTATAAATGTTGAGTAGTTAAGTTTCACAAGCAATTAAGTATTGAAGGGTGAAGGGGCAGATTCACTATTCGTTAAGCTTTTGAACTGGAAACATCAGATTTGTCCATTATTTAAAACCAAAAAATTTCAAAATTTCCTGAAATTATTCCATAGGTGCTGATAATTTTTGCTATTCCTCATCAAGTGCGTGTGTATTTGTAAGTCTGTCATGTCATATGTTGAATTATCCATCGCTGGTAACTGGGAAATGGGAGATTTGGTCTCCTTATATGATCTTGAATAATTATAGCTAGCTTTTGAGGTTTCTTTAGGCCAAGACACATTCTCTTATGAAAATATTCATTAAAATGTAATTCATTCACAGCCACAACGTGTAATGACTACCACAAATTACACAAAAATAAAAACATCTATAATATCCTTTAAGGTTATCTCACAAGTAGCAGAATAGTACTTAGACAAAACTATACAACAACTCCTAATACATAGAAAAACTACAGTAAAATGGAAAAAACAGAACTACTTTCTCGGTCGTCCCCTCTTCCTCTTCCTGAAAAGTCTCCCTGTAATTTCATCACCACTAATTGCACCGGACTGCTATTTTTCCCTTCCATAATCCCATAACAGAGATCTACACTTGGTGCGAAGTGTCTCAATGTCAAAATTATCTTTTCGAATTTTCTTACCAAGGATGAAATACTCAGCAAAGCCAGCAACAAAAGCACCACAATCACCTGTAATTAAAAGAAACAAATCAGATTCAAATAGGTACACTAATAGTAAAATAGTAAAACAATTGAGATTAACCTACCATTTGATCTGGTGGGGCACATTATTAACCAGATTAATATGCAAAGCATCAGAATGGGATTTATCGGTATATGCACCATTGTTCTAATTAATGCCCTTCTTCTCGACATAAAAATCAGAACTCTTCAAGAAGTAAGGTATCAGAATTGCATAAGGTAATGCAACATCCAAAGCAAGTCTATCATTAATAGCTCCACGGTTAGAGTCATAGATGTGGATGCACCTATCTATGAACGTAAACAACCCCAAAAAACCCAATGGCCCAATTTTGCTCTTTCGTGCTTCACATAGATAGGGAATAAGACGTGGTCAACAGTGTGCCACGGTACATTTGCATCACAATAATATCCTCTAATGTACTCTTCTATCTCATGCCTTTCAGGAATCACTAAAGGACTTCATTTACTTTGAAATCTTTATACAGGGAGTTGATTTTGTTACCAAAGGCAAAGTCTTTTGTAGTAAACCGCATGGCAACACTCGGCCCATATTTTCCCCTCTTCCTCAAATAATAAAAGAGGACATCCAAGTGTTGAGACAAGAAATAAAACAGAACAACTATCACTGCCAGATTTTTTAAATATAAAAATTTATACACTATTATGCAGAGATATACATATTTATACAAGGTTATATAATCTTATACAATCTTATACAATATTATATTGTGATTATACAAAGCTATGTATACACTATGGGGGTCTCAAATTATAAAGATATGCAACAAATAAAAAAAGGCATTAGAACAGAAATTGATTAAATACCGTGTCAATCAAAGGTCGACCACAATATGCAAGTGAGTGAAACCAATCCTTCGTGGTCACATGACACGAGCCAAAAGTAAAAGCTTCTGCAAGCTTATTTACTTCATCGGGATATATATTTTTTCCACTTCAAATCACAAAAAATAAAAAGTAATCAGAACTACATTCATTGACAAGTATAAAATTAGAACATGAAAGATTAAAGAAAGTGAAGATACCTTCGCCTCGTATCCATCCCATAATCAACAAATGCGCAAAACTCTTTAGCCAATGGCGATAATGGATCAAAATCATCAATTTCGATTGTGAAAGGATGCTTGATATAAAAAATAAGCTTGTGCGCCGATCCTGATGCTCCCGAATCAAAAACTGGCAAATATGGAGATTTGGCATATTTTCCTGGTATTTTTTGTCGAACTGACTGTTCAGGAGAAATGTAATCATCTTCTACGTCTATGATGGATTATTTGTGAAGCACAATTTGGGACATTTGTAGCGCAGCTAAATCTTCATCGCCAATGTCATCCCAAAATGTGCCACCCTTGACATCACCTGTTGCCCCTTAGACAGAGAAAATAAATAATAAAAAACTTTAAAAATGATGAAAAGAAAAATCAGACAAAAAAAGATAAAATGCAGAACAAATACCATGATCAACACCATCAGTAACTCCCTTGTCAGCTAGCACGTTATCTTGATTCACTTGATTGACAAAGTCAGCAACAACATCATATTGATAGCCATCAAATTCGCCGAGACCAGATGTATTGTCATCAGACATGCGCTGAGGAATCTAATAAAAAACAATAGAAAGAGAAGGCATGTTGAGTGATGATTCAGAGAATGCATAACTGTTGAGTAATTTGGTTTTATCAGTAAATAATTACCTTATAATCAGTAACATCCTCCCCCGTTTGCTTGTTTTCATTCATATTCAGAAAACTGAACACTTTTTCAAAGGAAGAAACTACATAATTGCTGAGTGTCGTCACTATATCAGTCAACTACAAAAAAAAAAGAAGCAAATCAACAACCATGTTTATAACCAAAAAACCATGTATATACAAAAAGTACTGATAAACTATAGAAAAGCTAAAGGTCCAGTACCTTTCAACAAGCACTCCACAACTTCTCAACTTCAACATTCAACAGATCAATGCGCACCAAAGGATTATAACTCGGGTTAGGTTGTCGATCCATATTCTGAGGAAAAGGTCATTTAGACTGTTGTTCCGTATTCTGAGGATAAGGTTGTTTAGACTGTTGCTCCATATTCTGAGAACAAGGTGGAGATGCAGTGACAGAATCATTAGTGTGAAAGGCAGGCACCACAAGCACCTCCTCTAATGCAACATCATCGGCATTAACTTCAAAAAACGTGTCGATGTTCAGAGTTGACATCTCTTTACGAGTAGGGGAAATGCTCCTATAGTTCAACTACAAGAAGAAAAACTGGATTACAATAGTAGAAAAAGGAAATTGTGACATATTCATAAATATACATACAGAAAAACTGAAATCATATATGAAGAAGTATTATGGTACAAAATGTTTACCTTGTCGATACTACACATGATCACCCCGCCAGTCAAATCCGTATATGTTGGAGTTTCAGTCACTTTCCAATTAAGAATGCGTGGCACATTTATGCCAACGCGAACAGCTAGATGCTTGTCAACCATAGAGCAACACTCAAAAACCCATATTTGTAATGCAAGTGGCAAACCTCCAAGCCTATACATTGTCAAATAGTCACATTGTCTATCCCTCATTGTCCTTAAAATATCTTCAAATGACTTTTTCCCCCAAACATACGTCTGATATTGACCACTTTCAATGATATTAAAATCATCTTTGTTGATACCAGGATTATTGGCATCTGAGAATATGAAATGATGGACAAACACCATCAAGGCCATCTTGAACACATCTTCGTCCGACTTCCAGTCCTTTTTCTTGAAGCGATCAAGAAGCTGCCCCCTCGTTATAGCCTTTTTTCCATCTCCTGGAAAGTACTCTTTTAGCACCCTATTAACATCTGGTTTGTCATAGAAAGTGGTGTCATCTTCTACACACTTCAAACCAGTGATAACATCAACCTCTCCAATGCCAAAATGCAGCAAACAACCATTAATTTTCACCCACAACTTCCTTTCATGTCCTGGGATGACTTCCCTCAATAATATACAATGAATAAGTTGATTTTGAATTTTAAATTGAGAGAGGTCCAAGAAGTACCCAAAACAACTAGCACGGAACATCTGAAGCTACGTGTCAGTCAAACATTGCTTCAAAATGCTCACAATATCAGTTTCAGTATGAGAACTAATCCTGTTGTGAAAATGATCAACTGGTTGTATATAGAAGTCCCCAACCTTGCATATGGAAAAAATAACAAGAAATAGATCAGGAACAAAAACTATACTAAAAAGTTTTATAAAAATATATAAATCAGTGTAGTAGTACTTGTATAAAGATGTATAAACACCTGTATAACTTTGTATAAAATTGTATAAGCATATATAATTTAATAGCAACACAGGGAATACCTTCAACTTAGCTTTTCTCTCATTCAATTTGCAGCGAATAGCAAACCTTTGTTCTTTCGATATGCAATCAAGACCACTCTCACCATCGTCCTTGATCTTTCTCCTTTACGGTTTAACATTGGGGCCTACATCATCTTCATTAACCAAATCAACTTTCAGCTTTTCTTTTGATTTTTCAGGTCTCCCACATTTCTTACTCCTTATTCTAACGATGTTAACCGGAGTAGGAGTATTACTTGTTTGTGAACGAGTCATTCGACTGCTCTCTTGTTGCAAGTTTTTTGTAGGAGCAGGAGACTCAAATCATCATTATCGGGAGCCTGGACATGCATATTCGCTTCAGAAGCAGGGGTTGAGGGCAAGTCCCTCGATGATTTAACTGGAGTGGGAGAATTCCTCGTTTGCGAACGAGTCATTCGACTGCTCTCTTGTTGCGAGTTTTTAGGAGGAGCAGGAGACTCAAAATCATTATCATCTGGCGCCTGGACATTTACATTAGCTTCAGAATCAGGGCTTGAGGGCAAGTCCCTCAATCGTTTCGCATAATCGAACTTAACGCATTTTCCAGCAACCTTCATTTTGCTTTTAGAAGCAGGAATTTTTGAACGCATTGTCTACAATAAACCAAACAAACAAATCTTTAACAAAAGTGAAGATAACTGAAGGAAAACACAAAAATCAAAATGTAACAAAACTCAAAAGTGAACCAAAAATAAAGGCCATGAACACAAAGCAGAGGCTAATTTTCCCAACTTGTAACAAAACTCAAAAAATAAAAAATTCTACCCTAAAATTCGAAATAACAAAGCATGCAAACTGAACAAGTTTAAGCCTAGAACTGAGATAGAAGGAACACAAAATCAAACGAAAAACACAACAACATTGTAAGAAAATAGGCATAATCAGAAAAGCAAAAAAAAAACTAAAAATAAAATAAAATTCAAAACCAAAACTATGGTAAAAGCATAAAATGAAACGAAAATTACCTGAAAATAAGATTGAAAGCTCGAAAAGTACTTGAACCCAACAATGGAGGTCGGTTATGGTCGGCTCTGAGAAAGCGTGAGGAAGAGAAACATAGAAATTGAAATTTAAAATATTAAAATCGTTGTTTTAAATTGTGGGCTACCGGGTGAAAACTAAATTTCATAACATATACAATCTAGGCTAAGCCAGGTAAGGGCTTCAAATATGAGCTATTTTCGAATGGGCTGTATGGCCTAAGTGATATGTGATGTAATTTCTTCTATAAAATATTAGACGTTGCTAAAATTGAGATGATTTGAAAGGTCCAACTCCAACAGTAGAAATGGCAGTAGATGAAAATCAACGATTTCAAGAATTTTTATCTCGACATAGAAGAATTAAGGACAAAGATGCTCATTTTGCACTTCGTAACGCATTAATAGATCATTTATGGGAGAATAATAGAGGTTGAAGTTGAATATTTATCTAGTATTTCGAATGAATTTTATCGTTATGTAATATGTTTTTAATTAATCTTATATCGCAATGATTTCACTTTTATTGAATTATTAGTTAATCTATAATAATTGCTTACAAATTATATTATTTAAAATTTTATGGAATTGTTTTAATTATGGAAATTACAAATTAATAAAAATTAATAAAAAATAAAAGATGGAATTTGTTTAATGGAAATTAAAAAATAAAATTAAAATGAAAGATAATAATATAATATAGAAGAGAGAGAAAAATATAAAAACGTTTGGGGACAAAAATGGGGTAAAAGTTGGAGATGCCCTTAAACTAATATTACTGTCCGCACGATGTCAAATATTTAAGTTATTTGGATTGCATATAAATAATCTTAAAATTTACACTTTCTTAGTAAATATAGATAACCATTGGATATTAACTACATAAAAAAAATTAACCATTTCTTCTATTTTTCTTTTTTGATACCATTCTTGCCGGTGTCATTGGATCCTAAAAATGGTCAGGAAACAAAATAATAACTCATATTTATGGCAAACCAATCAAATGTTGAGACGATGAATGACTCTTTGAATAAGACTTAACTCTTTTACTACTACTTGTACTCTTATTTCGTGTGTTAATATCTCTTAAAAAATATTTCTTTCTTAAAATTTCAGTTTCTAAAACATTATTTTTAAATAATAATTAGTTTTATAACTTAAATTCATCCCTCAAATATTAGGTGGAGTAGTAATAATACTTCAAGTATTCAAAACTAGTGCAATTAGGGGTGTTCAAAATTGATCCGAAACTGAAAATCGAACCGAAACCGAAATTTAATGGCTTATTAGTATCGGGTTAACGGTTTAATAGATGGGAAACTGATTGAAATTTTTTTATTAACGGTTTATCGGTTTGGAGGCGGATTATTCAATTTTATATATATATTTCTGAATAATCCATCAAAGTCAACAAAGTTATCTACTCTATTACCAGGAGTTAGGTCATCAGCCAATACTTATGCTATACGGATTAATGACACCTAATTAATGACACGTTATTGAAAATCTTAGCTCATGAATCTTTATTAGTTAACCAATGTATTCCCTTCTGTAATCAGAAAATAAATAATCACCCCTAGCAAATAAATCTCCAACCCCCCACTCCACCAAAGAAGCAAAGCAACTAGTCTATTTTTTTTCTTTGTTTTCCCTTTGTTGTTGTGCAGGAAAATTGATTATAAACATATCTGTCACAAAACAAAAAGATGGGATCAACAGGGATCAAAATTTGCATGGCTTTAGTTGCAGTAGTGAGCATGATTTCAATAGGGGCAATGGCTCAATCCAATAGGGGCAATGGCTCAATCCAACTGCATGAACGCGTTGTTTAGCATGTATTCATGCTTTAGCTATGTCACTGGAAGTTCAAGAATGAGGTGATTGGACATAAAGTTTAGATTTCTGAATTTTTATGCTAGGCTGTTAACAAACAATTAATGCACGCAATATAGATTGAATTAGATCGATAAACTGCCCGATAAGAGCTAAACTGATACCAATCCGCCCGATATTTTATTAGGTGGCTAGCGAATTAATACATTTAAAAGCCGATAACCGATAAGCCAAATCGTTAAGAGTAAATAACCGCCCAATCCGCCTGATAAGCAGCCCTAGTGCACATTCAATTAAATATAGCAATTTTCATTAGGGGTGTACATAGTTCGGGTTGGTTCGGATTTTTTAATTACCAAACCAAATCAATTGTCTCGGATTTTTAAATTTACAAACCAAACCAAACCAACAAAAGTCGGGTTTTTCAATCACGACTTTTTCTCGGATTTTTCGGGTTATTTTCCGATAAAATATTCATAGCATAAAATTTATAATTTGTGCTCTAATATTTTTTAGGTCCTAGTAGGATAAAACTATATAAGATGTTACCCAATAAAATAATATAAAATAATGTGAAATAAGTCATTATTATACTAAAATACTCAACAAATCGCATAAGATAAATATTGCTAATTAATAAGCCATAATAAAAATAAACATAATCTAAAAGTACTATCATGTTAATAAGTATGACTAATAAATACTAAGTATTAATTACATCACTAAATAATATTAAAAGTGAGTTATGCATTTTCACTATCTAAATCAATGTGAAACTATAAATATCCAATACTATTGTCATTTCTAGTATTGAATTGTTTTTTTTTTTTTAGCATTAATATGATTTTGATTTGAGCTTTATTTGAGTTACTAACTTTTATGGGCTATAAAACATATATGATCATTCAAAAGTTGTAAGTCTAAACTTGAAATAATACATTAAAAGGGAGAACAATTAAAGAGTTTAAATTATATTTATAAATTACATTACAATAATTATTTTTATGTATAAAATATTTTTAAAACTTGTATACATGTAATGTCGGGTTGGTTTGGTTTCGGTTTGACTTTTTTTATTAAAACCAAACCAAACCAAACCAATTAAGGTTGGGTTTTTTTTTTCTAACGCCAAACCAAATTAAACCAAACCATAGTCAGATTTTTTCCCCTCGATTTAACTCAAATAATCGATTTGGTGCAGTTTGTCGGTTTCTTTGTACACTCCTAGTTTCCATCAAATACAAATGACCGAAATTAATCATAAACAGAGGCTCTTACTTTAAAATCAATATACTCATTTACAGCCCGTTTGGCCATGAAATTTTTTACTTTTTTCGAATTTTTTTTGCTTTTTTTCTAAATTAGCATAATTTTTAATTTTCACTTGAAAATGAATTTTAGAAGTTTTCAAAAACTTAAAAAAATTCAAAAAACTGTTTTTCAAAATTTTCATTCAGATAACTCACAAAAATTTAAAAACAACCCAAAATTATATTCATGTCCAAACACAACTCTAATTTTCAAATATTAATTTCACTTGAATTTTTTTCCCACTTTTTTTCGGAATTTTACAGTTCTTACGTCCAAACGCCCACTTAGATTCATCTTCATATATATATCGTCTTTTTGTCATTAATGATAAAAAGCAAAGAATGATCATTAAGAAGTTCACCACCTAATAACATTTGTTTAATGAAATAATGACGGAATAAAAAAAGAGAAATGCCTATAAGAACACCAAGATATACAAGCAAATATGATGTATGGATTCATACCTATTCAATATCTTGTCCTCTATTTGACAAAAAAGAAGTGCAAAAAAAGCATAGCAACAAGGATAAAGCTGAACTCTAACAAGTTACCAGCTACAAATTGCCAGTTTTCACAGTTATGACGCCCCTGATAAGCTATCAGCCATGGGATCAACAAGGCTTTCAATATAGATCTCTGCATCATTAAAACGTTTCTCAAATCCTGTGAGGAGGTGCGAGCAGTTATCCTTGGCGGACGGCCTAAGAAGTATTGGGAAGAGGTGGTCAGACAGGACATGGTGTGGTTGCAGATTTTCGAGGACATTGCCCTTGATCGGAAGACGCGGAGGTCGAGCATTAGGGTTGTAGGTTAGGAGGTAGTCGAGTCCGAGGGTGAGGCTAGTTTGATATAGGGTTGGTCTTAGACTGCTAGTGGTTAATAATATTGTATTCACAATATCCTTCCGTTTTTACAGCATCGAGCCTTATTTTCTGGTTTTGTCATTGCATTTCAACTATTTTCTAGTTTTTATGATGCTGTTATTATTTCTTTGATTTCTGTTTGATGGTACAGATGTATTGTCCTTTCTCTTCTCGTCTTTTCCGTCTTCTTGAGCCGAGGGTCTTTCAGAGTAGGGGTAAGGTATGTATACACACTACCCTCCCCAGATCTTACTCGTGGGACTTTACTAGGTCGTCGTTATTGTTGTTGTTGACTGTTAAAAATGTTTAGAAACGTATAGATAGTAAAGATAATTCCCAAGATTTTCAGGATATTTGAAGGTGAACATCTTTGTCCAATATGCATCAACTCCCCAAACCTTCATAATCCACACATCAGAAGTAGTTCCATCACGCCAAGTACAAAGTAGAGAAAGATCACTACTACCCTATCAAACGAGAATCGCCTTCTCCATAATTAGGAAGCTCCAATTTTCCCCATGTCTCGTATGTTAAATCAAGAGAAATGATGTTGCAGACATCGTAATTAGCAGCATCAGCAGATGAAGCCCAATAAAGCTTCCCATTAACAAACTTACCGAAAAAAACTATCGGAAAACCACGCTTAAGCTCATTGATTGTTCTCCAGGAATCAATCTTCAAACTGTAAATGTTGACCATTGAATCACCATCAATAACAGAAATAAAATCAATAACTACTACTTTATAATTGTCATGTGACTCATCATATCCAAAATCATATCTGTTATGGCCAACCCCCTTGGTTTAGCTTCTAACATCGGCAATTTCTTCAGCTTCCTAATTGTTGGGTTCCATAGAAATGTCTCGTCTCTCTTGAACATACAAATCAATCTATTGGCAGAACCCAAAAATCTTGAAAATATTTTTGGGTTTGCACATCAAATACCTCAGTGCTTGTTTCTTTGTAAAATAAGGAAAGATATAACAGACCTTGAAAAGATATGATGCCGCTGATTTCAACGATGCATCTGCCCTTTCTGAAGAGGCCCAACGCCTTTTATCTCGAGTAAGTACTAATCCCCGTTGTTGCAATTTTCTTTTTCTTCTTCTCCCTTTAACCTAACTTATATCTTTCTTTTTACGTAGGCTTTTACCAAGTTTCGGGCCAACCTCAGCCAATGCGAGGCCGAGCTCCAGAAGACCTCAGAGGATAGGAATGCTTTGAGGCTCCTTTGCGGTCAAAAGGATGAGGAGCTCAAGGACCTTCGAACAGACTTGCCCAAGCTCGTAAGGAAGAGGCCGAGCTAGACGAGCAGGAAACTATCCTTTTGAAAAAGTACGGCCTCGACCCAACTGTGGAGGCTAATACTTCAATATCTTAGTTGCAACAAAAGATGGAAAGGATTGAGCTGCTCTGAGGGGAAGTCGATCAAATCAAAGCCGACTGTGATCGGTGGAAGGAGAACATGGACCACCTTGCTGCGAAGAAAGAGGCTACCTAGCCAAATTGTCATTGTCCGAGGTCGAACTTCGGAGCGTTAAAGAGAAAAGCTCAGCCTAGGCCAAAAGAATCGAGGAGCTTGAAGCCGAGCTTGCTAAGGCCAAGGCGGAGGTTGAGAAGGCAAAGATCATGGCTGACAAGTCCATAGCCGTGTACCTGGCCGATGCTGAGGCTGCTCTAACGCAGCTAAGGAAGGCTTCTGATCGAGAGCGATGGAGCAATAACTTGGTGAAGTGTCAATCCCGAAGCGAGACCCTCGAGGAAATCCATGCTCGAGGTTTTGACCTCTCCAAAGAGATAGCTCAAGCTAAGGCGCTTGAAGCTGATGCTAGGTTGCTTGTCTCCTCCGATGATGACGATGACGATGAAGGCAGCCAAGACGGGTCCGATAACGACGAGGGGCCCGAAGGAGAAGTTTCCCTTAAGGGAGAAACCAACCCCGGGCATAGTTAGAATTTTATTTTTCCTTTTCTTTTTTGTAAGACCCCCGTCGGTCCCTTGTATATATTTTTGCCCATATATATATAAAGAAATTTTCCCCTTTGAATGCCTTCTCAATTTTTATCTACAAACACGTCTTTTGCCTTGTAAAACTTTAGCACAATCTTATGCTTTGAACGGTGCGTTCGAGATTTTGGTTTTGGGTGGCTTCCTTGAAGTCACCACAGTTGAGTTCGAATAAGGTTCAAACTTGAAGCATATGCCCTTTAGGGTTTGTGTCGAATAATGATGAGTCCCCGAGCCATAGTCAAGTCAGTTTTTATTTGGGCTCGTAATAGTCGAACACTTAGGTTCAGATGGAGCGAGAACAGGATCTCGAACTCTAAGTGTATTGGCCTTTAGGCTCTTTAGATTGGGCCGATATGGCCTCTTTCGGCTTAAAATACTTAGTAAAAGTTTCTTTATGCCTTAACATGTATTTTTTTACCCATTGGGTTTTTTTAGGGCTCGATATCGATTGAAACCCCTCTATTTTTTGTGCCTTAGCACGTTTGTGTTAAGATAATTTGATATCTCTTAAGGTTTTTGAGGGCTGATTTTATCGAAGCCCTTTTGATTATTTGCTGAGGGCAGCCTTTATTAAAGGGTTTTCAAAGAAATCAAAGGCCTATTTTTATTGCGGGATTCGGAAATCTCCAGCCGCATTAATTTGGTCGTAGCCTTTAAGTATACCTCTTGTACTTATTCCCCAATAACACTTCGAACTTGTTTGAAGTGTTAGTCCCCGAGAATGATGGCCTTGGCCTATAGATCGAGGGGTGCCTCTTTGAGGTCTTATGAATTCGAGTTTAGATAACTCGAATATGTCGATCATCGACGACAGTCCCCGAGTGTTCGAGGCATAATTGCGCTTGGCCTTTGAGCCATTTCTTACAAAATCATAAGTATGGAGCTTGTATAGTAGAAAGTTTTCTTTGAGACACAAGATGTTTGATATAAAAAGAATGCTTCTTGGAATAATTTATACATGCAGACATGTTTTGCCATCGGGGCTTGACTAACCTATATGGACATGGTTTATTCAATCATTTGTCCTATTACAAAGTTTCCCTATCGAGACCCTTTGACATGAAGCACTTTCCTCGAAAATATAACATCCGAGGGTGATGCCCCCAGTATTCGAGGTTGATTGTAAAGAAGCCTTGGATACTATTGGATTTTCCTCAGGTAGCACATAATTGTTTCCTTGTTAAAAACCTTGCCAGAAAAACCCATTTGGTATAAAAACCGATCTAAGGGAAAAAGAGTGTAACGCGTGCTTTAAAACCTAAGGTCCTTGTGTTGAAGAGTTTCTCGACGTCTTCGATCGAACACCTGAAATAAGTTAGTATCAAATACAAATGGAAATGGGGGGAAGTCATACCTTAACAATAATACCGTTTGAGGAGTGATATATTTCAATTGTTTGGCAATTGTTCACTGTCCATTGTGCCAAGTTTGTAAGATCCCTTTCCGATGACACAGAGGACCCGATATGGTCCTTCCCAATTTGGGCCTAGTATTTGTTTGTTCGGGTCTTGAGTATTGAGGATAACTTTCCTCAGAACTAAGTCCCTGATTCCAAAGTGGCGGAGGTTGGTTCTTCTATTATAATATCTCTCGATTCTTTGCTTTTGCGCAACTATCCGAACGAGTGCAGTTTCTCATTTTTCATCCAATAGTTTGAGGCTAGTATTCATAGCCTCGTGATTTGATTATTCTATTGCATGTAAAGATCTGGTGCTAGGTTCCCCGACTTTGACCGGAATCAAGGCCCCAGAGCCATATACTAAGGACTTTGATGTTGTTCGATATGCCCAAAGGATTTCGGGTAAAGTTTCTCTTCACTTCCCCTTAGCGTCGTTCAACCTTTTCTTTAAGTTTTGAATGATAGTCTTGTTCGTGGATTCGTCATGTCCGTTCCCACTAGGATGATACGACATTGATAATATCCTTTTTATTTTTTGGTCCTCGAGGAATTTTGTTACTTTGCTACCGATAAATTATTTTCCGTTGTCACACACTATCTCGGCGGGTATCCCAAGTGTATAACCTCTTTCTCTCTCACTTTCTCGAACTCCTGTGCTTCAACCCATTTAGAGAAATAGTCAGTCATAAATAAAATGAACTTAGCTTTACCTGGGGCCGTTGGCCAAGGGCGACGATATCTACCCCCCATTTTATGAATGGCCACGAGGATAGGACTGAATGAAGTTGTTCTCCAGGCTGATGGATCATTGGTGCAAATCTTTGATATTTATCACATTTTCAAACAAACTCCTTAGTGTCTTTTTCCATGCTATCCCAGTAGTATTCTGCTCTAACAATTTTGTGAATCAATGATTTGGCGCCGGAGTGGTTCCCACAAGTGCCTTCATAGACCTCTCGTAAAACATAATCGGTGTCTCCTGGTCCTAAACATACTGCCAATGGTCCATCAAATGTCCTTCTGTATAATGTTCCATCTTCAACCAACGTGAACCGAGCAGCTTCGGTTCGTAGGGCCCTCGACTCTTTAGGGTCCGATGAGAGCTTTCCGTTCTTCAAGTATTCAATATATTTATTCCTCCAATCCCATGTTAAGTTTGTAGAGTTTATCTCGGCATGACCTTCCTCGATCACGGATCTCGAGAGTTGAGCGACAGTCCTCGAGCTAATCTCGCCTTCCTCAACTGATGACCCTAAATTTGCAAGCGCATCGGCCTCGTTGTTTTGTTCTCGAGGTACATGTTGTAAAGTCCATTCCTTGAAATGGTGCAAAGTTACCTGCATCTTGTCAAAATACCTTTGCATTCTATCCTCTCAAACTTCGAAGATTTTGTTTGCTTGGTTCACCACTAGTAAAGAGTCACACTTGGCTTCAATGACTTCAGCTCCCAAGCTTTTAGCTAGCTCGAGACCCGCAATTATAGACTCGTACTCGGCCTCATTGTTAGTCAACCTAGAAGTTTTGATAGATTGCCTAATAGTACTACCCGTGGGCAGCTTCAAAATGATGCCTAGCCCGGACACCTTCACTTTTGAAGAACCGTCTATTAAAGGGTCCGTACCCTCGATGATGTGCCTGATTTTAACAAGAGTTCTTTTTCAACTTCGGGTACGAGGGTTGGTATGAAATCGACCATGAAGTCCGCCAAAATTTGAGACTTGATAGCCGTTCGGGGATGATACTTGATATCATACCCACTGAGTTCGATGGCCCATTTGACCAATCGGCCCGATAGTTCGGGCTTGTGCAACATATTACAAAGTGGGTAAGTGGTTAACACGCATATGGGGTGACATTGAAAGTACGATTTTAACTTTCTAGCATCAGTGCAAGTTCCAATTTCTCTAAGTGTAGATATCTGGCTTCTGCTTCTCCTAAGGTTCGACTTACATAATAAACGGGAAATTGCGTACCTTGCTCTTCTCGAACTAGGACACCACTTATCGCGATTTCTGATACTGCCAAGTACAAGTAAAGTTTCTCACCTGTCTTTGGAGTGTGAAGTAGAGGTGGGCTAGATAGGTATCGCTTTAATTCCTCTAATGCCTGTTGGCACTCCGGGGTCCAGGTGAAATCGTTCTTCTTTTTGAGTAGAGAGAAAAATATGTGGCTTCGATCTGATGACCTTAAGATGAATCGGCCTAAAGCAGCTATTTGTCCAGTCAGCCTCTGCACGGGTTTTACACTGTCCATAACGGTGATGTCTTCGATGGCCTTGATTTTATTGGGGTTGATCTCGACTCCCCGATTTCACACCATGAAGCCCAGGAATTTGCCCAAACCGACCCCGAAAGCACATTTCTAGGGGTTGAGCTTCATGTTATATTTCCTCAAAATCTTTAACGTTTCCTGCAAATGATCCAAATGGTCCTCTATGCGCATGGACAAATTCGCATGTCATCGATATAAATTTTCATTGACTTACCTATTTGTTCTTCGAATATTTTATTTACTAGGTGTTGGTAAGTAGCTCCTGCATTGTTTAGCCCGAAAGACATTACATTATAATAATATGTTCCATACTTGGTGATAAATGAAATCTTTTCCTGATCTTTCGGGTTCATTTGAATTTTATTGTATCCAGAATAGGCATCGAGAAAGGTAAAGATCTCGTGGCCAATCGTGGCGTCGATCATGCAATCAATGTTAGGCAGTGGAAAAGAATCTTTGGGGCATGCCTTGTTTAAATCTTTATAATCTACACACATTCTAAGTTTTTCCCTTTTTTAGGGACTACGACTACATTGGCTAACCATTTGGGATATTTCACCTCCCGAATGGACCCTATTTTGAGAAGTTTAGTTACCTCGACCTTTATAAATGCGTGTTTTACCTCCGACTGGGGTCTTCTCTTTTGCTTCACCGGTTTGAACCTAGGGTCCGGGCTTAGCCGATGCGTCATTATCTTCGGTGGGATCCCTGTCATGTCTAAATGGGACCAAGCAAAACAATCTATGTTATCGATAAGAAATTGAATAAGATTTTTCCTGAGTTCGGGAGTTAATCTTGTTCCCAGATATACCTTTCGCTCGGGCAGGTGCTCGATCAATATAACATGTTCTAGCTCTTCGATCATTGATTTGGTGGCGTTGGAATCTTTGGGAACAATAAAGGTTCGAGGGGTTAGAAAATCCTCCTCCTCTTCTTCTATCTCCTGTTTCCTCGATTCGGTCGAGGCTAGTGGCTGTGATTGCTAATTGGCTTCCTATTGACCTTTGATGCTCGACCTTTCTAAGGTTGATAACGTCGATATCGACGTTACCTCGTCAACCGTAAACATTTCCTTTGCAGCATTCTGCTCCCTATATACTATTTTTACATTGTCCGTCATCGGGAATTTCATTGTTTGGTGGAGAGTCGAGAGGATTGCCCTCATGTTGTGGATCCAAGGTCTTCCGAGTAAGGCATTGTACCTCATGTCGCCCTCGATCACGTGGAACTTGGTATCTCGAATGGATCCAGCCACGTTCATCGGTAGAGTAATCTCCCGTTTAGTTGTTTCACTGGCCATATTGAAGTCGTTTAAGACCCGAGTTGCGGGCACGATTTGATCTTGTAGGCCGAGTTGCTCCACGACCCTCGATCGGATGATATTCGCTGAGCTACCTGGATCCACTAAAACACGCTTAACTTGAACTTTATTTAATAAGATAGAAATTACCCAAGCGTCATTGTGGGGTTGAGAAAGGCCCTCTTCTTCTTCGTCGTTGAATGATAAGGAGCCTTCGGGAACATAATCTCGGGTTCGTTTTTCCCTAGTAATTGATATCTTAGTGCATTTGAATATGGTTCCCTGTGGAATGTCGACCCCTTCGACGATCATATGAATGACATGTTGGGGTTCCTCTTGTTCAATTTTTCCTGTTGGCATCCCTTTCTCTAAAATGATTCTTGGCCCAATCGCTGAGGAACTCTTAAAGATGGACCTCATTGAATATACAGGCTACCTCCTCCCTTAATTGCCTGCAATACTCGGTCCTGTGACCATGCGTGCCATGATACTTGCACATCAAACTTGGGTTTCTTTGATAAGGATCGGTCTGTATGGGTTTGGGCCACCTAGTATCTTTGATCTTCTTGATTGCCAATACAATGTCTGATGTATCGATACTAAAGTTATATTTTGATAACCGAGGTGTCTCTGTAGGATCGGCATGCTTATCAAAACCACTTTTGCTCATAAGTCCCCGAGAATTCTGTCATCTATCACTTCTTCGATCATTCCGGGCAGAATTGTGTCCTGAACCATTGTTCTTTCGTTCTGCGGTATATAGTTGATATCGTTCTCTGTTTGACCTTGGATCCCTGTTGACGTCCCTTTGGGTCTTAACTGCCGACTTGTTTGGATATACTAAACTGGAAGGGGGTCCTAATTGGTCGTCCTCGACCATGATCTTCGATTGATATCGATTGTGCACATCTGCCCAAGTTACAGCTGGATACTCGATTAAATTTTGTTTCAACTGACGTGATGCTATCGAACTCCGCTCGTTCAACCCTTGGGTGAAAGCTTGAATGGCCCAATTATTTGTGACCGGTGGCAACTCCATGCGTTTCATTTGAAATAAGGATAAGAACTTCCTCAGCATTTCATTATCCCTTTGTGTTACCTTGAAAATGTCCGATTTTCTTGTTGCGACTTTTATGGCCCCGGCGTGTGCCTCTATGAAAGAATCTACTAACATGGCAAATGAGTCGATGGAATTTGGTGACAGGTTGTGATACCAAATCATTGCTCCCTTTGAAAGGGTCTCTCAGAACTTTTTCAACAGCACAGATTCGATCTCATTATCTTCTAAATCGTTACCCTTGATGGCGCATGTATATGAAGTAACATACTCGTTAGAATCGGTGGTCCCATTATATTTGGGTATGTCTGGCATACAAAACTTCTTTGGAATAGGCTTCGAAGCCGCACTTTGAGGAAATGACTTTTGTATGAACTTCTTCGAATCCATCCCTTTCAAGATTGGTGGTGCCCCTGGTATCTGATCAACTCGAGAGTTGTATGTCTTTATTTTTTTATCATTGGCTTCAATTTTCTTCTCTCCTAACTCGATTCTCTTTTTGATCTCCTTGAGCATTTTCATTACTGCAGGATTTGTCCCTGATCCGTTACCATTCGACCTCTCTGGCACTGTCTCGGTACGGCGAGTGATTTCTGGCTCAGCCCCACTCAGAGTTCTATGTTGATTTTGAAGCTGAGCGATAGTGTCCTGCTGAGCCTGTAACATCTCGAATATCACCTGGAGACTAATTTGCCATGGCTGCATCAATGGCATGTCGGCACATATCCTCTAAATCATAATCCATATCAGAGAGGTCCCCGCCATACCTCATGTCAAAGACTCGCCACATAGACCATCTTTTCTATGTCTTTACATTACATTTCAAGTTTAATTTGGCCTTGGTTCTCTTATTTATGGTTTGAAAAAGTGGTCGAGCATTTAGAATATGAAAAGTTCTTGCATTACACTTATCTTCTTTCTTTGGTATTGTGATAGACCATCTTTTATATGTGTTTTCATTACATTTGTCTTATCAATTTATTCAACAGGAAGTTCCATGTTGGATTGCTGCAAGTATTGGAAATTTAGAACTTGAAAAAGGGTGATCGTATGTTAGTTATAAGAAGTGTCAAAAGAAGGTGGATAAAGTGGGAAACATTTATATTTGGCCAAACCAAAAAATGTAAAAATGAAGATTACTCAGCGGTGAATAGGTAATAACACAATCTCTATTTCCTTAAGGCAAAAAAATGTACATTTATATCTCAAATCACATGTGTATTTAGGTACAAGCTTCAGGTTAGAGTATTGGATAAAACTGGATCTGTGTTGTTGTTGCTCTGGGACCACGAAGCCATATTTCTCATAGGAAAGTCCGCCAATGAATTGAAGGAAGGATTACTTGAGGTATATCAACTAATTATATTCATATTTGATATTTGGAACACTCTAACACGAAGTTTCATTCTAGAATACTAGCGTTGTTGATTCCTATCCAGTGGAGTTGAACAATATTCTTGAGAGGAAATTTTTGTTTAAGTTATTATCAAGAGGTCGAACATTCAATTGCAAGGTGAACTTTACAGTATTGTTAAGCTTACAAATGACGAGCAACTGATAAACAAATATAGCCCGACTCCACATTCAGATACCTTCAATACATGTGATCTTCACTTACAAACTTCATAACATATTTAAATGGTAAGTTTATGTTAAATTGCATATTTTGTAGTAGGATTTCAAACTCATTTATTTTAATATTTTGATAGGTCCCTGACTTCAATACTAATCAAAGCTTAGATGGAGAGAGGATTCCAGGTAAATACATAACTTTTAATTTGTCCTTTAACATTAAAGTTACTTACATATCCGGAAGAATATGTTTCTGAATAAATTTTCAGAACTGGAGTAGTTTTTTAATAACTTTAAAAGTTTTAAATGATCACTTTGTTTATTCTATAGGAAGCTACGAACAGACTATTAATATTTGTTTAGATTATTGATTCTTTTGATTAAATTATTTGCGGGGCATAAATTAATAAAGCTATAGCAACTATAACTTCATTACTGATTTGCACGAATTTTTGCATTTTATATACGTAGGATTCCACTGAAGATAACGACTTACTCGATATTGCAAATATATCTGCCAAGATAGGTATAATTAATGCCGCAACAATGGTTGAAGAAGATCCGAATGCACAGTTGTCAGGTAATAAAATCAAGAGATTATTTAAGAAGAAGAAAACAGCATAAGGTGTTATTAGCTATGAACAGTATATTTGAATCATTTCACCTTTTTCTGCTATTTAACTTTTTAGTTTTACTTAATGCAAAAATTTCAATGGACAAGATATTTGAAACTTTTCATGGTTCTTTCTGTTATTAATGTTTTTCTATTCATATAGATAAGATAGTCCATTCATTTTTACTACTCCATTTAATTATTAATTTGTAAAGAGGTTGCTTGCCATTGTTGGTTACTTTTTGCCTCATCTCACTGTTACATTGGTTCTATATATAGCCTAGCATTTTTTTTCATCCACGGTTGATATATTTCTCCATCAAGCTATCTACATTAATGTCAAGGTGAGCTTTGTTGTTTTCTGACAGCCTTCAATTTATACAGATTGAAAAGCTATCTCATACTGCCGATATAAGTCAATGAATGGAACAAGTTCTAGCTGCAACTAGAGAATGATGGAGTTTGTCTACTTTTTCTAAATTCTTCAACAGAAAGTTGATGCTATTGTCCGCAAGGAAATCAAGAATTGATGCAATTAGTGAACACGAATAGCCAACAACTACTAGAACTTCCGAAAAATGATGATGAATGACTAAGGACCAAGCACTTTACAAGCAGTAGATATGATATGTAGCAACTAAAATGTGGTTATTGTAGTATAAATGTTGTTCAATCACAAATTAATTTTTCCTATGTGTCATATTATCACGGCCCGGATTTTTCACCCTCGAGAGTCGTGATGGCACCTACTGGTGAAAGCTAGGCAAGCCAAATTATTCAAATTACTTAACCTTTTCCAGTTTCAAACCATTATCAGTGATGAGTAGATATCATACAAATAGCGAAAATAATTAAGCGAAAGACAAAATATGCTAATTTATCTTAATACAAACTGCGAAAGTCTAAATACAACTCTATCCAGAATTTGGTGTCACAAGTTCATAGACTGTCTAAGATTACTACAAATAAAGTCCGAATAAAAGTACACGAATCTGTCTCTGACTAAGTAAAAACAGAAAAGAAATGATAGAAGGAGACGCTAAGGCCCGCGGACGCCTGCAGGACTACCTCGGGTCGCTTGTTGGACTGAAGGCAGCAACCTCAATGCGATCCAAATGCTCCGGTACCAGTATCTGCACACAGTACGGAGTGTAGTATCAGCACAACCGACCCCATGTGCTGGTAAGTGCCTAGCATAACCTCGGCAAAGTAGTGACAAGGCTATGACCAAACTACCAAATAAACCTCTTCAGTTAAATCATACACAGCGGAAAAATAAAAGCAGATAATTACAGTTAAAGATGGGAGGGGGGAAAACATGCTTCGGGGAACAACAGACAACATAATATCATGAAGAATATAAAGAAACCAAAATCCAATTATTAGCAAGGATAAGGAAAACAAATGTAGAATTCACTTTCATTTCACCTCTTGTTAGAGGCTTGCAACCCGATCCCATTTCATGTATCTCGTTGCAGGCGTGCAACCCGATCCCATTTCATATATCTTGTTGCAGGAGTGCAACCCGCTCCCATTTCATATATCTTGTTGCAAGCGTGCAACCCGCTCATATTTACAAATCAACAACAATCACAAAAGAATCCAGGCAAGGGACAAGAGCGATATAACAACATCCCGGCAAGGGAACAATAATATTTCAACAACATCCCGGCAAGGGAACAATAATATCAAAACAAATATCCCGGCAAGTGAACAATAATATGCCAATACATCGCAGCAAGGGAACAATAATGATAATAACATCCCAACAAGGGAACAATAATGATAATCCTCATATGAAGCACAATAAACCACAATGTGTCATAACAATTACAATACAAGACTCACGGGCATGCTTGACACCGACGTATAGATACTCATCACCATGCCTATACGTCGTACTCGACAAGTAACACGTAGCAAGTATGACACAACTCCTAATCCCTCAAGCTAAGGTTAGACCAAACACTTACCTCGAACTTCCACGACCAACTCAAGTCTCAAACACCGCTTTTCCTTTAGAATTCGCCTCCAAACAACTCGTATCTAGTCCAAATTGATTTAACAACATCAATAAATGCTAAAGAATCCAATCCCAATGCTTAATTATAGGTTTCCTATCATTCTTCCCAAAAAGTCAAAAATCGACCCCGGACCCGCTTGGTCAAAATACGAGGTTCAGATCAAAATCCAATCACCCATTCACCCATGAGCCCGAATATGTAATTAGTTCCAAAATCGTACCCCAAAATGAGGTCTAAATCCCAATTATGCAAAAATCCCTAACTCTACCCAAATCCCTAATTTTCTACACTTAAGAACATGATTTAGGCCTAGAAATCTAATGAGTGTTAATGGAAATTGAAGAAAATGAGTCCGAGACTATAAATCGCCCAATTTGGAGTTTGGAAGAAGAAGTTATGAAATTTTGGTGAAATCGCGTATGTTCTACTACTGTTTAAAAATCACAGGGCAGGCCTTCATCGCGTTCGCGATAGGCCTGTCACGTTCGTGATGGGTCAGGCCCAGTTAACCATCGTGTTCGCAACACAAGGCTCGTGTTCGTGGAGGTTCAGCCCCTAGAACCTTCGTGTTCGCAATCGCGAGGACGCGTTCGCCCAGGCCCAAAAGCCTTCGCATTCGCGATAGCAGGCCCGCGTTCGCGAAGGGAAACACCCCCAAAGCTTCGCGTTCGCATCCTGTGTCTCGCGTTCGCGTAGAAGGAAGTTTCCTTCAGCCTGACTTACCCTTCGCGAACGCGAAGAACAACACACCAGAACACCAGAAACTGAAAACCTACAATTTTTCCTAAGTTCAAAACCTTCTGAAACCCATCCGAAACTCACCCGAGCCCTCGGGGCTCCAAACCAAACTTGCATAATAACTCAAAAACATCATATGAACTTAACCGTGCAATCAAATCGCCAAAATCACCTCTTAAACAACGAATTTAGCCTAGAAATCCAAGAAAAATCTCAAAACTTCCAAAGTATCAATTTTCACAACTACGGGACCGAATCACCTCAAACGACTTCCGTTTCTTATCAAATTTCACAGACTCATATTAAATCACATATAAGACCTGTACCGGGCTCCGTACATAAAATACGAGCCCGATACCATCAAGTTTTAAACATGTTTCATTTCCAAAACTCATAAAAGAATTCCAGAAAATAATTTTCTTTAAAACTTCATTTCTCGGGCTTGGGACCTCAGAATTTGATTCCGGGCATACGTCCAAGTCTCATATTTTCCTACAGACCCTCCGAGATCGTCAAATCACGGGTCCGGGTCCGTTTACCCAAAATGTTGACTGAAGTCAACTTAAATTCATTTTAAAGTCAAAACTCATCATTTTTCATAGATTTTCACATAATGGCTTTCTGGCTACGTGCCCATACTGTGCACACAAATCGAGGTGATGTCAAAAGAGGTATTAAGGCCTCAGAACACATAATTTTCTTTCAAAACAAGTGATAACCTTTTGGGTCATCACATTCTCCACCTCTAAAACAATCGTTCGTCCTCGAACGGACAGAAGAAGGAAGTACCTGAGTCGGGGAAAAGATGAGGAAAACGGCTCCACATATCGGACTCGGACTCCCAGGTAGATGCCTTAGCAGGCTGGCCTTTCTACTGAACACGAACAGAAGAAAAACTCTTTGATATCAACTGACGAACCTACCGGTCTAGAATAGCTACTGTATCCTCCTCATAGGACAAGTCCTTGTCCAACTGGACAGTGCTAAAATCTAACACGTAGGATGGATCGCCGTGATACTTCCGAAGCATCGATACATGAAACACTCGATGCACGGCTGATAAGCTCGGCGACAACGCAAGTCTGTAAGCCACTTCTCCCACTCGATCAAGAATCTAAAAATGGGCCAATGAACCGAGGGCTAAGCTTGCCTTCTTCCCAAATCTTATCACGCCCTTCATAGGTGACACTCGAAGCAATACACGCTCACCGACCATGAAAGCCAAATCAAGAACCTTTTGGTCAGCATAACTCTTTTGCCTGGACTGAGCTGTACGAAGCCTATCTTGAATAATCCTAACCTTGTCCAAGGCTTCCTGATTCAGATCTGTACCCAACAATCGAGCCTCCCCCGGCTTGAACCATCCAACCGGCGATCGACACCGCCTACCATACAAAGCCTCATAAGGAGCCATCAGGATACTCGACTGGTAGCTGTTGTTGTAGGCAAACTCTGCTAAAGGCAAAAAATGATTCCACGAGCCTCCAAAGTCAATGACACAAGCTCGGAGAATATCCTCCAAAATCTAAATAGTACGCTCGGACTGCCCGTCCGTCTGAGGAGAAAATGTTGTGCTTAACTCAACCTATGTGACCAACTCTCGCTGAACTACCCTCCAGAAATGTGAGGTAAACTGCGTACCTCGGTCCGAAATGATAGACACGGGCACACTATGAAGACAAACAATCTCTCGGATATAGATCTCAGCTAACCTCTCGGAAGAGTAGGAGACTACCACAAGAATGAAATGCACTGACTTGGTCAGCCTATCAACAATAACCCACATTGCATCGAACTTCCTCCGGGTCTGTGGGAGTCCAACAATGAAATCCATAGTGATCCGCTCCCACTTCCACTCGGGAAGTTCAATCCCCTAAAACAAACCGTCAGGCCTCTGATACTCGTACTTAACCTGCTGACAATTCAAACACCGAGCCACATACACAACAATATCCTTCTTCATCCTCCTCCACCAATAATGCTGCCGCAAATCTTACATCTTAGCAGCGCCCAGATGAATATATTACTGGGAACTATGGGCCTCCTCTAAAATCAACTCTCGAAGCCCATCCACATAAGGCACACAAACCCGACCCTGCAATCTCGGAACTCCATCATCTCCTAAGGTAACCTGCTTGGCACCTCCATGCTGCACCGTGTCTCTAAGGACACACAAATGGGGATCATCATGCTGCCAATCTTGGATACGCTCCAATAAAGAAGAATGAGCTACTGTGCAAGCCAACACACGGCTGGGCTCAGAAACATCCAACCTCATAAACTGATTGGCCAAAGCCTGAACATCCAAAGCAAGCGGTCTCTCACCAACCGGAATATAAGCAAGACTGCCCATACTGACTGACTTCCTACTCAAAGCATCGGCCACCACATTGTCCTTCCCCGGATGATATAAGATGGTGATATCATAGTCCTTTACTAGTTCCAACTACCTTCTCTGCCTCAAATTTAGCTCCTTCTGCTTGAACAAATACTGCAGACTCTTATGATCCGTGAACACCTCACATGCCACACCATACAGATAATGCCTCCAAATCTTGAACGCGTGAACAATGGTTGCCAACTCCAAATCATGAACTGGATAGTTCTTCTCATGAATCTTCAACTTCTGCGAAGCATAGGCAATGACCTTGCCATCCTGCATCAACACCGCACCAAGTCTAATACGAGATGCATCATAATAAACTGTATAAGGCTGAACTTGTGGGCAAAACCAACACCGGTGCCGTAGTCAGAGCTGTCTTGAGCTTCTGAAAGCCCACCTCACACTCGTCCGACCATCTGAACTGGGCACCTTTCTGGGTCAACCTGGTCATCAGGGCTGCGATAGATAAAAACCCCTCCACGAACTGACGATAGTAGCCTGCCAAACCCAAGAAACTCCAGATCTCTGTAGCTGATGCGGGTCTAGGCCAGTTCTTGACTACCTCTATCTTTTTCGGATCAACCTGAATACCCTCTACGGATACAACATGACCTAGTAATGCAACTGAACTCAACCAGAACTCACATTTCAAAAACTTGGCATACAACTGACTATCCCTCAAAGTCTGAAGAGCCACTCTATGATGCTGCTCGTGCTCCTCCCGACTACGGGAATAGATCAAAATATCATCAATGAAGACTATCACAAAAGAATCCAAGTAAGTCCTGAACACTCGATTCATTAAATCCATAAAAGCTGTTGGGGCATTGGTCAACCCGAATGACATCACCAAGAACTCATAATGCTCGTACCGAGTGTGGAAAGCTGTCTTAGGGACATCGGATTCCCTAATCCTCAACTGATGGTAGCTCGTTCTCAAGTCAATCTTCGAAAATATCTTAGCACCCTGAAGCTGATCAAACAAATCATCAATCCTCGGCACTGGGTACTTATTCTTAATTGTAACCCTGTTCAACTGCGGGTAATCTATGCACATTATCATCGATCCAACCTTCTTCTTAACAAACAACACCGGCGCACCCCAAGGCGAGACACTAGGTCTAATGAAGCCTTTCTCAAGCAAGTCTTGCAACTGCTCCTTCAATTCTTTCAACTCAGGCAGGGTCATACAATAAGGCGGGATAGAAATGGGCTGAGTGCCCAAAGCCAAATCAACGCATAAGTCAATATCCCTGTCGAGTGGCATACCCGACAGGTCTGAAGGAAATACCTCAGGAAACTCACAAACAAAAGGCACAGAATCAATAGAAGGAACCTCGACACTAGAATCACGAACATATGCCAAATAAGCCAAACATCCCTTCTCGACCATACGCCGAGCCTTCATATAAGATATAACACTACGGGTAGAATGACCAGGAGTCCCTCTCCACTCTAAATGAGGTAAACCCGGCAAGGATAAGGTCACAGTCTTGGCATGACAGTCCTAGATAGCATGGTAATGTGATAACCAATCCATCCCCAATATGACATCAAAATCAACCATATCCAGCATAAGAAAATCTACACGAGTCTCAACACCCCCAATCACAACTATACATGAACAATGGACTCGATCTACCACAATAAAATCACCCAGCGGTGTAGACACATAAACATGAGCACTCAAAGAATCACTGGCATGACCAGATACGGTGCAAAATAAGACGACACATAGGAGTATATAGATCCTGGATCAAATAAAACTGAAGCATATCTGCTACAAACCAGAACTGTACCTGTGATAACTACATCGGAAGCCTCAGCCTCGGGCCTGGCTGGAAGAGCATAACATCGGGACTGGGCCTTACCACCCTGAGCTACATCTCTAGGACGGTCAGTTGCTGGCTGGCCTCTACCTCTAGCGGCCTGAGCTCCACCTCCAGCACCTCTACCCCTACCTCTAGCTGGCTGGGCAGGCTGTGGAACACTCGGTGCCTGAACCATGGCACGGGAACTCTGCTGTTGAGAACTGCTCGGTGCTCAAGGGCAATATCTAGCAATATGCCTCATGTCACCATAAGTAAAACAAGCCCTCGGTTGCTGGGGCTAACAAACCTGAAAACTCTGAAGCGGCGGTGCACTAATAAGAGCTGGTGGTACACTATAAGGCGGTTGATCGGAATACTACATATGAGAACCATGACCACCTGATAATAATCTCTCCACCAAGTCTTGGCGGATCCAGACAAGCGAAAAGTAGCAAAATCGACCCCACTGGTCTCCACTATCCCCATGTTCGTGAGAACCTCATGACAGCTATCTATATAATCCTAGGGATCCTCAGAAGATGCACCGCTAAAAGTAGTAGTGAAGAGCTTGGTGAACCTGTCCAATCTCTACAATGCATCGGCAGACATAGCTGCTCCATCACCGGTCTGGGCTACTATACCCGGCTGAACTGCTCCAACTGGCTGAGCTACTGGAGTCTGAAACTGGGGAGCCATCTGCTCCGGAGTGCGAGTATAGGAAGCCATCTGAGTCTGGGCTCCTCCTCCAGCCCGATAAACTGTTGGTACTATAGGAAGCAAGCATGCCCGGGTGACACTCTCCATAAGGCCTACTAGATGGACCAGAGCATCCTGGAGTACTGGGGTAGCAATAAACCCCTCTGGGACCTGAGCTGGGCCCACCGGAGCTGTCTTGGCCGGAACCTCATCATCAAAGTCAACCCGAGGCTCTGCCGCTTGTGCTGCTACTCTGGGCAGAGCTTTGCCCCTACCTCGGCCTTGCCCTCTGCCCCTCGTGGGAGCTTCTGCTGGGGGCTCGGGCTGCTGATTGGTGGATGAGGAAGCGTGTGTTCTCTCCATCAGCGAAAGAACAGAGTAGAAATTTAATTAACATTGAGAAACCAAACCGCACGATAGGAGGGAATAAATGTGATATTTTTCCTAACTCTGTAGCCTCTAGGGATAAATACAGATGTCTCCATACCGATCCCTATAACTCTACTAAGCTTGTCTGTGAATTATAAGACCCATGTAACCTAGAGATCTGATGCCAACTTATCACGACCTGAATTTTCCACCCTCGAGAGTCATGATGGCGCCTACTGGTGAAAGCTACGCAAGCCAAATTATTCTAATTACTTAACCTTTTCCAGTTTTAAACCATTATCAGTGATGAGTAGATATCATACAAATAGCGAAAATAATTAAGCGAAAGACAAAATCTGCTAATTTATCTTAATACAAACTGCGGAAGTCAAAATACAACTCTACCCATAATTTGGTATCATAAGTTCATAGACTGTCTAAGATTACTACAAATAAAGTCCGAATAAAAGTACACGAATCTGTCTCTGACTAAGTCAAAACGGAAAAGAAATGATAGAAGGAGACGCCAAGGCCCGCGGACCCCTACAGGACTACCTCGGTTCGCATGTTGGACTGAAGGCAGCAACCTCACTGCGGTCCAAACGCTCCGGTACCAGTATCTGTACACTGTGCAGAGTGTAGTATCAGCACAACCGACCTCATGTGCTGGTAAGTGCCTAGCCTAACCTCGGTGAAGTAGTGACGGGGCTAGGACCAAACTACCAAATAAACCTATGCAGTTAAATCATATACAACGGAAAAATAAAAGCAAATAATTACAGTTAAAGATGTGAGGGGGAAAACATGCTTTGGGGAATAACCGATAACAACAGAATATCAAGAGAAATATAAAGAAACCAAAATCCAATAATTAACAAGGATAAGGAAAACAAATGCAGAATTCACTTTCATTCCACCTCTTGTTGCAGGCATGCAACCCGATCCCATTTCATGTATCTCGTTGCAGGCGTGCAACTCGATCCCATTTCATATATCTCTTTGCAGGCGTGCAACCCGCTCCCATTTCATATTCTTGTTGCAGGCGTGCAACCCGCTCCCATTTCATATATCTTTTTGCAGGCATGCAACCCACTCCCATTTCATACTCCCTCCGTTTCAATTTATGTGAACCTATTTCCTTTTTAGTATGTACCAAAAAGAATGACCCATTTCCTTATTTGGAAACAATTTACCTTTACACAAAGATTTATAGCCACACATAATATATGTGCCTCATTTTAGACCACAAGATCAAAAGTCTTCTCTCTTTCCTTAAACTCCGTGCCCAGTCAAATAGGTTCACATATATTGAAACGGAGGGAGTATATCTTATTGCAGGCGTGCAACCCGCTCCCATTTACAAATCAACAACAATCACAAAAGAATCTCGGCAAGGAAACAAGAGCAATATAACAACATCCCGGAAAGGGAACAATAATATTTCAACAACATCTCGGTAATGAAACAATAATATCAAAACAAACATCCCGGCAAGGGAACAATAATATGACAATAACATCCCGGTAAGGGAACAATAATAATAATAACATCCCGGCAAGGGAACAATAATATTAATCCTCATAATAATCCTCATATGAAGCGCAATAAACCACAAAGTTTGGAAAAAAATTAATTAAAAGAGTTTGAAAATAAAAGAATTAATTTGGAAAAGAATGAAAAGAAAAAAGAATGAAGAATCAGTTTTGGGCCATTTTATTTTAAACCCACCCCAATTCCAGCCCAAATCCTTCTTCTTTTTTATAGAATCACGCCCAACACATCCCAACCGCCCCAGCCCAAGAAAACCTGGCCCAAACCCGTCCTTGACCCACCCAATATAAAACCTCTTTATAATTTTTCTTCACTAAAAACCCTAAGTCCCAAAGACCCCAAAAGCTGCGCAGAAGCTACTATTCATCTTTCCCTTCACCAAACTCGCCCGAGTTCACCCTCGCTCACTTCACGCGCTCCCCCTCTCTCTCCCTTGCCATGTAGGTGTAACGGCCTCTGGAAACAACAAGATTCCCTCCCTCACTCGCTCGTTTTCAAGCTATTTCACGCGGTTGGAAGGCTCTAGAAGATGGGTGTTGGATGAGTGAGAGGCGTCGGATCGATCTTATTCAATCCGAGCCTCACATTTATCATGTGCTCGTTTTCAAAAGGGACTTATCCGATTGCTTGAAGGGAAGAAAAAAAAGAATTTGAGGTTTGATATAAAAGGAGCATTTTCATGTAGTAGCAAGGGGATTCGAATTTTTTTTTGGAGAAGTTGAGAGAAAATTTTCAAAGGTTTTTCTTTATTTCAGAGCTTTCTTTTGTTGAACTTTTTTTTGAAGGAGGCTCCAGATTAAGTTTAGTTTGGACGTGCTTCTTCTATCTTCTCTTAGTCTAGTCTTCTTTTCTTGAGATAAAATATATAACAGTCCTTCAGTTTTCGTGATTTTGCTATCGAAAGAAAAAAAACACAAAAAGATATATAGTCCGCTTCTTCTGTTTTCGATCTGGAAATTTTTGTCTGTTAAAGATGGACTCCGTTTGAGGCTTTGAGAGTTCATTGTTTGTTGTTCGTGGCTCGTGGTATCGTTTGTGTTCAGCGCTTGGAGTTTGGGCGTTGAAATTGTATTCATTAATTTTGTTAGAGTAATTCAATTCGCAGCAGGTTCATTCTTTCTTCCTTCGCTTAGTCTGATTCGTTATGGGTTAAATTAATGTGTGCCATCAGACTTGCTGTTTTCTTCTTATTTTGGTCATCCTATTTTGGGTGTTGGTCTCTTCCTCCCTTTCATCTGTTAATTTCTGCGAGTGTTTCAAGTGTATCTTGAATCTGATTGGATTTGTGATGGGAAATTGGTTTGAAGGAATTCTTATTTCTCTGTTGTTCTTGTCAAAAGTTGTGTTAATACCAAAGTATCTTTAACCGTGTATATGCAATTTTCTTCTTCAAATGTGTTTTGCTTATTTAAGATCCCGTTTGGTGGATTTTTGAATGTTTAGTTGCTCATTTTCATTTGGTTATGCAAAAAACTGTGAATGAGTCGAGTAATAATCAGCCATTGAGTAGTTATTGCTTCCCAATCCTGAGCAGATAATACACTTGCTCAAATGGACATTTAATGGGTTGTTATTTCCTCTAAGTAATCTCCTCAGTTCCTCAACAGTTCTTGCAAAGTTTTCTACATATTGGTTCATTAAAAGAAAAAGAAAAACAAGATTCTAGGAGTGGAAATTAATTAGTTGTCCATAAAAAGTAAAAGTTTGAACGCCTAAAGAGCAGAAAGAGAAAGATAAGGATTTTCTGGATGGTGTTGTTGTGGTAGATTATGATGTGCCTCTTACTCAATCAGCTAGCCTTTGAGTAAAGATCGGCAAGTGAGGTTATTTTTGCCTCTAACTGAAAGTCAATTTGCCTTTGTGCTTAAAAAACTTAGTAAATTTACTTGGTTGGGGTGTGACTATGATTTGCGTTTAAACATGGATAATAAATTCAGTTATTCTTCGTTGTTGAAATGCATTTCTTTTTGCATCTTGAACTTTTGCTAATGCTAAGCATAGGGATTAATTGGTAAATGAACTATTTCTAATTGGGGTGTACGCTAACATTTCAAATGGTGGTTGGAATCTTAATTGATTTATCTTACTTGATTTTGTTTATGACCTCTGTGTTCCAGAATTGGTTCTTTGAAATATCGAGTCTTAACATGGAATCACGATAGTTTGCATTAGGCACAATTTTAATTAATTATCGTGATTGTGTATACGTCCGTGTAACATAATTATGAATCTAAAAACTAGTTTGGAGTATGCATTCGCGCAACTTTGATCAAATTCTTCTTAATAATAAAATTGATTTTCATAGGCTACTAATTTAATCCAAGGTGTGCCATCCACGATTTAATTATTCATGCCCCTCATATTAATAACTTAGAATATAAAAATGACAAATGTTCATAGTTTGATTTAGGCACGTTAATATACCATCATGGTTGTGGACACGTTCGCGTGACATGATTGCGATTTCATTCTAAAAACGAAATTGGAGTATGCGTTCACGCAACTTCGGCTAAACTTTCTTAATAATAACAAAGCGTTATTAATTATGGACACGTTCGCGTGACATAATTTTTGACGCGCCAAAGGAAAAGAGTATACGTACGCGTAACTCAATTCTTTATAATTTTCTTAATTAAAAAGCGGTAAAAGGTAAATGCACACAGGTTCTAAAAATGAGTAATTAAACAATTTTAATGATCCAAGTATGATCAAAGTGACCGTGCTAGAACCACGGAACTCGGGAGTGCCTAACACCTTCTCCCGGGTTAACAGAATTCCTTACCTGAATTTTTGTGTTCATAGACATAAACAGAGTCAAATCTTTCCTCGATTCGGGATTCTAATCCGGTGAATTGGGACACCATAAATTATCGCAAGTGGTGACTCTGATCTTAAAATAATAATTCTGTTTTGATTGTCAGTTAAATTGGAAAAAACTTCCTTATACCCTTTCTGGGGGTAGGAAAAAGGAGGTGTGACAGCCGATATTGGCCGTTGATCTAAATGATCAACGACCAGGATTAAAAGGGTTAGGTAGGGGAGCCGGGTTGGGTTATTTAGATTGGGTCGGGGTCGGGTTGGAATTGAAATTGGGTTGGGAAATTGGGGGCATGTTTTGGGTTATAATTGAAACTCAATTTGGGCTATAATGGCAATAGCCACTTTTTCCTTTTAATTTTATAAAAAATAGTAAATTAATTCCCGGAAATAAATTGAAGGTACTAAAATGATTTGTACTATATAATTATCAATTTAAAAATATTGGACTTAATTTTTTATAAATATAAACGCAATTAAATCTAAAAGAGGCTAATATTATAATTATATGTAATTTAGCTTTAAAAATACTAAATAAATTTGTAAAAATATGCAAAAATTATCTTGACTATATTTTAGTATAAATATGAGAATCCAATAAATGAATCACCAAGATTGATAACTTTGGGAATTATTATTGGGTTTTTTATGAATAAAACAGAGGAATAAATTGGTTAAAAAATCTTTAAAATTAAGAAAATTAATAAAACATTGGGACATACTTATGTCACACCTCCATTTTTACACACCCCGAGGGTAGTACAAGGGAGTTTTTCCAATTAAAGTGACATTATTCGAAATGGGATTATTTATTCAATTCAGAGTCGCCACTTGGGATAGTTTATTTGGTGTCCCAAGTCATCGGTTTATTTTAGACCCCAAATCGAGGAAATTTCGACTTTCCTTTTGAAGTCTACGAACCAGAAATTCTGAATAAGGAATTCTGTTAACCCGAGAGAAGGTGTAAGGCACCCCCGAATTCCGTGGTTCTAGCACGATCGCTTAAACCATTATAATTGGCCGATTATTTGATTTATCACATGTTTTAACCTATGGTACAATTTTAACTTATTAAACTGCTTTTAATTATTTTTAAGAAGATTCAACGTTATCTAAAATATGTCTTTGAACCACACCACATGAAATGCACCGGCGGTCCACGACACATTTTATTTAACGTTGTTGATATTTGGATTTGGGTCACATGAAATGCACACCCAAGTTTAGGAAGGTAATATTAATAAAATACGCGCCTAAAGCAACTACATGTTTTAAATTTGCAAAGGCCATGGAAATTTTCTAAATGGCATGCCTCGATTTCTAAGAATTTAAAAGATATAATTAAGTGAGGGCCACGCGTTTTGAGATTTTATTTGGCACGGCGCACCTCTAACCCGATTTTAAGAGTCTAATTAATTGAGGAAAGCTTAATGGGATTCTAATTATTTGTTCGAACCTATGTAGCAACTACTAAGCACTGTACTGAACAACTAAACGTCTAAAAAAAGAAATTGCCTTCACAATAAAATAACTAAACGAAGAGGCTTAATTTGATGAAACGAACAGGCCCAACTAGCAAGAGGTAAATAATCCATTTACAGATGCCTTCAGGCTTGGGCCTAAGATGAGCCCAATTCTTAGGGAGGAAAGGACGTCCTGGGATAGTCGAATCTGAGGTCAACCCTTTTGTCAACTGGGCCAACATTGGGCCCAAACTTCAGAACCAAACCTTTGTATAGAATCATTTTAATCCCAATCAACTAAGGCCATACAAGATACGAAATTGAACTAACATTTTATTTCTGCATTTTAACGTTTCAAGCACAGAGTAAAAGCTAAGCGTTCTGAATTTTAAATTACAACTTCAACTTAAATATTCTCATAAGTAAAACAGAAGTAAATCAGTGCCTCCCTCTATTCTTAAAGCGATACCAATTTTTCTTGTTCACAATAATTATAAGCTAACTACTAAACTTGGAAGCCATTCAATTAACAGTTCATGAAATAAATTGCTACATAGTTTCCAAATAGTAGAGTACAACACCAGATAGATTACAATGTGAAACCTTCTAGTTCCAAACCTTAAGAATTTAAATAGATTCAAACAAATTCCCATAGCAGCACTGGTTTCAACAGGCTAACACAAATCTGAAGCATGCTTAACTCTTCTAAAGTTTCTACCGCACTAATTCTTTACCACCCGCACATATGATCAAAAACTTCAAATATTTAAACTGAACAAATGGAAAGAAGCATTTGTCCAACACTACAACGAAGTCTAGAAATACAATAAACAAGAACTAAACAGCTTATGAACATATGCAGACTGGTCTTCAAACACAAAACGAACTCAGTTGCATTTTCAACAAGACTCCAGGTTTTCCATACTCAAAACACACGTTATAACTTCACTTGCCATTCAATGGTTCAAAGAAATACCTGAAAATAAAAGAGTAACCAAAGAAGTGAAGAATCAGCAAGTGAAACAACAGGGAATCAGTAGCAGGTCCAGTAATAAAGAGCAAACCAGCAAAGCAATTTCATAACCCAGAAAATGAAGTACTGCAGCCCAGAAATCAGTTTTAAATGCACAGATTAACCAACAGACCTCTAAACCAATCTCAATGACTAAGGCTCAAGCCATTTCTAAGTTCAAATAATCAAGAAATCGATTCAGAAAGAAGAGGATTTCAGATTTCAAAACTAAAGTCCAATAAAACAGTGTTTTCTATAAAACGTTTCAGCCGTTTAGTTGTTTTTCAGAATTTTTCCCCTCTCCTCAAAATCTGGTTTTATCTTCAAGTAAGAATGCCTTTATAGGCAAGGCATTAGGGCAGCCCAAATGAATTCAGTTTTGCATTTTTTTTACCCTTTTTGAATTTTTATTCTTGCTTAAGTATCCTTAGTATACAAATCAGATTTTCATTTAAGTCCCCATCCCAACTTCTAGGAAGCTTCCTCAGTTAGTTACAGTTTATTCCTTTAGCTTAAATCCCTAAATCACCCCTTGTGTGCCATGTTTTTACCTTAAGAGACCAGACATCACATGGGTCAAATTGACCCAATTCAAATGTCATGGGTCTGTAAATTCAGGTCGAATCCCCTCTTGGGTTGTTGGTTTTATCGAAGCCTCATTTCAAAATTGAAAGCTCATAGGCCTTTACGAGTTCGTTTACAGAGTCTTAAAGACTCGTGCAATTCTGGGCCCAAAGAAACTTAAGAAAAACAGAAAACAAATACTAATTAAACAAGTTCTAAAACTAACATGCAAATACGAATGACTTGAAGAGATGAAAAGATAAAAAACAAAAATCAAAAAAATAAAAGAAATAATAGAAGAAGATGAGAAGAGAACAAAAGTAAAAAATTAAATATCAAAAGGTAAAGAAAAGAAGAATACCTAAAAGAAAATCTCGGACCAGAATTGATGAACCTTCAAACAACTCCGATTTGACTCAAAACTAGTATTAACTGTATGTTCTCAACGAAAACAAACAATTCATACCCGTTTCAAGCCCTTTCACTCAAAGAAATTGGAAAGCTTGACGAACCTCTTTTCTTTTTGTTTCCATATTCAAAAACAGGCCGATTTGGTGAGGATCTAAGGAGAAATGGTGGTGGATTGGGGCTGAGGGAAGGCTGGTGGTTGCACAGGTGAGATTTGGGGTTGAACAGAGGTGGCGCCGCCACAAGAGAAAACAAAGGCGGTGCTAGGGTTTCCCTTTTAAATCAAGATTCGGGACGTTCCGGATAGATTTGAAAGGATAAGAGTGATGATTCGGAACGGGGAGGTGAAGGGGAGTCTGGGGTGTTAATCTGGTGTTGATTGGGACCGGCGCCGCCGGCCTCAGGCGGTGGGATTTCGGGGCAGCGTTAGGGTTTTGGGTAAAGGTCTCCGGAAAAGGGTGAGGTGAGGGAGATGAAACGAGGGGGTAGGGTAACGTTTGGACATATATATATATTATTGATTCCCCAGTTCCGGACCCTTGGATTAAGGAGATCCAACGACTGTGATCAAAGGGTAATCAAACGGCGTCGTTTCGGTTACTGGGGGGTTTGGACCGGGTTGGACCCGGATCTGGGCCGGTTTTGGACGGGTAATGAGGCATAATCGTTTGGGCCTAGGTAATTTTAAATAAAAATTTCCCAAACAGACTTCTTATTCAAATTCTTTTCTTTTTCTTTTTCAATTTCAAATCTTTTTTCCTTTCAAATTAAAATAAAACCAAAATTAAATTTTTTTAAACCAAATTAACCTACCCAATTAGATTAATCACTCATCATAGTATTAATAATAATTAATTAAACTCTAAATTTAAAGAAAAACTATAAAATTCAAAATTAAAGAGTTAAATGCAAAATGCACTATTTTTGTGATTTTCATATTTTATAAAGCAAACTAATTTACTAATTAATCTAAAAATATCAAATTAAATCCTAAATGCAGTGCGTGATATTTTTACTATTTTTATGATTTAAATAAAATTAATTATGCACACAAAATGTTAACAAACATAAAAATTGAGCAATTAATTTCTAAAAACCAAATAATAAAAAGAAAAATCCTAATTCTGGAGATTCTGTAGGAGTAATTCATGCGAGGCAAAAATCACGTGCTCACAGCTGCCCCTCTTTGCTCGGAGACACGAAGGGTTTTCGGGTAAAGATAAAATGAGCAATTATGAGGGATTTTTGCCCATTTGGAAACTCCATGAGAAGCATTTTTGAAAAGAGTCTGACCGAATCTTGCTTCAAGGTTGTCTACATATCATCGGCTATAAAGGAATCAGGTTAGTGTAGTTCTGGAAATTTCGGTAGATGGGACTACCGGGAGTTGTGATTTCACTTCTGCTGCTGCTGTTACTGCTTGCTGACCTCTTTATTACACCGAAAAGGAAAATCCAAAGCTAAGCTAACTAGGCCTATCAGCTACGAGTTACAAAATCCCTATCTATAAATCTCTTAAAACTTGATCTTGAGTCTTAGATAATTTTGTTGTGGACCCCGATCTGAATCTTGATGCTCGCAAGCTATAGGTGCTGGTTCTTTCTTCAGCATTGTATCAAGGTGGGACAGGCGAAGCTTGTGACTTTAATTATTTCTTGAGAAGTTCGCATCTTCCTCCGCTTCAATCTTTTGAATTCACTCCTTTCTGTTCTTTTCTTCTTTCTTTATTCTGAATTGAGACTCATTCTTTTAGTCATCTCAAATCCTGTGTCTCGAGGTAAAACCTACTTAAACACCAAAAACAAATAAACGAACAAAATTTTTCTGCCCCAGTTTTCACTAGGAAAATTTCGTGAGTTATTTGCAACAAAATCTAAACTATTCAGGGGATAGAGCCCTAATGTTGTCAAAAACGGCGACTAGGGAATGGAGGCCCTATGTCTAAAAAGGTTCAACTCAGGGATTGTATCCCTAATGTTGGCAAAAAGACAACTAGGGAATGGAGGCCCTATGTCTAAAAGGCTCAACTCAGGGATTGAAGCCCTAATGTTGTCAAAAAAAGCGACTAGGGAATGGAGGCCCTATGTCTAAAAGGCTCAACTCAGGTATTGGAGCCCTAATGTTGGCAAAAGGCGACTAGGGAATGGAGGCCCTATGTCTAAAAGGCTCAACTCAGGGATTGGAGCCCTAATGTTAGCAAAAAGGCGACTAGGGAATGGAGTCCCTATGTCTAAAAAGGCTCAACTCAGGGATTGGAGCCCTAATGTTGGCAAAAAGGCGACTAGAGAATGGAGGCCCTATGTCTAAAAGGCTCAACTCAGGGATTGGAGCCCTAATGATGGCAAAAAGGCGACTAGGGAATGAAGGCCCTATGTCTAAATAGGATCAACTCAAGGATTGGAGCCCTAATGTTGGCAAAAAGGGGACTAGGGAATGGAGGCCCTATGTCTAAAAGGCCCAACTCAGAGATTAGAGCCCTAATGTTGGCAAAAGGCGACTAGGGAATAGAGGCCCTATGTCTAAAAAGCTCAACTCAGGGAATGGAGCCCTAATGTTGGCAAAAAAAGTGACTAGGGAATGGAGGCCCTATGTCTAAAAGGCTCAACTCAGGGATTGGAGCCCTAATGTTGTCAAAAAGGCGACTAGGGAATGGAGGCCCTATGTCTAAAAGGCTCAACTCAGGGATTGGAGCCCTAATGATGGCAAAAAGGAGACTAGGGAATGGAGGACCTATGTCTAAAAATGTTCAACTCAAGGATTGGAGACATAATGTTGGCAAAAGAGGGACTAGGGAATGGAGGCCCTATGTCTAAAAGGCCCAACTCAGAGATCAGAGCTCTAATGTCGGCAAAAAAAGGTGACTAGGGAATGGAGTCCCTATGTCTAAAAAGCTCAACTCAGGGATTGGAGCCCTAATGTTGGCAAAAAAAGGTGACTAGGGAATGGAGGCCCTATATCTAAAAAGCTCAACTCAGGGATTGGAGCCCTAGTGTTGGCAAAAAGGTGACTAGGGAATGGAGTCCCTATGTCTAAAAGGCTCAACTCAGGGATTGAAGCCCTAATGTTGAAAAAAAAGGTGACTAGGGAATGGAGTCCCTATGTCTAAAAGGCTCAACTCAGGGAATGGAGCCCTAATGTTGGCAAAAGGCGACTAGGGAATAGAGGCCCTATGTCTAAAAAGCTCAACTCAGGGATTGGAGCCCTAATGTTGGCAAAAGAGGTGACTAGGGAATGGAGGCCCTATGTCTAAAAGGCTCAACTCAGGGATTGGAGCCCTAATGTTGTCAAAAAAGGTGACTAGGGAATGGAGGCCCTGTGTCTAAAAGGCTCAACTCAGGGATTGAAGCCCTAATGTTGGCAAAAAGGTGACTAGGGAATGGAGTCCCTATGTCTAAAAGGCTCAACTCAGGGATTGGAGCCCTAATGTTGAAAAAGGTGACTAGGGAATGGAGTCCCTATGTCTAAAAGGCTCAACTCAGGGATTGGAGCCCTAATGTTGTCAAAAAAGGCGACTAGGGAATGGAGGCCCTATGTCTAAAAGGCTCAACTCAGGGATTGGAGCTCTAATGATGGCAAAAGGGCGACTAGGGAATGGAGGCCCTATGTCTAAAAAGGTTCAACTCAAGTATTGGAGCCATAATGTTGGCAAAAGAGGGACTAGGGAATGAAGACCCTATGTCTAAAAGGCTCAACTCAGAGATCAGAGCCCTAATGTCGGCAAAAAAAGGTGACTAGGGAATGGAGTCCCTATGTCTAAAAAGCTCAACTCAGGGATTGGAGCCCTAATGTTGGAAAAAAAAGGTGACTAGGGAATGGAGGCCCTATATCTAAAAAGCTCAACTCAGGGATTGGAGCCCTAGTGTTGGCAAAAGGCAACTAGAGAATGGAGGCCCTATGTCTAAAAAGGCTCAACTCAGGGATTGGAGCCCTAATGTTGGCAAAAAAGGTGACTAGGGAATGGAGGCCCTATGTCTAAAAGGATCAACTCAGGGTTGGCAAAAAAGGTGACTAGGGAATGGAGGCCCTATGTCTAAAAGGATCAACTCAGGGATTGGAGCCCTAATGTTGTCAAAAAAGGTGACTAGGGAATGGAGGCTCTATGTCTAAAGGGCTTAACTCAGGGATTGGAGCCCTAATGGTTGCAAAAAGGCGACTAAGGAATGGATTCCCTATGTCTCAAAGGCTCAACTCAGGGATTGGAGCCCTAATGTTGGTAAAAAAAGGTGACTAGGGAATGGAGACCCTATGTCTAAAAAGCTCAACTCAGGGAATGGAGCCTTAATGTTGGCAAAAGGCGACTAGGGAATGGAGGCCCTATGTCTAAAAAGCTCAACTCAGGGAATGGAGCCGTAATTTTGGCAAAAAAGGTTACAAGGGAATGGAGGCCCTATGTCTAAAAGGCTCAACTCAGCGATTGAAGCCCTAATGTTGTCAAAAAAGGCGACTAGGGAATGGAGTCCCTATGTCTAAAAGACTCAACTCAGGGATTGGAGCCCTAATGATGGCAAAAAGGCGACTAGGGAATGGAGGCCCTATGTCTAAAAAGGTTCAACTCAAGGATTGGAGCCCTAATGTTGGCAAAAGGGGGACTAGGGAATGGAGGCCCTATGTCTAAAAGGCCCAACTCAGAGATCAGAGCCCTAATGTTGGCAAAAAGGCGACTAGGGAATGGAGTCCCTATGTCTAAAAGGCTCAACTCAGGGATTGGAGCCCTAATGTTGGCAAAAAGGTGACTAGGGAATGGAGGCCCTATGTCTAAAAAGCTCAACTCAGGGATTAGAGCCCTAATGTTGGCAAAAGGCAACTAGAGAAGGGAGGCCCTATGTCTAAAAAGGCTCAACTCAGGGATTGGAACCCTAGTGTTGGCAAAAAAGGTGACTAGGAAATGGAGGCCCTATGTCTAAAAGGCTCAACTCAGGGATTGAAGCCCTAATGTTGTCAAAAAAGGTGACTAGGGAATGGAGGCCCTATGTCTAAAAGGCTCAACTCAGGGATTGGAGCCCTAATGTTGGCCAAAAGGCGACTAGGGAATGGAGTCCCTATGTCTAAAAGGCTCAACTCAGAGATTGGAGCCCTAATGTTGGCAAAAAAAGGTGACTAAGGAATGGAGACCCTATGTCTAAAAAGCTCAACTCAGGGAATGGAGCCCTAATGTTGGAAAAAGGCGACTAGGGAATGGAGGCCCTATGTCTAAAAAGCTTAACTCAGGGAATGGAGCCCTAATGTTGGCAAAAAAAGTGACTAGGGAATGGAGGCCCTATGTCTAAAAGGCTCAACTCAGGGATTGGAGCCTTAATGTTTTCAAAAAAGGCGACTAGGGAATGGAGGCCCTATGTCTAAAAGGCTCAACTCAGGGATTGGAGCCCTAATGATGGCAAAAAGGAGACTAGGGAATGGAGGACCTATGTCTAAAAATGTTCAACTCAAGGATTTGAGCCCTAATGTTGGCAAAAGGGGGACTAGGGAATGGAGGCCCTATGTCTAAAAGGCCCAACTCAGAAATCAGAGCCCTAATGTTGGCAAAAAGGCGACTAGGAAATGGAGTCCCTATGTCTAAAAAGCTCAACTAAGGGATTGGAGCCCTAATGTTGGCAAAAAAGCGACTAGGGAATGGAGGCCCTATGTCTAAAAAGGCTCAACTCCGAGATTGGAGCCCTAATTTTGGCAAAAAAAGGCGACTATGGAATGGAGGCCTTATGTCTAAAAGGCTTAACTCAGAGATTGGAGCCCTAATGTTGGTGAAAGGCGACTAGGGAATGGAGGCCCTATGTCTAAAAAAGTCTCAACTCAGGGATTTGAGCCCTAATGTTGGCAAAAAAGGCGACTAGGGAATGAAGGCCCTATGTCTAAAAGGCTCAACTCAAGGATTGGAGCCCTAATGTTGGCAAAAAGACGACTAGGGAATGGAGGCCCTTTGTCTAAAAAGCTCAACTGAGGGATTGGAGCCCTAATATTGGCAAAAGAGGCGACTAGGGAATGGAGGCCCTATGTCTAAAAAGTTCAACTCAGGGATTGGAGCCCTAATGTTGGCAAAAGGGTAACATATTGAGGTTGAGAATATAAGCTATCATTTTGTTTGGATTTTCTTCTTTTCTTTCTTTTCATTTTCATTCCATTTTTTTTTTATAAAATGCAGGAAAGAACTTGGAGGAGACTTCCCTTTTTGGATTGATTATTTGCTGCAAAGCTGTTTCTAGCTTTTGCGCATCTTTTCCTTTTCGGCTGCACCTGCTTCTTGCATGGTTGCTTTGGATTGCTCCTGTTTCAATTTTTTTCAAACAAAGAACAATTGTTAGTTTGAAACGGTGGTCGGTTTTTGTGGCCTTGATCGCGTTGATCACTTGATCTCGGCCCAACTCTTTTGGTGAGAACCTCTGTTGTTTAGTAGTTTTCTAAAGATTAATCTATCTTTCAAACCGAGGGACTTAGCTTTTAAGATTTCATGAAGATTAATCGACCCTTTCACTTTATTCCGCCTTTAGGCTTTTGCCTTTGGGTTTCTTTTCCTTTTTGATAAATTTTATTTCAAAGCATCAGCCGTCATGGCCAGTCGGGATCGACTTGATGCACCTGCTGAGGCTGGGTACTTTTCTTTAGCTTCTATTAGGCAGGACCCTGTAAAGGCAATCTTGCCACTTTTTCTTTGTATTAGTTTTAGAAACAGAGTTAGACCGAAAGGGATTCAAGAAAAAGTAAGCAAAAGGCAAGAAAATGAATTTAAAAAGAATCGTCCCTTTAGGGGAGGAAGGACGGACTTATCTGGAGTGCATGCAGACTTCAATAGACATGATATGCTTCTTGGACTGGATGCCCGATCCGCACAACTATCCAACTTCTCACATACCCATTGTGACCCGTGTTTTTAAACCGAGAAACCTTGCCAGGACTCTTTCAATACCAATGGTGGTGAAGGATTTCTTCTTTTCAATCAACGACGCCCTTTGCGGGTTTTCGCCAATCGACCTCTCTCATTTCTCTTCTCTCCGTCGACTTATAGTGCTCTTTATGATTTTTCACTAATAAGACTCTCTCATTTTTTATTTCTCTGCTTGTCATCGCCTCATGTGCCCATGTGGGTTTTCCCCAATAAGACTCTCTCATTTTATTTTTCTCGTTTGATTGCATCGGATCCAAACAGTTGTGTTTTCTAATTCCGACGCCTCTGCTGATTGATCAGAAGGACTTGAACAAGGTTTGGATATAAAGAATCTGGATAAAATTACAACTTTGGAACCGTTCAGGTAGGCTCATTTGCCGAACCAATATAACATCTGCCCCAGCGTCACTTTTGGAGAAAATTGGATTTTTGTTTTGGTGTGACTGAACCCCAGGGAGAGGCTGTCTACGTATCCTTTCGGAATCAAGTCAAACGTAGTTCAGGGAAACATTTGTTTTGTTGTTTTTGCTTTTGCTTTTTTCTTGCTTTTCTCTCTTTTTTTATTACACTTTACGGTTCCCAAGAGGGTAATCAAAAAAGAGTAACCGGCTCAAATGGGTTTGCAAAGGGTGGGGAGTGTTTGGGTAGCAAGTATTAAAGCCTTCGTCATCCCAATTGGACAAAGTTGTCACTGCAGAAAAGCTAAACATAATACCTTTTGACTGCATCTGTATTTACAGCTACTTCGGGATCATTCCCTTCGATATCGCCTAGATACAATGCCCCTTTTGGCAATATCTTTCTGATGATATATGGGCCCTTCCAATTAGGAGCAAATTTTCCTTTTGCTTCCTGGTGATGGGGAAGGATGCGCCTTAAAATGAGCTGCCCTACTTCGAAATTTCTAGGCCGCACTTTCTTGTTGTAGGCACGGGATATTCTTTGTTGGTACAACTGCCCATGGTAGACCGTGGCCATTCGCTTTTCATCTATCAAGGTTAACTATTCCAACCGGGTTTTAACCCACTTAGTGTCTTCAATTTCAGCTTCAATGATGATCCGGAGAGAGGGGATTTCAACCTCTGCGGGTATTACGGCTTCAGTGCCATTAACCAAAAGATACAGGGTGGCTCCAATTGATGTGCGCACAGTAGTACGATATCTCAACAATGCAAACGGTAACTTTTCATGCCACTGCCTGGAACTTTGAATCATTTTTCTCAAAATTTTTTTGATGTTTTTGTTTGCTGCTTCGACGGCACTATTGGCTTTGGGTCGATAAGGAGTAGAATTCCGATGCGTTATCTTGAATTGTTTGCATATATCTCCCATAAAATGACTATTCAAGTTTGTAGCATTGTTTGTGATAATAGTTGCAGGAATGCCAAAACAGCAGATAAGATGGGAGTGCACGAAATTCACCACAGCTTTCTTAGTGACGGATTTGAGAGTGATAGCTTCAACCCATTTCGTGAAGTAGTCAATGGCAACTAGTATGAATCTGTGCCCATTTGAGGCTTTCGGCTCAACTGTCCCAATGACGTCCATACCCCAAGCAACAAATGGCCAAGGTGCTGACATGGGATGCAGTTCTGTGGGAGGTGCATGAATCAAATCACCGTGCACCTGACACTGATGACACTTCCGAACAAAGCTGAAACAGTCCTTTTCCATGGTTATCCAGTAATAGCCCGCTCGAAGGATTTTCTTTGCTAAAACATGCCCGTTCATATGGGGTCCGCATACTCCCGCGTGTACCTCATGCATGATTCTTCCAGACTCTTCTGCGTCAACACATCTCAACAAGTTGAGGTCCGGAGTTCTCTTGTACAAGACATCACCACTCAAAAATAAACCACTCGTGTGCCGCCTAATAGTTCTCTTCTGGTCTCCACTGGCTTGCTCGGGATATTATTGCGTTTTCAAAAACCTTTTGATGTCATGATACCATGGTTGAGTATTTGGTGCTGTTTTAACCGAATTACAATAACCATGCCTTTCTCGAATTTGGATTTCCAATGGGTCAATGTAGGCATTGCCTGGGTACGGCAGCATAGAGGCTAAAGTGGCAAGTGCCTCAGCTAGTTCATTGTGGCAGCGAGGAATATACCTGAACTCTATTGACTTGAATCGTTCGCCAAGTTCTTCCACATGTTGCCTATAGGGAACGAGCTTGATGTATCGGGTTTCCCATTCTCCTTGAGCTTGTCGGATAATCAAATCTGAGTCTCCCATGATTAACAGTTCTGCAATATCTTGGTTGATTGCCATGTTCATGACCATAATGCAAGCTTCGTACTCGAGAGTGTTGTTTGTGCAGAAAAATCGAAGCCTAGCGGTAGCCGGGTAATGCTGACCGGTGTACGAGATCAAGATCGCCCCAATTCTGATACCTTTTTCGTTTACCGCTCCATCGAAGAACATTTTCCAAGCATTGATGTCTTCGGATATTGCCTCAACTGAGTTTACCTCTTCATCCGGGAAGTAAGTATTCAAAGGTTGGTATTCATCATCGACCGAATTTTCAGCCAAATAATCTTCTAACGCTTGGGCTTTCATTGTCGTGTGAGTGACATATACTATGTCGAATTCCGTAAGCAGGATCTGCCACTTTGCTAGTCTCCCAGTGGGCATTGGCTTCTGGAATATGTATTTTAAAGGATCCAACCTGGTTATGAGGTTAGTGGTGTAGGCTTGCAAATAATGCCTCAGCTTCTGAGCGATCCATGTTAAAGCGCAGCAGGTCTTTTCCAACAAAGTGTATTTGGCTTTATAACTGGTGAATTTCTTGCTCAGATAGTAAATATCCTGCTCTCTCTTTTCGGTCACATTGTGTTGCCCGAGGATGCAGCCGAAAGAATTCTCCAAGACTGTCAGGTACAAGAACAAAGGCCTCCCTGGCTCAGGTGGGACCAAGACTGGCGGATTCGACAGATATTCCTTGATTTTATCAAAAGCTCCTTGACATTCATCTGTCCACTTGACTGCTGCGTCTTTCTTCAGCAATTTGAATATGGGTTCACATGTGGATGTCAACTAGGCAATGAATCGGCTGATGTAGTTCAATCTATCCAACAGACTCATAACATCCTTTTTGGTTTTCGGAGGAGACAAATCTCGAATAGACTTTATCTTTGTTGGGTCTAACTCGATGCGCCTCCGACTAACGATGAATCCCAAGAGTTTGTCGGATGGTACCCCAAATGCACATTTGGCTGGGTTCAACTTCAAATCATATTTGCGCAACTGCTAAAAAACTTTCTCAAGTCCCGAACGTGGTTGTCCTGGGTTTTAGATTTGATGATTACATCGTCCACATACACCTCTATCTCTTGGTGCACCATATCGTGGAAAATGGCTGTCATGGCCCTCATATAGGTTGCCCCGGGGTTCTTGAGACCAAATGGCATGACTCTGTAACAGTATGTACCCCAAGGTGTGGTAAAAGCTGCCTTCTCTACATCTTCTTCATCCATCAACACCTGGTGATATCCTGCAAAATAATCCACGAAGGACTGTATCTCATGCTTGGCGCAGTTATCAATAAGGATATGGATGTTCGGCAAAGGGAAGTTATCTTTGGGACTTGCTTTGTTTAAATCTCTATAATCCACACATACTCGGGTCTTCCCGTCTTTCTTTGGAACTGGGACTACATTAGCTAACCATGTGGTGTACCAGACCACTCGAATCACCCCCGCTTTCAACTACTTCGTGACCTCTTCTTTGATCTTGTCACTGATATCAGTTTTGAACTTCCTCTGTTTTTGCTAGACTGGGGGACAATCGGGGTATGTTGGCAACTTGTGAACCACCAACTCAACACTCAACCCTGGCATGTCGTCATGTGACCAAGCAAACATATCTTTGAACTCAAACAGGAGTTGGATTAATGCGTCTCGAGTTTTTCTGTCTGTGAAAATGCTTATCTTGGTTTCCCTGATTTCTTCAGAAATACCCAAATTAACCGGTTCAGTATCATTTAAGTTAGGCTTAGGTTTATTCTCAAATTGTTCCAATTTTCGATTTATTTCCCTAAAAGCCTCCTCTTCATTGTATTCCGGCTCTTAGTTCATTATTTCGCAATTAGACAACATATTTGGATCTGGGCATGAAGTCCGCAAGCATGTCATGTTATTTAAAGACGCGTAATTAGAACTGAAAGAAAAGAGAAAATGACAAAATCAGAAAGAATAAAGAAAGATGAACGATGAAATATTGATTTCATTTCTTGGAATTTGAAGATACAGGGTTTACATCGGAAAATTAAAAGACAAGGAGCTAAAGGAAACATTCGAGTTACACCCTGAAATAACTCGTGATGCAGAAAAGGTGGTAGGACAGGTCTACCGGGACTCCCTCCTGATCGGGAATGGCGTAGCCTTCCAATTCTGTAGCTTAGCGTTAGGTCCCATATACAGCACCTCAGCGGTGCTTGAGACTTCCCCTGGCTGAACCATGTGGGCTTCATACAGTATCTTCCTCATCGCCCCACAGATCTCTTCAATCTCTTCGGCCGTGAAGACCTTATATTCTTCTTCTTCATGGTATTTTGGCTTGACAAATGTTCTATACAGATGCGGTACCGGCTGAGGCAAGACCCAACCATCATTCTTTCTATCGCTTGCCCATTTTACATTAGCTGGAGTGGGTTGGAAGCCTATCCCAAAGAACTTTTCACTGGCGGTCAGGGTGAAAGGTTCAGTTATTCCTTCCAATGATTTCCCGATCCCCTTCCCTAGTTTGAAGCCATGTCTGATCATTTCTTTGGCCACCATGATTGATGCATTAGAAAGAAACGGTTAAGGGTAAGGGCTTCCCTCTTCGTACTGGTCTGCGAACACAATTTCAAAGGCTTGGTAAACTATGTGCTCACTCCCCTATCTCACTTCAAGGCATGGGACTGATTGGTCCCGATAAATTGATTGCTCGTCTTCCCCATGGACCACAATCTCTTGATCTTCATGTTCAAATTTTACCATCTAATGGAGGGTAGAGGGTACAGCCCCCGCCGCATGAATCCATGGCCTTCCCAAGAGAAAATTGTAGGATGTGTCCATGTCCAGAACCTGGAAGGTTACTTCAAAGTCTACTGGGCCGATGGTCAGAATCAGATCGATCTCTCTAATTGTGTCCCTTTTTATACCATCAAAAGCCCATACACAGACATTGTTGGGTTGAATTCTTTCATTCCCGATTTCCATGTGCTGTAGAGTTGAGAGTGGGCAGATGTCTACCCCAGAGCCTCCATCCAACATAACCCTTTTCACGTAGTACCCTTCGCATTTGACTGTCAGGTGTAGGGCTTTGTTATGCGTGGCCCCTTCTGGGGGCAAGTCATTTTTGCTGAAGGAAATCTGGTTAATTGCGAAAAACCTTTCTGCTATCCTCTCCAACTGTTCTATAGAAGTCTCAACAGGAACATATGCTTCGTTAAGGGTCTTGATCAATACCTTCTGATGTTTGGTGGAGTTCATTAGCAAAGCCAACAAGGAAACTTGTTCGGGAAATTTTCGAAGCTGATCGATCACCTCATAATCCGCTATTTTCATCTTTTGAAAGAAAGTCTCCGCTTCTTCGGCACTCACGGGCTTCTTAGATGGGAAGTGCTTTTGAGTGGCATTGTTCACCTTTTCCAAGTTAGAATACTTTTCAACGGGGTTATTTTCTTGAACTTCTCCTGAGATTACTTTGCCCATATAGGTCACCACCATTTTGTTGTAGTTCCAGGGTACATCGATAGGATCTGTCATGGGCCTCTATGGCGCGCGTCCAATAACCACGGGCTCACTCAGCCTTGGTGGATTAATTGGTCCCCACATCATATAGGCTCCTTTGGGCACATACATTTGGGTTGCCTTGTTCAGCTCGAATCTCCTAGGAGGACTCAAAGTCATCTGTTTTTCTTTGCGGCCCCGAGGGACATAGAGAATAGCTTCTTTGGGAGGTGTTTCCCCAATCCCCGCTTCAACTTTCTTCTCTAATTTTGGAGGGGTGGTTTTGTTCTTTTTCTCCCCTTTGTCTTGTTTCGAGGCAGCTTTTGGTTTCTTTTCTATGTCAGCAATGGCAATGATGGCCTTCAATGCCGGGTCAAATTCCTTGTCCTCACAAATCATTTCGATTACTGGCCCGTTGCTGTGGGCCGGCAGCGGGTTGTTAGTCACGTTGGGAATATCTTCATCCCTTAGCACTATATTCCTTTGTTCTATCAAGTTTTCCACGGCTCTCTTCAGAGTCCAACAGTCATCCGTGTCATGCCCTTCTGCCTATGAGTGATAGGCGCATCGGTTACCGTCTCTGTAAGTGGGTGATGTTGGGTTTTGCCTGGTTTGAGGAACCGGCTAGAGAAGACCCATTTGGACAAGCTTTGGAAATAGACTGGAGTAGGATTCACCGATTGGCATGAAATTTGGCCTTCTAGGTGGCTCACGAGGGGGAAAATTGTTTTGTGGAGGACGGGGGTTGTAGTGGTTTTGGTAAGGAGGCTGGTTTCTAGGAAATGGAGCTTGGTTTTGGTGGGTTGTTATTGTGGATGGACATAAGATTGAGCATTCATGACCGTGTATGGATGAGGAGCATAGGACATGTCTTGGTGGGGGTAATAGTGTTGTGGGGTCCTTTCTGGGAGAAGGGATCTGCCATGGATGTCTCTTCCCTTTTCTTGCCTTTTGCTATTCCTCCGGACCCACCCTGAATGGCTTGGGAAGTAGCTCTGATAGCGGATTGTCTTAGAATTCGACCCGTTTTCCACTCGTTTTCAACTATTTCGCCAATCTTGATGGCTTCAGCGAACTGTTTACCCATGGCGGACATCATATTTTGGAAGTAGTCGGCTTCCTAAGCTTGTAAGAAAACTGTGACCATTTCGACCTCATCCATCAGAGGTTTTACCCTAGATGCCTGCTCTCGCCATTTAACTGCGCACTCCCGGAAGCTTTCCGAGGATTTCTTTTTCAAGTTCGTCAACAAGTTCCTATCTAGAGCAATATCAATGTTGTACTGGAACTTCCTGACGAAGTCTCTAGTAAGATCATCCTAGATGTGCCAGCGGGATATGTCCTGGTCCATATACCACTCAGAAGCAATGCCAACAAGACTTTCTCCGAAATAGGCCATGAGCGGTTCTTCCTTTCCACCGGCCCCTCGCAATTGATTGCAATATTTCTTGAGATGAGCAATAGGACCACCGTGCCCGTAGTACTTCTCAACTTTTGGGGTTTTGAATCCCAATGGTGGTGCACATGGGGAAACATGCACAAGTCGGCATAGGATACACTTTTCTGTCCAATCAAGCCTTGTATGCTTTTGAGACTCTGTTCCATACTTCTCATCTTCCTCACAATCTCTTCTTGATCAGGAGTTTTGGCGGTCTTTTCTTGCCCCACAGTGAACTCAAATTGGGGCGGCTGAGAGTAAGTATAAGTGGGAAACTGAGGAGGTTCCATTTGGAAGGTGGGTGTTTGGAAGGTGAAAGCTGAAGGGTCAAAATTGGGCCTAGGCAGTATAGGTTGTGCCATGGCTGAGCATGGGGGAGCAGTGAATATATTTGAAGCTGCACCGGACATTGACACCTGGGGGCGAACCTCAGAAGGTGTTCCCACAAAATGAGCTGAAATAGTTGGGTGTCCTAATGGGGTATTTGGGTGACTGATCGGAACAGTGAAAGTACCACTTGCTCTAGGAAAAGGTTCGGGGAATCCCGGGATGGCGCTTGGTGGCTCTCTTCCATTTGACCAAGCGTCCCACATTTCTATAACCCGAAGACGCAGGATTCTATTTTCTTCGGCAGCTGCCGATTCTGAGGTCGGAATGCCTGAGATAGGACTGTCATCCATGATGGGAATTGTTGGCAGAGTCATTTCTGAAGACATTTCGACACTCCCTTTTGATCTAGTAAAGTATGGGTGTGAAGCCAGGTTACCACAAAAACCAACAACCGTTCTATAAAACCCTGAACTGATTACAGCAGCAAACGGTTAGTTTGAAACAAATAACAGATAGGTAATCACATGTTGGGGTGTGATGCACCTATACAGTTAAATGTTTTTTCTACATATTTTGCAACAGTTGCATGTTTCATCCCAGCTTTACTTACTACTTTTTTTATTATTTTTTCCAATTCCACTCTCTCTCTCAACATTTTTCTTCTTTTGGTTATTCTTTCTATTCTCTCTTATTCTTCTTTTTGGGGGGGTTATGATCGAATCCTGTTGATTGCCTACGTATCATGACCCCACATGAATCAGACCAAGCGTAGTTCTAGGGGAATTAAAAATGTAAAAAGAAATAATAGAATATTTTGGAATTTTCAATTCTTCATAAAAAGGAAATACTCTGGATTACAATAATTTAAAGCTAAAAGACTCAAAAAGGAAAACAACAGACTCCAAAAACACAATGACAATACAGACTCACGAACTGACTTAACAGACTCAAAAGAAAAATATCGAATCGAAAATAAACTAACAGTCTTCAACAGAAAAGAAAGATACAGACTCCAGTAAAATCAAGAATACATTAATGCTCCTGGAGCCCGCGGGACATCATTTGGTCTCGTCGCGGGCCTAAATGCGAGATCCTCTTGCAGTCTCTCCAAATCACGCATAACTTGGCGGACGAAAGTTGTCACTGCAGCGAAAAAGATGGTACGAGTCATGTCTTCGCATGCTTGGCATTTCATAGTAATGTATTCCGCGATTGTTCTAATCCTTTCTCTAATTTTGCCCTTTTCTTGAAGCAACCGCCCTATCTGCTGATTCAGAGCTTCCAACACTTGAGAGTCATGAAGGTGTTGATCTCGCAACTGTTGCATTCATTCCTCCATTTGAGTCATCAAGTCATAACAGTATTCTCTATCGGCTTTGAAATCTTTAACCTGCTTGGCTGTCTCGTTCTCGAGAGTGGTTACCTTCCTTCTTAGGATAGTGATAATTCCTCTTTATTTGTTGCACAAACCGTGCCCGCTCTTCTGTCTTCTTTGTCCATTGTGCCTGGATTTTTGCTAGGCTAGCTTCAGACTTTTCCAGGGCTTCTTGACATTCAAGGACTTTCTTTTTAAGACCGCTTATAAGTCTTTCATTAGCCCGGCTTCTTTCCAGGTTTCTGGCAGCTATTTTTATCTTCCGGATCTGAGCTTTGAGGGCCTCATTTTCCTGAGTTAGTTTTTTCTTTTCTCCCTCATCTGCAGCGGCTTGAACACCATTTTCAAACTGAAGCTCCATGACTCGCCTTTCCAACTGGCTTATTTTGGCCCTATACTCATTTTCTTTGGTCAACCAGTCCCACTGCACCTGGGCCCCATCGGTGAATTGTTGGACAAGGGGTCTCTTTGTGGGCCTTTCAGAAATCTGGAATCTTTTGCCAAACCAGACAATATACTTAGGGTCCACTTCACCTCTGGCTAGATCTCGCACCATGGTCTTAGGTTCAAGAAATCTACATTCATTCCATACTTGGCAAATTTTCCCTTCTGGAAATGTGGCTTTTGGGCCCAATTCAATGACATGTTTACTCAAATCTTCATCATTGGGGACGGTTTGAAACCTTCTTAATTGGAGCAAAACCCTGTGTGGAGCATAAGGCTGGATGCTCTGGATGCCCATCAGGAGGAGGTAACACACTTCAGCTGACATGTACATTGCTTCGGTGGGGGGAAGCCATCCGAATGCCCACTCAATTTTATCGTTAGTCAAGGATATCAAATGTGCAAGCCAAGCTTCAGTACCTTCGGGGAATTCAATACCTGCCACTCGGCTTTCAAACTCTTCAATGCAACTCAAACCGGTCAAATTGTAATTCATATACCCCACCCGGTTGCAGAGATGTTCTTGCATCCATAACTGTAGTAGCAGATTGCAAGCTTGAAAGAACATTCCTCCTTCCCGATAGATAGTCAAGGCTCAGTAGGTTTCAGATAAGATCAGGGGAACCACCGTGTTGTTGGCTTTCTTGATTGCAACATCGATCATTCCCACGAGACCTATCTCTATATTACCATCTTTTCGCGGACAAACTACAATACCCAAGAAGGCTACCATAAAAGCTAAACCCCGCCTTGCCTCCTATTTGTCTTTATTTTCGGCATAGGTTAGACCAGTGTTCGGCTCTTCAAAACCTCGGGGGTTACCATATCGATGATACAAGAACTGGAGCGTGCAATACCCTTCCGATAAGTTTCTGTCCTGAATATCCCGACTAATACTCAGCAAATCTAGAAATCTGTAGGGAGATACCGAGGGTAGTACAAGGGAGTTTTTTCAATTAAAGTGACATTATTCGAAATGAGATTATTTATTCAATTCAGAGTCGCCACTTGGGATAGTTTATTTGGTGTCCCAAGTCACCGGTCTATTTTAGATCCCAAATCGAGGAAATTTTGACTTTCCTTTTGAAGTCTGCGAACCAAAAATTCTGTTAACTCGAGAGAAGGTGTGAGGCACCCCCGGATTCCGTGGTTCTAGCACGGTTGCTTAAACCATTATAATTGGCCTATTATCTGATTTATCACTTGTTTTAACCTATGGTACAATTTTAACTTATTAAACCACTTTTAATTATTTTTAGGAAGATTTAACGTTATCTAAAATACGTCTTTGAACCACGCCACATAAAATGCACCCGCGGTCCACGACACATTTTATTTAACGTTGTTGAGATTTGGATTTGGGTCATATGAAATGCACATCGAGTTTAGGAAAGTAATATTATTAAAATATGCGCCTAAAGCAACTACATGTTTTAAATTTGCGAGGGCCATGGAAATTTGTTAAATGGCATGCCTCGATTTCTAAGAATTTAAAAGATATAATTAAGTGAGGGCCACGCGTTTTGAGATTTTATTTGGCGCAGCGCACCTCTAACCCGATTTTAAGAATCTAATTAATTGAGGAAAGCTTAATGGGATTCTAATTATTTGTTCGAACCTATGTAGCAACTACTAAGCACTATACTGAACAACCAAACGTTTAAAAAAGAAATTGCCTTCACCATAAAATAACTAAACGAAGGAGCTGAATTTGATGAAACAAACAGGCCCAACTAGTAAGAGGTAAATAATCCAATGACAAATGCCTTCAGGCTTGGGCCTAAGATGAGCCCAATTCTTAGGGAGGAAAGGACGTCCTGGGACAGTCGAATCTGAGGTCAAACCTTTTGTCAACTGGGCCAACATTGGGCCCAAACTTCACAATCAAACCTTTGTACATAATCATTTTAATGCCAATCAACTAAGGCCATACAAGATACAAAATTGAACTAACATTTTATTTCTACATTTTAACATTTCAAGCACAGAGTAAAAGCTAAGCGTTTTGAATTTTAAATCACAACTTCAACTTTATTATGCTCATAAGTAAAACAGAAGTAAATCAGTGCCTCCCTCTATTTTTAAAGTGATGCCAATTTTTCTTGTTCACAATAACTATAAGCTAATTACTAAACTTGGAAGCCATTCAATTAACAGTTCATGAAATAAATTGCTACATGGTTTCCAAATAGTAGAGTACAACACCAGATAGATTACAATGTGAAACCTTCTGGTTCCAAACCTTAAGAATTGAAATTGATTCAAAAAAATTCCCATAGCAGCACTGTTTTCAACAGGCTAACACAAATCTGAAGCATGCTTAACTCTTCTGAAGTTTCTACTGCACTAATTCTTTACCATCCGCACATATGATCAACAACTTCAAATATTTAAACTGAACAAATGGAAAGAAGCATTTGTCCAACACTACAACGAAGTCTAGAAATACAATAAAGAAGAACTAAACAGCTTATGAACATATGCAGACTGGTCTTCAAACACAAAACGAACTCAGTTGCATTTTCAACAAGACTCCAGGTTTTCCATACTCAAAACACACTTTATAACTTCACTTGTCATTCAATGGTTCAAAGAAATACCTGGGGAAAAAAGAGTAACCAAAGAAGTGAATAATCAGCAAGTGAAATAACAGGGAATCAGCAACAGGTCCAGTAACAAAGAGCAAACCAGCAAAGCAATTTTATAACCCAGAAAATGAAGTACTGCAACCCAGAAATCAGTTTCAAATGCACAGTCTAACCAACAGACCTCTAAACCAATCTCAATGACTAAGTCTCAAGCCATTTCTAAGTTCAAATAATCAAGAAATCGATTCAGAAAGAAGAGGATTTCAGATTTCAAAACTAAAGTCCAATGAAACAGTGTTTTCTGTAAAATGTTTCAGTCGTTTAGTTGTTTTTCAGAATTTTTCCCTCTCCTCAAAATCTGGCTTTAGCTTCAAGTAAGAATGCCTTTATAGGCAAGGCGTTAGGGCAGCCCAAATGAATTTAGTTTTGCATTTTTTACCTTTTTGAATTTTTATTCTTGCTTAAGTATCCTTAGTATACAAATCAGATTTTCAGTTAAGTCCCCATACCATCTTCTAGGAAGCTTCCTCAGTTAGTTACATATTATTCCTTTAGCTTAAATCCCTAAATCACCCCTTGTGAGCCCTATTTTTACCTTAAGAGACCAGACAGCACATGGGTCAAATTGACCCAATTCAAATGTCATGGGTTTGTAAATTCAGGTCGAATCCCCTCTTGGGTTGTTGGTTTTATCGAAGCCTCATTTCAAAATTGAAAGCTCATAGGCCTTTACCAGTTCGTTTACAGAGTCATAAAGACTCGTGCGATTCTGGGCCCAAAGAAACTTAAGAAAAACAGAAAACAAATACTAATTAAACAAGTTCTAAAACTAACATGCAAATACAGATGACTTGAAGAGATGAAAAGATAAAAAATAAAAATCAAAAAAATAAAAGAAAGAGTAGAAGAAGATGAGAAGAGAACAAAAGTAAAAAATTAAACATCAAAAGGTAAAGAAAAGAAGAATAACTAAAAGAAAATCTCGGACCAGAATTGATGGACCTTCGAACAACTCCGATTTGACTCAAAACAAGTATTAACTGTATGTTCTCAATGAAAACAAACAATTAATACCCATTTCAAGCCCTATCACTCAAAGAAATTGGAAAGCTTGACGGACCTCTTTTCTTTTTGTTTCCAGATTCAAAAACAAGACAATTTGGTGAGGATCTAAGGAGAAATGGTGGTGGATTAGGGCTGAGGGAAGGCTGGTGGTTGCACGGGTGAGATTTGGGGTTGAATAGAGGTGGCGCTGCCACCGGAGAAAACAAGGGTGGCGCTAGGGTTTCCCTTTTAAATCAAGATTCGAGGCGTTCCGGACAAATTCGAAAGGAGAGGAGTGATATTTCGAAACGGGGAGGTGAAAGGGAGTCTGGGGTGTTGATCTGGTGTTGATTGGGACCGACGCCGCCGGCCTGAGGCGATGGGATTTCGGGGCGGCGTTAGGGTTTTAGGTAAGGGTTTGCGGAGAAGGGTGAGGTGAGGGAGATGAAACGGGGGGGGGGGGGTAGGGTAATGTTTGGACATATATATATATTATTGATTCCCCAATTCCGGACCGTTGGATTAAGGAGATCCAACGGCCGTGATCAAAGGGTAATTAAACGACGTCGTTTCGGTTACTAGGGGGTTTGGACCGAGTTGGACCCGGATCTGGGCCGGTTCTGGATGGGTAATGAGGCATAATCATTTGGGCCTGGGGAATTTTAAATAAAAATGGCCCAAACAGACTTCTTATTCAAATTCTTTTCTTTTTCTTTTTCAATTTCAAATACTTTTTCCTTTCAAATTATAATAAAACCAAAATTAATTTTTTTTTAAAACCAAATTAACCTACCCAATTAGATTAATCACTCATCATAGTATTTACAATAATTAATTAAACTTTAAATTTAAATAAAAACTATAAAATTCAAAATTAAAGAGTTAAAATGCAAAATGAACTATTTTTGTGATTTTCATATTTTATAAAACAAACTAATTTACTAATTAATCTAAAAATATCAAATTAAATCCTAAATGCAGTGCGTGATATCTTTACTATTTTTCATGATTTAAATAAAATTAATTATGCACACAAAATGTAAACAAACACGAAAATTGAGCAATTAATTCCTAAAAACCAAATAATAAAAAGAAAAATCCTAATTCTGGAGATTCTGTAGGAGTAATTCATGCGAGGTAAAAATCACATGCTCAACACTTATATATGCATATATATGCTATTTTGAAAGTATTTTTCATATAAAAAATATACAGGAAAAAATTGGATATCAACAGTTGGCCCATTCGAGTCATTTTCGCCGGCTCAGACTTTGGCGCAGTACGCATTGTGTATTTCATCCCAAGTGGTTGGGGGATATTTCATGAGTCGTCTTAGCAATTTTCTAGTCGTCTTTGAACCACTTCCGCTTAGCCCATTTTGGAAAGCGGCTACCGCCATCCCCTCCGATACATTTGGAAGCGTCATTCTCATACGGTTGAATCGGGCTAGGAAGTCCCCGAGTCCTTCGCCAGGTGATAGTTTGATGGTGAATATGTCGTTCACCCTCGCCTCTGCTTTCCTAGCCCCGGCATGGGCGGTGATAAACTTGCAAACCATCTCATCGAATATTTCTATGGAATGTGTAGGTAACTGTAAGTACTAAGTCAGCGCTCCCCCGGTTAGGGTTTCACCAAACTTTTTCAATAATATAGATGACACTTGTTCTTTGGCGAGGTCATTGCCTTTTACTACGGTGACATAGTGGGTCACATGGTCTTCAGAGTCCATCATGATGTCATATATTTTCAAGTATGGCAGCATTTTAAAGGTTTTAGGTATGGCGTGTGGTGCGGCCTCGTCACTGTATGGTTGTACCACGAATCGGCCGGCATCCCATTTTGGTAAAAGCCTTGGGGCACTCGGTATTTTGTCTACCCTTTCTTCGTGCTCTTTCATTTGGTTGTGGAGCATTTTGTTCTCGTTCTCCATCTCCTCTATTTTCCTCAAAATGGTTGTGAGGGTGTCGTTACTTGCATCACTAACGTTGTGAGTGATACCTGTTACAGGAGGAGGTTGTGCTGCTTATTTGTCACTGGTGTGGCATAAATTCTCGCCTCTTCGCTACTCGTCCTTTAGGTAGGTTTGTCGAGTATACTTGTCAGCATGCTCGTTAGCCACACTTCGAGTAGTTTTTTTACTGCTGGCGGTGCCCCCTCCACTGCGGACATAACGGCCCCTTTTCCATGTGAGGTTGTGACGCTGCCGTAAGGGAGGGGTGAACCACTCCGCCTGGGAGAAGCGTTTGGTGTCATGTCCTCTTTGTCTGTTCTAGTGACCTCATTGATGGTGTTTAGGAGGTTGGCAGTAAGATCGGCCACTGCTTTCATCATTTCTTCTCCATTACCTACCATGTTAGACTATGCACGCGGGAAAAGATAAAACTTTGTGTTGTATTTTTTTAGATCTAGAATAAGCTAAAACTTTGTCTAGTAAATCCCCACAGACGGCGCCAAATTGTTCGACCAAAAAGTATGAGACCTTTTGTTAAACTAATTAGACAAGAAAATAAAGGATAAATCCTAGTTAAACATAATAATTTCTAGATCTGAAGAATGTTTGTACGAATACTGTGGGGGTGCATTAAAATCGATTTAATACAATGTATAATAAATGATGTTACTATTAATGAGTGGGGAATAATGATAAGCAATAAATATGCTAAATGGCAATGAATGTAAATAGAGAGAATGATTCACCCAATATTGAATGAGGTGGATGGTTCTTCTCTCTGACAATGATGTAAGACAAGAACATGAGAGAAAATAAGAGGCTTTCTCGGATCTGATGCGAGAAATGTGGAGTAAACACCGAATCGAATCTCTTTGGAAAAGTAATGTTTGTATTTTTCTTGAGAGTCAACTTTTCAAGATAGTTCTTATCATCTAGAATATTACATGCATTTCTCTTCTTTCTACCTTTCTACTTATGTGGGACATTCCCGAAGAACCCTAAAAGTACAAACAGAGAGGATATTTGGTAGAATATTCCCTCTGTAGACCCCAATACAAAACTAGTCGTTTCTTCTAGTTCTAACCACGATTTGTTGCCGAACTGTTCGACTCCCGAGGTTACCGATCAACCATGACCACGCCACTCATAGTAGTTTGCGAGTTGCTCTCAACATCCTTTTCTGCATGGCTTAATCCTCAATCTGATTTTGACCCATACAATATACTAAGATAATAATGTTGTGACTTGTGAAAGTGAAAAGTCAATAGACTTTTAGCATAATACCACCAAAAGTATAATTTCATCTTAAGTAATTAAAGATGATTAAAAGAATAATTTTTCACATTATAAAAGTACCTTCATTAATTTAATATTAATTGTGCAGTATAAAGAGAATATGAGGGGTTGTTTGTGTTACAAAATCTCAATAATTAATGCCACAAAAGGTAGCTTGCAACATTAAAAAAAATTATTATATAGACAAGTTAGGTTACAATAAAATAAAAATAAGAAAAGTAAATACTATAATATACCAAACCACAAGAGAAGTTAGTGGTAGAAATCCAATCGGGAGAGAAATCTCTAGAAAAATACTTTTAAAAAAGCCACTGAAACAACAGTTCACTCCTGTAGAGGTTGCCTAGACCAAAAGTTGTTACTTTTATTTTATTTTAGGATCATACTGATAATATGTTTCTTTTAAAAGATTAAAATAATTTTCTACTGATATATATATATTTTTATGAGAGTGTAGGTTCGTGCCCACCATATTATACTATCAAGTTTTTTTTTAGGATTGCATATAGGCGTTTGTAACACATAGCGGAAGACAATAATAATTTTAGGAAGATTTTTTTGTGTCTAAATTTTTTATTTACATGGCAAAGATCGAATCTAAGACGTACATGGTGAAGAGAGTCTCGTTTCAAAATTTCTTCAATGGTGCGAAGACTCTATACGTATCCACACCGAGACCGATCTATGTTATCAACTTTTTGATCAATGGAACCCGCGAACAAATTGAATTAAAAATATTATGCTGATTTTTTAAAAAAAAATCTCAACTCAAAGATAGAAGAACAAGAAACATTTTTCTTGTAATTATATTTTTTCCTTTGACTTTGTATTGTATTCTCATTATAACAAAGTGGTATTTCTTCTCAAGACTTAATACGTAAATTTTCTCTATCACCCTTTATATAGCATCACCTATAAACTCTTTTCATATTTTTTTGAGGTAATAATTTATTTAGGGTAAAATTTATTCCAAATTAACTTTGTGGTTCTACGGAAATTTCGAAATCCCATTCTCCATGGGTTTCATTACTGCCGATCTTCCAATTCCAAATTGGAGGGTAAAATCCTTATTAGTGTTTTACCATAAAAAAATGCAACTCCCATTCTTAATAGGTTTAAGTAGTCAGTCAACTCGTCCTTTTATGGAATTTACTCGTCATCCAATTCTAAATTGGATCTAAAAAGGAATCTATTAATATTATAATATACATCCCACGTCATATCATCATATCCTATATTATAAGTACGAAAGCTAAAGTGTAAAGTTAAAAGGCCAAAATATCCATTAAAAGCTAAGTGACATTTTTGCCCTTCATTTAAATAATATTCTTATGTCATTTTTGTACCAAAAGGTAAAAACAACTCATAATAAATTGAGCCTTTAATTCTCTAGTACATTTTACATGAAAACATAAAATACAATGTAACGTATAAAATACTTTTTGAAACTTGCAAAATATTTTTGTAGTCCCAACTAAATTCATCTAATATCCAGTTAAAACTCTTTTAGTCATTTTCATTTTCATAGTCTTGCCCATTAGTCTTAATTGGATAACTACTTAATGTATCTGGTCTATTAAAAATATCTGGTGCTTTTTGTATTCTCAATTAAATTCATAGAATCTTTGTTCCAGATAAATATACTATTAATGATATTTGATAGACATATTATTCTATAAACAAAGTAAAATATAGTAGTAATATTTACTGGCTAGCGCTTCTTGTATTATATAAAAGACAGAATGTCATTATTTTCATCAGTGGTAATATAGCAAACTAACTTTACAATTTTGGGTTACCTTATGAGCCTAACAAATCATTTACCGATATGGATGACATATCTAATAAGTTCTTGGATATGGTGGTGCACTTGGACAATCATTGGTGTTGCACAAGTTAGAGGAGGCGTTTGTGCCGATAAGAGTTTAATGACGTCTACTATAAAAATCAAAGAGCCTACGGGGCTAAGCACTTTTTTCTTTTGTGTTCAAATAAATATTTTTCCGGAATGATTTTTTTTAGTTTTTACTTGAAGTATATAGTTTTTTGCCACCCTAAAGGTATTTTGACTTTTTGAAACAAGCTAATAAATGTATCCAGCATAAGATATCAAGAACTTATACTTCTTTCTTTAATTTTTGTCACTCAAAAATATCTTTTTGATAATATTGATATAAAAAAATTTAAATTTTCATATTCATTGATATGGGTACATGCGCCGCAGCGGTATATATATATATATATATATATATATATATATATATATATATGTAAGTATGTATATTTCAATCAAGAGATATAATTTATTTTCCTATTCCAAATAGAAAACTTCAACTTGTTCGTCATATTAATTATATCCTCTGTGCTAGCAAAGAATATAATAATAGTTTATTTGGACTAATAACTTTATTTATTTGGCTAATTAAATTCTTTAATTCAATTGTCAAATAATAAGTTAATCAATCCTTTAGCAAAGATCAGAACACTTGTTATTGTGTGACCCCATAGGTTCAATACTAAACCGGTAATAAATTAATCATATGAATATACTAATCAAGGGTGGCGTCTAGGAACACTCCTTAACGACCGGATAGAATCAAGTATACAATTTACTCTCAAGAACCAGTAGAAGAATAATATAGTAATTCCTTCTGTCCTTATAGCTCTGGGTCACCCTAGGATATCGTTCAACTGTCAAATCCTAATAGGCGACCAACTATGTGTTCATGTCAAATGTAATCTATCATTGAATGACCTTATAAGAAACTCTTTTCTTCTTTCATTCAATCGCCCTGACCAAGGTCTTAGTTTGGTCGTTTATAATTCATGACAACATGGAGCTTAAATTTATTACCAGGAGTTGACAGATTCCATCTTGATCAATCACTAATTCTACAAGCATTTAATCATACCCAATATCCTTTCAACTATCGCCCTACAGCCATAAGTATATAGTATCAAAGTACAATAAATAACTTGTCAATTACTATATTGATGATCTCAGGTCAAAGGAAACTCTTACATCACATTCTTCATGAAAATATCATATTGATAGTTTATGGTAATTCTAACCATTAGGAATTATTCGATGAGTCGGTTGAATGATCATATTTCTATATGCATTATTTATACATGTTATTTAGTTAATGAGATCAACTAATCTTTATCTAATAAAGACGATCACATAAACATTGATCTAACTTGATTACTAATGTCCAAATTAATAATCCTACGATCAAGAACAAATTTAGATTGAATGATAAAAAACTTCACTCTCATTATCATGATCTCCATCACGATGACAAGTTTCAAAATCTAATCAAGGACCTTATTAAATTAATCAAGCAATTAATAATAACTATAATAAAAGAATATCAAATGCCATATATTTTTTATATCGAATAACATTCACAAAAATATGTTCAAATCATCAAATACGAAATTAGATCTAGGGCATATCTACTATATCCCTAATATTTTTTTTCCCGTTATTATACAATCAAGTTGACTCTAATGTCGTTCCATGGTTGAGTGTGTGCATATATATTTCAAAAGTAAATTGTTGATTTATAAAAATACTTTTGTAATGTTGACTGATTTTCAGAAAATAGCTTCTTGTTCAAACAGTTATACAAGAAAACTGTTGATTGATGTATGTCAGTTTATATGTACTTTGTATGTTGTGTGTATGTTACTATTGATAGGAAAAATAGTATTTTTAATATCTCAAAAAGAAATGTTCAAATTATGTTTATGTCCATTCCTTGATATAATATTAATTGCTCTTTATTATACAAATTACTCTTATTATTTGTAACAGATTATACAATACAATTTTTAAAATAATAAAACTAATATTGACTACCTATATCTGTGAGGTTTGAAGTTGTCATTGTATAGCCTTAAATGGCTTTAATGTTTTGTTAGGAAAGCCTTAATAGTATTTCAAAAGTGATCAAAGTAACTAACTATTTAGTCTTAATGGTATTAATATTTCAAAACGTTTTCAATTTGATAATGAAAACGTTTGTAACAGCCATTCTACTTTTAAAAAAAATCATTATGGCTGGAACGTTACCTATCAGACCTATCAGATAGTCCATTCGTCTTTGGGCTATATATATTTTGTGTTTTCATCTTGTAAAGGGTGTGAAAAAAGTTAAAAAATTTCTTCCCTTTTCTTTTGTGCCGGGTTTTCTTCTCATTAATCTTTATTGTTTCTGCTCCTAGTTATACTAGAAGAACTTGTTGAATCCTGGGGGATACGCCGTAAGAGAAAATCAAGTAACAGGTATGATAAAAGAAATGGTTATAAACCCAAAACCAACAATCAAACTGTCACGACCCAATTTTCTAACCCGGTCGTGATGGCGCCTCTCGTGAAGACAAGGTCAGCCAACTAACCCAAATCGTATCTTTAACAATTATTAAACATAAATGAATAAGTAAATACAGCTTAACGACAATAATAACCAGTGTTTAAAGCCCAACATAACCCGACCGGGGTGTCACAAGTCACGAGCATCTAAAGAAATCCTGAACACAACTACAGGGCCAATAATATACAAAATTAAATTCTGAAATTCTAAAGACAATGTCCGGTGCCGCGAACGTTGGCGGTAACCTTGCTCAGCTACAATAGTAATACCTTCAATGAGCTAATATCCCGCTACCGGGTGATCAATACCTGCAGCTGCACGCGAGGTGCAAGGAGTAAAGTGAGTACTCCGACCCAGTGAGTAATAAAAGTAACTACAGTCCGAAGATAAGAAAATCCAGTAAATACACAAAGTAAGCTAAAATCCAAATATACAGCAACATATGGAATTGAGCAGCTAAATAACAGTATAAATACAAATACATGAATGCAATGCAATGCATATGATGGTACATACCCACTGCGGCGTGCAGCCCGAGCCATCCATATTTATTTATCATCGACGGCGCTCACTGGGGGTGTGTACAGACTCCGGAGGGGCTCCTACAGCCCAAGTGCAATATCTTGGTCAGTCATTATTACCTGACCGGTCAACCCATTGTTACCTGACCAATTTACATCCTACAGTGCCATTGTTACCACTGTTTCAAGTATATCATACAGTGCCATTGTTACGACTGTTTCAAGTATGTCATACAGTGTCATTGTTACCACTGTTTCGAGTATATCATACAGTGTCATTGTTACCACTGTTTCAAATATATCATACAGTGTCATTGGACTCCGGAGGGGCTCCTACAGCCCAAGCGCAATATCTTGGTTAGTCATTGTTACCTGACCGGTCAGCCCATTGTTACCTGACCAATTTACATAATACGGTGCCATTGTTACCACTGTTTCAAGTATATCATACAGTGTCATTGTTACCACTGTTTCAAGTATATCATACAGTGTCATTGTTACCACTGTTTCGAGTATATCATACAGTGTCATTGTTACCACTGTTTCAAGTCACTTTATAATCAGTCCAGAAAATAATATAATAAGCCCCTTGGGCATTTACAAAATAGAAGTTTCCAGCCCGAAATACATTTAAAATGTCATTTGAGTTTTCAACACTTAGAATTACGGCTAAGTTTGCAAAACAGTAATTAAAACCTTGGACTGAAATTAAATGATATTAATCCCCGAAGGATTCTACAAGTCGGCACAAGGCCCCCAAACGTGGAATTAAGCCCAATTATCATCAATACATGTGCGTATCAGTCGCCAACATAATATAAGTATCAATACAATGTGCGAATGAGTCGCCAATATACTATAATTATCACCCGGGATGGACCAAGTCACAATCCCCAATCATATACGACCCCGCACCTGCCATGGGATGCGTGTCATGCCTCAATATAGCATTACGATGTGAAAGTCCGGGGTTCCAAACCCTCAGAACAACAGTTGCATCAATTACTCACCTCGAACCGGCTACGTCTTTAGTTTGCGACGCCTTTGCCCCTCGAATTGGCCTCCACGTGCGTCGAATCTGCCCAAAAGCGCAACAAATATGTCGCATTATGCTAAAGGGACAATACCCAATCGAAAGCAATCGAAAAATATCGAAATTCACGAAATTTGCAAAACCCGAGCCCCGGGCCCACTTCTCAAAATCTACAAATTTTTACATCAAAATGTTCCTTATATCGCCATGAGTCTATACATACCAAATTCACAAGAATCGGAGTCCATTTGACCCCTCAAATCCCAAATTTAGAATTTCAATTTCAAGCCCTATTTTCTTACAATTTGGCTATATTTTCATGAATTTCAAGGATGATTGCACAATATAATCTTGTATTTAGTTTATAGGACTTACCTCCAATCACTTTCCGTCAAAACCCCTTCAATTCCCGTCCAAAAGCTCTCAAGGTTACTCAAAAATGGTGGAAAAATGGGTTGGGTTCGCGGATGAAATGTTAATATTTCGGAAGTAATGTTCACGGGTCACTATTCACGACACTGTTCACGGGTCACTATTCACCGGTCACTGTTCATGGGTCACATTGCACGACACTGGTCACTGGTCACTGTTCACCCGCGCGGTTACTGTTCACGCGCGGTTACTGTTCACTGCTGCAGAAAATACAACAGCTTTTTATGAAATTTGCAGCACAGCTATTTTTCACTAAAATGGCTCTAACTCCATTATACGAACTTGGAATTAGACGATTCTTATTCCTATGAGTCACAAATAATAATACGAACACAACCGTTCAATCGAAACTCAATTCGGAGCTCGTTTGCCCAGTTCAATACCCATTTCGCTCGTTAAACAATTAACTCACATTTCACGTCAAAAACCCAATCGTGACTTGATGAAATTAAACCAAAATTTCCAGATCAGTCCTATAATTCATGATTTAAATTCTGGAAGTCTCGAAATCAAATTTGGATCTCTAGAACTAAAAATGAACCTTTAGATCATTACATTTATGCTCAAAACGACAAATATCTTCCAAAAATGACCCATTGGGCATCCGAAACACACCCGAAGCCAGTAGGACCTCAACCAATCATTCCCACATAATTCATAACATCATTAAGACCTGCTCCAATCATCAAAATACCTCAAACAATATCAAATTATCCAAAACTCATCGAATTCAAGCCTAAGTTTCCAAAAATTTCCGAACATACACTTTCGATCAAAAACCCGACCAAACGATGTCCGAATAACCTGAAATTTTGTACAAACATCACAAATGACATAACAAAGCTACATCAACTCTCTAAATTCCATTCCGACTCCCGGATCAAAATCTCACCTATCAACCCGAATTCGCCAAAATACTAACTTTGCCAATTCAAGCTTAATTCTACCCCGGTCATCACAAAAATATTCTGGACACACTCCTAAGTCCCAAATCACCTAACAAAGCTATCCGAACCATAAAATTTGCATTTCGAGCCCTCTAACACATAAATCAATATCCGGTTGACTTTTCCAACTTATGCTTCCTTAAGAGAGACTAAGTGTCTCAAACCTTACCAAAACTAGTCCGAATGACTTCAAATTTTGCACACAAGTCACATTCGATATTACGGACTTGTACCAACTTTCAAAATCGCATTCCGACCCCGATATCAAAATTTTCACTTCCGGTCGAATTTTCTCAAAAACCTTCAAATTCCTATATTTAGCCAAATGACTTCATAATGACCTCCGGACATCCGAATTCACTTCCGATTGCGCTCCCAACTCCAGAATAACCATACAGAGCTATTCCCTGACTCGGAATCCCAAACGGACATCTATAACTCTGAAATGCCTTCCAACCCAAGTTTATGAAATTCTTCTAAAATACTAACTTCCACAATATGCGCCGAAATGCTCATGGGCTATCCAAAATCAAATTCGGACATATGCCCAAGTCCAAAATCATCATTCGAACATGCTTGAACTTTCAGATCCCAATTTCGAGGTCGTTTACTCAAAATTCCAATCTTAGCCATTTTCTTCAACTTAAGGTTGCCGCAATGAAAAGTTTCTTTCCAATTTGACTCCGAATTTCTTGAAATTCAATTCTGACCATACATACAAGTCAATATACCTTAAAATGAAGTTGTTCATGACTTCCAACTGCTGAACGATGCGCTAGAGCTTAAAACGACCGGTCGGGTCGTTACATTCTCCCCCACTTAAATAGACGTTCATCCTCGAACGTTCCAAGAACTGCTCTTAAGTTATCTGAAATCACTGTTTAACACCTCGTGCACCTTCCCGTGCTACCACAACTCATATGGACACATTAGTTTGATCAAATATGCAGATATCCTCTTTTATCCATACAATAAGCTTAGAACCCAATTCCAACACCTGAAATTATCTGCCAGACCTGTTCCCTGTATATAAACACTGTATCAACTACCACACGTGTACCAGAACACGACTGCGTACCTCTGTTGAATTAGCACCATGCATCGCATAATTCACCATCTAACCACAATGACACTCCATGAACCTTAATAGCCAAAATTCCACGACTCTGATGTTCCCAATGCATATGATGATACACCTATACATTCTGTTATAATGCTGACGATACAACCACAATGGAGGAAATGTGTAGAAATTTCTAACCAATTGCAGAGTTAACCAAACATTAATTCTCTCCTTTTTCACTAAAATCATCACCTCATTACTACCCAAATACTGGTAACTGCCTTGTAATATACCTCACATAATCCCACTGCAATGGTCCCCGATACCAATAGTCTCGCATCACCTAGTACGAGCTGCTCAGACAACCAATCACCACAGACAATGACCAACGGTCTCATATGATGCAAAAATGTGCCAATAGGCCATAATGCGAACAAGATACATAAGGAAATGATTCAGGAATGGACTGCTCAACTCACACAACTAATATGGACTTTTCCCCAGAGAATAGGAATTTATCAAGCTGTTTCATAGCACACATGGCACAATCACAATATTACATGAGTTGACGAATACGGAACAATATATGATATTCCAACACCCCTCCTTGAGGAGCGCTATACTAAAATGAACACATCTGACTCACATGAAGCCCATAATACTATTTAAATCCATTCACCCACTTCAGGTCGATTCTGCTCGCACTAAACTAGGCTGATAGCCTTTCCTGGACCCGTAATAAGTCATTTCTTCTCATAATATGAAAGAACTACCACCATAGCCGGGACAACACCCCACAATCTACAACCAAATGAACCGAACGACTTCATATAGGTCTTAGATATTCTTCCAACATTTCAACTTTCTTAAGTCCCCAAATTTGACTAACTCCCAGATTTTTCAAATATTTCGGCAGAGTCTCCCTTGTAATTGGGCCTATGCACCTGTCAGAGTAACACCAAAACAACTCCTAACAGCATGTCCACAACCCAACAAGTACCACAAGTATATCAATAACACTAATCTCCGCATTACAAGCCCGATATTATCACAATGATATTTTGACATGAAACGCATCATTTGTATGATCATAACCACATTTCTGGTCTTAATAGTTGTTCATAAATAATTCCATCATTATCAATAAATCTCATATTAACCACCACCTCATTTCAAATTTTCACAATACTGACAACAAAATGTGAGGCATGAAGACTTCATTATTACTTACTCAGATTAATGAGCCACATTTAATGTCACCTGGGAACTCATCTCATAAGCTAAAACTCAATAATTACAATACAATTTGGCAAATTAGGCACAGAGATATCCGTACAGGAATTTTCAAATAAGCCTCATAGGCATGACTCCCTATAAGTACTATAGTACAAATTTTTAATTTTCACAAGGGAGAATTTTAAACACATAACCTTTTTTTTTCACCACAAGGACCTCGTCCTTATATAACATCCTCCGCAGCTTGTAGCCCGGTTTAAATATTTCATATCATATAAAAATATGAGGATCTCATCCTCAACTCTGAATCACAAGTATTTTGCACATTGTGCCAACTAAAATTTTTCATTTCCTTTCTTCCTTCTTTCAAATAATTTCGGTTAAACAAAATCACAACATACAATGATCCCTCTTACCGGTAGGGCATATAATTTTCAACTGAAATCAATTATTTAGAAATTACATCAAACTCATCGAATTGATTAACAAAGGTCACTTTTAGCCTCACAACTATTTTTAGTGACCAACACATAATGATAGACATAGCTATCTCCATATAATCTCCCCAACAGAAGTATTCACATATGTAGATTTAAGAATTACGAAGCTCACTCATAAGTGGAGCACAATAGGAGAACTTTCCTCGATACTCAAAACCGAATCAAGTTAAGGAAATTTTGACTTTATAATAATTCGAGACCGTACTTATAACGATGTCGTCTGGTGTAGCAACCTCAGCCATACCATAGAAAATATATCACCGGACTGTGTCTCCACCTCTAAAGTCTCACCTCCACCTCTAACATCCTGACCTTTACCTGATTCATTAGGTGATCTCATGATACGTCTGCATCTTCCGTCGGAACCACAACTGGTCTAGTAAATACATTATCTTTCCACTACCTCTACTTGGCTCGAAGCCATAGATCAAGATACCCTCAATAGCTCATAACACTTTTACTCTATTGATGCCACTATGCCATAGTGATATTAAACTCAAATCATTTATAAGCTTGTGAAAACTTGGATCATCTAGTACTATAAATCTTCTGCAAATCTTGCATTCATCCCCGCAACAGTTAAGCCCACTCTCTTAAGCGATCCTAAATTTTAAATTTTAACATGTACCTTTCATTTGCACATAAGATCTTCTATCATTCACATGAGGATCACACCACCTCAACAAACTTCGCGGGAGATAACCCACCTGTTTCGCCTCAATATAATATTTTCGTATACCTTCCACCGCCATAAGCATTACGCAGTCATTTGATCTTCCTGAGTCTTTACTCATACCGCAACATGAAATTTACTTCACTCCCAACAAGGAGTCCTGAAAAGATTCTTCACATGCCCTTAACTCGGGCTATAACTTGAATCAAGATAGACTTCAAGCATCTACTAATTCTTCCATCATTCAACATACCCCTTCTCATCGATTCCAATTCATATGGATATGCCTCGTAGTACTAATATACTCCTCACATAGCCACAACCGTCATTTCTACTAAATGGAACACTACCAAACATATAAGTTCAAAAACACTTGTTCACACAATCAACACCTCGGCACTCCAGCCATAGGCAAAGATCTGGCCTCAAGTCCTTCAGACTAGCCTAACATCAACTCATAGAGATCACATCTCGCCCCTCAATCAGGGAATCACAAGCCATCAAGGCACATCTGATAATGAGCGCTCATGCGCGCATGCGAACGCGTGGAAGGAATTTCAAGAGTTACTTTTCAAGCTGAATCAAGAACGCACGATAAGAATTCAAGAATGTGAAGTTTTCCTAAAGGTTCTGCAGCCTCTCGAGGATAAATACAGACGTCTCCGTACCGATCCGCGAGACTCTAAACCTGCTCATGACTCGTGAGACCTATTTTACCTTTCTTTTGATTCTGTCACGACCCAATTTTCTAACCCGGTCGTGATGTCGCCTCTCGTGAAGACAAGGCCAGCCAACTAACCCAAATCGTATCTTTAACAATTATTAAACATAAATGAATAAATAAATACAGCTTAACGACAATAATAACCAGTGTTTAAAGCCCAACATAACCCGATCAGGGTGTCACAAGTCACGAGCATCTAAAGAAATCCCTGAACACAACTACAGGGCCAATAATATACAAAATTAAATTCTGAAATTCTAAAGACAATGCCCGGTGCCGCGAACGCTGGCGGTAACCTTGCTCAGCTACAATAGTAATACCTTCAATGAGCTAATATCCCGCTACCGGGTGATCAATACCTACAGCTGCACGCGAGGTGCAGGGAGTAAAGTGAGTACTCCGACCCAGTGAGTAATAAAAGTAACTACAGTCCGAAGATAAGAAAATCCAGTAAATACACAAAGTAAGCTAAAATCCAAATATACAGCAACATATGGAACTGAGCAGCTAAACAATAGTATAAATAGAAATAGCAATGCAATGCATATGATGGTACATTCCAGTACCCACTGCGGCGTGCAGCCCGAGCCATCCATATTTATTTATCGTCGACGGCGCTCACTGGGGGTGTGTACAGACTCCGGAGGGGCTCCTACAGCCCAAGTGCAATATCTTGGTCAGTCATTGTTACCTGACCGGTCAACCCATTGTTACCTGACCAATTTACATCCTATAGTGCCATTGTTACCACTGTTTCAAGTATATCATACAGTACCATTGTTACCACTGTTTCAAGTATGTCATACAGTGTCATTGTTACCACTTTTTCAAGTATATCATACAGTGTCATTGTTACCATTGTTTCAAGTATTTCATACAGTGTCATTGGACTCCGGAGGGGCTCCTACAGCCCAAGCGCAATATCTTGGTCAGTCATTGTTACCTGACCGGTCAGCCCATTGTTACCTGACCAATTTACATAATATAGTGCCATTGTTACCACTGTTTCAAGTATATCAATATAGCATTACGATGTGAAAGTCCGGGGTTTCAAACCCTCAGAACAACAGTTGCATCACTTACTCACCTCGAACCGGCTACTTCTTTAGTTTGCGACGCCTTTGCCCCTCGAATTGGCCTCCACGTGCGTCGAATCTGCCCAAAATCGCAACGAATATGTCGCATTATGCTAAAGGGACAATACCCAATCGAAAGCAATCGAAAAATATCGAAATTCACGAAATTTGTAAAACCCGAGCCCCGGGCCCACTTCTCAAAATCCAGAAAGTTTTATGTCAAAATGTTCCTTATATCGCCACGAGTCTATACATTCCAAATTCACAAGAATCGGAGTCCATTTGACCCCATAAATCCCAAATTTAGAATTTCAATTTCAAGCCCTATTTTCTTACAATTTGGCTATATTTTCCTGAATTTCAAGGATGATTGCACAATATAATCTTGTATTTAGTTCATAGGACTTACCTCCAATCACTTTCCGTCAAAACCCCTTCAATTCCCGTTCAAAAGCTCTCAAGGTTACTCAAAAATAGTGGAAAAATGGGATGGGTTCGCGGATGAAATGTTAATATTTCGGAAGTACTGTTCACGGGTCACTATTTACGACATCGTTCACGGGGTCACTGTTCACCTGTCACTGTTCATGGGTCACTATGCACGACACTAGTCACTGGTCACTGTTCACCCGCGCGGTTACTGTTCACGCGCGGTTACTGTTCACTGCTGCAGAAAATACAACAGCTTTTTATGAAATTTGCAGCACAACCATTTTTTACTAAAATGGCTCTAACTCCATTATACGAACTCGGAATTAGACGATTCTTGTTCCTATGAGTCGCAAATAATAATACGAACACAACCCTTCAATCGAAACTCAATTCGGAGCTCGTTTGCCCAGTTCAATACCCATTTCACTCGTTAAACAATTAACTCACATTTCACATCAAAAACCCAATCGTGACTTGATGAAATTAAACCAAAATTTTCAGATCAGTCCTATAATTCATGATTTAAATTATGAAAGTATTGAAATTAAATTTGGATCTCTAGAACTAAAAATGAACCTTTAGATCATTACATTTATGCTCAAAACGACAAAAATCTTCCAAAAATGACCCGTTGGGCATCCGAAACACACCCGAGGCCAGTGGGACCTCAACCAATCATTCCCACATAATTTATAACATCATTAAGACCTGCTCCAATCATCAAAACACCTCAAACAATATCAAATTATCCAAAACTCATCGAATTCAAGCCTAAGTTTCCAAAACTTTCCGAACGTACACTTTCGATCAAAAACCCGACCAAACGATGACCGAATAACCTGAAATTTTGTACACACATCACAAATGATATAACAAAGCTACAGCAACTCTCTGAATTCCATTCTGACTCCCGGATCAAAATCTCACCTATCAACCCGAATTCGCCAAAATACTAACTTTGCCAATTCAAGCTTAATTCTACCCCGGTCATCACAAAAATATTCCGGACACACTCCTAAGTCTCAAATCACCTAACGAAGCTATCCGAACCATAAAATTTGCATTTTGAGCCCTCTAACACATAAGTCAATATCCGGTTGACTTTTCCAACTTATGCTTCCTTAAGAGAGACTAAGTGTCTCAAACCTTACCAAAACTAGTCCGGATGACTTCAAATTTTGCACACAAGTCACATTCGATATTACGGACTTACACCAACTTTCAGAATCCCATTCCGACCCCGATATCAAAATTTTCACTTCCGATCGAATTTTCTCAAAAACTTTCAAATTCCTATATTTAGCCAAATGACTTCAAATTGACCTCCGGATATCCGAATTCACTTCCGATTGCGCTCCCAACTCCAGAATAACCAGCTATTCCCTGACTCGGAATCCCAAACGGACATCTATAACTCTGAAATGCCTTCCAACCCAAGTTTATGAAATTCTTCTAAAATACTAACTTCCACAATATGCGCCGAAATGCTCATGGGCTATCCAAAACCAAATTCGGACATATGCCCAAGTCCAAAATCATCATTCGAACATGCTTGAACTTTCAGATCCCAATTTCGAGGTCGTTTACTCAAAATTCCAATCTTAGCCATTTTCTTCAACTTAAGGTTGCCGCAATGAAAAGTTTCTTTCCAATTTGACTCCGAATTTCTTGAAATTCAATTCTGACCATACGTACAAGTCAATATACCTAAAATGAAGTTGTTCATGACTTCCAACTGCTGAACGACGCGCTAGAGCTTAAAACGACCGGTCGGGTCGTTACATTCTCCCCCACTTAAATAGACGTTCGTCCTCGAACGTTCCAAGAACTGCTCTTAAGTTATCTAAAATCACTGTTTAAAATGACAATCCCACTAAGGCTAAAGTATGTTTGACTAAAGCCAAAGTGGATGATATAATTGTTGCGGTTGTTTCCCAAGTGAACCTTATGGCCAATGTGAAAGATTGGGTGTTAGATTTTGGTGCCACTAGGCACATATGTGCTAACAAAAAAACTTTGTGTCTTACACCCAAGTTGAGGAGGGAGAACAAGTTGTCTATCTTGGTGACTCAAGAACTACTCAAGTTCTTGGAAAAGGCAAAGTTATTCTCAAACTCACATCTGGCAAAACTTTGGCATTGAATGACGTGTTGCATGTTCCTGGTATCCGAGCCAATTTGGTCTCTGTGGGATTATTAGGAAAAGTGGGGGATAAGGTTTCTTTTGAATTTGATAAGGTCGTGTTGACCAAGAATAATAATTTTGTTGGCAATGGTTTTTATAACCATGGCTTGTTTGTACTCAATGTTATCAATGAAAATGCTAGTACTTCTGCTTACTTGATTGATTCTTTTAATTTATGGCATGCTAGATTAGGACATGTTAGTTTATCTTATATTTAAAAAATGCATTCTGAAGGTCTTATTTCAAATACTAATTTTTTGAATATTGATAAGTGTGAAGTTTGTGCAGAAGCTAAACAAACTAAGAAATCATGTGCTTCTGTATTGAGAGAATCTGAATTATTAAGTTTAATTCATACTGATTTAGGAGACTTGAAACAAACTATGACTAGAGGAGGGGAAAAAATATTATGTGACTTTTATAGACGATTTTTCTAGATATAAATTCAATTGGATAAGAAAATCAAAAGAGTTAGATCTGATAGAGGTAGCGAATTTATTTTGTTGAATGATTATTGTAAGAAAAAAGGCATAATTCACGAGATAACTCTGCCATATTCTCCACAATCAAATGGTGTAATGGAAAGAAAAAATAGGACCTTAAAAGAAATGATGAATAGCATGTTTGTTAGTTCTGGTGCTCCGGATAATCTTTGGGGTGAAGCCATTTTATCTGCTTGTCATTTACAAAATAGAATTCCTTATAAGAAAACGGGTAATACTCCTTATGAGTTGTGGAAAGGATATCCACCTAATTTGAAATATTTGAAAGTGTGGGGGTACCTTGCTAAAGTTATGTTGCCTGATCCTAAAAAAAGAAAAATAAAATCTAAAATATTTGATTGTATGTTTATTGGGTATGTTGAACACAGTGCAACATACAGATTTTTAATAGTCAAAAGTAATATACTTGAAAACAATACTATTATTAAAACAAAAAAAGTTGAATTTTTTGAAAATATTTTTCCTTTAAAATTTGAGAAAATTTCTGATGCTCCTATTATTCCAAGTGATAATATTTCACATGTTCCAGTTATTAAAAATGATTTTGAAAGTGAGGATTTAAGAAGAAGCAAAAGACCAAGGAAAGAAAAATCTTTTGGTAATGATTTTTATACTTATCTTGTGGATAATGATCCTTTAACATATTTTGAAGCTATTTCTTCGTCTGATGCCTCATTTTGGAAAGAAGCTATTGATGTAGAATTAAATTTAATTTTACAAAATAAAACTTGAATTTTAGTTGATTTACCTCCGGGAGCTAAACCCATTGGTTGTAAATGGATTTTTAAGAAGAAACTCAATCCGGATGGTTCCATTGATAAATACAAAGTTAGACTGGTTGCAAAAGGTTTTACCCAAAAGCAAAATATTGATTATTTTGATACTTATGCTCTTGTAACTAAAATTTCCTCAATTCGTGTTTTACTTGCCTTGGCTTCTATTTATACACTTTTTATTCACCAAATGGATGTTAAAACTGCATGTTTAAATGGTGATTTGGAAGAAGAAATTTACATGGAGCAACCTGAGGGTTGTATAGTGTCTGGCCAAGAAAACAAAGTATGTAAATTGCTAAAATCTTTGTATGGGCTAAAGCAAGCCCCTAAACGGTGACATGAAAAATTTGATCAAGTATTGATTAATGATGAGTTTTCATCAATTGAAGTAGATAAATGTGTTTATACAAAATGTGTAGATGGTACATGTTTATTATTTGCCTTTATGTGGATGATATGCTTATTTTTGGTTCAAGCCTTGATTTGGTACATAAAACCAAAATTTTCTTGTTTTCTAATTTGCATATGTTGTGTGTAGATCGAGTAGATATACTCAAAACCCAAGTCATGATCATTGGAATGCATTAGTAAGAGTAATGAAATATTTGAGAGGTACCTTGAACTAAATATAGTGGATTCCCCATTGTACTAGAAAGATACAGTGATGCTAACTGGATCTCTAATTCAGATGAGACAAAATCCACTAGTGGTTATGTGTTCACCCTCTGTGGGGGTGCTGTGGCATGGAAATCAGCTAAACTAACAATAATAGCTAGATCTATCATGGAATCTGAGTTTGTGGCATTGGAATTGGCTGGCAATGAGGCCGAGTGGTTAAAGAACCTTTTGGAAAGTATTCCACTAGGAATAAAACCGACACCTTCTGTGTCGATGCATTGTGATTGCCAAGCTGCAATAGCCATTGCGGAAAATAAATCCTTTAATGGGAAGAGTAGACATATCCGATTGAGACATAATGTGATAAAGCAGCTGCTAAAAGATGGAATTATTTCCATAGATTATGTGAAGTCAGAAGTGAATTTGGCCGATCCTCTAACTAAACCTTTGGGAAGAAAATTAATATCTGAAACATCGAGGGGAATGAAACTTTTGCCAATTTGAGTTATATCAACTATGATGGTAACCCAACCTATGTGATTGGAGATCCCATGAAGTAGGTTCATATGGCTAATAACAAGCCATTAGTTGATCAAATGTGCACTATTAAATTATATCCCTTCCTATGGTGTGTGTGTGTGTGTGTGTATTGTGCAAGACTGCAAGGAATGAGAGGCTGAGTTATTAAACTCTTAATCTAATAATCCATAGCCTTTTATAGGTGGTGTATTGTGCTGTAGAATACACTTGATGGATGGACCTATATGAGTGTAGAGTGGGGCCGCTCCTATGAAATTTGTGGCGAAATTTCTAGAGCACTCATGAAAACCAGGCGCGCGCATGGCCTATTAGTGCAAAACCGCGATAAACAACAAAGTGTGTGCGGGTATAATGTGATAAATAAGACACTAAACTTACAAAAGAATTCTTGGTTCATAGAAGTTCTAAACTTCACCAATTGTTCTGTAAGTTTAATCTTATTTTATCTAGGTCTGGTTCATAGTCCAAGAGACACCAGATTCGACGCATTATACTCAAAAACCCAGCAAAAATTTTTACACTATATTTTTTAATATTCTATTTGAGATATGTGGAGGATTGATAGGAAAAATAGTATTTTTAATATCTCAAAAAGAAATATTCAAATTATGTCTATGTTCATTCCTTGATATAATATTAATTGCTCTTTATTATACAAATTACTCTTATTGTTTGTAACATATTATACAATACAATTTTTAAAATAATAAAGCTAATATTGACTACCCATATCTGTGAGGTTTGAAGTTGTCATTGTATAGCCTTAAATGGCTTTAATGTTTTGTTAGGAAAGCCTTAATAGTTTTTCAAAAGTGAACGTTACTTTGACCAAAAGTAACTGACTATTTAGTTTTAATGGTATTAATATTTCAAAACGTTATCGATTTGATAATGAAAACATTTGTAACAGCCATTCTACTTTAAAAAAAATCATTATGGCTGGGACGTTACCTATCAGTCCTATCAGATAGTCCATTTGTCTTTGGGCTATATATATTTTGTGTTTTCATCTTGTAAAGGGTGTGAAAAAGTTAAAACTTTTCTTTCCTTTTCTTTTGTGCTGGGTTTTCTTCTCATAAATCTTTGTTGTTTCTGCTCTTAGTTATACTAGAAGAGCTTGTTGAATCCCGGGGGTTACGCCTAATATTATTCATTTCGGTGTGGACGAAATATCCTTAAAGACAGTGTCTTTGACCCGTCTCAAGCTAAACTTTTTATTCTCCATAATCATCCAATTTTTTCCAACAACTATATATCCAGTAATACATTAGACATACAAATAATATATATGCGGCATATTACTATTCCACCACCAGAATATGTTACTATATATCCAGTAATACATTAGACATACAAATAATATATATCCGACATATTACTACTATTTTACCACCAGAATATGTTATTATCTATCCAGTAATACATAAGACATACAAATAATATATATCCGATATATTACTATTCCACCACCAGAATATGTTGCTATAGGTTGCGGAACCAAAATGTGGTTTTATTTTACTCAAAATACTCAAATAAGTGTAAAAAAAAAAGTTACCAAACTATATATAACGTCATAAATAGTGGCGCTATACAGTAACGTTAACTGCACCGTTACTGTATAGCGCCACTATTTGTGGCGTTATACTGACACACCTTACATAGCGCCATTAATAGTGGCGCTATACGCCTTATTATCTGACCCAACCAATAATTTCTGGGTTCAATAATTTAAATGCGTATAAAGCCACTTTTTGTGGCGCTATATACAAAAAAAAAAACCCCGGCTAGCCATTTTCTATATAAACATCGTAGAATCGCCACAACTTCATTCAAAAAATTTTTTTAACTCTTGTTGGTTTCTATTATTGTTAAATTCTCCAGCATTTTTTCGTTATGTCTGAATAACGTAGAATAAGAGTATCATTATATTGGGGGGTGAGGTTGTGATGGAGAATAACTCTGTGGGCTACAGTTTACCTGCTAAGTGTAATGTTAAATTGCCACTTTCAATGGAGTACGAAACATTGATATCGTTGTTATGCAAAAAAATGAGTATGAGAAAACGTTCAGTGATACTCAAAGTAACCGGAAGATATCCGTATTCTGTTACGCCGCAAGGGGTTGCTTTTTACTCAGAGTTTAACATCGACGATGATGACACTTTGAGTGATTTCTTGAGGACTCCGGACGAATGCCGGGAATTTCTTGTAATCACAATGTTGGAGATGTACGTGAAGGTCGAAGACGTTCCAAAAAATGAGGTTGTGCGTAGTAGAGATAACCCCCAGTCATCGGGTGGTTATTCTGGATCAGTTTTTGCCGGACATGTTCCAGATAAAAGATTTATTCTCGATTTAAATTTATCACCGTCGGTGAATGAGCAGCGAAAAAATAATTTATACCCTGCTTTCCATAATTCACAAGAAGAGTGGTAAACTTCAATTTTCATTGTGTTAATTATGTATTTTTTTGCGTATTGAATTAATTTTAACGCTCATTTATTTAATAGGGGGTACTGGCCGGATATGAATTTTACAAGTGGCCCATCCGGTAGTCATCACCTAACTGAAAACGTCCATCATGGAATGTCATCACATTACAACTTGTAAGTGAAAAGCTACAGCCATATATAAAGCATTTATTAATTTAGTAGCTTATATTTTTGTTGAAATGTGCAGTGAAAACGAGCAAGTTGAACTACCCGTACTCACTCAATTGCCCGAAAACGACGTATTACATCAGGATCTGGCAGATGAACAGAGTGAGGAAGAGAACAGCGATTACGATAACAATGCCGATGAATCGGGAGACGAGACACCATTTGCTCGTGAGGATGGTGATGAAGAGGACGAGGAGGAAGGACCCGATTTGAAGAGAGCCCCTCATAGACGAAAAGTGAACGAGTCTGAAGTGCCGTTTCATTCAAGGGAGATTCCTTATATTGATAACTTACCAGCCGTGCCGGATGTGGAAACTCTCACAAGGGATTTTGATGAAATCCAGACAGCAATGTGGGATGAGTCTAGACCAACGGTGCTTGCAAAGGGGATGCTTTTTCCTGATAAAGCACGCGTAAGTAGGGCTTGTAAAATGCACAATGTTAAAGAGTGTCGTGAGATGCAGGTATTGGAGTCAAGTCCGACGGTATACAAGGATATTTTCCGCAGGTGGTTTTGGCCATGTAATTGGATGTTGCGTGCGTAGAAGAAGAAAACAGGTATGTGAAAAGTGGGTAAATACATTCCCACCCACACATGCGAAATGGACACTTTCAACGGGAATCACTTCAACTTGGATATTGACTTGATATCTCTTGTACTTATTTCGCACATCGAAGCGTCCATAAGGTATAAAATCAAAGAGTGCATTACAGCAGTCTACCAGGAATATGGCCACACAATTACTAAAAGAAAGGCATATCTTGGGCGCAAAAGAACGTTTGAAATAGTCTATGGTAACTGGGATAAGTCATTTGCAGATCTGCCTAGCTAGAATATATATTCAATTACGTGTTCTGGGCGTTTAAGCCAGCAATTGATGGTTTTCCGTATTGCCGGCCCGTAATATCCATAGACGGAACTCATGTCTATGGAAAGTACGATATCAAGCTATTGATAGCCGTGGCAGTGGATGCTAATGGACAGATATTTCCTCTAGCCTTTGCTATTTGTGCAAATGAAAGCACAGAGACGTGGACAATGTTTTTGAACCACTTGAAAGAGCACGTTGTCAAACATCGTTCAGATATTTGTCTAATATCTGATCGGCACGGGGGTATATTAAGTTCTGTGGAGAACCTTCCTGCCTGGCAAGAACCTTATGCATACCACCGTTACTGTGTGAGGCACTTTAAGGCCAATTTCAAGAAGGCACATCCCAAAAAGATCTACATGATTTGATGTGGATGGCAGCAACAGACCACCAACAACATAAATTCCGGAGGCATATGGATTCTATCAGGCAAGAAGACGATGCAGCATATCGTTGGTTAATGCGACATGATCCTGAAAAGTGGACGTTGCATGCAGATGGTGGCAGACGCTGGGGAATTCTTACTACAAACGTGTCAGAATCCTTCAACGGGTTATTAAAGTCGGCAAGAGGATTGCCCGTCACAGCCATGGTGCGTATGTCATTCAAGCAGATGGCGAAGAGGTTTGTACAACGGTCTGCAGCTGCAACGGAATTGATGAAAAGGGGTGTTGAATTTATGTCAGTGCCTATGAAGAGATTAGATAAATACAGACGGCGAGCACATTGGCATTCCTTTTTGCAATATGATAACGAACGAGGTATTTTTGAAGTTCGCACCGCTATCCATAATAATCGGGGTAATAATGTACATACTGTAAATGAATCCACAAGGTTATGCTTATGTGGGAAATGGTCAATCTACCACATGCCTTGTTCACATGCCATCAAGTGTTTTCAACGTGTTGGTTATGCGGAGACCAACTATATTGATCAACAATATAGTGTTTCCAAATACCTAAACACATATAGTGGTCAGTTGCAACCAGTGGGTTCTGAGCATTACTGGCCCCCAGAACCATTTAAAATGGTGTGTAACAAGTCCTATTTGCGTAAAAGACAGGTGCAGAAGAGAACGCGTATACGGAACCAAATGGATGTTAGTGATATCGTATATGCACGCAAATGTGGTATATGCTCGCAAACAGGCCACGACCGTAGAAAATGTCCTTTGGGTGGCAACAATAATCAAGCTCAGGGCGGGTGTTCTTCTATTGTACCTAACTACCCATGAGTTCATGTTGTAATAATTAGTTGTTATGTATACGATTTAAGTATTTATGAAATAATATTTTCTTGTTTGTTAATTATGATTTGTACTTTCCCTTTTTACCTATTTAAATAATAATTTAATATAATTATCAGTATATTTATTATGTGTGTTGTCTTGTCGCTATCACGATATTTAATACACAAAATATACATATGGCGCTATGTGTGTCTTGTCTTGTCGAACTGAAAAAGCTGAAAACATCATGATATGGCGCCATTAGATATGTGTGACCGGCTGACATAAAGTCATCTCGTCAACATCATGATATGGCGCCATTAGATATGGCGCTATCTAATATAGCGCCATTAGATATGGCGCTATATGTGTGTTGTTTAGCCTATAAATAATGGGGTCATTGTAGTTATTTTGTGTGCTAAAAATTTCCCCCAAGAAATATTTCATTAAAAGTAAGTAAGGTTTTTATTATAAGCAAATAGTTCACAAATGGCTCAACCTGGTCGTCCACCAATTTGCTTATGTGGAAAACCATGCATGATGGATTGTGGGTGGGAAGGTGCTAACGTTGGACGCCGCTATTGGTGCTGTATGAACAAGTTGTACAAGCAACCCGACGAACCTACTTGTGAATTTGATGAATGGGCTGAGGAACCATGTTATCAGGAAAGCTACAGGGATAGATTACAGGAATTTCATAATATGTTGTTATACCATCATAGAATACAAAAGGAGGGAGATAGAATTATTACAGAAATGAGGGAGAAACTGAAGGAGGTGGAAGATAAAAAAATGGAGAGCAGAATGGAATTGTGAAGCACACAAGGAACGCAACGAAAAATATAAACGGGAACTTGCGGAGGTGAAGGCGAGAGTGAAAGAGTTAGAAGAAGAAAAAGAGCAAATGGAAGAACGATTTAAGTGGTTGGAGCGAAGAATAAATGACAACTGAGGATGGAGCATTGGCGTGTATGTGTTTAGTGTCATTTTCATATGTCATGTATTTTTATTATGTTGGCCTGTTATGTTTGTGTTTGTGTTGTAGTAATGTTTTCCTTGTTTGTTGTACTAAATTTTATTTTAATTTAAGTGGAAGATAAGTTTAAGTTGTTGTGTTACTATACCAAATACTATAAAACAAAATGAGAACTAAAAAAAAGTAACTATCATATTCGACTAAATATTGTTGTTAATGTATACAAAAATATTATTTACACCAAAAAAACAAAAAAAATGGAAGACCGAATCAATGTGTCCCGCATCCGGTGTGTCTCAAAGTAACCGTTAGCCTGAGGCGCATCCCCTGCCGCCCGGGTACGCTATCAGGATCATCATCATCAAGTCGTCTCCTTATGGTCGGATGCGGCACAGGATCACATGTATCAGTGGTGGTGTCAGGTCCAGTAGAAGGCTACATAATAATATCAAACTTAGTATAGAAAACTACATAACAATTCACAAAAATTTATATTGTCTTACCATAATCGTGTCTGGATCCTGAATGTAGTCATCTGTCGCAGCATCGCATGAAGCCTAAAAAAGTAAATTAATAAAGTTAAAACAAAATAAATAAGTTATAGTAAAAACAGTAATAAAATTAATACTAATAAACTCATACCTGTGCATGTGATGAGCTGCCATAACTCAGTCGGTGCCCACTATCAAAATCTCGGATCGGTCGAGACTCATCAGTGGTAGACGGGCCAGGGAAATATCTACCCAACTCAACTCCTTGAAAATCCGAGCCCATGATCAAGAATTGACCCGATGGGGTCACCTGCGACATCCCTGGAGTGTCATAAATGCCAAGGCTATAAGACGGCATGTCGGTTTCATGCATGCCACCTCCTATATCAGCAGCAACATCATCAGCAGGAGCCTCAAAGCCCCCTTGCTGGGGACCTCCTCTACGCCCACGACCACGTCGTCTAACACCAGCAGGTCGTCGTGGAGCAGCAGCAGCTCGTCGGCCACCACCCCGTGGCATACCACGACCTCGCTGGTACGTGGCTGGGTCAACATAATCTGGCTGGTGTGCCAAACGCTGATCCGATCGGCCTCGCTGCAGTGTCTGGGCAGCCACATCCATTAAACGACGACTATAGTCCTGTATGATCACAGGGTCGTGGACATAACTCTGCATCTGCTGCCCCATAAGATATACGGTATGCAATCCAATCTCCTGCACAAAAGTTTTTAATATAAACTACGTATTTGACTAGAAATTACTATTAATGTAATTGATAATAACAGAAAACATACCAGAGCCTCATGTCTCCCGGCGTATGAGACGTACCGACCATCTACCTGATGAACTGGGTTCCCAATAAAAAGTCGGGAAACAATGTGGTACCATGCCATATAAACTTCGATAGGAAAGTGTTGCGGAGCTGGGGTCAAGTCCCCTCGGCTGTCCCAAATACCCAACTGCATTGTCAGCCAATCAATAAATGTGTCGTCCACTCTCATCCTATCATCCCTCTCATAATGTAAAGGATCCCATGCAGGCCGAGTCGGTATAGATTGCGGAAATCAAAACTGACGAAATACTCGCTCTGAGGCATGATGCTCAACAATATCGAGGCACGTGAGAGGGACAGAAGCCCTCCAAATATGGTGACCGTGCGTGCAATACGCTGGCAGGGTACCTATCAGCTCTTCGCTGTACGTCGTCCAGATGAACTATCAAATAATAACACAAACCGTTAGTATGCGCAACACCTAGTTAAACAATAATTGGTAAGTTTAGTTAGATATTCACCTGTGCATCCTCCAGAAAATCCAACACATCCCTATAGAAGGGGAGATTATGATGGCCATGATACTCTCGTGCAAGTCTACGACGCAATACCCACCTACAAGCTAGAGGGAGATCAGGAATATGTACATTAGCCGGTAGCTATGGTAGAGGTGGCCGAAGTTGCAGAAATCGCTCCCACACCCAAACCTAAAACACAAAGTTGACGTAAAGATTAACTATAATTAGGTAGAATTGTAACTAAAGGACAAATTATTTGAATAAGTTGTCACCTGTAGAAGTGGCAGGCCAGAAACGTCTCTTTGTGTGCCCATGGATGCCCGGCACATCTGCCTGTACAAAAAAGATAGGACAGCACCACCCCAGCTGTAGCTGACTGTATCATCGAAGTCCGCAATATGATGCAGAAAACGAAGGCTCACTAGGTTCCCCGAAGTGTTCGGGAACAAGACCCCCCCAAATAGAAGGAGCAACAACAGCCTCGTATATTGCTCCACATCCACCTCCGCTGAGTCGTCGGTGATAGTATCGTGGATCTGCACCAAGTGGTCTCTAATGGGGACCAACTGCATACGACTGCTCCCAATTGCTACATCTGGGTCCTCGGACCTGAAGCCCGTGAGCCTGTGCAGCATATCCATATATGAAGCCCGGTTAAAATATCTCATATTCCCAGGCAGTAAAACTGGCAAGCCATCGGTGGATAGGCCATATAAAATCTCGACGTCCTGGAGTGTGATGGTGACTTCGCCGATGGGCAGATGGAAAGTGTGTGTCTCCGGTCGCCACCGCTCAATCAACGTCGTGATCAAAATATAGTCGAGCTGTATCCGGCCAATGCTAATGATCCTATATAATCCCATCTCCTCCAGGTGATGGACCACACGAGGATGTAGAACGCGGGGAGGAGTCAAAAACTCCCACAATAAATCCACTCTCCTGCCCCGAAAAGTCTGCGTAAGCAACTCCCCCCCCCCCCCCCCCATATATGCTCGGATCTATGCTGGGGCTGTAGGGGTAGTAGCTCCGACGTCCGAGGGCCGGGATGTATAGGTGCATCCATGTCGTCAACTGCAAATTCATAATTTTTAATAACTATCATTAAAATTTATGTGTGTTTTTTATAATTTAAATTCATATTTTTTAACAACTTCATTGTAAAAATTATATATATACTTATGGGTTTCGTGCTAGATTTTCTGAGGCCTAGTGGTACCAAACTATCATTAATAATTTTATGTTTTTTTAATAATTTTTATTCATATTTTTTAATAACTTAATTGTAAAAATTATATATACAATTTTTATAATTATGTTTTTCGTGCTAGATTTTCTGAAGCTCAGTGGTACCAAACTATCATTAATAATTTTATGTTTTTTTAATAATTTTTATTCATATTTATTTAATAACTAAATTGTAAAAATAATATATATATATATATATATATATATATATATATATATATATATATATATATATATATATATATATATATATATATATATATATATATTATAATTATGGGTTTCGTGCTAGATTTTCTGAGGCCCAGTAGTACCAAACTATCATTAATAATTTTATGTTTTTTTATAATTTTTATTCATATTTTTTAATAAATTAATTGTAAGAATTATATATATATAATTATGGATATATATATATTATAATTATGGGTTTCGTGCTAGATTTTCTGAGGCCCAGTAGTACCAAACTATCATTAATAATTTTATGTTTTTTTATAATTTTTATTCATATTTTTTAATAAATTAATTGTAAGAATTATATATATATAATTATGGGTTTCGTGCTAGAATATAAGATAATTAAATAATTACTACACAATACTACGCTACAAGGCTCTACATTTTACTACGCTGAAAGGGTCTACATTTTACTACGCTAAAAAATAATCTAAACTAAACGGCATAAAAACACATAAATATATATATATAATTATGGGTTTCGTGCTAGAATATAAGATAATTAAACAATTACTACACAATACTACGCTACAAGGCTCTACATTTTACTACGCTAAAAAGGTCTATGTTTTACTACGCTAAAAAGGTCTACGTTTTACTACGCTAAAAAAGTCTACATTTTACTACGCTAAAAAATAATCTAAACTAAACGGCATAAAAACACATAAATATACATGAGGATATTAACAAACACATTTTTTAGACTAATTTACATATTTTTATACAACACTAAAATTAAATCCGGATAAAATTTAATATGCTAATTTCGGAAAAAATAAACACAAACCGAAATAGAACACTTACAAATCAAGTAATATGCATTGTTATAAAAGTTTCAACTTAAAATAAATAGAAATACCTCGATTTGGAATTTTCGGAATGTAGATAGATCGAAATTTTGACTCCGGAAGAGTGAATCCACAATAACACGAAGCTCTACTCGACAGTGGGACCACAAATATTAAACTTTTATGTGACGGGGGGACCCAAAAAAAAAAATTTAAAAAAAATGGGGGCAGAATCGGTGGTGAGGGTGGGGGGCCAGAAATGAGAAATGAGGGAGATGGAACGAAGATGGAGGATTTGTATTAAGGGGTATAGCGCCACTATTAATGGCACTATGTGTTCAGGTAATAAGGCGTATAGCGCCACTATTAATGGCGCTATGTAAGGTGTGTCAGTATAACGCCACAAATAGTGGCGCTATACAGTAACGGTGCAATTAACGTTACTGTATAGCGCCACTATTTGTGGCGTTATATATAGTTTGGTAACTTTTTTTTTTACACTTATTTGAGTATTTTGAGTAAAATAAAACCACATTTTGGTTCCGCACTCTGTTGCTATATATCCAGTAATACATTAGACATACAAATAATATACATCCGACATATTACTATTTCACCACAGACACATCGCATGGTGGTTTAATGGTGGAAGACGAGGTGGTTTGCCACGCGAGCTTTTACATGGCTGTATTTTCTAAGGTGGTGGGAAGAAGATGAGGCTACGATTATCAGGGACGGAACTAGAACGCGACTTACTGATTTGGCCGTACCCATTAACTTTTGTCCAAATCATGTATTTGTCATAAGAAATTCATCGAACCCAGTAACTTAATTAAACAGATTAGATATCGAACCCATAAACTTCAAATCCGGATTCCGCCTCTGAGTCGACTATATTGTTGTTTTGCTTCATATGGTCATGTTAAAGGAAGCTTCTTTTTCTATGTGTGACGTACTACTTCTGTGTATATGTGTAGTGGTTTTTGTGTGTTATTTTTCAGACAATCAGCAAATTGGTGTGCTATGGCCTGAAGGAGATCAAGGCAATGGCAGATTAGGTATCTGTCTGTGCTTGGGCTGCGGCGTTTTATCTTGGTCTCTAAGGTCTTTACTTAGCTGCCCTAATTTGTTAAGTTGATATTTTATGTAAAATTCTCAATAACACTTAATCTGCGTTCAATATTTACGTCAAATTATATTAAGTTATAAGGTTAGGTCATAATTAAGACAATAATATGCATTGGTTAAATATAGTTTAGTAATATGAGTGATATGTGAAGACATATTCATATATTTATGTATAAGCGAGAGGCACGGATAAAAATTTTACCCAAATATTGTATGCCAAAACTTTTAGTTTGAGAAATTTTTTGTCTTTTATGTCATATGTTAGGGTGTATTGTTCCCTTTAGCTTAATGTACTATAGCGTTTATCCTCCATATTTCAATGAAACATATATATATATATATATATATATATATATATATATATATATTTGGAAAATATCATTTCAATCTTTTTTTTCCAATTCTAAGGGGAAAAAATCCTACCTAAAAAATCCATCAACAAATGACGAACTCCATCATATCGATGATAGGACATGACTAAGGCAATAATTTCGATGGAGATTAGGATAGGACATTAAAGAAACTCGACTTAAATAACACGTCGCCAAAAAACTTTTCTTTTAGGATTCGATAACTTATGCAGGAACCTTCCAACATACTGATTGAAGAAAATGGAACAATTCGATTTTAGACTAGCCCTTGACTACGTGTCCTTTGGATCCTTGGCCTACTACCATCCGTGGAAACAAGCTAGTCCCATATGTTAGATAGTTGGGAAAAGAGTACGTTTCCATCGCTAAAAATTCAATGCAGATTTATCCAGCCATAGGTCCTTACAGCTGTCTTGTTACGACTTCATCCTAGTCGAAGACTTCACCATAGTATATGCACCAGTAAGACCACTAAAGATTTTTGCGGCACTAGTGTGCCATAGAAGTAATGAGTAAATAAAAAATAAACAAATCATATTTTGAGAATTCTTATTTTGGTTGGAAAATAAACGAATGGGTTAAAGCTTAATTTGTTCGATTACAAAATACACTAATGGATTAGCCCATATGTCAACTCATTTAACTCCAAATGTTTTTGTTTTCGTATTTCCTTTTCACCTTAGAAATGTTCATATCGTAACAAGTTTACTTGTGGTTATGATGATAATATCTAAAGTTGTGTGAAATTTAAAAATAGCCAGATTTATAAGTGGTAATTGAAAAATAGTCACAGTTTCAAAAGTAATCGAAATTTAGCCACTTCTCATGTAAAGATAAATCTGAACAAAAACACTATTCAAAATCCAGAAAATTTTCCAGCATAATATACTGGAGTTCGAATTTTTTACATGTGAACTTCCAACATAATATACTGGAGTTCCAGCATAATATGCTGGAAGTTCATACGCAAGTGCTCCAATCTCCAGTATATTACGTTGGAACTTTCCGTGTGCTGGGGTTCCAGCATAATATGCTGGAAATTCATACACATGTGCTCCAATCTCCAGTATATTATGTTGGAACTTTTCGTGTACTGGAGTTCTAGCATAATAATATGCTGGAAATTCATACATAGGTGCACCAATCTCCAATATATTATGCTGGAACTTTCAGTATTTCAGCAAAATAGTGACTATTTTTCAATGACTTTGCAAATGTTGACTACTTTTCAATTACCAGTCCGAAAACTGGCTAGTCGTGCTATTTTCACTCTAAAGTTTCCAAAATTCTAAGCAATTCTTTCTTACGAAATAGAACCTCTACTCCAATAATGTTTTTGGGCCTTTTACACTTTTAGCTCGCGCCAGAAACTACATACATTTAGTAGCCAAAAAAGTGTATAAAATATGTCTAATTTTTGTGTATAACTTACAAAATGGAAAAAAATATACAAAAAGTATATATTTTTCGTCTATTATTTTGAGAGTGGTTATACAGTATCATTTTCACAATGTTTTTATTGCTTTTAATTCCTAAATCCATGAACATTTTATTGATGTAAATGAGTTTTTTTTTGGTTATTTATTCATTTTCCCTCAAAGATGCTTTATTGCTTTTATGATATTTGAAAATTAAATCACCAACATGGCTATGCGAGAGAAAATTTTTAGTATACATGCCAAGTAAAAGTGAACGAAGGGAGTACTATATGTGTGGATTCACAAAATTCATGCGAAAACAATGAGTAGAATTAAAGAACCCTCAACATACTTTCATAAATCTAAAGCGATACGAAACTAACGAGAGTTGAATTAAAGTACCCCTAGTACACCTTATATATATCTAATGCAGACTCATTAATTGCTCAAAAAGTACACAAAAAATGTTTTTTTTTTAAAAAAGAGAGAGAGAGAGAGAGAGAGAAGATAAAAAGTCTCAAGTATTAATGTGAAGAGGTTAAGAATTCACAAAGATAGAGGGGTTTAGCCCTTGGATACTTTGAATTATACAAACAAATTTTTAAACTTTGATTGCACGTTTGGGAAGGGAAGCCCAAGGTCAAAGAACAGACAAGATGGGTTTTAAACGAGGGGTTAGATTTCTAGAGTTTCACTAAATTTGACGTCCCCAAAGTATTGCATTTGACTCACTGAAACTTCCACCTTTTAAATAAATATTGCCTTTTAAATAAGTTATGTTGGGATCTTTAATTCTGGTTGTTTCTTTTGCTTCGATTATCTTATTATTTGATATTGTTCTTGCATCTTGTACCGCTTCTTTTCCATGGCTTCTTCCTTCCATGACTATATATACTTTCTTAGTATGGTGTCTATCGAAAACAGTCTCTCTATCTTTACAAGATGGGAGTAAGATTTGTGTACACATTACCCTCCTCAGACTCCACTTGTGAGATTTCACTGGGCTTGTTGTTGTTGTTGTCTTACTTTGTAATCTCTCATGTCCACAATAAGTGATCAATTTGCTTTGGTCACATCCACTAAGAAAATACTAAATTATAGGTAAAAATAATTAGTGTGACTAAACTACCTTTCATTAAATGTTGCACCATAGTTATAGTAGCACTTACTTCTCTTCTTTGTGAGGGGTAAATGACTTTTTAAGGATACCTACATAAGGGTGATTTTAGAAAAACAAATTGAATTTTTTTTTATTATATAAATGAACACTTAGTTTGGACCAAAATAAAAAAGTAAATTGATCATTTATTGTGGACAGCAGGGAGTATCAATTATCTAGACATGATTGGTACTAAAGTACGAGAAATTCAAATTAAAATAAAAAGGTTAATCTTTGCTAGCAACTTCAAGCTTTCAAATAATTCCTTTTTTTTTTTTGTGAAACACCCATTATTGTTATTATAGGGAGACTTACATAATTGCATTTCAAGAAGCAAGAAAGTTTGAGGAAATCCATGGCTTGGTTTTCAATAAAGTCAGAAAATCGAAGGAAATTGACCCGTGAGTGAAAGGCCAACTTAAACTTAGGTAGTTGAATTTAGCTAGCAAAAATCTAGGTAATAAAAAATTACTGTGTGGTAAACCCAAACCCTTAACATAAATGATCATGCACGTGAAAACCAAAGAGAATAGTGAAAAAGAAAAAAGGCAAACCCCACTTTGGATCTTTACATTGCTGTGCTACTTCTTTTAACTTTGCAATGAATATCATAATTTAAGCTCTTGAACTTCTCAAAAAAAAAAAAAAAAAAAAAATTGAACACGTAGTTTTCTTTTTTTTAATAAGTTGTGAGCAAAGTAAAAGCATTAACCCGATTATTAATTCTCTACGCCACTACTAAAGTTGTGATGGAATGGTAATTACTCATTTTTAATTGGAGGCTTTAGATTCAAACCCTAAGAATTAGATCGCCTTTCATAGTGGGTGTTTAGGACTTTCCGACGCGAGTTCGAAACTTCGAATAGGTCGGGTATCAAAACATGCACTAGACATCAGGTGAAAAACTAAAAATAAAAAGGTTATTACTTATTCTCTGCTACATCATTCCTTATATCTTTGCAACGCTTTTTAATTTATTTTCCTTTCCATTTTTCCCATCTTTGCTGCTTTTTTTTTTAGTTTTGCAATTCATTTTGCCTCGTTGAGTTTTCGGCAAAAATCATCCCTTAACTATAGCTCAAGCCTAAGGTACATCCTTGGGTTATCTCAATAAACAAAAAACATCCCTATATTATCTAAAAGGTGGCAAAAATCATCCCTCCGTTAAATTTTGTCAAAAAACTAACACCATCAGCAAAAAAGCATGTCAAACACGTGCCTCTCCCCCTAAATTTTCCCATTCTAGCCCTTCTATCTTCTACCTTCAGCAAAGCAGAGCACCCCAAACGTTCGTCATTTGCCCCCAAATGTTCAGGGAGTGACACCCCACATTATCATCCTCCCTCCACAAATGACTGCTTCTTCACACAGACACCCCCCGAGTAGCTCGTTGAATAGCTCTATCAATCCATTCGCCCTTGTGGAAACAAACCTTAGATATATTAGACCATTCCCACCAACTGAGTTTAGATTGTACATGCCTCAACGAGGAGAATTTATGCATGAAACAAATGTTAGACATCACAACCTACCTAACATGAGAATTCTTCTTGAAGATGTAAAATATGTTTCTGTTTGGCCATATTTCAAAAAAAATTGTCACATAATTGTCTAATTTCGGGCAATAAATTTTATGAGATTGAATGTAATGGGTTATTCTTTGTTGGTGGTTGTATGCAGGGAGTGGCAATGTTGGATATTCCTGGCCAGGGGCGGATTTAGAGGGACGGAAGGGCCGAAAAATTACACTATATATGTAAGGCAAAATATATTTTTTTACCTCTATATATTAAGTTTTGAACCCCTTAACACAACTCGAAAGTGTAGCTTAGTGGTCAAGGGGGTTCAAAACCTTTTTAAGGTTATAGGTTCAATTTTCATTAGCTACAATTTTTTTTTCGAACCCCCTTCGTAGAAATCCTGCTTCCGCCACTGTTCCTGGCTATCATGAAGTGCATGATCATGCTGATCAGCACGGAGATATGCATATGGACGAAGATTACATGTCTTATGAGGTAGGAAGATAGAAGGTTCTTCAACTGTATGTATCGGTTCATATTTATCATGATGGTTAGTGAGTATTGGGTGCTCAAAAGTGTATTGGGAAAAAACTGAGTCTGAATATTGAAGATGACGTGTCATGACACGTGGACTAGTCAAAAGGTCAGAACGCAATAAATATCCAAGAGGCACAGGCGACAATAGATATGGGGAGAAGAAAGCAACATAGGTGGGGACCGTTACTCAAATGGCACGAGTCTCGTACCTATTCGAGTCATTTAAAGACCGAAGATCGGAAGAAGTTGAAGATACGAATCTGATGATGTAAAAGAGACTAAATACAACATTAAATATCAAATACGTTAGAGAATTTGAATTAAATAGAAATGATTGTGTAACATTTCTTTTAATGTCATTTATTGCTCATAATTGCCTCATTAAGACAAAGGCATTACACTTTCTCCTAGAATCAACTATAAAAGGAGAAGAACTCAACATCTGTAGACACGAAATATTATTGAGATTACACTGAAATACAAAACTATTTTTTACTTTATTATTCCCAGAAGTCTTCTATCATTTTCGTCTCCAGATTATCACTAACCCGAATTTCTCTTTATTTCTAGCTTTGACCAAAGACTCAGATTTTTGGTTAAACAAATTGGTTATGTTGCCGGGAATCTGATAATCTTCTCTTTTAAGCTACATTTCATCCGTTGTTATCATCATGTCAAACAACAATAACAACAACAACAATAACAGTGAAAACACCTTGGGAAACCATGAAAATCAAATCCATCAAAATCAAGGAGATTTACAGAACATTGACGTGGTTCCCTCCCCTCAAAATTCACCACGTCAATCTCATGAAGGCACTCTTGCTCCTGAATCTCGTGTTGACCAACAAGAGCAATCTGAACATTTTGAAGGGGCAGATGAAGCTTTACAAAAAGTAATTGATGCACGGGTTAGCAAAGCTCTTCAGGCTCTAGTTAGTCGATTACCTGTTGCACCACCCACACCTACACCTAATAATAATACATTGGAGAATCCTCGTTCTGGCCTTGTTAATTCTGGAAATGGAGGAACCCCCAGTGAACCACAGGAAGGAGAACCAGGTAATTCAAATAATTCTCATTTGCAAAATTTAGTACTAACTTTGCAGAAACAGCTTAAGGAACAGAATGAGCGCATCGAGCAAATCCCTGGAGTTCTCCCTGTAATCAAAGCAGTGGATGTGGATAAATACTCACAACAACCTTGGAAACCAAGTGCTGCTCCCCTTTCAATCCCTAAAAAGTTCAAAATGCTTGACATCTCGAAATATGATGGCACAATAGACCCACGTGATCACGTAACTGCATTTACTACAGGTGTAAAAGGCAACAACTTGACCAAGCAAGAAATTGAATCAGTGTTGGTCAAGAAATTTGGAGAAACACTCACCAAGGGTGCATTAACCTGATATTCTCTTTTACCTGAAAATTCTATAAACTCTTTTGCTGAGCTTGCAGATTCTTTTATTAAAGCACACTCAGGAGCTCAAAAGGTTGAAAAAAGAATGGAAGACATTTTCAAAATTAAACAAGGGGACTCAGAGTTGCTTAGAGATTTTGTTGATAGATTCCAACGTGAGAGGATGACTTTACCTCGTGTACCTGATAACTGGGCTGCAATAGCTTTTGCAAGTAACTTAAATGACAAAAGTTCAGAAGCCACGAGAAGACTTAAAGAAAGACTTCGAGAGTTCCCTGCAACCACGTGGAATGACGTTTATAACAGGTATAGTACGAAGTTGCGAATTGAGGAAGATACCGTACCTCAGTTTCATCATGAAGAAAGGAGCAATTCTAGGAGATCAGAAACCGAAAAAAGATCAGGTAAAAACAGGTACGATCCATATATGGGACCTGCAAGGAAAAACTCACGGTCAAAGCAGGATAGTCAACGATATGATCAAAAATCGAGGAACAGGGAATCTGGTTCTTCATCAAGGTTCAGAAATGACCGAAATAGACAAGAGTCACGAGATGATGACAGAAGTTTAAAGGCAAGGTTTGGTGGATATAATTTTAATGTCACTACCTCCGAGCTCGTAGCTATTTTGAGGAGCATGGGAGATAAGGTACGATGGCCAAAAAAGATGCGGTCACATCCAAATAGACGCAATCTGGACCATTGGTGTGAATTCCACAATGATCACGGGCATAAAACTTCAGAATGTAGATTCTTACAAAGTGAAGTGGATCATCTATTGAAACAAGGGTATCTCACTGAGTTATTTAGTGAGAAAGGTAAGCAAGCCTATATGAAAAATAGGCAAGAGCCACCAAAGCCCCCTTCACCCAAGAGAACCGTAAATGTTATAAGTAGGGGAGAGGATATTCACGGTGTAACATATACGGCTTCCAACAAGGTTTCTAAAGTAACGATAACACACGGGAAATGGGTACGGCAGATTTTAGAAAATGAAAGTATTTCTTTCGATGATGCAGATACCGAAGGAGTAATGACCCCACATAACGACGCACTGGTAATATCTTTACTTGTACATGATACTAATGTAAAACGATTTTTGATTTATCCAGGAATTTTCGTAAATATTATACTATTAAGGGTATTACGTGAAATGCAAGCTGAAGACAAAATGATACCTAAGGCGCATACCTTGTCCGGGTTCGACAATTCAAGTGTGGTAACAAAAGGAGAGGTAATTCTAACAACTTTTGTTGCAGGTGTTGTTAAAGAAATTAAATTTCAGGTAGTAGATATGGAAATGGCTTACAATATGATCATGGGGAGACCTTGGATCCATGATATGGATGTTGTCCCATCAACTCTACATCAAGTTATTCAATTCCTATCACCGTGGGGAATTTGCCAAATTCGTGGGGATCAGCAGACAGTCAGGAGTATCAACGCTGTAACAGATACGAGCATCGTAAAAAAAGAAAAATATCAATTACAGGAAACAATTGAAGGTATCAAGGATCAAACCTCAACTGAACAAGAAAAGACAGATTTAGACTCGAGACTTAATACAATTCAAGAACCTGAAGAGAAAAAAAATATCAAAACAACAATTGAAGAGCTCGAGGCTGTGATATTATTTGAGCAATGGACTGAACGGAAGGTTTATGTTGGAGCCAATTTAAGCTCAGACATGCGAGGTACGTTGATTGAATTTTTAAAAGCTAATGTGGACTGTTTCGCTTGGTCCCATGCTGATATGATAGGGATACCACCGGATATGATGACTCACAAACTAAATGAAGACCCATCCTTCACACCAGTAAAGCAAAAGAAAAGAAAGCAAGGAGCTTTCAAAATTCAGGTAATTCAAGATGAGGTCCAAAAGCTATAGAAAATTGGGTCAATCTGCGAGGTAAAATATCCTAATTGGTTAGCAAACACAGTTGTTGTACCTAAGAAAAATGGTAAGTGGTGGGTTTGTATGGATTATACAGACCTTAACAAAGCCTGCCCAAAAGATTCTTCCCCTTTACCGCATATAGATCAGTTAATTGATGCAACTGCAGGACATGAACTTTTGAGTTTTTTAGATGCATAATCGGGGTACAACCAAATTAAAATGGACCCTAGTGATGAAGAAAAAACTTCTTTCATCACAGACAGGGGGATTTACTGTTATAAAGTAATGTCCTTTGGTCTCAAAAATGCTGGAGCAACCTATCAAAGGTTGGTCACCAAAATGTTCCAAGAACATTTAGGAAAAACCATGGAGGTATATATAGACGATATGCTCATCAAAACCCAGCACTCTCATGATCATGTTTCTCATTTATCTGTTACATTTGAAATTTTACGAAAATTTAATATGAAACTCAATCCAGAAAAATTTGCATTTGGGGTTGCCTCAGGAAAATTTTTGGGTTTTCTCGTTTCTAACCGTGATATTGAGGTAAATCCTTCTCAGATCAAAGCAATAGAGGAGATCCCTGATATACTTATGAGTAAAAAAGAAGTCCAAAGGCTAACGGGAAGAATTGCAACCTTGGGGAGGTTTATTCCCAAATCTTCAGAAAAATATTTTAAATTTTTCTCCGCATTCAAAAAGCAAGATCATGAATGGAACGAAGATTGCCAACAAGCCCTTAGAAATTTAAAAGCTTACTTGTCAAATCCACCACTATTGGCAAAACCAAAGGAAGGAGAAAAGCTACTCATCTATTTGGCCGTATCAGAAGTTGCGGTAAGTGTTGTTTTAGCCCGTGAGGACCAAGGTAAACAATCTCTTATCTATTATGTAAGCAAGTCTTTACTAGATGTTGAAACACGATATTCACAACTAGAAAAATTAGCATTAGCTTTGATCATGGCATCTAGAAAATTAAGACCTTATTTTCAATGTCATCCCATTGTTGTAGTTACTACTTTTCCAATACGAAACATTTTGCATAAACATGAATTGTCAGGGAGGTTAGCAAAATGGGCTATAGAATTAAGTGAATACAAAATCATTTATCAACCTAGGACTGCTATAAAATCTCAAGTATTAGCCGATTTCGTAGCTGATTTTAGCCAGGGGATGCATTTAGAAGCAGAAAAAGAATTACAAGTTTTTAATGGTGCAAACCCGGAGACTTGGATTTTATTCACTGATGGTTCATCTAATGTAAAAGGAGCAGGCCTAGGGATAGTTCTCATACCGCCTACGGGTGAAACTATTAGACAGGCTATAAAATGTCATTCTATAACTAACAATGAAGCAGAGTATGAGGCTGTAATCACAAGTCTAGAATTGGCACGAGAACTCGGCATAACACAGATTATAATCAAGAGTGATTCTCAATTCGTGGTCAATTAAATGCTGGGGACTTATACAGCCAGGGAGACACGAATGCAAGAATATCTCGAAAAGGTACGGGAACTAATAAAGCAATTCCAAACTTGGAAGGTAATGCAGATCCCAAGAGATGAGAATGTGGAGGCAGATGCTTTAGCTAATCTCGCATCTGCAGCAGACGTAGCAAACGACGCAAATGCTTTAGTCGTACATTTATTTCATTCCGTTCTCGAACCTGATAAGAATGCAGTAAATTTTAATCATTTAACATGGTATTGGAGAAACGAAATTATTTCTTTTTTACAGCGCGGAACCGTGCCTGATGACAAAAGAAAAGCTTATGCACTTCGCAAAAAAGCTGCTCGTTATTGTTTACATCAAGGAAATCTTTATCGAAAGATGTTCGGTGGACCATTAGCAAGGTGTCTCGGACCTTCCCAAACAGAATATGTGATGAGGGAAGTACATGAAGGACATTATGGAAATCACGCAGGAGGAAGGTCGCTGGTAAAAACGCTGATTCGAGCAGGGTATTATTGGCCTAAAATGGAAGAAGAAGCAAACGGTTTTGTGTCCAAGTGTGATAAATGTCAAAGATACAACAATAATATGCATAGACCAGCTGAGTTATTGCACCCTGTTATAGCCCCGTGGCCCTTTATGAAATGGGGAATGGATATCGTAGGTCCATTGCCATAAGTAAAAGGTCAGGTGAAATTTCTACTTGTACTTACAGATTATTTCACTAAATGGGTAGAAGCAGGAGCATTTAAACAGGTACGAGAGAAGGAAGTTAAAGACTTCATTTGGAGAAATATAATATGCCGTTTTGGAGCACCAAAGGAAATCGTGTGTGACAATGGTCCGCAATTCATAGGAGCTCAAATCACAGAATTTTTTCAAAGTTGGCAAATTAAAAGGATAACATCTACACCATACCATCCAGTGGGTAATGGACAAGCGGAATCCACAAACAAGGTCATTATCAACAACTTGAAGAAAAGGTTACAGGATTCAAAAGGTAATTGGCCTGAGGTATTACCTGGAGTATTATGGGCTTATCGTACAACGACAAAAACAAGCGTGGGAGAAACACCCTTTTCAATGGTTTATGGTGCGGAGGCCTTAATTCCAGTTGAAATAGGAGAACCGAGCACACGGTACGTTCAAGCAACGGAGGAATCAAATGATGAAGAGATGCAGGTGAACCTTGATTTGCTCAAAGGAAGAAGAGAAACTGCATTAATAAGAATGGCAGCACAAAAGCAAGTAATTGAACGATATTACAACAGGAAAGCACGCCTCAGATTTTTTAAAATTGGGGACTTCGTGCTTAAAAAGGTGTTCCAATATGCAAAAGCTACTAATTCAGGAAAGTTGAGTCCGACGTGGGAAGGGCCCTACAGAGTTCGTGATATTACAGGAAAAGGAGCATACGAGTTGGAGACAATGGATGACAAGATTCTACCCTCACATTGGAATGTTGTCCACCTAAAGAGATACTACTTTTGAGAAAGTACCCACGGTCAGGTTTCGCTATGTTACAATTTTTCTTTGAATTGTTAAAATTTTACTAACGATTTAGATGCTAGGCAGAAACCCTTACTCGTTCCAAATGATTAGTCACGACCTGCACAGCAAAATGGAATATTCTAAAATTCCAAGCCCAGGGTTACAATTAATCTGATGGAAATACACACGGGTTAGGCAGTCTTCATCTTTAATCGCACCTCCGAGTCCGGTATGTTTTTCTATTTTCAGGAAAAATGACCAAATTGTGAGAAACAAACAAGTGCTCGAGGCTTCATACTTCAGCGCTCAAACACTTGGGGGACTGCATATTGTACACAAATACATGCGGTAAGACAGAGACGTAAATCAAAACAAGTGTCGAGCAGAAGTTACGGAACCTTAGCATTCATCATTGTGTTCTTTCCTATCAAAACAAAGGAAGATGCAAAACATTCATCATAGTGTTCTTTCCCATGAGAACAACGGAGTCACCTCTCAAACCCTTCCTAATACATTAAGATAGGGTCATGACTATGTATTGAAACGGGTTATAAGGAAAAACCTTGTTGAATAATATTTATTTGTAAAAATCTGTTACAAGAAAAACAGTTACGAGAAAGTTATAGATGTATCTCAATACATGTAATATTCAAAAGCTTGTCCAAGTTCATGAATAAAAACTTGTCAAAGTTGTTTCAAAAAAAACATGTGTGTTCCTATTTCTTTCATCGTATTATGACACCATTATAAAGTTGAGACGTCTTCTTCATTAAGTGTCGATATATAAAAGGGCCCTCTTTTATAAACCTCATGTTAATAAGTCATGAGAAGAATCATAAAACATTTTCAAAGGATGAAAATGCTAAACTATTCTATAAGTCCTAAATAGATAAGGAAAAGGCAAGAATAGAACACATTGAAGTACTAACAAACTTCTTGATATAATTAAAAAGACTAAGTAGAAACTTAGTCAACAAAAAGTTTATACAAGTGCCCCATTATGATAACTGGGGACTTTCACCAAAAAATCCCTTAAAAACTAACTAAGGGATAAAACCATCATCCAACAAAAAAAGTAAAAACAAAGTCTGGAAATTTAATTGGTCACTGAAGGGGTTGGCACATCAGAAGTTGCAATATTAATTTCACTTTCAGAAATAGCCACAGGCACGGTGGCAACTTCTGAAGAAGCAGCAACAGGAGCGGTTTCAGCTGGGCTTGAAGTGTTAGGTTCAACGAGGGGAGCAAGAGTCACGGAAGTTTCAGCTTCCATAGACTGAGTCGTAGAAATTTCACCATCGGGAGCTGGAATTGCAACCTCTTCAACTTCAACTGCCACAGCAACGGTTTCGTCATTTACAGGTTCTTTAGCCACAGGAGCTTCAATTGCCGGAGAAGGAAAGTCAAGTGGTTGTTGGGTTATTTCAATGGTTTCTAAAACTTTGGCCAACTTTGAGTTTAAGTCAAAGTTTTCTTGCCTGGCCTCCATTAATCACGACGAGAGTTTAAGAAAGCCCAACTCACTTCTAAATCTAACTTCTCCTCAAGAAGTTCATACTCCCTTTCCCACATAGCAAGATCATTCTTTAACACTTGATGTTCAGCTAAATGAGAATCAAGGGAAGCTTCAAGGGAGGCATGGAAACTCTCTAAGGCACGTACTTTGTCAGAGGAGATCCTTAAATCAGCTTGAACTTGAGTCAAGTTCTGCACTAATTCTCCTGCATATTCTTCTTTCTTGTCCAAGAGTGCCTTAAGTTCTCTGATTTCTTCACTTGACTTTGATAACTGTTCTGAAAAGCAACATTCAAGGCGCTCCTTGTCTTTTTCAAATTGACTTGAAGAAGCTTTGGCAACTGCTAACTCAGAAGTCAGACCTCGCTTTTGTTGCTCCAGGTGATTTCTACTCTCTTGCAATTCTTCTATAGTTCCCTGAGCATTCTCAAACTGCTCTTTCCAATTAGCTGCTTCTAGCTGGGATCCCTTGGCTATTTCCTCAGCCTCGTGGATAGACTTTTCAGACTCACGAGTTTTCTTTTCCAGAAGGGAAATTCTTCCCATCAATTCTGTACCAATGAGGTTAGCCTACGGTGACAACTCATAGAAATAAGAATTTAGAGATAAAAAAAACTTGTTAGTAAGTAAAGAAAAAATATCTTCAAAGTACAATGAACTATGTCATTCATCAGAGTTAAGCAACTGTAACTGCTCATCTTCTTCTTCTCAATATCTCCAATAAAAGGCCCAAGCCAGGCATCTGCTCCACCAGACTTCCTTAAAAGACTGTTATTAGCAGGAACTTCAAGTGTAACGCTCCTCATAGCCACGCTTCTGCTACTGGAACCCTCCTCTGCATGTTGAACAGAGTAAGGGGAGCTATAGAAGGAGGAGCGGTAGAAGAAGTGAAAATAACAGGAGTCAAAGGACTCAAAATAGATAAGGGAGCAGGAATAGATAGAATGGGCAAGGAAGCACTTGAAACCAACGGAGGAATAGAAGGAATGGCAACAGAGGAAGAAAAAGGAACTTCATCTAAAACTAGACCTAGTTCTCCACTTTCAAAACCACCAATGAAGAGACGTTGAATAGACTCATTGGTGTCCCTCGGAGTGGTTTCATCATCAGAAGGAATGTGAACAGGTTCGGTAAGAGAGGCATGGACAGGGGTAACTTCAGCTTCATCCTCGTAAACGATGCATCTCTTAACTCTTGGTCTAGCTATCAAAGAGGTGTCTTCATCTTCATCATCCTCAGAATCCTCTTCTACAACTTTCCTCTTTGATAGCGTAGCTTGAGTTCTCTCCAAAGAGAGTGAAGTACTAGAAGAGGCTCGAAGGGCAATAGCTACTTCAGCTGTCATTCCTCGAATAGCAAATCCTAACAAAAAGAAGGATAAAAAAAATTAAAAACAAGAAAGGACTTAACTTCCGAAAAAGCATAAAGAGATGCATACCGTGAGTTTTCACTTTCCAACCATGTAAATTGGAAATGGATTTCCAAGTTCTCGCCTCCATAGGCACGGCTTTCAATATTGAATCTACCCAACCACGAAAATTAGGAACGGGTTCCACATCTCTCATAGTTGCTACAGAAAAGCAAAAAGAGACGAAATTAGAAAATAAATTGAAATTCTTAAAGATAGGTACGGTAAGTAAAAAAAAACTTACGTGCAAAGTTCCACTTCTCCGGGAAGGGGATATTTGTTTCATATACCAAATCAACTGTGCGTACAGCAACATAACGAGTGTACCACCCACGATCCTTGTCATCTTCAGGGCTTACCAAGACCCTTTTACTTCTTGCAGTCAAAGTAAAAAGCCCATGGCGGAGTAGTTTGGGATGGTAAAGATAAAAAAGGTGGGGAAAGGTAAAGCTAACATTGGCTTTTACGGACAAATACCTCAAACAAGCCACTGCTCTCCATACAAGGGGCCAATTTGTCCCAAACAAATTTTGAAAAAGCGACAGAAATCAAGTATAACTGAGTCAATAGCAGGAATAAATCCCAATGTGAAGGGGTAAGTATAAACAAAAGAAAATCTAATCCTAAAAGAAGATATTCTTTGGTTTGGATTAGGGATCACTATACGAAGATCACTTCTCCAGTTGCAATCTTTTCGAACAATAGAAACCAAAGGTTCAGTGATTAGAGAAGGAAAAGTGTCAGCTTTCTCTAAATTAACAACTTGTTCACGAAGAGATTTTCTATCATTCTCAAAGGATAAGTCATTGGATACTATTTCCTCAACTAAAGGCTCTTGAAGAGGCTCAGAAAGTTCTCTACCTTTAGAAGAGGATTTCTTAGTGATAGAACCTCTAGAAATAGTGCCAAAACTAGAAGAAAGAGTGATGGAACTAAAGGAACCACCACGAACGGATCCTAGGCTACGAAGCCTGCCACCTCTACCCCTTTTATGTCTTACAGGGGCGTTGGGGAAGCTATCAAGAATTGGGATTCTCTTAGGGTTAGGATTCGGAGACGCCATTGCAGAGAAAGGATAAACTAAAGGAAAAAAGGTTAAATATGTATATAATAGCAACCGTCAAACAAAGAAGTGTAATGATGGAAAGCCTATAATAAAGGCAACTATCACTTCGTGAATAGAGGGGATGAAGAAGCCTTGAAAAAAGGCTGCAAAATTACAGAGCCAATCAGAAGGTGACACATGTGCAAAGCATTAAATAGAAAAGACAACTGAAGCGTCAGTACTGTCATAGCATTGATTACGGCAAAAATTCCTTTTTGTGAAGATCCACTTCCCAAGTATTTAATTGATAAATAAATGGAAAGTGGGGGGACTATCTGTATTGGGAAAGAACTGAGTCTGAATATTAAAGATGACGTGTCATGACACGTGGACTTGTCAAAAGGTCAAAACGCAATAAATAGCCAAGAGGCACGGGCGACAACAGATATGGGGAGAAGAAAGCAACATAGGTGGGGACTGTTACTAAAAAATGGCACGAGTCTCGTACCTATTCGAGTCATTTAAAGACCGAAGATCGGAAGAAGTTGAAGATACGAATCTGATGATGTAAAAGAGTCTAAATACAGCATTAAATATCAAATACGTTAGAGAATTTGAATTAAATAGAAATGATTGTGTAACATTTCTTTTAATGTCATTTATTGCTCATAATTGTCTCATTAAGACAAAGGCATTATACCTTCTCCTAGAATCAACTATAAAAGGAGAAGAACTCAACATCTGTAGACACGAAATATTATTGAGATTACACTGAAATACAAAACTACTTATTACTTTATTATTCTCAGAAGTCTTCTATCATTTTCATCTCCAGATTATCAGTAACCCGAATTTCTCTTTATTTCTAGCTTTGACCAAAGACTCAGATTTTTGGTTAAACAAGAAGCCTTTGCTTCACTGAAGGTAGAAGATGGAAGGGCTAGAATGGGAAAATTAAGGGGGAGAGGCACGTGTTTGACATATTTTTTTGCTGATGGTGTTAGTTTTTTGACAAAAATTAATGGGGGAATTATTTTTGCCACCTTTTAAATAATATAGGGATATTTTTTGTTTACTGAGGTAACCCAAGGATGTACCTTAGATTTGAGCTATAGTTAAGGAATGATTTTTGCCAAAAACTCTTCCTCGTTAGCACTCTCGCTAAGCGCGAGATGAAAGAGGAGTGGGTAATAGAGCTGACACCTTTACTGCTTGTTTTAGTGTCCTTTTCTTCTTTCTTTTGTAATTCAAAAGATTTAATTACTTCCGTTTGCATTTTGTATTTTTCTTAAGAAAATTAATTAAGTATTTATTTTACTAAACTATCCATATTAATGGTACTTGGAGAATCTAAATTTGACTACTAGTTGCCCAATTAGTTGGAAAATAGTTGTTTCGTAATAAGGGTAAAATTAAAAAAAAATTATTTTTCTCTTAATTTGTTAAAGTGGACAAGTAACAAGAAAAATTTATTTTATTATATTGGATAAGTAAAAAGAACGAAGGGAGTTTTTTATTTTATTTTATTTTTCTCTTGACCTTATCAGCTGGTTAGTTCCGGCTTTAATTTCCTTATAACCTATAACTTCAAACCCATATTGTAGCGACTAATGATTTCACATTTCTGTTTTCTTTCAAGGTTCATACATATTTATTAAAACCTTTTGCTGGTAAACTTGTATTGTAGGTGAAGAAGATTTATATCAGATATTTGTGTTAAATAATACTATTATTATAATCTTCAAAGATTTTGGTGGATGGGTAAGGACGTCTTCATCCTTAAATAGATGTCTCGGGTTTGACCTCTGGGTAAGAAGTTGGCTTTGATAGGAGCGCTTACCCCCCTCTCCCAAAATGTAACTTGTATGCGGTCAAAATCGAGGAGCATGATTTTTGAAGTCTTAAATCGGACTATAGGTCCGAGCCCGGGAGACTCGAAGTGGGGGTTAGATCCGGCTAAGGGACACCTACCTCTAAGAAGCTGATCATAGGCCTGGCACGGCCTGCATCGAGGACAGCATAATCTCGAAGTCAATCAAGAAAGAGCGGGAATTTCTCAAGGACACCTGGACCTGGACATTAATTATAGGATAAGGGTTGTACGAAATGGTACAAGCTCGTACTAGGTCGTTATACACCTGTACTAATAGAATTCTTTACCTTTATGAGCAAGGTACTATATTAGGGTTTTCTCCTCCTATATAAAGGGGACCCCAATCATTTTGTAAAGATCAGATCATTCACTGCAATAGAACATTCTTATTCTTCTCTTGTTTAAAATGCTCAGCAATTACTCTTCAGCTTTATTACCTTTACTTTATTGTTCATACTTTATTGGTCTTAGCTGACCTCGAGGTCCCTGGATAGCCGAGCTCGAGGTCCCTACTGTTTCAATAACATTGATTTGGTTTATTATTTCTTCTTAGATAAGCTCAATATTACTTGTATAACCACTAGTATTACAATATATCATGTATCTTTAAAACCAATAAATATCTTTAATTGTTACTCACATTTTTTCGAGGTAAACAGTTTGACGCCCACCGTAGGGCTAAAGATAATAGTGATTATTTTAGTGCTAGTTTTCTGATAACACAAGTTATTCTTTATACTTTTTCTTGTCAAAGATTCTTTGATTTCAGGCTTAATCATGTCTAGCACACAAAACGCACTTGCTCATGACAGTGAGGGACTCGGAGAAAACAGTGGTATAGGGGTCGGTGTTCCACCCGTAAACCCTAGGGGAGTGCCCAACGTGGATCCAAATGATATTAGTTCCCACAACACTCTAAACACGGATGCAAGCACAGACCCCGTAAGGAATGCATACGGGGAAGCCCAGGCTAGAGGCCAGGAAATACGAGGAATGGAAGAAGGTAGAGTCAGCCTCCATGTGATATTTGAAATGCTACAAGCCCAGCAGGCCGTCATCGCTCAACTTCAGAGTCAGAATAGAACCCCCAACACAGTCGAACCAGTGAACACTCGGCATCCAGAACCAACGAAGTCCGACGAAAATGGCTCGGGGACTGACCCCACTATTATGAAAATGCTCGAGGAGCTCGCCAAAAGGATAGATACCGGAGAAAAGAAAATTAAATAAAATGACAAAATTAAAGGTCGAAACATACAACTCGAGGGTCGACCAGATACTGGGAGCACCTCCGATTTTAAAAGGACTGGATTCGAAGAAGTTTGTGCAAAAACCATTCCCCAGAGTGCGGCTCCAAAGCCCATCCCGAAGAAGTTTCGAATGCCAGATATCCTGAAATACAAAGGAACCACTTATCCCAACGAGCACATCATCACATATACTTGTGGCATAAAAGGTAATGATTTGGAAGACGATGAGATCGAGTCTATTTTGCTAAAAAAGTTTGGGAAAGCTCTGTTTAAAGGTGCCATGATTTGGTACCACAACCTACCCCCGAACTCTATCGATTCGTTTTCCATGCTGGCGGACTCATTTGTAAAGGCACATGTTGGTGCCATAAAAGTTGCAACAAGGAAGTCTGATGTATTCAAAATAAAGCAAAGGGAGAACGAGATGCTGCGGGAGTTTGTATTCCATTTCTAATCAGAACGAATGGAGTTACCACCAGTCTCCAATGACTGGGTCGTTCAAGCCTTCACTCGGGGGCTAAAAGAACGAAGTTCGATAGCTTCGAAGCAGCTGAAGCAGAACTTGATAGAGTATCCCGCTGCAACTGGGGCGGATATACATAACAGGTACCAATCAAATATTAGGGTCGAGGATGACCATTTGGGAGCCCTTTCGGGATTAGTTTATCCAAGCAGGTTACTAGCAAGGGAGTCAGGAAATGCAGACATGGGTTCAAGATCGAATAAGGAAAGGTATCAGCCATACGTCGAGGATCGAAGGAACGTGGCAAAATGTAACATACCCCCGAATGATAGAAATGCAGATCGAGGCCAAAGTTCCCACAGACTCGTGAGCAAAACCGGGTTTGATAGGCACTCGGGACCGGCATAGGCACCCAAATTATCGGAGTACAACTTCAGCATCGATGCCTCAGGGATCGTTTCAACCATTGGCAAAATTAGAGATACTAGATGGCCCAAGCCCATACAGACCGATCATTCTGAGAGGAACCCTAACTTGATGTGAAAATATCACGGTACTCATGGGCACATGATTGAAGATTGAAGGCAGTTAAGGGAAGAAGTGGCTAGGTTATTCAATGGGGGCCACCTTCGAGAATTCCTGAGTGATCGAGCTAAGAATCACTTCAAGGAGAGAAACGCATGCAGGAAGAATGAACTTAAAGAACCTCAACATGTCATTCACATGATCATCAGTGGAGTCGACGTCCCACAGAGACCTATATTCAAGTGTACCAAAGTATCCATCACAAGGGAGAAACGGACTCGAAATTATATGCCCGAGGACACCCTCACATTCAGAGAGGAAGACATCGAGGCTTTATCTCAACCTCACAATGATGCACTAGTAATTTCTATCCTTTTAAATAAAGTTCAAGTTAAACGTGTTCTCATGGATCCAAGTAGCTCGGCAGATATAATCCGGTCAAGGGTTGTGGAGCAACTCGGGTTGCTCAATCGAATCATACTGGCATCTCGAGTCTTGAATGGCTTTAACATGGCAAGTGAAACAATAAAGGGAGAAATCATCCTCCCAGTCAGCGTGGATGGAACCATACAAGATGCTAAATTTCATGTCATCGATGGTGACATGAGGTATAATGTTTTGCTTGGAAGGCCGTGGATCCATAGCATGAGGGCAGTGTCGTCGACTCTCCATCAGATGATGAAGTTCCCGACAAAGGATGGCGTGAAAATAGTGTATGGGGAGCAGCATGCAGCTAAGGAGATATTTGTAGTACACGACTTGGCACCAGTATCGGCACCATCCACGTCGGAAAAGTCGAAGGATGAACAAGTGGCCAAATAGCAATCACAGACCGTGCCCTCGGTCGAACACGGGGGACAAGTTTCCGATGAACAGGTTGTTGAGGACGAAGAAGAAGATTTTCTCATCCCCCGAGCCTTTATTGCCTTCAAAGATTCGGATGCGACGAAGTACACGATCGAGGAACTTAAGCGGGCCATATTGGTCGAGCATCTTCCAGAACAAAGGTATACCTAGGGATGGGGTTAACCCCCGAACTCTGGAAAAAACTCATTTAATTCCTTATCAATAACAGTGATTGTTTTGCCTGGTCCCACTTAGACATGACAGGAATCTCGCCGGAGATAACTACCCATTGACTAAGTGTCGATCCCAGGTTTAAACCGGTGAAGCAAAAGAGAAGACCTCAGTCCGAGGTAAAGCATGCATTCATCAAAGAAAAAGTATCCAAACTTCTCAAAATAGGATCCATTAGGGAAGTATACCCTGAATGGCTAGCTAACATAGTGGTAGTACCTAAATGGGGGAATAAACTTAGAATTTATGTAGACTACGAGGATTTGAAAAAATCATGTCCTAAAGTTTCTTTCCCACTACCCAACATCGATCGATTGATCGATGATACGGCTGGCCACGAGATCCTTACCTTTCTCGACGCCTACTCTGGGTACAACCAAATCCAAATGGACCCAGAGGACCGGGAGAAAACTTCATTCATCACCAAGTATAGAATGTATTGTTATAATGTAATGCCCTTCAGGCCAAAAAATACAGGAGCCACATATCAATGTTTAGTTAATAAGATATTCGAATATCAAATAGGCAAATCCATGGAAGTTTATATTGATGATATGCTAGTTAAGTCCCTGCGCGCATAGGACCATTTGACCCATTTGCAGGTAACGTTCGATATCCTAAGAAAGTACAATATAAAACTCAACCCCGACAAATGCGCTTTTGGAGTCGGCTCAAGCAATTTCTTGGGCATCATGGTATCAAATAGGGGGATTGAGATCAACCCTGATAAAATCAAAGCCATCGAGGACATCACAGTGGTGAACAACGTGAAAGCCGTACAACGGCTGATCGGGAGGATAGCTGCCCTAGGCCGATTTATCTCGAGGTCATCAGATCAGAGCCATCATTTCTTTTCCCTGCTCAAGAAGAAGAAGAACTTCGTATGGACTCCAGAATACCAGCAAGTCTTGGAAGAATTAAAACGGTATCTCTCGAGCCCACCCCTACTCCATACTCCTAAGGAGGATGAAACACTCTACTTGTACATAGCCATGTCTGAAGTAGTGGTAAGTGGCGTGTTGGTTCGAGAGGAGCAAGGTACACAATTTCCTGTCTATTATGTGAGTCGGACCCTAGGAGATGCTGAAACCAGGTACCCCTATTTAGAAAAGTTAACCCTTGCATTAATAAGCGCATCTAGAAAATTAAAGCCATAATTTCAGAGTCATCCTATATATGTGCTGACTACGTACCCACTTCGAAATGTCTTGCATAAGCCCGAATTATCGAGAAGATTGGCCAAATGGGCCATCGAACTTGGAGGATATGATATTGAATATCAGTATCGAACAGCTATCAAGTCTCAAATTTTGCCTGACTTCGTGGCCGATTTCGCGCCTGCCCTCGTACCCAAAGTAGAAAAGGATATTTTGCAAAAAATGGGTACGTCGTCGGGGGTGTGGACCCTCTTCATAGACGGTGCCTCGAATATGAAAGGGCCCGGGCTCGGCATTGTTTTAAAACCACCTACGGGCGGTGTCATCAGGCAATCTATCAAAACTCCTAAATTGACTAACAATGAGGCCGAGTATGAGGCCATGATTGCAGGTCTTGAACTAGCCAAGGCCCTTGGGGCAGCGGTCATCGAGGCAAAATATGACTCTCTTGTGGTAGTAAGTCAAGTAAACGGGAGCTTCGAGGTTCAATATAACCAAATGCAGAAGTACTTGGACAAACTTCAAATGACGTTGCACCGCTTCAAGGAGTGGATGCTGGATCATGTACCTCGAGAACAGAATAGCGAGGCCGATGCACTTGCAAACTTGGGATCATCAGTTGAAGAAGATGATATCATCCTGGGGACTGTCATCCAACTATCGAAGTCGGTGGTCGAAGAAGGCCATGCAGAGATTAATTCAACAAGTTTAACGCGGTATTGGAGGAATAAGTACATCGACTACTTGAAGCATGGGAAGCTCCCCGCGAACCCAAAGGAGTCGAGAACACTTCAAACCAAAGCAGCTCGATTCTCACTCGATGAAAATGGAATGTTATATAGAATAACCTTCGATGGACCACTGGCAGTATGCTTGGGACCCGGGGATACTGATTACGTACTACGAGAAATCTATGAGGGTACTTGTGGTAACCATTTTGGTGCAGACTCTCTAGTTCGCAAGGTGATCTGAGCGAGGTATTATTGGGTTAGCATGGAAAAGGATACCAAGGAGTTCATCAGAAAGTGTGATAAATGTAAAAAATTTGCGCCGATAATCCATCAACCGGGTGAGCAAATCCATTCGGTCCTATCCCCGTGACCATTCATGAAATATGGATGGACATCGTCGGCCCCCTACACACGACGCCAGGTAAAGCTAAATTTATTTTGTTTATGACTGACTACTTCTCAAAGTGGGTTGAAGCGCAGGCCTTCGAGAAGATAAGGGAAAAAGAAGTCATCGACTTCATATGAGACCACATCACATGTCGGTTCGGGATACCCGCCAAAATAGAATGTGATAATGGGAAATAGTTCATCGGCAGCAAAGTAACAAAATTCCTCGAGGACCATAAAATCAAAAGGATTCTATCAGCACCTTACCACTAAAGCGCAAATGGTTAGGCAGAGTTCACGAACAAAACTATCATTCAAAACTTAAAGAAAACATTAGATGATGCGAAGGGAAAATAAAGAGAAGTGTTGCCCAAGGTGCTATGGGCATATCGAACAACTTCGAAGTCGAGTACGGGGGAAACCCTATTTTCTTTGGTATATGGATCTGAAGCATTGATCCCTATCGAAATCGGGGAACCTAGCGTTAGGTTTCAGCATGCCACTGAGGACTCAAATCGCGAAACTATGAACACTTTGCTCGAACTACTTGATGAAAAATGCAAGGCTGCATTGATTTGAATGGTCGCGCAAAAACAAAGGATAGAAAAGTATTACAACAAGAGGATGAACCTTCGATATTTCAAAGTCGGGGACTTGGTCCTAAGGAAGGTCACTCGAGACCCAAACGAAGGGAAGCTAGGCCCCAATTGTGAAGGACCGTACCGTGTCCTAGGAATCATAGGAAAAGGATCCTACAAACTTAGCACAATGGAAGGCGAGCAACTACCAAACAATTGGAATGCATCGATGCTCAAGCGATATTATTGCTGAGGTTCGACCTTCTCCCCTTTTCCATTTGTGTTTAAAACTAACTCCTTGTAGATATTCAATTTGAGATGTCGAGGCATCTCTCAGCTCGAAGACCTTGGGTTTGAAAACATGTGTTGCACTCTTTTTCCCTTAGATTGGGTTTTATCCCAAATGGGTTTTACCGGCAAGGTTTTTAACGAGGCAACACCTATATGCTACATAAGGAACATTCAACGAAATATTCAAGGCTTTTTTTTAATCAACCTCGAATATTTGGGGCATCACCCTCGGGGTTATATTTTTTGAGAAAGATATTTCACGCCTAAGAGGGTCTCAATAGGAAAACTTTGTAATGGACGAAACAGTCAGATGAACTGGGTCCATGTAGAATAATCGAGCCCCTACAGCAAAACATGTACGCTTGTATCAATTAAAGCATTCTGGCTATATCAAAAACACTTTGTATCTCAAAAATGTTTACTATCTTACGAGCTCTATACTTACAATCCTACGGGAAGCGGATCAAGGGCCAAAGCACCTCGAAATACTCGGGGACTGTCACTGACAGTTAATACATCTGAGTCATCGAAAACTCGAACCCATAAGACCTCAAAAAGGCACCCCCTCAAAACAAAGGCCAAGGCCAATATACTCGGGGACTAACTTTTCGAACAAGTTCGAAGAGTTATCGAGAAACAAGTCCAAGTGACATACCCGAAGACTACGGCTATATTAAAGACTTCGATCACATAAAGACTACAGCCAAAATAATGTGGCTCAGAGATGTCCGACTCCCGCCATAAATTAAAGGCCTTCGAACATTGAAAAACTAGTTAAATCAGGCTACCTCGGCAAAAGCAAAATATAAAGGGCTTCTATAAATTCATCCCCCAACATATCCAAGGGCTTCGATAAATTCAGCCCTCGAATAATCTAAAGGCTTTGATAACATCAGCCTTCGGAAAAACCCCAAGGGGATCCGATTATTATAGCACAAACAAGTCATGAATAAGGTTCCGATACGTGGAACCCTCGAAAGACCCAACGGGTACAAAAAACATATGTTAAGGCATACAAAATTTTTACTAAGTCTTTTAGCCGAAAAAGAGGGAGAAATTATAGCCATTTTAGAGGCCAAAACGGCCCAACTTAAAGAGCCTAAGGGCCGATGTCTAAGAGCCTAAGGGACAACTTAAAGAGCCTAAGGGCCGACTTAAGGGTCAAAACATATAGAGATCGAGATCTCGTTTACCCTCAACTCGGACTCGAGAATTCCGACATCCCGAGCTCGCATCAAGTCAATTGAAACTTTGCTTGAAGAATAATAAAACCATAAGAGGTATTATGTTGACCAATTAAAAGCCTAAGGTTTTACTGCGTTATAAGTCTGAACCAATACTCGAGCTAATTACTTGAATTAGTGAAATCTTCCACAAAGAAGAACAAAATTCAATACAAGTTAAAACAAAGGGTCCCTTATATTCACAAAAATTGATTTACAAGGTAAATTTACAACGCCTACGAGGGGCCCTTGCACAAAAAAGAAAGACGAAAAAACGTAGTCTATTTTTAGGTTCACATCCACTGGAGTAATGCCCTCAGGAGCAGCGCCTTTGGCAGCTTTGTCTTCGAAAACTCCCTCTTCTTCAGAGGTGGCCTCTTCGCGTTCCCCTTCTCCGGAACCATTCGCAGCGTCCTCGTCATCAGAAGAGACGAGGAACTTGGCATCAGTTTCCCACGCCTGTGCTTCAGCTGTCTCCTCAACAAGGTTGAACCCTCGGGCATGGATTTCCTCGAGAGTCTCCCTCCGGGCTTGGCACTTAACCAATTCATTGCTCCGTCTCTCCTGATCGGAGGCCTCCCTCCACTCATCTTGAACGGTCACGGCTTCCCTCGTATATATAGCTATGGATTTATCAGCCACAACCTTCATCTTCTCAACTTCGGCCTTAGCCTGTACAGCTTCAGCCTTAGCCTGTGTAGTCTCGGCCCGGGTTTTAGCCAACTCGGCCTCCAACTCCTTGATTTTTTTGGCCTGAGATAGACCCTTAGTTTCAATGCCTCAGAGTTGAGTTAGTCGAGGCCAGTTGGGCCGCAATAACTTCCTTGTCGGCAGCAATTTTATCCATGTTCTTCTTCCACTGATGACAATCAGCCCGAACTTGATCTACCTCACCCCGGAGTTGCCCAATCATATTCAGCTTTTGCTGCAGCTGAGATACTAAAGTATTAGCCTCTAAAGTAGGTCCAAGAAGTCCAAACTCTGTTAAAATCATTGTTACCTGCTCGCCTAGCTCGGACACACTTTTTTGAGCTTTGGCCAACGCGGTTCAGAGATCCTTAAGCTCCTCTTCCTTCTGGCTACAGAGGAGTATCACGGCTTCTCTTCGCCCGAAACTTTCTTGAGCTTGGCCTCACATCGACTCAGTTCATCTCTAAACTTTGAAACGGCCTATACATGAAATGGAAACATATCAGTCGAAAGAAAAGAAAGAAAAAATTGTAAAGCTAAAGGTAAATAATTACTTGTGAAAGGAGATGTTGAGCCTCTTCAAAAGCAGCAGACGCATCATTCAGGTTATCGACATCCTGAATCCCAGCGTAGCAACCCTGGAAAAGATCGTCCTCGTTGACTTTGCTCGAATCGGGCATGTGCAGACGTTGGCTTCATCGATTTCCCCCTCTGAAAAGGTTGGCAATGAAAGGGAATGGCCTGTTGTCGCGGCCCTGAGTTCTTCACTCGGGGCATTCTCATTATCATTAGGGGTCTCAGCAGCTACCCCTCCGGTATAGTTGCTGAAGACGGAGGTGCAATCTCAACCATCGAGGACGCAGGGTCCTTGCCCGTTTCTTTCTTCCGGGCATCCTCACCATGGAATGGGCTTTCCAGTTCGGAAGGCCCGGTGGCCTCAACTGGCTTCCTGGTTCGAGTCACCAGCGCCGACTCTTCCTTATCATTTTCCTCACCATCCGGGGAGTCATGGGCCTAGTCTGTGCCCGTTTGAGCAAACCTTTTTTGTAGCCTTCGAGTGGAGGTTTTCTTGTCTTGGGGGTCTTCGGGTTTCGAGACCTTTTTTCATTTATTGTCCTTCTTGGGCTTTGGACTTGAAGGCTTGGTTGTTTCCCCGGGCGGGGCCAGTCTCATTTCGGGCGCATCTCCAAGGCCTGCATAGGCAAGCGTGAGTAAATAAGAACACCGCCAAATGTATAGAAAGTGTTGAAACTATTGGAGGGTACTCATCGTGGTTCTTGGCCTCCCACCGGCCCCTCGCTAAATCGCACCACTTGCGCTCATCGTAGGAAAAAGTGGTAGCTAACTTTCTGACCCAATCCTCGAGGCTGGGAACCGCTAGGGGCGCCCAAGCTTTGGCTGCCAGAAGAAAGATAAGGGCGTTATGGAATATGAAAGAATATGAATCTATGCAAGAAATACGAACTCCACTTACGGTTAAAGTTTCACTTCTCTGAGAATGACATTTTTTCCTCGGGGATGATGTCCGAAGTTCTTACTTTAACAAACCGGCTCATCTAACCCCGGTCTTTGGGTTTGTCGGTGCTGGAAAAGAAGGACTTCATTGTTCGGCGTTGCAGCTTGATGAGCCCTCGAAATAACTGGGTCCAATACAACCAAACTAGGTGGCTAAGGGTGAGCTTCAAACCTTTGGCCTTTTCAGAAAAGTACCACAACATAATCACGATATGCCAAAAAGAAGGGTGGAGTTGACCGAAGGTGAATTCGTACGCCTTGCAGAAGTCGATCACCACCGGATCGAGGGGACCCAGTGTGAAGGGGTAAGTGAACACTCAAAAACCCCTTCTTGTGGGTAGTTATGCTTTCATCAGGCCTCGGGATTTGAACCTCGACCTCATCTCCCTACCGACAATCCTTCTTTACTTCGACGGTGAGCTACTCTATTATCAGGCTAATGTATCGGGATACGTGCTTGCATCGGCCTTCGACATTGGGAAGATTCTCAATACCAAAGTCCTTCTTGATAATTCAATCACCAGGGGCGATCTCCTCAAGTGTTGGCGGCACTATTGTTGTGGTCGGTCGGGAGGCAAATGAAGATGATGCTTTGTCCTTTTTGGGGACCGTCTTGAAAGTTTTGGTCATGGTTATAAGCTAAAGAGTACGAATGCATAGGGATGTGGTGTTTCCGGCAAGAGCTTGGTGTTTTCTGGCACTTAAAGAGGTGGGGGAAGCGAGTGATTGAAGAAAGAGATGAAGAAGAGAAAGGATTGAAGAGAGCGTAAAGTTCTTCACTTAGAAAAAATGCCTCATATTTATAAAGGAGCAATGACGATTCGGTGGTGTTAGTGGACGACCAACGCTGGCGTGCATTCAATATTTTTGGGAAGTGGGCCGATGGGACATTTCGGTCACTTCAAATGCTGGTATCACGAGGACAACATTATCACTAAGGGCTTCGGGAATCCAAACCATTTCATATCATTTCATTCTAAGAAACGCGAGGACTATCTGTATGCGGTCAAAATTGAGGAGCATAATTTTTGAAGTCTTAAATCGGGCTATAGGTCCGAGCCCGAGAGACTCGAAGTGGGGGTCAGATCCGGCTAAGGGACACCTACCTCGAGGAAGCTGATCATAGGCCTAGCACGGCCTGCATCGAGGACAACATAAATCTCGAAGTCAATCAAGAAAGAGCGAGAATTTCTCAAGGACACGTGGACCTGGACATTAATTATAAGATAAGGGTTGTACGAAATGGTACAAGCCTGTACTAGGCCATTATACACCTGTACCAATGAAATTATTTACCTTTATGAGCAAGGTACTATATTGGGGTTTTCTCCTCCTATATAAAGGGGACCCCAATCATTTTGTAAAGATCAGATCATTCACTACAATAGAACATTCTTATTCTTCTCTTATTTAAAGTGCTCAGCAATTACTCTTCAGTTTTATTACCTTTACTTTATTGTTCATACTTTATTAGTCTTAGCTGACCTCGAGATCCCTAGATAGCCGAGCTCAAGGCCCCTACTGTTTCAACAACATTGATTTGGTTTATTATTTCTTCTTAGATAAGCTCAATATTACTTGTATAACCACTAGTATTAAAATATATCACGTATCTTTAAAACCACTAAATATCTTTAATTGTTACTCACATTTTTTCGAGGTAAACAAAACTTCTCGACGCACATCCGGATTAGTCGAGACCCAAAATGGCTACCGAACTAAGGGTGGCAAGTGGGCCGACTATGCCCAGACCCGCGAGCCCATATGGATAGTGGGCCAAAACGGGCCTACCTCTTTAAGCCCGGACCAGGGGGCTTGAGGCCCAAGTGGGACGGTTCATTGAAGAAGCCTTTAGGACCGGGACCGGGTCCTAAGTGGGCCGGTTCACCGGTCCTAAACGGGCTCAAACGGGCCCAACGACTACTTTTTTTAAAAAAAAATCCAATTTTTTTTTGCCGTTGCAACATTTGAAAAATGGTCGTTACCCTGCAAAAATAGTCGTTTGGGCTTTCTAAAATAGCCATTTAACCTCCCAACTTTATTTTAACTCCAAACTTTTTATAAGTACACTTTTCCGTATTTTCAACTATAAATACCCCCTCATTCTTTTATTTTTCTCATAAAATCATCAATCTCTCTTATTTCTCCAACTCAAATTGAAGTATTTAAGTCTTCACTCATCTCTCGTTTCTCAAACTCAAATTCTTAATTCAAGTTAAATCATGCCCGGTGATTCTATATTGCGCCCATTTATTTTGGAACACTTTAATGTGGTAGAAAAAAATAAAGAAGTTTACATAATAAAGTGCAAGAACTGTGGTCGAGTCTACACTCATCCTCCAAAGTTGAAGGGCACACGCTATTTAAGGAGGCATATACAGAGTTGTCTTGCGCGTTCTCCATACATTCGTATTTAAGATTTTAAGTTGATTTGAGACAATTTGTGTTATTTTAAAATTATTAGACGTATTATGCTTTATGTTTTAGTTTGTTAGACTAATTTGAAGTATTATGTTGAAAGCATTGAACTTTAATTTGAAGTATTAAATGTAAACTTTAATTTGCAACTTTGATACCGAGTTCATCTTTGTTGAGCCTAGTGGTGTATCTTTATGTTTTCCGTGTCATGTGTTTTTATTAGTTGTACTGAATTTAAGTTATGTTAAGTTTCTATGTTTGTGTTTGTGATGTACTGTTAAAATAAAGAAGAAACATGTATTGACTATTTTTTTTTAAATTTTTTTATCTAAGACAATTTCTTGTAAATTATATAGCTTATATATATAATTTACAAGAAATTGCTTTAGATAAAAAAATTCAAAAAAAAAATAGCCCGGAACACTTAGGCCTGTTTAGCCCGTTTAGGCCCGTGGGCCCGAACCATTTAGCCCGAGACCATGTGGGCTTAGGCCCGTAGTTGCCTTAGATAAAAAAAATTAAAAAAAAATAGTCAAGGCCCCCGCCCGTTTAGGACCGGGCCCAACCCACATAGCCCGGGACCATTAGTACACTGTCCCGGTCTGGTTACACCAAAAGCCCATGAAGCCCGGGTCCATTTAAGCCTGGCCCACGAAGCCTGTTTGGGACCGGGACCGGAGCGTCTGCCACCCTTATACCGAACACCGGATGAATAATTTAAAAAAATGCTACTATAAGGTTTGAAAAGATTTTGCAAAATGTTGGAGGTATTTTGTAACTTCCAGTGAGCTAGATATATTTAAAATAATATTATTTCATTGACGGAATAGTTAGTATTTGAGATTTTGTAGTAATGTTTTTTTATATTCATAGTTAGTCCTAAAATTGATGAAAAATAAAAAGAAAGGAAGAATAAACAATATAATGTTTCTTAGCGTTCTTTTCAAGTATATTAAAGAAAAGAGATACTCCATTAGGTAAAAAGGTCCAAATAAATTTTTTTTGGATTTACCTACTAATCCAACTTTCAAGGCCAAAAAATGTCTAAGGGCTGAAAAATATTAGGACAAGAAAGTCAAAATTATCTGACTAAAAGCTTTTGAATTTGTGTGTGGACCCCAAAAGGGTCAACTAGGGTAGTTTAACACTGTTCTAATGTAGGAACTATTGTCCCTAAAATACCCCTCAAGTTTTCATAATAAGATAAGCTGCCCTTAATTACCTTAGCTGGAGAGTATCTTTCAATATAGTCAATTACTTACTTTAGCAGAAACTGTATTCAATCTGACAAGTCAGTGGAATAGAAGCTGAGAAAGAATGGAATAGAAGGAAATGGATTTTTGGATCCTGAGAAAACTATAGCTTCTAACTATTTAAAAAATAATCATAAGTCTGTGGCTAGTCCCCTAGGGAATTTTACTTCTTAATATAATTTTGCGCTTTTGCCTTGGGAAATGTTTTTGGTCTGTGACTCTGTGTTTCCAAATAGCAATATTCAAACTAGTAATTCTTAAAATATAAGTTCTTGGAAGTTTGCCTTGTCTTGATATATACTCCCTCAGTCTCAAATTATATGTCGTGGTTTCTAAAAATTATTGTCACAAATTATTTATTATTTTAGAAGTTCAAAACTAATTTAATTGTTTTTCCTAATTTTACCATCAGTAGTAATTATTCTTGAAAACTATAAATACCTCAATTATGGGTTAATATTATTATTGTTCAAATACCAATAAGACATAAATAAAGGTAAAATAGTTAAAAAATACCTCTTAAATATTATTTTCTTAAGGGGCGTGTAATATACAAATACGACAGATAATTTGAAACGGAGGGAGTAACATTATTTTATCTACTACATATAATAATCATGGACTTAAGCTCAATATAGTCATGAAAACAACAATTAATATCCTAATCCCTAGAAGGGTCAATTTAGTGAGTTTCTTGAGATTCTTCCTTTTGGACTAAACAAACTACAAATGGGTACAACTAGACATTGAAGTGAGAAATAAGAGTCATTACTGGGAATCCATTTTTCCCTTGACCTTAGAGTTTCTTGGTAGGTGATTCTAATTGGTATGTTATTTTTTCTTTTTTGAATTTAACTTCTATACACTTACAATCTAAATTTTTTAACACCTATAAGATGACTATAAGTAGTCATTCATTAAAAAGCAAGATAGTAACCTGAAAAATAATATAAATTACCTATATAAACTAGCTAAAATACACTAATAACCAAAACAAATATTTACACTATCAATGTATATAAGTAAATCTTTCCTTTTTAATTTAAATTATATACATTGAGATATAATAAATCTTACACTATTAGTATAATATAACTGATTATATAGCAGGTTATTACTCTTTTTTAAAGATATCATATATCATAGTTGATATACGAAATCATCTGTCATTATAGATCAACCTAACATGTTAACGTAAATAATTTTATAAAGAATCAGCAGTGGCGGAGCCACATTCAGCCAAGAGATGTCAATTGATATCCATTAGCCAAAAAATTATATTGTATTGCTTGTTTTATGTATATTTATTGTATGCTGACTCTACTTAACTTTTCACTGTTTTTTAATTTTATATTTTGATATTTCTTAGCGAAAATTCTGGCTCCGCCAATCAGTGATAAAATATGAGTAGAAACTCATTCTTCTTTTTCTTTCTTAGCAAAAGAAGATAGAGTCAAATTTGGTTAATTTCCAAAGAAGGGCCAACGCGATATTTGCAAAAAAAATAAAAAAAAGAAGCTAAGTACGTAGAGCTTTAAAGTCACCAGAAAAGGCGGCTGATCCTTCGGAGGCAGACCCCTCTTCAGGAAGCATATAATCACTTCTAATTAATTCTCATATTTATTGGACTTCTCTCTTCAACTTTATCTATTTGGAATGCATGCTATAAAGTTTTTTCCTCTTCTCTTAGTTTCAATATTCGGTTTTTAACTCTAACACAAGGAAGATCAATAGTTAGTTTCCTTAAACAAGTTTTTTTGTTTGTTTGTTTAGGTAGCTAGGGTTTTCCAAGTTGTTTTCTTTTAGATTTTAGAGAAGAAATGGAAGAGAGAAATGAGAAAGAAAAAATGGATGAAGTGATGCTACCAGGGTTTCGTTTTCATCCAACTGATGAAGAGTTAGTAGGGTTTTATCTAAGGAGGAAAGTTCAGCACAAACCTATCTCCATTGAACTTATCAAGCAACTTGACATCTATAAATATGATCCATGGGATCTACCAAGTAAGAAACAACAACTCAGTCTTAACCCTTTTATTACTTAAAAAATAAGCTTATTCATATGCTTTTGCATCAAGATTCCTTAGATTTTTTTTTTCATATGAAATGACTTTGGCCTTTACGTACATGTTGTCCTTGGTATTTCTTTTTGGATTTAACTTATATATACTCGGTTAAAAAAAAAAACTTACACTATCAGATCATGACTGAAATAAACCTGGTTATTGTAACAAGTAACATCTCCTTATTTTTCATCTAAGTAATCCACTTGTTATGGACGGTTAGTCGGTTACCTGTAGTAAGGGAAGGGGCGGAGCTAGAGAGGCAGAAAGGGTTCAACCGAACCCCTTCGCCTAAAACTTACCGTGTGTATAAGGCCAAACTTATTGTATATATATATTAGAGGTTGAAATCCCTTGCTTCTTAGCATGTTTACTTCTTTTATTTTCTAAATTCTCTTGCTGAAAGTTTTGTTTCTAGCACTGACTATAGATATATTTTAGATGAGCGAATAGTATGAAACAAAAGATTTTACAAGAAGTTAAACTCTTTGTTTTCTCTTCTAAATTTCTTCTCTTTTTCCTCATGTCCTTACAAGATGAAACCAAGCTAACTACTCCTTTGTTTTGTTGTTACTTTTTCCTAGCAGAGTTGGCAACAGTGGGAGAAAAAGAGTGGTATTTCTACTGTCCAAGGGATAGAAAATATAGAAATAGTGCAAGGCCAAATCGAGTAACTGGAGCTGGTTTTTGGAAAGCCACAGGAACTGATAGACCTATTTACTCTTCTGAAGGTTCAAAATGCATTGGCTTGAAAAAATCCTTAGTTTTCTACAAAGGTAGAGCTGCAAAAGGGATTAAAACTGACTGGATGATGCATGAGTTTAGGTTACCTTCTATCACTGACTCCACTGCACCAAAGAGATTCTTGGACAAACATATTCCTCCTAATGTAAGCTTCTCAAAGCTCTAGTTTTATATTATCAGTATATTTGAATATGTTAGTAACCAGTAGTTGGCTTTAGTTTTTTAAGTTATTATTCCAATTTATTATGTTCAATTACTTTTTAATTGCCTTGTAAGTGATCTGATAACGTAAAAAATTATTTTTCAAAATTACCATATATAAAGAAGTTAAACTCTTTGCTAATGGATTTATCTTTCTCTAACAACGAAAAAATTTGTTGCCACTACCGGTATATTTTATTTATTATAGTATGAAACCGGCTAACTTGATCATGTTAAAAGTTCTTTACACGTATATAGAAATTAAACTCTTTGCTAATGAATTTAACTTATATATACTAATTAATAACGAAAACTTTGTTACCATTATCAGTTTACTTTAATCTATTGTAGTACGTAACTGGATTTATTTCTAAGTTATTCATCCAATATATTATACCAGTTAATTACCTATAGTTATATTTATAATGACTTGACAGTATAAAGTTCTTTTGCATTGAGATGTTAAACTCTTTACTAATGTAATATTTTTCTTGGATATTTTAGGACTCATGGGCAATATGCAGGATTTTCAAGAAAGCAAACTCCAATGCACATAGAGCTCTTTCTCATTCTTGGGTATCACCAACAGTACCTGAAAACACTACATCAGATTTTCTAACCAGCAGCCACTTTACTAATTATTCAAATGAAATTTCATTGATAAACAAAACAAATTCACCTATCCAATTTAGTGGTTCTACCATTAATGATTTACAAAACTCCTCATCCAATATGGCTAGTTTCTCCACATTAGATCTTCCACTTTACAAAACCCTCAACTCAAACTATGACCCTATCACAAGTTACACATTTTCTTCTTGTACTGAAACTTCTGAAATACTACCATTACCAAAATGCATCAATATGAGCAATAATAATATTGATGCTTCTTCTTTGCTTCTAAACATGTCATCTTCTATATTTGGAGATTATTCGATACCGTTACCGGAGAATATAGAAGGTGGTGGTGTTCTTGATCAAGAGACAACCTTAAAGGAAGCTAATCATGTGAACAATATGGATCACATGGAGGAACAATGGAGAAATGTTAGATCTATTGGATTACTTCCTTTGAATATGGCTGCTGATGCTTGGAAGACTAATTTGCTTTGGGATTCTTCTCCTTGTCCTAGTAGTGAAATGTCCACAAGTTATTCTACTAACAAGTGTTACACTTGACCTACTACTAATTTTTAGTGTCATGTTTTTTAGTTTCAAGAACTTAGCTTTTGTTTTCTTTCTTTTGGATTTTGTTTAGTTTTATTTATGGGGTACTTTTGGGCTTAGTTTTAGTTTTGGATTAGTGTTGTAAAAACTCTAATGTAGGTTTTTCAATTGATTCATGACTAATCAAATCGTTTCCGAAAGATTTTGGCCAAGATATGGAAGAATAATTTCATGTTACATACCAGCCAATATTGTTTCATTGTGCTTTCCAATGCCTTTCCTTTTGCTCGTATAATATTCTCATTTGTTTTCCTTCCCTTGTCTTCTGTGGTAACATTATATTGGGATCACACACAAAAGGCAGATATAGAATATAAGCTCTTAGTGTTGAATTTATTGTGTATTTCTATAATTATGTGTTCATACTACTTATTAAAAAAATTGTGAATTTTTATACGTAAATTTATAATCTGCGTCTAAAGTTGGTGCCGCGGCATTACATCCGCCTCTGATCGCACATACTAACACTAAGTAAACTTTATTAGTGAACTGCACACTAACACCTGTTAGTGAACTTTAAATGGATCTTCATTTATATACCTAAAAGGATAATGTAATATCTATGCTGGGACATCATGTATATTTTGGAGAGGTCTTTATCTCATTTCAAAAATTATTAAGGGGAAGTACAAGGGGTACTTCCCCAACCAATTTTAGCCTCTATTTTTTTTTTCTTACGTAATTTAGCTAATTTTTTATATAAGTTAAAACTTTATTTCACCTATTAATAGGGTATAAAGAAGATATGTCTTAGAAACCAATTTGAGAGATATTTTACGTTTATCATTACAGGCTTAAACATAGTTGAGTGAATTAAATTTAAAAATGAGTTTTGTGATTTAAAAATTCTATTGTTGAGATCTTTAAAAGCTTGAAAACTTAAAAATGAGTTTTGTGATTTAAGATTTTTGACAAATATTGATAATTGAAGTTCGTTGGAGATGTCATTTTGAGATTGTGGTTAAAATTTGAAGTTATTCGGTGAAGAATTAAATTATTTAATGATGTTTTTCGTGAGTTGAAGTTCATAGGAGACGAAATCCAACCTTGTACTCAACATTATGCAATATTACAATATTATAATAAGTTAATAATATTGTATATCGAGGCTATAAATAATGTTGCAAAAAAATAATGAGCAATGCGGCTATAAACTTAAAAGCATGGGTACATAGATACAATTTAGTATGTTGAGATGTACGTTTGTGCAAATCTCTCTTTATTTCTTATAGCAAGAAAGGGGGAGGTAGGTCTCTTTTTTAATTATTTTTATTACATCAGGGGAGGAGACGGAGGAAAGGGGAAGGATATTGCTACGCTACTGATGAGGTTTTAACTCTCCACCTTAATGGTGAAAGACACGGAATAGAGCTAGCCCTTAACCTTTAGGCACACAACTCTATATTCGTGAATCCTGATCACTTATTTTTCTCCTCGATAGAGAATATTAAACTTGCAATCGGTTGGCTGAAGTGAGATTTGATGTCAAGATCTATGGATTTACCCCTGGAGATTGACTTGTTTACCAACCCCTTGAGCTTAAATGCCATTCTGACCTCATGCCAAAAAATTGATCAAAAATAATAAAAAAGATATCTCCTTTAATATATGTGAATAGACTTGTCAATATGTGCTGGTCTAGCCCAGCTCATGCGGGGCTTGGTATTTGACGGGTTGGGTTGGACCGGTGTGCCATTTTGATAGGCCTTAAAATATCCAGCCCAATCCAACCTTACGTGGGCCACAGACCCCCTCAGGCTAGCCACTATTTTTTTAAAAAAATCTATTATGTTTTAAAATTTAAACCTAAAAATATTTATAAAAAATTATTTATTCAAAAAATATCTTGTTAGGCAGAAAGCTTATGTAACACTTAATAACTTTTGACATTTTCTAATAGATTACAATAAAACATAAAGAAGGAAGGACAATATTTCATTTTAGTGTCAACTTAAACTAACTACTAAAACAAATTATGCCACTTAAGCATATCCAACACTGGCACACCATCTTTATCAAGCACATCTAAAAAGAGGAAAGCGCTACTTCTTTTTAACGTTTAGGAAATTTAGGTTTTATTATTTATTTATTTCATAATTTAATTTAACTTAAATTTATGTTTAAAATTTAAAATACTAACTTTGATCTTTTAATCTGATGGGCTGAATAGACTTTCAGTTTGAGCTACTCTTTGTTATTATTAGTTCATCGTTTCCTTTTACATTTTATATTTTTTTATAGGCCTACGGGTCATCCCAGCACAGCTTCGGTCAAATCTCACGGGTCACCAATTTACTTGGGTCGGACTAAAAAATCTCATTCTTAAATGGGATTAAAAAAATTTAACTCGATCCCATTAAATCACGGGCTAGGCTAGGCAGGACCGGCAGGCCAAACCTATATTGACAGCTATATTTGTGAACCATGAGGATGCACATATGCTTGTAGTGGGAGTTAGTACGTTACTATTAGTGGTGGCAAAATAGTTAAAAGAAAATAGTTACACACCCATATTATCCATAAAAAATGAGTTGGATAATGAATTTTTTAAAAACGCGTCAAATATGGATAAGAACCATATTATCCACTTAGAAAATGGATAACCAATAGATAACTAATGGGTTTAACTTTTACATTTGTAAGCCTAAAATTGGGGGGGGGGGGGGTCATCAAGTTTAGGAGACTAGGAATTCTCCCAAAAGTTATCATATTCAAGAAGTCATGCATAATATGGATATCCATATTATCTGCAGATTAACCACCTTTTTTATCCATATTAAATATAGATTGGTCAGATAATTTATCCATTTTTGCATTACCTATTTTTAACCCGCCTATATCCAACCCGATACACCCGTTTGTCACCCCTATTATTTACCATTGAGGCCCAAGCCCATCAAAGATTATGTTGGGCTGATAGAGAGGCAGTAGACAGGAGGAGTCCAAACAATTGGAGCTGGATCTGATAATAAGTTGTATCACTTTTTACCGGCTTTGATAAGTATACTATTTTAGAAGTAATATCGTAATTTTATATATTAATAGTGTAAATGATTTCTCTACCCTTCGGGGTAGGGGTAAGGTCTGCATACATATTACCCTCCCCAGACCCCACTTGTGGGATTATACTGAGTCGTTGTTGTTGTTGTAATAGTGTAAATGATTTCTACATTATTATTATATTTTAGTATGTTGTAATAATTTATTCACCATATTTCAAGTTATCATACCATACTATACATAGTTAAGTGACCCGGTTGTTTAAATAATTTTTAAATTAATTTTTATGGAGTATGGTTTACAATTGATTTCGTATGTGTTGACCTACGAATTTAAAATAATTCTATTTTAATTTCTGGTTTTCCTAAAAAAATATTTCTTACTTAACTATGGGTAAAAAAAAATTTAAGAGTTAAGTTATTTGAATTATTGATGTTATTTAAATGATTATAGCAGATTATTACTTTATTTTTTGGGTTAAATCTTAAACTATTTGGGATTCTACGCTCTATCTTAATTATGTTAAAACTATTTACATCATGTAGCTGCAAAAGTGTGTGTATATATATATATATATATATATATATATATATATATATATATATATATATATATATATATATATATATATATATATATATATATATATATATATATATATATATATATATATATATATATATATATATATATATATATATATATATATATATATATATATATATATATATTGTTTAGTACTAAGGTTTCCAATATTTCTAAAGCAAATATGATACTTTATGATCAAAAGTTTGAACTCCGTCCCTTCCAACTTTAGTATTTTCTTTTCCTTAATTCACCAAAATACCATATGAAAACTCTACATAAACATGAACATAACACCTCATATCATACCATAGAAAAGAAAAAGAAAAAAACACTTTCAAATTAAAGGTTATGGAGAAAGAAAGTGAAGTAGTTTTACTTGGCTCCTGGTTCAGCTCCTACAGTAACAGAGTTAGACTTGCCCTTGAAATCAAAGGCATCGAATATGAATACATAGAGCAAGATCTAACAAACAAAAGTCAAGAACTCCTCAACTACAATCCAATACATAAGAAAGTGCCTGTTCTTGTCCATAATGGGAAACCTATTGTTGAATCAATTGTCATACTTGAATATATCGAAGATTGCTGGAAAAATTCGCCCAAGTTGTGGCCAGAGGAGCTTTATGAGAGAGCCTAAGTTCGGTTTTGGATAAACTATTATGATCAAAAGGTAAAATACCTACTAAACTACGGATGTGTTTGATAAGAAGAAAATTATTTTGCAGGAAAATATTTTTCATAAGAAAGTCAAGACGAAATGAACTTGTAATTCTATTTCTTTCCTATATCTAGGCTCCATAATTTTATTCTTTTAATCCTCTTTGTGAGAAAATAGTTTTAATTTATTTGTTTCAAACCCTAAAATTGCCTTTCTATATAGGTCGTCGTGATATGAACTAATTTATTCGCTTCAATCCGCCCCTAATTCTAGTTTCTACTAGGATCCTCCTCCCTCAAGCTAGTACCAAAAGCCTATTTTGAAAGCCATCTTTCAATGCATGTGCCCCTCTATTTTCCATTAAAAGGGGAATACTTCCTCACTTATGAGCTGAGGTCTTTTCTCATACAAGTGTCTTGACTTTTAACTATATTCTCCAACTTACACTTTATTAATCTTTAATACTCAAAAAATTCATCGAAGCACTATCTTATTTGTTACTATTATTATTGATCTCCCATATATATTTTTTCTGAAAAATAGTTTTCACTCTCTAACGATTCACCAAAAGATATTTTTCATAACAAATCGTGTGGCACGCCGTCCACTTATATATATATATATATATATATATATATATATATATATATATATATATATATATATATATATATGTTCCTTACCTATATCGAGCGTGCACCTTAATTAAATTGATGATAGTCTTAACCTTTTCCCTATATTTGCAACATAGATTGGACCAAGCTCAAAGGCTGTTCTAATGTCAAAAGGAAGTGAAAAAGACAAGGCAATAGAAGAATCAAATGAGGTGCTAAAGGTGCTTGAAGAGGGAATTGAAAGGGATTTTCCAAAAAGATCACCATTTCTGAATGGCAAGAATCCAGGGATTCTTGATATAGTAATAGGTTCAAGTGCTTGTAATGTTGAAGCATTCACTGAAGCTATTGGAGGAGGAGAAAAAGATCTTAGCCTGGAGAAATACCCATGCCTTTTTGCACTTGTTACTGCTCTGAAAAACTTACCTATAATGAAACAGCATCTTCCACCACACCATGATCTTGTTGCTAAGATAACGCAGAAGTTTAACTTAAACCAGGATGCTTGATTTTAAAGTATAATTTGATAAACTAAAAGGGTATGTTCTATAGGCAAGATACTCTTAACAGCTTGTCTAGATCATTGTTACTCATTGTATTGTTGATTTAAATGCACTGTTTATTTTGATTGTTACTTTAAAATTATTATATATATTGTCAAATTCATTCTTATGTAACAAATGAAAATACCCATTTTATGTAACAACTGATTTTGACATGTGAGATTTAGCCTGTTTGGCCAAGCTTCTTTTTGGCCAAAAGTATTAAAGTGTTTGGCCAAGTTTTTTGAAGGAAAAAAAATGATTTTGAGGAAAAGCAGGGACAGCTATGATCATGGTAGCTGCGGTGAAGTAGGCACGGGTATCAACGCTAAGCCCACAGTAAACATATGATGAGCCCAAACAAGAAATCCAAGAACACCTATATTGATCATGGCATAAACCATGCCTAGATACCCGAAAACCGGTTTTCCCAAAAAAGTAGAAACGATATGACTTATGATACCGGATCCAGGCAGAATGGGAATATGCACCTCTGGATGACCGAAGAACCAAAAGAGATGCTGGTATAATATGGGGTCTCCCCCTCCAGCGGAATCAGAAAATGTTGTATTAAAGTTTCGATCGGTTAATAACATGGTAATTGCCCCTGCCAGTACCGGAAGTGATAATAAAAGTGGGAATGTTGTCACTAGAACGGACCACACAAATAGAGGTGATCTATGCATAGTCATTCCAGGTCCACGCATGTTGAAGATAGTTATAAAATTAATAGAACTTAAAATGGATGAAACACCAGATAGATGAAGACTAGAAATTGGTAGAAAAGAGTCCCAACAAGTCTCCTTGCAAGTAGATGGGTCATCCAATAGCTCTCCTGCATCTGAGGCTAATTTTAGATCTTATTCCGGTTTGCATGCAGAAAGACCAGCTTTTGACAATAAATCCAATGAATACTTGCACTGGGTTCCAAAACTCTTTGCGACCTCATCACTTTAATCTCCAGAAGAGACTTTGAGTCTCCTAAATCTTTCATATCAAACTGGGTTCTTAATCTTCTCTTAAGCTCATTTATCGAAGCTAAGTCATTACTAGAGAAAGCAATGTCATCCACATAAAGCAGAAGAAGGACAATACCTGATGTCGACCTCCTTATAAACATTGAATGATCCGATTTACTTATTTGAAAACCGGCTCCTTCCTCTACTCCTATTTCAGCTCTTATACATGTTGTCACCTTTCAAACCAAGCTCTTGGTGCCTGCTTTAGCTTGCCGGATGCCGTAACATAAATCGCTTTTCTTGAGCTTGCATACCAAGTTAGGATTCCTAGGAGAAGAGAAGCCTGGAGTTGGAGGAGGCTGAATCGAAACTTATTCTTGCCCCCTTCCCTTATGTTGTTGAAAGGCATTCTATTCTTCACGTCAAATTGAAATAAGGCCACCTTTTGATTGCAGCAAGCAGTCTTGGAGAAACAGAAAAAAGTAGTTTATCTCCAAAAATACTTTTTTGAGAAGCACTTTTGAGAAAAATATACTTAAGCTTGGCCAAACACTAATTGTTGCTCAGAAGTGCTTTTCAAACTAATTAATCAAATACAAACTGATTATCACCAAAAATACTTTTGAGAAAAGCACTTTTGAAAAAAAACACTTTTCAAAATAAGCTCATTTTTGCAGCTTGGCAAACGGGCTATTACACTCTTTACCTTATTTTCCTTCAACTCCACCCTGCATTATCTTCCTCAAATTTTAACCCCTTTTTACTCCTGCTTGCATCCTCCTTGAATTAAACAGGTACTTCTCACCACTGTCTTGCCAATGATTCTTTTAGTTTTGAATATACATTCAAGGCACAATTGGTAATAAATTAGGAAGAAAATTGTAATAAATTATTCTTATGAGTAATCATTCATAAACTCATAAATCTAATATCTACAATAATTTAACAAATATTAAGCGCATTTCAGTTAATACGTCAGTGTGTGAAACGATGCAATACAGTCGAACCAAACGAGAAAACATATTATCACACAACAAACAATATGATATAACCAAATATTGCGTCCACAAAACAATGCAATGCAAAACGATACATACAATTATATACAAGAAATAAGCAATCCAGACAGTGTAAGCAGAATCTTAAAATAAATATGATACATAGATTGAAATGATTATTCATATTATGAGTTTAGCTATGACATACAGCATGCAGCTTTTACCATGTAATTACTCCTTAAAAAGAACAAAAAGAGCACCGCATAACAACGAAACTAATACCCGAGACTAACAGAAGCATTTGAAATACTAATAATATCAATCATGAAAACTAACTTACTAATAAACGCAAAGCATTCATTCATACTGATTGAAAATTGCAGCAACGAAACAAACTCAACTAACCTGCAATCTTGTATAACAATTAAAATGCAAAACTGAACTAATACTGACTTGAAATATCATCAAATATCCATAGGAAGTTTGAATACCCAGAGTAAGGCAGAAACAGAGACCTAGCAGAAGCGATATTTCGACAAACTGAAGAAAAATATTCAATATCACATTTTAACCAAAACCAGCAAAATACAAATCTTAAACCCAAAATTCAAAATACATTCCTCTTGTGACGTCGCCAAGCATTAAAAGCTTAGCTCTTGGCAGCTAGCTTTTCCTTGGCTTTCTGGATCTTCAAAACCTTCTTCACAATCTTTTGTTCTTCCACCAAAAAGGCTCTTATGATCCTATACAAGACAACATCCAGTGAGATGGAAGAATTCTAATTTCGTTCGAGAAAAACTCTAGTGCACCGAAAATATACCTTTCACGTACAGCACTGCCTGACAACACGCCACCATAAGCACGGTTCACAGTCCTCCTGTTTCTCGACAATCTTGACCTCTTGTATTCAGTAGGCCTCAAGTGAGGAATCTGCAAAAGGAACAGTTTCAAGTCATTTAAATGATGACACCTGAAACAACTGCATAAGCAAAAAAGACACCGCATCTGAATGCAAATTGCTGTCAGCTACCAGAGAGCACGTGGGTTTTCATAGATGACAAAGTAATTATCCTCACAATATTAGAAATGTTGTAGTGACTTGAAAATCTACTCATGATATATTAAAGGGAAGATGGTAAATTACCTATTTGCTACACAATATCTCATGGATTTAGAACATAGTTATATCACAAAGCTCTGTTCTTCAGAACCTTACCCCTCAAATAGAAAGTATACCAAAAAAATGAACAGCTGACTTGCAGTGCCAACCAGCATTAGATTATACACTCAAAATTGTAAAAATGGTTTCAAATTAGCCCCCAGACGCTCAATTGAAAATACAGTCAAGGCAACATGATATAATAATGTGAAATCTAAAATAAGCTTCAGTTTTTTCAACTTGGCTAGATATTTTTTTGGAAAAATAATCTCAGGAGTTCTAAAGATACCTTACAGCAAATTACATGTTATTATTTTGGAAAACACAAGGCTGCCACATAAAAGGAAAAAATTTAGCACGAGGGAAACTTCATTTCACTTTTTCTTGTCATGTGCATTGTTAGTAAATCTTGTTTAATGAAAAAACAGTAACAATTTGACGGCTTCTCTTATCAGGCGAGAACAAGAAGCTGATGATTGTATGGGCCGGTTGACATAAAGAAAAGGAAAGTGAATGACCTTTGGGGGGGGGGGACACAGAAAATATAAACAATAATCTCATAATAAAAATTTAATACTAAAACCGACTCTATTGTTTGACAATTTACGAATGCAAAACAACACACTTCCAATGGTTCAACTACTCCCAGATCAACTAACATTGCACTTCTTACTCAAAGATACTGAATTAGACATGCAAATTTTTTTCCTTTGGTTTGATATTTGAAACATGTAAGCTCATACTTCTGTAAATCATGGGGATATCAATACTATCACACGATAACCAACACTTACCCCTAAATTCCCAGCAAAGTTATCAGGTATTGCCACTCCCATACATTCTAGAAATGTGAAATCCCGAGGCTTTAATTTAACCTCTAGTAAATAAAAAATCAACTAGCACACAGATAGATCAATCGATCGACTATAATTCAATCCCAAATAAGTCAGGCTAAACGAAGCCTCTATATTCATTCCACTATATTCAGGTCCATTCTATCCAAATACTAAATAATTTGCTTTCACATTTCACGGCAAGTTATAGGTTTACTCTAAATCTCAGTGTATCACTGGAAACAAACACATTAACAGAAAAATCAGTACTTATGTAAAAACCAATCAGAATCTAGCAACGGCATTCATTAATACAAAAGCAAGAGCAAAAAAAACATACCCCTTGAATTCTTTTTCCAGTAACAGGGCACTTAGGTCCACTAGCCCTCTTCTTGGTACTCTGGTAAATCAGCTTTCCACCTATTTAACATCATTTTCCAACATCCAACAAACCACAAAACTTTAATCAGTATCCAAAAAAATTCACATATATTTTCATAAAAACAAGAAATGCAATAGAAAAAAGAATAAAAGAGTATAACAAAGGGTACGTACCTGGGGTTTTGACAACCCTATGTTGGTTAGATTTGGTGGCATAGCTGTGCCGTTTACGGTAAGTTAATCGTTGGACCATTTTTCACGGCGGCGCTGCTATTCTCTCTGTAGCTTCTTTCTTTGTTTTGGGGGCTGAAGCAGAAGGGCTAAAGGAAAGTTAAATATATGTAGTGTATATAAGTGGGACAAGCCCTAGATCCCACGGTTGATATTGGATGATAGAATCATTTACTTACTAGTGTCTGGCAAGGAAATCAGACGGGCCTATAAGCCCATCAACATGTTAGCCCATTAAACTGGGTTTAAACAAGCACATTATGAATTGAGGTTTTGGCATGGTATAACAACATACCCATATAATTGATAGAAAATAGCTCTAGTTATAGATATTGGCATCAAATAGTCAATAAATGTAATCACAACTTTTTTTTTCTTCTTTGTCTATATCAACATGTATATTAAAATTTTATTTTCATTCTTTTTTTGGTGGAATGAAAGATTTTATTCATCTTCAAACCAGTACATCAATAAGAATACAAAGAGAGATCTATAGAGCAACTATCTATACTTCTACCTATATAATGAAACTGTACAATTCCTTCCTATCTATCTATATATTTCTTCTATCCATCTTCCATCTCTTCCTTTTATTCTCTTGTTTAATTCTTCTACCATTCGAACCTTGCATTCTTCCTTGATTTGCCCACACACCTTATGTGGTCTAGGCACTGAACTCTTCCATACAGCTTCATTCCTACCTTTCCATACATAGTAGTTGGTTGCTGCTAAAGCTGCATATGCAAACTCTCTGCTCAGTTTTCCAACCATCTTCCTTGCCACTCTTCTATTTCGTATTTCGTATTTCGTATTCTGTATTTCATATCTCTTATATTGCTGGTATTTTATTATGCATTTTTATGGTACTAATATATCGGCTCCTGGTACTTTTTTGAGCCGAGGGTCTCCTGGAAACAGCCTCTCTACCCTTCGGGATAGGGGTAAGGTCTGCGTACATATTACCCTCCCCAGACCCCACTTGTGGGATTATACTGGGTCGTTGTTGTTGTTGTTGTTGTTGTTGTTTCCTTGCCACTCTTCTCCATAATAGTTGTCCTTCCAAGTTTGTGATTCTGATTTTTAGCCATTCCAATATTATGCCAATACATCTACTAGAGAACTGCCATTCATAGAAAAGGTGTTCTATAGTTTCTTGTTTATCCCCGCACAACATACATAGGCCATCAGTATTCATACCTCTGCTCCCCAGCCTATCCTTAGTGAGCAGCTTCTTCTGCATAGTCAACCAGCAGATGAAGCTGTGTTTTGGCATGTTCTGTTTACTCCATACCCATCGTCCCCATGGACATTTGTCTAGGGACCCTTTCAGCCATTCATATCCCTTTTGTATTGTATATTTCCCTATACTTTACTGCCACCCCTTGCTTACATAACCTGCTGCCAGTTTGTCTCTAACAATACATATTTTCTTCCAGTACCAGCTACTGTCATTTGCTGCTTTATACTGCCACCATTTTACATCTTTAAGGTAAATATGGTTTATCCACTTGACCCATAATGAGTCAGTTTTTTGAGTGATATCCCACATATATTTCCATATCGCAGCCTCATTTCATGCTACACAGTCCTTTATTCCTATACCTCCTTCCTATTTTGGTCGGCACACAAGGTCCCAGGCTACTAAGGGCACTCTATTTGTTTCCACTTTGCCATCCCACAAATAGTTCCTACACATTATTGTAATACTTTTTAGGACTGTTTTAGGCAGTATGAAAATTGAAGCCCAATATGTATGTATGGGCATCAAGACTGCATTTATCATTTGCACTCGACCTGCATATGATAGATTCCTTGAACCCCAGCTATTTATTCTGTTAGCCATCTTATCAACTAGTACCTGACAATCCACTTTTGAGATCTTCTTTGAGGAAATTGGGACTTCTAAATATTTGAATGGGAGTCTGCCCTTGCTATACCCTGTCATTTCACATAAGTCCTCGATTTCTTTTGTTTCCATGTTCACTTCAAATATATTTGACTTTCCTGCATTTGTTGTTAGCCCATAAGAGTTGGTGAATGTTTGTAATCCTCAGTAATAGCATCACTGATTGGATTTCCCCTTTGCAAAAGAGAAGAACATCATCCGCAAAGCATAAATGATTCAGCTGCAAGCTTTTACATTTGGTGTGGAATCTAAACCCCTCCATCTGTGTTACATGCTTCATTATCCTTGGGAAGTACTACATACATATTACAAAGAGTAGAGGAGATATTGGATCTCCTTGTCTCAGACCTCTCTTCCATTTTATATTTCCATAAAATTCTCCATTGATTGCCACTGTATATTGTGTTGTTGAGATGCATTCCATGATACACCTAATGAATTTCATAGGGAAGTTTAGCGCGTGTAGCATTTCTTCCAAACTCCCACTCTATTGAATCATAGGCCTTCTTGAGATCTATTTTAATCAGGCAGCTTTTTGTTGCTGCCTTCCTCTTGTACAGCCTAACCAAGTCTTAACATATTAGAATATTCTGCATGATTGTTCTCCCTGCTACAAAATCACTTTGGCTTTCTGAAATTATGTCTGGTAGAATAGTCTTCAATCTGTTGCATAGCATGTCACACTTCCTTTTTGCGCGCCCGCCCCGAAGGGTAAAATGCGCGAGGGAGTTTTTTCAATTTAAGTGACAATATTCGAAATGAGATTATTTATTTAATTCAGAGTCGCCACTTGGGAAAGGTTTGGCTTTTGGTGTCCCAAGTCACCGGTTTATCTTGAATCCCAAATCGAGGAAAATATTCGACTTTCCAAATGAAGTATGTGAACCAGAAATTCTAAGTAAGGAATTCTGTTGACCCGAGGGAAGGTGTTAGGCACCCCCGAGTCCCGTGGTTCTAGCACGGTGGCTTAAATTGTTATATTGGCTAAATATTTGATTTTAATACATGTTATGACTTGTGTGTTTTTATTAGGTTTAAACCGCTTTTTATTATTATTTATTTTTTATAGAATTGCCACATCTTGAAAATGCATCTCGAACCACATCGCAATCAATTCACCCGTGGTTGTTAATACATTCCAACTCCGTTGAGATTTGAATTTGGGTCACATAAATGCGTACCCGAATTTAAGAAGGTATTTTAATTAAAATCGCGCCTAAAGAGTCTAACGCGTAATTATCTTTGGGGAAGGCAGTGAAATTCACTAAACAGTCCATCCCAAATTCTAAGTATTTTATTTTTGACCAATTATTGAGGGCCCCGCAATTTGCATTTTTATTTGGCGAGGCTCGTCTCATTTTTTGAAAGGATAAACCTACAGTGACTACATTTCTATTATGTTTGTCTCTAAAATGAAGGAAAATACACGCCAATTAAATTGACATGCTTGGCCAACTCCGGCCTCTTATTAATTATCAGATTAATTATTTATGAGGCGGGAAATTGTTTCATGCCTTATTCCATGAGCGAAAATGCTTTTAACTTAATAAAGGAAATTGCATACAAGATTAATAAAATGCTATTACTCACGCTAAACATTCTTCGAGTTGAATTTAAACTAACTTATTTAAACTAGATTAATGGAATTAACTATTAGAGGCTACTACTAATGGGATTCGAACATGGTCGTATAAACTGCCTAACGAAATCCAATTTGATAGAGTCAGTTTAAATGACTTAAAACTATATTGCATCTTTTGCCAAATTAGAAATGAGATTTAAAATACTAAACACATGTGCGCTCCATGTCATACAGACAACTAAATAACTAAGATCAGCAGTGTTAAACAAACTAAGTTTCAATTAAGTACAAGCTACCTAATGTATTTTCTATTGAGTTACAAACTAACGAATTACACAAATCTAACAACATTTTATAAAGCTGTAATTACAACAGCAAATGATTAAACTCCTTCGCATCTTTCATTTCATGCTTTTACTGTTACATCAATGTGAAATTCTAGTGTGTACCTGGATGTTGAAACACAAAAGAAGAAGAAAAAGGTAGAGAAATCAGCAGCAACAAAAGAATGGCAGCAGCAAAAGAATGGCAGCAGCAACAAACTATAGTCACAGCAAGTAGTAGCAGATTCAAACCAGCAGCAACACCAATTCCAAACCAGAAACAACACTCCAACAAAGCCCGAAATGATTTGTAAACCCAACAGCAAAAATCAACACCCAAAAAAAAAGACTCAACTGAACTTGAATTAAACCAAAACTGGACCAATAGATCTTGGAAGAAGTTCCAGCAAATTGAAATCACACTGAGATGTCGACTTCAACTACTAAACTCGAAACTGAATCGAAAATTCAATGGAATAGTCTCTCTGTTGTTTTGGTTGTCAACTCTTTTTAAAACTCTTTTAAGTCTCAAGTGATATCTCTATTCTATCTCCTCTTTCTTTTTCTGATTCTTTATGTTGCTGAAACTAAAAGGAGATAGATTTTTTAGAGAGGTTTTTGACGGCTGAAACTCTTTTTTTAGTTTTTTCCCAAGGGTCCTCCCTTTTTGATCTGCCTCCTCCTTTTATATCCGTATAGAAAGGAAGAAAACTGCCTCCAAAGACAGGCTGCCCAGGGCTTAAAATAAGCCTTAAAAGCTGTCATTTCCATTTGGGATTGTCTAGGCATGGGGTTTCTTTTACTTTAAACTGCTGAAACTCAGAAAGGCAATGGATACCCTGATGTACAGCAGGTTCCACTACCATTCTCATGTGCATCTTCAGCCTTTTATTATTAAACTCACCTTACACCTGACTTCTCATCTGTAAAGATGTCAGCCAGGGTGTATTTGCACTATAGACTACTCTAATGGTTCAACCCATACTCAAACTGGCAGTCCACTAAACTTAAGTTCTGAAATTTTCATTAAAATTGCAGCTATAACCAATCCTTAAGTGGTTCTTGATTCAACTGAACAGGCTAACACACAGTGTAATCAATTCTCAAAAACCTCAGTAAACAAATCAACAACACGAGTCAGATTAACACCATTCCAAACTGGAACTAATTGATGACATATATCGAATCGACTACATGAATTACAACCACACAATTAATAGCAAATGGTTAGAATCCAACAGTATTAATCTGGTGATTCAAATTGCACTGCCCAAAACAAAAGTTGGCCCGGAAACTAATTGATCGACCAAATTCATTTTCAATCGATTATATAGTTTACACACATACACTCAATCAGTTAATAGAGAAAAACTCGACCAAATAAAAAGGTCCGGGCAAGGTGGACAGAATAGTCGACACAAAAATAAAAACAAATCAACTAACATTTAAACACACGAACAGACATTAACAAAACAAACAACATGAACTGGCAAGGAAAAATAAAAATAAAAATACCTTAAAGAATTGAAAATCAGACGACCTTGTCTCGAATTTTGAATCGAACCTCTTTTGGGGTTGAACGGACTTTAATCGAAGTGTTCTCAACTGAGAACACTTCGATTAAGGTCTATTAGACCCCAACCCTCTCGTCTAATTGGACAAAACCCTCAGATTCCGGATTTCTAGGGTTCTTGGGCCTGATTTGGGACTTGGGGTTTTCTGGTTAGATTCGGACCAAACCAAGCTTGGTTTGGTCACGATGGAGGTCAGGGGGTACCTGGTATGGATTTGGGAGGGTTTGGCGTAGGTTGGTGTCCGGCTCGAATCTTCAAACGAAGATTCGAGACGGTGGGGGAAGATTCGAGACCCATGGTTTGTAGATCCATGTTCAGGGGGTCGAGGTGTACTAGGGGTGTTAGTTTGGTGGTCACCGGTATTGTTGCCGCCGGGTTTCAGGTAGGGGAACGGAAGGGCGGCGCTAGGGTTCTAAGGGGGTGTCTGGGAAGGGGACGATGATGGGGAGGGGGGTCTGGCTTAGGGGCGTGGGGGTAAGGGTTTGGGCTTATATAGTTAGGGGGAAATTAATCTAGGCCGTTAGATCATCAACAATCGATGGCCTGGATTAACCAGCTTAAATGGAAACGACGCCGTATGGGTTAGGTGAGACCGGTGGGTCTCTGGGTGAGACGGGTCGGGTTTAAACGTGGGTATGGATATGTGATCTTGGCCGTTGATCATTCTGAGATCAACGGCCCAGATCAAGCATGATCAAGACGACATCGTTTGGACGTCCCTGAGGCCAACTGATCTGGACCGGGCAAAACAAATGCTTTGGGCCCAATTTGGGTCCAATTTGAAATGGCCCAATCCCAATTTTATCCAATTTCAACTTATTTCTTTTCTTTTCCTATTTATAATAAAAATCCGAATTTACAAAATTCTAAAAATATATTATAAAAAATATAAAAGAAAAATTATATCACAAGACACCAATTGATTTTTAGTAATAATTAACACACAATATCATATATTAATTAAACAAAAATCAACCTTTAAACGATAAAAATGACAAAATTAACAAAGACAAATATTTTTGTGATTTTTTATTCATTCAAAACCAAATATGATTCAATTAATTTCTAATAGTAGAACAAGATCCCAACTTTATGCGCGACACACATTTTTGTATTTTCAATTGATAAAACTAAACAATCACAGATAAAACTACAAAAATGCCAAGCAAATTTACAAAATTATACACAAAAGACAATTTATTATTATTTTTTTGATTTCTTTTGGAGTAATTATCGTGTGAACAAAAATCACGTGCTCACAGTTGCCCCTCTTTGCCCGAAAACATGCGAGGTTTTCGTGCAAAGATAAAGTGAGCGGATATGAGCGATTTTTGCCCGTTGGACTACTCCGTGTGAAGCACATTTTTGAAAGATTTGACCAAACCTTTGCTTCAAAGATTTCCTACATATCCTGGGCTAAACATGAATCAGGTCAATGTAGTTCGGGAAACTTTGGTAGCTGGGACTGCCATGGGATTGCAATGCTTGCTGTTACTGCTGTTGTTGTTGCCGCTACTGCATTACCGACCTCCTTATTACAAACAAAGGAAATTGAAACTGAACTAACTACTTATGCCTGCCAACCACTAGTTAGAAGATTCCTATCTATAATTCTTTTGCAACTTGATCTTGGGTCTTAGCTGATTCTGCTTGTAGACTTCGATCTGAATCTTGATGCTCGCAAGTTGTAGGCGCTTGTTTATTTCTGCAGTATTGAGTGAAACGGGATTGGCGGAGCTCGGGAATTTAATCAAATTTTGAGCGACCTGCCTTTTGTTTGTTCCAATATTTGGGAACATCTTCTTTTTGTTTTTTTCTTTATTCTGGATTGAGACTCAAACCGTAGGTCATCTCGATCCGTGCGCCTCGAGGTCAGACCTGCTGAGACAACAAAACAAACGAACGAAATTTTCTGCCCCAATTTCACTAGGAAAATTTTGTGAGTTAATTGCAATAAAAATCTACAGGATTGATGAGGGGATTGGAAACCTCTAGTCTAAAAAGCGCAACTCAGGGATTGGAGCCCTAATGTCGCAAAAGGTAAAAATGCGCAACTCAGGGATTGGAGCCCTAATGCTGGCTAAAGAAAAATTGCTCAACTCAGGGATTGGAGCCCTAATTTCGGCTAAAGGAAAGTTGCTCAACTCAGGGATTGGAGCCCTAATGCTGGCTTAAAAGCAAATCGCTCAACTCAGGGATTGAAGCCCTAATGTTGGCTAAAGGAAAGTTGCTAAACTCAGGGATTAGAACCCTAATGTCGGCTAAACATGGAAAAACGCTCAACTCAGGGATTGGAGCCCTAATGCTGGCTAAAGAAAACTGCTAAACTCAGGGATTGGAGCCCTAATGTCGGCTAAAGGAAAAACGCTCAACTCAGGGATTGCAGCCCTAATGTCGGCTAAAGGAAAAAACGCTCAACTCGGGGATTGGATCCCTAATGCTGGCTACAGAAAATTGCTCAACTCAGGGATTGGAGCCCTAATGTCGGCTAACAGCAAACTGCTCAACTCAGGGATTGAAGCCCTAATGCTGGCTAAAGGAAAAACGCTCGACTCAGGGATTGGAGCCCTAATGTCGGCTAAAAGCAAATTGCTCAACTCAGGGATTGGAGCCCTAATGCTGGCTAAAGGAAAAATGTTCAACTCAGGGATTGGAGCCCTAATGTCGGCCAAAGGAAATGCTCAACTCAGGGATTGGAGCCCTAATGCTGGCTAAAAGCAAATTGCTCAACTCAGGGATTGGAGCCCTAATGTCGGCTAAAAGCAAAAACGCTCAACTCAGGGATTGGAGCACTAATGCTGGCTAACAGGAAAAATGCTCAACTCAGGGATTGGAGCCCTAATGTCGGCTAAAGGAAAACGCTCAACTCAGGGATTGGAGCCCTAATGTCGGCTAAAAGAAAAATGCTCAACTCAGGGATTAGAGCCCTAATGTTGGCTAAAGGAAAGTTGCTCAACTCAGGGATTGGAGCCCTAATGTTGGTTAAAGGAAAACGCTCAACACAGGGATTGAAACCCTAATGTCAGCTAAAAGAAAAATGCTCAACTCAGGGATTGGAGCCCTAATACTGGCTAACAGGAAAAACGCTCAACTCAGGGATTGGAGCCCTAATGTCGGCTAAAGGAAAACGCTCAACTCAGGGATTGGAGCCCTAATGTCGGCTAAAAGAAAAATGCTCAACTCAGGGATTGGAGCCCTAATGTTGGCTAAAGGAAAGTTGCTCAACTCAGGGATTGGATCCCTAATGCTGGCTTAAAGAAAAAAATGCTCAACTCAGGGATTGGAGCCCTAATGTTGGCTAAAGGAAAACGCTCAACTCAGGGATTGGAGCCCTAATGTCGGCTAAAAGAAAAATGCTCAACTCAGGGATTGGAGCCCTAATGCTGGCTAACAGGAAAAACGCTCAACTCAGGGATTGGAGCCCTAATGTCGGCTAAAGGAAAACGCTCAACTCAGGGATTGGAGCCCTAATGTCGGCTAAAAGAAAAATGCTCAACTCAGGGATTGGAGCCCTAATGTTGGCTAAAGGAAAGTTGCTCAACTCAGGGATTGGAGCCCTAATGCTGGCTTAAAGGAAAAACGCTCAACTCAGGGATTGGAGCCCTAATGCTGGCTAACAGGAAAAATGCTCAACTCAGGGATTGGAGCCCTAATGTCGGCTAAAGGAAAACATTCAACTCAGGGATTGGAGCCCTAGTGTCGGCTAAAAGAAAATGCTCAACTCAGGGATTGGAGCCCTAATGTTGGCTAAAGGAAAGTTGCTCAACTCAGGGATTGGAGCCCTAATGCTAGCTTAAAGGAAAAACGCTCAACTCAGGAATTGGAGCCCTAATGTCGGCTAAAAGCAAAATGCTCAACTCAGGGATTGGAGCCCTAATGCTGGCTAAACGCTCAACTTAGGGATTGAAACCATAATGCTGGCTAAAAGCAAAACGCTCAACTTAGGGATTGGAGCCCTAATGTTGGCTACAGGAAAATATTGGGGATTCTAACCAACTCTCTTTTTTGAATTTTCTCCTCGCTTCCTTTTCGTTTTTATTTATTTATTTATTTATTTATTTATATTATTTTTTTCACTTTTTTTTAGTGAAATGCAGGAGAGAATTTGGGAAAACCGGTCCTGCCACCTATTCTTTCCAGCACATTTGGAATTTGGGGTTAAAATGAAAGGGATTCAAAGAAAGGTAAAACAAAAGCGGAGAAAACGAATTTAAAAAGATAAGTGTCCCTTTCGGGACAAGAAAGACTTATCTGAGGAAACATGCTGACTTTAAATTGACATGACATGCTTTTTGGACTGGATGCCCGACCTTTACGAACTTGCATTTCCTCATGAACCAAAACGGATCTATGTTTCCAAACCAGTGGAACCTTGCCAAAACTTTCTGAGGTGGAATCATCTTTTCGGCCGACAACGCCCTTTGCGGGTTTTCGCTAGTCGACCTCTCTCATTTCTCTCCTTGTTGTCGCTTGATAGCACTCTTTGCGAGTTTTTACTAAACAAGCTCTCTCATTTTCGATTTCTCTACTCCCGTCGCCTCACGGTGCCCGAAGGCTTTCACCGACAAGACTCTCTCGTTTTATTTCTCTCAATTTTGAATGTACCGGCCTCCAATCATGATATCTCTTGGCTTCCCCTGCCCTTGGAAATTGATCCGAAGGACTTGTAATTGGTAAAAGAATTGTGGATGAAATTATAACTTCTGAACCATTTGGTGTACCCCAGTTTCCACTTCAGGGTAAATTGGATTTTATTTTTGGTGTGACTGAACCCCAAAGAGAGGCTGCCTACGTATCCTTTCGGAATCAAGTCAGATGTAGTTCAGGCAAATCATTTGTTTATTTGCTTTTTTTTACAAGGTAGCCAAAGAAATGTAACCAACTCAAAAGGGCTTGTAGAGAAAGTTGATAGTGTTTGGGGTAGTGGGAATAAAACCTTCATCATCTCAAATGTGCCAAGACCACTGAAGTAAAACTCAGACATAGTACCTTTTGACGGCATCCGCATTCACTGCTGTTTCAGGATCATTTCCTTCAATATCACCCAGATACAATGCTCTTCTCGGCAATATCTTCCTGATGATGTATGGGCCTTTCCAATTAGGAGCAAATTTCCCTTTCGCTTCCTGGTGATGTGGCAGAATGCGCCTTAATACCAGTTGCCCTACTTCGAAATTCCTGGGTCATACTTTCTTGTAGTAAGCACGGGCCATTCTTTGTTGGTACAACTGCCCATGACAAACCACGGCCATTCGTTTCTCGTCGATCAAAGTCAACTACTCCAATCGAGTCTTAACCCACTCGCTATCTTCAATTTCTGCTTCGACAATGGTTCGGAGCGAAGGAATTTCTACCTCTGATGGTATCACAGCCTCGGTCCCATAAACCAATAAGTAAGGGGTTGCCCCTATTGATGTGCGTACTGTAGTGCAATATCCCAACAATGCAAAGGGTAACTATTCATGCCATTGTCGGGAACTCTGGATCATCTTCCTCAAAATCTTCTTGATGTTCTTGTTTGCTGCTTCAACAGCGCCATTGGCCTTGGGCCGATTAGGAGTGGAGTTCCTATGTGTTATTTTGAACTGTTCGCATACATCCCCCATCAAGTGACTATTCAGGTTTGTCGCGTTATCTGTGATGATAGTTGCAGGAATACAGAAACGACAGATAATATTTGAATGTACAAAATCCACCACAGCCTTCTTAGTGACTGATTTAAGAGTGACAGCTTCTACCCATTTTGTGAAGTAGTCGATAGCGACCAATATGAACCTGTGCCCATTTGAAGCTTTCGGCTCAATCGGACCAATGACGTCCATGCCCCAAGCAACAAATGGCCATGGTGCAGACATAGGATGCAGTTCTGTGGGAGGCGCATGAATCAGATCGCCGTGCACCTGACACTGATGACACTTTCGAGCGAAACTAAAATAGTCCTTTTCCATGGTCATCCAGTAATAACCCGCTCGAAGGATTTTCTTTGCCAAAACATACCCATTCATGTGGGGCCCGTATACTCATGCGTGTACTTCATGCATGATTCTTCCCGCCTCCTCGGCGTCAACACATCTTAACAAATTGAGGTCCGGGGTCCTTTTATACAATACCTCGCCGCTCAAAAAGAAACCACCTGCATGCCGCCTAATAGTTCTCTTTTGATCTCCAGTAGCATGTTCGGGGTATTCTTGTGTCTTCAAGAACCTCTTGATATCATGGTACCATGGCTGGGTACTTGATCCTGCCTCGACTACATTACAGTAATCGTGTCTTTCCCTGATTTGGATTTCCAAGGGATCGACGTAGGCGTTGCCTGGGTAGGGTAACATTTAAGCTACGGTGGCAAGTGCATCCGCTAGTTCGTTGTGACAACGCGGGATATACCAGAACTCTATCGATTTGAATCGCTTGCCTAGATCCTCCACGTGCTGTCGGTAAGGGATAAGCTTGACATCCTGAGTTTCCCATTCACCTTGGGCTTGCCGGATAATCAGGTCAGAGTCCCCCATAATCAATAAATCTTCAACATCCTGATCGATCGCCTTATGCATGCCCATGATGCAGGCTTCATATTCAGCTGTATTGTTCGTGCAAAAGAAGCGCAGCCTAGCTGTAGCAGGATAGTGCTGACCAGAGGGTGAGATCAAGATTGCCCCAATTCCTACACCTTTGGCGTTTACGGCCCCATCAAAGAATATCTTCCAAACATAAGCGTTTTCCGAGACTACTTCTATGGTGTTTATTTCTTCATTTGGAAAATAAGTACTCAATGGTTGGTATTCCTCATCAATCGGGTTTTCGGCCAAATGATCTGCTAACGCCTGGGCTTTCATTGCCGTGTGAGTGACATAGACTATGTCAAATTTCGTGAGCAAGATTTACCACTTGGCCAGTCTGCCAGTAGGCATTGGTTTCTGAAATATGTATTTCAAAGGATCCAACCTGCTTATGAGGTAAGTAGTATGAGCTTGAAGATAATGTCTCAATTTTTGAGCCACCCACGTCAAAGCACAACACGTTCTTTCCAAAAAAGTGTACTTGGCCTCATAGCTGGTGAATTTCTTGCTCAAGTAATAGATCGCCTACTCTTTCTTTCCGGTTATGTCATGTTGCCCGAGGACGCAACCGAAAGAATTTTCCAAGACTGTCAGATGCAAGAACAGGGGTATCTATGGCTCTGGCGGGACCAAAACTAGGGGATTTGAAAGATATTCTTTGATCTTGTCAAAAGCTTCTTGACACTCAACCGTCCATTTGATCGCTGCATCCTTCCTCAATAGCTTGAATATGGGCTCACATGTGCTAGTCAGCTGGGCAATGAATCGACTGATATAGTTTAACCTGCCCAATAGACTCATTACGTCTTTCTTCGTTCTTGGAGGAGGTAGATCTCGGATAGATTTTATCTTTGTTGGATCTAACTCGATACCTCTCCTGCTTACTATGAAACCCAAAAGCTTGCCCGATGGGACTCTGAAGGCGCATTTAGCCGGGTTCAGCTTCAAGTCGTACTTTCTCAGTCTCTCGAAGAATTTCCTCAAGTCTTGGACATGATCGTCCTGAGTCTTGGACTTGACTATCACGTCGTCCACATACACCTCTATCTCTTGATGCATCATGTCATGAAAAATGGCAGTCATGGCTCTCATGTAAGTTGCCACAGCATTCTTCAAACCGAATGGCATAATCCGATAACAGTAAGTACCCCAAGGTGTAGTGAAGGCAGTTTTCTCGGCGTCTTCTTCATCCATCAACACCTGATGATATCCAGCGTAACAATCTACGAAGGACTATATTTCATGTTTGGCACAATTATCAACAAGGATGTGGATGTTGGGCAATGGGAAATTGTCTTTGGGACTCGCCCTGTTCAAATCTCGATAATCCACGCACACCCGAGTCTTCCCATCTTTTTCGGCACTGGAACTACATTCGCCAACCACGTGGTGTACTGGACTACCCGAATTACTCCTATTTTCAACTGCTTGGTGATTTCTTCTTTAATTTTATCACTGACATCAGTTTTGAACTTTCTCTGCTTTTGTTGAACTGGAGGACAATCAGGGTGAATTGGTAATTTATGCACCACTAGATCAACACCTAATCCTGGCATGTCATCGTATGACCAAGAAAACACATCTTTAAATTCAAAAAGGAGTTGAATTATCGCGTCTCGCGTTTTCTCGTCTGTGTGAATGCTTATTTTGGTCTCTCGGATTTCTTCAGGAGTTCCCAAATTAACCGGTTCAGTGTCATTCAGATTCGGCTTAGGTTTATTCTCAAAGTGTTCCAATTCTCGATTTATTTCCCTAAAAGCCTCTTCTTCGTCATATTCCGGTTCTTGGTTCATTATTTCACAATTAAAGAGCTCGTTGGGATCTGGGCGTGAAGTCCGCAAGCATGTCATATTATTTAAAGCCGCATTATTATAACTGAAAGGAAAAGATAAAGGAAAAATAGCAAAAATCAGAATAAAGGAAAAAATGAGGAAATACTGATTTTTATTTCTTAGAATTTGGAAGATAACAAGGTTTATAATTCAAGAATTTAAAACAAGAAACTAAAGAAAAACATCCGAATTACATCCTGGGGATAACTCGTGATGCAGGAAAGGTGGTAGGACAGGTCTACCCGGACTCCTGCCTAGTTGGGAACGGCGTGGCCTCCCAATTTCGAAGCTTGGCATTTGGCCCCACATATAGCATCTCAGCGGTGTTTGTGCCTTCTCCCGGTTGAACCATGTGAGTTTCGTAGAGCATTTCTCTCATTGCCCCACATATTTCCTCGATCTCTTCAGCCGTAAAAACCTCATCTTCTTCTTCTTCGATGTATTTCGGTCCGATGAAAGTCTCGTATAAATTTGGCAATGGTCGAGGCAACTTCCAACCCTCATTTTTCCTCTTCCTTGCCCACTCTTCATCTTTTGGAGTGGGTTGAAAACCTATCCCAAAAAGTTTCTTAGTGGGAGGCAAGGTGATGGGTTCCGTTATTCCTTGCAGCGTTCGTCCAAGCCCTTTCCCTGGCCTGAATCCATGTCGGATCAAATCTTTAGCTACCATGATTGAGGCGTTGGACAGGAAAGGTTGGGGGCAAGGTCTTCCTTCTTCTTACTGCTCCGCTAGCACAACTTCGAAAGCCTGATAAACCGTGTGCTCGCTCCCTTCCCTTGCTTCAAGATATTGTGAAGAGTGGAAGGTACAACCCCTGCCGCATGAATCCAAGGTCTGCCGAGGAGAAAATTGTAAGACGTATCCATATCAAGCACCTGGAAAGTTATTTCGTACTCCACCGGTCCTATAGTCAACACCAAGTCTATTTTCCCGAGGGTGTCCCTCTTGACGCCATCAAAAGCCCTTACGCAGACATTATTGGGGCGAATTCTTCGAGTCCCAATTTCCATTCTCTGTAGCGTGGAGAGCGGACAAATGTCAACACCTGAACCTCTATCCAACATTACCCGCTTGACGTAGTAGTCTTCGCACTTAACTGTCAGATGTAAAGCTTTGTTGTGAGCCGCTCCCTCTGGAGGTAAGTTGTTCTTACTGAAAGAAACCTGATTAACTGCGAAGAACCTTTCCGTCATTCGTTCCAGTTGTTCAATTGAAGTCTCAGCCGGTATGTAGGCTTCGTTCAGGGTTTTGAGCAAGATCTTCTGGTGTTCGGCCGACCTCATCAGCAGAGATAACATAGACACTTGCTTGGGGCACTTGCGTAATGATCCACCACATCGTAGTCGGGCATTTTCATCCTTTGGAAGAAAACTTCCGCTTCTTCAACGCTTATAGGCTTTTTGGGTAGGAAGCATTTCCGTGTGGCGTCATTTAACTCTTGAGTGTTTGAATATCTTCCAATGAAAGTATTCTCCGGAAGTTCCCCCGTGACTTCTCTGCCTTTGTACGTAACCAATGTTCTTTGATAGTTCCATGGTACTGTGGACGGGTCTGTCATTGGCTTCTGTGGTACGCGTCCGATAACCACTGGCTCATTCAGCCGAGGTGGTTGAATCGTCCCCCAGACCATATAGGCCCCTTTCGGTACGTACATTAGTTTTGCCCTTTTGACTTCGAATCTCTGCGGCTTCTCTGCTCGACCTCGTGGAACGTAAAGAACTTCATTCCTCACAGGCACCATCGTCACTGTCTTTATCTCGACCTTCTCTTCGAGCTCAATCTTGACAGTACTAGTCTTCTTTTCCCCTTTCTCTAGCTTCGGGGCGGTTTTAGGATTTTTCCCTGCATCGACGATGGCGATTATAGTTTTTAAGGCAGGATCAAACTCTTTGTCCTCACAAATCATTCCAATCAACGGCCCGTTATTGTGAGCGTGCAACGGATTGTTAGTCACATTTGGGACCTCCTCGTCCCTTAGTACTATCTTCCCCTGCTCTATTAAGTTCTCAACCAACCTTCTCAAAGTCCAACAATCATTTGTATCGTGCCCTTCTGCTCCTGAATGATAAGCACACCTAACACCGGCTTTGTAAGCAGGTGATGCCGGATTGTGCCTTGTCTGAGGGACTGGCTGCAGGAAACCCATCTGGACTATCTTTGGGAACAAGGTAGAATACGGTTCACCAATGGGTGTGAAAGTCCGTCTTCTGGGTGGTTCTTGAGGGCGAAAGTTATTTTGAGGTGGTTGCGGATTGTAGTGGTTTCGGTAGGGAGGCTGATTTCTGGGAGGTGGAGCTTGGCCTCGATTGGCTTGCTGTGGTGGATGGACATAGGGCTGGGTATTCATGACCATGTAGGGTTGAGGAGAATAGGTCATATTTTGGTGGGGGTAGTAATGTTGTGGGGTTCTTTCTGGAAAACGGGGCCTGGGATTACGATATTCCCTCGCTTCTGATGCTGCCATGGACGTTTCTTCCTTTTTCTTTCCTCTTGCCATTCCTCCAGACCCGCTTTGGACGGCTTGGGAGGTTGCCCTTATGGCTGCCTGACTTAATATTCTACCCATTTTCAAACCATTCTCCACCATCTCCCCGATCTTGATCGCTTCCGCGAAAGGTTTTCCCATGGCTAACATCATGTTCTGTAAGTAGTCTGATTCTTGAGCCTGGAGGAAAGTAGTGACCATTTCTATCTCGTCCATGGGAGGTTTTACCCTTGATGCTTGCTCGCGCCATTTAATAGCATATTCTCTGAAACTTTCCGAGAGTTTCTTCTTCAAGTTTGACAGAGAATTTCTGTCCGGTGCGATGTCAATATTATACTGAAATTGTCTCACAAAATCTCTGGCGAGATCATCCCATATGTGCCATCGAGATATGTCTTGGTCCATATACCACTCTGAGGCTATTCCTACTAGACTTTCTCCAAAGTATGCCATCAACAATTCTTCTTTGCCGCCGGCTCCACGCAATTGGTTGCAATACTTCTTGAGGTGAGCAATGGGGTCGCCGTGCCCGTCATACTTTTCAAACTTTGGTGTTTTGAAACCTACGGGTAGATGCACATGAGGGAACATGCACAGATCAGTATAGGAAACACTCTTCTGCCCGCTTAAATCTTGCATGTTTTTCAAACTCTGCTCGAGGCTCCTCATTATTTTTGCCATCTCATCTTGTTCAAAAGCTTTGGGGTTTTGATCTTGCCCAGGTGCAAACTCGTATTGAGGTTGTTGAGGATGAGTGCTGGTGGTGAACCGAGTTGGTTCCAATGAGAAGGATGGTGCTTGAAATGTGAATAAGGATGAGTCAAAATTCGGCCTGTGTGTAGCGGGTTGTGCCACGATTGGACAGGGTGGTGCAGTGAATATGTTCGTAGCTACATCTGTTGTTGACATCCGGGGATAAGAATCAGAGGGAGATCCAGCAGAGTGGGCTGAAATGGCCGGGTACCTGAATGGGGTAGTTGGATAGCTTATGGGGACGTTGGAAGTCCCACTTGTCCTGGAGAACAACTCAGGGAACCCAGGGATTACACTCGGTGGCTCTTTTCCGTTATTCCAGTCATCCAACATTTCCAACATGCGGAGCCACAGGATTCTATTTTCCTCAGCAGTTGCTGACTCGGGAGTTGGGACGGCCGAGATTGAACTCTCCTCGGAGACAGGAATTGTCGGCAAAGGAATTTATGTAGACATCTCTATACTTCCCTTTGATATCGTGAAGTAAGTGTGAATACTCCCTCTCGACTTAGCGACGGGCAACTGAACACTTGCTTTTGACCTTGTGAAGTATGAACGTGAGGCCAGACCTCCAGCAAACCAAACCACCTTTTCTAAAAACCTGGAACTTAGCAGCAAGCAAACGGTTAGTTTGAAACAAATAACAGATAGGTAATCTCACGTTGGGGCGTGATGCACCTATACAGTTAAGTGAATTTCTACATGTTTGCAACGAGACATGCGTCATTCCGGCTTCTCTTTAGGCTTCCCTTTATTTATCATATATTTTATTTATTTATTTATTATTTTTTATTATTATTATTTTCATTATTTGCAGTTAAAAAAATGTGACTGGATCCGATGAAGATTGCCTACGTATCACGATGCCGCGTGAATCGGATCATTACGTAGTTCAAACAAACGAGTGTAAAAGAAGCACACATTTTTTTATTACTGAAACAATCTATTACAAACTAACATTTTTTGAAAAAGGGGAAAATAACAAGACTTGAAATAAGTACAGACTCAACAACTATTGATACACCCTGATGCGAAAAGACGGACAGAAGATGCTAAGATGGAAAATACAAACTCGACCTATAAATACATTAAGGTTTCACGAGGCATCGTTCGGCCTCGCTGCGGTCTTAGGTGTGAGGTCCCTTTCAAGTTGTCCCAGCTCATACATGGTCTGCTTGACATAAATCATCACTGCCGAGAGAACGGTAATGCTGGTCATGTTTTCACATTGTAGACACCTTCTGATGATGGCATGGGCAATGGTCTTGATCTTATTCCTGGTTTGCCTCTTTTCTTTGAGTAGGTGCTCTATTTGATCATTACAGGCTGTCATAATCCGAGAATCCTGGAGATATTGATTTTGCCACTGCTGAATTTCTACTTTCATTTGGGCTAGGAGCTTGTGGCAATGCCTATTTTCAGCTTTAAAGGTTCGGGTTTGCTCAACCGCTCTGTCCTCAAGAGCGGCCACCTTTTTCTTCAACTTGGCAATGGTTTGCTCGTGATCCCTTTTCAACTGCTGCAGGTATCGGTTACGCTTTTCTGTGTCCTTCTTGCCTAGTGTGCTTCGAGTCCTGCTATGGTATTTTCAAGATTTTCTGACTCACTCCGGCACTCCCCCAATTTCCATCTTTAAACCTTTTATCAATCGTTCATCCGACCGGCTCCTTTGTTAGTTATCAGCGTCTATCCTCATCTGTTCGATCTGGACCCTGAGCATCTCGTTTTCCTTGGTCAACCTGTTCTTTTCTCCTATATCAGTAGTAACTTGCACGTTGTGCTTAAATTTTAGACCTTCAACTTGTTGCTTCAATTTGCTGATTTCGGCACGATAGCCTCTTTCTTTTGCTAACCAATCCCACTGCTTTTGTGACAACTTGGTAAAATTCAAGATGTGGGGTCTTTTAGCCGGCCTTTCATGTTCAAGTTCTCTTCTGTACCATGCAAGGTAACCTGGCACCATTTCACTTTTGGCCCGATCCTGCACACAAGTATCTACTTTCAAATATTGACATTCATTCCAGATCTGGCGGATTTTTGCTTCAGGAAATTGTCCGTCAGGGCTAATCTCAATTGTTTGAGCACTAAGATCTTCCTCGTGTGGCACTATCTGGCATCTCCCGAGTTGTCTCAAGACTCGGCAGGGCGCGTAAGGTTGAATGCTCTTAAGTCCCATCAGTAGAAAGTGAGTTCTAGCTGCCGGCATATACATGACCTCATCAACAGGCAACCATCCCAGTGTCCACTGTATTTGGCTGGCAGTGAGAGTTTGAAAGAATGAAGTCCATGCCATAACTCCTTTGGGCAGACTGGCCTCCTTGGTTCTCATGTAAAACTCTTCTATGCAAGTTTTCTTCGAGGAACCATGGCTCAAAAGCTCGGAACGATGGCAGAGATGTTCAGTCATCCATATTTGTAGCAGCAAGTTACACCCTTTGAAGAAATTCTCGCTGGCTTTGCAGGCTGTGAGAGCTCGAAAGATATCAGATACCACCATAGGCGCGAGAGTACTGTCATTCTGAGTGAGCAAAGTACTGACGACCCCGGATATTTTCAGATCAATATTTCCGTCTTTCCTCGGAAATACCAGAAGGCCCAAAAATGTTATCATGAAAGCCACCCGTCTGTGCTCATCCCACTTCTGACGACTACCTTTGCTGCATATCTTGTTAACCGGATTATTGAATCCTCCTACATGACCATACCTGTCGTATATGAAGCATGGATTACAAAAATCGAAGGCCAAATCTGGGTTATGGACCGTCCTAGGAATCTTTAGTGAGTCTAGAAATCGATGCACCGTGACAGCTCTTGGGGCAACCAAGTATTTTTGCCTTAATGGAAGTTCAGCATTTCCGATGTACCCAGCTATTTCCTCCAGAGTCGGGGTGAGTTCAAAATTGGAGAAGTGGAAAACATTGTGTGTTGGGTCCCAGTAGGTGACCAAAACTCTTACACTATCTCCCCGAGGCTGGATTTCCAATAAACTCGTGAGACCTTTCAGATATTTCTTGACCTCATCTTTCCCTTCAACACCTAGATCATTCCACCATAGCCGTAACTTGACAGGGATTTTAGTCATTATCGAAAAGCGTTCATTTTGCATTGTGCTCATCCTGCTCATTTATTAAGGTGACTTAAGCAAAAAATGATTTGACTCAAAAACGTTTTGATTATATTTTAGAAAGAAAGATCCGATTTTCGACCATGGCCTTTCAGCACTTCGGGGATGAAGATTTTAAGGCTGTGAGGGTCAACCGATCAAAAACTCTAAAAGATGACCGAAAGTGGCCGTTTATGCAAAATCAGCCTTCCGCCGTCCCTTTCGGGAACATTTGGCTATTTTTGACAAAAACAATCACTTGATTTATTTATGACTCTTTTTCTTTTTTTAGGAATGACTCGACATGGGGAACACGACCTCACAGAGCCTCGGGGACGAGGATCCTAAGGCCATTGGGCGATTTGGCCGGAAAAATAAAAATGACCAACAAAGGCCGTTTGTGCAAAGTCAGCCTTCCGGCGTCCCTTTCGGAAACATTCGGCTATCCTTACAAAACGGCATCACCTGAATCACTCATGACGAAATTAAAATTCTAACATTTTGGCTATTTTTGAAAAAGGGGAGGTTGGACCCGATGAGGGTTGCCTACATATCTCGCACCCTGTGAGAATCAAACCGGCATAGTTCGGGCTGATCATAAATAGGTGAAACAAACTAAATCCTTTTTTTTTGAATAAAATCTTTTAAAGAAAAGGAGGAAAACTATTTTCTGGATTTATATATATATATATTTTGAAAAGAGACGAAGACTAAGGAAATATTTTGAATTTTAAACTTTTTTTTTTTTGAAATTTCGAAAATCTTTTAAAGAGATACTACAAATGAAACAATATTTTTTTGAATTTTGAATCTTTTATATATATATATATATATATATATATATATATATATATATATATATATATATATATATATATATATATATATATATATATATATATTTTCAAACTAAAAGACAAATTTTCTTTTCTCTTTTTTTTTTTTAGAAAATTCTGGCGAGGTTTTGACACTACTTGGACATTGGTTTTATCTTCCAAAAGTAAGTAATTATCTCTCTACGCTGCTATTTTCTTTTTTTTTTTAAAAAAAAAATTTAGAAACCGGTCGGCATGCAGAACTGAAGCAAATAAATGCGTCAAACAAACGGGATGCAGCAGGATGGTCTTTTCATTTCAGGTTGCCTGTCCTAGACGGACCCAACCCCTGTGTTGAGTCCCCTATGTCAAATGCAACATGATGCAAATAAGCGTTCCTACTAGGGATCCGGCATGAGGTTTTGTTTATACTAGGTTTATAACCTGGGTATATGTTCTAGACTGCGTACCCGAGCGGACAACTCGAGTCGAGGAGGAGGCGACGTACCGGGGACCCGCGAGATCGTCCGGCTTTGTAACTTGTCCGGCCTCTTTCTTATTTCAGGTATTGACACTAACATAATAGGGAGTCTCGACCAGCGAGCTTCTCCCCGGAGGTAAGAAGAGAAGGGTTTCGGCACAGTTTATATACAGTTCAGATAATATCAAAGCGGTAAAAGACAACATTTAGCACGTTATGCCTAAACATGTAATAAAGATCAGATAATAAAGCCAAATATAACAATTATTCTAAGCTCGAATTCTGAACCCTGAACTAACGTTCTGGGTTCTCATCCCCAGCAGAGTCGCCAGAGCTGTCACACCTCCTTTTTGCGCGCCCACCCCGAAGGGTAAAATGCGCGAGGGAGTTTTTCCAATTAAGTGACAATATTCGAAATAGAATTATTTATTTAATTCAGAGTCGCTGCTTGAGAAAGGTTTGGCTTTTGGTGTCCCAAGTCACCGGTTTATCATGAATCCCAAATCGAGGAAAATATTCGACTTTCCAAATGAAGTCTGCGAACCAGAAATTCTAAGTAAGGAATTCTGTTGACCCGAGGAAAGGTGTTAGGCACCCCCGAGTCCCTTGGTTCTAGCACGGTCGCTTAAATTGTTATAATGGCTAAATATCTGATTTTAATACATGTTATGACTTATGTGTTTTTATTAGGTTTAAACCGCTTTTTATTATTATTTATTTTTTATAGAATTGCAAAGTCGTGAAAATGCATCTCGAACCACGTCGCAATCAATGCACCCGTGGTTGTTAATACATTCCGACTCTGTTGAAATTTGAATTTGGGTCACATAAATGCGCACCCGAATTTAAGAAGGTATTTTAATTAAAATCGCGCCTAAAGAGTCTAACGCGTAATTATCTTTGGGGAAGGCAGTAAAATTCACTAAACAGTCCATCCCAAATTCTAAGTATTTTATTTTTGACCAATTATTGAGGGCCCCGCAATTTGCATTTTTATTTGGCGAGGCTCGTCTCATTTTTTGAAAGGATAAACCTACAGCGACTACATTTCTATTATGTTTGTCTCTAAAATGAAGGAAAATACACGCCAATTAAATTGACATGCTTGGCCAGCTCCGGCCTCTTATTAATTATCAGATTAATTATTTATGAGGCGGAGAATTGTTTCATGCCTTATTCCATGAGCGAAAATGCTTTTAACTTAATAAAAGAAATTGCATACAAGATTAATAAAATGCTATTACTCATGCTAAACATTCTTCGAGTTGAATTTAAACTAACTTATTTAAACTAGATTAATGGAATTAACTATTAGAGGCTGCTACTAAAGGGATTCGAACATGGCCCTATAAACTGCCTAACGAAATCCAATTTGATAGAGTCAGTTTAAATGACTTAAAACTATATTGCATCTTTTGCCAAATTAGAAATGAGATTTAAAATACTAAACACCTGTGCGCTCCATGTCATACATACAACTAAATAACTAAGATCAACAGTGTTAAACAAACTAAGTTTCAATTAAGTACAAGCTACCTAATGTATTTTCTATTGAGTTACAAACTAACGAATTACACAAATCTAACAACATTTTATAAAGCTGTAATTACAGCAGCAAATAATTAAACTCCTTCGCACCTTTCATTTCTTGCTTTTACTGTTACATCAATGTGAAATTCTAGTGTGTACCTGGATGTTGAAACACAAAAGAAGAAGAAGAAGGTAGAGAAATCAGCAGCAGCAAAAGAATGGCAGCAGCAACAAACTATAGTCACAGCAAGCAGTAGCAGATTCAAACCAGCAGCAACACCAATTCCAAACCAGAAACAACACTCCAACAAAGCCCGAAATGATTTGTAAACCCAACAGCAAAAATCAACACCCCAAAAAAAGACTCAACTGAACTTGAATTAAACCAAAACTGGACCAATATATCTTGGAAGAAGTTCCAGCAAATTGAAATCACACTGAGATGTCGACTTCAACTACTAAACTCGAAACTGAATCGAAAATTCAATGGAATAGTCTCTCTGTTGTTTTGGTTGTCAACTCTTTTTAAAACTCTTTTAAGTCTCAAGTGATATCTCTATTCTATCTCCTCTTTCTTTTTCTGATTCTTTATGTTGCTGAAACTAAAAGGAGAGAGATTTTTTAGAGAGGTTTTTGATGGCTGAAACTCTTTTTTTATTTTTTTCCCAGGGGTCCTCCCTTTTTGATCTGCCTCCTCCTTTTATATCCTTATAGAAAGGAAGAAAACTGCCTCCAAAGACAGGCTGCCCAGGGCTTAAAATAAGCCTTAAAAGCTGTCATCTCCATTTGGGATTGTCTAGGCATGGGGTTTCTTTTACTTTAAACTGCTGAAACTCAAAAAGGCAATGGATACCCTGCTGTACAGCAGGTTCCACTACCATTCTCATGTGCATCTTCAGCCTTTTATTATTAAACTCACCTTACACCTGACTTCTCATCTGTAAAGATGTCAGCCAGGGCGTATTTGCACTATAGATTACTCTAATGGTTCAACCCATACTCAAACTGGCCGTTCCACTAAACTTAAGTTCTGAAATTTTCATTAAAATTGCAGCTATAACCAATCCTTAAGTGGTTCTTGATTCAACTGAACAGGCTAACACACAGTGTAATCAATTCTCAAAAACCTCAGTAAACAAATCAACAGCACGAGTCAGATTAACACCATTCCAAACTGGAACTAATTGATGACATATATCGAATCGACTACGCGAATTACAACCACACAATTAATAGCAAATGGTTAGAATCCAACAATATTAATCAGGTGATTCAAATTGCACTGCCCAAAATAAAAGTTGGCCCGGAAACTAATTGATCGGCCAAATTCATTTTCAATCGATTATATAGTTTACACACATACACTCAATCAGTTAATAGAGAAAAACTCGACCAAATAAAAAGGTCCGAGCAAGGTGGATAGAATAGTCGACACAAAAATAAAAACAAATCAACTAACATTTAGACACACGAACAGACATTAACAAAACAAACAACATGAACTGGCAAGGAAAAAGAAAAAGAAAAATACCTTAAAGAATTGAAAATCAGACGACCTTGTCTCGGATTTTGAATCGAACCTCTTTTGGGGTTGAACGGACTTTAATCGAAGTGTTCTCAACTGAGAACACTTCGATTAAGGTCTATTAGACCCCAACCCTCTCGTCTAATTGGACAAACCCTCAGATTCCGGATTTCTAGGGTTCTTGGGCCTGATTTGGGACTTGGGGTTTTCTGGTTAGATTCGGACCAAACCAAGCTTGGTTTGGTCACGAGGGAGGTCAGGGGGGTACCTGGTATGGATTTGGGGTTGGGAGGGTTTGGCGTAGGTTGGTGTCCGGCTCGAATCTTCAAACGAAGATTCGAGACGGTGGGGGAAGATTCGAGACCCATGGTTTGTAGATCCATGTTCAGGGGGTCGAGGTGTACTAGGGGTGTTAGTTTGGTGGTCACCGGCATTGTTGCCATCGGGTTTCAGGTGGGGGAACAGAGGGGCGGTGCTAGGGTTCTAAGGGGGTGTCTGGGAAGGGGACGATGATGGGGAGGGGGGGTCTGGCTTAGGGGGCATGGGGGTAAGGGTTTGGGCTTATATAGTTAGGGGGAAAATTAATCTAGGCCGTTAGATCATCAACAATCGATGGCCTGGATTAACCAGCTTAAATGGAAACGACACCGTATGGGTTAGGTGAGACCGGTGGGTCTCTGGGTGAGACGGGTCGGGTTTAAACGTGGGTATGGAGATGTGATATTGGCCGTTGATCATTCTGAGATCAACGGCCCAGATCAAGTATGATCAAGACGACGTCGTTTGGACGTCCCTGAGGCCAACTGATCTAGACCGGGCAAAACAAATGCTTTGGGCCCGATTTGGGTCCAATTTGAAATGGCCCAATCCCAATTTTATCCAATTTCAACTTATTTCTTTTCTTTTCCCATTTATAATAAAAATCCGAATTTACAAAATTCTAAAAATATATTATAAAAAATATAAAAAATAAAATTATATCACAAGACACCAATTGATTTTTAGTAATAATTAACACACAATATCATATATTAATTAAACAAAAATCAACCTTTAAACGATAAAAATGACAAAATTAACAAAGACAAATATTTTTGTGATTTTTTATTCATTCAAAACCAAATATGATTCAATTAATTTCTAATAGTAGAACAAGATCCCAACTTTATGCGCGACACACATTTTTGTATTTTCAATTGATAAAACTAAACAATCACAAATAAAACTACAAAAATGCCAAACAAATTTACAAAATTATACACAAAAGACAATTTATTATTATTTTTTTGATTTCTTTTGGAGTAATTGTCGTGTGAACAAAAATCACGTGCTCACATAGCATTTTGGAAATGACCTTATAGATTGTATTTTAGCATGCAATAGGCCTGAAATCCCCTGCTGTCTCTACATGATTACTTTTAGGAATTACTGTGATGACTGTTCTGTTCATTGTTTTCAGCAATTTCTCTGATTCAAAAAATTTCAGTGATGCCTCTTTCAGAGCTTTACCTGTTATTTCCCAGCTATCTTTAAAAAATTTACTCCCATACCCATCTGGTCCAGGAGCTTTCTTACCATCTATTTGCCACAAAGCTTGTTTGACTTCTTTTTCTGTGAATTCTTCTATCAGAAATTATCTTTGCTCCTCTGTTACTATTTTGCCTTCCCTTACCAGTAGACTGTAAACATGTTCTCTCTTGTCTGTAGTAGATCCTAGCAAGTTTGAATAGAATTCCACAAAAACCTCTGCTATCTCTTCCACATGTGTCACCATGTTGCCCTTAGAATCCTTGATAGATAAGATCCTATTAGCATTTCTTCTTGCCTTCATGTAGTATGGAAGTACTTGTTGTTTTTGTCACTTTGTTCCAGCCATTGTACTTTACTTTTCTGCCTCAGAAATTGGTCACTTGCTTCCTTGTATCTCCTGTATCTGCTTGCCAGTTGTTGCTCTCTTTTAATAATACCTTGGTTTAGGGGATTTTGTTGTATGTGTTGCTAACATTCCTCCAAATCCTTCTTAACTTGTTCTGCTTTTCCTTCTATGTTGCTAAATTTTGTTCTATTTAGTTGCTTTAATACTCCCTTTAATCTGTTCAGCTTTCCTACTATTTGGTACATTTTTGTTCCATTAATTTTCTTGTTCCAGCTTTCAACCACTTTATCTTTGAAATCTGGATCCATACTCCACATGTTGAAATATTTGAAATGCCTATTCCCCATCAGCTTCCTGTTATCCCAACTAATGATAGTTGGGCTATGATCATACAACCCCTCAGTCATATAGTGAACAGTTGAGGCATGTAGTACTGTTATCCATTCAAAATTTGCTAGTACTCTATCAATTCTGCTCATTACTCTATCTTCTCCACTCTGTTTGTTGTTCCAAGTATAGAATGCACCAGTAGATTTAAGTTCTTGAAGGCAACATGTATCAACACATTGTCTGAACTCCTTTATTTCAGCCACTGTTACTTTGCTTCCTATCCTTTCATCAATATTTAGCATATTATTGAAGTCCCTCATCACTGCCCATGGGCCCTTATTGCACTTGTATATTTCTTCTATATCCTTCCACAGATTTCTCCTTAAAGCTATATCATTGTATGCATATATCATGGTAACATTAATATTCTCTCATGTTCCTCTATGCTTGATTGTACTATGAATCAACTGATTTGTAGTTTTTTGAATATCTACCTCAAAAATGTTTGGTTTCCACAGTAACCAAATCCTTCCCTTAGGATGCTGAGCCAAATTTGTTGTAAAGGACCACCCCTCACAAAGATTAAGAGAAGCTCTATGAGCTTTAAATCTCTTAATCTTTATTTCTAGGAGACCAAACAGACTAGCTCCATTGTTGTGCATAAACAGATGTACTTCTCTCTGTTTATCTAGTCTGTTTAGTCCCCTTACATTCCAGAATCCTAACTTATCCATTGGGTAGGAGTCTTTCCCCACCCCTTCCATGTCCTGGCCCTTTCACCACTGATCCCTTAGGGTTAGAAGAACTAGCTTTATTCTGCCTCATTTCCTCTATGTCTCCACCTTTGTTGAGCACCTCAAATGCATTCCTTATTGCTATAGCCATGGATTGTTCTGTTGTTTCTCTGCCACTTTTCCTTTTGCTTTGTTTTCATCTCTTTTGTTTTCCTTATTCTGAGTAGGGCCTTCTGTTGCTTTCTCTAACACTTTCTTTTTAGTTTTGCCTTCATCACTTGTGTTCTCCTTGTTCTGAATAGGGCCTTCTGTAGTTTTCTCCTCCTGTTCCAGCTGCTTTCTTCTAGTTTCTGCTTCTTCTCTATGTAGTTTCCTGCAGTCTTGTGACTCATGCCCAAAATTTTTACAATTTGGACATAATGTTGGCTTCCATTCATAATACACCTCTTACTTTACTATTCTCCCCACCTCATTCTCAAACATAACCTGCTTAGAGTATTGCTGATTTATAGCCATGGATTGTTCTATTGTTTCTCTGCCACTTTTCCTTTTGCTTTGTTTTCATCTCTTTTGTTTTCCTTATTCTGAGTAGGGCCTTCTGTTGCTTTCTCTAACACTTTCTTTTTAGTTTTGCCTTCATCACTTGTGTTCTCCTTGTTCTGAATAGGGCCTTCTGTAGTTTTCTCCTCCTGTTCCAGCTGCTTTCTTCTAGTTTCTGCTTCTTCTCTATGTAGTTTCCTACAGTCTTGTGACTCATGCCCAAAATTTTTACAATTTGGACATAATGTTGGCTTCCATTCATAATACACCTCTTACTTTACTATTCTCCCCACCTCATTCTCAAACATAACCTGCTTAGAGTATTGCTGATTTATAGATACTTCCACGAGAACTCTGGCAAATGCTAATCTCTCCTTGTTTGTAGTAGCTCTATCTGCTTTTAATGGCTTTCCAATCAATCCAGCTATTTTTGTTAAGGCATTCTTCCCCCAATACTTGATATTCAAGCCTTTCAGCCTTATCCACACCGGTATTCTATCTACATTTTCCTTACTTACATCCACATCTGGTTCCCAAGGCTTCACTACCATAGGCTTTTTATCAAATATCTGGACTCCATCTTCAATGACTTGAGTTCTACTTTCAACAGTGTGAAATCTAATCAAGAACACTCCTCTGTTTATTTGTGCAATTTTATCTATCCCCAACCCTCCCCATATTCTTCTGAAATATCCATCAATTACAGTCAACGGTGGATTTGATCCCAGTACGTAGCATATCACTGCTGTTTTCCAGTACACGAGTTCATCCTTAATATCATCCATCGTAATTTTGACATTTTCCCCTGTTATAACCTCGCTATTTAGGTCTAAGCCTTCGCTACTTGGTGTTGTGCCCACAGTTTTACTCCATGAATTAGTTATCATATTCAATTGTACCTTGTTTGTTGCATTTGTCTCCGTAATTTCCGCCTCCACTCTATCCGCCCAGGATCCATCTGAGTGAATCACCGGAGTTGTTGCCGGATTCAATGAAGTCTTCATCACTTCAATTGTGTGCTTTGCATGTGCAATTGGCATCGTTGATGATCCTTGACTGAAACCTAATGGCACAATTCCTTGGATTGCATTGATGTTCCTCGTCTTCTTTGCATCTGCTGACTGTGGAATTCCAGTTCTTCGCGATTGATTGTTGGAGTTTTCTACCATGCGTTGTTGCCCTCCCCCTCCATTCTTCGTTCTTCTCGTCATTTTCATTCTTTCTATATAAATAATATTATTCTTTGCATATCAATAATATAAAATTATATATATAGTTATTGCTGCCTTTATATCAATGTATATCATAATAAAAATATATTTATTATTTGTATATCATAGTGTATAGCACATCGTACATGTGCATACCAAAATTGTAATCCATGTATATCTCTATGTACATCAGTGATATCTCATGTATATTATGTGTATCTGTATATATCCATGAAATTTTGTGTTATATATACGATATACAATGATATATACATAGGCGTCCATAAAATATTGTGTTGTATACACGATATACAAAGTGACATACACAGACGTCCTTAAAAATCTGTATGTGATATACACTGATGTATATGATATACAACGTGATATACACATATCGTAGTTGGATTTTTAGGTCTGATTTTTTACCTGAAACCGGTCTAAATCGCTTCTAATCTTGCTCAAATTTTGAATATAGCCTCGTTTAGGTATTTTCAATCACACCCACTCATTCAATCCTACCAAAAAAAGGAAGAGAGAAGAAAAGCAAAGTTGAAATATTTTTCTCTCTCTCTTAGTTTTGCTAATCTTGCTCAAATTTTGTATATAGCCTTGTTTAGGTATTTTCAACCAATTTCAATCACACCCACTCATTCAATCCAACCAAAAACAAAAGAAGGAGAAGAAAAACAAAATTGAAATATATTTTTTCTTGCTTAGTTTTTGCTTCTAATTTTTTCTGATGTGAGATTAACCTTACCTTTTCATTCCACTGATTTTTTTGTGTGTGCATAATTTGCAAGAATTTTTGCTAAACTATGAGAGCAAAAGAGAAGAGATAGAAGAAGAAATACAAGGAGAGAAAGGGGGAGGGAAGCCAAAATAAGTGTATAATTTTTTTTAGAAAGAATATAAAAGAGAGTAGTTTTTTTGAAATTTGGCTATATAATGCTAGTTGTTTGGGCTATCTTTACCAAACCTAATAATATGGATTTGTTAAGTTAATTTTCTTGAATCTATATCTATATATATATTAAGCAAGAAAGTTACCATATATAATTGACATTATGGTTAAGCCAAGTAGCAAGCTAATAAATGTCAATAGTATATGGTAATTTTATTCTATATTTGACTATTTTAGTTTATATATATATATATATATATATATATATATATATATATATATATATATATACGGAATTTGAATTAAAAGATAATTTTGAATTTATAAATAAAATTCTAAAAATTGAATTTAAATTAGAAATAAAATTTATCTTTTTTTATTATGTTATCATACTTAATTCGGTTAATGATCATATGCAATCATGTTAGGAATTTTTGTTATTTTTTATAATTATTTAAATACTACTTTGCCTCTAGAAAAAAAAATAATACTCCATATAACTATAAAACTCTTTCACATTTAAAATCCTATAAATATAGTTCTTTGAAACACTGTAGCTAGATTTGAATAAAACAATTTTTTTTAAAATAAATGTAATATATAGGGTACACGTCTATGTTTATCTAAATAACAAAAAAGAGTTTATAAAATCAAATAAAAGTTTACTTACATATATAATAAAGTAAACATACATACTTGAGAAAGAAATATCACAAAATCAGTCAATATTTAAAAAAAATTGTTTCTTTTTTCTTCTTGAAGAATATTTGTTTGAAGAACCAATTTGCATAAATGGACATCAAACAAATAACAAAACTTTGGCTATACAATTGCTATCATTAATTTCAATTTATCACATTCAAGGAATTGAAGGATATAAGCTGAAACCCCTTCATTTAGTTGTAGTCAAGCCAATACTACAAGGGTATAATATTTTTTTCGTTGAAGAATATTAGTTTTGAATCATTAGATTATGTGAAAGGTTTTTTTTTTCAAACTCAACAAGAGATAAATTGGTTTTTAATTGATAGTTTCTATAGCGACTTTTAAGTGTAAAAAAGAGTATATATAAAGAAAAATTGGTATGACGTAAAATATTTTTTTTCTAAATGTAAACAAATTATTTCGAAAAAATTCTTTACTTTTTTTAATTCAAAGATAATAAAAAGATAAGATATTTTTGAACATTAGTATAGAGTTTTAAAATTATTATAATAGAAGTTATATCATGGATAAACTTAAAATACCGAAATCTTACGGAATATTTACATAATATCTGGCCATATTTATTGTTTACTTTTTATAGCTAATATAAATAGATGATATACCGGCAACACACGATTATACACATGTTATATATGGCTTATAAATAAATTACACATCATTCAATTTTTTAATTTAAGTGGTCGGGTGAGCACCTATTTAGGCTGATTAGATAAAGCCAAAAGAAAAATATGAAATAATTTTAACCAAAGACTAAAAATATAATTAAAGTTCATATGTAGACAATTTTTATTAAAACACATTCTTTTATAGTGAAATAAATTAATTTTTTGAAACAGAAGAAATAATGACATAAAAAATAAGATAAAAGAAAATAAATATTGAAAAAAATGTTAGAAAGATCTAAAAACGAGAAATAAAAGATGACAACAAATTTCTTCTTATGTTTCATCTTTGTTGAGTATAAAAAATTTGAAAGTTAATCTCATCGATTTCAAATATATTTTTTTCAACTCAAATACATAGATTATGAGATAAGGATATCTTAGAGTATATTTTTTTAATTTACATTATGTGTCATTTTTAAAAAATCACTATTACTAACAAACTGATATGATATTCGAACTTGAATTGGAATGGAATTTGAGTAGTTTGCATTGAGGTCAAGCCAAGTATGATGTGGAAAAATAAACTACTTGACAATTTTAAGACAATATATGCAATGTTTTATAATAATAATCAACTAATTTAACATTTAATAATTCAAAGAACAAATTTTTTGTATATATAGGGTATTAAAAATTCAAATTCTGGGGTTAGAGATATCAATAAACTTAAAGTGGAGTCATACTGAAGCAAATCCGGCCGAAGAATCATTTAAATTTTTAGATAGCCGATTAAAGTGAATTTTAAATTAAGGATAATATCTTCACGAAAATATCGCAACAATCGTAGTATTTTATTTCGAATATTTGAGTGTTACAATCTCTATGAATCCTCTGATTCTACTTTTCTAGTATAAATTCAAGGGCCTTTGAGCTTGATCTTGAATTGTAATTTGATTTATCCGTCGCGAACACTTTGATTGTTGCCACGAATTTTATCACAAACAAGTAGCGTTGATCTTGAACGCCTTGTATTTGATTTGACTTCGTTCTTGATTCTTGAATACTTGAATTGTTCTTCGTTCTTGAGCTTGAACTTGATTGCTTGAACTTGAACTTGATTTCTTGAACTTGAACTTGGTTGCTTGAAGCCTGAAACTTGTAGAGAAATTTGGGGCGTTTGATCCACGAGCTCTCTCTTGCTTCTTGTTATAACTTCTGGTCCTTTTTCTGAGTTATGAAGACCCCTATTTATAGTTGTGGAAGGGAGGAGTTATGATAAGAACAAACTCTTTCCGACCAATCAAATTGCAGTGTGACATGGCCGCATTCGATTGGCCAGAACATGTCACTTGCACACGTGGCGCGATTTCATTGGCCTTTTAGTGTGACTTGGTATGCCTTGTCAATTTGACATGTGGCATGATCCTATTGGCTCTTCCATTTGACTTGGCGCGCCACATCATTTGACACGTGGCACCAAACTAGGCCTCTAGGAAGATGTCATCTTGGGCTTAATGAAGTGGACTCATCACTTTAGCCCAATTAAATGGGCTAGTCCAATGGATTAAGACCTATTTATTTAATCTATATATATTTGATTTATATAATTAATTCAATTATATTAGCCCATAATATTTATTTGGACCAATATTATCTTGAATTTAAAATATAATCCAAATTATTTTATCGATTTAATTTTAAGTAAAATTCATATGCCTACAAATGCCCCCTACTTCAAGACTTGTCGGGCATAAATATGTCGAGTTTCGAAGACCAAACTTGAAGTTCACTGTAGATGTACTCATGCATTACTTCAAAAGAATTGAGATAGTAGATTCTGCATGAATGAGCTTTCAATACATATGGCCAAATATCCAAACACTTGGTTCGTTTCTAGAAGGGTTCACGTGGACTTTGGCATAATGTCAATAAAAGTCATGTTCTGACTTATAGGCCAACGTAGAAATCACAATCCATCTAGCCAAAGATATTGCATTCCTTATTTAAGGAAGTATATACTTATAAAGCTATATTCACGCACAGTGTCTCGTGCAAACATGGAAGGCCGAATCGTTTGCTAGCAGCAACCAATTAAATTGGAGATAGAGAGCCAAATCATATTCCAATTGAAATTATAACAAGAAAAGGATTCTACTCTGCCTAGGAAAAGGAGCGCCGCCTCAATAGACTTCAAATTCGTTTCGGGGATGGATTACTAATATCCCACATCGAAACAAATCCTTGACTGCCGACCTCCGTCATCTATAAATACCATACACCTTTCATTCCATCAGTATCAATTTCAGCGTTTGCAAATTGGTTTGAGTCTACTTTTGATGATTTAGAGGCACTAACGCGAAGGTAATTTTTTCTTCCTTTCTTGTGCTTTTCTTCCTTTGTTATTCTTTTTTTTTGTAGGTCAAGCGAGAAAGATATGCTCTTGTTCAACAAGATGATCTACGCATGAAGAAGACAATCTTGGGGTGTGAGGGGATGGGTACTCATCCTTGCCCGATTCTTGGAGAGATTACTCTCAATGTGGCCCAATTCTTGGAGAGATTACTCTCAAAATGGTCCGATTCTTGGAGAGATTACTCTCAATGTGGCCCAATTCTTGGAGAGATTACTCTCAAAATGGCCAGATTCTTGGAGAGATTACTCTCAACGTGGCCCAATTCTTGGAGAGATTACTCTCAAAATGGCCCGATTCTTGGAGAGATTACTCTCAAAATGACCCGATTCTTGGAGAGATTACTCTCAATGTGGCCTGATTCTTGGAGAGATTACTCTCAAAATGGCTCGATTCTTGGAGAGATTACTCTCAATGCGACCCAATTCTTGGAGAGATTACTTTCAAAATGGCCCAACTACCGGAGAGATTACTCTCAATGTGGCCCAATTCTTGGAGAGATTACTCTCAAAATGGCCCCACTACCGGAGAGATTACTCTCAATGTGGCCCAAACTATCGGCGAGGCCAACTTAAGGTGCAAAAGGACTCATATGTCCACCTTAAGATTGGAAAGTTATAGTCCCTTTTAAGGACAAACCCACGAAGAGGCCAACTTAAGGTGCAAAGGGACTTATATGTCCACCTTAAGATTGGAAAGTTATAGTTCATTTTAAAAACAAACCCACAAAAAGGCCAACTTAAAGTGCAAAGGGACTTATATGTCCACCTTAAGATTGGAAAGTTATAAAGTTTCAACTTGAAGACGACATCGACTTGAACACTTCGAAAACTTTGAAGATTTGGCGGACTTTGCAGACTTCCACTCGAAGATTCAGCAGGCTTAAACAATTCAACCTTAAGATCGGCGAATTTGAAGACTGAAACTTGAAGACCGACAAACTTGAAGACTTCAACTTGGGGGGTTAAATATTTTAACTTTAAGACCGACGAACTTGAAGACTTCAACTTGGGGGGTTAAATATTTTAACTTTAAGACCGGCGAATTTGAAGACTTCAACTTGAAGAGAGACGGACTTGAAGACTTCAACTTTGAGACTTGGAGGGCCTAAATATTTCAACTTGAAGATCCGCGAATTTGAAGACTTCAACTTGAAGACCAACGGAGTTGAAGATTTCAACTTGGGGACTTCAACTTGAGTACCGACGGACTTGAAGATATCAATTTACCATGGAGGGTTGCCCTTTTTAAATCAAATGAGATCAAAGTTCCACAAGAGGATGACATTTTATTTTGATTTTGCATTCCTCCATACTTCACTCGGACAACAATTGGGGCAATATGTATCTTTTGAAATTGTGCGACTGAACTTAGAATGAAACTCTAAGCTGCCTACGTACCTCGGTGAAGAGGATCAAGTCATTCCGTAGTTCAGACTGGGTGATTTTTTTATGTCCTAACTTTTGCCTAGGCCACCTCTTTCGAAGTTTTCAACATAGCGGACTCTTTTTTTTTTAATTCCTAACTTTTGCCTAGGCCGCCTCTTTCGAGATTTTCAACCTAGCGAACTTTTTTTTTTACGTCCTAACTTTTGCCTAGGCCGCCTCTTTCGAAATTTTCAACCTAGCGGACTTTTTTTTTGGGCCGTACACAGTTTATACTCTTGCGGGCCAGGAGTATAGCAACATGTAGTTTAGGCTCGTATGTCGAGGAGCATCATGACTTGCAGTTTAGGCTCGTACGTCAAGGAGCGTCATGACTTGCAGTTTAGGCTCGTACGTCGAGGAGCGTCATGACTTGTAGTTTAGGCTCGTACGTCGAGGAGCGTCATGACTTGTAGTTTAGGCTCGTACGTCGAGAAGCGTCATGACTTGCAGTTTAGGCTCGTACGTCGAGGAGCGTCATGACTTGCAGTTTAGGCTCGTACTTCGAGGAGCGCCATGACTTGCAGTTTAGGCTCGTACGTCGAGGAGCGTCATGACTTGAAACTTCATGGATAATACTTCTTCAAAAACTTCCCGTTGATAGGGCCGATTCTCATACCATCTGCATCAACCAGCTTGTAAGCCCCACTTGAATAAGCTTCTTGTACGACATATGGCTCATCCCATTTTGAAGTGAACTTCCTTACAGGTTTATGGGAAGTAATTATGGGTCTTCGTACGGCAAAGACTTGATCTCCTACTTGAAAGGATCTCGGACGAACTCTTTTATTGAAGGCGCGGGACAATCGAGCTTGATAACATTCAAGACTCTGTTGAGCTTCCAATCTCTTTTCATCAAGAGCTTCCAACTCTGCTAATCGAAGTCGAGTATTTTCTTGATCAGTGATCCCTTCTTGAATAGCCAGTCGTAATGAAGGTATTTGACGCTCAAGTGGCAAGACGGCTTCAACTCCATAAACAAGTGAATAAGGAGTCGCCTGTGTTGGCGTGCGGTGAGTCGTCCTATATGCCCATAGAGCTTCTTCTATACATTCATTCTAATCTCGTTTGGATTTGGAGACAACTTTCTTTAACAAGTTGCATAGAGTCTTGTTGAATGCCTCAGCTAGACCATTGGCGACAACATTGTACATCAAAGAATTACGTTGCTTGAAGCCAAAGAGCTCACAAATCTTATTCATCAGCCTGTTGTCGAATGGCTTGCCATTATCTGTTATTATGTAACGGGGAATGCCAAAGCGATAAATGATGTTTACTCGGATGAAACTTGCAAAATTTCCCTTCTTTACCTCTTTAAGAGCAACAACTTTAGCCCATTTTGAGAAGTAATCAGTTGCAGCCAAGATGTATAGGTGTCCACCAGAGGACTTTGGCAGTGGTCCAACAACATCCAATCCTCAAGCGTCAAATGGCCAGGATGCAACAGTCGGGTGCAACACTTCAGGAGGTTGATGAATAAAATTCGCATGGAATTGACAAGCCTTGCATCTTCGGGCATAGTCCAAGCAATCTTTTACCATCGTTGGCCAATAATATCCCATCCTTTTTATATGGAAGTGGAGCTTTGGTCAGACTGGTGTGACCCATATACTCCAAAATGTGCCTCTTGTAAAGCTTGGAGTGCTTCTTCTTCTCTTAGGCATCGCAAGAGTACTCCCTCGAATGACCTTCTGTATAGAGTATCCTTGTAGTGAAGGAAGCGAGGTGCGCGACGGCGGATTTCAGTCCTTTTCCTCGGATTTTCTGGAAGTATCACATAGCATAAGTAGTCGATAATGGGTTGTCGCCATTCTTCTTTCTCAACTTCAGAAATAGCAACAAGATGCTTGGGTTCGTTTTCTTCACCTTCAGCCTTATTTGGCGGCGGTACTACCCATTTTTGGCAGACGGTAACTTGCGCTTGGTCAGGCAGGGCTAATAATGAAGCTAGAGCAGCTAAAGCATCAGGCATCAACCTTCTTATTTTCTTTCCTTGGCACATGCTGAATAGTCACATCACCGAGCCACCCCATCAACTTTTTAGCGTAATCATGATATGGGCGTAGTACAGGCTTCTTGACCTCGTAACTACCCAAAAGCTGATTGACTACTAACTGGGAGTCACCAAAGACTTGCAATTGCAATTGCTTCATATCAACAACCATTTCAAGCCCAAGTATTAATGCTTGATATTCAGCAACATTGTTGGAACAGAGTTGTGTCAAGGTGAAGGAGTAGGGCAAGACTTCACCTTGAGGAGTGACAAATACTACGCCAGCCCCGGCTCCCCCACGATGCGCAGCACCATCAAAGTACATCTTCCATGGGGGTTGAACTTCAACGACCATTGCGTCCTCATTAGGTAGTTCATCAGTTAGCTCCCAGTCATCAGGTATCGGATGATCTGCCAAGAAGTCCGCTAACGCTTGTCCTTTTATAGCCTTTTGAGGAATGTACACGATTTAAAATTGTTGAAACTAGAGGTACCACCTTGCTAGTCGATCACTAAGGACATGTTTTGACAATGCAAACTTGATGGGATTTGCTCTAGAAACCAAACGAACGACATGAGCTTGAAAGTAGTGCTTCAACTTTTGAATTGAGAATACTAGCGCCAAACATAACTTTTCAATTGGCGAATAATTCAGCTCATTCGGTGTCATCATCCTGCTCAAGTAGTAAAGAGAGTTTTTTTCCCTCACTATTTTCTTGGGCCAATAGTGCTCTAATAGACCTTTCCTGTGCCGCAATGTATAGTATCAACGACTTTCCAGGTATAGGGGTTGCTAAAATTGGAGGCTTCATCAAGTAGGTTTGATACTTTCGAAGGCATTGCTACAAGCATGGTCCCATTTGAAAGGAACACCTTTCTTCATGAGGTGACTAAACGGTTGGCACCTCCCAGCCAGGTTTGATATGAATCTTCTAAGGTATGCTAGCTTTCCTTGCAGACTTTTCAATTCGTGGATATCTCGAGGCTCAGGCATTTTCAAAATGGCATCCACTTTGGCTTGATCAATTTCGATCCCTCGATGTCGGACAATGAAACCAAGGAACTTTCCAGAAGTAACTCCAAAGGCACATTTCAATGGATTCATCCTAAGTTGGTACCTCCGGAGCAATTCAAATACCATCCTCAAGTCTTTCATGTGGTCGCCCTTCTCTCTTGATTTCACCACCAAGCCGTCAACATAGCATTCAACATTCTTGTGGAGAAGATCGTCGAAAATATTCTGCATAGCCCTTTGGTAAGTAGCACCAGCATTCTTCAAGCCAAAAGGCATTACCTTGTAGCAATAAATACCCTTGGGGGTGCGAAACGCAGTAAGCTCTTCATCTTTTGTTGCCATGTGAATTTGGTTATAGCCCGACGAACCATCCTTGAAAGACATTGCCTCGTAACCAGTAGTAGCATCTATCATCAGCTCTGGAATAGGAAGCGGGAATTCATATTTGGGACATACATTATTGAGGTCCCTGAAGTCAACGCATACTCGAATCTGGCCATTCTTCTTCCTTACAGGGACAATACTTGAAACCCATGTCGGGTATTTAACTTCCCGAATAAATCCAGCTTCAATGAGCTTGTTAACTTCAGTTTCAATCAGGGGAACCAAGTCCGACCTAAAATGCCTTTGAGCTTGTTTAACAGGGCGAGCATCATTTTTTACTACAAGGTGATGGACTGCTACTTTCGGGTCCAAGCCAGACATCTCTTTGTAACTCCAAGAAAAGACATCCCTGAATTCTTTGAGTAACTCAATATAAGTGCTCTCTTTATCCACTTCTAGTAAAGCACTTAGGTAGGTGGGTCTTGGTTCCTCATCGGTGCCAATGTTAACTTCTTTTAAGACATCAACTGTCGTCTTCACTCCTTCTTCAAGTTCAGGTGGAGCATCTTTCGCATCTTCATCTTCTTGAGGGTCCCCATCATTGAAGGATATGTGATAACATGATGAAACATCCTCCAATTCTGCATTATCTTCCATCGAAGACGAAATACCATTCTCGCCTTGTATAGTGACATGATGCGAAGAACCTACACTTTCTTCATCTTCGTCATGTTCCTTAGTATAGACCACAGTATATGGCTTTATCTTCAGTACTTCTTCACATAAAACCACCAGTTTTGTTTGTCGCCTCATTCTAGAAGGAACCAAACTTTGGAAATCCTTAGAGATCTCCTGGATTTTGGGTGAAGCGGGTGTTATTATGCTTTGAAAGTTTTTCCGGAACTTGTTCCCCTTCTTTAGTGGACCCAATCTTTTAAACACAGAGGTCCTCACAGGTGATTTTCCAAGTCGATCAAAGATAGAAGGCTTGTTAGAAGCGGCTGATTCATCTTCTACAGTGATATAATTGTTGCTCGCCCTTCTTATTGAGATGCGCACTGATGACGGTTGCTTGTATCCCAAACCTTCACGTGGTTGCCTCGTTGCAGCTTCTGATGGGAGCTTCTCTAACTTTGACGGCTCATTGGGATTGTATCCAGCTTTTGCAAATAGCTTGTAAGCGTTAGGGTCAAAACCTTCATCTGTTCGCTTTGTAGGGAGTGCCACATTCTGCAAACGATTTTGGGCTACAAACCCTGAAAGCGGCATTGAGGACGACTTTACTACCTCAATTCGTTTGACCGGAAGCGTTAAATCCTTTAGCATATTGGATTGGCGATTAGATGATTCACTTTCATCTTTCTTCCTTTTAGGGATATATTGGAGTGTCGGACTCACTTTCTTTCCATAAGACGTAACATTCCCTCTATAAGACTTATTCGCGTTGGGTTGTACCTCCTTGCTAGCAGCTTTGGCTTCACCGGTAGTCACCTCTTCTATTTTAGTTGAGGGTTCTTTATTCTTACTTTTCATGCCATCATCAGCTTTTAGCTCCTTCACAATACGGTTCTTCAAGTAGAACTTTGCATCGGTGAAGTGTGACTCAGCCTCGGTGAATGGCTCATCATCAGCAACTACCGTCTTCTCGACTTTACCCTCGTAGTATTTTAAACATTGATGGTAGGTAGATGGAACTACTTTATTCTCATTTATCCAAGGCCTCCCAAGCAAAACATTGTATGAAGTCTTCGCGTCGATCACATGCAGCCATGCGCTTGATTGCATATCTTCAATAGTGATTCCCAGCCTGATCGCACCTATGGCTCTTTTCCCCCCTTGGTTGAATCCTTGGATTATCACACAACTTTCTGAGAGTTCGTTCATGGGAATACCAAGTTCTTTCATAGTGTGGATTGGCAAAATGTTCACTGAGGATCCTCCATCAACCAAAATCTGATTTACCCTTTCATCGCGCATATAACCAACTAGGTACAATGGGCGGTTATGAGGAGTGTCACCTAGCAAAAGATCGTCATTTGTGAACGTGACCTTTTCCTCACAAGCATTAACTTCTTGAGGAGTGGACTCGATGGGCTTTTCCGAAGATGGTGCCAACGGTAGGTCATCACTCTTTTCTTCCCCTTTATCAACATGGAAACAAGAGGCATCAAAGCCCTCATGGGAAATCTTCGTGCGGAACCAACTTGGTAAAAACTCCTCCAAGGTCACTGGATTTCGTGGCTTTTGAGAATGGTGCATCTCCACTTTTGCTTTCTTAAAATGCCTAACTGGATTCTTTTTCGTTGGTCTTTTTACCATCATCTTCCTTGTCGGTTGTTCTATTGATTCTTTTCGTGGGCTCCTTTTGTGGTGCCTACGACGAGTCACCAGTGTCCAACCTTCATCATCATCAGGTTGATTGACTTCAGCTTTGTCGCTCTCCAGTAATTCTTCATCTTTACTTTCTTTAAAACTACATAAGTCATCCTGACTGAATGAGCCAAAGGTGATAGAAACTTGGTTTGTGCTTGCTTTCTCATCTTCAAGCACAATCTTCTTTTCGCGAGCCAAATCCATGACTTTATCCTTGAAGACAAAGCACTTCTCCAGAGGGTGGCTTACAAGTCGGTGATATTTGCAGTAGTTTGGGTCATTTATTTTCCCAGCTTCATTTGGTCGCTTCATCTCCGGAAGCTCAATGAGATTTAACTCGAGGAGTTCTTCGAAAATGGCTGGCACATCAGAATCCAGGAATGGGTACTCTTTTTCCTGCATTTATTTTAGAGTCAACTTTCCACTTGGCTTGTCTTGAAAAGAAGTGGATTTCATACTCTGCTTCTTGCTCACCTTCGTCGTGAACTTCATAGGTGACGTATTGACATTCATAGCTTCTTTGCTTTCAGACTTGGGTACGAACTTGTTCCACTTCCTGACTTCTTACTTGTCATTCGCATTGCGAGGTTCATAGATGGGTAGCCTTTCATTTCCAGTGGAGGCCATGCTCAATTCCATGTCATGGGCACGAGTTGCAAGTTCTTCAAATGCACTAGGCTTGATACCTTGCAAGATGTAGCGCAATCCCCAATGCATGCCTTGGATGCACATCTCTATATCTAAAGTTTCACTAAGCCTGTCTTTGCAGTTGAGGCTTGCTTTCCTCCAACGATTGATAAAGTCGATGACTGGTTCCCCCTTTAGTTGACGAGTATTTGTAAGCTCTATCATACTCACCGTGCATCTTGTGCTATAAAAGCGATTGAGGAATTCTTGCTCTAGTTGATCCCATATGTCGATAGATCCAGCCTCGAGGTCCGTGTACCAGTCAAAAACATTTCTTTTTAGCAAGCGGACAAACTGCTTGATGAGGTAATCTCTATAAGTCCCAGCATTGTTGCATGTCTCCACGAAGTGCGCAATATTGCTTTGGATTACCTTTACCATCAAACTGTTGAAACTTCGAAGGTTGATAGCCAATTGGCATCTTCAACATATCGACCCTTGCAGTGTACGACTTTGCATACGTAAGGGAGGATTTGGCAGCAACTTCATATTTGTTCTTAATGGTTCCTTCGATGAACTCCTTCAGTTGATCGATTGGAATCATCCCTTCAGATAAGACAGGGATAGCCTTAGTGGATGCCGCTTGTCTTGGGGGAGAGTCACTCTCTAGAACTTCTGGGAGCTTGCCGGGTGCATGGGTAGATTCTTCTTCCATCAAGATTCCCACCCTGTCTGTTAGCTTGTCAATTCTAGCCTCTTGATTTTGCATGCATTTGGTCAAGCCAGCGATTGCTTCCGTCAAGTTTGCCAACTGCTCCTCTACGGATGAAGTATTTGTTACCATAGCTTGCATGATTGTCGTGGACGATGGAGAGTAGCATGGATTTTCACACAGATTGATCCTTGATCGGTTTACGCTATGTGGTGTAAGTGGGGAGGATCCATCACTTGAAGCATCATCATCTTCCTTCATAGCATAGTGCTTGGATCCGGAGAGGTCAAGCATAACAAGAGTTTTCTTGATCTTTTCAGCAACATCGCTTCCTCCTTCAGATACGTTTGTGGAAGATCTTGCTCCTTTTGAGGATGAAAATCCAAAAATAGGGGTTGATGCGGACGACACTTGGGGTGCTTGTTGTCTTAAAGAGCTTGCTTTTCTCCTCGTAACTGGTCCGAAGCTTCCAAATGTGACATCGAGGATGCTTTCCACATCAGCATAGAACCTGGAGTTAGCAGCCTTGGTGGATGTTGATCTGGAGTTGATTTTCTTCGAAGCCATTTCAATGTTCTTGAACTTTGGTGATTGAAAAGTTGAGATGAGAGGTAGAGATTGTCCCACTGGGCGTGGCCAAAATTTGTAGACAATAAATTCGCGTCGAGAAAATAAAATCAAAACCGAAAAAATCCAACAATCGTAGTATTTTATTTCGAATATTTGAGTATTACAATCTCTATGAATCCTCTGATTCTACTTTTCTAGTATAAATTCAAGTACCTTTGAGCTTGATCTTGAATTGTAATTTGATTTATCCGTCGCGAACACTTTGATTGTTGCCACGAATTTTATCACAAACAAGTAGCCTTGATCATGAACGCCTTGTATTTGATTTGACTTCGTTCTTGATTCTTGGATACTTGAATTGTTCTTCGTTCTTGAGCTTGAACTTGATTGCTTGAACTTGAACTTGATTTCTTGAACTTGAACTTGGTTGCTTGAAGCCTGAAACTTGTAGAGAAATTTGCGGCGTTTGATCCACGTGCTCTCTCTTGCTTCTTGTTATAACTTCTGGTCCCTTTTCTGAGTTATGAAGACCCCTATTTATAGTTGTGGAAGGGAGGAGTTATGATAAGAACAAACTCTTTCCGACCAATCAAATTGCAGTGTGACATGACCGCATTCGATTGGCCAGAACATGTCACTTGCACACGTGGCACGATTTCATTGGCCTTTTAGTGTGACTTGGTATGCCTTGTCATTTTGACACGTGGCATGATCCTATTGGCTCTTCCATTTGACTTGGCGCGCCACGTCATTTGACACGTGGCACCAAACTGGGCCTCTAGGAAGATGTCATCTTGGGCTTAATGAAGTGGACTCATCACTTTAGCCCAATTAAATGGGCTAGTCCAATGGATTAAGACCTATTTATTTAATCCATATATATTTGATTTATATAATTAATTCAATTATATTAGCCCATAATATTTATTTGGACCAATATTATCTTGAATTTAAAATATAATCCAAATTATTTTATGGATTTAATTTTAAGTAAAATTCATATGCCTACAAATATATATAAATTTTTAGAAATTGAAATTTCAAAATAGCAATATTTTTTGAAAGATAAAATCATACCAAATAAGAGTTCAAGTCGTAGTATAAGAGTCACGTTGTAATCAAAGAATCGTTTATATCGTGTCAACCTTTTTGCTTTGCCATAAATATGAATTATTATTTCACTTTGTGGCTATTTTTAGGTTCCAATGATACCTATGAGAATAGTGCAAAAATAAAATTATCACTACGAGAATTGAGAAAATGTTATTCTTTTTCCATGTGGTGTTTCTTAATTAATATATGACGATTATCTATAATTATTTGGAAGGTTTAATGTTAAGGTTATTTACATATAATTCAAATAACTCAGATATTTAACATGGTTAATGTCAAATATCAAAATGGAGTAAAAAAATTCACTAGCTAAAGAATTTTTTATATTTTTAGACAGCCAACTAAAATGAGTTTTGAATTAAGAATAATATTTTCAATTACATTATTATAAAAATAATTATTATTGAAATGTTTTAGAATCATTCAAAGAATCATTCATTGTAAAGAATGGTATCAAAAAAGAAATGGATAATGGCATTTGATTGTTTTACCGTAAATATGAGTTATTATTTTGCTTCTTGACTATTTTTAGGATCCAATGACACCGGCAAGAATGGTATCAAAAAAGAAAAATAGAAGAAATATATAATTTTTTTCATGTAGTTAATATCCAATGATTATCTATATTTACTGAGAAAGTGTAAATTTTAAGATTATTTACATACAATCCAAATAACTTAAATATTTGACATGATTAGTGTCCGCGCATCCGCGCGGATACTAATACTAGTTCAATTAAATTGCAGCAAAGTTTTTCTTCCTCCTTGATCTAGGACTAAAAATCCTACTAAATTCACTCAAAATTTTCACCAAACCGCGCGAAAATTTAGATATAAGCTCCTTAAGTATTTTTAATTATTTTTTACAACACTTAATTAAAATCAAATTCAATTTTAAAAAACCCAAATTTTAAACTTGAAGCTATAAAGCTTGTTCAATGGCGGATAACTCTTCTTCAAGTTTTCATACTCTACTCTAAATCAATGAGTAAACAAATTGGAGTTCAAATTTTTCGATCCAACAAGGTTTAGCTCAACTCGGGTTTTTGTTATTCATAGTTCCCTTGCCAAGTAGATTCAATCTTAAAATCTATGTCTTGGTGTATCATTCGTTACAATACTTTTGACTTAATTATCCAAAAAAGGAAAAAACTGAAGTTTACATATGGAAATTTTGATGAGTTAGAGTTGGTACAGCTAGAGTGGCATGAACACTCCAGATCAAATAACTGCCAATGTGGTTCAATTGAATTCCCTTCCTCGAACAATTTGGATAAAACTAACATTTATTTTATTATATATAAAGTTTTGAATCCCATTGAAATCAAGAAAGTTATAGTGTGGCAATTGAGGTTCAAAAGTTGCTTTGGGTAAAAAGTTCAAATTCTAACTATGATATTCTAGTATATTTTTGATTCTCTTATACATAAAATGTTTAACAGTACAGTAATTTGTGGGTTATTTACTCTATGCTAAATATTTTCCGTATATCCCTTCTTCTTTTTTCTTTCTTTTGGCAGTTTTTGTTAAGCATTGAACCGCACCTTAGGTGTTGTGTTGTCCTCCCTTCCCTAATACCTAAACAGAGTTCTGTCTATGAGGCCTAAAGCTTAAATTATGGCATGGCAGGCAGCAGTAAGTTGGCCTAGTCTCTCGCCAAGCCGCACTTACAGATAAACATTTCAAGTAGATAAGATCATAAAAGAAGAAATGGAAAAGAGAACTGCCATTATACGCTATTATTTTAATATGAAAGTCAATCATATCCAGCTTTGATATGAAAGTACGAGGGAGATCAAAAGGGAGTATGTTAGTCAAATAGCGGAGTGATGATTCTGGTGAAAAAAATCAGAAGAATTTGAAGTATTATTGTTTCAGATGGCGACACGACACGACAACGACCCAGTATAATCCCACAAGTGGGGTCTGGGGAGGGTAATATGTACGCAGACCTTACCCCTACCCCGAAAGGTAGAGAGGCCGTTTCAGATGGCATTTTATCTAATTCATATAGTCAAAGTGTCTTGAAGCTATAGAGAAATTTGCTTGGGGAAAAGTAATTTAGGTGGTTGGATAAATTTTCCAATCTTGATATTATCTATATATTAAAGAACATATATCCTGGCAACAAAAATAACAATTCTGCGGGAATACATTCTCATAAAGCTATTCTAATATTCAAAAGTTATGGGAAACCACTGATCCTTATTCTGAATTTGACCTTACAAAATCAGGCCAAATTATCTCCTCCTCTAGCTACTTCTTTTTAAAGGGGAAGTAAGGGTATTATAAGTTTTTTTTTGGGTACTAATATAACCTAGAAGACTTCCATTTACATGTGAAAACTAAACATACTCATATTTCCTAGCATGGAAAAAGGGAAAAAGATGGCTCCATACTAACTTTCCTGCCAGCAACATTGATATTACTTAATTTCTTCTGGCACCAGACTAAGTAATCTCTCCTTAATCTTGGTAAACTTAGTACTCTTGATACCAGTTTTAGTTCCACCAGCGACGTGAATAACGGATGGCTTAATCGACCTTCTTGTTGTTTTTGGAACTTCTTCACTATGCAATTGCCACTTCTTTGTACATCCTTAAGCTTCCTCTCCTTCTGCATATAGAATCAAGTTATGCATAATAGAGTTTAGAAACTAAAAGAAAGACTTCTATGAGTAAAGATGACAAGCAAACCTTTTGAAGATCTGATTTGATATTCATAAAAAGCTCGGTTTCTGCAGTGTCCATTTGAGTTCCTTGAACACCCTTTAAGCCCAAATTAGCTTCGCGTTTATCAGCACGAAGAAACTCCCAGAAAACCTGCATTGTTTCCTTAATAATTTCCGCCAACTTCACTATGGAGATGACATTTTTTTCCCCTTCATTTCTGCCTTGCTTTTCCTTTGAACGATCATCTGCTAGACGGTGAGAGTACACCCCTCGTTACTTATGAATCGAACTATTTTAGTAATGATTCAGTGAAAAAAAGTGTACCTCTAATGCTCGGGACCTGAAGAAAGCTACGGAGCATGCACCTCTTCCTGACATAATTTTGGACTCGAGGTCCTTGAAATGGCTCATCCTCCACAAATCTTTGCAAAAGTACTTGAAATTGCTGATATTCTCCAGCTACTTGGTTGTATGTGTGAAACTGTTGAGGATCATGTTCTAGCAATTCCTTTGTTTTACCATATTGCCAACAAAGAATTTCCCATGAAAGGCAAACTTGTCCAATATATACTAGTTCCAAGTCTCTATTCATTTCAGTAATGGATTTTTGTGCTGGATCAGCAAAGATTTTCCTTTGTTTGTTTGCCAAGAAGCTAGGCAAAGCGAAGGCTTTTGTTATTGAATTTGATGACTTTTTGCTTGACATAAACACTTCTGAATCCTTAAGTTGAAGGAAACCTATGTTAAAAAGTAAAACATCAGAATACATGAGTCTAGGACTCAAAACAACATTTCAAGAAGCTAATTCTAGGTTAATGAAAGGCAGCCTGGTGCCAAAACATCTCGCATTCATGCAGGTCTAGGAAAGGGTCACACTGATGTAGGTAGAAAGCAACCATCAACGACTGATTTCAGAACTCAGAACCCACGAGTTGTACGTCATATGGAGACAACTTTACGTTACTCCAAAGATACTTTGCTAATTCTAGGTCAACGATTTTTTTTATTAATTCATCTTTTAATTCAACAAATGTTTTGACAAAAAAAATTGTCTCATTTTTTTTCTACAATACTAGTCCAAGATGACTACTCTAAATTGGTTGCGGGGTTGTTCTATTCTCCCTAAATTAGCAATTTGATTAGACCAAGAAATTATTAGTGGAAGGACCTAAAAGTCGGTTGAATGGCATTAAAAGCCACTGATTATAACATTAAAATTTAATAATTGCATGACATAATTGAAAAGGGACAGCAAAAGAGTGTCCCTTTAAGCATTTGATAGTGGGTACTTTCAGAAGTGGAGATTATGTCACACTGCTCTTTTCGAAAATCTAATGGTCAAAAATCATGCAAATTATCAGACAGGACAATAAGCATATTCTGATGCTATTTCATATTGGACAAGAGAGGGAGGTTTGACACAACTTATAAGCGGTCCACAACCCTTTACCTCACAAGCTAGTTTTTGTATCGAAATTCAGCGGTCCGTGACAAAACAATATCAAAGCCAACTTGTCACACCAATGGCGGAGGCATAATTTCCGCTAAAGAGTTTAAAAAAAGTTAAAAAGTAGAAGAGATTGTGTGACCAGCGGGAACTACACCAATTACCTCACAAAGATGTTGAACCCCTTTGAACATTGAGCTATGTTTTTGGGCTGTGTCATAGGGATTCATAATATAATATACAAAGTCATAAAACGGATTTTACCTTATATATATATAGCGTAGCAAAGGGGGTCCGGGTGAACCCTTTTTTGCCCCTCCTCCCCACTCCCCCCCAAAATATCCGCTCCTGCGTCACGCCCCAAACCGGTGCCGGGTGAGGGTGTGGCGCAGTCTCACATAGGACAGGAAACCAGCTTATAAGCGTTTTATAACTCCATCTTATGAGCTAACTTTTATAGTCAAAGTTAGTTGGATGAGTGACAAAATGGAACAAGCACAAGGCTCAAAGCAGAAATTTGGTTGTTCAGCGTGCTTATTGATGAATTTAATCCTAGAGTTTACTGAAAATGACATGAGTAAGGGGCCACAAGATTCATACATATGCTGACTTCATCAAGTATTTAATACTGAAATGGACAGAAAACAAACACATCATTGTTCTACACCAAACAAAGATTTAACAATTAAAGATGGAAGTTCGATTTTTTTTTTTTACCAAACAGCTAAAAGAGGTAACTAGTTTGAAACTTACTGATAGCATTCAAGGTCTGATAATTCAAGATATCCAATTTTCTCATTTTTTCAGCATAGCTTTTGTAAAACTTCTGGATTTCTTCAATACAATCTTTATACTCAATCTTTTCATCAATTTTCAGTGGCTTCAAATCTTCTACTACTTTAGGAGATTCACTATCTTCTGATATAGTAGGCAGCCCTGTGATTCTTGAATTTTTCATTTCCATTTTCATTTGCCTGACTAAATTCTGATGTTCCAATAAGATATCATCTTCATCTGAGTCTGTATCCCATGATTTTCGACTCGAATTATGACCTTGAAATTCTTGCAAATCATCCATTAACTTCACTTCCTCAGAATTCATATCTGTTTCTTCAACTCTGTCAACTTTTTCAGAAACAAACTCATCTGTATCTATTGCATTAAAATTATGCAAAGAGGTTTCCAATTCTATAAACCCCATGTCATCATTTTCCATAAAATGATCAGAATTCAAGAATCCATTAACATGTACATCAGAAGTTGATTTTTCACTTATAATGAAATCCTCAGCTCCAATAGTATCAGACCCTTGAAACGAATTTCGACCTAAAGAATGATTCTCAGGAAACAATTGAATTTCATAACATATATCTTCCAAATTCTCTGATTCCTTATCACTAAAAACTTCATCATTTTGCTTCAAATTCTCTTCACAACAAATACTTTCAACATGCTCTTCTGCTAATTCTTGATCATTAGCTTCTTTTTCATCAAAAACCTCAGCTTTTGCTTCCTCTTTATTTTCTGTCTCAAGTACATGTTCTTGAATGTCACTTCCATTTTTGAAAAAAGAGAAATAGAACAATTTTTCCTTAGAATTTGGTGAATCATCAAAACTCTTATGAATCTCTTCTTCTTTTCTAATTTGATCCAACTGAAACTCCTCAGCCATTAAAACTTCTTCTTCTCCTTCATTAAAATTCACAAACATTTCTTGAATAGTAAAGCTTTTAACTTCTGGCTTTTCTATAAATCCGAAAGCATCTTGTCCATATTTGTATTGAAACTTACTCTGTACAAAAACAGAGCTCTCTGTTTCAAAACCCTTCTCATCAAATTCTAAACTTTTGTCACTTTTGCATTCCAATTGAATGGCACTAAAATCTGAATCATTCTTCTTATAATCACCCTCCACCATCCTGCTACAAAACCAAAAGTGACAAAAACTTTAAGCAAATATAACAACAACAACAACAAAAAACTCACTAAATTTAAATTTTTACAAGTGACGCATGGGGAGAGTAAAATATACACAACTTTATCCCTACCTTGCAAGTATAGAGAAACTGTTTGACTCTCGGTTAAATTAAATAATCTGATGAAAAAGAAGATTTATTTATCATACCTGTCTATGTATTTCTCCAAGAGAAAGAAAATCTTGAACATGAAGCTAGAAAAGAAACTCCATAGGGAATTGACACACCAAGTTATTGTTGTGTACATAAATTGACTCAAAAACATTTTATTAAAGTGGCTTTTGAGCATAAAATGTTTATTGGTACTCATGCCTTTTCCAACTACAAGTAAAGGAAAAAAGGAACACAAGCTAATAGTAGTAGGCTAGTAGTATAGTAATCTTGAATTCATAGGAGAAAGTGGAGAGACCACTAAAGAAGAACGATATTTGAGGAGAAAAATCCTAAGCATCTGCTAAAACATGTCTTGTTTTTACTATTTTTTTGGAGACCTAACATGTTGGCGAAGATTGAGGAAAAAGAGAAAAATGAGAGAATTTTAGAGAAGTCGTGAGAGTGAAAGATATGGACATGAAATTGCTGAATGATCAAAGTACAAATAAAGAGATGATATAAATTTGTTTTGTATAGAGAAATGACAAATGGGGCTTAGATATTTCATAATGTTTTTTGTCGGTTAAAGATTTTGTATGGTTTTGGTGGGGCTTTTTTTTGTTTGTTTTCACTTAACATTTGACACGTTTCTTAGGTGAGTGGTAAGGGTCAAATTTCATTAACAATGGAGAAAGTCTTAGTTTTCTTTTTTAATCTTTTTTTTTGTAATCTTAGGTATTGTTTATTTGAAATTATTGGTTCGATTAGTTCAGATTTCATCAGATAAACTTACTTAGGAAATAGTTAAATTAATTTATATTGCAATGCATAAACTCTTCAGATTACGTCGAATAGGCCTACTAAGGAAATAACTCAATTAATTCAAACTGTACCGGATGGATCTATTAAGGAAGTTGCTTCTAACAAAGTGGGCGTTTGGACATAAGAATTATAAAATTTCGAAAAAAAAGTAAGATATTTTCAAGTGAAAATTAGATTTGTATTTGGATATGAACATAATTTGAAGCTATTTTTAAATTTTTCTGAGTGATTTGAAATGAAAATTTTGAAAAATAATTTTTTAAAGTTTTTCAAATTTTCGATTTTTTTTGAAATTCAACTTCAAGTGAAATATGCAATTTTTTAATGGCCAAACGGGCCCTAAAAGTTCTCCAATTACATAATTTTAACTTAATAACCTCTGATTTAAAGCGGAGAAAACATTACTTATTCCACCACATCTCATACGGTGAGAAAGTCGTGTTTGGATATTTGCTTTTTGGAACGTTGCTATACTCTTCTTTTGGTGGTGAGTCTTTGCCTTTTGTGCTTTGGGCCTAGTCAAAGACGTGAAACTAGTTCTTAGCACCAAAAAGGAAAAAAGCAAGGACTTGGTACAATAAATGTAATATTGTTCGCATTAAATTTCTTGTAACATAATTCCCGTGAAGGAGATTTACTGAATATGTTGTACATGAGAAGTTGAGATTGCAAGAATCCAAAGTTCCATCCCTCTTTTTCTTTTTTCTTTTTTCTTTTTTCTTTTTATCCCTCTCTTTTTTTTTTAAATTTTTCTTTTTCTTTTTCTTTTCCTTTTCCTTTTCCTTTTCCCTTTTTTAACAGTGGCTAATATATTATTTTAATGTGATATGAGGTAAGTCATCTGTTTTTATATATATATATAAAGGAGAGAAAAAAAATCATGGTCAATCGTACTACGAATTATTGATACTTTTCTAAATCGACGCTATAGAACTGGCAAAAAGGCAATCAGATTTGGTAGAATATAAAATAGAAAAGTCATAAAATCGGTGGATTGAATTTCTCCACATAAGGTAGAATTGGATTCGAATTCCACAAAATTGAAATAATGACATCCACTTAACCAATATGAGCATTTGGTGCAACTGAACCAATTTGCTTGCCTATTCATATGACTTTGGGGTCGTTGTGTGGTGTAAACAAAATTGACATTTTGTTTATTAGAGGAAGAATAAAATGAGGTTTACTTGGTAGTACTTGTGTTTTTTTCTTCCTCCTGTTTTAATGAAACAGTAGAGATATGTACTGTCATAATCAAGTCTATGTCTCGATGATAATCAAAGTCTTTCACGTATGAACAACGTCTTTCAAATGGTGACGAGAGGTGTACCCAGGATTTAAAGGTAGCGGAACACATAAATGAATTGTTCAACTAGTAGCCATGTCAGACTTTTGATTAAGAATAATGTATGATCGTTTTCAACTTATATACATTTATATATTCAAAAAATTTGTCAAAATTAATGGAGTCCGGTGACTTTTAGTACAAGCATAGATAGCAATAAAACGATGAATGAAGTCAAACTTGAGTATGGACGAAACTCGTTCATTTTTATCCCCTTGTAAATCAAGCAAGATCACATGGAGATTGAAAATACCAACAAAACACTCTAAGTTATATTTATATTTGCTAGCTTAACACTAACTTTTCGATATAAGTTGGCTGGAAGTAGTTTTGATTATTGATAACGAGTGGAAACAAATAATTCGATCGGAGAATTTGTCGAACCATACCATACGGGTTCGACAAAAGCAAAAGATAATTCTAAATATAATTGGTCTATTTTGGTCCTATATTATATGAAAATAAAATCTGAACTCTTGATTTTAGATGAATACTATTTTTCTCTTTTATTTTTCTTACACCTTGGGGATTAAACGTGAATCTCCGTACTTCAATAGACTCGAAACTCTTATCCTAGCGATTGAAGGTAAAAGTACCTCACTAAGTGAAAATCTCACTCGCATTAATTTTAGATGAATACTTATATTTTAAGGTTCTTTTCTTTCTTTGGACTCCATATCAATATGAGGAAGGTTATCAAAAAGATAATATCTCTCAAGACCAAATAGCAACAAATTAAGGTAAATGAAATAAATTCCTTTTTTTCGGTTAGTTAAAAGAATTTCCTTTTTGCTTATGCGTTTGTCTAAGTGAAAAGGTAAAAGATCAAATAGGAAAGAAATATTTTGCCTTTCACTTTCCATCTTTTGCTGGACTTGATGTGGAAAAAGATAGAAAAAAATCTTAACTATTTTCCGTAACTTTCTCGCTGAAAGACACACAAACACTGAGAAAAAGTTCACTTTTAGACACTCTCCTTTTCTTTTGATGTCACCCATGCAGCATTTAATAAGATATATTTTCTTTTTCCTTTAATTGTTTTTGCTAATTATCACATGATAATATCTCCCAAGGTATGACCTAATGATCGACAAAGTGGAAAGAAAACATGAGGTCTCGTCTTCAAAGCAAACGAAAAAAATAACACTAGATGATTTTTTCTATTTTGTCCCAGCTTTGATGGACACTCGATGGAATAATCATTTTATTCGAACTCATAAACCATTATTAAAATTTGCGGCCGTTAAATCATTAGTTTTTCTATGATATTTTTCTTTCTATTTGCATAAAGTTAAATAGCAGAACTTCTCGTCGTCACATAAAATGTTGGGCTGCATGCCTTTAAGATAAATAACACAAGATTGTGATAGGGGGCGTTTAATGCTTTCACTTAAATTAATATCTGTGCATTCATGTTATTGAGGTGGCGAAAAATGTACATCAAAATTCATGCATTCGAGAACCGTCCCCGTGACCCATCTCTGTCACATATAAACAACCGTTAGCATGCTTGTGAATTGTTGTGATATGCACCACTTGTGAACCGTTAGCATGTAGCTTTTAGGCTTAGGCGGATTCACGATTTAAGTTACGGGTTTCTATAGCTAGTACCTCAAATTGAAATACAATAATAAATGTTTTTACAATTAAATATTTATAAATTTTTTTACCTAATTTTTTTAATACGTATATAAATTGGAACAAAAGCTACTAAATTCACATGAACTGTAAGATATGTGATAGATCTGCATCTGCCCTTGCTTCAAGGATGAAGTTGAGCCTATACAATAGATCGGTGAGGAATCCTTGTGAGCAAGCAAAGGGTGGATCTATAATATTGGTATGGGTTCCCGGGAACTTAATAACTTTTATTCGAACTTTGTATTTATATTGAAAAATCTATTAATATATAGTTATTTTTAGCTTGGAACCCATAAGTAAAATTAGTGGTCGGTCGAGTGGTAAACGGAGGAAACAAATTAAGCTATGTTCCGGAGTATCTAGCTAGGGTTTGAATCCCGGTATACCCTTCTTAACTTCACTTTTTTATTTTCACAAAACAACACATGTAAGCACTTTTTTGTTTCCTTTTTCTTTTAAAAACAGACCAGCCAACATTAAAAAGACATTCCTACTTAGGATCAGTTTTGCCCAAATGCTAAGAATTCATAAGGTTCAAATTTTGGATCCGCCTCTGTGTGCGAGCACCAAAGTGACAATTACTAATAGGGATGTTTATCGGGCGGATAATTATGTTTCACGGTTCCGCTTATGAATTATCGGATTATAAATTTAGTAATCCGCTAGCCATCCAATAAGATAATGGGCGGATTGGTATCGGATAAACAGTTATCGGGCGATTTATCGACTAAACCAAGCAGAAAATTTTTGAACTACTAATACCAAATAGGTGAAGAATAAAAATAGAAAGTTGTATATGGTCGAAATCGAACTCGGAACCTGACGAATTGGAGATCGACCCCGAGTCCCACTGGGCCAGAACCCAAGATCAGAATGTCCATCCTCAAGAACAAATGAGTTTGCAATCCCGGACTCGACCATGACCCTGAACAAGCTTGAGGAAACATTATCAACAGAAGGCCGAAATACCCGTGACCGGTCGGATATCACGGCGGGAATCTCGGCACATATCAATAAGGAATCGGCAAATCAGGAGATATTTTATCTTTTATAGAGTTGTACCTAATGTAGGACTTTCCTACTATATAAAGGGGGTTTGATTACTTGTAAAACACATTTTAATACGCATCTCAAAGAAATATACTATCATTTTCTCTTTCGACTTCTTATTCAACCATGTTTTAATACTGATCAAATTGCATTATGTTCAAGGGTAGTTCACCTCCCAAGGTTGTTACTATTCAATTCGTGTGGTTTGAATCTACTTTATCACTGCTTATTTTAATTATATTTTTAATTTATCGCCTTGTGTCAATTTAATCCATGTATCCTTAAAACCATTTACAAATTCAATTGTTATGCGATTTTGAGGGTAAACAGTTTGGCGCCCACCATGGGGCTAATGATGATAGTGGTTATTTGATGCAAATTTCTATAGTACACATTGGTTTACATTTGTTCTTTGAAGTGTCTCTAATTTTAGGTTAAACTTCAAAATGTCAAACTCACAATTAGTACCCTTGCCTGCTGACAATGAGTCCGGTCACCATGGTGAAAATAACAACATAGCGCCTAGTAACGAGATATCACCCGTTGATCCTATCAAAATTCCAATCGTGGACCCGTTGGACGCTAACTCGCATGTGGCTATCGACACAAACCTGCCTACTAACCCTGAGAATAGCATCTACGACGGAGCCCAATCAACGATACAAAATACTCAAAATAATAGAGGAGACAGGATCAATCTACGGATGATCTTCGAAATGTTACAGGCTCAACAGGCCGTGATAGCTCAATTACAAAACCAAAGTCGCACATCGAACATAATTGAACCCGATATGTCCCATGAAATCGCTCGAGGAATGAACCGGTCGCAAAAGGGTCGAATGGAGATGAGTCGGGGACCAATCCCGAGATCATAAAAATGCTCGAGGAACTTACAAAATGGATAGAATCAAGGAAAAGAAAATCGAGCCAAATGACAAGAAGGTAGAAACCTATAATTCCAGGGTCGATCAAATCCCGGGAGCGCCGCCGGTACTGAAAGGCCTGGATTCCAAGAAGTTTGTACAAAAACCTTTTCCCCGAGTGCGGCTCCAAAGCCGATCCCCAAAAATTTTTGCATGCCCGAGATTCCTAAGTACAACGGGACGACCGACCCAAATGAGCATGTTACCTCTTACACATGTGCCATTAAAGGGAACAACTTAGAGGATGACGAGATCGAGTCTTTCCTGTTGAAGAAATTCGGGCAGACCCTGTCAAAGGGAGCTATGATATGGTATCACAACTTACCCCTAATTTTATTGACTCATTGCTATACTTGTAGACTCTTTCGTGAAAGCACACGCCGGCCATCAAGGTCGAGACTAGAAAGTCGGACCTCTTCAAAGTAAGGCAAAAGGATAATGAGATGCTTAGAGAGTTCGTGTCCTGTTTTCAAATGGAACAGATGGACCTTCCACTAGTCGCTGATGATTGGGCCGTTCAAACTTTCACCTAGGGACTCAATGTTTGAAGCTTAGTGGCTTCACAACAGTTAAAGCAAAACCTGATAGAATATCCGGCTGTTACTTGGGCCGACGTGCATAATCGGTATTAATAAAAAATTAGAGTCTAAGATGACCAACCCGGGGTCCGTTTTTCCCGTTAGAACCGTTGACGTAGTCAAGAGAGATATCGACCGCGAACCAAGGTCAAACAGGGATCGGTATCAACCTTACAATGGAGATCGAAGAAGTAGTGGGTCCGAGCGAAATTCTATGCGGAGTGAAAGGAGAGATCATCGAGGTCAGAATAACCGGGATCATGAGCAAGAACTGTTTCGACAGGCCTATTGGGCCTAAGGAAGCACCAAGGTTATCGGAATATAACTTTAACACCGACGCTGCCGCTATCATATCAGCTATCGGACGTATCAAAGACACCAAATGGTTATTCACACTTACAACAATAAAGTAACCAAGCTCGGGTACAAAGCAAGAGGCTAGATAGCAATTACTGACACCGACCACGAACCAACTGGATAAGCAGGGGACTAATGAAGACGATGATTACGGGGTTTCGAGATATTTTATAGTCCCTGATGATTTCGACGCCACTAAGTCAATGGTCGAGGAGTTTGGAACAGGTCGTATTGATCGGACATCTACCCGATCAAAAGGTATACCTGAGCATGGGGTTAACTCCCGAGCTCAAGAAAAAATTCAGTTAATTTCTTTTAGCTAACATAGACTATTTCGCTTGGTCCCATCTAGATATGACAGGGATCCCACCAGAGATAACCATTCACAAGCTAATACTGGAACCGAAATCCCATCCAGTCAAGCAGAAGAGGAGACCCCAGTCCGGGGTCAAACATGCCTTCATCAAGGATGAGGTATCTACACTCCTTAAAATAGGATCCATTCGGGAGGTTAAATACCCGGATTGGCCAGCAAACGTAGTATTAGTCCCTAAAAAGGGAACATATTAAGAATGCGCATAGATTATAAATATTTAAATAAGGCATGACCCAAGAACTCTTTCCCATTATAACAACCCGATCGGTCGTTTCGAGAGTTGTAGCCCCATTTCCCCATTTCATGCTTCTTTTTTGTTCTACAGCTGTGATATGGCTTATCGGGTTAGTCGGTTCGGGTCCGAAGTGATTTCAGAGTGAATGGAGACACTCAGTCTCTTAATTGGAAGTTTAAGTTGGAAAAGTCAACCGAATATTGACTTATATGTAGACGACCTTGGATTTGAATTTTGATGGTTCAGTTAGCTCCGTTAGGTGATTTTGGACTTAGGAGCGTGTCCGGAATGTGATTTGGAGGTCCGTAGTAGAATTAGGCTTGAATTGGCAAAAGTTGGAATTTTGGCGAATTTGACCGGCAATGGAAATTTTGATTTCAGGGTCGGATTTGATTTACAGGAATTGGAGTATGTCCGTGGTGTCATTTATGACTTGTGTGCAAAATTTGAGGTCAATCGGACGTGGTTTGGTAGGTTTCGACATCGTTTGTAGAATTTGGAAATTTCAAGTTCTTTAGGCTTGAATTCGTGCGAATTTTGTGTTTTTAATGGTGTTTGAGGTTATTTGAGGGTTAGACTAAGTTCGTATGGTACTTCGAAACTTGTTGGTATGTTTGGTTGAGGTCCCGAGGGCCTCAGGTGAGTTTCGGGTGGTAACGGTTCATTTTTGCCCTTTGAGTGATAGCTTATAGTATTTTTCTTCTGGTTTCCTTATACGCGATCGCATAAGTTCACCCGCGATCATGTAAGCTTATTTAGGGCATAGGTGATTTTGTTCTATGTGGTTGCAGACTAAGGAACACGATTGCGTAAGTGTATTAAGCTGTGCTTCGCGAACACGTGGCTAAGGTCGCGTTCGCGTAGAAGGATTTGAGCAATGGAGGAGGTGAGGAAATTTCTCTACGCGATCGTGTGAAGGTGGGTGCGATCGTGTGAAGGTGGGTGCGATCGTGTAGGTCTCTGCGGCAGTAGTACGCGATCACATGGAGGTATCCGCGTTCGCGAAACATTAGCTAAGGGGCAGACTATTTTGTGCTCCACGATCACGATGCTATTTCTGCGACCGCGATGAAGGAAATTTGAGCAGACAATATTAATAAGTCGTCCATTTTGCTTTTCCTTTTCCTTTTGTATTGCTTGAAGGAGGAGGAGCTGGAGGGCCTCTAGATCTGTTGTGATATGCTGATGAGGCCAGTATTAGTAAACCAACCTAAGGGGATGAGAATAATCAAAATAAGGAAAAACAAAAAGGTAACAAGTAAGTAAGGATTCTGAAATGTTTGCAGTATTTAATCACATATTGCGAAGCGACAAGTAGATTTTAGAGAACTTTAGATGCCAGTAAATACTTCATTTCATAATGTAAGATAGATGAATCCCAAAACGACACTAAGATAATAGAAAAATAAGTCATTACTAGCACTTGGCCTTATTACATTTCAAGAAAGCAAATAAATCTAGCCTACCCAGAAGGACATTCCCCAGATTCGATCTTCCTAACTCCATCATACAGGTCCCTGAGATCGCGCAGACCTAGCATTAAGTAGGCTCTGGCTAGATGTCCTCCTTCAGTTCCTTCAGCGTTCTGGCAATCCTCGATCCTCTTTATGACTTTACCTTCCAGCTCAACTATTCCTCACTCTAGATATTCCAACTTCCTATTGGAAGTGACTGCCATTTCTTTCCATTCTTCGATCAACCTCACATTCCTCTCATATATTTCCCGGTTCTCATTCTTGGAGTCGTGGACCCTCTTGCGCAGCCTGTTGTATTTGACTTGAGCTTCAGCTTCTTCATCTATGATTCTATTCCATCGACTGGCTCCTAGCATCACCATTCCTTTTAGATTGTCTTCTAACCATGCCGAGTAGAGAGGCTCACACCCCGTATGATACATGTCTGGCTCAATGGTGTTCTTTTCCACAATGATTTTGCAGTGCCACATGTGCTGAGCTTGGCACTTGTAAGGGATGTCATCATCTTGAAAGTCTTCCCTAAAATGACTCATCTTGGCAACCCTTGGTACAACCTGTTTCCTGTCTGCATGCCTCATAACTCGGATAGCGACATAAGGGTATATCCCTCTCAACCCAATCAGCACCAGGTGTGGAACGTCTCTGAATCTGATGATGAATTCGTTTTGGGAACCATTCAAACATCCATTGCACATGTTCCTCGGTCAGATTGTCGAAGAACTCTACCCATTCTTTGGCATTTTCTGGCTGAGCAAATCTGTTGTCACGCCGCACTTTTTTCTTCCGTGGAGAGGAGTCTGGGTTTCGACATTTATGGGGTGTGATGACTCATTTCCTTTTGGGAATTGGGTGTTTGAAGAGTCTCCACCTAACGGTTTTTAAGGTGCGTTAGGGCACCTATAAGGTTCAACTACAACTATGTTGATAACCATAGATAGGGTAAGGGCTTGAAATTATCCTAAGGGGAAAGTGTTAGGCACCCCTCAGGATCCACTAGTGTGGTTCCCGGCCAGACAATTTTTGTGAATTTGTGCAATTAGCATATAAACAAGTAAGGCTCAAGTAATAGGGGGTATAAGTTTAAATACACAAGTGCTCGAAAAACGATTAATAAAAGCAAAGTTTTGAAAAAGAGTTAAAATCTAAGCATACTTATAAAATAAAAGGGTGTTGCTATAGTATTTGTTTGGCACGAGTGGAGTATGATGTTGAGCATGATTATGCAATAATTAAAAGCATGTTGACATGTATTTGCATGTTAAGAAAGCGATAAATACAACAGTTTCATAAATTTAAAACAGCTATAAAGGAAGGAAACAAGAAAAGATATGTCAGTTCACTTTTGAAAAAAAAATTAAATGCTTAAAGGAACTAAACAAGTAATTGCACATAAAGGAGGGGTATAAATTCACAAGAACAATCTAAAATGGTAAAAGCCTAAATATCTCCAGCAGAGTCGCCACGCTGTTGCTCCCCCCTTTTTCCTTCCACGGAGAGGAGTCTGGGTTTCGACATTCATGGGGTGTGATGACTCATTTCCTTTTGGGAATTGGGTGTTTGAAGAGTCGCCACCTAACGATTTTTAAGGTGCATTAGGGCAACTATAAGGTTCAAATACAACTATGTTGATAACCAGAGATAGGGTAAGGGCTTAAAATTATCCTAAGGAGAAGGTGTTAGGCAGCCCTCAGAATCCACTAGTGTGTTTCCGGCCAGACAATTTTTTTTAAATTTGTGCAATTAGCAAATAAACAAGTAAGGCTCAAGTAATAGGGGGTTTAAGTTTAAATACACAAGTGTTCAAAAAATGATTAATAAAAGCAAGGTTTTGAAAAAGCGTTATAATCTAAGCATACTTATAAAATAAAAGAGTGTCCTAGGTTTGCTTGTAATTATGGATCACATCAATGCAATACCCGGTATGACACTCCTCAGAAGAGGGGATACACGTGGTATTAACGCACCGATAATCATACCCATATCTAATCTTTCCCACCCCGTGAAGGTAATTAGAGCAATGATTGGTCTCGACTCTTATTTCATACTGCTACTCTTCCCTTCCTATTAGTCCCGGAGGGATTTAGGACTCCTATCCCTATAAGAAGGAGGTTCTAGGAAGACCCTCAGGTTTAAAGGTAAAAATGCTAAAGCGACATACAAAACATATAAGACTGCAATTAGGGGAAACACATAAGCAAACAGAAGGCTCAATTATACCTCCACAAACAGTGCATATAGACAGCACGACTTATACACAGTTAAGGTCTGAATTTAGAATCCTAAAGAAGGATGTTTAAGTCAGAACCAGATTCATTATATAACTCAGAAAAGAAGTCTGAATAAGGCCTTCCTGCTGGTTGTGACAGTCGAGAATTAAACAAAGGCAGTTCCAGTTTTAAGTAATTACCTAAGGCTTGCCTAAGCGTAAGCAGTATTCAAAAGTTATTCAGAATTGCTAAGACACTTTGAAGATTACTTTTATTTTCTAGGTGTTCAACACATTGAATTATTGCCAGTTGGTTGCAAAAAAAAAACCGAGTAAAATTGTTTTATTCCTTTTTATGCATTCATAGTTAGCCTAAGCGTGCTTAAGCGAATATAAATGAAATCCTAAATACATGGTATCTAATGTACAGAGATGTAGAATGATGGATGTGCAGAATCCTAAGCAGGATTTCTATATGCACCAATATTACAACATGTAAACATGATTTCTAGAATATGCAGAAATGACATGTTTGTTAGTGTTGTTTAGCCTAAAACAGGATCTCTAAGTGTGCATGCCAGTAAGAACATGATCGCAGAAACACACATTTAACGCAGGATTTTCTAAGTGATATGATAATGAAATGGACATGCTGAAAACAGTAAGCTTAAGTCCTAGGGAACATCATCTCTAATGCATGAAATGAGTCATAAGCATGGTTTTTATTGCGCAAGTAGGAATATAAACCTAATAACATGTTTTCTACTCTTTTGATAGCTAAAACATACATAGTCACCCCTTTCCTTTCTACTATACATCCCCAGAGTTTTTTTACAAATTATAACAGACCAAATGATTGAATTATATAAGAAATGCAAAAAATAAGAAGTTACAACCATAGAAGCCTGATTCTGACTTCCTCTATGAGTTATGTAATAAACCACCTCAGATGCCAAAATTGTTCCAAAGCCATTCTCATGTTTGGATGTGTCAGAGTTCCTTAAGGACCTCAAGGGATCCCAGGCAGTGCTCACACCCAGATGGCATAACCAAGAGAGTAAGTACAGTGTGGAAGGGCCAACTTTTATGTGTCCAAGTTCAGAGGGAGCTCAAGGGTTCCAAGGCAAGGCTCACACAAAAAGGCAGAACCTAGTATTCTAAGAGTATATGTGAGAGTGCTTGACATATTTTGAAAAAGAGTTTGTGTAAAAACTGGATTGTCAAATCCAATTTTTTTAAAGCAATCTGTAACAGAGATAATTGAAAGCAGTGGTAGTAGTAAACAAAACTCAAACACCTTGAGAGGCGATCACATACAGAATCAGTAGCCACATAGGGGTCAAGGGATTTTGGGATACATAGACACTTGTCTGTAAGCACATGACCCCAACAGGGGTCTGGCTTGGACATACACAGCAATAACTGATACTGGCATAATCACAAACTAGCCAAACGATCATAAACACATGGAAGGGATAGGGGTTTGGTATTCATAAGATAGCAGGTACACAATAAGTGATTGACCAGGTATGCCTTGAAACACACATAGGGAGTGCATTAATCTAAAGGGGAAGGGGAAAACATTATAGCGTGCTGGTAATGTAACTTAAAAGAATCACAAGCAGAAGTAGACCAAAAATGAGAGAAATTGGAACAAATAAAGAGGCATTTTGTTGTTGAGGCTTTAAAAATGAAACCAGGACATACCAGTCAAAGAAGCAAAGTCCATAAAAGTAAAGCGAGTAGAATTCCACAGTCTAGCCTTGGCTTTCAGCCGGCTAGACAAGCAGTAGTACAAATAACAGATAAAGAAGAGACAGTTTGAGTGTGTAAGTGTGTGTTCTGAACTAAAATGTTCGTGTCTTTAAAGAAAAGAGGGTAGGATATTTATAGCTTTGAAAACGAGTAGAAAATAAGGAAACAAGTACAGTTTTAACACAATCATGAAATAATCACAATCAGAATCAATTAATACAAGCAATTTCCTTTAATCAAGGAATTATTGTTCAAACGGATACTGACAGAAATAATTAAGGAAAGAAACCCAATTTGAGAATGATTGATTTCTGACCCTATAGGGATATTAAAAGTATAGAGTAAATAATTGAGTCTAAGTACAAAATAGACTTAATTGGGGAAAGGATTCAGCAGGGGTATAACATCACAACAAATAAAGGAAAGGAATCAATCAACTCAAACAAACGGGTAGAATTAGGGGATTATAAGAAAACCTTTGCAATCAGTTGTAACTTGAGGAAATCAAGATCAATCAAGAAAGAATTATGATTCTGCACTTCGCCATATAAATAGAGAAGAATGATCAAGAGTATTAGACATGCAAGGCCAACCATATTGAAAAAAGAAGCAACACAAACATACAGTAATAGCAGAAGTAGGATAGGACTCAGTAATAAAAGAACCTACTCAAAGCATGGTAGTTAACAAAGTCAAGTAGTCACATAGAACCAGAGTGAAAAACCAAACTAACAGGTAAGAAGGTCGAAAACAAGTAAAGAACCCGTTAAACTCGTAGTAATGAGAGAGGAAAACCTTTTAAGAAATTAGGGTTTTAACAATACTTGAGTTAAAAATGGTAAGAACTCTAAATCAGTCAACAAAGAAGAGGATCCAAACACAAGAACTTAATCGAAACAAGTATACGTACAAACAAACAAAGACAGCTTCAGAACCCGGATAAAACCAAAAAATACCTACGGTTTTAACATGATGAACCAGGTAGAATAAAAACATGAACAAATCGTTTAAACATAGTAGAATCATAAAAAATACTGAAAATCGGAGAAGATATCTTTAGAAGAGGTTGAGAAACCCTAATCGTTGAAGACGAAAAGTCGTTTTGAAAAATCGAAAAACCTTTAAGGAAAACAATTGAGAGGTTAATAACATACACAGATCTAAGACAGTTCTGAAAGAAAATTGGAAAGCCTTTGAAGTTAGGGTTTCGGAGAACCTAGAAAGACGAGAAAGACTTCGAAAAGTTACTGATCTAGCCAAAAAAATCAAGGATCTGACTCGAATAGCCGTGGATGGCCGGAAAGAAGCTATGGATAGGAGTTGAGCAAGGACTGGACCAGATCTTTTCGAGATCTATCCATGAAATCACACAAGAGGGCCACCAGGGGACGTAGGAGACAAGTACGCGTCTCAAACAGCCATGGGAGTCCATAGATTGGGTGGGGGTTGAAGGGAATTAGGGTGGATTTAGGTGGTGGTGGCTAGGTTTTGAGTGAAGTTGCAGAGAGAATTTGAGAGGAAGGTGATTCAAGGGCGGCGGGTTGGTGAGAATGATTTAGGTTAGGGTGGTCGTTTGGGTTAAAAAAGGTAAGAGTGAACGGTGGTCATCAATCTGAATGATCAACGACCTAGATTAAATGGGGTAGGTAGGGATCCGGGTTCGGGTAGGGTTTAAAAGGGTTAGGGTTGGGTTACAATTAAAATTGGTCTGGGGGAATTGGAGTCCAATTTGGGCTAGATTTGAAATACAAAAGGGGTTGTTATTTAAATAGCCAGTTTTCCCTTTTTTAATTTATAAAAATAATAAATAGTTTCTGAAAACTATATTGAAAGGGATAATATGATTTATAACACATAATTAAAAATTTAAAAATATCGGACCCAATTTTATGAATATAAAACCTAATTAAACCTTAAAAGGGCTAATATTGTAATTATGTGCAATTTAGCTTTATAAATAATAAATAAAATTATAAAAATTACTTTAATAATATTTTGGCATAAATATAAAAATCCAATAGATGTATTATCAAAAATAATAATTTTGAAAATAATTATTGGGGATTTTATGGATAAAAAGGGAAATAAATCAATTTAAAAACCATAAAAATTATGAGAAAAATAATAAAACACTTGGACATGCTCATATATTCATATATATGCTATTTTGAAAGTATTTTGCATATTGAAAATATATAGGGAAGAATTAGGTATCAACAGCTGCCCCTCTTTACCCGAGAAGGATGAAAGAGTTGTCGGGTAAAGATATGATGGCCAATTTTGACCGAGCGAAATGGGTTGAAGAAGATTTAGGCCGCACCCTGGCTTTTGAGTTTCCTACATATACCTGGTTTTATAGGAATCAGGTCGTATGTAGTTCAGGATCCGTCGGCGGAGTATGCCGATGGAAACTTTTAAGAACGGACGCAATATCTAGAGCCGGGTGAGTGACAGGTTTACGGGAATGATTAACGTTTGATATGGCTGAGGGAACTGGAGCGGAATTTCTCCCTCCGGGATGGCCGTTGCTCGCGGTTTACCTGCAACTAAGCAATACAAGCATATGTTGTACGTAAATTTAAACACGATGCAAATTCCCGTTGGACCATGAATGTTGTCTTTGGACAACGAGGATGACGTCCTTAGACCATGATGTCCTGAGCCATGAAAGGTATGATAAGGGATTCGCAGGCCATGAAATGATGTTCTCGGGCTATGAGGATGGTGCCTCCGAACCAAGACGCCTTTGAATAATGATATGCAAAATATTGAAATTGATCCTTAGGCCATGACATGGTGTTCTTGGGCTATGAAGATGGTGACTCCGAATTATGACGCCTTTGGATGAGTTGGCGATATTTCAGCCCATGAAGGATACAATAGCATGATGCGGACAAGACAGAGCTTAGTCTTGCGAATTGAAGGGTAGAGCTTAGCCCGTAAGAAAAGTGAAATAAACAGTGCTTGAGATAGTGCTTAGTCTCGAAGAAAATGGGAGGTAAAGCTTAGCCTCGGAAGACGGAATAATAGCCTTATGCAAAAGATACGAATGCAGATGGAGGTAGAACTTAACCACGGAAGGCATAATGGTAGCCTTATGCAAATTGAAAGGCAGAATGGTAGCCTTATGCAAGAATTCAGATGGAGGTAGAGCTTAACCTTGGAAGGCAAAATGGTAGCCTTATGAAAGAATGCATATGCAGATGGAGACAGTTTTTAGTCTCGGAAGGCAGAATAGTAGCCTTATGAAATGCAAATGCAGATGGAGACAGTGTTTAGTCTCGGAAGATAGAATGGTAGCCTTATGCAAGTTGGAAGGCAGAATAGTAGCCTTATGCAAGAATGCAGATGGAGATAGCGTTTAGTCTCGGAAGGCAGAATGGTAGCCATATGCAAAAGATGCGAATGCAGATGGAGACAATGTTTAGTCTCGAAAGGCAGAATGATAGCCTTATGCAAGAAAATAAAATAACGAATGATAGTAGAGTTTTCTTAGCTGATAGCATATTGTGGCATTGTGATTACTGGGATCATTGTGACTACAGAGCATTACTTGTGTGTGCTAATAACAAATGTTGGAAAGTGCAATGGTTCTGAGAACTGTCTTTTTGAACAAGGTTTGTTCCATGAGCGTACAACATGTTTGATAATTTTGTAATCCTAGTGCCTGCATCCAAAGACATATCGTGAGTTTTCTAAAAGGGGGAGGTTAGTTCGTATCCCCGTTGGCTTTGCTCGACTCGTTCGGCTTCGATCCAGTGATACCATCTATATCATTTTAAACAAAGCAGTTTCAACAGTAATCATACATGCTTTTGTAAATATATGTCATAAGTGTATAATTAAAATAATTTTTAGATGAACTGACGACTACGACGTAGCTCGGGACACTGCAACCTCTCTAACTACGGATTTTTGAGGGCCCCCCTCAAAATTCTGCCCAGTTTGATGGGTTGACGTTTCTGACTGTTACTCGTGCGGCGATCGGCTGAAATTACTTTGGAATTTTGAGGGTCCTCCTCAAAATTCTGCCCTAGTTTCCAATTTGCGGGGGGAAATGAAAATTTTATTGAATTTTGACCGAACCCATAAGGCTGCCTACGTAACCCGTCTTAAACAAGAATCAGGTCACACATAGTTCAATTTACATCATACAAGGGAAGCATAAAGATTACACATAGTAACGCTTGATTGCATCCGAATTAATCGGCTTTCTCCAGACTTCTCCGTCCATTTCTGCAAGTATGAGGGCTCCTCTTGTCAGAACCCGGTGAACTATGTATGGACCCTGCTAGTTGGGAGAGAATTTCCCTTTGGCTTCATCTTGATGCGAAAAAATTTTCTTTAACACCAACTGCCCCGGTGTGAACTGTCTCAGCTTGACTATTTTGTTGAAGGATCTGGACATTCTGTTCTGATAGAGTTGACCATGGCAGACTGCTTTCATTCTCTTTCCGTCTATAAGGGCTAGTTGCTCATAATGACTTTTTACCCACTCTACGTCATCGAGCTCAGCTTCCTATATGATCCTTAGGGAAGGAATTTCTACCTCAGCGGGAATGACAGCCTCTGTACCATAAACCAGTATATAGGGGTTTCCCCGGTTGATGTGCGGACTATGGTGTGATACCCCAATAGAGCAAATGATAACTTCTCGTGCCACTGTTTATGCTTTTCAATCATTTTCCTCAATATCTTCTTGATATTCTTGTTGATGGCTTCTATAGCTCCATTCATTTGAGTCCTGTAGGCAGTGGAATTCTTGTGTCTGATCTTGAAAGTTTCACACATAGATTTCATCAAGTCGCTGTTGAGGTTGGAGCTGTTATCAGTAATGATTTACTCCGGAATCCCGAATCGACAAACAATGCGGTCGCGAACAAAGTCCGCCACGACTTTCTTAGTTACTGTTCTGTAAGATGCTTCTTCGACCCATTTGGTGAAACAGTCGATGGCTACTAGGATAAACCTGTGTTCGTTGGAAGCAGCGGGCTCAATTTGTCCAATAACATCCATTCCCCAAGCGGTGAACGGCCATGGGGAGCTTGTTGCGTTGAGCTCGTTTGGAGGTACCTTTATTATGTCTGCATGTATCTGACAGTGGTGGCATCTCCGAACATACTGGATGCAGTCTGTTTCCATAGTCATCCAAAGTAACCAGCCCGAAGTATCTTCTTTGCTAAGACAAAACAGTTCATATGTGGACCGCAGGTCCCAACATGAATTTCCTCTAGTAACTTGGATGCTTCCTTTGCATCAACACATCTTAATAGTCCTAAATATGGAGTCCTCCTGTATAGGATTCCTCCGCTGTGAAAGAAGTTGTTGGACAATCTCCGAATTGTGCGTTTCTGAGTAGGATTTGCAAGTTCCGGGTACTCTCCTTTTGCCAAATATTCCTTGATATCATTAAACCAAGGCTTTCCGTCTGCTTCCTCTTCGACATGGGCACAGTAAGCTAGGTGATCATGGATTTTCATCGGAATGGGATTAATGAAATTCTTGCCGAGATGCTGTATCATAGATGATATGGTAGCCAATGCATCGACGAACTCATTTTGGACTCTAGGAACATGCCAGAATTCCGTCTTCGTGAACCTCTTTCTCAATTCTTGTACGTGATGCAGATACGGGAGTATCTTGGAGTTCTTGGTTGCCCATTCTTCTTGTACCAGATGTATAAGTAAGTCTGAATCTCCAATCACTAACAACTCTTGAACATTCATGTCAATGGCCATTTTGAGCCCTAATATGCATGCTTCATACTCGGCTATATTGTTGGTGCAGGGGAACCGGAGTTTGTCAGACACCAGATAATGCTGACCGGTTTCTGATATTAGGACTGCTCCTATGCCAAATCCTTTGAAGTTTGCTGCTCCATCGGAGAACATTCTGTAACCGTCATAGGATTCTGCAATATCTTCTCTTATGAATGACACCTCTTCATCAGGAAAATATGTTTTCAGGGGTTCATATCCTCCATCCACAGGGTTTTCAGCAAGGTGGTCTGCCAGTGCCTGTCCCTTGATCGCTTTCTAAGTTACGTAAACAATGTCGAACTCACTTAATAGGATCTTCCACTTGGCTAGCTTGCCGGTGGCCATGGGTTTCTGAAAGATGTACTTTAAAGGATCCATCCTCGATATAAGATATGTAGTATAGGCACAGAAGTAATGTCTCAGTTTCTGAGCTACCCAAGTCAGAGCACAACAAGTTTGTTCCAATAGAGAATACTGGGCCTCGTACGTGGTGAACTTCTTACTAATATAATAAATGGATTGTTCCTTCCTCCCTGTTTCATTATGCTGCCCCAGAATGTAGCCAAAAGCTCCATATAACACTACAAGGTAGAGTAATAAGGGTCTATCTGGCTCGGGAGGGACTAAGACTGGCGGTGTTGATAGGTACTCCTTGATTCTGTCGAAGGCTTTTTGGCAGTCATCAGTCCATTTGGTAGCAACGTCCTTCTTCAACATCTTAAAGATTGGCTGACAGATAACTGTAGACTGTGCTATGAATCGGCTGATGTAGTTGAGCCTTCCAAGAAATTCATCACATCTTTCTTGTTCTTTGGCGATGGTAGTTCTTGAATGGCTTCGACTTTTGATGGATCCAGTTCTATTCCTCGATGACTCACAATAAACCCAAGCAATTTCCCAGCAGGAACCCCAAATGTGCACTTTGCGGGGTTTAGTTTCAGTTGTAACTCCACAGTCTATTGAAGAACTTCTCAGATCTTCCATGTGATCAGTGGCCTTCTTGGATTTGATAATAACATCATCTATATATACCTCTATCTTTTTGTGTATCATATCATGGAAAATGGTAGTCATGGCCCTCATGTAGGTAGCCCCTGCATTCTTCAGGCCGAACTGCATCATCTTGTAACAGTACATTCCCCACGGCATAATGAAAGTTGTTTTCTCAGCATCTTTTTCGCAGATCTGATGAACCAGCGAAGCAATCTACAAATGACTGCAGCTCATGCTTGGCACAATTGTCAATCAGGATGTGTATATTTGGCAAACGGAAGTCGTCTTTCGGACTATCCCGGTTGAGATCTTGGTAGTCGACACAGACTTTGACCTTCCCATCCTTCTTTAGCACTGGTACAATGTTGGCTAACCATTTCGGGTATTCCACTACCCTGAGAACCTTAGCTTTGACCTGCTTGGTGACTTCTTCCTTGATTTTTAAACTCATATCATGCTTGAACTTTCTGAGCTTTTGCTTTACCGGTGAACATGTTGGATAGGTCGGCAGTTTGTGAGCCACAATAGACGTACTCAGACCAGTCATGTCATCATACGACCAGGGGAATATGTCCTCATATTCCTTTAGAAATTCTGTGTATTCTTTCTTTTCTGATGGCGGTAGGTGAACGCTGATTTGTGTTTCCTTGACGTTTTCTGCATCTCCCAGGTTGACAATTTCGGTCTCGTCCAGGTTGGACTTAAGTCTGTTCTCAAAGTTCTCAACTTTTTTGATAATCTGTTAGGTATGTCATCCTCCTCTGAATCAATATCCATTTGTTGCATTGTCTCATTGCATGTCACAGTCGTTGGTTCAACAAGACAAGTAATAGTAATGCTATATAAGTAAAGTAATGAGAGAAGATGATAGCAATAAATATTAATTCATAAGAAAAATCAAAATGCTTTTGATAAGTTGAATAACTGTTTTGAACATTGAAGATCTTATTGTGGGAATTGAAAATGCGAAAAGAGAATCATTTATTAAAAACAATGAATAATGCTTGTTTTAGCCTTGCTACCCCAAGGCACGTCGGGCTTTGGTTATCCTGATGGTCCAATTCTTGAGGTGTGCTCCTCTGCTCACAGCCTGTATGGAAGGGCCTTCCTCCCCCTCCTCCTCGAGAATAACACAACAGCCTATATCATTGTCCTCTAGAAACAAGTTCTGCACTGCTGCAAATGTACCACTCCACCAATAGTGCTTCTTAATGGTCCGATACATTTTAGTACCTCCAGGATGCATTGCATAAGGTGAACTATGTGCTTCAATTAAGATCTGATTTCTCAATTCATCATCATTAGGAACACATTACCTATTTTTATAAAATAAGGTACCATCTTTCCTTAATGAAAAATTTGATTCTCTTCCATTTTGGACTTTTTCAACCCGTTTCACAAGCTTCTCATCTAACTTCTGCGCTTCTTGGACTTGCTCAAGTAAGACTGGCTTGACTTGCAAATTAGCAATGATAGAACCATTAGAATTAAATGAAAGACAAACATTCATGGCTCTTAAGTCAAGAAGCAAAGGTAAAGGACTTAGAGTTAAACTTGCAAGAGAATTGCGACTCAACGCATCTGCAACCACATTGGCTTTACCAGGATGATAATCAATTGTGCAATCATAATGTTTGATGGGTTCAAGCCATCTACGTTGTCTCAAGTTCAACTCTTTTTGTGTACCCAAGTACTTCAAACTCTTGTGATCAGTAAATATGTGACACTTCTCTCCGTATAAGTAATGCCTCCAAATTTTTAAGGCAAAAATAATGGCAGCAAGTTCAAGATCGTGTGTGGGATAATTCAACTCATGTGATTTCAACTTTCGAGAGGCATAAGCAATTACTTTCCCTTCTTGCATCAAAACACAACCCAAGCCACGATGAGATGCATCACTGTATACCGCATAATCTTTTCCTTCAGCTGGCAAAGAAAGTATTGGAGCTTGTGTCAATAAGGATTTGAGCTTTTCAAAGCTCTCTTGACACTTGTCATCCCATACAAATTTGGCATCTTTCCCCAAAGGTTTGGTTAAGGGAGAAGCTATAATAGAGAAGCCCTTCACAAACCTTCTGTAGTATCCTGCTAATCCCAAGAAACTTCTTATCTCAGCTGGAGTTTTAGGGAGTTTCCAATCAACAATAGCTTGAATCTTACTAGGATCAACCTACACACCTTCAGATGATACAATGTGCCCTAAAAAAGCCACTTCATTCAGCCAGAATTCACATTTGGAAAGCTTCGCGTAGAGTTGTCTCTCTTTCAGAATTTGTATGACAATTCGGATATGCTTATCATGATCTTCTCTATTCTTGGAATAGACTAAAATGTCATCAATAAACACCACCACAAATTGATCGAGATAAGGCTTGAATACATGGTTCATTAGATCCATAAATGCAGCAAGAGCATTTGTCAAACCAAATGGCATTACCAAAAATTCATAATGGCCATACCTGGTCCTAAAAGCAGGTTTAGGAACATCTTGCTCCCTCACACGCAACTAATAATATCCAGACCTCAAGTCAATTTTTGAGAATAAGCTGGCACCCTTCAGTTGGTCAAACAAGTCATCGATTCTAGGCAGTGGGTATTTGTTCTTGATTGTTACCTTGTTCAGCTGTCGGTAATCAATACAAAGCCTAAGAGTGCCATCTTTCTTTTTCACAAATAAAACAGGAGCTCCCCAAGGTGAAATACTGGGACGGATGAAACCTTTCTCAAGAAGTTCTTGCAATTGAGCCTTCAACTCTTTTAATTCAGCTGGAGCCATTCTGTAAGGAGCGATAGAAATAGGAGTAGTTCCAGGGACAAGATCTATAGGAAATTCAATCTCCCTTTCTAGAGGCAACCCAGGAAGATCATCAGGAAATACATCAGGAAAGTCGCACACAGTTGGTATGTCCTTAAGACTTGGACTCCCCAATCGTGTATCGACTATATGAGCAAGATAGGCATCACAACCTTGACAAATCATCTTCCTTGCCAAGACCGCTGAAATAATATTAGATGTCAATGATCTTTCTCCTTGAACTACTATGTGTGAATGTGCAGGAGTTCTAAATGTCACTTGCTTCAACCTACAATCAACCATTGCATGGTGCCTATGGAGCCAATCCATGCCAACAATAACATCATAGTCTTGGAAGGGCATTTCAAGCAAGTCGGCAGGGAAGACCAGATTTTGAATCATGAATGGACAATCTCGGTAAATCCTGTTAATAACAGCTTGATGACCTAATGGACTCGTGACCAGCACATTAAAGTCAAGTCTCCCAGATTTAACAGTATCAGGAAATGCAAGTGATGAGCAAACATAAGAGTGCGAAGATCCAGGATCAAATAGCGTAACAACAGATATGCCAAATAAGTGAAATTTACCAGCAACCACGTCTGGGCCATCCTGGTCATTCTTCTGTCTCATAGCATAAACTCGTGCAGTAGCTCTTGACCCACCAGCCTGATTAGCTCCACTCGAACCCGCTGCTTGCATATTTCGAGGTCTAGCACTGCTATTAGCTTGAGAATGAGTAGTGACAGGCTTTTGAACTGATCCCTCTGTATGGGTATAAGAAAGAGGATTAGGATTAGGACAATCCTTCACTTTATGATCCATACTTCCACAATTAAAACAAGCACCAGAAGCTCGTCTACATGCACCATAACGATTCTTCCCGCACTGTGCACAAGTAGGTGTATGAGTTTTGCCTTGGCCATAACTTGGAGTACTGGCAGTAGAAAAATTTGACTTATTCTGCTTATGATGTAATGATTTATGTGTACTCTCGGTCTTGGAATAGTCAAACTTTCCCTTTTTGGATGGACCGTCATATTCTGAATTACCCTTCCTAAACTTGTTTTCTCTCCTACTAGCTTCTTCCTTGTCAATTCTTTCCCAAGTAAGTGCAGCTGAAATCAGCTTGGAAAAATCATCAAGTTGTAAGATTGCCACTGATTTTCGAATGTAACCATTCAAACCTTCTTCAAATCTTCTGCACTTGTCTCTTTCACCATCAATAATACCTTTAGCATAGCGAGAAAGCCTGAGAAAATTTTGTTGATACTCTGCAATAGACATACTCCCTTGTCTTAAATTCAGAAACTCTTTCTTTTTAGCATCACAATAGACAGGGGGAACATATTTTGCACGAAATGATTTCACAAAGTCATCCCAAGTCAGCACCGGAGGTTTCGCTTTTGCATTTGGCACACTTACCCACCAATCATAGGCATCTTTTTGTAAAAGAGAGATAGCATACTTAAATTTGGCAGCATTAGTACACTCCAGTTGTTCAAAGACCCTCTCCATGCGCTCGAGCCATTATTCAGCTACCGTGGGATCTGTAGTGCCTTCAAATTCAACTCCGCCCATTTTTTGCATCTTCTCAAAATTCATTTCACTAGGTTCTGACATTATCCCAGCTAAGTGACGAAAGAATTCAACCATCTGCTGGAATGGGGGAGTCATAAATGGAGTATTATGACTCATTGCTCTTGGATTACTGCCCATTTCATTTCCACTAACACGAGGATGATTTAGGTCAGGCAAGGGTTCCTCATTTCCTCCCTGAAGGTGAGGCATGGCATTATACTGGGCCTGACTTTCATCAACGGATTCAACAGCTCTATTCGAAGAAGTGGCCATATTAAAAATCCTATAAAATATAAGATCTCACTGCATTAGGGACATATACATGATGCATATGCATACAAAATACAATAAATTAAATTAAACAAGTATGCAAAAATTTATAAACTCCAAGTCATTTTAAAAAAAGGAAATAACAACAAATACTAGATACTATCACAACAAAATAAATCCTAGAATCACAAACCGTAGCTCTGATACCAAAACTTGTAGCAACCCCTTTGGGAGGGTACTACTTAGGAAAACAAATCTAATTTCCTACTTACAAAATATTAAAAGAGATATTAATAAAAATATTTAAAATAATTTTAGTAGCGGAAGTAGGCCCATGCGAAAAGGTTCAAAGTGCAATATATAATTTATTTTTTTTTGAAAATACACCATAATTTTATTTTAAATGAAATACAATGTCAAAATATTAACATATAGTGATATAACCCTTCTGGATTAATTAACAGATTAAAGCAACTTCCTAACAGACTTATACAATCATTTAAAATCACTACAAGTTTATATTGTGCATAAATTTCAAACTATCGGGTATATAAAAACAAAGGAAACTAGTTTTCTCCTTTTCTACATATTTACAAAACAAAGTGTAAATTCAGCATATTACAAGACTTGAGTTATTAAAACACCCTAATACAATAAAATAGGTTACAAATTCAAGCTACAAGATTTTGGTCTTTAAAATCCAACAAGCCTCCAAATAACATAAGTGTGACATATATATATATATATATATATATATATATATATATATGTATATATCCTGTATATCCTGTATATCCTGTATATCATGTATATCATGTACCAAAATTATGCAAACCAAGGTGCATATGCAAATGTGATCTCCATAAATTCTCCCAAAGAGACTACTTCACCCTGGCCATCTTCAGATTTCATCCCGAACATTTTCTACGATAGAAAACAATTATCGCTAAGCATAAAGCTTAGTGGTGTATAAACTTTAGGCTTGGAGTCATTAAATTCTCGAATTTCCCCTTTTCAGTCATAGTTAGCTCAATTTAACATAATTTAAAAAAAAAGTGAACAAATATATCAAACATATCAATATCAAACTTTGAAGTGTTTCCAAATATCAATAACAATGTTCAAGAGTCTAGAAAGTGTATACTATCAATCTAAGAGAGTATACCAAATATCTATTTTTTTCCGCCCAATATGTACGTCATGCCATCACACTAAGCATAATCAGATATCAAGATGGACCGAAGCCCCAAATCAAGTAGGGTCAAAACCCAATAGACAAGAGAACCAAGAACCATATTAAAAATGGCTTCCTAGTTCGTACTTAACACAGACAAGTTCCATAATTCAAGACGAACTACAAATCCAAAGTCAAGATTGCAAAAGATCCGAATCAAGAGGCATGCCAAGATGAGTGACTAAGTCACTGCCACAAGAAGGACAAAGTCCGAACAAGAATGCAAAATGATCAAACAATCCGTACGAATGGGCGATTTAGCAAATTTCTTACAAGACTTGATATAATACGAATATAACAATATAATTCGAAAATAAGAAAAATAAAATATCAGGTTATTTCAACATATTTCCAGCAATCAAAAAGAGTACAAGTTTATACACAAACCTTGGTGTTTTACCACAAAACAGTTCAATCACAACTTGGGGACGTTCGAATCGTCTACGCCGTAAACAAACCAAATCTATCCACTTCCTCAAACACTTCCCCTTTGATTTTTTTCAAGGGTTTATATACCTTAAATACATAATCAACAATCTAAATAAGTTCAGTGATTTAACAAGTCAACTAAACATGATATTGGTGAAAATAATCCAAAAACGTTTGAAATAGAAATTCTGGACAGTATCACTGTTCCGAGTTATGACTCAGATTTGAAGATCTATACGGACAAACTAGACTTTATAGTCTTCACAAAAGTTGTAGATCTATGTCTTACCGTTTCAAAACATCTTGAATCACCACCATATCAATTTCGAACAAAAATTTATGCTAAAATTACTAACAGCAGTACGTGGAGTATTTCAAAAACTGAAAATCTGGGCAGCACCTGTCCTGTATTTTTTGACCCTTTTTCAGGTATATACCAACAAAACTAGATTTTAGTTCCTTCATAAAAATTATAGATGTATGAAATACCTTTCCAGAAAGTCCTGGATCACTTAAATCGGAGCTCTGTACAAAACGATATGTAGAAAATACTAGTAGGTATCTAGTATAAAAACGAGTTTAGAAACTTACCAAGAGGAGCAACTTGATCTTCACCAAAAACGAATTTTGTGCGTTGATTTAGTAGAAATCCATGGTTGGTTTTTTTTTTTTTATGAAACTTCAGCTTCTTGTTCCTACGGAGTAGAGAGAGATAGAGATAGAGAGATAGAGATAGAGAGATAGAGATAGAAAGAGAGAGAGGTAGTGTAAGCACGTGATTTTTGACCCTCCCCGAGATTTTTCACATTTTTAGCGTAAATATGTGAAATTGGGTCTAATATAGCCATTTTAACTATTTTTACTTTATTTCGTTGCAAAAAGAAAAAAATCACAAAAAATACATATATAAATTTTAGTTTATGCATTTCTCATAAACGTGGAAAAAATACAAAAAAAATGTACTTTATTTTGGTACTTTATATAAATTCAAAATTACTAAAATATATAGTTCTATTAATGTTTGCAGTCATTATAATTTTGAAAAATACAAAAATTGTACTTTATTTTGGTACTTTATATAAATTCGAAAATCACAAAAAAAATAGTTTTATTAATATTCTATAGTCATTTTAACTTTGAAAAATACAAAAAAAAACATTACTTCATATTTTATCTTAATATTTAAAAAAAACGAAAATTACAAAAATAGTTTTATTAATATTTTGTAGCTATTTTAAATCTTGAAAAAATATTTAAAAAATATATAGTTTTGTTTGAATACTAGTCTTATTTTTGGTAGTTATTTTGCTTACATAGGACTAGTTAAGCAACGTTTTCCTATTTCTCGGGTCCGGACAAAAGAATAATATTCGGGTTCAAATTACCCGGTTTTAGGCCTATTTTCGGACCTAGCCCATAATAAACCGTGTCCAGGACACGTGGGGAACCCCACCACGCGTGGGGGACATATGCCTTGAACCCCACCACGCGTGAGGCTCATTTTTCTGGGCAAAACACTACAAAACACGGACAAAGGCAAAAGCATGAGGGAGGACTTTTGGACTTTTGGTCAGAAAAAAGGAAAAAACGGAAAAAAAATTTTTTGCTCACTGTTCATCTTCTTATTCACAAAGAAGAAGAAGAGAAAACCCTACCGGACACCACCACCCCATCCCGGCCAAGCTGACCCCTCTCCGCCTCGCCTGCATCGACCAAGCACCACCACCAAACGACCACTCCGTCCCGACCAACTCCCCCATCACCACCGTCCGACACCACCAACGAACACACCCAAACGATACTGTAAAAAAAACCCTCCATTCCCGACTTCCCCCGTCACCTTCCCCAGCTCCGTCTACGCCTGTTAAACCACCAACTCCACCTGCTCGTTCGCCTAGAAAACCACCTCGTCACCTTCCCCCAGCTTCCCTTTGTCCATAACCACCACCCAAACGAACGCCATAACCACCACCCCCCACGTCCAAACACCGACTGAAACCAGTCGCACCCCCACGCACCCGCCATTGCTCGTCGTCAACCTCAGCTCTAGCCTCACCCAAACACCATCTCCCTCGTCGTCTCGCAACCAGTCCGTCGACCACTGCCCGACGACCAAACAACCAGCAAACGTCCACCTCCATTAACGCCGGCACCCTCACGTCCAAAACCTTCAACCAACCCACCTGCTCGTCGAACCCCCTCTTCCTCACATCCCAACGTCCCTTCTGCTGCAGCTTCATGCACCAGTTGTTGTGTCGGAGATACAGCGGCAACCAACAATCTTGGGGCGTCGACAGTTGTGGGGTCCAAGCTCTCCGTCGAGGTCGTCTTTGGTTCGTCGAGGTGTTTGTCCGAGGTTTCGTCGTTGTTCCGCGTCCAGTGAGGTCTGGCTTGAATTCCGTCGGGGTCGTGTTCGTCGTCCTGAGTTTTCCGAGGTTCAAAGGTTAGTAAACCTCAAGTATTAGATAAGGAAATGTTACGTTAAATGTTCGAAGATGCAATATAGAAATTGGTATGATAATTTTCTGCTTATGTTTTCATCGTATGCATTTTTGCTCATTTTGCGTTATGTGATTCTTGTTTATTTGATGCCATTTAATTAAGTTTGACTAGTTGTTCTATGACACAAGTTCGACGTTAATCTGTTCGTCCTTTCCTTTGCTTAGGTCATTCGGACAAAATTATTATTAGTACATGCTCTTGCTACGCCCGAAACACTCGTTCACTAAACTCATTTTATTAATTTTTGACAAGTTATGAGATTTTAGTTGTAAAAAAGCCGTAAGGTTTAGTATCGTTAAAGGCGTAAAAATGGCATTCTGTTAAAAATATAAAAATAAAAATAAATAATAAAAAAAAACGAGACAAGCTTCGCCAAAAAATAAAAATGTACAGATTGCGGAGCCCTCATAAAAATAACGCATTAAATACTTAGATTCCGGTTCGGGCCGTTTAGCGAATTTCACGGCCCTACCCCAAAATAATAATGCGCTAGTTGCTTCAGGCGCGCCTTTAATAATTTAATTTTCCTAAACTCGGGTGCACATTTATGTGACCCAAATCTAAAACTCAACGGAATCGAAATGTGTCTCTACTCACGGGTATATTGATTATGGCGTGGCCCGAGATGCATTTCCATGACGTTGTAAATTCCTTTTAATAATAAATGAGACGAGCCTCGACAAACAAAATGTAGAAGCTGCGGGGTCCTCTAAATGTATATATATATAATAAAAATACTTAGAATCCGGGACATGCCGTTTAGCAAATTTCACGGTCTTCCCAAAATAATAAACGCGATAGTCTCTTTAGGCGCGTGTTTAATAATTTACTTTCTTAAACATGGGTGTGCATTTCAAGTGACCCAAATCCAAATCCCAAAACATCAGAATAAAATGTGTCTCCGGATTGTGGGTGCATTTCATGTGACGCAGTCTAAAGACATGTTTCAAGCGATGTTCACATTTCTTTTAAAACAATAATAATAAAGCGGTTAAAAGATAAAATTTGCACATAAGTTCACACTTGTATAAAATCAGATAATCAAGCCGAATATAACAGTTGAGCGACCGTGCTAGAACCACGGAACTCGGGAATGCCTAACACCTTCTCCCGGGTTAACAGAATTCCTTATCCGGATTTCTGGTACACGGACTGTAATATGGAGTCATTCTTTTCCTCGATTTGGGATTAAAATTGGTGACTTGGGACACCCTAAATCTCCCAAGTGGCGACTCTGAAATAATTAAACCAATCCCGTTTCGATTGTCCTTTAATTGGAAAAAACTCCCCTCGCGCCCCCTCGGGTGCGGAAAAAGGAGGTGTGACAGCTCTGGCGACTCTGCTGGGGACTTAGACCCAGAACCACTGGTTCAGGGTTAAGAATTCGAGCTTAGAATAATTATTATTATTTGGCTTTATCTATTATCTGATTTTTACATGTTTGAGACTAATGTGTTAAATGCCGCTTTTACCGCTTTTATATTATTTGAACTGTATATAAACTGTGCCGAAACCCATATCCTTTCTGAGTCTTCTAAATCATGGAGAAGGGTGTACTTCGTACGACTTCTTTTCTGTATAGTGTCAAATCCCAATTTAGAACGAGGTTCGGACAAGTTGCTAAGCCGGTGAAGCTTCTGTATTCCCGGTACGCTGCCCCCCCTCGGCTCGAGCTGTCCGCTCGGGTAAGCCAGGTCTAGAACAAACACCCAGGTTCTGAACCTAGTATAACAAAGCCACATGCCGGATCCCTAGTAGGAACGTTTATTTGCATCATGTGCATTTGACTTAGGGGACTCAACACAGGGGTTGGGTCCGTCTAGGACAAGCAACCTGAAAATAATAGACCATCTTATGGCATCCTATGTGCTACATGTTGTATTCAGTTAAGGGCGAATGAGTCATTTGGTCATTTCCAGCATGATGTTATTTTAATCAAAGCATGGGGAACATTTGTGGAATCCAAAAAGCCTTGGAATTCCCTATGTCCCCCACGCTTGCTTTTTGGGAAAACACATGGGGAGCATTTGTGGAATCCAAGAAGTCTTGGAATTCTCATATGTCCCCCACGCTTCATATGTTGGAAAAAGCGCATGGGGAACATTTGTGAAATCCAAGATGTCTTGGAAATCCTTATGTTCCCCATGCCACATTTTGAAAATAACAATAAATATAAAAAATAAAATACATATAAAAAACAAGGCATGAAAATTCAAAAAATTTTGTATGTTGTCATCATTTTCCACAAATTAGAAAATCGTGAAAAGATGAGGAAATGGCAGTGTAGAGACATAACTACTTATTTTTAGAAAGAAAAAAAAAACAAATGTCCAAGTAGTGTCGAAACTCTGCCGAAATTTTGAGAATATAAAATAAAAAATATATGTCTTATTAGTTTGTTTTATTAAAAAAAAAAGCATTAATAGAAAAGAAAATTGTTTGTCTTGCCATAAAAATGAAAAAAAAAGGAGTCTTGTTTTCAAAATATGTGTTATTTATTCGTTTATGAAAATGACAAAATTAAAATAATCCAAATATATTTTTTCCATTATTGACTTCTTTAGAAAGTCTTTCTAATTGTTCTTTTAAAATAAAAAAATTCAAAATTAAAAAAAAATCCGAAAACATTTTGATTCTTCTTTAAAATCCAAAAAATATATTTTTTTTTAAGCGAGCTAAAAATTTCAAAAAAATTCTTTAAGAAAAACAAAGGAAAAAGAAGGAATGTTTTATGTTTTTTGTTAATTTGTTTGTTTGTTATGAATGAAAAATAATAGTCTACTTGATTGTTGTGGAAAAGAATATAATAAAAAATAGAAAATGGAAAAGGGTCTTCCCCAAAATAGTTTATTTGCCCGAACTACGCGGGTTTGATTCTCACTGGATTTGAGATACGTAGGCAACCCTCATCGGGTCCAACCCCACCTTTTGCTAAAAAAAAAAAAAAAAAATAATAATAATAATTAAAAAAATATATACATGTCAAATTTTAGTTCTTGTCATAAAGAGATCGGGTGACGCTGTTTTATCAAGACATAGCCGAACGTTCCCGAAAGGGACGCCGGAAGGCTGACTTTGCGTAAACGGCCACCTTTTGGGTCGTGTCTGGGAGTTTGGTCCAATTGACCCACACAGCCTTAAAAAGCTTCGTCCCCGAGACGTCGAAAGGCCGTGTTTGCAACACAAGGGTTTTACCGTAATTTGAAAAAAAAAAACAAAGAGTCAACGGTCAGGTGAATACCGTTCGAATTTTGTCATAATAAGCCGAGCCAGTTTCGGCCGCGTCTTAAACCGTTCTTGCCGAAATAGCCTTAGAGTATCTTTCAGTTGTCGAAATGTTATTTTTGTAAAAGAATGGACAAGTTTGTAAAGTGCCAGAATAATCCTCCCCGACCTCAAAATTCATATGAATTTGGAAGAGGCCACATTTGCAAAAAATAACCGTTTGGTTGCATTTGTCAAACGGAGAAAGGGAGTTGATCATCTGTTTTTGGAGTTTGTAAATCTTTTAATTAGAATATGTGTGTTGTTTGATTTTTTTTTTTCAGTTGTAGGTCATCTTCAGACCTGTGAAACCCAGTTTGTTTTAATATAAAAATTGAGAAATTGTTTGTTATTGTTTACCTCTTATAGTCCGAACTACGCAAGGTCTGATTCATGCGGAGTCATGATACGTAGGCAATCTCCATAAGATTCGACCACAACAAAGAAAAAAAAAGAAACGAAAAAGAGAATGAAAAAAGAATGAAAAAAAAAGAAAAAAAAAGAAAGGAAAAAAGGAAAAGAGAAAAACAAATGGCAAGCTAGGAATGAGGAATGAGTTTTTATTTTATTTTACTCTATTTTCAAACAAAAGAGAAAAAGAAAAAATAAATAAAATAAAATAATAAGCTAGTTAGTTTATAACTCGAACTACGCCGGTTTGATTCTCACCGGATGTGAGATACGTAGGCAACCCTCATCGGGTCCAACTCCCCTTTTCATTTTACCAATAATGATATACCATAAAGCATATATGTACACACATGTATATAAATACATATACTGTTTGTTTTGTTTTCCAAGATTTTTGTTTAGAGTCAAAATAAAGGTTTCTGTTTTCGCCTAAAAGGTCACCTTAATAAATGTGCAGGATGAGCACAGAGCAAAATGAACCATTCTCGGCCCTCAGCGAGGTCCCCCTACAACTCCACATGTGGTGGAATGATTTGGAAGCCAATAGCAAAGAGGTAGTAGGAAGAATATTGGGAGGTTTTGTAAATTTGTTGCGCGTTAGGCCAAGGACAGATATTCTTGAAGCTCTAATACCATTTTGGGACCCAACCCGCAATGTATTCCGTTTTGTTGACTTTGAACTTTCACCAACACTTGAGGAAGTCGCCGGATATGCGGGATTGAATGAGAGGTTAAGAGGGCAATATTTGCTTTCGCCAAGGCCAGTGTCTCCGCATGCGTTTCTGGATCTACTAAGCATTAGTCGGAAGGTACAACATGACGATTTATCGAGAGGATATTGTGATCTCCATTTCTTGTATCAGCGGTACGGAACCCCACAGGGTTTCGAGGAACCGGACCTTGGGTTAACTCACGGAGGGAACAGAAACAAATGGGAAGCAAGACGTACTTTGGCTTTTATCACAACATTCTTGGGAGTCATGATCTGTCCAAGGAAGGATAAAAAGATAGAGATAGGTCTGGTAGGGATGGCCGACGTGGCAATCAAAAGAACCAATAGTACTGTGGTTCCTTTGATTTTGTCCGAAATCTACCGGGCTCTGACTATATGCCGAGAAGGAGGCAAGTTCTTCCAAGGTTGCAACCTGTTACTTCAGCTATGGATGCAGGAACATCTCCATCACTGAGTAGGATACATGAACCACGGGTTGACCGAGAGGAATTGTATCAGCGGATTCAAGAAGCGCATGACAGGCGCCAGATTTCCTGAAGGTGTCGAAGCATGGTTTACACGGTTAAGGTCAACAACAGCTGACCAAATTGAATGGGCATTCGGTTGGTTGGCTGATATTGAGGTGATCTACATGTCGGCTGAAGAATGTCATGTTCTCTTAATGGGTCTTCGCAGCATCCAGCCATATGCCCCTCATCGGGTATTACGACAATTGGGCAGGTTTCAAGTAGTCCCTACTGATGAAGATCTGAGCAAGCATGCCTTGGAATTAAGCCCGGGAGTCATATTCCCCGAGGGGAAGATTAGAAAACTGTGGCATGAATGTAGATTCTTGGAGCCCAAGACCATGGTGCGAGAACTAGCTAAAGGTGAGGTAGACCCAAAGTACGATGCTTGGTTCGAAAGAAGGTTTCAGATTCGGCAAAGACCTGCTAAAAGGGCACACGTCCAACACTTCACAGATGATTCACAAGAGCAATGGGGATGGTTAAAAAGGGAGGAAGGTTACCGGGTTGAAATCGGGAAGCTAAAGCAACAAGTCGAAAGACTTGTATTTGAGAACAATGTGCAAGCCGCCTCGGAGCAGGCTGAAAGAAACAAGCTAGCCCAAGAAAACCAAATCTTGAAGGCCCGCCTTCACCAAGCCAGTAAGAGTAACGTTGACCGACAGAAGCGTCGCTCTGACGAAAGATTGATAGCAAGTTTGAGAAGTCAGGTCATCCAGAGCCAAGAAGAATTAGAACAATCAGAAGCTTGCATAGCAAGGATGAAAGTCAGATGGGCAAGGTACACAATGGCCCGGAAGCAGCGTTTGCAACAGGTCATAAGGGATTATGAGATGAGCGTCGGAATATTGAGGGAGACGAACTCCACTCTACATGATCGGATCGTCAAACAAGCACGAGATGCCCAAGCCGACAGAAGGCGATGTTACGATGCAATGACCAGAATGGAAAGACAAATGGAGATGTTCCAGGATCAGCTTGCCAACAATGCGCAAACACTGGGATTGAAGAACCGACAGATAAGGCATTTGTTCGCAGAAAGGGACAACATTCGAGGAAGGATCGACGAGATTGGGCATTACATCTACATGAGATGCTTGGCATGCGAGCAAATGCCTCGGAAGACCCTCCTTGTTTCCATTATGGGTTGCGTCCACCGAATCATGAATGAGTTGAAAAGCCTGCAGAGGGACCTCACACCAAGGGCCACGGAAAGGCCGAATGATGCCTCGCGGGCCCCTAAGTTGGAAAATTAATCTTTGGTTGAGTCTTGTTTATTTGGCTTTGTTGTTTTTCCATATGTTGTTTTCTTTTCTTTTAGTCAAAACGGGTTAAGAACTGTGGAGTCTGTACTATTGCTATTCCTTGCTTGAAGTAATTTGTAATAGCAAAATTTTGAGAATGAATTTAACGATTTCACAAGAATTTTGTGTTTCTTTACTTTAAGGCAGAACTACGCCTGGTCTGATTCACGCGGGGACGTGATACGTAGGCAATCCCCATAAGATTCGACCGTTTTTAACAAAGAAAGAAAAGAAAATACAAAATAAAATAAAACACAGGATTTCCCAAAGTACTTTAAAAGGGGACGAATGAGCAAACCGGGATGACGCATGTTGTTTGAAGCAAAGCATGTAGAAACGATTAACTACCTAGGTGCATTGCATCCTCTATGTGTTATGATCAAATCTGTTAAACTCTAACGCTAACAAAGTTTGTTGTTGTCTGAATCAAACAAAGAAGTTATTAAGGAACTCTGGCAGCACACTCCTATCAAACCAGATCCAAAGGACCGATAGCAACCAGCATGACTACTTCAGAGAATAGTAATGAGGAAGAGAGGCCGATGAGCCAGTTGCTAAAAGAAGCGATGGAAAAGATTGAAAGGATGGGACTAGAGATGAATGCAATGCAGCTAGCCATAGCCAAAACACAAAAGAGCCCTGAAACACTGGGGCACATGCCGGAATACCCTCACTCTGGCCCTTCCACAAGCCGCTCAAATCCCCTTTATCATCAAGAAAGAAGCCCTCATGATTCCCAAGCTCCACCACCCCATCAACCTCTCCCAACACCCAATATTCCCATTTTTGTGGGACCAACATCAGCCCCTTTGCAAAGAACGACCAGTGAGCCATTGTTTCAGGCTCACGATACACAATACTACCCCCCCCCCCCCGAGCCTATGTTTCACGCCCCCGAACCACAGGCTTACAATCCACATTTGGAAGTGCCGGCAGAGATTGAGAAGCCGGCTAAGGCCCCTGAACAGGATGAAGTATTGAGAAAGTTCAAAAGCCTGGAGCAGTCCTTCAGGAACTTGCACGGGCTGGGCAATCAAGTCAGCATAGCATACAAAGATCTGTGCCCTTTCCCAGACGTCCAACTCCCGGCTGGGTTCAAGATGCCTAAGTTTGATTTATATGAAGGGCACGGTGATCCCATGGCACATTTGCGGGGATTCTGTAGCAAAATGAGGGGGGGCAGGCGGCAAGGATGAGCTGCTGATAGCTTATTTCGGCCAAAGTTTGGGCGGATCTGCACTAGAATGGTATACCAGGCAGGATTCCAGCAGGTGGTACACGTGGGATGATCTGGCGTAGGCTTTTGCAGGTCATTTCCAGTACAATCTCGAGATAGTCCCTGACCGTCTCACATTGTTAAGAACTGGGAAGAAACCCGGGGAAAGTTTTCGCGAGTTCGGGTTCCGCTGGAGAGAGCAATCAGCTAGAGTCGATCCTCCCATGAGAGAGGGAGAGATGGTGGACTATTTCTTGCAGACACTGGATCCAACCTATTTTGGTCACTTGGTGACAACAGTTGGAAAATCTTTCAACGAGGTGGTCAAGATAGGGGTCATGATAAAAGAGGGTCTGAGGTCTGACAAAATCTTGAACTATTCGGCACTCAAAGCCACAACCCAGGCTATTCAAAGCGGCACGGGAGGTGCGCTGAGAAGAAAGAAAGAAGAGGTTGCCACGATCGAGGCAGGCAGTTGGTCCAGGGCTGGCAGGCCGCACTAAAACCAACCCAGACCTCACAGGTCAAACTACCCATACAACCCACCACAAAATTTCTATCCGCCTCGAGAACCACATTGTTCCGTACACCAGGCCCAAGCATACACTCAGCCTCCGATTCGCCCACAATGGCGCGCGCCGGCTCCCCAGAACATATATGCACCACCACAAAACACCTATCCTCCACCGAGGGCGTATAGAAACCCTTCAGGGGCAGGCTTCCGGGGAAATCCAGATGCTAGGAATGACAGGTTGCGGAAGCAGAGAACTTTCACGGAGTTGGGAGAAACCTACACCGCTTTGTTCCACAAGCTGAGGCAATTGGGTTTGGTTAGTCCTGTCCAGACTCGAGAACCAAATCCCCCACCTCAGAACTTGGATCGATCAATCAGTTGTGAATACTGTTCAGGGATGCTCGGGCATGATACCGAGAAGTGCTGGAAATTAAGGCATGTCATATAGGATCTTATCGATACCAATAAGATCGAGGTCCAGACGCCAGAAGCTCCTAACATCAACAAAAACCCACTGCCAGCGCACCACGAAACTCACATGATTGAGTTGGTGTGTGAGGAAGGAGAATTGAGAAAACCCTCACAAACAGTGATGATGATCCAAGCCGCCCCGAAAGAAGTCTCAACCAGTGGAGGAACGAGTGTACAGTCGCAGGGAGAAGGCGTCAAGCCGGTAGTGATATTGTGAAAGAGCCCGTCCGCCATAACAAGCAAACCCGAGCCAAGCAAGTTGGTAATACCAGGGATCCCGCCCACACCGGCGGTCGTGTTGAAAGGGGTATGTAGAGAACGGGTGACCATAAAGCCTGTGGTCCAGCTGCCGATGATTGACAGCAGGGCTGTGCCTTGGAAATATGAAAAGGCGGTGGTGATGTACAAAGGAAAACAGGTGGAAGAGGTCAGTTGTGAAGCGCAAGGGCTGACTCGATCCGGTCGATGTTTTGCTCCGGTGGAGCTAAGAAGAACCAACCCAGTTGCAACCAAGAAACCTGTGTCCGAAGAAGAGGCTGAAGAGTTCCTGAGGAAGATGAAAGTACAGGACTATTCTGTGGTCGAACAGCTGAGAAAAACACCGGCCCAGATCTCACTGTTGTCGTTACTGATCCATTCTGAGGAGCATCGTCGGGCCCTGCTGAAGATATTGAACGAAGCTCATATACCCAGTGATATTTCGGTAAACCACCTGGAAACCATTGCCAGCAAGATTTTCGAGGTAAACAGGGTAACATTCTCAGATGATGACCTGCCGGTGGAAGGCACGGAGCACAATAAAGCTCTATACCTAGCCGTCAAATGTGAAGACTCGGTGGTAACTCGAGTATTGGTGGATAACGGCTCAAGTGCCAATATTTGTCCATTATCCACTCTAGACCAGTTAAAGATCGACCGCGGAAGAATCCGAAAGAATAGTATCTGTGTCCGAGGGTTTGACGGAAACGGAACGGCCACTGTAGGGGATGTTGTACTTGAACTGACCATCGGTCCGGTCCTGTTTACCATGGAATTCCAGGTATTAGACGCCACGGTATCTTACAACCTGCTGTTAGGTCGACCATGGATTCATGCAGCCAAAGCGGTGCCTTCCACCCTACATCAGATGGTGAAGTTCGAGTGGGAAAGACAAGAGGTCGTGTTACACGGCGAGGATACAACGTGCACCATGGGCGGAACCATTGTACCTTTCATAGAGACCGCTGATGACAAAGGTCCTTGGGTCTACCAGATTTTCGATACAGGGTCGGCCAACAAAATTTCTGAAGGAGAAATCATCCCGCACCCTAGGGTAGCTGCCGCAACAGTCATGATGGTCTCAGAAATGCTGGGTAATGGATTCGTGCCGGGAAAAGGCCTGGGAGTCGAGCTTCAAGGGATTGTCCAACCTGTCTCCCTTCCTAAAAATCTGGAAACTTTCGGATTGGGGTTCAAACCAACCGCAGCAGATAGAAAGCAAGCGCGAAAAATGAAGAAGAGGGTCTGGTTTCTGCCTAAACCAGTGCCACGCCTCTCAAGGTCTTTTGTCAAAGCAAGTGCCAAGGGGCCACCGGTCCCAAAGATTCTAGGACCTTTGATCGTTATAAATGAAGACCTGAATCAGAGTTTTGAGAGGCTATTCGCGGATGTCTGTATGGTGGAAGCTGGAGAAGGTTCTAGCAGAGCAGAGATACAGTTTGTGGGGCCTGAGGCCAAGACCAACAATTGGACAGTTACTCCTCTTCCTGTCCGAGGGGAGTCTTGGTAGTAGGCTTTGATTTATGTTTTGTGTGTTTTGTTTTGTCCGGATTATTCAAGGGTGTAATCCAAATTTTACTTTCGTTTTTGTAAAAGTGTGAACCCTTTTATCCCGCAAGTTTAATGAAGTTCTTTTCTTTTGTCCTATTTTAATTTTGTTTTGTTCTTTTTCTTTCTGAACAGTTCTCTTTTTACTGTTTCTAATGACATGGCATGCACAACGGATCTTCGACCTAGTCTAATAAATCAATCTAAAACCGACTCAATGATGCAAGAGGTCGTTTGTGACGATGAATCTGAATGTGACGAAGGGGAAGCCTTCGAGAGATAAACCGAGAACTGTGCCAATTTGAAGAGAAACCCAAGCCTAACCTAAATGACACCGAGGCTGTGAATCTAGGAGACGCTGATAACGTCCAAGAGACCAAAATTAGTATCCACATTGAGCCGAATGTCAGATAAGAATTGATCAAAACCCTCATGGAATTCAAAGATGTTTTTGCATGGTCATATGACGATATGCCTGGATTAAGCACCAATTTAGTGGTTCACAAATTGCCCACTGACCCGGCATACCCTCCGGTCAAGCAAAAACTAAGGAAATTTAAAACAGAAATGAGTGTAAAAATCAAAGAAGAGGTGATTAAGCAGTTGCAGGCAAAGGTCATTCGGGTCACTCGATATCCCGAGTGGTTGGCCAATGTGGTTCCAGTCCCAAAAAAGGATGGAAAAATCAGGGTGTGCGTCGACTACCGCAACCTCAACAAAGCAAGTCCCAAGGACAATTTTCCATTACCCAACATTCATATCCTGATCGATAATTGCGCTGGGCGCGAGATCGGATCCTTTGTGGATTGCTATGCGGGTTATCATCAGATCCTAATGGACGAAGAGGATGCTGAGAAGACAGCGTTTATTATGCCATGGGGAACCTACTGCTATCGGGTAATGCCGTTCGGGTTAAAGAATGCCGGGGCAACGTACATGCGAGCAATGACTGCTGTGTTTCATGACATGATACACAAGGAAATCGAGGTGTACGTCGATGATGTGATCATCAAATCTTGGCGTCAGGAGGACCATGTAGCAGACCTAAGGAGATTTTTCCAAAGACTCCGGAGGTATGATATCAAGCTTAACCCGGCCAAATGCGCATTCGGGGTTCCATCAGGAAAGTTGCTAGGATTCATCGTCAGTCGACGGGGGATTGAGTTAGACCCATCCAAAATTGAATCCATCCGAGATTTGCCACCGCCAAGGAACAAAACAGAGGTAATGAGTTTGCTGGGTAGACTCAATTACATCAGCAGGTTCATCGCTCAACTCACAGCAACTTGTGAGCCCATATTTCGGCTGCTGAAAAAGGATGCTGCGGTAGGTTGGACGGCAGAGTGTCAGGAGGCTTTCGACCAAATCAAAGGGTATCTGTCTAATCCACCCGTATTGGTCCCGCCTAAGCCCGGGAAGCCCCTAATTCTTTACCTGACGGTCTTGGAAAATTCATTTGGTTGTGTATTGGGGCAACACGATGACATAGGAAGGAAGGAGCAAGCCATCTACTATCTTAGCAAGAAATTCACAGTACATGAGGTCAAGTACACTCAACTCGAGAAAACATGTTGTGCCTTAACTTGGGTAGCTCAGAAGTTGAAGCACTACCTGTCCTCGTATACTACTTATCTCATATCCCGTTTGGACCCATTGAAGTATATCTTTCAGAAACCTATGCCCACGGGAAGGTTGGCAAAATGGCAAATCCTGCTCACAGAGTTTGATATCATCTATGTGACGAGGACGGCCATGAAAGCCCAGGCGCTGGCAGACCATTTGGCAGAGAATCCCATTGATGAAAAATACGAGCCGTTAAGAACGTATTTTCCTGACGAAGAGGTGATGCATACAAATGAGTTGGAATTACCTGAGGAACCAGGTTGGAAGCTTTTCTTCGATGGAGCTGCAAACGCGAAAGGGGTGGGAATAGGAGCGGTACTCATTTCTGAAACAGGACGGCATTATCCTGTTACAGCTCAACTACGCTTCTATTGCATCAACAATATGGCCGAGTATGAGGCTTGCATTCTGGGTCTGCGCTTGGCAGCTGACATGGATGTCCAAGACGTCTTGGTATTGGGAGACTCGGACCTCTTGGTACATCAAATTCAGGGTGAATAGGAAACACGAGATCTAAAGCTCATACCATACCGACAATGCTTGCATGATCTGAGCAAGCAATTTTGATCGGTGAAGTTCAAACACATCCCGAGAGTTCACAATAAGGTTGCGGATGCCTTGGCCACCTTAGCATCAATGCTGCACCACCCTGACAAAATGTATGTTGATCCTCTACACATCCAGGTCCGTGATCAGCACGCCTACTGCAATGCCATAGAAGAAGAAGCAGATGGCGAACCCTGGTTTCATGATATCGAGGAATACCTCAGAATGGGGATATATCCAGAACATGCCTCTAGAGACCAAAAAAGAGCCCTGCGGCGTTTGTCGAATGGTTTCTTCCTCAGTGGAGGAGTATTGTACAAAAGGACCCCGGATTTGGGATTGTTGAGATGCATAGATGCCAGTCAAGCAACGACGGTTATGGCAGAGGTACATGCTGGAGTTTGTGGGCCACACATGAGCGGATATGTATTGGCAAGAAAGATCCTTCGAACAGGGTGTTATTGGCTCACCATGGAACACGACTGTATCACTTTTGTGAGGAAATGCCATCAGTGCCAGATACATGGAGATTTGATTCATTCTCCGCCAACAGAGTTACATACGATGTCAGCACCCTGGCCGTTTGTGGCATGGGGCATGGATGTCATTGGGCCCATCGAGCCGGCAGCATCCAACGGTCATAGGTTCATTCTAGTGACCATTGATTACTTCACCAAATGGGTTGAGGCTAAAACCTTCAAATCAGTAACCAAGAAGGCAGTGGTGGACTTTGTTCACTCCCATATTATCTGCAGATTTGGGATCCCAAAAGTGATCATCACGGATAACGGTGTGAATCTTAATAGCAGCTTGATGAGAGAGGTATGCCAACAATTCAAGATTACACACCGCAATTCCACCCCATATCGTCCCAAGGCGAATGGAGCAGTCGAAGCAGCCAATAAGAATATCAAGAAGATACTGCGAAAAATGGTGGAAGGGTCCAGACAATGGCACGAGAGATTACCCTTTGCTTTGTTGGGTTACTGCACTACCGTCCGAACTTCTATAGGCACAACTCCTTATTTTTTGGTGTATGGAACTGAGGCCGTAATACCAGCGGAGGTCGAAATTCCGTCCCTCCGAATTGTCGCTGAAGCCGGGATTAATGATGATGAATGGGTTAAAGCTCGATTGGAACAGTTGAGCCTGATAGATGAGAAAAGGTTGGCAGCAGTGTGTCATGGCCAGCTGTACCAGAAGAGAATGGCCAGAACATATAATAAGAAGGTGCGCCCCAGGAAGTTTGAAGTAGGGCAGCAGGTATTGAAGAAGATCCTCCCACATCAGGTCGAGGCAAAAGGCAAATTCGCCCCAAATTGGCAAGGGCCTTATATCGTGACCAGAGTATTGACCAACGGTGCTTTGTGTTTGACAGATGTCGAGGGGAGATGTGTCGACATGGCTATCAATTCAGATGCAGTCAAGAGATATTATGCGTAATTTCTTTAATTATGGCAATTTTTGGTTCATTTGTGTGTATTTGGGCATTTATTGGATAATGAGATGACGGAGGCAATTCTTTCTTCTATCCAAACACTTTTAACCCTTGTTTCCCCCTTTGAGCCTTAAGTAATTCTTTCATACCCCTCTTTTGGAATCACTAATGGAAAAGACATGAAAAAAAAAGAGAAAAAGAAAAGAGAAAGAAAATGAAAAGAAAAAAAAAGATAAAATCATAAGAAATACAAAACCGTGGGAACTACGTTTGACATGATTCCTCAAAGAGGATACGTAGGCGCCTCACGGCTCGGTCATAGTGTGCATCATAGCGAATATAGGATGCATAGTGTACATAGTGTGCATAATAGGCACAGTGTGCATAACGCACATAGCGCAACATAAGTGTAAAAAATAAATAAATTCCCCAAGCAAGAAAACTGGGGCAAAGGTTATGTTTTAAGTTCCAACAAAGGTTTGATTCCAAAAGTTGTAGCACATCACCCATCAAATTGTTTTCATTTTTATAGCCTTTCTTTAACCCCACACCAAAACCAACATCGACGTCCAAAAGACCTCCCGATCAATGTTCAAGAGATGTCGAGTCAGGCAAATGAGGCCGAGAATAATACACCGATCCCCAGCAAAGAAGAGGATCGTAAGACTGGGAATGAATTGATGGTCAAAGGAATCTCCAGAAGAGAGGGTCGTATCTACAACGCCCCGATTCCTCGAAAGAAATAAAATGAGAGAGTCTTATTGGTGAAAACCTTCACAGGCACCATAAGGCGCCGGGAGATGAGAGAAAAGAGAGAGTCTTATTGGTGAAAACCTTCACAGGCACCATAAAGCGCCGGGAGATGAGAGAAAAGAGAGAGTCTTATTGGTGAAAACCCCTCGAAGGGCACTATGAGGCGACAAGACAGATCAACAAAAAAGCAACCACATTTGCAACGAAATGGACAGTCATTTATCATCCCCAGCAAGTCAGACCATCGGGCAAATCGATTGATACAAATAGACTGGGTCGGGAATCTATGGTGCACGACATGATCATGAGGACCAGTCATGTCCTCCAAATAAGTTCTTCTGAGTTTCTTCTCCCACCAAATATTGGTTCAGAAAGATTTTCTCCTTTTCTATCTTTTATTTCCTCTTCCTAAAAATTTGTCTTGAAAACGATTTTTCAAAGCTTACTACCAGAGACCGAAAGGGAGTTCATCCAATGCAGGATAACACAAACAGTCTTAAAAGCCGGCCCTAGGCAATGCAATAATCGTGCCTCGCAGTTTTGGAGGAAGTAAGCTCCAAAGGGAATGGTTTCAGGAGTAAAAGCAGATTCCCACAGCATGTGCTTAAAGAAAAGCAGGAAAAGGAACAAATTGAAAACCAGCCCCAGCAGGCTAGAGACCCCCAGCAGGCAACTTTGTCCACTAACCAATTATGGGGACATAGAGCAAGAAAAGGGGAAGAGAGGAGAAATCATCCGCCGGAAAGGCACCCTCTACCACCACGATTAAAACTAATTAAATTCTTTTGTCTGCTGCAGGAAAACAAAGGATTGATGATGGCAGCGAGAGGCAACGCCAGGGAAGTCACCAAAAACCGGGGCAGAAAATTTTCTACCGATTGTCAAAATTTTCTCGGAAGAACGGGAATACATTTAAGTTCTAGGTCGCCCACCAGTAAAATGCGGGAATACATTTAAGTTCTAGGTCGCCCACCAGTAAAATACGGGAATACATTTAAGTTCTAGGTCGCCCACCAGTAAAATGCGGGAATACTTTTAAGTTCTAGGTCGCCCACCAGTAAAATGCGGGAATACTTTTAAGTTCTAGGTCGCCCACCAGTATAATGCGGGAATACTTTTAAGTTCTAGGTCGCCCACCAGTAAAATGCGGGAATACTTTTAAGTTCTAGGTCGCCCACCAGTATAATGCGGGAATACTTTTAAGTTCTAGGTCGCCCACCAGTATAATGCGGGAATACTTTTAAGTTCTAGGTCGCCCACCAGTATAATGCGGGAATACTTTTAAGTTCTAGGTCGCCCACCAGTATAATGCGGGAATACTTTTAAGTTCTAGGTCGCCCACCAGTATAATGCGGGAATACATTTAAGTTCTAGGTCGCCCACCAGTAAAATGCGGGAATACATTTAAGTTCTAGGTCGCCCACCAGTAAAATGCGGGAATACATTCAAGTTCTAGGTCGCCCACCAGTAAAATGCGGGAATACTTTTAAGTTCTAGGTCACCCACCAGTATAATGCGGGAATACATTTCAGTTCTAGGTCGCCCACCAGTAAAATGCGGGAATACTTTTAAGTTCTAGGTCACCCACCAGTATAATGCGGGAATACATTTCAGTTCTAGGTCGCCCACCAGTATAATGAGGGAATACATTTTGTCTGTTCATTCCATATTCTAGGTCGCCCACAAGTATAAATGCAGGCATGTCATTACCAATAGGAGACGCACTTCCTCAGTTTAGTTTCACCATAGGAGACGCACTTCCTAAGTTTAATCTTACCAATAGGAGACCCGCCTGTAGAACGGAGTTTGTTGTATGTCAAAGAAAAATAGAAATCAGGCGTCCACCTGGAGAACAAGGACAAAGAAGGAAGAAATCAGGCGTCCACCTGGAGAACAAGGACAAAGAAGGAAGAAATGAGGCGTCCACCTGGAGAACAAGGACAAAGAAAAATAGAAATCAGGCATCCACCTGGAGAATAAGGACAAAGAAAAGAAGTAATCAGGCGTCCACCTGGAGAATAAGGACAAAGGAAGGAAGAAATCAGGCGTCCACCTGGAGAACAAGGACAAAGAAAATAGAAATCAGGCACCCACCTGGAGAATAAGGGAATACAATTGAAGTATTGAAGTCAAAAGCCTGCTCATATGAGAAAGGAGCACACTTAGAATCAATGAAGCAGAGGAATACAACAGGAATCTCCAGCAGGAAGCAATAAAATCCCCAGCATTCACAAAAGGCTGGTCAAGAAAGGACATCAAGAAAACAAGAGGGTAAAAGAACCCAAGGTACGGAAGTAGAGAACAGATGTGGTCCGCTCAAAGAACTAGCACCTACAACTAGCTGTATCAAGGTTCAAACCTGAAGTCTGTATGAAGCACCATTCAAGACTCAAGACCAAGTTTCAGAAGACTTACAGATAGGAATCCCTGTAACTAGTAGCTGATAGGCTTAGTTAGTCTTTTTTCAGTCTTCGTTTTTGTTGTGACGACAGGACCGCGGACCGGAACCTCAACGGAACGGCACCTCGATCGGATCTTCACCTCGGTACACTTCACTATCTCTCTCATTTCCGAACTACACGTGGCCTGATTCCTATAAAACCAAGGATATGTAGGCAGCTCAGATACCAGGGCTCGGTCACATTCCCTCCCTTTCCGTAGTGTAGTCCGTCCAAGTAATGGTCGGGTCAAAAACACGTCTAGTCGTTCTTTGTCGGAAAACTCTTCGTGTTTCCAGTCAAAGAGGGGCAGCTGTAAGCACGTGATTTTTGACCCTCTCCGAGATTTTTCACATTTTTAGCGTAAATATGTGAAATTGGGTCTAATATAGCCATTTTAACTATTTTTACTTTATTTCGTTGCAAAAAGAAAAAAATCACAAAAAATACATATATAAATTTTAGTTTATGCATTTCTCATAAACGTGGAAAAAATACAAAAAAAATGTACTTTATTTTGGTACTTTATATAAATTCAAAATTACTAAAATATATAGTTCTATTAATGTTTGCAGTCATTATAATTTTGAAAAATACAAAAATTGTACTTTATTTTGGTACTTTATATAAATTCGAAAATCACAAAAAAAATAGTTTTATTAATATTCTATAGTCATTTTAACTTTGAAAAATACAAAAAAAAAACATTACTTCATATTTTATCTTAATATTTAAAAAAAACCAAAATTACAAAAATAGTTTTATTAATATTTTGTAGCTATTTTAAATCTTGAAAAAATATTTAAAAAATATATAGTTTTGTTTGAATACTAGTCTTATTTTTGGTAGTTATTTTGCTTACATAGGACTAGTTAAGCAACGTTTTCCTATTTCTCGGGTCCGGACAAAAGAATAATATTCGGGTTCAAATTACCCGGTTTTAGGCCTATTTTCGGACCTAGCCCATAATAAACCGTGTCCAGGACACGTGGGGAACCCCACCACGCGTGGGGGACATATGCCTTGAACCCCACCACGCGTGGGGCTCATTTTTCTGGGCAAAACACTACAAAACACGGACAAAGGCAAAAGCATGAGGGAGGACTTTTGGACTTTTGGTCAGAAAAAAGGAAAAAACGGGAAAAAAAATTTTTTTGCTCACTGTTCATCTTCTTCTTCACAAAGAAGAAGAAGAGAAAACCCTACCGGACACCACCACCCCGTCCCGGCCAAGCTGACCCCTCTCCGCCTCACCTGCATCGACCAAGCACCACCACCAAACGACCACTCCGTCCCGACCAACTCCCCCATCACCACCGTCTGACACCACCAACGAACACACCCAAACGATACTGTAAAAAAAACCCTCCATTCCCGACTTCCCCCGTCACCTTCCCCAGCTCCGTCTCCGCCTGTTAAACCACCAACTCCACCTGCTCGTTCTCCTAGAAAACCACCTCGTCACCTTCCCCCAGCTTCCCTCCGTCCATAACCACCACCCAAACGAACGCCATAACCACCACCCCCCACGTCCAAACACCGACTGAAACTAGTCGCACCCCCGTGCACCCGCCATTGCTCGTCGTCAACCTCAGCTCTAGCCTCACCCAAACACCATCTCCCTCGTCGTCTCGCAACCAGTCCGTCGACCACTGCCCGACGACCAAACAACCAGCAAACGTCCACCTCCATTAACGCCGGCACCCTCACGTCCAAAACCTTCAACCAACCCACCTACTCGTCGAACCCCCTCTTCCTCACATCCCAACGTCCCTTCTGCTGCAGCTTCATGCACCAGTTGCTACGTCGGAGATACAGCGGCAACCAACAATCTTGGGGCGTCGACAGTTGTGGGGTCCAAGCTCTCCGTCGAGGTCGTCTTTGGTTCGTCGAGGTGTTTGTCCGAGGTTTCGTCGTTGTTCCGCGTCCAGTGATGTCTGGCTTGAATTCCGTCGGGGTCGTGTTCGTCGTCCTGAGTTTGCCGAGGTTCAAAGGTTAGTAAACCTCAAGTATTAGATAAGGAAATGTTACGTTAAATGTTCGAAGATGCAATATAGAAATTGGTATGATAATTTTCTGCTTATGTTTTCATCGTATGCATTTTTGCTCATTTTGCGTTATGTGATTCTTGTTTATTTGATGTCATTTAATTAAGTTTGACTAGTTGTTCTATGACACAAGTTTGACGTTAATCTGTTCGTCCTTTCCTTTGCTTAGGTCATTCGGACAAAATTATTATTAGTACATGCTCTTGCTACGCCCGAAACACTCGTTCACTAAACTCATTTTATTAATTTTTGACAAGTTATGAGATTTTAGTTGTAAAAAAGCCGTAAGGTTTAGTATCGTTAAAGGTGTAAAAATGGCATCCTGTTAAAAATATAAAAATAAAAATAAAAATAAAAACGAGACAAGCTTCGCCAAAAAATAAAAATGTACAGATTGCGGAGCCCTCATAAAAATATATGCATTAAATACTTAGATTCCGGGTCGGGCCGTTTAGCGAATTTCACGGCCCTACCCCAAAATAATAATGCGCTAGTTGCTTCAGGCGCGCCTTTAATAATTTAATTTTCCTAAACTCGGGTGCACATTTATGTGACCCAAATCTAAAACTCAACGGAATCGAAATGTGTCTCTACTCACGGGTATATTGATTATGGCGTGGCCCGAGATGCATTTCCATGACGTTGTAAATTCCTTTTAATAATAAATGAGACGAGCCTCGACAAACAAAATGTAGAAGCTGCGGGGCCCTCTAAATGTATATATATATTAAAAATACTTAGAATCCGGGACATGCCGTTTAGCAAATTTCACGGTCTTCCCAAAATAATAAACGCGATAGTCTCTTTAGGCGCGTGTTTAATAATTTACTTTCTTAAACATGGGTGTGCATTTCATGTGACCCAAATCCAAATCCCAAAACATCAGAATAAAATGTGTCTCCGGATTGTGGGTGCATTTCATGTGACGCAGTCCAAAGACATGTTTCAAGCGATGTTCACATTTCTTTTAAAACAATAATAATAAAGCGGTTAAAAGATAAAATTTGCACATAAGTTCACACTTGTATAAAATCAGATAATCAAGCCGAATATAACAGTTGAGCGACCGTGCTAGAACCACGGAACTCGGGAATGCCTAACACCTTCTCCCGGGTTAACAGAATACCTTATCCGGATTTCTGGTACGCGGACTGTAATATGGAGTCATTCTTTTCCTCGATTTGGGATTAAAATTGGTGACTTGGGACACCCTAAATCTCCCAAGTGGCGACTCTGAAATAATTAAACCAATCCCGTTTCGATTGTCCTTTAATTGGAAAAAACTCTCCTCGCGCCCCCTCGGGTGCGGAAAAAGGAGGTGTGACAGGTAGATAGTTATTCTTCTTTGTTTCTAAGAGTAGAAGAATAGGGAGTTTATGGACAGATATGAAATAAAATGGTTCCCCAACTACTAAATATTCTTAGATAAATACAAAAGGTTGGAAACCCAATACTTAATTATATACTATATTTACTAATAACTCATCAAAATAATATTAAGTGTTGCATATAGCAACACCATGGAATTTCATTGCCAATATTAACACAACCTAAAGTAAGAAATTTTCATATATTGACCATTCTATATTTAGGAAGTGCAAAGTAAAATATTTTCTCGTTATAAAAAAAATGCTCAATCAAGAATGCAAATATTGTAAAAAAATTTGGGGTGTTACATGGCTTGTCTTGAAAAGAAGTGGATTTCATACTCTGCTTCTTGCTCACCTTCGTCGTGAACTTCATAGGTGACGTATTGACATTCATAGCTTCTTTGCTTTCAAACTTGGGTACGAACTTGCCCCACTTCCTGACTTTTTGCTTGTCATTCACTTTGCGAGGTTCATAGATGGGTAGTCTTTCATTTCCAGCGGAGGTCATGCTCAATTCCATGTCATGGGCATGAGTTACAAGTTCTTCAAATGTGCTAGGCTTGATACCTTGCAAGATGTAGCGCAATCCCCAATACATGCCTTGGATGCACATCTCTATGCCTGAAGCTTCACTAAGCCTGTATTTTCAGTTGAGGCTTGTATTCCTCTAACGATTGATAAAGTCGATAACTGGTTCCCCCTTTCGTTGACGAGTATTTGTAAGCTCTATCATACTCACTGTGCGTCTTGTGCTATAAAAGCGATTGAGGAACTCTTGCTCTAGTTGATCCCAGTTGTCGATAGATCCAGCCTCGAGGTCCGTGTACTAGTCAAAAACATTTCCTTTTAGTGATCGGACAAACTGCTTGATGAGGTAATCTCCATAAGCCCCAGCATTGTTGCACGTCTCCACGAAGTGCGCAATATGTTGCTTTGGGTTACCTTTACCATCAAACTGTTGAAACTTCGGAGGTTGATAGCCAACAGGCATCTTCAACATATCGACCCTTGCAGTGTACAGCTTTGCATATATAAGGGAAGATTTGGCAGCAATTTCATATTTGTTCTTAATGGTTCCTTCGATGAACTCCTTCAGTTGATCGATTGGAATCATCCCTTCAGATGAGACAGGGATAGCTTTAGTGGATGCTGCTTGTCTTGGGGGAGAGTCACTCTCTAGAACTTTTGGGAGCTTGCCGGGTGCATGGGTAGATTCTTCTTCCATCAAGATTCCCACACTGTCTGTTAGCTTGTCAATTCTAGCCTCTTGATTTTGCATGCATTTGGTCAAGCCAGCGATTGCTTCCGTCAAGTTTGCCAACTGCTTCTCCATAGATGAAGTGTTTGTCACCATGGCTTGCATGATCGTCGTGGATGACGGAGAGTAGCATGGCTTTTCACACAGATTGATCCTTGACTGGATCACGCTATGTGGTGTAAGTGGGGAGGATCCATCACTTGAAGCATCATCATCTTCCTTCACAGCAGAGTGCTTGGAGCCGGAGAGGTCAAGCAGAGCAAGAGTTTTCTTGATCTTTTCAGCAACATCGCTTCCTCCTTCAGATGCGTTTGTGGAAGATCTTGCTCCTTTTGAGGATGAATATCCAAAAACAGGGGTTGATGCAGACGGCACTTGGGGTGCTTGTTGTCCTAAAGAGCTTGCTTTGCTCCTCGTAACTGCTCCGAAGCTTCCAAAGGTGACATCGAGGATGTTTTCCACATCAGCATAGAACCTGGAGTTAGTAGCCTTGGTGGATGTTGATCTGGAGTTGATTTTCTTCGAAGCCATTTTAATGTTCTTGAACTTTGGTGATTGAAAAGTTGAGATGAGAGGTAGAGATTGTCCCACTGGGCGTGCCAGAATTTGTAGATAATAAATTAGGTTCGAGAAAATAAAATCAAGATCGAAAATATTGCAACAGTCGTAGTACTTGATTTCAGATAATATGAGTGTACAATCTCTATGAATCCTCTAATTCTACTTTTCAATAGTAAATAAATTCAAGGGCCAGCTTGATCTTGAATATGTATTTGTTGTCTCGAACGATGATCTTGTTCTTGAGCTTGAACTTGATTGCTTGAACTTGACCTTGATTTGTTCTTCGTTCTTGAACTTGCACTTGATTTCTTGAACTTGAACTTGAACCCTGAAACTTGTGGAGGAATTTGCAGCGTTTGATCCACGAGCTCTTTCTTGCTTCTTGTTATAACTTCTGGTGGTCCTTTCTGAGTTATGAAGACCCCTATTTATAGTTGTAGAAGGGAGGAGTTGTGATAAGAACAAACTTTTTCCGACCAATCAAATTGAAGTGTGACATGGCCGTATTTGATTGGCCAGAACATGTCACTTGCGCACGTGGCACGATTTCATTGCCCTTTTAGTGTGACTTGGCATTCCTTGTCATTTTGACACGTGGCATGATCTCATTGGCTCTTCTGTTTGACTTGGCGTGTCACGTCACTTGACACGTGGCACCAAACTGGGCCTCTAGGAAGATGATATCTTGGGTCTAATGAAGTGGGCTCATCATTTGTAGCCCAATTAAATGGGCTAGCCCAATGGATTAAGACTTATTTATTTAATCCATATATATTGGATTTATATAATTAATTCAATTACATTAGCCCATAATATTTATTTGGATTAATATATCTTGAATTTGAAATATAATCCAAATTATTTTATGGATTTAATTTTAATAAAATTTATATGCCTACCGGTCATTGATCAAGAATTATTTAAATAAATGACATTAATTTTAGTTTATTCCAGAAACAACAAATTTATTAACAATTATAGCATACTTCATATTTGTTTACGTACAAGTAACTTTTAAAAAATAATTAATGACCCTTAAATTTAGGAACCAATTTCGACCCTTAATTTATCTATTCCCATTCTCTCTCAAATAGTCATCCCTAATTCCATATTCCTTTCTCCATGAGCGAGAAAGTAGGAACGGCTTCGATGGGATCGGAAGAAGAGTAATTATAAGAATGAGAGATTTTAATATATCATTCTCACAACATTCACATTTATTAACATAAATAAATCAGTTATATACTCAAAAATCATTTTTTTCAAATTATACATTATATATTATATACCAACAATATTTTCTAAAAAAATATACACAGATGCATATACAATCTTAATTCAGGATGTATTTTTATGTATACAAATGTATGCATATACGTCATCTCTAATACAAGATGTATTTTTATCTATATTTTATATGTTAAATGCAATCTTAATTAAAGATTTGTTTTTATGTATACTTTTGGTATATTTCATATGTCTTAATTCAAGTTGTATTTTGTATGTATATCTTTTGTATATATTAACGCAAATTAATATCAAAATCAAGAGCTATAATTTTTGAAAAGGAAGAAAGAGGGCAAAGAAAAACTTTAGAAAGTCAATTAAGAAGAAAAACACGAATGGAACAAATTTAGAAGGGGGAAAAAATGTAAAGAAGGAAAGTTGAAGAGAGAAAAAAAGAGAGAACTAATAATTAAAGAGAACAAAAAAGCGTAATTTTTTGACAAAGGATTATTCACTTTTCATTTAGTTTGCTTATTTTTAGGGATTAGTAATTGATATCCTATTTTAATGGAACTGTGTGCTATAAATATAAATATCTTCCTGCCATAATTGTAATATCGAAATTCATGCTAAAAATTTATAATATATTTTTTAAAATGTGATAGTTATGTAAAGTTCCCGATTAATTTTGATATGACGAACAACTCATAAGATTGTGGCCCAATAGAGAGGCAACTTTTACATCTGAATATCTGATCATATTGTTTTACTTTGTAATCCTTTTTGGTGTAAAAATAGCACCGGGCTAGCCAGTTTTTGGACCGATCATTCAAAACTAGCCCGCATTACAAAGTCATTGAAAAATAGCTACTATTTTGCTGCAACACGGAAAGTTCCAGCATAATATACTGGAGATTCAAGTATATTATACTGGAACTCCAGTATATCAATATACTAGAGTATTTTTTCGGATTTTGAATAGTGTTTTCGTTCAGATTTATCTTTACAATATACTGGAGTTCCAGTATATTATACTAGAATTCTAGTATATTATAACTGGAGTATTTTTTTCGAATTTTGAACAGTGTTTTCGTTCAGATTTATCTTTACATGAAAAGTGGCTAAATTTCGATTACTTTTGAAAATGTGACTATTTTTGAATGACCCACTTGTTAATCTGACTATTTTTGAATTTTTCCCTTTTTTGGTTCAATCTCTTTCTCCTCTTTTTTTTTTGGGTAAGATTTTCATTTTTTCTGTTTCTTATAATTATCCTTTGTAAGACAGCTACAGGGAATTACATTGTATTTGCTTCTACAAATTTAGGGCTCGTATCATTCACATACTAGTTATGCGGAGATTAGAATGTAGGATTATTTATATAATGATTAGCTCGGTTGGCAAAATGGTTTTAAAAAAACAGTTAACCACCCATATTATCCACTAAAAATAGATTGGATAATGAACTTATTAAAAACAGGTTAAATATGGATAAGGTTCATATTATCCATTTAGAAAATGGATAACCAATGGGTAACCAATAGATAACCAATGGGCCTAACTTTTACATTTGTAAAGCCTCAAATTGGAGTTTCCTCAAGTTAGGGAGACTAAGAATTCTCCCAAAAGTGATCATATGCAAGAAGTTATGGATAATATGGTTACCTATATTATCCGCCGGTTAACTCGTTTTTTATCCGTATTAAATCTCGTTTTTTATCCATAATAAATATGGGTCAGATCGAATAATTTATCCGTTTTTTCATTACCCGTTTTCGACCCGACATGCCTGTTTGACACTCCTATGATCAGTAATGAAATGATAATAATGCAGTACTTAGTAGTGAAGAGTTTGTTATACATGAGTTACTTATTATAAAAGAGGATTTTAAACTTTAAATAGTTTAAGTTCCGTATTTCTACTTCATATCAGACGTTAATCTATTGATATTCTGAAAACATATTTCATCAAAATACTACTACCATGGACAAGTCATGAATTCAAGATATCGATATTTATTTGGAAATATCATGGTTATAAAGAATTTTTTACTTCACTTTTGAAATAGGTGGTTTTTTATGGTAAAAGTTATTGCTTAAATTAACGTCTAGAGTCATTTGGCTCATTGAGCATGAATTGAACTTCACACTTTTCAGTGATCGGTAATTAATAATTTGATTAGTATTAATATTATATTTGATTGATTGAATTAATTTTGACGATTGCAAAATATTCCATTCAATTTATCGACATAAGGTGAAGCATGTTGAAGAGATGATAACAATTGGAAATAGAGAAATTGCCATGGAAATTTACTCTAGGGTTAGAGAAGAGTCAAGAGAAAAATAATGGCTCAAATCTTTTCTCATTATTCAATATTCACTTATGTCCAACACTGTACAAAGAAAACAATATATACAATGGGCCTAATGTATCTGGACCTGACCTAACAAACTCCAGTCCACTAAGACAAAAAAATGTAATACATTAAGTTGCAGCTATTGGAATTATATCAAGTTTGGGCATGTTGCCGTTGTGGGATAGAAGCTAAATATCCTTCAAGTCCAACACCCCTCCTCAAGTTGGAGGGAGAAACCACCTTCAACTTGGAAAGGAATTGATGATAACTCTGCCCAGGAAGAGGTTCAGTAAGAATGTTTGCCAACTGCTTGGAAGTAGATACATAACCCAATTGAATCAAGCCTTCACCCAACTTGGTTCGAATGAAGTGGCAATCCACTTCAATATATTTTGTACGTATATATATATATATATATATATATATATATATATATATATATATATATATATATATATATATATATATATATATATATATATATATATATATATATATATATATATATATATATATATATATATATATATATATATATATATATATATATCGCAAAAAACTGAAATTGGAAGAGAAACAAGAACATTTAGATCAGACAAAAGTCGAACCAGCCAAGTTAATTCAGCCACAACCTTGCTAATGGCTCAATATTTTGGAAGAAAGAGAGACAACAGGTTGTTTCTTGGACTTCCAACCAATCAAACTTTCACCCAAAACAATATAGAAACCAGTTACAGATCGCCTTGTATCAACACAAGCAGCCCAATCACTATCGTTGTAGGCACTCACAGAGATCAGAATCATTGGAGTAGAACCTCAGAAGGCGTAATGCAATAGACATATGAGGAACGCGAGGACACTTGAAAAACTGACTAAGATGTTGTACAGCAAAATATATATCCGGCCTAGTATGGGTCAAGAAAAGCAACTTACCAACCAAACTCCTAAAGGATTCAGGTTTATCCAAGACTTCACCACTATCAGCCGATAACTTCACATGAAGTTCCAAAGGGCAAGCAACAGGAGAAACATCTTCACATTTATATTCAGATACAAATTCTTCTAATTCAATAGAAGACCTGAAGGAAAATAAGATATCTCAATACCCAACAAGTAATGTAATTGACCCAAGTCTTTGATTTTGAATTGGCCATGGAGAAACCGTTTTAAGGCAGATATTTCAGTAGCATCATCCCCTGTAAGAATTATATCATCGACATATACAGCCAAGACTGTGAAAGACAGAGGAAAACTCTTGACAAAAAGAAAATAATCATTGATGGAATGAGAATAACCCCGAGAGTATAAAGCATGAAATAATTTTGCATACACTGCCGAGAGGCCTGCCAAAGACCATATAAGGACTTTTGCAATTTACACACTAAAGGGGCAGAAGAGGAAGAACTAGCAGCAGAAATAGAAAGTCCAGGGGGTAACTTATATACACCTCCTCATCTAGGTTGCCATGAAGAACGGCGTTATTTACATCTAGTTGTAAAAGAGGCCATCGTCTCTTCACAGCTACTACTATTGAGCATTTAACTATGGACATCTTTAACACCAGAGAAAATGTCTCAGTAAAATCAATACCCTCTACCTGTGTGTCACCCCTAATCATAAACCGGGTTTTATATCTATCAATAGTCCCATCAGTTTTTTATTTAATTTTATAAACCCACTTACAACCAATAGGCTTTTTTCCTTTAGGTAACTCTACTATATCGCAAGTGTAATTAGCCACTAAGGCCTCAAATTCCTTTTGCATTGCATCCTGCCAAGCTGGAATAGGTGCAGCTTGGGAATAAGCACTAGGTTCAAATTCATCATGCTTTAGAAAAGAATTGGAGCAAGTAGAGGAGGAAGGATGAGTGCATAAGTAGTCTTGTAAGTAAGCATGAGGATTATGCTCCCTAGTAGACCTTCTAAGATTGGAAGATGACTAGAAAGAGAAGAATATGGTACTGACATAGGAAGAAAAGGTTGGACAAAAGAAATTGAGGGAGAAAGAGATGGAGAAATGATGGAAGAAGTAGGAGGAGGAATGAATGAGTCATCATCAAAAATATGAGTGAGAGGGAGATTCAGAAAAAGTAGTAAGAAGAGAACAAAAAAAGATTTAGGGAGAGAGAAAGGAAAATAATTTTCATGAAATACCACATCCCTTGAAATGAAACACTGTTTGGTAGCTAAGTTATATAACTTATAACCTTTCTTAGGAAAAAGGATAGCCAAGGAAAACACAAGGGACTTAAATGAGTAACTAGCTGCCTTACCACGCAACATTTCAAAAGGTGACTTATCATGAAGAAGCTTGGAAGGAAATCTGTTGATTATATTAGTGGCTGACCATAAACAGTCACCTCAAAAGTGCATAGGTACTTTGGATTGGAACATTAAAGTTCTAGATGCTTCAAGGAGGGTCCTATATTTTCTCCCAACTACTCCATTTTCTTGAGATTTATAAGGGCAACTAGCCTGGTGGATAATACCATTTTCTGAAAAAAATGTGGAGGCAGAGGAACTAGATCCAAGTTCTAGATCATTATCACTTCTGATGGTTTAAATAGTGGTGTGGAAGTGATTTTTTTTTTTTTGTAATTAATTTTTATTACTAGGGAAATATTTACATGTATAATAAAAAAAATTATTAAGTTTTTTGAAGTGATTCTTAATCATAGTGACAAAAGCTTTTATTAAGGGAAAGACATTGCTTTTGGACCCCATTAAATGAGTCCAAGTAGCCCTAGTATAGAATAATGAGTCCAAATAATTGATTTCAACTGTGAATTATATGCCCTACCGGTATGAGGGTTAATTATATGTTGTGATTTTGTTTGACGGAAATTATTTAGAAGAAGAAAGAAAGGAAATGGAAAAAAAATTCAGTTGGCACAATGTGCGTATTACTTATGGTACGGAGTTGAGGACGAGATCCTCGTTTTTTTTATATGACGTAAAATATTTAAAACGGGCTACAAGCTGTGGTGGATGCTATATAAGGACGAGGTCCTTGTGGTAAAAAGTTTATCTGTTTGAATTCTCCCTTTGTGAAATTAAAAATTTATATTATAGTACTTATAGGGAGTCATGCCTATGAGGCTTATTTGAAAATTCTCATATGAATATCTCTGGGCATAATTTGCCAAATTTGTATTTTAACTATGGAATTTAGCCCACAAGATAAGTGCCCAGGCGGCGTTAAATGTGACTTGTTAATTCAGGTAATTAATTACGAGGTCTTCATGCCTCGTTGTTAGAAAATGGAGGTTTGAAACGAGATTTTTGTTGGCATGAGATTAATTGGCGATTTGTAATCGATTATGAACAACTATTAAGACCAAAGATGCGGTCATAGTCATACATATGATAATGTAACGGTTGTAATGTGGAGATTTGTGTTATTGATATATACATTGTGGTGATTTGTTGAGTTGTGGATGTGTTGTTAGGAGTTGTTTTGGTGTTACTCTGACAGGTGGATAGGCCCAATTACAGGGAAGACTCTGCCAAAATTTCTGAAAAATTTGGGAGTTAGAAAAATTTGGGATATTGATATGTGCAAAGAAAGAGATAAGTTACATTATGTATTTGATGACGGACTCTACTTCTTATTTGAGGATGAATGACCTAAGTGGGGGAGGATGTAACAACCGTTAAGCACTATTAAAAAGGTTGATGCGTGCATAGGCATGAGTTGCTATAGCCAGGTGAGACTAATGTCGTGTGATGATGTGAAAATCATACCTTTTTGAAAATGTTCGGAGTGTATGAAAATTGGTCTTAAAGTTTACAAATGTGGGTAAGGGAAATAGCCTCAATTGAAATGATATTGTCGGACTTATTTAGAATGCGGTAATGTGGGATAAACCACGAGTATATGTGTAAAAGTAGAAATATCAAGTTGGTAACCTCAAAATAATTCTTAGTACGTTCGAGGACGAACGTTTGTTTAAGAGGTGGAGAATGTAACGACCCGACTTGTCGTTTTAAGAATTAGTGTCCCGTTCAGAGGCTTAAGACCTCAAGAAGCTTCATAACGTGTATTATGACTTGCGTGTGCGATCGATTTTGGTTTTCGAATTATTCAAGACTTAATTGAATGAACAATATATTCTAGTTTTGAAAGTTTGAATCAAAAGAGTTGATCGGAGTTTAACTTTTGTGCAAACGACCCCGGAATAGAATTTTGATGGTTCCAATAGCTTCTTATGATTATTTTGGACTTAGACACATGATCGGAATTGGAGTTAGAAGTCTATAGAGCAATTCAGCACATTTTGGCGAAATTACAAAGTTGACGTGTTCTAATTATTTTGTATACAAGCAAGGACAGATAAAATGATGGACATCAATTGAATATGATAATAAGTGTACGATACATACTATAAGTGATATGGGGTTTAGCGAACATCCTAAGTCTAAGTCAAGTTGGAAAATTTTCTAATAGACTAAAGTTGCAAATGAGTACGCGCAAGACCTCATTTTGGACGATCATATCTACATATATATAAAGAACTATGTGATGGACAACCTATCAAATGAAATTTTTTTGAGTCTAGTTTCCAACGCTTTAAACTGTCCGTCATTCGGACACTCCTACCAAAAGTTATGACCAAATTACCAAAGCAGCGTAGAAACTTGCACTACCGCGGCGCCTCGTACGACGCGCCTATAGGGAAATCCAGAGGGCATTAGAAAACGTTTTCTGAGCATATTTTGCACAGCCGCCCCGTCCCCCACGGCGCCCCATGCCCTGCGGCAGTACAAAAATGGGGTTTTTAAGACCTGAACCCCATTTCATTTAACTCGTTTGGGGTTTGTTATTTTGGGATTTTCTGGTGCTTTTAGAGAAAGGGAAGAGCAATTCTAGAGAGAGGAAGAAGCTCAAGTTCCTCGTTCATCAAAAATCTTGTCCAAGCCTTGAAATCGCATCAAAGGGGTTGCTAAGGCTTCAAGAGATAAGAATTTCTTTTTCCCAATTTTTCAATTTCGAAGTCTAACTAGAAATGGGTAATTAGTAAGATGATTCGTGGAAGTTTGAGAATTAGTTATACATGCTTGTAACAATAAGGTTATAGGAAGATGGTTGAGTTCAAATAGTAAAGATTGGGTTAAAAATGGTAGAACTCTTCAAAACTTTAATTGAGGATTTGAAAGTCAATCCGATGTCGGAATTCGATAATTTTAGTATGGTTGAACTCGTATCGGAATGAGTATTCGGATTTCGTAAGTTTTCCCGGGATTCATGATGTGGTTCCCATTGTTGAATTTTAAAATATATTTCGGATTTTATCCGGAAACAATTAGTAAATTCATATGGAATTAATTCGTATGATTTACATTGAGTATATTTGAATTATTATGACTAGATTTGAAGCTTCGGACGAATTCACGAGGTAAAGGCTTGTTGGAATTTTGAATTGGTTGCAAAGCGAGGTAAGTGTTTGGTCTAACCTTAGCTTGAGGGATTAGGAGTTGTGTCATATTTGTTATGTGTTATTTGTTGAGTACGACGTATAGGCATGGTGACGAGTATCTATACGTTGGTGTCAAGCATGCCCGTGAGTCTTATACTTTGATTAATGTGACTCCGTTTCATATTGTATATGCTCTATATGATAATTTCTATTGAGTAATATGACTTGCGGAAGTATTATTGTTAATTGAACATTGTAGAGCATTAGCTCTAGTTAAAAATAGAATTGTTGAACATTATAAAGCATTGGCTCAAGTTGAGAATTGAATTGTTGAATATTGTAGAGAATTGGCTCTAGTTAAGAATAAAATTGTTGAACATTATAGAGCATTGGCTCAAGCTGACAATTGAATTGTTGAACATTATAGAGCATTGGCTCGCTCAAGTTGAGAATTGAATTGTTGAACATTTTAGAGCATTGACTCTAGTTAAGAATAAAATTGTTAACCATTATAGAGCATTGGCTCAAGTTGACAATTGAATTGTTGAACATTGTTAGAGTATTGGCTCAAGTTGTGAATAAAGGAGAGAGAGAATCATGACATTGTCTCCCTTACCGGGATGTTATTGTTTTGATGTTGTTTCCCTTGCCGGGATTTGATTGTTGTACTATTGTTCCCTTGTCGGGATTTTATTGTGATTTCATTTATTTTCTTGCCCTTATTTCTTGTGATTGTTGTTTGGGTGAGGAAGAGTGTTAAAACACGAAGGGTGATGTCGTGTATGATTTGTAAGGAAAGAGTGTAAAGCACGAAGGGTGATGCCATGTCGCACGATGTACCATTCCGTGCCTATTATATTGAGAGTAAAAGCACGAAGGGTGATGCCGTGCAGTTTATCTTGATTCTTATGGTGAGGACGAGAGTAAAAGCACGAAGGGTGATGCCGTGCACTTGTCCTTGATTTTTCCTGATTCTAATTGAGTTATGTTGTCCTTTACGTTTATTTACTGATTTTCTGTTGTTACTTGATTTTATTTCGATGTTATAGATTCTCTTACCCTATTTGTCTTGTGTTTGTTGCTTGGGTGGGGAATATTGTAAAGCACGAAAGGTGATGCCGTATATTGTTTTGGTGAGAGAGTATTAAAACACGAAGGGTGATGCCGTGTATTGTTTTGGTGAAAGAGTGTTAAAGCACGAAGGGTGATGCCGTGCACTTTCTGTTTGATGTGTTTACTTGTTATTAACAATTCAAGTGTATTAACTGTTTAGATCTCTTTACTGTTATGATCCTTTGTGTTGGAATCCATAGTGTTTACAATACCTCGCCTTATTTTTTTATATGTTCAATACTTCAAATTTCAATAATTGTTACATTTTTAACTCAATTAATTTCTCAACTAAATTTGTCCTTAAACCATTTGAGGTTGTACTTTACTTAAAAGGGAATTCCTTCTATGTCTTGATTTATTGATTTCTCGTATTAAAGGTAATGATTCATTCGATATTGTACTTTAATTGAAAAGGGTATTTTCTTTATCAAATGATTTCTAAAAATAACTTTATCTTTTCTTGTTGATTTCCTATTTGGGTTGGGGGTTGTACTCTACTTTATGTTAAGTGAATGAGGCTCCTTGAACATTCTTAATTGTATTAGGTTATGGAACCTATGAACTGAGTAATATGAGAATATTGTTATGCAATATGAGACAGAAATATGTGGGCACGAGGTGCCGTGAAAATATAAAAGTGGGCTGAGACCTATATTATCTATGATTATGAAATGAGGCGTCACAAGGTGATCTTTACTCGAAAGAATTATATTCGAAAGATGCTTATTTGAAAGATATTTATTTGAAAGAAATACATTCGAAATATATTTATTGAAAAGCATATTATCTTAGAGATTATTAGTAGAAGGATTTATAGGCGAAAGGTTTATATTTGAAGGACTTGATTAATTGATTGCACTTGTATTTATTTATTTATTTTGTTGAGAAGCATTTATGGTGTTCTTGTTGCCTGCCATTTATATCACTGGTTGATCATTTTTGCCATCATTGTTATCTGCTTCCTATTATTTTTGTAAGCTATATTGCACAGGTTTATTTGGTAGTCTGGTCCTAGCCTCGTCACTACTTTGCCGAGGTTAGGCTAGGCACTTACCAGCACATGGGTCGGTTGTACTGATACTACACTTCTGTACATTTTTGTGTACAGATCCAGGTATTTGATCGATAGTAATTGTTCGTTGCGGTGGAGACTCAAGGTAAATCTGTTGCAGCGTTCGCAGTCCTCGAAGTCACCTTAAATTGTACTTATTTCCACTTGTCCCCTTTGTTTCGGAACAGTGATGTACTTATTTTGTATAACTACTCTTAGAAAGGCTTGTGACTTGTACCACCGGTTTTGAAAATTGTAAATTGTTATGAGTTATTGAATTTAAAGTTGGCAAATGTCAATGTTATTTCAGTTAATGTTAGGCTTACCTAGTTTAGAGACTAGGTGCCATCACGACTCCTTCGGAGGGATTTTTGGGTCGTGACAGGAAGCTTCTTCAGAGAAGGGCCCTATAGTAGCACACAAGAATTATAAGTAAACATGACAAAGCATCTGAATTTTTCATGTACACAGAAATGAGATTATGGTGGAAAGAAGAAATATGGAGAATATTGTAAAGAATAATAGAGGGATACAAAGCAAAAGAACCAGTGGAAGTTACTTTTACTTTATAACCATTTAGATTATATACAAGATAAGGTACATATAAAGGAGCTATATTGAATAAAAACTCTGTATTGGATGTTATGAGGTCAGCTGCACCAGAATCAATGATCCAGGTTAAATTTACTGAATGAGAAAGCATGCAAGAATTAGAACTAGTACTACTCAACAAATCAGCAGCTAAAGATGTACCAGCAAAATTGGCAGAAGCTATGAGATTGGATTGAGGAGTGGGGTCTGACACATAAGACTATTGCAGCAAATTCACCAATTGATTGTGCTGCTGTTTTGTCAGACCAGGTATCATGGAGGCATGCTCAGAATTAGATAGAGGACCAAAAGTATGAAGAGCAGTAGTATTTGGCTGAGCACCACCACTAGGATTGTATTCAGAAAGATCAGCCTCAACACTAGCATTTGCTGCAATTCTTCTACCTTTAGTAAATTTGAGGTTAGAAGGATAACCATGGAGTTTATAACATTTTTCGATTAGGCGTACATGCTTCATGCAGTATTTGCAGAATAAGGAAGCTTTGACCTGATCACCATTTACCCTCTATTCAAAGTTCATCCTCTAATTATATGGCTTTTGAGGAAGAAGACTTATGTTAAACAAGTTGGTATTGAAAGAAGTTGTATTGGCATTGAAAGAAGCTGAATCTAAGTTAAATTGGGGGAAAGATTTGACTTGTCTTTGACTCTCATCTTGGAGAAAAATGTTGTAAGCATTATCAAGTGATAGAGGAGGCTGCATCATTAGGAGATTGCTTCTAACATTTACATAGGTTTCATTTAATCTCATTAAGAATTGGTATAATTTATTTTCTTCAACTTCCTGTTGCAAATCAGGTTTAGCTGCACAAGTGCAAGTGTTCACATAATTCTTACACATGAAACCCAATCCATATCATAACCACTTTAACTTGTTAAAGTAAGAGGCTATGTCAAGAGATCTTTGATAAGTTGCAGCCAGTTCTTTCTTAATCTCAAATACCTTTGTCCTAATCACATCCCCATACCTACTCTCAAGTTGCTTCCAAATACTTTCAGCAGTCTCAGAGTATTGAACACTCTCCGCAATTTCAGGGGACAAAGAACTTGTCAGCTAAGATATCACCATATTATTATACTTATTCCACTGGTTTAATTCAGGTGCATTATCATAAGCTTTTGGATATGTTCCATCTATGAAGGCTATCTTATTCTTTGCAGATAAAGCCAATATCATACTCTTCTCCAACCCTCCAACACAGTCACAGAAAAAGGCACATGCACCAAAGAAGTGCTAGGAACATCAGAGGAATGTAAAAACAGAGGACCAGAGGGATCTGGAGCATACACGGAGATAGAAGTAGCATTACTTCTCATGATCACTCAATTTAGTCCAGTACAATACTCAAAATACACATGTAGTAAGCAAGCAAAAATAGATACGGAGATGCACACCTCCACAACCACGAAACAAATATATGCTATTATATATAGAGAATTAGAAATAGAAATACCACTCTTCTTCGTCACTGGAAGAAGTAACAGTCTTTAATTCTAGAAACTCCTTCCAAAATAATCTGCAATCACCAACAATCGAAAATGGGATCGATGCAAACCCTAGTTTCGAGCCTCAATGGGAAATTAAAATACTCGAGCGTAAAATTACATAGCTTCACGAAATCACCGGAAAACCTCACCAGTACTCAAAAACTTGTTGTAAACTGAATCAGAACTAGTGAACCAACTAAGAGATGAGAAAAAAACTTTCAAAAACCCATCTAGGGTAATATCAGACGGAAGAGTAGCACGAGATCTATTCGAATCTCTGCTCTGATACCATGATAACATTTGCAAAATAGAGAAATTGCCATTAAAATTTACTCTAGGGTTAGAGAAGAGTCGAGAGAAAAACAATGGCTCAAATCTTTTCTCATTACTCAATACTCACTTATGTCCAACACTATACAAAGAAAACAATATATACAATGGGCCTAACTGTACCCGGATCTGACTTAACAAACTCCAGTCCACTAAGACAAAAAAATATAATACATTAAGTTACTGCTATTGGACTTATATCAAGTTTGGGCATGTTTCTGTCGTGGGCGAAAAGCTAAATATCCTTCAAGTCCAACAAGAGAATAATCTTAATAGTTGGTATGAATCGTACTTTATTTTATTCTTATGTACTCCCTTTGTCCCACTTTATGTGATAAAGCTTGGACTTCGAGAATTAAACTTATTAATTTTGACCGTAAATTCTGATATAAAATCTTTAACTTTTTAGAAATAAAATTTATATATTTAAAAACTATATAAAAAGTACTATAAGTCACAATAATTAACAATTCAAAATACCTAAAAGGCAAATGAAAAGATCACGGTCAAAATTTGACTCTTGAAATTCGAACTCCGCCGCATAAATTGGGACGGAAGGAATATTAATTCATTTACGTGCAAAAGATATTAACAAGTCAATTTTCATTAAAAAAAAAAAAAGATAGACACTGGCTCGCAGAAATGACATTTAAAATATATAGGTAGTTTAGACAAACTATCTTCTTCTACTGGTATGAAATTAGGCTCTGTTGAAGCTTAACTTCGCACTAAAAAGCCTAAAAATTTAAAAGTTAATCAATTCAGACCTTGAGGTTTGAAGTTGGATTTTGTCAAACCCTAACTTCAAATCTTCAGTCAAACATTAGAAAGGAAAGCAGACGTTGGATTCTGGAAGAGTCTAACTTCACACCGTAGGTCTGATCAGTTCGATAAATTTTAAATTTTTAATAATTTCAACTTTAAGTTCATTTTAAGGCGGCTAAACTTTAAAATTTATAAATATAGATTATTCTTTAAATAGGAATCTTAAAAACTACTATCTATGACATGAAGGATAGGTGGGGGGCATTTTGAAAAATCGGGCCGATTTACTCAAGCGACGGTACAGAGGAAGAACGAAACAAAATGAGGAGATATGATCCAGAAAAAGAAGCCGCAAATCTTTGATGAAAATATGACCTTCAATTTCCTGTGTCCAAAATCTCCGAGTGATTGATTCTTACTAATAGATAATAGGATACAATTTGGTATAGTCGAATAAAAGCTTGTTGGGAGAATTTATCGATGTGAAAGTGGAGGATATATATTATTTATTGGTAAATATCTAAGAGTACAAACTGAATTCTTCCACTTAAAAATTAAAATTCTGAACATTGAAAACCTTTTATAAATTTTGAAATTTTTAATGTTTAAGCTATATAGAAGATACAATAATATGCAAGTTTTTCATATTCGTAAAATTTGTAACTTCAACAAAAGTTTGTTAAGAATTTAATTTGTAACGTCCAAAATAAGACGGAGTAAAAATGAACGTGTATATTTTCCTTGAGTAAGAACTTGTTTCAAATCCTACTATTATTCAACGTCAACCACCTGAAACCTATTTCCAATGCTTCAGAATTTTAAGTTTTTATTGGCTTAATATTGAGCTTTTATTTACTAAAGATAACATGTCTTCCTAGATCTTCTTAATTTATTGATTATTGAATTAAGTGATTAAAGTACTTATCGTGATTCCAAATCCATGATTAATTTAGAATAAAACAAAACTTGCCGCCTTAATCATCCAACCAAAATGGAAAGGTGTCAAGCTACAACGTCCCAACCTCTTGTTTTAACAGCCAACAAAGCCTGCTTTCTCCTTGCCTTAAAAGGTCAGATTACAGGATAATATATTTTAATTTAGCTGCTCAGTCTGAATCTATTACTATTAATTTAATAATTAGAGAACGCATCTCCCTCCACGATACCCAAATTTACTAAAATAACACTATCCATTTGGACCAAAGAAGAAAAATTAAGATGCTAAAGGGGATATATTTGTCTTTACAATTGATTGGTAGTCAAATGAAGGGGACCGTAAATCTTTTTAATTTCATGGTAGAGTTAAAATATTAAGACAATGATTAGGAAAGAAGTGTGGTTTTAGGGTTTGAGATATTTACTAATTTTCCATTAGCACCTAATGGGACAAAGTGTACATATCCCTTTCAAATTAGAAATTAATTAATTGCTAATAAATAAATAAATAAATAAAGAAGACAGATTTGCAGGCAACAAATTTGCTTCAACAATTTTTAATGAAATTGAATTCTTCTTCTACCCAAAAAGTTCCATTTTGGGACACCCAAGTATGGGCTATATGAAGCAACAATTAAAAGTGTTAACATGTGTCACCATCCAATGTTTCTAAAGGTATCCTCATAATTTCAAGAATCATATACTCCATTATTTTCATTAAAATTTCACAACTAAATAGCAAATAGAACGTCCTAATAAGCAAAAGATAAAACAAAAAACGTAAGTGAAAATTATCCTAAAGCAACGGAAAAATTATTTTTCCGTGACCTGTAGGTTACGAGTTCGTTATACTTTGACCACCGAACACGATAACTTTCGGAAAACAAAAAGCAAATATTTTAATTGTGATGGAATGAATCAAGAGGTTTTAGGTTCGAGCTCAGAAAATAAAATAAAAAATTTTGAGGAGCGATTTTTCCTTTAATGCATCATAATTATGCCGCAAAAATATAAATTAATTGTGCCACTAAATATCGAATTGTAAATGACTAAACCAAAAAAACTTACTAATGGAAAAAAGGGAGCTCAAATTAATCAAAGGATGAAAGAAGCTGAGCAAATAGATAGAACATCTTAATCCTTATTATTTCCTCTTCTTGGTTTCATTTCCTTGAACATTTAACAACTGCTAGTGATAACAATAAACAAAACAAAATAAACCATATTTAATTTCTGTTACACAAATTACTAATAAATCAAGATGAAGAAGAAGACCCATTAGTAGAAATATGAAGATGAAGTCCACAATTATTACTATCATTGTTGTTGTTGTGATCTTCATTGCTGCTGCTGTCGTTGATGTTGAACCCATTAGTGTTATTGTGATCATCTTTTTTAGCAAAAGTGTTCTTGTTATTGTGCATCCAAACTCTAAGAACTCCTTTACCAACTCCAACTTCATTGCAAAATTCTTCTACCTTAGCTTCATCACACTTTTGCAATTTCCACCCTAATTTTTCTGAAAAAGAATGCATTTTTTCTTTTTGTTCTTGTGTGAATTTTGTTCTAAATCGCTTTCTCCCACTTGGGTTGTATTCTGCTTTTGGGGTAATAGGCTGTGGTTGTAGCGGTGGCGGTGGAGATGAGGAGGGAGAAGGGGAGAACCGCCGGATTGGTGGAAGAATATGGTGGCGGAAGTTAATAAAGTGCGAGGGAAAATGGGTGGGTGATGAATTATCCTCCGCCGGTTCACGGCGGTGGAAGTTGCGGTGGCAGCCACACGCGGCGCATTTGAGGGAGGTGGGATTTGAAGGGATGGAATCAGGCGATGGCATAAACTCACCGCAACCGTCCACGGCGTGTCCGCCTATACTTGCTGCATGGTTCTTCAAACATTCTTTGTAAGTCACCGCCGCACACGGAGGCTGTTGGTGGTGGAAGTGGTGGTTCTTGAGTGTGCCGTTGCTGAAAGACAAAGGCTTAATTAGTGGTGGGGTATCATTTTCTGAATCAAGAGTACTTTTGGTGGGGTTGCTGCTGCAAGTTAATTCCATTGGATGGTTTATTTGCAATTGAAAACAAAAATATCTTAGTTCTTGAGGTTTAAAGATGTTTCATTTGATTTCTTGAAACAAATGACAATAGATAAAGGGGAAAAAATGGTCACTACTGCACAATTAATGGCTATGTTGATAAGGAATGCATAATTTTGAAGGTTTATGCAAATGGGGTTTGGCTATTTTGTTCGGTTGAGTTTCTCTTTTAGTGGAGGTTTGTTTGATGATGACAAAGAATTTAAGAGCTTAAGACAAAAAGGTCATTGGCAAAAATGATCAAGTACCACAATGTTATAGAGATGAAGGGCAAGTAGTATATATATTGGAGTATAGGGGTTTAAAAATTAGGATAGAAGGTTTCCTCATATCTTATATTGTTGTTGTCACGGTTTATTACTCCGCCCATTTATATTAAGTGATTTTTTTATTTTTATCTGTCAAAATAAATATTTTTCTACATAATCAAAAAAGAATTAGTTTTAATTTTGTTTTTCAAAGTTTATTTTTATTTCTATATTTCAATGTGTCAAGGTAATAATATATGAATTTTAATTAGGGGCGTTCATGGTTCGGTTTGAATTGATTTTTCCCTAAAAAGAAACCAAACCAAGTAAGTCGGTTTTTCAAATATTAGAATCAAACCAAACCAATTAAGTCGATTTTTTCTCGATTTGATTTATGTCGGGTTTTGTGGTTTTTTTCGATTATTTGTCGATTTTTTCTTAAATATAAGACATACACTAACAAACACATATTTCGGAGACCACATTTTCAACATAACACTATCAAATCAATTGCCCTTTGAGAAATCTATTATTTACCAAGATATATTGATGATAATTGAATCAAATAGTGATGAATAATTTAAGGACTCAATTAAAAATATATTATTTTTAATACGAAATAGATTCTTACACTTAACAGAAGAAAACTACCAATCAAACTAGAATGTAAAGATAAAGAACTATATAAAAGTGCAAACTATTAACATTTACCATTAAATTTTTGAAACTTTGTATAAAAATAAACATATATATAGATGTAATAATAAATTTAAAATAACTACTTCTATAGACAGTTTGGTTCGGTTTTTTTTCTAATTAAAACCAAAACCAAACCAAATTTGATCGGTTTTTTAAAATTCAAAACCAAAACCAAACCAAACCAAAAAGTATCGGTTTTTTTGGTCGGTTTGGTTTGGTTTTCGATTTGGTTCGGTTTTCGGTTTTTTATGAACACCTCTAATTTTAATTAAGAATAATTTAGCCAATTATATCTTTTTACTTTCTCCAAGAATTAGTATTTTCTTAAGGAGTGTGCCAAAAGCCAAAAAGTTAATTATTGTGAACCGGAAGGAGTATTACTGTTAACTTTTTCATTTTTACTTGTGCCAAAGGTATATCGCATATACTTTTCTATCCGTATAATGTAAAAGTAAGGTTTATGTACACGTTATCCTTACCAAATTTTATTTGTAAGATTATATTGGATTTTTTATTGTTGTTTTAGAGGTTTAAAAATTAATGAAAACTTAGAAAGGGGGGGAGATAAGGATGTGATAATTACATGCAGACACCAAATTAAAGGCGTAGGTTAGATGCGTGTGAAAATTAATTAATGAGGGGGTCTGATAAGTAGTTGATTTTTCTGAAGTGCTAATTAATCGAAAGCTGTAGGGAGAGAAATGTTCAAAATTCAAGGTAATCAGCTTTGATGATCATCATGAGAATCTCTGTCATGGTTGTTACACGTGTCTCATGCACCAGGAAATTAGATTAAATGACCACCACCTCTGGTTGAGGTATAGTTGAGTTTTCTTTTTTCTTTTTAATTTTTTTTATGATTAAAAATTAGAAGATTAGAAGGTAGGAATCGAACCACGGTTCGATCAAGGTTAAAATTTAGCTACCTACTTTATATGATTATGAAGATTTTCAGGTATAACAGAATTTGTGTAAAAAATTATTCCGCACGGTATTATACTAAATCATTTTATAATTTAATTATTTTTCATGGTTAATATAAATTGAATATTGTTGTGAATAATTAATTATGATTTATTAAAAACATTATATTATATAAAAATATGTCCTAAATTTTTATTGAATTGATATAAATTTCGAGCGTGAATACGTTTTTACCTAGAGTTCGTTAGGGTTTTTGTATTGTTTCTACTTGATCCAATTTCCCCCCTCCTTTTATGCAAATTATAAACCAGGGGCAGATCTAAATGATCAGTAATAGGTTCACGTGAACCATTAAATTTTATTCAAATATATATATATATACATATATATATATATATATATATATATATATATATATATATATATATATATATATGGTTGTTTTACTGTAATATTAAATTGAAATCGTTTTAGGAATCCATAAACAGTTCAACTGTTACCTCTCTATTTTCAAAAGCCCTGCTCACTAATAGCCCTATAACCAATCAGGCAGGCGAGACCGCCTATAGCAAACCCAATAGTTGGATTGAAGGCTTGCTCATTTGGTGAGTGATGATAGGCTATAATTACATATTTTAGTCGCTTATTATTACACTCAAATTTATTGTACTTTAATTGAGTTTGAGCTTTAATCGCTAGTGTCTTGCACTAATTGTGTGTTTTATGCCTTGTAGGAGTGATTCCGAGCTATGTAGATGTTATGGAATGAATTCAAGTGATTTGAGCTTTGAAGTCTGAGTAAAAGCTCAAGGAATTAAGCCGGGATCGTGTTCGGGGGTCAACGGATGATAGTTAGAACAAACAAAGAATCAAGTAGGCATATTACGCACTATCTAGTAAAATGCACATAACGTTTTGCTCAGAACTCTATTTGGGCTACACAATATATGGTTGGAAAGCTAAATCAAAGGGCTACAATTTTTATGTTTTACGTTTTTCCAAATTCCAAACGGAATAGGGTGAAACATGCGCGTCAATAGCGCGGCCGCGCTAGTCAGGCAGAATCAAAGTGGATATGTGCGGTCCAAGCGCAGCCGCGCACGTCCTGTACGAAAAATGTGTCCTTTTTCGCGTAGGAGAAGGTGTAATTGTTTGGGCCCAATCCTACTTGGTATATATACATGGAAAAACGGTATTTTGAGGACCTTTGACATACTTTTGACACAATTTAGACCTAAAGTTGGACAGATTTGAGACACAGATTCGACCTAAGGAGGCAAAGACACAATAGGACCAAGGCGGGGAATTCTTCTACGAGTTTTTCCTTCCTCTTCTTTTCATTATTGGTTATGACTTTTAGTATTGTAATTTTGCATACTATTATGAATAACTAATTTGTTATCTAGGGTTTTGATGGAACCTTTTGTAGGATAAATTCTTTTTATGTTTTTATATAATTGAGCTGGAGTATTTTCTCTATTTGTTCAACTATATTATTTTTGTAGTTGATTGAAGGTCCCTCAATTAGTTGTGCCTATTTAGTATGTATTACTCAGGAGAGAGTGCATATTTAAGTAGTTGTTGAACAACATCACTTCCGACGTATGTGAGAAATCAATGACTAAGGGTTTAAAGGTGGGATTAGGGATAACGAACCCTTGGGTGCGATCTAAGTGAGTTGTAATTAAAGCCAGCTAGCGTAACTCAAGAGAGTATGTCTAGTAAATTGTCGTAATTACTCGGGAGAGAATTACAACACGCAGAGCGCTCATAATCGGTAGAGAATACTTAGGCAAAATTATAGAAGACATAGCGGGAAGGATTCCGACAATTGGGGAAATCATAACTCTATACCTCCTTAATATTTTATCCAACCTGTAGTATCTTTAGTGTTAATTTATTATTTTAATTTGTCAGTTAGTTAGTTAAACACAACAATCTTAATATCTATAAGTTAGGAATTGTTCAAGCTTGTATTCTTGGTGATAGTGAACAAATATAGCTAAGCTTTAGTTCCTCTGGGGGATTCAACTCCGGACTTGTAAACCGCATTATATTTGCAACGATTGCTTTGTCCTTTTTATAAGGCATAGTTGGGCGTAATCAAATTTTAGCGTCGTTGTCGAGGAACTAACGGTGTAGCTGTAGGTATACATAGGTTGCAAGTTTGAATTATTATATTTGTTTCGTGTATTTGATTATTATTTATTTTTAATTTTTTTTATTTTTGATCTGAGAGACATGGCATCTTGGAATTATGAGAGTTTTGATGTTGGTAATTCTACTTTTGATCCTTGTTATGCATATTGTGGAGGAAACCACCCAAGGAAAAATTATCAAAATATTCTTGAGAGCGAGTTTTGTGCACCAACTCAATCTTATATGTGGAATGTGTGTGATATGTATAGTGGTCAAGATGGTCACCTTCATAGTTGTGCTTATAGTTCTTATCTTCCCCCAACCCCTTACTTTGATGGTTCTTCTTTTTCTTATGAAGTTAATAGGAACAAAGAACCCAGGGATGATGACCGAAAAGTGATCAAAGATATGTTAAAGTATTGCATGGAACTATATGATAAGAGACCACGGCAGATACAAAGGCAAATGACAACTATTCACAACTTGGAGGCTCAAGCGAATAATTAACTAAAACTTGTAAAGCGCAACAAGTTGACATTGTGGATAGTAGCCAATATGAGTATGAATTGGCTGCAGAAATTGTCATTATACTGAAGGATTTAAAAAAATACAAGGATGAGCTAAAGGAGAAGGCCAGAGTAGAACACCAACAATTAATCGAACTAGATTTTGAGGATGTCGATGTCGTAGAAGAGATGCTAGAGTCAACCAAGAATACTGAGGATACATATTTAGTTGACTCTAATGTCATTAGTGTTAAGGATGTTGACAATCCCAATGTTTGTGCAGTTGAGCACATTGGTCCACACAAGCGTTTTTCCACATTGTGTATAGATGATGATATGAAAACAGAGTCGTCCGAGCCACTTGAGGATTCAAGGAGTAAGGAACAAGATGCCAACATTCTAGAATTCTTCGTGCCAGAAAGTCGGGAATACACATCTCATCTAAAGGTCAAGAAGTGCAGAATACTACATTATTTTATTGGGTTAATCGGATTCGTTATACCACCCCAGGAGCATGATCACAGAGCAGAATCAAAATTTGGGGTCCAATTTATAAGTTTGAAGTGGAGGTAGAAAGTGATTCACGTCGTGCCACGACGTTAAATCAAGCGTTTGTCGGGAGACAACCCAACTTTACTACTTTCTTTTATTTTTTATTATTTTTTTATTATATTATTTTTGTAGTGTCGATTTTTGATTTTCTAGGAGCATGGAAAGCAAAGCTATTGGAAGGATGCAACAACAAACCAGATGGTTGGAACAAAGCGTGAGGTACCCGCACGAAGAACCAGGCATGGGAGAAGTCTGAGTACCCCATGAGATGCTAGTGCTTCGGCCTTTGACCTACCAGGGAGTTTCTTTTACCCTCTTGTATGTATGGGTGTGCATTGGGGACAATGTAAAATTTTAAGTGTGAGGTGAGGAGATTGTCTGGGTGACTTTCTATGCTATTTTAGTTATGTTAGTTTAATTGAATATTTTTTTTAAAATAAAAAAGACTGGACTTTTCCCTACGATGGATCTATTAGACAATTTTCTTGAGGGATTTAAGTCTAAAGAAAAAAAAAGATTTTTTTTTGTTAGGTAGTGTAGCAATTCCCCTTTGGTTTTTATTTGTGTCGCGGTTCTTTTTCAAGGGTTTTATTTGAACCGGGTGTAGTTAGTCTTTTTTAGGAATAAGAACCATTGTGTTGTATTTTGAAATGAAGCAATATCTCTTGACTTTGTTATGCCTTGAGAATAGTGAGTACTTTGGTTGTGATGCTTAGGCTCAGTTTTTGACTCTTGTATAAGTACCTTAAATTGTATGAGTTTAACTTTGCTTAACTGGTTTGACTGGAGTGTCTTGATGAAACCAATCCTGAGTAAGTTATGTGACGTGTGTGTATGTTAGGTTTTGTGTTATTCTATGCATTGCATTTGATGTCTAGAACTTGCCCGGTGTGTTTGCAAAGAGAAATAGTAGTTTTGTTCAATCTTGGAAGTGATATAGGTGTTTCTTTGTTGAGCCAGATATGTATATTTTACCCGCCTAATTGTTATGTATCATAGTTAACCCCTTTGAGCCTATAATCCTATTTCTTTGGCAACCACATTACAAGTCTTACTCAATTGTTTGAATTAACCATCTATTTGAACCTTCTAACCTCTCATGAGCACTTGAATTATTATGAATTTTAATAAAAGTTAAAGTGTGGGGTGGTTGGTTTCGCTTTTGAGTGGAACTAATGAAATAAGAAGAAAGGTGTACTGTTTTGAACAAGTAAGAGCCACTTGAATTGAAAAACAAAATAGTTGTATTGCTGTGAAAAAAGGTATTTCTTGATAAGTGGTGACTCTTGATGTAATTGTGTTTAAAGAAGTATGGGGTAATATACATTGAGGTGAAGGTGGAGTTTGGTTTAATATACGTATGGGGTTTGAATGTTAAAGTATATGTATTAAAGTGCTTAGGGAGGTGTAGTCACTCTTATATCTAAATATATCCTACCCGTCCCGCAGCCTACATTACAACCAAATAAAGTCCTACTTGATCCTAGATTGAATGAGCTCGATTAGTAGAGTAGTACACTACGGGCAAGCCTATGGTGCATCTTTTGTGGCATATGAATGTTATTTTTGAGGGTGAGTGAATTCTTTCTATCTTGAGTTCTTAAGTGTTTTTAAATTTTATTGTGTGGAACTACTGTCTTTTGTTGTATGAAGTGTAACGCTCCGAAAATTTTTTGCTAAGTAAGTTAGGATTTCGAGGTGCCATGTAGGCTAATTATAATATTTTATGTGCTATTAACATGATTGATATCAATTGGATATGATAATAAGTGTATGAGGCATATTATAAGTGATTTGGAGTCTAAGGAGAGGCCTAAGTCTAAGCTAAGTTGGAAAATTTCATAATGGACTAAAGTTGTGCATGAGTATGCACAAGACCTCAATTTGGACAATCATATCTCCAGTTATATAAGGTGTTGTTGATGCACAACCTATCAAATTAAATCTCTTTGAGTCTAGTTTCCAACGCATCAAACCGTTCGTCATTGGAGGTGTATACAGAAAGTTATGACCATTTTATTAAGCATGTATCATATGCGCGCCCAGGTGCGTGGCGGAAGCACGACCGCACATATTAAGGAGTATTCTGCCTCGTGAGCATGGCCTTAGCGCGGGCGCGCTAGTAGCAGACCTCTAAATACCTCAAGACTGGGTATGGAGAGTCTCTAAGTCATTTTTTGAGCTAGGAGTTGCTCTATCAAGGGGATTACGTCCCATACTTCTCTCCTATGATCCAAGGTAATATTTTTGGAGTATTTTGAGTTGATTACTACTCCTAAACACCTACCTAAACACCTATATTAATAAGGATTGATCTTGAAAATCCATAGATTCCCATTCAAATCCCTAAATTGATCAAAAATACTACAAGTGGGGATTCTCAAGATTCTTACTACAAGAGGTATGTCTATCACCTCTAACTACTCTATGGTGATTATTTATGTTTGATATATACGTTAAAACTCATGGGATGATGATTGGAAGCCATAGGTGCCTAACCTAGGTTGTGTTGATGTTGTAGAGATTGTGAGATGGGTTATTGAGGTATGATTCTTGGGTGTAATAGTATTATGTATACATGCATGTACAAATTAGGATTGTGGGAAGATTGTTGAACATAAATAAGTAAAGATTGGGTTGGGGGAATGAAGAAAATCTTGTAAAAGAGATTTGAAATCAAGATGCTCAACTAGTGTTTGATAAAATGCTCAAATGAGCTGAAACCATAAATACCTTCTTAATTTGTGTTCAATTTTGTTATGTCTCAAGTAGATTGGGATTGCTAGAATTTCCGGAACGTCGTAGTAACTTAAGGAAAACTTAATCAAGGTATGTATGGCTAAAACTCCGTCTTTTAGAAATCGAGCTTCATCGATGTTTGTGTGAATATGGTAAGATTAAAGTTGAATTGTTGCATCGATTGTTATTTTACTTGAATTGGTGTTGTTACCTTATATGCGTTAAAGATGTGTCCCAACATGATCAACGTGCTATCTTGATAACTTGAAAGGGGCAAAAGATATGAATTATGTGTTGAAATGCTTAGACCTTAAATTGAGATTGAAGCTGCATATAATATGCCATCTATGTGAAGTCTTATCTATGCTCTCAATTTAATTTGCTCGTGTGCACCTACTGTGCTAAATTATAAATCTAACATTGAAATTGGAAATGATGTGAAATGTGGCCGAGTGCCTAATATATGACATGATAGTTGTGGCCCCAAGTGCCTTTGAAATGACATATGTGTAACCAAAGATTGGAGTGAGATGAATAATGAAAAATGGTAATGTCTGGGGAAGGCGGCTTAGCCGATCGGGCCGTGATCGGACGCCATGATATATACACATGGTGGTAATGTATTGATAATTGAAACTGGAAAGTGTGAATGAAATAATGGTAACACCTCCGGGATACGGCTTAGCCGAACGTGCCGTAATCGAACTCCGCTCAAAGAAGCGGTGGCAAAGTGGATAATGATGCAACAGTATGGGATGCTCCAATCTAAAATTTCAGAAACTATGTGAAAATCATGTGAACCTCCTTATATTGTTGACATGGTGCTTATTTGAAACTTTGTTGTCTTTATGATTTCCTCTTTACTCTTGTATGAAACTTCTTTCTAACTAAATGGTGTTTAGTTATACATACTAGTGTTATTCGATGACACTAACATCCTTTTTTCCCGGGGTGATATGTCTTTATATAGATGTAGGTGTTTCTATAGCAGGCAGTGTTGGTCGCAACTAGTGCCGCATCATCCTTTCAGCTGACTTGGTGAGCCCTACTTCGCTCTGGGGTCTTGTTTCATCTGTTTATCATGTACATTGTATTTGAGGTGTAGCCTTAGCCTTGTTGCCGGCATTTCCATATTAACTCTTCAGTTTTATTTAGAGGCTCTGTAGACAAGTTGTGGGTAGTGTCCGGTATTGGAATTAAAGTGGAAATATTTATGTTTAGCAATGATGTGTAAAACTTGTAATATCTTCAAAATTGTGAACGAAGTTGTTAATGGAAATGAAATGGAATTGTTAATAAAATGTTTATAGAATTTGATTAATGGTGTATATTTCCTCTTTATTCAAAGACGAATTTGGGTAGTATGAAACTTAACAGGCTTGCTCAGTCGGGTTTACTCAGTTGAGCGCCGGTCGCGGTCCTCGGATTTTGGGGCGTGACAAACTTGGTATCAGAGCCTAAGGTTTTAAAGTGTCCTAGGATGTCTCGGAGCCGTGTCTAGTAGAGTCCTTCTTATCGTATGTTGTCGACCACATCTATAAGTTGGAGGCCACATGGACATTTTAGGAATGTTACCCTTCTTCAACACTCTTTATCGTGCGATAAAGCTTGACTATAAGATTGTCTTCTAACTCGTGCGTTGAGATTCAAGGCAAGTTTAAATGCTCTTTTATCTATTCCAAGTAATGTTGTCATATGGAATGACCAATGGGCAAAGGCCTGAATATTAAGGAGATGGCACATGTATCATGTTGAACCAATTGTACGGATATATAAGATACATACACAGTACCAGAAACATACTTTATATGAGAAAAGTTTTAAAATTGATAACCCACCTCCAAAGAAATATTGAATTGATAAGTGATATGTAAGCTTGAATAGCACATATAGTAGTGTGAGAAGTATGTAAATGATCCTAAGGTGTAAAAGAAAATTTGTTGTATAAGCATGTGATATATGTAAGGCATGACCAGGAGAGTAATGACAAACATGTAGGTCTCTCACGGGAGACAAGAAGTCATGAAATGAGAGTCAATTGAACCCATTACAAGAAGACCCTTATGCTATGAATGTTATAAGAATCTCATAAGTGTATGAAGTTGTGTTACACTCCTAAAGGATATTGATATGAGGAATTGGAATCCCAAGCCCGTGTGACTGAATAAGAGTAGAGAACTTATGAGGTTAATATCATTGTGACTTCAATCTCCCTAATAGTCGAACATATATGTGAGGGATAGAGAAATGAAACATATGTCTATGAAGTTGCTAAATTCATGTCTTGTGTCAAAATTTGGGACATTCGCCCCAAGTGGGGGAGGAAGGGCCATAGTGAGGCCACTTAAATATAATGAAACAAGAGTAAGACCATGTAGCTTTGATGTTTGAATATTTTGTTGAAGACATTCGTAGTCTAGAAAAGTGATAATGGATAACGTGATTATCTGAAAGGATATGCTAATGATAGACCACTAGTACTCCCAAAAAGGTGGAAGGTTAAGGAAGGTAAATTCTTCATACATGGCAATGTGAATGATAGGGTCAACGATCCTAGAAACTAAGAGTAGGTTTGTAAAGGGGTTCTATACTTGTTATAGGGCTAGGGACAATGCAACCCAAGGAAGTACTATAGATCAAAGGTGAAAGTTTTGCGAATTTTTAGAATGGGTTAATCATGGAATTGCGATTCAACTAAAGTTCCAAGACGTTAAGAAAGGTGGAATAAGTGGGAGAAATAAATGTGATGCTATAATAACCCAAGAGAGTATTTGGGCTTGATGGAAATCTTACAAGCAAATAAGTGTTAAGTGATATGTGGATGAACACACTTTCCCACAGATATCCTCACAAGAGTTAATAGGTGAGCATGATGAAATAACTAAGGGAAAAGACCACGTAACATATTGAAGAGTGCATGGCTATTCATTAGCTAGGATGAATGAGGTGAGAAGAAATGGGGAGAAAACCTATAAATTGAGATGGTCATGGTTATCATAAAATATCTTGTACCAGAATGGTGGACTCACTTAGAGCATAAGTGTTAATAAAAGTTATAAAGGACTAACCGTAATGCAACCAACTTGGGTGACACCGAATATCAACTAAAGGATCTAGAGATAGTTCATGTCTACATACAATGGAAAGAGAGACTACTGGAGGTGAAGTTGTGGTATGATAAACTCACTAAACCAGGCACAATGATATTACAAGTTCACGGGAGGTAGACAAGTGTGTGGCACAATAATGCTATCAATTATTCACTATGAGCAAAATAGAATGGGAATGAATGTTCCAGTTAGAAAGAAAAGATGGTACCAACATATTGTCCAGGCCAAAGGGCGATAAAAAAAAGGGAAAGACAACACAATCTACCCAAGGGGCAAATGAAAGGTTCAAAATAGATTGAAAGAGGATGAAAACTTGTGACATACCAGACATGTTTAACATGGTAACTCTTAAACCACAATATCAGGGAACTCTATTGGTAGCTACAATACGGGGAATGAGGTGATTTACTCATCGAGGATAGAATCAGGTGGACTAAGTCTTACACTTAAGAGTAAAATCAAAAGTCGTTGTTGAAGAATTGAGGAGGATCTCAAGTTTTAGAGAATGCCCTTCTCGGGCCAGTGACTCTTCCTAAATTGTATACATATAAAGGGTATTGATATGTGTTTCGGGCGGTGTTTAACCATAAAGAGGGATCGTGAGAATATTCACAGGGGAAGTAGTGTGGTTTCTTAAATTCTATAAGGCACATATGGGGATATGAGGTTGACTAGGAAAGGTCTGAGCACAATGTTACATTACATTTGATGTAATGTCGTGCATGTTGATGATATTAAGGTGTGTGCGCAAGCTAGACGATGTATTCCTTTGAAATAGAGGGTTCTATAAGAAAATTCATCCAGTAATGTCTTTGTTGAGAATTTGGAAGAACAAGTTGCAAGTACTCACATAAGATTGTAACCATATCAAGAAAAGTATTGAAGAACTCAAATCCTAGGAGGTCATATGTAAGAGAAATGTGACATAGATGGTCCACTATTGATGCAACATGGCCAGATGATCGCTTATGCTTCAAAGCAACCCAAGAATTATGAAAGGAATTATTCGACACATAACTTAGAACTTGCGGCGGTAGTTTTGTATAAAGATTTGGTGACATTATGTGTATGAGGTCCACATTGATGTATTTATGAACCACAAGAGCCTTCAATATATTTTTTTAAACAAAAAGAGTTGAATCTAAGACAGAGAGGATGGCTCGGGTTACTCAAGGACTATAATATTGAGATTCTCTATCACTCGGGAAAGGCCAATGTTGTGGTCGATGCTCTTAGCCGAAAATCGATGGGAAGTTTGGCTCACTTGAAGGTATATCAAAGGTCGTTGGCCAGTGAGGCTCACCAGTTGACTAGTCTGGGAATTCGTCTTGCGGACTCTAATGAAGGGGGAGTAATTGTGCAGAATAAGGCTGAATCGTCGCTTGTAGTGGAGGTCAAAGAAAAGCATTACAACGATCCATTGTTAGCGCAGTTAAAGGAGGGAATTCATAAACACAAGACCACATCCTTTTCTTTTGGCATTGGTGATGGTACCCTACGGTGCCAAGGGAGCCTATGTGTTCCAGATATTGATAGTCTTCGGGAAAGGATTTTGGCAGAAGCTAACACTTATAGGTATTCCGTACACCCAGGTTCTACAAAAATATATCATGATATCAAAGAAGTTTATTGGTGGAACAACATGAGAAAGGGTGTGGCGAACTTTGTGGCAAAATGTTTGAACTGTCAGCAAGTGAGGCCAAACATCAAAGGACCGATGGATTGGTTCAAAGCATAGAAATTCCAATGTGGAAAGGGGAAATGATCAATATGGATTTTGTGGTAGGGTTACCATGCACTCTATGCAAGTTCGACTCAATTTGGGTAATCATGGATCGACTCATAAAATCAGCGGACTTCTTGCAAGTTAAAACTACCGACACAACAGAACAGTATGCTCAGTTATATATCAAAGAAATAGCCAGATTACATGGCACTCCCATCTCAATCATTTCAGATCGAGGGGCTCAGTTCACAGTCAACCTTTGGAAGAAATTTCAAGCAAGGTTTGGGTATGCAGGTAAATCTTAGCACAACTTTTCATCCTCAAACCGACGGGCAAGCAGAGCGGACTATTCAGACGCTTGAAGACATGTTGCGTGCTTGTTTTCTTGATTTCAAAGGTAGCTGGGATGATCATTTGTCACTCGTATAGTTTGCTTATAACAACAACTTTCATGCTAGTATTCAGATGGCACCATTTGAAGCATTCTATGGTAGGAGATATAGATCTCCCATTCGGTGGTTCGAGGTTGGAGAAGCTGAATTGACAGGGCCAGACCTTGTGTATCGGGCTATGGAGAAGGTTAAGATTATTAAGGAGTGGTTGAAAACTGCTCAGAACCGTCAAAAGTCCTATTCGAATGTTCGTTGAAGAGATTTGGAATTCAAGGAAGACGATTGGGTATTCTTGAAGGTTTCCCCCATGAAGGGTATCATGCATTTTGGAAAGAATGGAAAGTTAAGTCCGAGATATGTCGGGTCGTACCAAATCATTCAAAGGATTGGTCAGGTGGCGTACAAGCTTGACTACTACCTGAGATGTCATTAGTACCCCCGATGTTCCATGTGTCCATGTTGTAGAAGGTAGTTGGAGATTCGTCCGCTATTGTACCGATTGAGACTATTGAGGTTAATGAAGAATTATCGTACGAAGAAATTCCATTTGCCATCCTTGATAGGCAAGTCCGAAAGTTGAAGAAATAAAGAAATTACCTTCGTGGAAGTGTTATGGCGAAACCAGCAAATTGAGGAAGCCACTTGGGAAGCTGAGTAAGAAATGAAAAAGAAGTACCCCCGTTTGTTTGAATAAGCTCTATGAACTTGTTTCACATAAACTTTGTATCGATTGTTCAGCTAATGTAAAGGGATTCCTTTCTAATTATATGTTCATTATGGGGCTATAGTTGGTGTTGTTCTATGTTCTGCTGCGTCCTTTGATCATATATATGTTGTTGCAGTATGTTTCTGGGATTCTCTGACAGGTGGATAGGCCTAGTTAAAAGGGAAACTCTGCCGAAATTTCTGAAAAATTTGGGAGTTAAAGATATGTGAAAAAACGGTTAGGTTATGATATGTCTTTGGGACAGACTCTACTCCTCATTCGAGGATGAATGATCCTGGGGGGGGGAGAATGTAAGGACCCGGAAAATTTTGGTAAGTAATATAGGATTTTGAGGTTCCATGAAGGCTAAGTATAATATTTTATGTGCAATTAACATGATGGATATCAATTGGATATGATAATAAGTGTATGAGGCATATTATAAGTGATTTGGAGTCTAAGGAGAGGCCTAAGTCTAAGCCAAGTTGGAAAATTTCATAATGGACTAAAGTTGTGGATGAGTATGCACAAGACCTCACTTTGGACAATCATATCTCTAGTTATATAAGATGTTTTTGATGAATAACCTATCAAACTAAATCTCTTTGAGTCTAGTTTTCGACGCATCAATTCATTCGTCATTTGGAGGTGTATACAGAAAGTTATGACCATTTTACTAGGCATGTGTCATATGCGTGCACAGGTGCGCGGCGGAAGCGCGACCGCACATATTGAGGAGTATTCTGCCTCGTGAGCGTGGCCTTAGCGTGGGCGCGCTAGTGGAAGACCTCTAAATACCCCAAGACCGGGTATGAAGAGTATCTAAGTCATTTTTTGAGTTAGGGGTTGCTCTATCAAGGGGAATCCGTCCCATACTTCCCTCCTATGATCCAAGGTAATATTTTTGGAGTATTTTGAGTTGATTACTACTCCTAAACACCTATATTAACAAGGATTGATCTTGAAAATCCATCGATTCCCATTCAAATCCCTAAATTGAACAAGAACACTACAAGTGGGGATTCTCAAGATTCTTACTACAAGAGGTATGTCTATCACCTCTAACTACTCTATGGTGATTATTTATGTATAATATATACGTTAGAACTCATGGGATGGTGATTGGAAGCCATAGGTGCCTAACCTAGTTGTGTTGGTGTTGTAGAGATTGTGAGATGAGTTATTGAGGTATGATTCTTGGGTGTAATAGTATTATGTATACATGCATGTACAAATTAGGTTTGTGGGAAGATTGTTGAACATAAATAAGTAAAGATTGGATTGGGGGAATGAAGAAAATCTTGTAAAAGAGATTTGAAATCAAGATGCTCAACTAGTGTTTGATAAAATGCTCAAATGAGCTGAAACCATAAATACCTTCCTAATTTGTGTTCAATTTTGTTATGTCTCAAGTAGATTGGGATTGCTAGAATTTCCGGAACATCGTAGTAACTTAAGGAAAGCTTAATCAAGGTATGTATGGCTAAAACTCCGTCTTTTAGAAATCGAGCTTCATCGATGTTTGTGTGAATATGGTAAGATTAAAGTTGAATTGTTGCATCGATTGTTATTTTTCTTAAATTGGTGTTGTTACCTTATATGCGTGAAAGATGTGTCCCAACATGATCAACGTGCTATCTTGATAACTTGAAAGGGGCAAAAGATATGAATTATGTGTTGAAATGCTTAGACCTTAAATTGAGATTGAAGCTGCATATAATATGTCATCTATGTGAAGTCTTATCTATGCTCACAATTTAAATTGCTCGTGTGCACCTATTGTCCTAAATTACAAATCTAACATTGAAATTGGAAATGATGTGAAATGTGGTCTAGTGCCAAATATATGACATGATAGTTGTGGCCCCAAGTGCCTTTGAAATGAAATATGTGTAACCAAAGATTGGAGTGAGATGAATAATGCAAAATGGTAACGTCTGGGGAGGCGGCTTAGCCGATCGGGCCGTGATCGGACGCCATGATATATACACATGGTGGTAATGTATTAATGATTGAAACTGGAAAGTGTGAATGAAATAATGGTAACGTCTCCGGGAGACGGCTTAGCCGATCGGGCCGTAATCGGACTCCGCTCAAAGAAGCGGTGGCAAAGTGGATAATGATGCAACCGTGTGGGATGCTCCAATCTAAAATTTCAGAAACTATGTGAAAATCATGTGAACCTCCTTATATTGTTGACATGGTGCTTATTTGGAACTTTGTTGTCTTTATGATTTTCTCTTTACTCTTGTATGAAACTTCTTTCTAACTAGATGGTGTTTAGTTATACATACTAGTGCTATTCAATGGCACTGATGTCCCTTTTGCCGGAGGCGCTATGTCTTTAAATGGATGTAGGTGTTTCTATAGCAGGCAGTGTTGGTCGCAGCTAGTGCCGCATCATCCTTTCAGCTGACTTGGTGAGCCCTACTTTGCTCCGGGGTCCTGTTTCATCTGTTTATCATGTACATTGTATTTGAGGTGTAGCCGGAGCCTTGTTGCCGGCATTTCCATATTAACTCTTCAGTTGCATTTAGAGGCTCTGTAGACAAGTTGTGGGTAGTGTCGGGTATTGGAATTAAAGTGGAAATATTTATGTTTAGCAATGATGTGTAAAACTTGTAATATCTTCAAAATTGTGAACGAAGTTGTTAATGGAAATGAAATGGAATTGTTAATAAAATGTTTATAGAATTTGATTAATGGTCTACATTTCCTCTTTATTCAAAGACGAATTTGGGTAGTATGAAACCTAACAGGTTTGCTCAGTCAGGTTTACTCGGTTGAGCGTCGGTCGCGGTCCTCGGATTTTGGGGCGTGACATGAAGGCACTTGATACATGAAGGAGAGGTAATGTCAGTGACCTTAATGCTAGAGTAAGTGGCTGAGTTTTGAATAATGTGTGGTACTTGTGAGTCAAATCTTGAGGTGAAGATGTTACGCTTTTGTGCTTAGTGTATTTTAAATATTCTTGGTGTGATAAGTTAGGAGAACTATTTAAAAGGTCGTATCTATATAAAATATAGTTTGATTGCTCGAGGACGAGCAATGGTTTAAGTGTGGGGTGTTGATGATAAGCTATAAGTATGTATTTTAGTCGCTTATTACACTCAAATTTACTGCACTTTAATTGAGTTTGAGCTTTAATCGCTAGTGTCTTGCACTAATTGTGTGTTTTATGCCTTGTAGGAGTGATTCCGAGCAATGTAGATGTTACGGAATGAATTCAAGTGATTTGGAGCTTTGAAGTATGAGTAAAAACTCAAGGAATTAAGCCGGGATCGTGTTCGGGGGTCAACGGATGATAGTTAGAACAAACGAAGAATCGAGTAGGAATATTGTGCACAGTCTATTAAAATGCACATAACATTTTGCTCAAAACTACATTTGGGCTCCACGATATATGATTGGAAAGCTAACCCAAAGATATACAACTTTCATGTTTTACATTTTTTCAAATTCCAAATGGAACAAGGTGAAAAATGCACGTCAATAGCGCGGCCACGCTCAGGCCACGCTAAGGCCGCGCTAATCTGGCAGAATCAAAGTGGATATGCGCAGTCTGAGCACGGTCCAAGCGCGGCCGTGCACGTCCTGTCCGGAAAATGTGTCTTTTTTCGCATAGGAGAAGATTTAATTGTTTGGGTCCAACCCTACTTGGTATATATACATGAAAAAACGGTATTTTGAGGACCTTTGACATACTTTTGACAAAATTTAGACCTAAGGTTAGACAGATTTGAGACACAGATTCGACCTAAGGAGGCAAAGACACAATAGGGCGGGGAATTCTTCTACGAGTTTTTCCTTCCTCTTCCTTTTTTTTATTGTTGGTTATGACTTTTAGTACTTTAATCTTGCATACTATTATGAATAGCTAATTTGTTATCTAGGGTTTTGATGGAACCTTTTGTAGGATAAATTCTTGTTATGTTTTTATATAATTGAGCCGTAGTATTTTCTCTATTTGTTCAACTATATTATTCTTGTAGTTGATTGAAGGGCCCTCAATTAGCTGTGCTTATTTAGTATGTATTACTCGGGAGAGAGTGCATATTTAGGTAGTTGTTGAACAACATCACTCCCGATGTATATGAGGAATGAATAACCAAGAGTTTAAAGGGGGGATTAGGGATAACGAAACCTTGGGTGCGATCTAAGTGAGTTGTAATTAAAGCCAGCTAGCGTAACTCGGGAGAGTATGTCTAGTAAATTATCGTAATTACTCGAGAGAGAATTACAACACGCAGAGCGCTCATGATCGGTAGAGAATACTTAGGCGAAATTATAGAAGACATAGCGGGAAGGATTCCGACAATTGGGAAAATCATAACTCTATACCTCCTTAATCTTTTCTCCAACCTGTAGTATCTTTCATGTTAATTTATTATTTTAATAGGTTAGTTAGTTAGTTAAACACAAGAATCTTAATATCTATAAATTAGGAATTGTTCAAGCTTGTATTCTTGGTGATAGTGAACAACTGTAGCTAAGTCTTAGTTCTCTGTGAAATTCGACTCCGGACTTGTAAACCAGATTATATTTGCAACGACCGCTTTATCTTTTTTATAAGGCATAGTTGAGCGTAATCAGTGAGTACTAACTCCCTACCTTTTATTGTTAAATAGAGGATTCAAACCTCATCGTAGTGTTTCTTTTTCCACTTCCCAGCCTTAATGTAATAAAAAGAAAAAAGAAATCCTATAATCTTTCATTAAGAGAATTGAATGGTACGTAGTTGGTTAGTGAAATTGTTATCTTATACTCCTAGGAAATATCTTTTAGGTTTACATTATAATTCTCACCTGGTCATTGTCTCTTCTTCTGCCCTTATATGCTTCCTTCAGCCAAAAAAGGAAAAGAAAAATATAGAAATATCATGAGGTTCTAAAATGTTGTCATAAGCTAGAATATGGAAGAGAGTCTAAGCTCTCCTTTGGACGTAATTTTTTTTTTTTACTTTTTCTTTAAAAAAAGAATTTAAAAATATAGTTTATTCGAATTTGATTAGTTTTTGAAAACACACATTTTTGAAGAAAATTTTCAAGTTCCAAAAACAGGTTTGCGCCAGTTTTTCGGTGGAATTTTTTCTTCTACTCACAAAACTTCAACTTCTTTTCAAATAAAATGCATGTCCAAACACTATTTCAACTTCTAAAAACTAAATTTCAACACAATTTCAAAAACTTTTCTTTTTAAGTTCAACCAAATTTATTTTCAAAACGCCAAATAAATCTCTGTCAAATGTGTTTTGAAGGGTGACTTTTAAGACATCAAGTTGTTATCATTAAGAACAGCTTAAGACCATAATGTGAGCAGAAAGTAAGTGGTTTTCTTTTATTGCATGTACAATTAGTAACCTATGTCAATGTTTTGGACTCTATTTATTTGAACTTTCCATCTTTTTTGAAGATTTCTCTCAATTTTTGGAGTAATTAAGGACCATGCAAATTTGTGGCACTAATTTGACCTAATTGAGTAATTAGATCAATATTTGCTTGACCAGCACCCAGTCCAATAAAGATTTTTGAGTATCATTCTGGTGGTCTATTAAGATGATGTGTATCATATTAATTGATGCCCAAGAAGATATTTAGCTAGATTTTAAATTGACAGCTTGAGAATGGAATCCTAAATTGTCAACTATTACTAAAGTTGCAGGCTTGTAAATCAAGTGATCAAAGACGCTCAAAAATTGTGTGCCACAACTTGCATGTCTTTTTCTTATCTTTTTTTTTTTAATTCTAAATTTTTTGGTTTACTTGAGTTTTAAAATTCTACATTAAGTCTATTATTAGCACACAAAATAACAAAAAAGAAACTATATTTCCAAAATAAAGAGTCACATAATTCCCATAAACTGTAATAGAGGTTATAGTTTCGAACAATTTTACATTTATTGGAAGTAGTCATAAGTTTATAGATGAAAGTATCGATACTCCCAATTTACGCGATACATTATCTTTTATATATATATATATATATATATATATATATATATATATATATATATATATATATATATATATATATATATATATATATATATATATATATATATATATATATATATATATATATATATATATATATATATATATATATATATATATATATATATATATATATATATATATATATATATATATATATATATATATATATATATATATACTACTTGATAATAGAAACGGACGGTAATTTTGAAGGATGGGGGGAGAGGGTACCTAGTAGGATTTTCACAACATAAGAGTTTAATCGCAAAAAATAATTTTATTGTTAATGTCTAATAATCGTAATAATTATACCAATCCAGAAAGCTTTGCTAGGAGTCTTACCCAAAATTTAGAAGAATTTATACTAGACATAGAAATCGGATTTTATTCGATAGTAGACTTGGTTGTACATTTTATATACCTACAACACAATAGTAGTATCTGTTCAGATATATATAGAAAGCAACTGCATCTGATATTGTTAATATTATCATACCATCAATCATACCATCTAAGAAAAAGATTTTAACCCTGGACCGACTTTTTTTATCAGGTAACTTATATCCATCTGTTCTAGTGTTATCATTAAGTCTTTTGTAGTTTATTACCATTCTTGCTTTTCCTCTTACTATCTCATTATGGTTTCTAACCATAAAGGCTGTTGACCTGTATTTAGAAGTGGATCTTCTTATTACTCCTAAATTTATAAGTTCTTTAATTTGAATTTTGAAGTCTTCTAGATCTTGAGTTGTAGCTTCTATTGAGGCTATTTTAATTATATATTCTGGATTAATTATATCTAGTTTACACATAGCTTTATTGTTTTCTCAATGTTTTAAAGGGTTTTCTCCTATTATTTCTATTTCATCTAATATTTTTATTATATTATCTAGATCCTTTTCGTTCTTTATTATTCCTATTTTTTGTAATCTTGTTTTAAAATTGTATAATTCTGTTTCGATATCTATTAAAGTATAGTCTTTTTCTAATATATCTCTATCTCCATTTTCTTCTAGTATTAAGGCTTTAGATTCTTCTTTAATCTTACAACATGTATTTTTATCTTTACACTCTTTACAATATTCTTTTTGATTTTCTTGCAGGTTTTTCTGGCTTGCGTTCAGTCGTGCTCTTATCCTGGTTGCAGTTTCTATCGTTTGCACAGGTGTTTGTGTAATATTTTTAAAGAATATTACTTCATCTCTACTGAGTAGACAACTACCATTATTATGTAATATAAAACTTAATCCTAGTACAAAGTCTACATTTATGGTTAAGTCTCTTACCCAGATTCTCTACCTTGTAGCTGAGTTTATAGAAATCTAAACATGTATTTATAAAGCTAATTTGTGATTTATCTATATAATGGCTGTATATATTATGGGTTCCATCCATTTGCATGGTTGCAACTGGCTTATCTAAGGTTTTGATTATATTTGGGGGAACTATCTTTTTGTTTATATATATATATCTTAATTGAGACAACAAACTTTAATTTTTTTCTTTAGTCCTTTGTTGAGTCAAGCGATATCACATAAAACAAAATGGAGGGAAGCACTCCATTCATACGTCATAGTGAGATTATCCAATTTCCAATTGACATCAAATTAATTATTAGTGGTGGAGTCAAAATTTTCATTAAAGAATTTCAAATATATAAAGAAGTGAACGCTAAATGAAGCTAAGGAATTCAACCTCTACTATATATAAATAAAAATATTTTTAAACTTATATATAGTATAATATTTCAGCTAAGAGGGTTATACCGCTTCCGTCACCCTAACATAGCTATAGAAAACACGGCATGTTAATTAACTTGGAGTTTAGAGAATAAAAAGTAATTTGTTGGTATCCATCATTTCTAAGGGCCCTTATGCATGATTAAATAAAACTTTAAAATAAAGCGCAGTAATATAATGTGGCGACACGGTTGATATACACTTTGATTCTACTACTTATCTTTAATCATATGCTCTTTTGACTGCCACGTAGTGCATTTCGTAGCCTTACCAATAGTTGTAATTCCTCCTTTAAACCTATATAATTCATATTATATTATATTTTATGTACTTTGTGCTATAAATTTCGGTTATGGGACTCCAGTACAAGTCACTACAAAAGAATATTAAAATATGAATTATTAATTCAGCAGCACCTAATTAGGCTCAAATAGGATTTGCTTTTTCCAACATATATAGTTTTAATATTTGGTTGAAAGTTCTATTCCCTTAAATAGAAATATTGGTTAACAAGTAAGGTCAATATCTTTGAATTTATCTATAAATGTCAATTAAAGTTGGTGGTGATTAACTAATAATATTTGCAGCTAACCTTTCAATTTATAAGAGCATGACGTGTTCTCTACATGATCACATCTTTTTGCGTATAATTAACGTATAATGTAAGTTATCAGTTTTTATTTTATGTTGGTTAAAGTTGTTTTAACATTTAACAAGACTCGAGTACAAAAACCTTAAACAAAACAACTCTATTTGCAAACCCTTAATCGTTTAATTATATTTAATTAACTAAGTCCCTATCCTGTTCAAAACCAAGGTAAAGAATTCCGTTCCTCAACGTAACACATGTTTTTTTTTTTTTTAAAGAAAGCCAAAAGTTGTTTTTTATTTCCTGAAACTATTTTCTAGTTTTCGTCTTTTCATTTCAAAATCAATCTCTTGAAACAAAAAGAGATAGAGAAACAAACCCAAATAAAGAGGATTAGCTTTAATAAAAGCCATATTGAATTAATGTGCTGCAGGAGGATAAAGAAGGCTCAGTAAAATCTATTTCCTTTTTGTTGTTCATATCAAAATCAAATTTATCATATTGTAATTTGAATTGAGAATATTATTAAATAATTAAATTTAATGATAATAGTGTAGGTGAAACTATATATATGTATGTATGGGTTTGATGTAAACACATAGTAGTAAGTATCTTACAAAAATGCACCCAAGGTGCAGTTTAGTGGTCAATGAAGTAAGTTGAGAATCGTGAGGTTTTAGGTTCAACTAGCTAAGACAAAAATGATGGGTGAATTCTTTTCAAACTGTCTAATCATTGGTGGTTAAAGTTATTTAATATGTTTAATGATAAAAAATAATATATACCCCGTAAAATTAGTCGAGGTGCGTGCTAACTTATCTTAACACCACAACTATCAAAAAATATACTGTGATGACCCAAAAGGTCATCTTATGATTTAAAACTAAATTTTGCGTTTCGAAGTCTTAAAAATCTCATTTTATCCCTCCTCAATTTGCGTGCACAGTCCGGACGTGATTCTGAAAAGCTTCTATGTTGAAAGTTGATGAAAATACTATTTTTTGCCTTTAAAAGGTGATTTAGTTGACTTCGGTCAATAATTTAAGTAAACGGACTCGGACTCGTATTTTGACAGTCCCGGTGGGTCCTATTGAAATATGGGACCTGGGCGTATGCACAGAATCGGATTCGGAGGTCCCCAACCCGAGTTATGAATTTTTGGTAAAAATTTGTAAGTCTGAAAATTTAATGGTTTTTAAGAAATTGTTAATGTTTGATCTTGTTGGTATTAGATCCGTGTTTTTGTTCCGGAGCCCGGTACATATTCAATATAATATTTAAGACTTGTCTGTAAAAGTTGGTGAGAAACGGAGTTGGTTTGACGTGATTTGGGCGTCCGGTTGAGAAAATAGAAATTTCAAAGTGTTTTTGAGAATTTCATTTGATTTGGTGTTAAATTCGTAGTTTAAAATATTATTTTGGTGATTTGATCGCTCGAGCAAGTTCGTATGATTTTTTAGACTTATATGCATGTTTGGTTCGGAGCCCCAAGGGCTCGGGTGAGTTTTGGATAGGCTTCAGAGTGATTTGAACTTGGAAAATGTTGTTGGTGTTCCAGTTCTGGTGTTGGCATCTGATCTCGCAATTGCGAGAACCAGAGTTCGCATTTGCGAAGCCTGACATTGTTGCAATTGCGAGCTACTCATTGCAAATGCGAAAAGTAGTTGGGCCAAACAGTCTTCGCAATTGCGAAGAACTCTTTGCAAATCTTCGCATTTGCGAAGTAAAGCTGGGAGAGGCATTGATCGCAAATGCGATCATTTAGTCGCATTTGCGGAGGTACCAGTTCGCAATTAAGAACTTATCTTCGCAATTGCGAAGGAAGCATAGATGTGAAGGACCTCGCATTTGCGATTGTCCCTTCGCATTTTCGAGCTTCGCAATTGCGAAGCTCAGGTCAGCAAATACGACATCTGCAGCTATGTAAAACCTAACTTAGACGGGATTTTTGCTCATTTCTCCAAATTTTCAAAACAAGAAACCCTCTAAGCGATTTTTCAAAGATCATTTCTTCCTTGAATCATAGGTAAGTGATTCTTAACTAGTTCCTTTCAATCTTTCACTTTATTTTACATGATTTCAACCTAGAATCTAAGGTTTTCATGGTGGAATTGGGGATTTTTGTGTAGAAACTAGGGATTCTAATATTTGGGGATTTAGACCTCAAATTAGGTCGGATTCCAATACCAATTGTATATCCGGGCTCGGAGGTGAATGTGTAATCGGGTTTTAGTCCGAATTTCGGATTTGGACCAAGCGGGTATGGGTGTTGACTTTTGTTGACTTTTTAAAAAATAGCCTAAATTGAATTCCTTTCTATCTTGGGTAGTTCCTAAGTCTTAAATTGAATCGTTTAGTTGGTAATTTGCTAGATTCTATTGGTCCGGAGGCTTGTGTGAAGGGAAAAGCTGTGATTGAGCTTTGAGTTTGGCCGTTGGAACGAGGTAAGTATCGTGTATAACTTTGACTCGAGGGATTAGGAACCCTTGACTTATTTGCTCTGTGAAAATCTATGTGAGTGGCGTATAGGTGAGGAGATGAGTACCTATGCGCCGCCAATTTATCTATTTTGCATGTTTCCTTTCCGTTCTTCTTATATTGCCCTTTCACTGCCTTAACTGCTACATGCTTTACTGGTATTTTCATGCTTAATTGTTATTTGTCAGACATTGCTTTTCATTGTTGAAGGTATTAACTACCCCATAATTTCATTGTCTTATATTATTGGGTTAAGCTGGTTTATCGGTGTTTTATGATATATTTTGTATTGGTTTTGCTGAGTAATATTAATTATGTGAAATTTCATAATGTTTAAGTTTTCCGTTTGCTTTGGTTTGATGTTTAAATATTGGGAAGAGTTTTTGAGTTAAATAGTGAAATTTTTGTACTTATTAAGTAATTGATGCTGATATGGTGTGATCGGGTTACGCGCCACAACTGGAGGAATAAGGATGATATATTGAGGAGGAATAAGGGTGAAATGCTATTATACGGTGGGATCGGGTTGCACGCCGCCACAAGAGGAATAAGGGTGGATTGATATAGAGTAATAAAGGGTGAAATGCTATTATACAGTAGGATCGGATTGCACACCGCAACAGGAGGAATAAGGGTGGATTGAGATGGAGTAATAAGGGTGAAATGCTATTATACGGCGGGATCGGGTTGCGCGCCTCAATAGGAGGAATAAAGGTGGATTATGTTTACCGTGAAAATGGTAACAATAATTGAATTTGTAAATGAGATTCTAAAAATACGTGATCTATTCCCGAGCTAGTTGTTAGGGCAGTTGATGCTAATAATTTTAAGTTTAACGATGAAATTCATGCTAAAATGAGGTAGTAGTCAAACCGAGGGGCCTGTTACCCGGATGTAGGGCTGATCGATGGGGACCTTGGGGTCCAGGTTCGGGTCGAGCTCGAGCTATTGGGGTCAGTCGGGAATAGGATAACAATTGAGGATACGATTAAGCAAAGCTCTTTACAACCAATATTGAGCAATATAGTGAAGAACAAGTAAGAGGACGATAGATATTAAAGCGGCCTCGGGCCAGTGAGAACTAGCAAGCTAGAAAGAAGAGAGAGAGAGATATTATTGCACTTGTGGAGAAAATGGAGCAACATCAGTCCCTTACAAAGTGGCATGGATTCCCCTTATATAGGAGGGGGAATACCATATAGTACAGGGAGTATTAAATATAAAGATGCGGGGATGGGACGGCTAGACATGGTACTAGTGCCTATTGACTCTAGCCACTTGCCTCGGGAGTCCCCCGTCTTCGTAACCTTTGCTGGGTCGTGGACAGATCCCTCAACCTCGAAGCCTCTGCAGGGTCGCGGATGATCATCGAGATAGAGAGCTTGATCATAATCCCATAGCCTCGAGGTGCTGACATGATATTCCGAATATACCTTAATGGCGGGAAATAGATTCCCCTGATTTCAACCCACATACAGATAGTCTCCGCGTTTCCTAGAATGAAGTAATAGGAGATGATATTGAATCGTCGTCTTGAGGTCAGTGTTGCCATAACGTCAACCGTCTAGGAGCATTAAATGCCATGTCACAGAGAACCGCGCAGGGCTGTCGTCAGATGCGATAATCGAGAAACCCACGAACTATCGTAGCCTCGTCGCTTCTGCTTCTCCAGTGCTTCCTATAAATGCATCGGTTGCCAGATACTTCCTATCTTCACCTTTCTCGTAAACATGCGAACCAGAATTTTACTACTTGATATCTTTTCCTCTTTTCACAGAAGGGTTTTTATCATTTTTCATGGCTAGGACTTCCAGGACGGTCCCCCGACGGATCGATGCTGCGTTGTCGTCCTGATTACTTGAGGGGGAAAACAAATCGGTTCCCACTTTAGATCAATGGACTCCTCCTGATCTTGATACATCGTAGGATTTTGACATCGAGACTCCTTTATCTATATCGGGTCGGTGCGAGCATGTGTCTCGATACGTTAGCGTCATGGTCGATGATAGCAAAGTGAGGAAGGACTACCGTTGGATCAAGGCTATGGAGATAGAGATCCCCGGCCCCAATGACAACATTACCGACTTCAAGGCTGGCTTCCTTCACATATACACTTACCCATTCACCCCTGGGCCTTGATAAGTCCGTTGAATCTCCCCCCTTGGAAGTCGACCCGATTATTCTTGACTTCTACGCCCGATATCAGGTGACCCTCGGTCATATCTATCCATTATTTTGGAGGATAATGTTAATGCTCAGGTATTTCACCGAAGGGGTTAGAGGCTGAAGTTTTCACCCTTAGCCATTTGATCAGACTCCGCCCTCCGTTGTATCGAGGCTTAATCAAGCTTAGACATCGGTCCAAAAAGTTTTTCTTCACGAGCGTTGATGAGGGGAAGGACCGAGGATGGATGAGCAGGTTTATCCGAGCGAGGACCTCGGACATCATCCCGGCCTAGAGGATGCCCTTTCCAGAGTAGTAGAACGATCGACGTAACTGAACTTCTCTTTAGCCACTTCTCAATTACTCTTTCATTTGTCATGATAACCACTTTGTGCTCTCTCCAACTGCTGCTTGGCATCCATAGGTGGTCCCAGATTTGTCGGGATGGATCAGGCATTTGGATGAAAAGTTCTCGTACCGTATTCGGTGTTGGACTGTCATGGCTAAGGAGCGTTGGGTGGCCAAGAATCGCGGTAAGGTTCCTTTACCGCCCGTGCTTCGCACTTTGGGTTTCCTTCCGAGCCCTTAGCAAAAACGTACCATGTTTATTGTGTTAGTGCGGGTCTTGGTGAGAATATACAGATGAGGCCACCCCCCGTTGGTGAAGCAGAGGCCTTGGGGCCTGATACGAACAAGAAGGAAGAGTAGGGCAGCCGTTGCCCGACCTGATAGGACTGTCGCCATAACATCTCGGATCGAATCTTGATATCGAGGGGGAGGATGATAATGGAAGTCCGTTGAGGAGGAGAACAAGGTCCAGCGCGAGAGATTTGCAGGCGCCCCGACTGGAGGCTGCTGAATCTGGGACGGTTAGCTCCGGTCGGGTTCGTGAGTAGAGGGTACTTGAAGAGAATGCTGATGCAGCTTCTGCTAGGAGGGCCGTTGGTGTTGATCCTGAGGGTCCGGAGCCCGGGGCCTTCCAGAAGCGTGGGTCGTTATTTGGAGAAATCGGCGAACCAAACGACTTTATTTCAAGCTTTTCGGCCTCGTTAGGAGAGCTAAGGGATGCTGAAAGGATGGTCGGCGTCACAACTGGGACTCCTTCAAAAGGGGGAGATTTTATCGCCAACATTTTTTATGGTGTTATCGACAAGTCCGATCTCGATATTTATGGCATCGTTAAGGTGGCGGAGAAGTCCATGCAATAGGTGATAGTTTTCCCTTGCGCATTCCTTTTCGTGCTCAGGCATTATTCATCGTCCTTCTTAACTTTCTCATTGTGCCGCAGTGTAAGGAGATGTATGATCATGCCATTCTTCAGATCCAAAGGGAACCTCTTTGCCATGAGAAGGAGAGTGATAACGTTGCCTCGAAGCTACAAGACTCGGAGGCTCGTCGTGTCCAGAGAGACAAAGAAATAGGAGAACTTCGGATTGCCTTGGAGGCGGCGCTTTAGGAGAAGGTCGTTCTTGCTGCTCAGGTATCCTGCCTCACTCATGCCCGCCCCCTTTTACCTTATATCTACACATGTTCTGGATTCATGTATTCGTCGACTTGCCCTTCTTCGTAGGTCGAGCAGAGTAACTCGCAGATTAGTCAGTTGAAATTGGAGGTATCCGGGCTGAAAGAGTGAAACGAGACCGCAGCCGGGGAGTTGACGACGTCCCAGGATCTTCTCACAAATATTTTTAGGGAGATCGTTACTTTGTCAGCGGTTAAGTCTGAGTTCAAACGAGATGTTGCCGCTTACAAGGAGGATGCAGCCACAGCGCATACAATGGTTCGTGACATATCCTTGGAGGACGAGCAGAAACTGATCCGAGCTGTCGAACATGCCAAAGCGGAGGTGAAGATTGAGATCCTGGAGGAACTCGAGGCTAGAGGCTTCGAACTGTCTGCCGGCCTGGAGGAGGCTCGTGCGGCGGAGGGAAGACTGGTGCTCTTGATTGCCCCTGATGGGGGTGAAGACGATAGTGGCGAGGAGTAGTCTCCGAGCCCTTTTGTATGCCTCTCTTTTTGCTTCATGTGTTCTCCCCCCCTCCCCGGAAACAAATAGTGTAAAGATATTTTCTCTCTTTGCTAACGTATATAAAAAGGAGCTTTTATCCTGTTAGCTTTTCTCCTTGCTTTTTTGTTTTTATGTTCCGACACCGGCCCTTCGGGGCCTTTTCGTGGAGCAGACCAAGCGCCCCGAGACCAGCCACGTCCCGAGGTGGGATTGATAGTTCCTCCTGAATCAATATGTATGACGTCGGGGATCTCCCGAGGACCTTCGATTTTATGAGTTATGTGGGAGCCTGGAATGATTCTTCTAGTGCACTCCCTAAGGATAATGTGACGTTAACGCGGCTGGAATTAATTGGCCCTCTTAGGCAAATGAGCACTTGTCGCTTAGCCTCTATATATTTGCTCGTCCGCCCTTCAAGCGACGATTTTGCAGTTTCTAATAAGCCTATCTCTTCTGTAGAGCCTGGCGCTTTGTGCGAGTCCTTCCGCTCCCCTGTTTCAGAAATTTTTTGCCCTTATCTTCTCCCCCTTATTCTGTTGTAATCATGGCTGCCGCTTCGACAGCTGATCCTCGGACGAAGGGGAGTTCCTGCTGTGCTCCGCCCTTGGTTGGTACCAGCGGCTCGCCCCCAATATCGGGATAGCGAGACTCGGGGTGCCTTGCCTCGAAGAAGGTTGTCACACCAGGGAGACCTCCCAATGTTCCAGGCCATCGAGATCATATGTCGAGGATTATTTCATCGGTAAGGGAGGAAAACCTCGAGATGATCAGGAAGGAATGTGGATGGGGGGAGGTGTGATTTTGCGAGCACCTTCCCCCAAGGAGAGTATCATGACACATGTTGAGGGATTCTTGAGTGTGTATATCTATGTTCTCACGCTGGGTTCCCCGGACTGGGTCATTTCTGCAAGAAATATCAAGTAACATTGGCGCAGGTTCATCCCTTTCTTTGAAGAATATTGCAGTCGACGAGATATTTTGTAGACAAGGCTAGGATAGAATTCACCCTCAGCCACTTCGTGAGGTTGTATCAGCCATTGTGCTATCGGGTCCTGATTGCTCTTCAGCGTAGATCCACCCAAGCTCCTGTGGCCGGCGGCGAAGAGGATGAGGACCGTGGATGGATGAATCGGTTCGTCTGAATCTGGACGACCGATGTTATCCCCGAAGAATATTTGCCTTTCCCTGAGAGATGGAACCTTACACGTAAGTGCTTCGTTTGGGCTATCTTTTAACTTGGCATGGGGTTGGCCCCGTAACGGTATCTTTCTATTCTCTGTTTGTAGCAACTCATTGGATGCCTAGTGAGATCCCTGATTTAGCCGAATGATCTCGTAAGCTAGCAGTTTGCTCAGCTTACAATAGGCACCGGTGGTGAGATTTATCAAAAGGGATATGGGAGGCGAATCATCACGGTAGGTGTCCGACGTCTTGCTCCCCTAAGGGGCAATTTCCTTCTCGCTAGCTCATCTGATTTGTCTGCTACAGGTGCCGGGAGTCTTTTCGGAGTGAGGTCGAGTCCCCCGGGGGAGGAGGAGAGACTGTTGGCCCCAGGGTCAAGAAACACCGGAAAGAGAAAAGATGCCCCGAGGTGCGAGAACGCCGGTCATGAGGTGCCTTCTTCGCAGCGGTTAAGGGAAACCGGTTCGGCCGACCGACAATCTTTCGGAGTTGGCGCATCGTCGGACGTTGCTTCGGCATTTGGCGAGGCTCAGCGCTTTGGCCTTATGGTGAGTTTCGACCGCTGTAAGGATGTTCTGGCCCTGCACTCCTTTCTTTTCTTTTTGTTTACCTGGCTTTCTTTCTCAGGCTTTTGACAGGCTCAAAGCCGAACTGCTTCGTTGCGAGGCCCCGTTGTAGGGTGCTCGAGTTAGGGAGAAATCCCTCAAGCTTCTTTGCGCGGCAAATGAAAGCGAGCTCGTCTCCTTGCAGTGTGAGGTGGATCAGATTTGGGCCCAGGAGGCCCTCTTGGAGAAACAGATATTCTGCATCTCGCACTGGCTTGTATTTCTTTTTTGTCTCGCCATCTTGACATGTTGCTTTTTCAGTTGAAGGATAAGACGGATAAGCTAGAACAGCTTTGGGGCGAGGTTGGCAAGGTCAAACGTGAATTCATCGAGCTACAGGCGCATGTGAATGGCCCCTCTGAGGCCAAAGAGAGGGCTCAGGCTGGGGCTTCTACTCTTGAGGCGCAAATTCAAGCTGCTCGTGCGAATGATTCTGCTCGGGCGAAGATGATCGTGAGACTTTCATCCGAGATTTCAAGGAAAAAAAACCTAGGTGGTGAATGTTGGGGCCGAGATTGTGATGAATAATACCAGGACGGGACAGAAAATGGCGGCTTATTCAAGGACCGTTGCCGTTGCTAAAGTCGAGTTGCAGAAGACCCTCAATCGTGCCAACAACAGCAAGGAGTACGTGAGGTGCAGATCCCGGAGGGAAATCCTTGAGGAGATTCATGTCAGGGGCTTTGACCTCTTGGGGGAGATCGAGCAAGCCAAAGGAGAGGAGTACGATGCCAAGTTCATATTGTCTGATGCCGAGGATGATGAGGAGGGGACCGTCAGGCTATAACTGCCAAAAAAGAGCAGAATGATCATTCCCTGCCTTCTTTGTTATGTATATATAACTTTCATTAAACGACGCGGGTTGAGGTCGTGCTTCGTCATAAATGTGTAGCAATAAGGGGGGAAACCCCGTAACTTACATTAACTGTATTTCTGCTTGTTGGATTTTCAATCGGGTCGGTTTGATCTCGTATTTGCCCTTAGACTTGCATGTTTTAACTGTCTTTAGGTTCAGACTCTGAGTCGCATTGCGATTCAAGATTTAATTAACCCTAAAGTTCTTTCCTGCCTACATAGGGGGACGACAATGGCCTTTTGTGTTTCGGGTCGAAGTGACCTTACATATGGGTGACCCGGAGGCTCACTCGGCTGGCGATAGTGGCATTTATTCCGTGCCCTTAGGCACGTTGTAATTTAGCCATTTCGGGGCCAGTCTTCGAGTCGCGTTGCGATCCGAGCTTTAATTGACCCTTTTTTGTCGTCAAGACCTTTCAATATATTGCCCGGAGGCTTGCACAATTAACTATTTTGGATCCGGTCTCCGAATCGGGTTACGATTCGAGCTCATTTTAATCCTTAAGTTGTCAATTTTAAGCTGGCGACAATGGCTCTTCCGTTGTTTGGTCATAGAGACCTTTCAATATGTCGCCCAGAGGCTTGCTTAGCTGGCGACAATGGCTCTTACGCTGTTTTTGCCCGTGGGCTTTTTTATAGGCTTTGTTTTCCGCTCATTAATGTCTTTTGAAATATTTTTGCCTGACCCATCGTCGGTTCTGGAAGAACCTCGATTTCACGTTGTTTTCGGTGATGTTTTGAGCACCTTGGAAGGTTCATAACTCGCAGGTCGAGTAGATTGGCGCTTTTGCGATTTGGAGCCGACATGGTTGGAGCTCATTTTTACCTATTGAGGAAAGCCTGTTTTAACTGGTTCTTTTCGAAGTAGTGGCCTGCGATTTTGTTTAGCGACGGTCGGGCATCCTCGAGTCGCGTTATTTTGGTTGTATCAGCCATTTTGACTGTAGTCATACGTGTTTGGCCGTAGCCATTTCATTGATCCCGAGTAATAGTTTTGGCATCTACACCGAGGGTATGCCCTTTAGGGATTCTTACAAATGCGACATATAGCCTAAACTTTGGGATTTTCATGCCTATTGAGATCTTACAGTTTGTCATGCATGTTGAGGTCTTACAGTTTATGTAATGTAGAATAGATCTTGTTACACCGAGGCTACCCGCTAGGGGTCTTACAGTTTCGGGTTTTCCAGCGTATGGCGATTAATGGTAGTCTCGGAGTCATCGAGTTTGTTTAAGCTTGAAGACCGCTTCTTATGAGCTCGGAGTTGCCCTGTGGGGGATTCATGAGCCCAGAGTTCCGACCTTGGGGTCGTGCGGGTGTTGAATTGCTGATGCTAAGTCTCCGAGTATCTCGGGACGCATTCTGTGGATAGGCCCTTGCTGTGAGTATGTCGAAATTGCCTTTTCCGAAGTATGAAATGCCGAAAATGTACTCTTTATTGCTTGGCGTAAATATATTCTGTAAATACATGTTGTCTCATTGTTGTGAGCTCATCTCGCGGGGGTGCGGCTCCTCCGATCATTTGATTCGTTTACACGATTCCCTATTGAAACTCAGCCTGCGGTTTCTTGGACCTTCCGAGCAGATGGTGTCCCTAAGAGAATGTCATCGCACGTCGTCTGATTGTAGAAGAAAGGCCTGCGATCTCGTCGGATCCTCCTCTGGGGGTATGCCGCTCCGCTAATAATCTTGCTGGCAGGACCCTCTTTGGGTTAGAAGCACGATCGAGAGATAAGAGCACGACGAGCCCCGCTAAGGCCTTGGATCTCCGAGTGGAGTTAGAACTTCCGAATGCCCCAGCTAATTACCTGCGTATAGGTTAGTGAAAAAATAACGAAGGAGTGAAGTAGTTCTTCCTCACCGTGGGATGTGTAGGTAACATTTCGAGGTTCGGTATGTTTCTGCCGTTCCAAGGCGCGAGCCCTAATATAGCCTTCTGCTTTGTTCAATTAGGCTTGGCCGAAGATGCGGTTCTGCATACCCTTTGATCCCTTTGAGGAGAGGCATTGATGCTGGCGATGCGTTATATGGTGAGGAATTTTCTCTCGTCGCGTGTTGTCCCTTGCCGCCTTATTTTAATCTGGCCCTTTGCTTGGGATTTCATCTTTTCAACGAAGTGGGGTTGATGCCATCTCCGAGCGGTATGCTGGTGGCCGCTTGAATAGGACACTTGCGCCTTCCCTGATGGTGCTGAGATCGGTGTCTCAGCCCGAGCTTAGACGGGCTGTATCAAGAGAATGGTTTTTGTGGCGATTGTCGTCTGGAATCTGTCGGAGAATCTGTTGGGGATGCGAGATGCGAAAGTGATTCGGTTCGTTGGTCCAGACCGCTCAATTGACTTTGGTCCAATATTGTTGGTGTGCTTGATCGAATCTCCTGAACCCATGAACATACATTTTATTGAAAATGGATTAAACGAGGGGAAGGGTTACCAATGTGTCAGTGTGAGACCGTTGTACGAGGTCTCGGTGTCCTTTTCTCTGGATTTAAGGGTGCCCTCTGGAATATTTTTCCGGACCCGTTTTTCCTTGGCGATGAAGATTTTCACTTTCCATTTCATGAGTCCTTGGGGGGGTGTCGTCGCTCCTTCACTGTCGTGGTAATACGTTGCGGCTTGTTTGCTTTATTCTTCCCGGTTGCTTTCCTCCCTTGGGGCTGGGTTCGAGTCTGACCTCTCGATGATACTTGGTGGTGATTTTTATTGAGTAGCACGACTGTCGTCCTTCTGAGCTGGTGGTTGTTTTCGACCCCGCGGCCGCGGGCATTCTGCAGCTCTCGCGTCGCGTTGTGGTTCTTTTGAAGGGGTCTTGGTCGAATAGGCCTGAGTCATTTGGCGTCCCTAGTTTCACTTATGGTGATCATGATATTTGGTATAGCAATGCTGAAATCATACTCCGCTGGGCGGGGTTCCCCTGCCGGTCGTGCCTTGTCGAATCTGGTTCCACTGGAGATTCCTCGAGGATGTTGTCTTCGGGCTATTTCCCTATTGTTGCGAGGTAGGTTGCATCTTGTGCCGTTCCTCCCATACGTGGCGCATGGATGGTACCTCCACCTGTTTGGCATTAGTTTCTTTGTCGGGAGTCTGCTTAGATATACCGAGCCCGAAGAGGTTCCCGGGCGGTTGTCCACGGCCCTGCTTCGTGGCTGGTGTCGGGTGCGGGTATCCGAGCAGATCTCGGCGGGGTATCTAATCAAGCTTCATTTGAAATGTCCTGGAGTAGATGGGCATGTTTTGTTTAACCTTCGGGCGAAGGCCCGGGTTGTCCAGTCATCCGAAACTGGGAGCGATCTCATTCGTCCTATCAGGGAACGGGACGCGACTTCTTGTGGTGCTTCACTCTCTCTTTGTCTAGCCCCAGGTGTGTCGAGCTCTTTCGTTACTGCTTCGATGACATCGGTGTGTGCTCCTATGGAGGGGTCTGTTGATATGGTAAGCGGGTTTGCGAGGTCAGGTGCCAGGCTGCGGCGCTGCGTCATAGTTTATTTGGAGAGTGTTTCCTCAAACTTCATCAATAAGACAGACTCACACTCATCATCTTGGAGGTCGCTGACTTTGAACGAGAACGCGTAAGCGGTGGTGCACTCATAGGGATCCAAGGTCCTGTTGCACCTGGGGAGTTTCGGCGTTCCAGAATTTCATGAAGCGAGTTCCGGGATCGCTTCCTCGGGAGACGATTGCTGTATGAACTTCCACGAACCTGACTCGATCCTTTCGAAGAGATCCCCAAGGATCCTTACTGCGGTGGGGTCAATTACCGATCCGTTGTGGCTTGATATCTTGGGTACTCGCTCGGCGTAGGGATATGTTTCCGGCGCTACTGCGCTGGGAGTCTCCGGGTGACTTTGCAGCTAAGCGATAGCCAACTGCTGTGCCTGCAGCACTTCAAAAATAACATGAAGACTAACTTCATGTTATTCCCGGGCTGGGGTTTTTTGAGCTTCCTGTTGGTCGATATGTTGTATGCTACCATCGGTGCGCGAGGCTTCATCGACCTATTGCGTGCCTTGCAAGTCCGTGTCCGCTTAAATCGGTCCAGATGCGTTATCGGGGTCCTGCAGCGTCGCGCCAGCCGTTGGAACAGCCACACCATTTCTGTCGTGATTTTCGGGGTAGTCGTTCTCGACTTTGCTTACTGATTCGGACATTTTAACCTTAAATCAAAGGATCTTGGACAAGAAAAAGTGTGAAAGATAATGTGTATTTGTGCAATGAAACCAGTAAGACTCGCTCAGCTGGTTTGATTCGACGGGATCGCAGGCCTTTCTTCCATAATCAGACAACGTGCGATGACCTTCTTTTAGGGAACCATCCCCTCGGAAGGGCCAAGAAATCGCAGGCTGAGTTTCAACAGGGAATCGTGTAAACGAATCAAATGATCGGAGGAGCCGCACCCTCGCGGGTCGAGCTCACAACAACGAGACAACATGTATTTACAACATATATTTACGCCAAGCAATAAAGAGTACCTTTTCGGCATTTCATACTTCGGAAAAGGCGATTTAGGCATACTCGCGGCAAGGACCTCTCCACCGAATGCGTCCCGAGATACTCGGAGACTTAGCATCAGCTATTCAACACCCGCACGACCACAGGGTCGGAACTCCAGGCTCATGAAGCCCCCACAGGGCAACTCCGAGCTCACGAGAAGCGGTCTTCAAGCTTAAACAAACTCGATGACTCGGAGACTGCCATTAATCACCATACGCTAGAAAACCCAAAACTGTAAGACCCCTAGCGAGCAGCCTCGGCGTAACCAGATATATTCTACATTACACAAACTATAAGACTCAACATGCATGACAAACTGTAAGACCTCAACAGGCATGACAAGCTGTAAGACCTCAACAGGCATGACAAACTGTAAGACCTCAACAGGCATGAAAATCTCGAAGTTTAGGCTATATGTTGAATTTATAAGAATCCCTAAAGGTCAAACCTTCGGTGTAAATGCCAAAACTATCACTCGGGATCAAAGAAATGGCTACGGCCAAACACATATGACTACGGTCAAAACGGCTGATACAGCCAAAATAACGTGACTTGGGGACGCCCGAATGCTGCTAAACAAAATCGCAGGCCACTACTTCGAATATACTTCGGAAAGAACCAGTTAAAACAGGCTTCCCTCAACAGGCAAAAACGAGCTCCCACCATGTCGGCTCCAAATCGGAAAAATGTCGATCTACTCGACCTACGAGCCATGAACCTTTCGAAGTGCTCAAAACATCACCGACAATGACTTGAAATCAAGGTTCTTCCAAAACCAACGACGGGTCAGGCATAAATATTTCAAAAAACCTTAACGAGCGAAAAACAAAGCCTACAAAAAAGCCCATGGGCAAAAATAGCGTAAGAGCCATTGTCTCCAGCTAAGCAAGCCTCCGGGCCACATATTAAAAGGTCTTTACGACCAAACAGCGTAAGAGCCATTTTTGCCAGCTAAAAAATTGACAACTTGAGGATTAAAATGAGCTCGAATCATAACCCGATTCGGAGACCGGATCTAAAATAGTTAACTATGCAAGCCTTCGAGCCACATATTAAAAGGTCTCAACGACCGAAGAGCGTAAGAGGCACTATTGCCGGTCTGAAAACCAAAGATACTTGAGGGTCAATTAAAGCTCAAGTCGCAATGCAACTCGGAGACTTGGCCCGAAATCGCTAAACTGCAGTATGCCTAAGGGCACGAAGTAAATGCCACCATCGCCAGCCGAGAGAGTCTCCGGGCCGCGCTCCCGTAATGTCACTTCGAACCAAAGAACAAAAAGCCATCATCGTCTGCCCATGCAGGCAGGAAAGAGCTTGAGGGTTAATTGAAGCTCGAGTCATAATGCAACTCAGAGACTGGAGCCAAAGTAGTTGAAACGGCAAATGCCCAAGGGCAAGAAATAAGAATAATTACTACCTGCCCACACGAGCATAGAAGATTCTAGGGCAAGAAGGCTCGAGTCGAAACCCGACTCGGATACTAAGCCTAAACAGTCGGGCCAAGCGCAGAGGCCTCGACACCTACTCACTCCAAGGATCGCATTTAAGAGCCCCCGGGTCTGTCCGATTAGTTTTGGACCTACCGGGAACCCTCCAAACACCAGCCTGCCCAGTCAAAAGCAATAACAGAAAAGAGGTACAGAAGAAATAAAACTTCAAGTGTCTTCCTATATATTACACGCGCGAAAAGGGCGCATCCTCTATCTACATGCATGCTCTACATATATAAAAAATAAAGCGACAAAATGGCAAATTCTGCAATCCGCACTAAAGGGCTATAGCTTGTCAAATTCGCCCTCCGCGATGTCAGCGAGAAATGACTGAGCATCATGCTCGTCCGCCCTTGCTCGAGCCAACTCCTACGAGAGAACGAAGCCCCTCGCACCAACCTCCTCGAGTACCTCTCTCCGGGATCTGCAAGGAACACAGTCCTCGATCCTCTTCTCCCGGGAGGGCTTGCTTCAGCTCAGCTTAGGCATCCGCAGCATCCTTCATACAAATCGCCATCTCCCGATCAACCTTGGTCCGACTTAGCGCCGCTTCATCCCGGGCATCAATTATCTCAGCTCTGACCTTCGAGAGATCATATTCAAGTTTTCCAATCATGTCTGCTTGAACGTTGGTGTTATCACGAGTTAAGGAGTTGGACCTCGAAGGCATGGACCTTGGCCGTGGCACTTATCTCTTCCAAAGCTTGAGCCTGCACTTGAGCCCTTAGCCCATCTGCAAGCAACTCTGACGTGGGTGATGTCGCCTTTGAGGTACTCCAAGACCTCCATCTTTTTTTTGTAGCTGATATAATAAAAAGGGTTAGCCTTAAGGATAGAGAGGAGCGAAGCACATACTACATGAAGTTACCTGCTCCATCAAATAGCTCTCATAGTTTGAGCTCTGATACGCCTCATATCGCCAACGCGCCAACTCAGCCTCCTTCTCCTCGCTGAGGAGCCTAAGGGACTCGCCCTCATTCAGGATTTTCTAGAGCCTAGCCCCTTGGCGGAGCAGCTCAAACATAAGCCTATCACAGGCCTGCACAAGGAAAACTCAATAAAGGGAGGAGGGCACAACATACAGGAAAAAATGCGCCTAAACTCACCTCAAAAAGAAGCCGACAGACTTCTTCTAAGTCAAAACACACTCCTGTTGATCCTGCTTCTCCGGCCACAGGAGAACCAACCTCGGGCAGGGCATATTCACTCGGAGGAACCGCCGCCCGGGAATCTGATACTCCGGGAACATCAGGCTCGGACGATGCCCTCTTCTCAAAGATACGGGCCTGCCCAACGCCATTAAAATCTCCATCACACCGCGGGTGCCGATCCCTCTTATCGCCATCGTCCCCCGGCTCAGAGGGCGACGACTCCTTCCCCTCTTTGGAAGAGCACTGCCTCATCCCAAGGAACCACCCAATATCTGCAAATGGCGAATCCAGTACAAATGAAAGGGGAAAATATTACCTCGAATATACGAAGTCCAAGGCAAAGGCAACATACGCACATACCTTGGTATTTCACTCCCCATCTGGTACGAAATACAGCTCGCCACCTACACTCGTCGCAGGTCGAATGGGTCACAACAATTGGTAACAACAATTGGTTAGTGGACGCCAAACTGTTTAACATAAAAATGGTAACAATAATTGAATTTGTAAATGGGATTCTAAAAATACATGATCTATTCCCGAGCTAGTTGTTAGGGCAATTGATGCTAATAATTTTAAGTTTAACGATGAAATACAGGCTAAAACGAGGTAGTAGTCAACCCGAGGGACCTGTTGCCCGGATGCAGGGCTGATCGATGGGGACCTCGGGGTCCAGGTTCGGGTCGAGCTCGAGCTATTGGGGTCAGTCGGGAATGAGATAACAATTAAGGGTATGATTAAGCAAGGCTCTTTACGACCAATATTGAGCAATATATTGAAGAACAAGTAAGAGGACGATAGATACTAAAGCGGCCTCGGACCAGTGAGAACAAGCAAGCTAGAAAGAAGAGAGAGAGAGAGATTATTGCACTTGTGGAGAAAATGGAGCAACATCAGTCCCTTACAAAGTGCCATGGATTCCCCTTATATAGGAGGGGGGAATACCATACAGTACAGGGTGTATTAAATATAAAGATGCGGGGATGAGACGGCTAGACATGGTACTAGTGCCTATTGACTCTAGCAACTTGTCTCGGGAGTCCCCCGTCTTCGTAACCTTTGCTGGGTCGCGGACAGATCCCTTAACCTCGGAGTCTCTGCAGGGCCGCAGATGATCCTCGAGATAGGGAGCTCGATCGTAATCCCATAGCCTCGAGGTGCTGACATGATATTCTGAATATACCTTAATGGCGGGAGATAGATTCCCTTGATTTCACCGCATAGAGATTGATATGGAGTAATAAGGGTGAACATTCATATTGATATTGATATATAGTGGGATCGGGATGCGCGTCGCATCATTTTATATGGTTGTTTATCTTTCTTCTACTGTGTAGGTTATTTTGTAGCTTTGCATTTCACTTAAGGATTGGTTATAGCTGGATACTGATAAGACACTTGAGTTCTGTATTCATTCCTTGCAAGTTACTGCTTTATTTTGTCCTGTCCGTCTTTATGCTTTTATTATACACTGTATGCAGGTTTGTATATGGTAAAAATCAGAGGTCTGATCTCGTCACTACCTCGTCGAGGTTAGGCTCGACACTTACCAGTACATGGGGTCGTTTGTGCTGATACTGCACTCTACACTTTTTGTGGCTGATCGAGAGGTTGGGTGCAGATATTTTTAGCTAGGAGACTCAAGGTAGTTCTGCTGGCGTCCGCAGGCCCTGGCGTCCCCTTCTATGCTCCTACATTTACTGTTTTTACTTCCCTTCATAAATAGTTATATCTTCTTTCGAACAGATGTTTGTAGTAAATCTTAGTGCGTTCGTGGATTGTGATACCGGATTCTGGGTAGTAATAGTCATAGTATTGGTAATAGTATATGAACAAAGAGACTAATTATTTACTTCCGCGTTTATTTTTACTGATTTTAGCTTGTTTATTGTTAATCACTGAAACGTAAAGGACTTGGCTAGTTAAACCTCTAGCGTTGGCTTGCCTAGCAAGTGTAATGTTAGGCGCCATCACGGTCCCGATGGTGGGGATTCCGTGCCGTGACATATACTCCCTTCATTTCAGTTTAAATGACATACTTTCTTTATTAGTACGTAAAAAAAGAATGACATATTTTTATATTTGGAAACAATTTAATTTTAAACTTTTTATTTTACTTTCTCCCACAAAGCAATTATTCCTTAATTAGGCTTTTAGGACCACATATTTCAAAAATCTTTTTTTTCTTAAATTTTATCCTAGGTCATATAAAGTAATTTAAATTGAAACAGATGAAGTATACTTTTGCAAAAGTGTGCACAACTTGCGAGGAGAAAAATGTAACAAAATTAAATCACGCTATGCCTATGATATGAAATGATCCTATACTATGCTTGTAGTATAATGGATGATTATCAAAGGCCTGACAATTTCTAGTCACCATCAAAGAAGCACGCGCATGTTGTAAGAGTAACAGATCTAAGACAATCCATTTTTTTTAGATTTGGCCAAAATTTAAATTGAATTACCACTATAGGCTGTGGCCATTTCATAATAACTAATTTTGGGATACGCGCTTTGCATGTGTACCCTACATCAATAGGTAAAAACTTTATAAATTATATAACTATTATTAAATAATATATTTGAGTTATAAAATATAATTTAAAAATATAAGCTCTTGAAAATGACGAATATTAATCATATTTATATAGTTGGCAAAAATATTTTTAATAGCTTAAAAATCTATTATTTATCCTTCTTTCATTTTAACTTTGGATGAAAATAATTGTCTAGGTAATATGTTTTCTAGACAGGACAACTAAAGAAAAAAAATGACAAATAAATTATGTAGCTATAAGACAAAAATCCATTGCTGGGTAGAATTTAGCTATAGGTTTGTGATGGATCCTATTAGCTAGAAGACGAACTTCAAAGCTAATTCCTATTTCTTAAAGTCAAATAATGTAATAAATATTTTTTTACCAAAAAAAGTCCTTTTCATCTAGTTGATGGAAATATGCATTAAATTAAGGTATTGCCTAGGAAGCAAAGTGTTTTAATTTAGTATTTTTTGAATTTATTCTAGGTAAATTTTTTAATTATCTTAAAGTTCTAAATATAGGGACTCTTACTTAATTCAAATAATGAAAGATTTCAAAATAATAAATTTGATTTGAGTCAAACACCTAAATATTAGCTAGAAGAATAATCAAATAACTATTTTGTCCAATGCGAACTCTAATTTAAAAGGATAAAAAAGGAGAACGATATTTCGCTAAGGGCCTTTGTGCTTTTAATATAGTATAGATAGATAGATAGATAGATAGATAGATATGATTAATCTCTTTTTTATTGTTCTTGCAGTAAATTCAATCTTGTATCCGCAGATGAACACACCATGCCACCGGCATGCACTTCTAATACTCCTTCAGTTTTAATTTATGAGTTATAGTCTGATTCGATACGAAATTAAAAAAAGTAAAAAGAAAAAGACTTTTAAATCTTGTGATTTTAAAATAAAGATGTGTATAATATATCAAATTCTTTGAATCTATTAGTTTTAAAAATGCCATGTAAAATGATGAAGTTAAATAGTTACTAAATATAAAAACTTTTTCCAAACAAACTAAAAAGAAAACTATAGTAAGACACATAAATGTAAATGGAGGCAGGAATATTTATTCCGCAAAGCACTTATTAACCTTTTAAGCAGACGACAAAAATCATAAGGCTGGAATGTAACTTTATTACATTGGATTGATAAAATTAATTGAAGACCTGAATTTCAATCGCAAAAAAGGCAAGAAAAAAGCTAGGTAATTTCGGAGGACGTAGGTGTGGCCAATCAAATAGTCTAGTTAATAAATTGCTTGATTTGTATAAGGTAAATTTTAATTGATTTTGGTATCCTAAATATTAGGATTTTTATATAGTAATTCAAACAAGGAAAACTTTAATAAGCAAAAATTTAATTGATTTTAAGGTTCTAAGTATTAGGGAAATGAAAAAATTACTATTTTGTCTAATGAAAACTCTATTTTAAAAAGGTAAAAAAGTCGAACGACATTTCGTTAAGGGTCTTCATGCTTTTAATATACTATAAATAGATATAAATATAGATATAGATAGATATGGATATAGACTATAGATAATAGTAATAATAATAATAATAATAATAATAATAACAACAACAACAATATGTTTAATTATTTGGGTTGTATTTTATCTTTTATTAAGACTTTTCTATAATTAAGTTAATGAAATAAGAAAGTTTGGCAGTAATTCTCGGAAACACATCAAGTACAACTTTATAATTTATCATAAATATTGGATTTTAAATCTTTGTAGCTATGATTGATAATCAAGTATGCAAATTTTGGCATTATTTGCATACATTTTCCAAAATTTGCTTGCTGTGATGGTCGGGATTGAAAATCATTAAAGCTTCCTTTCTTCCTACTTTATTCTTATTTTGTAATAAATCTAATTGCCATATTCTCACCGTTTCAAAACGTTTGCCACTTTATCATTTCTGAAGATAATTAACCTTACTAAATTTTGATCACACCTTTTAGAAACAATTTCATGAAACATTTTTGAATAGAACATACCATTTTTTTTTGTGCGATATACTTTGAAACTTTAGACGTTTGTTTTTCAGCAAAAAAAAAAAAAAAAAAGCTTTTTCGTAATATTACTTTATGTAGGGGTGAACGTAGACCTTTAGCTACAGATTCATCTGAACTCATAATTTTCGACACAGAAATATATATATAAACCTACTAAAATCCTAATAAATATTATATTTGAACTCATAATTTCAACAGTACAATGAGTTCAATACTGAGAACCTTAAAAGTTAAACACATTAAATATTCTGGATCCTCCGACTTTATGTACGTCGTACGTTACTCAATACAACTCTTGCCAAGTGTAAACCCTCCAACTCATGCATTGAATAACTAATAAGTTATTTCCCGTATATATCTAGCTTTAGTTTTTTTTTTGTTCGCATTTTATGTTTGATAAATTTAGAGCCCGTTTGGACATAAGAAATTTTTTCCTTTTTTTCAAAAATTTATTTTTTTTATTTTTTTCCGAAATCAGCATTTGTTCATAAAATTTTAAATTTTCACTTGAAGATGCATTTTAAAAAATTTCGGAAATTTGAAAACTCCAAAAAACTGTTTTTCAAAATTTCCACTCACAAAATTTCAAAAACAATCCAAAATTATATTCATGTCCAAACATAACTCTAAAATTCAAATACTATTTTCACTTGAAAAAACTTTTCACCCTATTTTGGAATTTTACAATTCTTATGTCCAAACGGCCACTTAGTTGGTTTACATTATGCTATATATGAATTAACGATCATTCTTTGAGAAAATAGAAAGTTTTAAATTAAAGCCTTTCAAATTGTTAGTCGTCGCAGGTTAGAAAAACTGTATGCGAGTCTATATTTATGAGTATAACTTCTGTGTGCAGATTGTGCATGTAAAGAATGTTCATCCAAAAAGCTACTCATTTAAAAGACAATTGCTAGCAACTCGCTATAGTAAAAATTAATTGATACATAATATAAGAAATAATATGTGCTATAATCCGTTAAATTATTATTACATAGATAATATGTAAAAATTCTTTAGAATTTTACTATATACAATTTAAATCTATAATACTTATACTGAATTATCCCTAGTTGGAATCAATTACTACGTAATTCTAAATTTTGGATCACGTGTCTAGATTAAGACAAGAACAAATTACACACCGGCCAATTGAAAATATTCATGATAGAGTTGCCTTTCGTTTGTAAATTGCCCCACAAAATCTAAAGCTTAATCTGAAAAATCTTCTTAGTCGTAGACCTAATTTTAGGCCTGATCATAGGAGAAGCTAAAAGAAAAATAGGAAAAGGGAAGATCAAATTATTGCGCAGGGAATGCAATGGTGATGGGCTGCATCCACGCGTTGTACGGAGTGAAATAGCACGGGTTAGTCAGTTTTCGAACTGGTAATTCAAGCCAGTATTTGCAAAGTCATTAAAGAATAACTACTATTTTGCTTCAATACGGAAAGTTTCAGCATAATATACTGGAGATTGGTGCATCAATGTATGAACTTTCAGCATACGGAAAGTTCCAGCATAATATACTAGATATTGGAGCACCTGTGTATGAACTTCCAGCATATTATGTTGGTCTAGTATATTATGCTGGAATTACAATATATTATGCTGGAAGTCCAGTATATTATGCTGTAACTCCAGTATATTATGCTGAAATTATTTCGGATTTTGAACAGTGTATTCGTTCAGATTTATCTTTACATGAAAAGTGACTAAATTTCGATTACTTTTGAAACTTTGGCTATTTTTCAATTACCACTTGTAAATGTGACTATTTTATAATTTCACCCTTATACTGAAGTACTGATTTTTGCGTTGAAATATACCCTTTGTTTCAACTTTGTGACATAATTTGATTGAACTCGGAATTTAAAAAATAAATAAATTTGTAATTTTAAACGTAATATGCTATTTTTATGACATAAAATCCTGTTATTAGAAGTAAGATAAGAACTTTTAGTAAACAAAATAAAATATTTTCCGTAGCTTGCTTTGGACGTTCGTGTCAAATGTGGCCAATTTAATTGATCTACAATATGATTAGACATGAATTAACAATGAAAATTTGTTGAAGAAAAGGAAAGCTTTAAAGTAAAACCTTTTCCAACCAATGATAGGTGGATGTAATTTGACAAGCAACAAGGCATAAAGGAGCAAGTTGAACACCGGCCAGTTTCACTCACAGCAGATTTGTGATTTGTCTAAAAAAAAGGACATATTTTTGTACTTGAAAATAATTTAATTTTGAATTTTTATTTTATTTAGTAGGAAGTTTTTACAACCACACAAATGTTATACCCATAAAGCTTACTTTTTAAGTTTTTAAAAGCACAAATTTTAAAAGTCTTTTTTTTTTCTATACTCTGTGCTGAATCAAACTACTTACATAAATTAAAATAGAGAGAGTAACATATATGGCCCTAGGGGTGTACAAACCGAACCGCATAATCGCACCAAACCGAAAAGTCAAACCAAACCGATTAGCAAACCTGATGAGTTTTGGTTTGATTGGTTTGGTATTGAGCAAAAAAATCTGAATCAAACCGATATAAATATATATAATTTTTATATATACTTTAAGACTTTATATAGAATTTTCTTTAAAAAATATCTAGAAATATTTGATATTCTCTTATGGAATGTAATATTTAATAAAAAATGGAAGTGCTTTATTTTATTAACTTTATATAAGGTGTTGTATGATCATTTTCTTATCAAGTGTTATTGAAATGCGTCAATCTCTTTATTTTTTTATATTCATATGTCAAGATCTATTAAATTCTTATATCTTTTTCGAATTTGAAGTGATATTTCGATATTGAAAATTAAATAACACATTCATTATTTAGGTATTATAATGATTTTTAGGTATCCGAACCGATATAAATGGTTTGATTTGATTTTAATAAAAATCGAACTTACGCGATTCATGTACTCCCCTATATGGATCCATAATTTAAAAAAAATATAATATTTTTAAATACTTATAAAACGTTACTCATAAATCTTAAATTTTAGATCTGCCTCTGAATTTCCAAAATAAATATAAAGTCACTTTTGATTCCGCTGCCTTCCATTTGGTCATTCTGATTTGCAATAATTGAGGTTTTCTGGAAGAGAAAATACTCCAAACAACACCCTAATATTCTAAATGGCCCAAGGCTTGTGGGGGCTATAACCCATTAGTCGCCCCATCTCAATCTTGGACAACTTAGACCACTTAAATGGCAAACTTTGAATCTTTGAATTTTGTAGAATATTTAACTTAAATAAGTCGTCTACTCAGCTTAAACAAAATAACTGACGAATATATAATATATATAGTTATGTATGATCAAATATAAATAAATTCGATCGGCTATTTATCTAAAGATCCTTACAAATATATTCAATCGATATGTTCCCTTAATTTGGCCCATTTGTTACGTCTCAACGTCTTATATAAATTGACAGTGTAGAACAATAAAAATATAATATGACTTGTTACAATAATTTATTTACTTTATCTTTTAGTTACTAAATCGGATTTGTCCTAAACAATAACTTGTTTTAATATAATTTAACCATACAAAATAAGAAATTATACAATACCAGTGCAACTTAACCATTATAATTGTTTATGATGTAGTGTGAAAAAGAGTTTTATGAATCAACAAATGTATATAGTTTCAGCATTTTTCTGAAGAAATATAAAAAAAATTGAATTTCGAAATTTTGTTGGCATGAAGATTATCGTGTATCATGCGTTTAGCTATGATTAGCCACTCGAATCAGGATCCGCCATAGTGTCTTATGTCCAGTACTTTTCTTTATTTCAACTTTAATTTTCTTTTGACTAATAAAGTGGATGAGATTAAGGAATGAAGAGAAAATATCTAGTATTATGGATAAGAACGTTTAGGATGAAAAAGATATGGATAATGCCTAAACCATGATTAATTTCTTCTTATCAGCTCTTGAATGTAGGGGTGTTCATCGGTCGGTACGATACGGTATTTAGACATTTCGGTTCGGTATTTTTGATATTCGTTTTCTTAAAATCCTATACCAAAACCGTACCTAATTAAATTCGGTATGGTTCGATTTTTCTCCTTTCGGTTTCGGTTTATTCGGTTTGAATACCAACTAGTGCATAGAGTCATACACTCTAATATTCTTAATTAAAGTATTCAAAAATAGAAAACTAAAAATGTTTATTAACAAAACTTTTGTCCAAAACTAGCAAATATTGACCCAAATAGAGAAAATTGTATATAAAAGAATATTTGATCATTAGAAATGTCTTGTTACTTGTTTAGAGTTAATTGATGAACTTTGAGAATAAAGGAAAGTAAAATTTTAGATTTTTTATATTTATGTTATAATTGATAATATGTGTTTTGTGTAATATAATATATATTTCGGTATTTTATTTTAAAATACCATACCTAATACCAATTTTTTTAAAAAACTTAAACCAAATACCATACTAAATACCAAAATACCGTATACTAAATATCAAAATTTTCGGTTTCGGCGTGGTAATTTGGTATTTATCAAATTATGCCCAGCCTTACTTGAATGTGGTTAAAGTCTTCTTTTTTTTTGGTTTCTCACCCGGTGTCCGGTACCCGGATTCGCGCCGGATAAGGCCTCATTCGAGGGGTAACGCTCCCTACCAAGGATTTTTTCATATCCAGGACTCGAACTCGAAACCTCTAATTAAAGGAGGAACAACCCTATCAACTGCACCACATCCTTTGGCGGTGGTTAAAGTCTTAAATAGTGTGACATTCGTACAATTACTTCGTCGTATCCGAGAAAGTACACAAATTATCAATGATATGATTCCCGTGACAATATTATCCGTGTCTCTATCAACACTTGATAATATAGAATGTTGTAAATACTAGATTGCAATCGCCTAACCACTTTTTTTTGGTTTTTGTTATACTTACAACAATAGTATTCGAGTCTATTTGTGTGCAACAAAGATAATACTCCCTCCGTTTCGTATTAAATGAGGTAGTTTCCTTTTTAGTTTATTTCAAAACAAATGACACATTTTTAAATTTGGAAATAATTTAACTTTAAACTCTTTCATTTTACCCATTTACCCTTAATGAGAAGCTTTTATAGCCACACAAATGTCATGACCCCACAACCTTTTACCCCTTAGGCTTTTAAGACCACAAATTTTAAAAGTCTTCTTCTTTTTTCTTAAACTCCGTGCCGAGTCAAACTACTTCATTTAATATGAAACAGAGGGAGTAGCTACGAGGGAAAAAAAAAGATAAAGCAAATGGAACTCGAATTTGTGATCACGATATTGTTATTTCTTCGTCTTAATCATTTTAACTATTCGGCCATAATACCGGCCGAATCGAAAAAACTGATCGAACCGTAAATTTCAATTTTTCGGTATCGGTTTAATCAGTTACTCGATCAGTGTGCGCTTTATAAATTATTAAATTTCAGTATTTGATGCGGTTAACGCGCGATTTTGGTGTTTCGATTTTCGGTTAAACCGAAAAACCGAAGTTTTGGCTAAAAGTTTAGATATTTGTTTCTTTGGTTTAAGCAAAACAACTTGATCATCATATTTAGCAGTAGCTAATTGGTCATCTTTCCTTCTGAACTTGTGTTTGTAAAGTCATGACCAACTTTTTTTGCTAACACTCGTTATTTTCATAGCTGCTCAAGGCTCATCCTCCTATTCCTGGTCATATATTTCTACTAGCAGTAAAATAAGCCGAATGTTCAAATACGTCACCCATGTTACTCTCTTTGTTGATTTGAAGTGATAACCTGTGATGATAATGCTCCACAAGTTCTACTTAAATGCTAACACTGACTTTCGTTCTTGATCAAAGAAAGCAATTAGAGCGTTTATTTCAAGAGTGCCAAACTGCCATCTAGAAACAGTGAAAATATGTGCTACAATTAAAGATCCTTAATTTACATGGGATATAAAAATTTTGAATCGTTAATAACCGAAAAACTAAACCAGAAATAACCGAACCTTGAAAAAACCGCACCGAACCGTAAATATTTTGGTTTGGTTTGGTTATTAATATTACAAAACTGAAAACTGATAAACCGAACCGTACTTTTCATACCGACCGACCAAACCGACCAACGTCCGCCCCTAATCCTTTGAGGATTTGAACCAAAAATCTTGAAATTCATATACACCAATAAACCATAAGGTTCATAGGCTATTGTCCTTTTTCTATAGGTCGATTTAAAATAAAATTATATGATGTTTAAAAATTTTATTTTCGCCACTAATCGATGGCTGTGTAGTTCGACAATGTTGTGTGACAGAGCCAATTATTGAATGATTAATAAAGAAGAATTTAAGCTATATATAGGGAGAATTACATAAATATACAGTCCACAATTGCAACAGAATAACTCAATTATAATTTGGGGCTTTTGCATCTATACTAGATTTTGGGGTCACAATTGAACCTATAACCATTTTACAAAAAAATTTCCAAGTCTACCACTTTACGAGCAACTTCAGACTTATTAGGTCTGAATTTAAAAAAAATAGCCTGAAGTGAAAAAATTTCACTTCATATGCACTTAAGGCCAAATAGGTCTGAAGTGCAACCAACGGTTTCATGCACTTAAGGCCAATAAGTCTGAAGTGAAAAATTGCACTTCAGATGCACTTAAGGCCAAAAGGTCTGAAGTGCAATGAACGTTTTCCTTCACTTAAGGCCAATAAGTCTGAAGTGAAAAATTGCAGTTCAGATGCACTTAAGGCCAAATAGGTATGAAGTGTAACCAATGGTTTCATGCACTTACGGCCAATAAGTCAACAACAACAACAACAACGACCCAGTGTAGTCCCACAAGTGAGGTCTGGGGAGGGTAATGTGTACGCAGACCTTACGACCAATAAGTCTGAAGTGAAAAATTTCACTTCAAATGCACTTAAGACCAAAAGGTCTGAAGTGCAACAAACGTTTTGCTACACTTAAGGATAATAAGTCTGAAGTGAAAAATTGCACTTCAGTATGCACTTAAGGCCAAAAGGTCTGAAGTGCAAATTGGCCAAAAACGGAAATTTGTTCTTCAAATTATAACAATCCAATATACGATTTAATACCTAAATCTACTCCAAATGATCTCAAATTTGAACCATAACCTCCAAATATTATTAGGAACAAACTCCAATTATCAATTTGTCAAAATAACAATAAATCTAATGAACCCATTTTGCAATTAAGAAAAAGAAGAAGAAGAAGAAACCTTAAGCAATAGTTAAAAAAAGCGTCATTGTCGCACCTCCTTTTTGCCGCGCCCGCGGGGCGCGTGGGGAGTTTTCTCCAATTGAAGGACAGTCGAAACGGGATTTATTTAGTTATTTCAGAGTCGCCACCTGGGAATTTTAAGGCGTCCCAAGTCACCAATTATAATCCCTGAATCGAGGAGAATATGACTCTGTTTATTATTCTGCGAACCAGAAATCCTGAGTAAGGAATTCTGTTAATCCGGAAGAAGGTGTTCGGCATTTCCGAATTCCGTGGTTCTAGCACGGTCGCTTAACTGTTTTTATTATTGGCTTAATTGTCTTGATTTTTATTAAATACTTTTTGTTACGTGATTTTTCTACCGCTTTTACTTATTGTGATTAAGGACCCTTCTTTGAATCGAATTACGCGTACGTATATTCGTGTTATAAATTGAAAAGATGCGGAATTGTGTCACGCGCACGTGTACACAATAACTTTTGACAATATATTTATTAAGCACATTTTTTCGAGATTGTGTTGAATCAAGAATAATTGTTTTTCTTGAATAGTGAACCGTACATCTCGGATTTTTATGAAATTGATTTAACACCTTTGGAAAAATCCTTTTATTAAATATTCGCTCGAAATTGCGCGTACGCATAATCCGAAATTTTGCTTTTAAAAGTATAATCAGGGTACGCGAACATATCCCTAATTGCGCAACATATTTGTAATGATATTATGGAATTTCCACAAAAATGTTTGTTATATCACGAGAAATCTCGTTTTAAGATATTCTTTAATTTTTTGGAAAAGAACCCACAATTTATTAAATGTTGACCATTGATTATAATTTCCGAATATAAATTATATTCATTCCAATTATTCAAATTCAAAGGACAGAATAAAAATATGATTAATACTATCTTTAAAACAAATATGACATATATATATATATGCCAAGGAATAAATTACATATGAAACTGAAAATGAATGATTCCTAAAGGAAGGAAATATTTTCCAAGAATTTTCATTATTTACTTAATGCAAATTCTATTTCTAATTACCATTGATTTAAAGTGTTGCCATTTGTGTATATACAACTCAACTTATTCTCATATACTCGTTTTAATCTTAATAGATGAAATTAATTTACTTAGTTATGCCTATGATTGAGTTAGGATAGATATAGATATAATCAAACCAATTTGATTCTCAATCTATGTGAGTTATTACTAATTATTAATTTTCACATTGTATAAGTTCCTAAGCCCTTTATTATTAAGAAAGAGAACAAGTCTTGTTGACTTAATAAAATGATATTGCGTACAATATTACTTACTATATTTGACATTTTTGAACATACGGATTATACTAACGCATCTTTCAACTATAAATTATGAACACAACCAATGTTATGCCAAAAGATGGCAAATTGCAACTAATCATCATCTAGCTTTTAAACAACAACTAATTAACTAACAAGATAAACTAATAGCATATTTTCTTTGATAATGCCATATTATGCTATACCTATCTAACAATACCATGAAGTGTAAATAAAAAAAAACCAACTTTCTGCCATGCTTCCTATTTACACAACTCATAGATAACTAAACTAATGAAATTTGACATGGATAACATTATTACAAAGTTTTATATGAATTTCAAAATAAGACAATTAACTTGTAGCCATCGAGTCGAACTCACTACTGGTTAACCAACATGAAACTAAAGCTGAAATTTTCAACTAAAGAACTCAAATGGGTAGATGACAATATTACAATTCAAACTCTATTTATCTGTCATGTTGAATCGCTTTCCAACATAAAATTTAAAAGACATGTACCTGAAAATGAAGGTAGGAGGAGTAAATTTCAGCAGTAGCAGCAGTAACAAAATCAGTAGAATATACCGATAACACAGCAAATCTGAACAAGAATAGGATTCGAAGAGCCCAGATGCACAGTAAAAGAACTTTTAAGAAACTTCAGATTTTTAACTGAAGAATGAGATCGAACAAATCCGGACAGATTCAATACCAAGAGTAATATTTCTGATTTTGATGTTTAGAACAAAGCAGACTGAAAACTTTCAATTTCAAGAACACAGAATCAGCTTCAATACTAATTTCTGATGTAGAATTCTGTTTTAGTGTCTCTGTTTTCCTTTCTTTCTATCTTCCTTTTCAAATTTCTGTTTCTGCTTGATTTTCCTCTTTCAATCTCCTAAAATCTGCCTTAAGCTCTATCTCTCAAACTCTCTTCTTCTGAAAACTGCCCCTATTCTCTGAAAAAAACTCTCCCTAAGCTCTCTTTTTTCTGAAAAAAAACTCTTTCTCTCTCTGAAAACTAATTTTTTTTTCTCTCTTCAAAATCTCTTAAAGTCTGCCCTAGTCTCTCCTCCCTAAGGTCTGTCCAGCTCCTGTATTTATACAGGGCTGGTTGCACCCTTTTATCTTTAAAAATCAGAAAGTTTTTCCATTAAAACTACTTTTGAATATTTTAAAACTAAGTGCTATTTATCCTGTTTTTCAGCAGCCCATTACCCTTTGTTTCCCATTATCCCATTTAAATTATAGCCACTAACATTCCATTATAAGCACACTATTATTATTACATTACCCTACTGTTTCATTCCTCAAATACCCCAGAAATCCTACTGTAATTCTGTTATTACTGCCTTTAAACTCAGAATTTCACAGTACAGATTTTACAATCTGTTTAAGCAGCTATAACCAATCCTAAAGTTTGGACTGAATTCTGATTAAAAAGGGTAACTCCTAACACAATTACATTCAATCAAACATTGATAGGATCATACTGAATTCAGAAACAATCATTATAGCAACATATTACACTGAGTTCAGTAACTGAGCTTTAACTTTGAACAATAAATCAAACAAACACAGGATCATTGTCAATACTGACAATGCCTTGAAACTTTAATGTTCGGACAATAACATATATACAACACTTATTTTGACAGATTCATATAAATGTAAACAAGGGTGATTTAACTGACGAGTATTAATTTAAACTGATTATCTACAACAATTGTCCATAATTGGTCTAAAACAGTAGAAGCAGACTGTTTTTCATTAGCATTATCATAAGTGAGAATTCATAATATAACTAATCGACGAACTTAATCGAGTCGATTACTTACATTATGACCAATCACAACCAACTGAAACAGTTTCATATTTGACCATATAGACGGGCATGAGACAAAGGTGACAGAATTAATCAAATAAAATCATGAAAAAATTAACAAGCTATTAAGACAAACAACAACATACGTAGAATACACAAAATAATAGAAAAAATACCTTTGAATCTTCAATTTTAATCCGACTCGAACTCAGCTTGGATTTGGATTTTTGTTTGAAATCAAACAGACCTTAGTCGAAGTATTTTCCACTGAAAATACTTTGACTAAGGTCGATTGAACCTCAATCTTTTACTCGAAATCGGAAAAATTCCAAGATTGGAAATTTTTAGGGTTTCAGGTTCTTGGATCTTAAATCCGAACATTTCTGGGCAGATTTGAAGGGAACCAAACATGATACAAGGGTGAGGGTAGCCTAGGGGTCATTTGGTGTTAGTTTGAAACGGATCTGAGTCTGTTCTTGTTTGGTCCGAATCTTCAAAAGAAGATTCGAGAAGTTCCGAACTGATTCGAACCAAACAAACGATAGATCCATACTCAGAGTGACTAGGGGAAGCTATGGTGTCGATTTGGGACTATTAGGCTTAGATCTGAACTTGGCTCGAATCTTCAAATGAAGATTCGAGAACCTTCAGGGAGATTCGAACCAAGCAGATAACATATTTGGATAGAGGAGGTTCGAGGGGTTCTGGGGTGTTATTTTGGTGACCGGCGGCGTTGATGCCGCCGGGTTTCAGGCGAAGGGGAATAGGGGCGGCTAGGGTTAGGGGTCTGTTTGGAACGATGATGAACAGGAGCGGAGAGGGGGGGGGGGTGTTCAGTTAGGGGCCCGGGGTAAGGGTTATGGGTTTATATAGGGGAATGGTGGGTGGATATTGACCATTGGATCAAGGAGAATAGATGGCCAGGATTAATTCATTAAACCAAACGACGTCGTTTGGCTTAAAGTTGGGGTCGGACTGAATCGGGTCAATGGATCGGGTAAGGGTCTTGGGTTAGGGTGATGAGATCTTGGCCGTTGGTTGGATTTAATCCAACGGCCCTTGATGAGAGGTGACCAAACGACGTCGTTTGGTTCTGGCTTTGAATTGGAACGGACAGGCTGTTTGGATTGGGCTGACAGGGGGGGGGGTAAATTGATTTGGGCCTGGATTTTAATCCAGGTCCAATCTTTACAACCTGTACATTTATATATTTTTTTCAATTATTTCATTTTCTAATTTAAATTTCTAATTTTAATTATAAAACAAGTTTTACTTCACAAAAATATATTAATTATTTTATAACAATTATTTAACACATAGACAAAATATCAATCACACAGTGAAGCATTTAAAATAGAACCAATGCATATTTTTGTGATTTTATTTAAATTATCTCTTAAATGCATAATTAAACCCTATATGCATGCAACATGTATTTTATTTTATTTTTTCATTTTATTATGACAAAGTAATCATTTACAGACATAACACAAATATTTAACACCACGCAAAATTCAAAAATTACACAATAAAAGAAATTTATTTTATTTTTTGATTTATTTTTGGAGTAGTTTTCGTTAAGGCAAAAATCACGTGCTCACAGCTGCCCTCTTTGTGCGGAAACTCGAAGAGTTTTCGTGCAAAGATAAAGTGAGCGGATACGAGCGATTTTTGCCCGTTCGAATACTCCGTGGGAAGCATTTTTTTAGAAATATTTGACCGAACCTCTGCTTCAGAGGTTTCCTACATATCCTTGGCTATAAAGGAATCAGGTCAATGTAGTTCGAGAATTTTTGGGTAGCTGGGACTACCGTGGGACTGTGATGTTACTGCTGATTCTTGCTGTTTTTACTGCTTGCTGACCTCCTTATTACACCTTACTTTAAAGAAAATACAAAATTAAACTAGATTATGGTACAAGAATTATAAAAATCTTATCTAGATCATGCCCTTGTGTTTCTTGTTGTCTTGATATCTTGGTGACTCTTGGGCATTTGGCTTATTCCGTATTCTTTTTCATTATGTCCCGAATTTTCTTTTGGGACTCTTGTTGTTTCTTGCTGGGGATTCTGTTGGACTTCTCTGCTTTATTGATTCTAAGTGTGCTTCTCTTCCATATGAGCGGGCTTTTGATTTCAACATTTCAATTTCATTCCCTCGTTCTTCAGGTGGGTGCCTTGACTGTTTCTTTTCTTTCTTCATCCTCATTCTCCAGGTGGACACCTGACTTCTTCAATTCTTTCATCCTCATTCTCCAGGTGGACGCCTGACTTCTTCAATTCTTTGTCCTCATTCTCCAGGTGGACGCCTGACTTCTTCAATTTTTCATCCTCATTCTCCAGGTGGACGCCTGACTTATTCTTTTCTTTATCCTCATTCTCTAGGTGGACGCCTGACTTCTTTAATTCTTTGTCCTCATTCTCCAGGTGGACGCCTGACTTCTTCTTTCTTTATCCTCATTCTCCAGGTGGACGCCTGACTTCTTTAATTCTTCATCCTCATTCTCCAGGTGGACGCCTGACTTTTTTTTTCTTTATCCTCATTCTCCAGGTGGACGCCTGACTTCTTCAATTCTTTGTCCTCATTCTCCAGGTGGACGCCTGACTTCTTCAATTTCTTCATCCTCATTCTCCAGGTGGACGCCTGACTTCTTTAATTTTCTGTCCTCATTTTCCAGGTGGACGCCTGACTTCTTTAATTTCATCCGGCATTTCCTGACACAAATATTGTATTTGCCCCTGTTTTAAATCAAAGAAAACTTCGTTAGTTTAAAGCAGGGTGGTTGACTGGGGGTATTCTTGCCGATGGTGATACTTCTCTTCGTTTCTCTTTGTTGCCTTAGAATGGTTGAAAAGACTGTTTTGTCTTTGTAATTGATTCTTGACTATAGGATTTCCCTCTCTATGTTTTCCTCCAAAACCTTTTAACTGTAATCATATGTCCCTTCTGACTTTGCTGATCCACTTTTGATTTCACTTTTCTTATATCTTTTATCTCCCACCTTTTGTGGCCGTACTTTGTAACCTTGAATCTTGGTAGTATACCTTGACATTCCTTCTTATTTGTTTGGAATAAAACTTATCTCAAAGCTTTTTAGAAAAGTAAGATTATTAGTGACGAAATACGTTGATTTCGATAATTATAGAATGAAAAGAAAAATCCAATTTTGGATGACTGTTTGAGAAAGAATAAAAACTTATCTGATTGGAGTTACTGGCACCAATGATCAGGGTATGCATTTCGGATTAATCAACCCAGTCTTTTAATCAATCTCCTCTCAATTGTCTTATTTTCATTTTCCCCCAAAATTTCCATAATCCAACTCCATTTTTCATTTCACAGACCTGTTGGGCTTGTAACGTCTCAAAGAGTTTTCCACCGATAAACTTTCCTCATTTGTTCATTTCTCACTTCCTTTTTGCCTTATGGTGCCTACAAAGGTTTTCACCAATAAGACTCTCTCATTTTTACTTTTCTCTCAACTTCTGTCGCCTTATGGTGCCCGTTTGGGTTTTCACCTATAAGACTCTCTCGTTTTTACTTTCTTTTCTTGTTTATACCAGAATGTTATGAACCATCTTCATTTGCTTGACTTAGCATTTTTCTAAGATTGGTCGAAAGGTCTCTCTGGTATGGGGTTAGAAATGGAAAAGCTTAAACAATTTTGGTATGTGTTTAAAATTACAACTCTTGGAATCTTTTCTTATTCCCAATACAATTCTTGCCCCAGTTCCTTGACTGAGGTCGCTTGATGTTTCTTTTTGTGCACATTTTATGTATATTGTGCACCCTATGACCGAGCCGTGAAGCGCCTACGTATCCTTCTTTGAGGAATCAGGTCAAACGTAGTTCACCAAATAATAGTGATGATTTTTTTCAAACCTTTTTTTTTTAATTATTGATTCCAAGAGAGGGTAGGAAAGAAACAAGTATGGCTCAAAGGGGAAGCAAATGGTATAGTGTTTGGATAGCAGAATAAATTGCCTTTGTCATTCCAATCTTCGAAATAATGCTAAATACAAACACTCAAAAAGTTATGCATAATATCTCTTTACCGCGTCAGAATTGATCGCCATATCTATGTATTTGCCTTCAATGTCTGTTAAGCATAGTGCACCATTCGATAATACTCTGGTCACAATGAATGGTCCTTGCCAATTCGGGGCAAATTTGCCCTTTGCTTCAACCTGATGTGGAAGAATACGTTTCAGCACATGCTGACCTACTTCAAACTTCCGAGGACGCACTTTTTTGTTGTATGCTCTTTCTATTCTTCTTTGATATAATTGACCATGGCATACTGCGGTCAATCGTTTTTCATCAATCAAGTTTAACTGTTCCAGACGGGTTTTGACCCATTCATCATCATCAATCTTTGCTTCGGCGATGATCCGAAGGGAAGGAATTTCAACTTCTGCAGGAATTACTGCTTCAGTGCCATATACTAATAAATAAGGAGTGGCTCCTACTGAAGTGCGAACAGTAGTGCGGTATCCCAATAATGCAAATGGTAATTTTTCGTGCCATTGTTTTGATCCTTCTATCATTTTCCGAAGTATCTTCTTTATGTTTTTGTTGGCTGCTTCTACTGCTCCATTCGCCTTGGGCCGATATGGGGTAGAGTTGCGATGTGTAATCTTAAACTGTTGACATACTTCCTTCATTAGGTTGCTATTAAGATTAGCACCGTTATCTGTGATGATCACCTTCGGGATTCCGAATCGACATATGATATTTGAGTGGACAAAATCGACCACAGCTTTCTTGGTCACTGATTTGAATGTCTTGGCCTCAACCCATTTGGTAAAATAATCAATAGCTACCAGAATGAACCTGTGCCCATTGGATGCTGCCGGCTCAATTGGTCCAATCACATCCATGCCCTAGGCAACGAATGGCCATGGTGCCGACATTGTGTGCAACTCGGATGGTGGAGAATGAATCAAATCTCTGTGTATTTGGCATTGATGACACTTGCGCACAAAACTGATACAATCTCGCTCCATGGTAAGCCAATAGTAACCAGCTCGGAGGATTTTCTTTGCCAACACATATCCACTCATGTGGGGTCCGCAAACTCCTGAATGTACTTCAGACATGACAGCTGTAGCTTGTCTTGCATCTATGCATCTTAATAATCCAAGATCTGGTGTTCTTTTATACAAAACTCCTCCGCTTAAGAAGAATCCATTTGCTAATCGCCTAATGGTCCTCTTTTGATCTCCTGTGGTGGCTTGTGCAGGATATATCCCCATTCTGATATACTCCTTAATGTCGTGGAACCATGGTTCACCATCAAATTCTTCTTCAACCATATTGCAATAAGCGTGCTGATCGTGGACTTGAATATGTATTGGATCTACATAAGCTTTGTCCGGATGGTGCAACATTGATGCTAGGGTAGCTAATGCATCGGCAACCTCATTATGGATTCTTGGAATATGTTGGAATTCCACTGATTGAAACCGCTGACAAAGATCATGTAGACATTGCCGGTATGGGATGAGCTTTAAATCTCGGGTCTCCCATTCTCCTTGAATTTGATGTACCAAAAGATCCGAATCTCCCATGACTAAGATTTCTCGGATACCCATGTCTGCAGCTAGCCTTAACCCCAAAATGCAAGCTTCATATTCAGCCATATTATTGGTGCAATAAAATCGTAATTGAGCCGTAACAGGATAGTGATGCCCTGTTTCAGAAATGATTACAGCTCCTATCCCAACTCCTTTCATGTTAGCGGCTCCATCAAAGAAAAGTTTCCAGCCATACTTTTCAATTTGCTCCACCTCGTCGATATGCATTGTTTCTTCATCAGGAAAATAAGTCTTCAACGGCTCATATTCCTCATCGACCGGGTTTTCGGCTAAATGATCGGCCAGTGCTTGAGCCTTCATTGCAGTTCGAGTCACATAGATGATGTCGAATTCTGTGAGCAATATCTGCCACTTTGCAAGTCTTCCCGTTGGCATAGGCTTTTGAAAAATGTATTTCAATGGATCCAACCGAGAAATGAGGTAAGTAGTATAGGATGACAAATAGTGTTTCAATTTTTGAGCTACCCATGTTAGGGCGCAACATGTCTTTTCCAGATGAGTATACTTAACCTCATAAGCTGTGAACTTCTTGCTAAGGTAGTAGATGGCTTGTTCTTTTCTGCCAGTGAGGTCATGTTGCCCCAATACACAACCAAATGAATTTTCCAAAACCGTTAAGTAAAGAATCAAAGGTCTTCCTGGCTCTGGCGGGACCAACACGGGTGGGTTTGACAAGTACCTTTTTATTTCGTCGAACGCTTCTTGACACTCATCGGTCCATTTGACTGCAGCATCCTTTTTTAACAATTTGAAAATTGGCTCACAGGTTGTTGTGAGCTGAGCAATAAACCTGCTGATATAATTTAACCTCCCCAACAAACTCATTACTTCAGTTTTGTTTTTTGGAGGTGGCAGTTCTTGGATGGCTTTAATCTTTGACGGATCTAGCTCGATGCCTCGTCGACTGACTATGAATCCCAACAACTTTCCAGATGGAACTCCAAATGCGCATTTGGCAGGGTTAAGCTTGAGGTTGTATCTGCGAAGTCTCAAGAAAAACTTCCTCAAATCCCCAACGTGGTCGGCCTGATGCTTTGATTTTATGATCACATCATCCACGTACACCTCAATTTCCTTGTGTATCATATCGTGAAACACTGTGGTCATTGCTTTCATATAGGTTGCCCCGGCATTCTTTAAACCGAATGGCATTACCCGATAGCAATAAGTTCCCCATGGTGTGATGAATGCCGTCTTTTCTGCATCTTCTTCATCCATTAGAATTTGATGATACCCGACATAACAATCCACGAAAGACCCTATATCATGCTTGGCGCAATTGTCGATCAAAATATGGATATTGGGTAATGGGAAATTATCCTTTGGACTTACTTTGTTGAGATTGCGATAGTCGACGCATATTCTAATTTTGCCGTCTTTCTTTGGCATAGGAACGACATTAGCCAACCAAACAGGATATCGAGTGACTCGAATGACCTTTGATTCCAATTGTTTGGTGATTTCTTCCTTAATTCTCATACTCATATCAGGCTTGAATTTTCTCAGCCTCTGCTTGACAGGAGGCACCGTTGGATTGGTGGGCAATTTGTGGACCACTAAATCAGTGCTCAAGCCCGGCATGTCGTCATACGACCATGCAAAAACATCTTTGAATTCTATGAGTGCTTTAATTAACTCTTCTCGGATCTTTGGTTCGAGATGGACACTTATTTTAGTTTCCCGGACATTACTCGTGTCCCCTATATTGACGTACTCGATATCACTCAAGTTAGGTTTGATTTTTTCCTCAAAGTGAATTAACTCTTTACTAATCTCTTCAAAAACCTCATCTTCATCATATTCTGATTCATAATCACAATATATTTCTTGAATTAATATTTCGGAACCAGATTGATTTTTAAGACCGGGCTGAGGATTCCTCATGCATGCCATATCGCTAGAGCCAGCGTAAAAGGAACTGTACAAGAAAGAAGAAAAAAGAAAAGAAAGCTATTAGGAATGATAATAAAAAGGAAACTGCTTTTTATTGGATGACGAAAGATAACAAGGTTTTGCACACTTCAAACCGACTGTAAAATAAAATTTGGGATTACAACCTTGAAATAACCCAAACAAACTGAAAGTAAATCAAAATAAACTACCAAGACTCCTTTCGAATTGGGAGAGGAGTGGCTTTCCAATTATTGAGCTTTGTTTCTGGCCCAACGAATTGAACTTCTGCGTTGCTACACCCTTCTCCGCTTTCCAACATATTCACATCACTAAACAATTTCTCGAACCTTTCAATTAATTCCTTCTCAGGAATGACCCGGGATTTAGGAATTGTTGTTATCGGGCGATTTTTAGCGCCGGTCTTGACAAAAGACTTTGACAGATGTGGTACTGGTTTTGGAAGAACCCATGCTTGGTGTTTCAACTTCCTGGCCCTTATTATGTCGTTGGCGGTGGGTATGAACCCTAAATCGAATGTTCCCCAGTTCTCGGGGAGAGATACTGGTTGTACAATTCCTTGCAGAGATAAGCCCAGACCTTTGCCGGGTATAAAGCCATTCTTTAACATTTCATAAGCTATCATGACTGATGCAGAGGATATCCTTGGATTCGGAAGGTATTTCCCTTTTGGAATTTTCTCTATCGACATTGTGTTTGTCACTTGGTATATCCATGGTCCCTGGTCATTTTCTGTTCCCTCGACCGGTACAATGGTACTGCTGTGATCATTTAAACTTTCTTCTCCATACACGACTACTTCTTGATGATCCCATTCAAACTTGACAGCCTGATGTAGTGTTGACGGGACTGCTTTAGCAGCATGGATCCATGGTCGACCCAATAACAAGTTGTAAGAAACAGATATGTCCAACACTTGGAATTCCATTGTGAATTCAACTGGCCCTATAGTTAGTTCCAACATTATGTCGCCAAATGAATCTCTGCTTCCACCGTCAAATCCTCGTACGCAGATACTATTCTTGTGGATCCTCTCCTCTTTAATTTTTAATTTGTTTAAAGTGGAGAGAGGGAATATGTTTGCACTGGACCCATTGTCAACCAATACCCGGGTTACTACGGAGTTTTCACATTTCACGGTGAGGTAAAGAGCTCTGTTGTGCTCGGTACCTTCCACAGGTAATTCATCATCAGCAAATGTAATTCTGTTTGTCTCAAAGATTCTGTTGGCTATTTTGCCCAAATGATTTACAGAGATCTTTTCAGGAACATGAGCTTCATTCAGGATTTTCATCAACGCCAGACGGTGTTCCTCTGAATGGATCAGTAATGACAACAATGAAATTTGAGCGGGGATCTTCTTTAATTGATCCACAACAGAATAATCATGGAGTTTCATTTTTCTTAAAAACTCCTCCGCCTCTTCTTCCGTCACAGCTCTCTTTGTTGGCATTGGATTGTTTTTAGTTTTTCTCAGCTCTTCGGGAGTAAAACATCTTCCCGAACGGGTCAAGCCTTTCACCTCACACACTTCTTCCTTGATTTCTTTGCCTTTGTACATTACAGTCACTCGTTCGTAGTTCCATGGGATGGCTTTGTTGTTGATGATCGGCAGCTGGATTACAGGTGCAATAATAACCTGATCTGTACGTGCTCCTTCCACGAATACAATGGGTTTGTTAGCAACCCCTGGTACTATCACTTTAGGCCTTTCTTGTCTTGCGGCAACTTTGCTTGATGATACCTCATTGACTATCATAGACGGTTCATCACCATTTTTGTTCTGCTTAGACACCGGCTTCTCCTCCATTAACTGCTTATCTGGCTTGGTTTCATGAGTTTTGATCATCATGACAGTTTGTGACGGCTTCTTTGTCCCTCCATCAGCTTGTATGATTTCTATCATGTTAGCCTCTTGATGGGCTGGCATTGGATTTCTATTGATATTTGGAGCTTCGGGGTTTTGAACCTCGATTTTATTAGTATCAATCAGCTCTTGTATTGCATTTTTCAAATGCCAACATTTCTCCGTATCATGGCCTGGCGCACCGGAGCAATATTCACAGCTAATGGTGTAATCCAGATTCTTTGGTGGAGGATTGGGTAGTTTGGATTGTATTGGTCTCAGCATGTCTAGCTGTCTCAGCCTGTGGAACAGACTAGTGTAAGACTCTCCCAATGGAGTGTAAGTTTTCTTTTTCTGTTCCCTTTCTCCCCTGAATGCTGGCCTAGGCCTAAAACCTGGTCCGGGATAGGCTCGTGGGTAAGTATTTGGTGTGATAGGAGCACGCCAATTGGTGTGAACAGGTGGCTGATTGTATGTTTGAGCATGGTTAATGGCAAAATGAGGCTCTGAAGGGTGATAGTAGTGTTGGGATGAATCATGGTGGTAAGCTGATTGGCGAGGTCGTTGTTGATTATAGTAAAGCGGTGAACCTCTGGGTCCCGGCCAAATTCCTGAATCAACTACGGCTGCTTCCTCCCTTTTCTTTCTTCCGATTCCTCCTACCCCGCCTTGAATAGCTTGACTAGTTGCCTTAATTGCTGAATAGCTCATGATTTTATTTGTCTTGAGGCCTTCTTCCACCATACCTCCCATCTTCACTACTTCGTTGAATGATTTTCCAACCGCTGAAACCAAGTGGGCATAGTAAGTTGGTTCCAAGGCTTGGAGGAAGTAGTCTACCATTTCGCTCTCCTTCATAGGAGGATCTACTCTTGCTGCCTGTTCTCTCCACCGAAAACCATACTCTCTGAAACTTTCATTGTGTTTCTTCTCAAATTTGGTCAAAGATAATCGATCTGGGATGATTTCCAGATTGTATTGGAAATGGTATGCAAATGCCTGTGCCAGGTCATCCCAGGTGTACCATCTTCCATGGTCCTGGCGTGTATACCACTCCAAAGCTGATCCGCTTAGACTTTGACTGAAGTATGCCATTAATAATTCATCCTTTCCCCCAGCTCCTCGCATCTTGCTACAGAAACCCCTTAAGTGGGCTACTGGGTCGCCGTGCCCGCTGTATAGGTCAAATTTGGGCATCTTGAAGCCAACTGGCAATTGTACATTGGGGAATAAGCATAAATCTTTGTAGGCTACACTGACTTGCCCACCTAATCCTCGCATGTCTCTGAACGATTGTTCTAGACTCTTGACCTTCCGGAATATCTCTTCTTGCTCAGCATTTTTGGCTGGCTTGTCAATTTCGGTTGGGAGATTAAAATGAGGAGTGGTTGAATGAATTTCGGAGGCTTTGAGGGTGGGCTCCGGAGGGTAATATTGGTTGTCCTGGGCCTGGAATGTAGGCTCACTAGGAGATTTGTGAAATGTAGCAGGGGGAGGTGCTACGAAAACAGGAGTCATAGGTGGAGGAAGGTACGGAACTGGCTTTGGAGGTGGAGACTGTGGTGTCTGAGAGGTAGTGCCTCGGTAGTGCTGATAAATGGTAAAACTTGGGGATAATTCAGTGGTGATATTATCCTGAGTTTGGGTCTTTGATGGAGCAGGGTTATTTGGGTAAGATGGGGGTAATTGTCCTGTAGACCAAGCTTGGTACATCTCAGCCATTTGCTGCTTGAGCTTAAACATTTCTTCTTTCATTTTCCCAACATCCATTTCTTCTATTTCCATACCTGTGTCAACATCTGGAATAGACATACTTTCGGGTATTGGTCCTTTTGATCTTGTGTGATAGTGATAATATGCCAGTATACTCTTTAGAGAAACTAACTGCTTGAATTCTGAAAATGAACAAACTTGTTAGTTGTGAGAGTTTAACACATATATAATCGCACGTTGAGATGCAATGCTCTTAGACAAATAATCCCTTTCTATTATGCATTTGCTCGGCTGCTTGTATCGTCCCAGCCCTCTTGAAATTGTTATTCATTTTTATTTATTATATATATCTTTTATCGTGGTGGTCGAATCTGAGAGATTGCCTACGTATCATGTTCTTATATGAATCAGACCTTGCGTAGTTCGGACACAAAGGCAATCTTTTTTTATTCAATACACAAAGATGGAATTACATTTGAAAACTTTAAGAAAATGGCTTGACGACACACACACTTAAATCAAAATAAAAAGATACAATTCATAACATCTCACAACATGCCCCACTTTCCATTTTTGTTGTCAAATATTGGATTATCTGCTCAATGTGGTGCTTGACCCGGATGGCCTCCCAGCGTACGATACATCCTTTCCAACTCTATTGCTAGATGACGAGCAAAAGTGGGCGCATGCTCTGTAAACGCTTCATAATCCATTCCTTGGCAGTTTACATAACTTTGAGATGTGAAGACTGCCAGGTCGTGGATTTGTGCCCTAAAACCTTGGAGACGTTGGTCTTGGTCTTGTAATTGCTGCTGACGAGTGGTGGCTATATCTCTGACACGGTTCTCACGATCTAGAGCTGATTCTAACAAAGCTCGGAGTCTGACCTGCTCTAATCTTGCTTGCGCTCTTTCCCTGTCGAGGTCTGCTCGTTGGTGTTCTCTGTTGCATCTTCTTGCCTCTTCTAGTTGTGCACAAAGCTGGTCTTCTGATCGCATCCAATAGTCTTTTTCCTTATTGAATTGTGCCTTGTCTTTTTCGGACTGCCTATCTTGGCGTTCCTTGTTAGATCTGGCTTCTTCATTTAATTGTTGGATCTTTTCTTTTGCTTTGTTCAATGCCCTTTCATTTTCCGCAAGAATGAAATCATAATCTTGCATTCTTTCAAAGAGATTGGCGATGGTTTTTTGATCCTTCCAGCTCCTCTTTGGCGTTTCAGAAATCCTTTTCATTTTTTGGAATCGAGCATGAAGATTTTCATTCTCACAAGATAGACTCTTTTTCTCGCCTTCGGCTTCTTGTTCTTGCAAATCTTTCTCCAAACTGAGGCTTCTTAGATTTTCTTTTAGGGCATGGATAGTTGCTTTGTACCCTTTTTCTTTTTCTCCCCAGATCAACCGCTCTTGGATTTTATCAATAAAGTTTTGAACATGGGGTCTTTTTGTTGGCCTTTTTAGCTCAGGCTCTGGTACATCATCCACGCGAGACCGTTTTTCGAACCACCTTGTATATCCAGGATTCATCTCACCCTTTGTAGTGTCTGGGACTTGAGTATCACTTGTCAAGTACCGACACCCATTCCACATCTGCTGAAGTAGAGCTTCGGGAATAGTGGCTTCTGGGTGTAATTCGATTACTTGCATACTCAAATCTTCATCATCAGGAACTATTTGATATCTCCCTAGTTGCCTTAAGACTCTTAGTGGTGCATATGGCTGAATGCTTCTTAATCCCAATAGTAGTAGATAACTATTTGAGGTTGACATATGTATTACTTCCCTCATCGGGAGCCATCCCAGAGTCCATTCAATTTGATTTGCCGTTAAAGCCTTTAGATGAGATACCCATGCTTCTATCCCTTCTGGAGCTTGATAATTTTTTGTTCTTTCCTCATAGCTCTCGATGCAATTATCATTTTTTGACCCATATTGTATGATCTTGGGCTGTTGTTGGAGATGCTCCATCAGCCACATTTGCAACAAAATTTTGCAATCTTCGAAGACCGTTGCTCCTAATTTACATAAAGTCAGAGCCCGATAAATATCTGATAGAATGATGGGGACAAGGGTGTGATTTCTTTTGGTGGTAAGGATTTGCACAACTTTTGCGGTGCGAATATCAATTGTTCGCTCTTTATTTGGGAAGACCATGACTCCTAGAAAAGCCACCATGAAAGCAAATCGACGGTGAATCTGCCAAGTGTCTTTGTTTTGCTTATTAGTAAGGCCTTTTTCATGAATTTCAAACCCATCTGATTTTCCTAACCTTGAATACAAAAAGTTGAAGGAACAACATCCATTGATGACATTGCTTTTCCTGATTTGACTGCTGATGTTCAGAAGACCGAAGAATCGATGTACCGAAGGAGCCTTTGTGAATATCAAGCTTTGATTTCTTAAACTTCCGTCAAAACCAGCATATCCAGCTATCTCCTCTAATGTAGGAGTAAGCTCGAAGTCAGAGAAACGAAAAACATTGTGAACAGGATCCCAGAAAGTTACTAATGCCGCAATCAGATCATCACGGGGTTTAACTTTCATAATGTCCGTGAGATTTCCCAAATGCTTGACGACCCATTTTTGACCGTCTTCGCCTAAATCATACCACCACATTTGAAGCTGACATAGAAATTCTTCCGTACTTGTGGATGAGGGGCTTTGTGTGATGCTCATTTTGTATCTGAAATTTAATTTTGATAAAGTCAAAATTCATTTTTGAAAATTTATACTAAAAAAAATAATTTTTGAAAATTATTATTATTATTTTTTTTTATTATTTATTAAATACCTTTATTTCAAGATTTAAAACCTTTTCTCCCTTTTTTTTCGAAATTTAAAACAACCCATTTTATTCCTTTCTTCTTACTATGATTTTATTTAAGCTGGTCAACAAGCATGTTCGAGGCAAATGAATGCACAAGTAACAAGTAGGATGCATCATGATGGTCTTTTTATTTTGGGTTCACCTGTCCTAGACAGACCCAACCCCTGTGTTGAGTCTCCAAGGCCAAATGCATATGATGCAAATATTCATTCCTACTAGGGATCCGGTACATGACTGAGTTATTCTAAGTGTAAAACCTTAGGTTGATTGTTCTAAACCTGGCTTACCCAAACGGACAGTTTGAGCCGAAGCGGGGGCAACGTACCGGGAGCACGAAAGTCTACCCGGCCTAGTTACTTGTCCCAACTCCGTCTTATTTGGTATGACTCTAACAGAAAGGTGGGTCACGCGCACGTGTACACCATAAATTCAGAAGACTCAGAAAGAAGGGGGTTTCGTAGCAGTTGTACATATTCACAATTCAAATAATATTAAAGCGGTAAACAGCAACATTTAGCACATTAGCATATAAACAGTTGAAAATCTCATAGTAAATAAAGCCAATTAACACAGATATTTTAAGCTCGAATTCTTTAAACCCTGAACCAATGGTTCTGGGTTACAGTTTGTTTAGTTCCCCAGCAGAGTCGCCAGAGCTGTCGCACCTCCTTTTTGCCGCGCCCGCGGGGCGCGTGGGGAGTTTTCTCCAATTGAAGGACAGTCGAAACGGGATTTATTTAGTTATTTCAGAGTCGCCACCTGAGAATTTTAAGGCGTCACAAGTCACCAATTATAATCCCTGAATCGAGGAGAATATGACTCTGTTTATTATTCTGCGAACCAGAAATCCTGAGTAAGGAATTCTGTTAATCCGGAAGAAGGTGTTAGGCATTTCCGAATTCCGTGGTTCTAGCACGGTCGCTTAACTGTTTTTATTATTGGCTTAATTGTCTTGATTTTTATTAAATACTTTTTGTTACGTGATTTTTCTACCGCTTTTACTTATTGTGATTAAGGACCCTTCTTTGAATCGAATTACGCGTACATATATTCGTGTTATAAATTGAAAAGATGCGGAATTGTGTCACGCGCACGTGTACACAATAACTTTTGACAATATATTTATTAAGCACATTTTTTCGAGATTGTGTTGAATCAAAAATAATTGTTTTTCTTGAATAGTGAACCGTACATCTCGGATTTTTATGAAATTGATTTAACACCTTTGGAAAAATCCTTTTATTAAATATTCGCTCGAAATTGCGCGTACGCATAATTCGAAATTTTGCTTTTAAAAGTATAATCAGGGTACGCGAACGTATCCCTAATTGCGCAACATATTTGTAATGATATTATGGAATTTCCACAAAAATGTTTGTTATATCACGAGAAATCTCGTTTTAAGATATTCTTTAATTTTTTGGAAAAGAACCCACAATTTATTAAATGTTGACCATTGATTATAATTTCCGAATATAAATTATATTCATTCCAATTATTCAAATTCAAAGGACAGAATAAAAATATGATTAATACTATCTTTAAAACAAATATGACATATATATATATATGCCAAGGAATAAATTACATATGAAACTGAAAATGAATGATTCCTAAAGGAAGGAAATATTTTCCAAGAATTTTCATTATTTACTTAATGCAAATTCTATTTCTAATTACCATTGATTTAAAGTGTTGCCATTTGTGTATATACAACTCAACTTATTCTCATATACTCGTTTTAATCTTAATAGTTGAAATTAATTTACTTAGTTATGCCTATGATTGAGTTAGGATAGATATAGATATAATCAAACCAATTTGATTCTCAATCTATGTGAGTTATTACTAATTATTAATTTTCACATTGTATAAGTTCCTAAGCCCTTTATTATTAAGAAAGAGAACAAGTCTTGTTGACTTAATAAAATGATATTGCGTACAATATTACTTACTATATTTGACATTTTTTAACATACGGATTATACTAACGCATCTTTCAACTATAAATTATGAACACAACCAATGTTATGCCAAAAGATGGCAAATTGCAACTAATCATCATCTAGCTTTTAAACAACAACTAATTAACTAACAAGATAAATTAATAGCATATTTTCTTTGATAATGCCATATTATGCTATACCTATCTAACAATACCATGAAGTGTAAATAAAAAAAAACCAACTTTCTGCCATGCTTCCTATTTACACAACTCATAGATAACTAAACTAATGAAATTTGACATGGATAACATTATTACAAAGTTTTATATGAATTTCAAAATAAGACAATTAACTTGTAGCCATCGAGTCGAACTCACTACTGGTTAACCAACATGAAACTAAAGCTGAAATTTTCAACTAAAGAACTCAAATGGGTAGATGACAATATTACAATTCAAACTCTATTTATCTGTCATGTTGAATCTCTTTCCAACATAAAATTTAAAAGACATGTACCTGAAAATGAAGGTAGGAGGAGTAAATTTCAGCAGTAGCAGCAGTAACAAAATCAGTAGAATATACCGATAACACAGCAAATCTGAACAAGAATAGGATTCGAAGAGCCCAGATGCACAGTAAAAGAACTTTTAAGAAACTTCAGATTTTTAACTGAAGAATGAGATCGAACAAATCCGGACAGATTCAATACCAAGAGTAATATTTCTGATTTTTGATGTTTAGAACAAAGCAGACTGAAAACTTTCAATTTCAAGAACACAGAATCAGCTTCAATACTAATTTCCGATGTAGAATTCTGTTTTAGTGTCTCTGTTTTCCTTTCTTTCTATCTTCCTTTTCAAATTTCTGTTTCTGCTTGATTTTCCTCTTTCAATCTCCTAAAATCTGCCTTAAGCTCTATCTCTCAAACTCTCTTCTTCTGAAAACTGCCCCTATTCTCTGAAAAAAACTCTCCCTAAGCTCTCTTTTTTCTGAAAAAAAAACTCTTTCTCTCTCTGAAAACTGATTTTTTTTTCTCTCTTCAAAATCTCTTAAAGTCTGCCCTAGTCTCTCCTCCCTAAGGTCTGTCCAGCTCCTGTATTTATACAGGGCTGGTTGCACCCTTTTATCTTTTAAAAATCAGAAAGTTTTTCCATTAAAACTACTTTTGAATATTTTAAAACTAAGTGCTATTTATCCTGTTTTTCAGCAGCCCATTACCCTTTGTTTCCCATTATCCCATTTAAATTATAGCCACTAACATTCCATTATAAGCACACTATTATTATTACATTACCCTACTGTTTCATTCCTCAAATACCCCAGAAATCCTACTGTAATTCTGTTATTACTGCCTTTAAACTCAGAATTTCACAGTACAGATTTTACAATCTGTTTAAGCAGCTATAACCAATCCTAAAGTTTGGACTGAATTCTGATTAAAAAGGGTAACTCCTAACACAATTACATTCAATCAAACATTGATAGGATCATACTGAATTCAGAAACAATCATTATAGCAACATATTACACTGAGTTCAGTAACTGAGCTTTAACTTTGAACAATAAATCAAACAAACACAGGATCATTGTCAATACTGACAATGCCTTGAAACTTTAATGTTCGGACAATAACATATATACAACACTTATTTTGACAGATTCATATAAATGTAAACAAGGGTGATTTAACTGACGAGTATTAATTTAAACTGATTATCTACAACAATTGTCCATAATTGGTCTAAAACAGTAGAAGCAGACTGTTTTTCATTAGCATTATCATAAGTGAGAATTCATAATATAACTAATCGACGAACTTAATCGAGTCGATTACTTACATTATGACCAATCACAACCAACTGAAACAGTTTCATATTTGACCATATAGACGGGCATGAGACAAAGGTGACAGAATTAATCAAATAAAATCATGAAAATATTAACAAGCTATTAAGACAAACAACAACATACGTAGAATACACAAAATAATAGAAAAAATACCTTTGAATCTTCAATTTTAATCCGACTCGAACTCAGCTTGGATTTGGATTTTTGTTTGAAATCAAACAGACCTTAGTCGAAGTATTTTCCACTGAAAATACTTTGACTAAGGTCGATTGAACCTCAATCTTTTACTCGAAATCGGAAAAATTCCAAGATTGGGAATTTTTAGGGTTTCAGGTTCTTGGATCTTAAATCCGAACATTTCTGGGCAGATTTGAAGGGAACCAAACATGATACAAGGGTGAGGGTAGCCTAGGGGTCATTTGGTGTTAGTTTGAAACGGATTTGAGTTTGTTCTTGTTTGGTCCGAATCTTCAAAAGAAGATTCGAGAAGTTCCGAACTGATTCGAACCAAACAAACGATAGATCCATACTCAGAGTGACTAGGGGAAGCTATGGTGTCGATTTGGGACTATTAGGCTTAGATCTGAACTTGGCTCGAATCTTCAAATGAAGATTCGAGAACCTTCAGGGAGATTCGAACCAAGCAGATAACATATTTGGATAGAGGAGGTTCGAGGGGTTCTGGGGTGTTATTTTGGTGACCGGCGGCGTTGATGCCGCCGGGTTTCAGGCGAAGGGGAATAGGGGCGGCTAGGGTTAGGGGTCTGTTTGGAACGATGACAAGAGCGGAGAGGGGGGGGGGTGTTCAGTTAGGGGGGCCGGGGTAAGGGTTATGGGTTTATATAGGGGAATGGTGGGTGGATATTGACCATTGGATCAAGGAGAATAGATGGCCAGGATTAATTCATTAAACCAAACGACGTCATTTGGTTTAAAGTTGGGGTCGGACTGAATCGGGTCAATGGATCGGGTAAGGGTCTTGGGTTAGGGTGATGAGATCTTGGCCGTTGGTTGGATTTAATCCAACGGCCCTTGATGAGAGGTGACCAAACGACGTCGTTTGGTTCTGGCTTTGAATTGGAACGGACAGGCTGTTTGGATTGGGCTGACAGGGGGGGGGGTAAATTGATTTGGGCCTGGATTTTAATCCAGGTCCAATCTTTACAACCTGTACATTAATATATTTTTTTTCAATTATTTCATTTTCTAATTTAAATTTCTAATTTTAATTATAAAACAAGTTTTACTTCACAAAAATATATTAATTATTTTGTAACAGTTATTTAACACATAGACAAAATATCAATCACACAGTGAAGCATTTAAAATAGAACCAATGCATATTTTTGTGATTTTATTTAAATTATCTCTTAAATGCATAATTAAACCCTATATGCATGCAACATGTATTTTATTTTATTTTTTCATTTTATTATGACAAAGTAATCATTTACAGACATAACACAAATATTTAACACCACACAAAATTCAAAAATTACACAATAAAAGAAATTTATTTTATTTTTTGATTTATTTTTGGAGTAGTTTTCGTTAAGGCAAAAATCACGTGCTCACAGTCATAATAGTTCACTACTGTAAAATATCATAAACTACCTTAAAATATGTTCACAAATACCATATAAAATTACTATCAAGAAGAAGAAGGAGGAGGAGGAGGAGGAGGAGGAGGAGAAAAATATCTGAAGTTGTTTAAAAAGTTGGTACAAGTTAAATATTTTTTTAAAAAACGGGTATAGGTTAAATGAGGGCGACCAAATAGGGCGTCAGTGCAATTTTTACTTACAACTTTGCAAATCTGTAGCCCATTAACAATAGGCCAAAGTTCGAAAAATGAGCATTTTTTTTCTGCAGATCTTCAAGCATGAAAATTGGGTAATTTTTTATTCTTCTTCTCCAAGTTTGTATATATTCTTATTCCAGCAACAAAAAATTCAAATTGATTTATAATGCAACTCGAAAACCTTAAATTTTCTTCTTTTCCAAGTTCCAAACAGTAGAAATAAAACATAAAAATTGAAAAAATTGTTGCACGTTTGTGATTTGGAAGATAAATCAACAAGCAAAGTCGATTTATACATAGATTGTTCGAGAAAAAATAAAAATTAAACATATAAAATATCAATTTTAGATTTAACTGCACATATGCATGACATGTATAATGATGTATAACTTTGATAAACGTGTATATACAATCTGTAATAATGTATACTAGAAAAATAAGATAGAAGAAAAAGAGAAGAAAGTGTCGAACTTCCATGGATGCCTATTATACACGTACAATGTATATATACACTTATATATTAAATATATACATAATTTATACAATATTGTACGCAAATATACAAACTTATACATATTTATACAATATTGTATAAGTATATATAAACACTACCTATACAAATTTATACTAGAAAACACCTTCTATCCATCACCACATTACAACTTTCAGTAGTTGCTGGTGTTGAATTTTTTCGGCGAGGTTTTGGCATTCAAATTTGGGCTTCACCAATAGCAAAACATGAAACAAAAACTGAGAAAAATAAGAAAATATAATACGAGGTCGACAGAGATGCTCTTTTTGGCAAAATCTGATAGTTTTAGGACATATCAGATAGTTATTGGACTGATATGCCATATTTTACTGTGGTTTCTTAACCTCTTTTTTCAATTAACTCAACAATCGAAACCTAATTGACATAGATTGCGATGATTAAAGAGCCCTTATGCACATCTGTATAGAGAGAAAAATTGCTAGAATGTTACAATATTTGTTTTTGGAATTTTCTCTTGAGTTCTCAAAAGCAATTAACATGAGTGTGTACAAAATAATTCTATAATTTTTAGGGAGAAAGAAGAGAGAGGCGAGTGGAGAGGGGTTGAGTATGCTGGAAAAAAAGAAAAAAGAAAAGAAAAAAAAATCCTAGAAGTGTATCTTTAATAATGTGCTAAAGGCTGAAAAGTTTCTTCCAAATGATATACAACTTGAGGCAAACCCGATAAAGACTTCAAACCTAGGCTATTTTTTGTTGGGCTGCTGGGCCAAGTGACAAGAGCCGTAATTCATGCCGTAATATATATATATATATATATATATATATATATATATATATATATATATATATATATATATATATATATATATATATATATTATTAAAAGTCAAATTATAATTAAGTTTCTAAGTGTAGGTTTTTATCAATCTATGTTAACATATTATAATCAGAGGCGACTTAACCCCTAAGGTACTAAAGCGATCGCTTTAAGCCTCACAAAATTAGAGGCCCCAAAATCTACTCTTCTTATATGTAATTTAAATACTTATCGTATTTATTATTAAATAGTGATATGGAATATTTTCAACCATCTTTTGCTACCTTACCAATCGTTAATAACATAGTTTTATATTTTATGTTGTCTTTTTTCAGAGTTGGTTGAGAAAATTCAAATAATAATGAAAGGCAATTAGATCTTCAGTCTAGTTCTTCTTACTCCAACTTAATAATTATTTTTACATTTCTAACTTTATAAGATATTTTCTTTCAAGATCTCTATAGGCATGCCTCAAGCAATTAGATCGTAAAAAGCTATAGTTAATTTATTTGTCATCTTTGTAAATACAAATTTCTACATGATTGTTATTTTGAGAGGCAATGCTATATAGTGAGTTATATTGACAGTCAAGTAAAAAGAAAAAAAATTCAAAATGAAACTTAATAAAATAGATTTGTCATGTTTCAACAAAGATTAAAGGGGTTGGTTCATCAAGATTAAATTGCACCTCAAAAAGTAAAAAGAATAAACTTCAACAAAAATATCTATTATTATTAAACAAGTTTAAGATCTCTTACTACGGCTTGACTTTAGGCCTCTAATACTATTGAGCCGCCGCCTCTGAGACATAAGTACGGTTCGACTTATGAGATTTCATTATTATCTCAAACATCTCCTGTACGTCTTAGTAATTGTGAAAGGTACACCTTAGTTCTCGGGTTTTTGAACTTACAAAATATTTTTTCACAATTAAAAGTAAAAAAATTTGGCTTATTAAATTGCTTATAAAATGACTAGTAACTTTGAGCTTATTAAAATTTTTTCCCTTAAAAAAACTATAGGTTTGCCAATTGGATTTGCCTATTGAAAGAAATTTATCCATTTTTTATTAAAAATTAGGATGGGGATAGACGCATTGTGCTGGGTGAGTTGGAGCACTCTGAGAGTCGACCGGATTTTGGGTACTGTAGGCAGATTAAGGTAGAGGAGGTGGAAGGGGCGATGCGTAAGATGTGCAGGGGCAGAGCGACGGGGCCAGACGAAATCCTGGTGAAATTCTGGAAGAGCACGGGGCGGGCAGGTTTGGAATGGCTCATTGGGCTGTTTAATGTTATTTTTAAGACAAAGAAGATGCCCGAAGAATGGAGGTGGAGTACGATGGTTTCGCTTTACAAGAACAAGGGTGATATCCAAAATTGCAATAATTATAGGGTTATCAAGTTGTTGAGTCACACTATGAAGGTTTGGGAGAGGGTGGTGGAGGCCAGGGTGAGGAGGTGTGTGTCTATTTCCGAGAATAAGTTTGGAATCATGTCGGGGCGTTCGACTACGAAAGCGATTCATCTAATAAGGAGATTAGTGTAGCAGTACAAGGTGTAACGACCCAGCCGGTTGTTTTATGAATTACCGCTCCGTTTCTCCTATTTTTGCTTCTTATTGTCTTGTTCAGCTATATTATGTGTTATCGGGTTGATTGGCTCGGGTTCGGAGAGGTTTTGGTAAGATTTAAGACATTTAGTCTCTTTTGAGTAAGCTTAAGTTGAAAGAGTTAACCGGATATTGACTTATGTGAAAAGGGCTCGAATGTGAGTTTTGATGGTTCGGATAGCTTTGGGAGGTGATTTGGGACTTAGGAGCGTGATCAGAATGTGTTTTGGAGGTACGGAGTAGATATAGGCTTGGATTGGCGAAATTGGAATTTTGGCATTTTCCGGTTGACAGGTGAGAGTTTGATATAGGGGTTGGAATGGAATTCCTAAATTTTTAGTAGGTCCGTTGTGTCATTTGTGATGTATGTGCAAAATTTCAGGTCATTCAGACAAGGTTTGATAGACTTTTTGATCGAAAGCGAAATTTGGAAGTTTTTGGAATTCTTAGGCTTGAATCCGATGCAAATTTGGTGTTTTGACGTTGCTTTGAGCGTTACGAAGGTTGGAACAAGTTTGAATGATGTTATGGGATATGTTGACATGTTTGGTTGAGGTCCCTACGGCCTCGGGTGAGTTTCGGGTGATTAAACAGATCATTTCATCTTGGAGGAAATTGCAGAAAAACTATTGTTGGTGTTGCAGGTTTTTGACCTTCGCGTTCGCGATGGATGTCCCGCGATCGCGAAGGGTTAGGAGGTGAGGCAGTGTAATTTTGCCTTCGCGTTTGCGAAGGTGGTCCCGCGTTCGTGAAGGGCTGAGGCTTGTGGTCATCGCGTTCGCGAGGGGTTAGTCGCGTTCACGTAGATGAAAGGTAAGCAGCTGGGTCCAGGTCGAGTTGTTCTTCGCGTTCGCGGGTGGGAAGTCGCGTTCGCGATGAGTTGGGAAGCCAATCCTTTGCGTTCGCGTACAGAGAGTCGCGATCACAATGAATGAAAAAGTGGTCAACTCAAGATTGTGCTTCGCGAACGCGAGGCGTTGACCGCGTTCGCGAAGAAGGATTTTGAATAGCTGGGCAGAATGTTTTAAAAGGCCATATCCGCGAGTTTGGGTCTAAGTTTCACTATTGTTGGGCGATTTTAGAGCTTTTTGAGGAGGATTGAAGTGGGAATCAAGGGAAAACACTTGGAGGTAAGATTTATAGACTTAATACTCAATTCTAATGTGATTTCTACCTAATTAATCATGGAATTTGTGGAATTTAAGCCTAAAAATTGAAAGTTAGGGCTTGGAAATTGGAGACCTAAATCTAGGGATTTGAGGGGTCATTTGTGGTCAGATTTTGATGTATTTGATATGTATGAAATCGAGAGAGTGTAAGGATTCTATTTTTGTGATTTTTATATTAATCCAAGACGTGGGCCCGGGGCTCGGGTTTGGCCAATTTCGGGATTTTCTTTATGTAAATTGGTTATTTTTCAGTGGGCTCTGTTCCCTTAGCATATTTTGATGGTATAAATCTGTTTTTGGATAGATTTGGAGTATCCGGAGGCCGATTCGAGAGGCAAAGGTATCACGGGCTAGAGTTTGGACTGGATAGAGGTAAGTAATGATCGTAAATGCTGTCCTGAGGGTATGAAACCCCGGATTTCACATCGTTGTGCTGTTTTAAAGTGACTCACACGCTAGATGACGAGCGTGGGGTCGTGCACCATTGAGGATTGTGACTTAGTCCATCCCGTATGACTGTTTAACCGCATATTTGATTGAAAACTGTTTGCTATCATCATGTTTTGGGCTGAATGCCATACTTGGGCCTCGTGCTAACTGTTTCAGACCCTTATGGGATTTTTACTACTATTCCTCACTGTTTTGACTTCGTATTTATACTTAGTCATGCTATATTCTACTGTTTTCACAACTCAACCATCTTTACTTGTTTTTGATATTTTAAATGATATTTTGGGCTGAGCATCATGTTTTACTGTTGCCCGAGTGGCTTGTGAGGTTCTGACTGAGTAAGGCCGATGGCCTGTATTGTGAGGATATTATGGGATCGGGTTGTGTGCCGCAGCGGTATTGTACTGATTCATGATTATGAGGCCAAGGGCCTGAGTTGTTATGCCACGAGATGGCTTGGTATGAGGTCGAGGGCCTGTTTGATTATGCCACGAAATGGCTTGTTATTGCGCTTGGGCCGTAAGGGGGCCCTCTCGGAATCTGTACACCCGCAGTGAACGTGGGTACTCAGTGTGAGATGTGATATAGCCCGAGGGGCTGATGTTGTTCCATGTTATTGTCTGGGGGGCTGATTTTGTTGGTCCTTTTCCCGAGGGGCTGATTTATGTTTCTATCTTTTCTCCCTGTTTTCATTCATTCGTTTGAACTGCAAAAAGGTGTTTTAAAGAGGTTTTTATTGAACTAAGGTGTTTCTACGAGCGTTTACTATTTTATTGCATTGTTCTTGTTTTATACTACCTCTTTGTAGCATTTTGCTGTATTTTACGTGTTTTCTTATCGCTCAGCTACCTTTACTTTTATTACTTATTGAGTTGGCGTAATCATATTACTCCCTGCACCCTATGTGCAGATCCAGGTGTCTTGGGCCACGCTAGCGAGGGCTGATTTGCTTCCACCACAAGTTTATCCGGAGTTGACTAGGTAGCTGCTCGGCGTTCGCATTCCAGTGCTTCTCCTTCCTATTTTTACTTTCCTTGTACTGGCTTTGTACTGGACTGTGTAGTCTTTTTATACTCTTAGACGGATGTTTAGATGCTCATGACTGGTGACACCCCGATGTCGGGCTGTGTTGTTCCGTTTCACTCTTTATTTTGGGATTTATAGTTTATTTATGACTTAAAATGAATTATTATAACTGTTTAAACGGATTGGGGATTTGTGTCGGCTGGCCTTGTTTCACGATAGGCGCCATCACGATCGGGTCCGGTTTAGGGTCGTGACAAGTTGGTATCAGAGTCTAGGTTACATAGGTCTCACGAGTCATGAGCAGGTTTAGTAGAGTCTCGCAGATCGGTACAAAGACGTCTGTATTTTTCCTCGGGAGGCTGCATAACCTTTAGGAAAACTTTATATTCTTGAAATTCTTGTCGTGCGAATCTGTTGATCCGAGTACTAAACTTCTGTTATTCTATTTTCTCACATATGGTGAGGACACGTGCTACTGGCTAGGATGGGCGACCACCAGTACCACCAGTTGGGGCCATTAGAGGCCGAGGACGCGGTCGATGCCGTGGTAGGGGAAGGGGTGTAGCCCGCACAACAACTAGTGCAGCACCTGCAGATCCACCAGCCGCCTCAGTTCAGGATCAGGTCCCAGTTGTGGATGCTCCAGCCGCACCAGCTTAGGCACCAGCTGTGCCCACTGTGACTCCAGGTCTTTAGGAGGCCCTGGCTCAGATTCTATTAGTATGCACTGGCCTAGCTCAGGCGGTCTCAGTTACTACAGCCGCAACTACTTCTCAGGTCGGGGGAGGCACTTAGACTCCCGCCGCTTGCACACCTGGTTGTGCAGGGACTTCAGACACCGAGGGCACCTCTAGCCGAACCGATTGCAGTTTTTTAGGACTATGTAGCTCCTGCTATGCCAGAGGACGAGCATCGCAGGTTGGAGAGGTTTGGTAGACTTCAGCCTCCGACTTTCAGTGGTACAAAGGGTGAGGATGCCCAGGGTTTCTTGGACAAGTATTAGAGGATTCTTCGTACAACGGGTATTCTGGAGGCTAGCGAGGTCACATTTACCACTTTTCAATTTTTTGGAGCCGCCTTCACTTGGTGGGAGGCTTATGAGAGGTGTAGGCCTGTTGGTGCAACACCCCTTACCTTGCAGCATCTCTCCATTCTCTTCTTGGAGAAGTATGTGCCATAGTCTCACAAAGAGGAGCTGCGCAGGCAGTTCGAGTGGTTGCGTCAGGGAGATATGACTATGATGCAGTATGAGATGAGGTTCTCGGAGTTAGCTCATCATGCTGTTTGGTTGGTTCCTACGGAGAGAGAGAGAGAGGATTAAGAGGTTTGTTGATGGCCTCACGTATCAGCTTCGGATTCTCATGACCAAAGTTAGGGTATCTAGTGGTGCTTTTGAGGAGGTTGTTGACATTGCTCGCGAGATTGAGTCAGTTCGTCGCCAGGAGCGAGATGAGAGGGAGGCCAAGAGGCCTCGAGGATCTGGTAGTTATGGTGGTGCTTCTTTGAGGTGTCAGTTTTAGCATGGCAGAGGATGTCCATTTAGACATGCTCAGTCAGCTTGCCCAGGTTATCGTGGGGCATCATTGGGTCATGGTTCTCACATTTCTCATCTGGGCCATTCATCACTCAATGCCCTTCTAGCCCAGAGTTTATCTTGTGCTCTATCAGTTCAGGGCTCTTCTATGCCAGGTGCATCTGCTAGTCATTTCGGTGCTAGGGGTTCCCTTCAGTCCCCGTCTCCAGCACCAGGGAGTTTCTATGAGTGTGGAGAGTTGGGTCATATGTGGAGGCAGTGTCCTCGTCATCTTGGAGGTTCATCTCAGCAGAGGAGTCAGCCATCGGCTTCAGCGCCAGTTACTTCACCACCACCCGCCCAGCCAGCTAGGGGTGGAGGTCAGTCTGCTAGGGGTCGCCCTAGAGGGGGAGGTCGATCAGGTGGTGGTCAGGACCATTTTTATGCACTCCCAGCTAGAACCGATGCTATTTCTTCAAATGCTGTGATTATAGGTATTGTCTTAGTCTGCCACAGAGATGCCTCTGTGTTATTTGATCCCAGTTCCACTTTTTTATATGTGTCATCATATTTTTCTCGTTATTTGGATAGGTCCCGTGAGTCTCTTGTTTCATCTGTTCATGTATCTACTCCGATGGGCGATACTATTGTTGTAGACCGTGTGTACCGGTCGTGTGTAGTGACTAATGGGGGTCTAGAGACCCGAGTGGACCTGTTATTGCTTTGTATGGTGGACTTTGATGTGATATTAGGAATGGATTGGCTATCTCCATGTTGTGCTATATTGGACTGTCATGCTAAGACAGTGACATTGGCTATGCCGGGTGTGCCACAGATTAAGTGGCGAGGTTCGACTGATTTTGTCCCCAATAGGGTGATTTCGTTCTTGAAGGCCCAGCGGATGGTTGGGAAGAGTTGTCTTTCATATTTAGCCTTTGTGTGGGATATCGGTGCAGAGACTCCTAGTATTGATTCTGTTCCTGTTGTGAGGGATTTTCCCGATGTGTTTCCTGCAGACCTGCCGGGCATGCCACCGGATAAGGATATTGATTTTGGTATTGATCTGGTGCTGGGAACTCAGCCCATTTCTATTCCACCGTATCGTATGGCACCAGCGGAGTTAAAGGAGCAACTTCAGAAACTCCTTGATAAGGGGTTTAGTTGGCCTAGTGTGTCGCCTTGGGGTGCGCCTGTTCTATTTGTGAAGAAGAAGGATGGCACGATGAGGATGTGCATTGATTATAGGTAGTTGAACAAAGTAACAATCAAGAAAAAGTATCTTTTGCCTCGTATCGATGATTTGTTTGACCAGCTTCAGGGAGCGAGAGTGTTCTCCAAGATTGATCTTCGTTCAGGTTATCACCAGTTGAAGATCAGGGACTCGGATATTCTTAAGATAGCTTTCAGGACCCAATATGGTCATTATGAGTTCCTGGTAATTTCTTTTGGGTTGACCAATGCCCCAACAACGTTCATGCATTTGATGAACAACGTGTTTTGGCCTTATCTCGACTCGTTTGTCATAGTTTTTATTGATGATATTCTGGAGTACTCACGCAGTCAGGAGGAGCACGCAGAGCATTTGAGAGTTGTGTTGCAGAGGTTGAGGGAAGAGAAACTTTATGCAAAGTTCTCCAAATGTGAGTTTTGGCTTAGTTCAGTGGCTTTCTTGGGGCACGTGGCGTCCATCGAGGGTATTTAGGTTGATCCAAAGAAGATAGAGGCGGTTCAGAGTTGGCCCAAACCGTCGTCAGCCACAGAGATTCGCAGTTTTCTTAGTTTGGCAGGTTATTACCGTCGGTTTGTTTAGGTATTCTCATCTATCGCATCGCCCTTGACCAAGTTGACCTAAAAGGGTGCTCCATTCAGGTGGTCGGACGAGTGTGAGTAGAGTTTTCAGAAGCTTAAGACTGCCTTGACCATATCTCTAGTGTTAGTTTTGCCATCAGTTTCAGGTTCATATACCGTGTATTGTGATACTTTGAGAGTTAGTATTGGGTGTATTGATACAGGAGGGTAGAGTTATTGCTTATGCTTCTCGTCAGTTGAAGCCCCATGAGAAGAACTACACTGTTCATGATTTGGAGTTGGCTGCCATTGTTCATGTGTTGAAGATTTGGAGGTATTATTTGTATGGTGTCTTGTGAGGTGTTTACTGATCATCGTAGCCTCTAGCACTTGTTCAAACAGAAGGATCTCAATTTGAGGCAGCGGACATGGTTGGAGTTTCTAAAGGATTATGATATTACTATTTTGTACCATCCGGGGAAGGCCAATGTGGTGGTCGATGCCTTCAGTAGGAAGGCAGTGAGTATGGGAAGTTTGGCATATATTCCAGTTGGGGAGAGACCTCTTGCAGTTGATGTTCAAGCCTTGGCCAATCGGTCCGTGAGGTTAGATATTTCGGATCCCAGTCGGGTATTGGCTCGTGTGATTTCTCGGTCTTCCTTATTTGATTGCATCAGAGAGCGCCAGTATGATGATCCTCATTTGTGTGTCCTTAAGGATAGGGTTCAGCACGACGATGCCAAATATGCGACTATTGGTGATGATGGGGTGTTGAGGATGCAGGGCCGGATATGTGTTCCCATTGTAGATGTACTTCGGGAGTTGATTCTAGAGGAGGCCCATAGCTTGCGGTATTCCATTCATCCGGGTGTCGCGAAGATGTATCAGGATCTAAGACAGAATTATTGGTGAAGGAGAATGAAGAAGGACATTGAGGGATTTGTAGTCGGTGTCTCAATTGTTAACAGGTGAAATATGAGCATCAGAGACCGGGTGGTTTGCTTCAGCAGATGGATATTCTAGAGTGGAAGTGGGAGCAGATCACCATGGACTGTGTAGTTGGGCTCCCACGGACTTTGAAGAAGTTTGATTCTATTTGGGTGATTGTGGATCGGCTGACCAAGTCCGCGCACTTCATTCCTATGTGTACTACCTATTCTTCAGAGCAGTTGGCAGAGATCTATATCTAGGAGATTGTTCGTTTGCATGGTGTCCCAATTTCTATCTTTTCAGATAGGGGCACTAAGTTTACTTCATAGTTTTAGAGGTCTGTACAGCGATAGTTAGGTACTCAGGTTAAGTAGAGCACAGCTTTTCACCCTCAGACGGACGGGCAGTCCGAGTGTACTATTCAAATATTGGAGGACATGTTGCGCGCTTGTGTCATTGATTTTGGAGGGTCATGGGATCAGTTCCTACCACTTGCAGAGTTTTCTTAACAACAACTACCAGTCGAGTATTTAGATGGCTCCATATGAGGCTTTGTATGGGAGATGGTGTAGATCTCCAGTTGATTGGTTTGAACGGGGTGAGGCTAGGCTATTAGGTATAGTCTTGGTGCAGGATACTTTGGACAAGGTAAAGGTGATTTAGGAGAGGCTTCGTATAGCACTGTCGAGACAAAAGAGTTATGCTGACAGGAAGGTTTGGGATGTGTCCTACATGGTTGGTGAGAAGGTTCTGTTGAAGGTTTCACACATGAAGGGTCTTATGAGATTTGGGAAGAAGGGTAAATTGAGTCCTCGGTTCATTGGGCCTTTTGAGGTACTTTAGAGGATTGGGAAGGTGGCTTACGAGCTTGCTTTGCCACCCAGCTTGTCGAGTGTGCATCCGGTATTTCATGTTTCTATGCTTCAGAAGTATATTGGCGATCCGTCTCATATTTTGATTTCAGCACAGTTCAGTTAGATGGTGATTTGACTTATGATGTGGAGCCAGTAGCTATTTTGGAGCATCAGGTTCGAAAGTTGAGGTCAAAGGATATAGCTTCAGTGAAAGTGCAGTGGAGAGGTCGGCCCGTGGAGGAGGCCACCTGGGAGACTGAGCGGGAGATGCAGAGCAGATATTCTCACTTGTTTGAGGCTTCAAGTATGTTTCTTAACTGGTTCGAGGATGAACGTTTGTTTAAGAGAGGGAGGATGTAATAACCCGGCTGGTTGTTTCATGAGTTACCACTCTGTTTCCCCCATTTCTACTTCTTATTGTCTTATTCAACTGTATTATGTGTTATCGGGTTGGTTGGCTCGGGTTCGGAGAGGTTTTGGTAAGGTTTGAGATACTTAATCTCTTTTGAGTAAGCTAAGTTGGAAAAGTCAACCGGATGTTGACTTATGTGAAAAAGGGATCGGATGCCAGTTCTAATGGTTCGGATAGCTTTGGTAGGTGATTTGGGACTTAGAAGAGTGATCAGAATGTGTTTTGGAGGTTCGTAGTAGATATAGGCTTGAATTGGCGAAATTGGAATTTTGGCATTTTCCGGTTGATAGGTGAGATTTTGATATAGGGGTCGGAATGGAATTCCAGAAGTTGGAGTAGTTCTGTTGTGTCATTTGTGATGTGTATACAAAATTTCAGATCATTCGGACGAAGTTTGATAGACTTTTTGATCGAAAGCGAAATTTGGAAGTTTTTAGAATTCTTAGGCTTGAATCCGATGCAAATTCGGTGTTTTGATGTTGCTTTGATCGTTCCGAAGATTGGAACAAGTTTGAATGATGTTATGAGATATATGTTGGCATGTTTGGTTGAGGTCCCGAGAGCCTCGTGTGAATTTCAGGTGGTTAAACAGATCATTTCATCTTGGAGGAAATTGCAGAAAAACTACTATTGGTGTTGCAGGTTTTTGACCTTCGCGTTCGCGATGTATGTCCCGCGATCGCGAAGAGTTAGGAGGTGAGGTAGTGGAAGGTGGTCTCGCGTTCGCGAAGGGCTGAGGATCGTGTTCATCGCGTTCGCGAGGGGTTAGTCGCGTTCGCGTAGAGGAAAGGTGAGCAGTTGGGTCCAGGTCAATTTGTTCTTCGCGTTCGCGGGTGGGGAGTCGTGTTCGCGATGAGTTGGGAAGCCAAGATTTCGCGTTCGCATATAGGGAGTCACGATCGCGATGAAGGAAAAAGTGGTCAACTCAAGTTTGTACTTCGCGAACGCGAGGCGTTGACCGCATTCGCAAAGAAGGATTTTGAATAGCAGGGCAGAATGTTTTAAAAGGCCACATCCGCGATTTTGGGTCTAAGTTTCACCATTGTTGGGCGATTTTAGAGCTTTTTGAGGAGAATTGAAGAGGGAATCAAGGGGAAACACTTGGAGGTTAGATTTATGGATTTAATACTAATCCTAATGTGATTTCTACCTAATTAAACATGGAATTTGTTGAATTTAAGCCTAAAAATTGGAAGTTGGGCTTGGAAATTAGAGACCTAAATCTAGGGATTTGAGTTGTCATTTGTGGTCAGATTTTGATGTATTTTGATATGTACTCGTCAGAGTATGAGGAATCTAGTTTTGTAATTTTTATCAGAATCCAAGACGTGGGCCCAGGGGTCGGGTTTGGCCAATTTCGGGATTTTTAATGTAAATTGGTTATTTTCGAGTGGGCTTTGTTCCCTTAGCATATTTTGATGGTATAAATTTGTTTTGGATAGATTTGGAGCATCCGGAGGCCGATTCGAGAGGCAAAGGCATCGCAGGCTATAGTTTGGACCAGATAGAGGTAAGTAATGATTGTAAATGCTGTTCTGAGGGTATGAAACCTCGGATTTCACATCGTTGTGCTGCTTTGAGGTGACACACATGCTAGATGACGAGCATGGGGTCGTGCACCGTTGGGGATTGTGACTTAGTCCATCCCGTATGACTGTTTAACCACGTATTTGATTGAATACTGTTTGCTATCGTAATGTTTTGGGCTGAATGCCAACTGTTTTGGACCCTTAGGAAATTTTTACTACTATTCCTCACTATTTTGACTTCGTATTTGTACTCAACCATGCTATATTCTACTGTTTTCATAACTCAGCCATCTTTACTTGTTTTTGATATTTTAAATGATATTTTGGACTGAGCGTCATATTTTATTGTTGCCCGAGTGGCTTGTGAGATTCTGACTAAGTAAGGACGAGGGCCTGTGTTGTGAGGATATTATGGGATCAGGCTATGCGCCACAAAGGTATTGTACTGATTCATGATTTTGAGGCTGAGGGCCTGAGTTGTTATGCCATGAGGTGGCTTGATATGAGGCCGAGTGCCTGTTTGATTATGCCATGAAATGGCTTGTTATTGTGCTTGGGCCGTAAGGGACCCCTCCCGGATTCTGTACACCCCCAGTAAGCGCGGGTACCTAGTGTGAGATGTGATATATCTCGAGGGGCTAATGTTGTTCCATGTTATTGTCCGAGGGGCTGGTTCTGTTGGTACTTTGCCCGAGGAGCTGATTTATGTTTCTATCTTTTCACCCTATTTTCATTCATTCATTTGAACTGCAAAAAGGTGTTTGTTGCTCCCAAACGCACATACAAGTATACGTGGTCGACAAGTAATATAAGATTATAAGTCCAGATATCATACCCACAGGGACTTATGATTCACTATCAACTAAATTAAATCAAACAATTAATCTATTCAAGCGAATCCTAATGTATGGATATTTAGCTAAAATTAATCTAGAGTAAAAAATTAAGAGATTGAAGAAAACAAGTTGGCGAATTATAGAGACGAATTCAATGTGAGTGAATATTCTAGAGTTACGGGTTAGCTAACAATCCCGTTAAGTTTTCTACTAAAATCGTCTAATTAATTGATTTAGTTTATTGGTTGACATGGTTAATATTGCTCGTAGCCTTCTCCCGAAGTACGACTTGCCTATTCAAGCTAACATAACACCTATATTCCTATGGAATTAGGATTAATAAGAACGCATTAATAATTCCTGTATAGTAACCAAGCAAGGCGATTAGGTATATTCCTATCCTAACCGCAAATTCGCCCCCCTAAGAGTTAAGATCTTGCTCTACTCAATCTTATATGCAATCTAGAATTCCCTCTCCCGAGTTCAACCCTAAATTCGTAGATAGTATTCAATTGGTGATCAAGAAATCAAATAATTAAGTGCAAGATTGAATAAATAAACTAATATGATAAAATAATAAGAACAATTCAAGCTTCAAACTATAACGTTCATGTGATACCCAAAACTCTAGAACTAATAAATTATGAAATTAAAGGAAGAGAAGAGAAGAAAAACTAGTTAGAAGCCTCCTCAACCGTGGTGTGTGTTGCCCCACGTGAGTTCTCCTCCAAAATATGTTAGATATCCTCCAAATTAGGTTTAGAATCCCTTTTATACAAGTTGAGCCGTGTAGGACCGAAATAACATTATCCCGAGCGAAATAGGAAAACTCACGCCACTGACGCCCTGACCGGCGCCAAGCGCTGACCGTGGCGCTGGAGACAGTAGCGTTTTTCAATTCTTGCCTTCAATTCCTTTTTCGTTACTTCATCAATTGCATTTTATAAGCTTTCTTGTCTCCACTTGGGGGGGGGGTGGGACAAACACCAAATGGTGTCCCCCCTATTTTTTTATTATTTTGATTTTCTTTTTTTTTCTTTTACGTTTTATCCAATTTTCCTCCAAATCTCTTCATCTTCATATCGCTTTATTCCTACATAATTAAAATATAATATTAAGCACAAAACAATATAACTAATAATCAAAAGACGATTAAAAGTATTAGAATATGAGGCAATAATGGGTAAATATATGCATTTTTGGCCGAATATCAACACCCCACTCTTAGACTCTTGCTCGTCCCCGAGTAAGCATTAAAACCACTCTCAATAAATCAAGCCTAGAAACACCACCACTTCGGTAGATACTAACAATTAGGCCCTATAGCAACTCAAACCATTAGATATACACTTCCTCCTCATCGTGCAAGATATACAAGTCACAAACAAACAACAAACTTCTAACCTCCTAATCTCAGAGAGGGACTCTAACTTACCAAATTTAAGCTCGCTCATCTACTCTGTCAAAGAAGCTAATAATATCACCTATCTATCATGAAACAAGTGCCCTCCCAAGAATAAATAGTCCATACACTCAAATCAAAGAATGAATATAATTTATGGACTAAGCATCAAAGAACAATTCTCGCACTCACAAATGATTTCACATGTATGCACAAAGAACCATAGGCTTGCCCATTATGTACATCTCTACTAATTAAGTATGCTCGAATAGAATCAAATAAGACTTTAACGGGTTGTAATGTTGGCTAAGGGACGGGTAGGAGAATTATATAATAGTGACTTCTTCCCAAAGCACTTTGCACTTTTAGACTTCATCACCCATTATTTTTTACTCTTCACTTTATTTTTCAGCCCTCTCTTCATCTATTGTTTCACAAGTATTTCCCTCATATCAAGAACGTTTCATTTTTTTAAAGCAATTTTTCTTTTCTCTTTTTTTTTCATGTAACATTCTTTTCAAGAGGGCCTTTTCATCACTTTTCAGCTATCATTGGTCACCATTTTTCACTTAACTATCCTATTCTTCAAATTTATCAATTAACATCACTGTCTAAGCAACAGTGCTCAAGGAAGCAGGGTGCAAAAACTAGGGATTCAAACAAAAGGATCAAGGCAAAAATACGGCTTCCAAACAAAAGGCTACATGCTCAAAGGGGTATCTAGTGGTACAATATCTAGAAAGGCTAAAATTCACAAGACACATCAAGGAAAGCCTATTATCATCTTCTAAACAAAGCAACACTTTTATTTCGATTCAATAACATGCATGGCAAGTTCTAGACTAAGATACAAAACGTGGAATATATGTAAGAAATCCTCACCCCACGTGGCACAAGTATCAATCAAGATGGATCAATTCTACTCTAAGACAACAAAATAAGAATAAGCTATATACAGAGTCACAACCCTGAGCTTAGGAGTTAGGTGTCAGAAAGTTTGCAATTTTTCTCATTACTCAATCACTCAGAGGAAAGTACTACTCAAGCTCAGGCCTAAATATGCTAGTATCAAACAAGTCATAAAGTGTTTTTTTTCTCCTCCCTTTTTTCTACTCCTAAAATAAAGAAAAAAAATTAATCTATTCCTAAAAAAATAAAAATAAAATTACCCGGTTCAAGTTACATCCCATGGAAAAGAACCGATGCACAAAGAAAAACCACAGGGGATTATTGTCTAACCAAAACTAACTAGAAACAAAAATAAAATATTATTTGATTATTTTTTTATTGGACCTTAATCCCTCAAGAAAGCTGTCCACAAAATCCATCATCAGAAAAAGTCCCAATTTTCTGATTTTTTTTTTCATTTTTTCATTTTTCATTTTATTTTTTAACACAAGTAACTACACTAAGAAAAAGTACTACAACAAATCTAGGATAGCATAGAAAATCACCCAAACACTCTCCTCACCCCACACTTAAAATTGTGCAATATCCTCAATGCAACTGAAAATAACAAGAGGGTAAAAGAAACTCCCTGGTAGGTCAAAGACCGAAGAATTAGCAGCTCACGGGATACTCAGACTTCTCCCTGTTATGATCCCTTGTGCGGGTACCTCACACTTAGTTTCAACCACCTGCTCGCTTTTGCACATACATATTGGCTTTGACTTCATGCTCCTACTCCTACAAAATACAAAACTAATACTACAAAAACAAATAACACAATAAAAAATAAACAAAAGTAAAAAAAGAAAATAAAATTGGGTTGCCTCCCAACAAGCGCTTGATTTAACGTCGCGGCACGACACCATCACTTTCACAGCTTTCCTTCCACTTTGAAGATATGAATTGCACCCCCAATTTTGCATCAATTTTTCTGTCACGTTCCTGGGGTGGTGGTATGAAAATAAAGGAACCAAGTAAATAATATCGCGTCTTGCACTTCTTGGCTTTTAAGTGAGGAATATCGTTTTGTTTTTTTGGTGTGACAAATTTTAGAATATAAGGGTCTTGTTCTTCATCTATACATCTCTCCAAAGGCTCGATCTCCATGTTTCCATCCACCCATAATGTAGAAAAATGATTAGAATGAGGATCAACACGTCCCAACTCCAAAATTGTATTATTTTTAACATCCTCAATAATACATACTTCCTCAACCTCGGCATCATCCACAAGAACATGGTCTAATAATTAATATTCTCGTTTTAGCTCCTCAATTTGGCCTAGAAGATCTTTTTCAGCTTCGCACAACTCATTACTGAATTGTTGGGCATTACATGCATCAACCTTTGCACTCAATTGAACTTCCAAGTCGCGAATAGATTTGCCAAAATGATCGATCTCTTGTCCCAGTTCAGCTCTTCCTTCTATAAAGTGTTGTATCTCATTCATAATTTTCTCACGGAAACCTCCATATTCCTCTAATAATTTCATGCGCATATCAAGAATGCAAACATCATGTTCAACAAAAGCCAATTCGTACTCCTGTCAAACTCACAAGAATTATTAGAATCAACATAAGAAGGGATTGGAGTAGGATAACAACACCTAGGACAATTATTCCAATTTCCATCACAAATAGTACAGGATGGAGATGGTGCACATAACTTGGTATTGGGAATATTTTTACAATATTTTCACAAGTGGGGTCCTTTACAATATGGACAAGGATCACAAAAACAAAAATACTTACTATCCCACCACTTTTCGTTCAAAATTGCCATGTAAAAAAAAAATATATAATACTAACTACACTAAACTAAAATTAAAAACTTAAATAGATAAAAAAAAAGTAAAAATCTAATCTAGCAAAACAATTAATTTCTAAGTCCCCGGCAACGGCGTCAAAAACTTGTTGCTCCCAAACGCACACGCAAGTATACGTGGTCGACAAGTAATATAGGATTATAAGTCCAGATATCGTACCCTCAGGGACTTATGGTTAATTATCAACTAAATTAAACCAAACAATTAATCTATTCAAGCGAATCCTAACGTATTAACTAAAATTAATCTAGAGTAACAAATTAAGAGATTAAAGAAAACAAGTTGGCGAATTATAGAGACGAATTCAATGTGAGTGAATATTCTAGAGCTATGGGTTAGCTAACAATCCCGTTGAGTTTCCCACTAAAATCGTCTAATTAATTTATTTAGTTTATTGGTTGACAGAGTTAATATTGCTCGTAACCTTCTCCCGAAGTACAACTTGCCTATTCAAGCTAACCTAACGCCTATATTCTTATGGAATTAGGATTAACAAGAATGCATTAATAATTCCTGTATAGTAACCAAGCAAGGCGATTAAGTATATTCTTATCCTAACCGCAAATCCCCCCCCCCCCAAGAGTTAAGATCTTGCTCTACTCAATCTTATATGCAATCTAGAATTCCCTCTTCCGTGTTCAATCCTTGATTCGTAGATAGTATTCAATTGGTGATCAAACAATCAAATAATTAAGTGCAAGATTGAATAAATAAACCAATATGATAAAATAATAAGAACAATTCAAGTTTCAAACTACAACGTTCATGTAGCACCCAAAACTCTAGAACTAATAAACTATGAAATTAAAGGAAAAGAAGAGAAGAAAAACTAGTTAGAAGTCTCCCCCAAGCGTGGTGTGTGTTGCCCCACGTGAGTTCTCCTCCAAAATATGTTAGATATCCTCCAAATTAGATTTAGAATCCCTTTCATACAAGTTAGACCATGTAGAACCGAAATAACATTATCCCGAGCGAAATAGGAAAACTCACGCCACCGGCGCCCTGACCAGCGCCGAGCGCTGACCGTGGCACTGGAAACAGTAGCATTCTTCAGTTCTTGCCTTCAATTCCATTTTCGTTACTTCATCAATTGCATTTTATAAGCTTTCTTGTCTCCACTTGGGGGGACAAACACCAAATGGTGTCCCCCTAATTTTTTATTATTTTGATTTTCTTTCTTTTTCTTCCGCATTTTATCCAAATTTGCTCCAAATCTCTTCATTTTCATATCGCTTTATTTTTACACAATTAAAATATAATATTAAGCACAAAATAATATAACTAATACTCAAAAGATGATTAAAAGTACTAGAATATGAGGCAACAATGGGTAAATATATGCATTTTTGGCCGAACATCTGTATTTTAAAGAGGTTTTTACTAAACTAAGGTGTTTCTACGAGCTTTTACTATTTTATTGCATTGTTCTAGTTTTATACTGCCTCTTTGTAGCATTTTGCTGTGTTTTACGTGTTTTCTTGTCGCTCAGCTGCCTTTACTTTGTTACTTACTGAGTTGACATACTCACATTACTCCCTACACTCTGTGTGCACATTTAAGAGTCTCGGGCCATGTTGATACCCAATTTTTCCCAATATATTTTTATATGTATAAATACCTTTGAAATAGCATATATATGCATATATAAGCATGCACAAGGTTTTTATAATTTTTTCCATAATTTTAAGGATTTAAATTGATTTATTTCCTTCCCTTTTATTCATAAAATCCCCAATAATTATTTCCCAAATTATTATTATGATGATTTATTCATTTAATCTCTATACCTATGCCAAAATATGGTTAATATATTTTTTTTATGCATTTTTATAATTGCATTTGGTATTTTTAAGCTAAATTGCATATAATTGCAATGTTAGCCCATTTAATGGATAATTATATTTTATATGCGTAAAATTGGTCCCTATATTTTTAAAATGATAAATATATATTTTAAATCATTTTTGTACATAAAATAATTTTTCAAAAATTGTTTAGTACTTATTATAAATTAAATAGGGAAAATTGGCTATTTAAATTATAGCTAGAATTGCATTTCGATTATAGCCTAAATTTAACCCAACCCCCAACCCAATTTCCTACGCAATTGCCCGATCTAGACCCTATATACACTTACCCAAACCCAGAACCCATCTACCCGATCAAATCATGGCCATTGATCTCCAGATCAACGGTCCATATCAATCCTTTCCTTTTTTAATTCCAAAAATCCCTAACCCTATCTCATTTCCAAAATTCCGACGCCTTCAAATCCTCTCATCTCCTCTCTTCTCTCAACCTAACCCTAGCCTCTTTCAATCGCCTCCATTCTCCGGTCTTCTCCAGCGACCACCCTTCAACCCCAAGCCTCCAATGGCTCCCCATTTGCCTTGCTCATCTTCTTTGAGGCCTTCAAGGGCCCCGGGCCACGCTGACTTATATCTAGAGTTCGCTATTTTGGCTGTTCATGGCTACTCCGGTGTGATTTCGAGCAAAATCGCACTGTATTTGTTACGATCTTTGAAGTTCTAAACAAGTTCTTCATCTCTATTTGGGTTTCCTTTGAAACCCCAATTTTTATTTGCATCTCTTAGATCTGTGCTATTTTTAAACGATTCAAGTCTGTTCCTTCTATGTTTTGCGTTGTTCTTGAACCTCTTTTGCAAAATCATCGATCTCAAGTGGTTTTACTTTCTCTTAAAGTTAGGGGTTTTTCGGAACTTCTTCTACACTTTATTTAAATCGATTCTTCATGTTTTAACTTCTATCCTTTGTATATCTTGATTGATTCTATGTTTTTACTCCCTTTTCAACTCGCCTATGTGGAAAACCCTAATTTCTTAGTTCCAGTCTTGGGTTTCTGGGTTCTGTTTGATAACGTGTTCAATAAATCCGTATGTTTCTATGACTCTATAATTTTTTGCCCTATGTTTGCTTGTTATGGTTCTTAATTGTGGTTATCCCTGCCAATTGTGTGATTTTGCCTTATTTGGTTCATCAATGTTTTTGATTCTTCACTTATCCTACTTGTATCATTCTTAGCTTACTAATTCATACTATGCTCCACATAAATCCCAAATTTTATATGTGATTCTTGTCCTACTCGACCTCTTAGGGTTCTGATTTTGCTTACAATGTGCTTGTTCTTATAGAATGGTGCTCAATCAATGTTACCTCCTATTCTTGCATTCTTGAATATTTGTGATTAATTTTTCACTAATTCCGCGTGTTATTTCTGCCAAATTTTACCTTGTAGAATGCTTTCTGACCTTATTCTATGGTCAATCATGCTATTAATTGATTTCTTAAGATTTTACTTGATTGAAATGTGCTGAACCTAGCCTCGATTACCTATTGTGTACTTGTACTATGCAAAAAATATTTTCTTATTTGTCATGTTCAGCCTTATACGATTTCTTTCCTTACTTGTCATGTGTCTATGACCATTTGAGGTTAACTCCTCAATTAAAGGGAGTACTTGCTTGCTTTTCTGATTTACTCATTCTGAGTTCATAATTACTAATGGACTTTGATTTTTACCTTATTTACTACATGCTTTCAAACTATAAATACCCTAGCCTTTCATTAGCACAATACACGAACTCTTGGTTCAAAAACTATCTCTCACACTCAAACTTTCTACTATCTCTTTTGTACTACTTGCCACTGCTCTAAGTTAGCCGGCTGCTAGCCAAGGCTAACCATTGTGTTCTCTTATTGTTTTACTCTGCTTACTATCCTTTTTACTGGTATGTTCTAGTTTCAATTCAAAGTCCCAACGACAATATGATTTTCTTATTGATTCAGTTCATTTTGTTTCTAGTTTGCTTCTATTTGTGGTTTTGTTGTGAAACTTGTAGGTGATGATCACATTATTAGCATGTTATTATGTCTTCCCCTTCCTTGAGACAGTCTACCCCCCCTTATGTGTGTTTCTGAGTATGTCTTACCAATCATCTCTTATTTGTTATGTGTTTACCACCATGAATCCCCAAATCCCTATCACCCCTTATAAGTGATTTTGTTCTTTGTGTCTGGTTTTGTGACTATGCCTGATCAGCTGTTTCTGACTATGTCTATACTAATTCCTAGACCTTTGATTGATTATGTGCTTGCAAACAAGTGTTCTATGTATACCAAACCCCTTGACCCATGTTTGTGTCTACTAAATTTATTTTGGTTTTTTGACTATTGGCTATGTACAAACATGTCCTAAGGTGTTTGGACTTCTATTCATTTCTTCAATCTCTTTCCAAATAGTCTCTGTTGTTTTACTATATTACTTTCAAACAGACTTCCTTTTTAATACAGTTTCTTACTAAAACCTCTCAACTTATATCAATCACTTTCACTCTACTCTTAGTCAATAAGTTCTGCCCCCTCCAGTATGTGTACTGCCTTGGGATCCTCTTGAAAACCCTCTGAACTCTGGCATACTGAGGCTGGTGTTTCCACACTGCACTTATTCAATTTTTTGTTACCAAGTCTAGGTGTAAGCACTGCCGGGGATCCTTGAGATCCTTATGGAACTTTGATGCACCTAGACTATGTCATTATCTATGGAATTAAGGCATTTGAGGTCATTGGAGGCTTTGGAAAATCTGGCCCTAATCGGAGGCTCCCTATAGAATAGCTTCTTGTTATTTCTTTTACTTATGTAATTCATTCATTGGTCTGTAATAACTTGTAAACAGATATTGGGGTATTTAGTGAAAAGGGTGGGTAGATACATGTTTATGGGGTAATTCGAGTAGAAATCATGTTCGTAGGACTTTACATTTAATCTGATTGCTTTACCAAGTAGAAATCATGTTTATAAGGCTTTACATTTTGTCATGTTTAGAAACCATGCCTATAGGTTCCAAATAATCATGCCTTCAATGTTTTAAAATCGGAATAACTAATAGATGTTATGCCTATAGGACTTAATTTAGATTCTGTTACAATGAGTGTTATGTATGTTTCCATGCCTGCAAGTCTTTAAAATCAGTATCAAATGTAGATATCATGCCTATAGAAAATCATACTCGAATTCCTGCCTGTTAATCTAAGCTAGTCTGAACAATTTAACTTAGTCCACACTTAGTTCATTTTTGAATTGGTCTAATTAAGTATTTCACATTTCCTAAAACAGGTTTTTTAAACTGTCTCAGTCTCATTAGATATCATGACTATAGGTGTTACAGAAAATCCGTTTCAAAACCTACTTTGTTTCACTACACAAATGTGCTAATCAATGCTCCGCGTATAGGCAAGCCCTTAGGGCGTTTTCAAAACTGCATTTCTAAAAACTGTTTCTATTGCTTAATGTTTTCTGATCCTAACAGGCTTTAAAAATCCATAGGCAAATGCTAGGGTCACTACTCCTGAGTTTCTAAAAAATAAGTTGTTTGTTTCTGCATATTCACCTAGATATCCTGCTTTAGGACACTGTCTGATAAAAGACCTTAATTGTGCTTGAGTCGTGCTGTTATGTGCTTATTTGAGGTGGAAATTTTGAGCCTTTAATTGCTTCTTTCTATGTGCTGAAAGTCCTAAGTGTTTTGCTTGTTGCCTTAGAATTTTTGCCTTTTAAAACCTTAGGGGTTCGTCTAGAACCACTTATAGGTAAAGGTCCTAACTCCCTCCAGGGCCATTAAGACGGGACGGGTAGCAGCACACAATAGAGATTGTTGACCAAACACTCGCTTTGCATGACCAATAAGGGGATGGGAAGGGTAGATATGGGATAAGATGACGACACGCTAATGTCACGTGTAGACCCTCATCAAGGAGTGTTTACCGAACATTGTGTGGGGTGATCCTATAGGATAACAAACCTAGGACCCCTCTTTTACCAAAACTCCCTTTAAAACCTTTGTTTTACAACTTGTCCCAATCTTTATCTTATTACTTGAGTTATCCAACGTGCTTTACTTGCAACCTATTTGATTCAATTGTTTACTCATAATGGACTAATTTGTGAATATAAGTTCGGTCGGGACCCACAGTTGTGGACCAAGAGGGGTGCCTAACACTTTTCCCTCGAGGTTACTTCGAGCCCTTACCCTAATCTCTGGTAATACAAACCAACCCAAGAGTTAATCTTTCTAGGTGCTCTAACGCACCGTAATCCATTAGGTGACGACTCTTCAAATACCCAATTCTCAAAAGGAAATGAGTCATTACACCCTATGGAATGTCGGAACCCGGACTTTCCCGTCAGAAAGGGAAAAAAGGGGGCGCGACAGCATGGCGACTTCGCTGGGGATGTTTTAGGCTATTACCATAACGAACTTGTCTTTTACAAAATTAGTCCACACATGCTTATCCTGTACCCTTCTCCCTTATTTGAATTTAACTGCTATTTTCAAGCCTTTATGATTTCTTTATTCCCCTGAAACTGACTTGTCTCTTTGTTTTCTTTTTCCTATAACTGTCTTTTATTTATTTAAGTGCTGTATTTATTTTTCCTACATGAAAATACTTGACTACATGTTATTAATTACTACATAAATCATGCTCCGCATCATATTCCACTCGTGCATATCAAATCCTATAGCAACGCTTTATAAGTGGTTGCGCTCTTCCTATTTACTACTCTTAAATTCGAAAAGGCTTATTTGTGATAAAACCAGTCAATCACCGGTGCAGTCGACGATTCCGTGCCTTTCTCCTCGAGTTGTCTGCTTGAGGGTACCAGTCTAAAACCCCATACAAACCTTACTCTGTTTAAAATTGTGCATGCATCATGGTAAAATCCAGTCGGATCAGTTATATTGTCCACATAATGATCCTTTAAGATAAGCCTTATCCAAAGTCCATCGGGTTTTCCATAATCCCAACGAACACAAGCACATTCTGTGCATTAATTTGGAGAACTAAATGCCGATATGTTGATTATAAATGTATAAATAGTCGAGTTTGGTGGGGGTAAGGTTTAACCCCTTTTTTTTGCAGAAAATGAGGCATGAGGTCCCCAGATTCGGTATAGTTAGCAACATCCCACCATTGCTGCTAGATTGGTGGGAGGACCTTTCCTCAAGTGACAAGAAGCATGTGAAAAAGTACCTAGGTGACTTGTCTTCCTTGCTAGATATTGAGCCAAACAACAAATTGATCGAGGCTTCCACCTTATTCTGGGATAGTAAAAGAGCTGTGTTCCATTTCGGTGATATAGAGATGACACCGCTTCTAGAGGAAATAGGAGGACTTGCAGGGTTGACTTGGGACAGTCTCGGGCTTTTGGTACCAGAAAACCATACGGTCAAGGGATTTTTGAAGATGACGGGCTAAAAAAGTATGTCGACCTAGTGTGCTTGAAGGATTCCTACATACCTTTCAAATATTTGTATGAGAGGTATGGCCATAACAAGTCTTTCCGCACTTACCATGATGAGATCTCCCTCACTTCACTAGGTCACATCCACCGCAGAGTGTTTGTATTCATTGTGTGCTTTCTAGGCCTGAGATTGTTCCCAATGAAAAAGGGAAGAATCCACACTAGGTTAGCCGTGGTTGCCAAGACTCTAATGGAAGGGATTAATAGACAGACATATACCATAGTCCCCATGATCATAGCCGACATCTACAGGGCCCTAGAGCGCTGTCAAAGAGGGGTCAAGCATTTCGAGGGTTGTAATTTATTGCTGCAGTTATGGTTGTTGGAGCATCTCCAAAAGGGTCGCTATCGTCAAGAATTTCCGCGAAGGGCTTGGAACGACCACATTGCCTTCCATCATCCTAAGCAGATGACCTATATTCCAAACAGATTTGCTCAGCTGGAAAGTGCCAGCGAATGGGTAGAGTTCTTCGACAATCTGACCAAGGGATAGGTGCAGTGGATGGTTGAATGGTTCCTAACAGACGAGTTTATTATTAGGTCCAGGGATGCTCCGCACTTGGTGTTGATCGGGTTGAGAAGGATATATCCATATGTCCCTATACGAGTTATGAGGCAAGCAGGCAGAAAATAGGTTGTACCAAGGGTTGTCAAAATGAGCCATTTCAGGGCAGACTTCCAAGATGGCGACGTTCCTTACAAGTGTCAAGCTCAGCACATGTGGCACTGCAAAATCATTATGGAGAAAAGCAACATTGAGGCAGACAGGTATCATGCAGGGAGCAAGCCTCTCTATTCAGCATGGTTGGAAGACAATCTAAAAGGAATGGTGACACTAGGGACAGGTCGAGGGAACAGAATCATAGATGAAGAAGCTGAAGCTCAAGTCAAGTACAACAGGCTGCGTAAGAGGGTCCACGACTCTGAGAATGAGCACCGGGAAATACACGAGAGGAACGTGAGGTTGATCGAGGAGTGGAAAGAAATGGCAATCACTTCCAGTAGGAAACCGGAATATCTGGAGCAAGGAATAGTGGAGCTGGAGAGCAAAGTCATAAAGAGGATTGAAAATTGCTAGAACGCTGAAGGAGCTGAGGGAGGACATCTGGCCAGAGCCTACTTGCTGCTGGGACTATGCGAGCTGGGAGATCTGCATGATGGAGTCCAAAAAATTGAATCTGGGGAAGGTCCTTCTGGTACCAAATAGATTAGATTTACTTGCTTTTCCTAAAAATGTAATAAGGTCAAGTTCCAGTAGTGACTTATTTTATCATTATATTAGTGTCATTTTGAGATTCGTCTATTTTTATGTTATGAAATGAAGCATTTATTGGCATTTGAAGTTCTCCAAATTTATTTGTTGCTAGGTCTACCTCGGGCACAACGAGGCTCCCAAATTAGTATACGAGTTTACATTTCGCAATATGTGTTTAAATACTCCAAACATTTCAGAATACTCACTGACTTGTTACCTTTTGTTTTTGTTTTTCTTTATTTTTTAATTATTCCCATCCCCTTAGGTTAGTTCACTCATACTGGCCTCATCAGCATATCACACTAGATCTAGATTCCCTCCACCTGCTCCTCCTCCAAGCAATACAAAGTGCAAAGGAAAGACAAAGATGGATGACTTAAGTGGAATCCGAAAGGAAAATGTTGAAAACGCAGAGACTTCCGATGGCCGTTGTACTCCGGCCTCGAATGACTTGGTTTTGAGACTGGAACAAAAGATACTAAAACTGCAAGGAGAACTTGAGCAGGTCCATAACTTGGAAAACCTGTCACTTACCCTTAATGTCCCTGATATCCACCAACAGAACACAAAGAACCCAACACCCCCTCAAAACACACAAAACCAACAACCATAAAATCCTACCGCATCAAATAAATATGCAACTCCATCCCAAAATATCAATCGATTGTCGATACTAACCCCACCACAACAACATCATCAACCAATTCAGTACCCACCAACCACCACTTACCGTACTCCCAAAATACACCACCACTAATTCCCGATCCACAAAACTCCACCAATGACCATCACTATACCCAAGTCCCTGGCACCCATCAGAGCAACCTCATATATGTGAAAACTATACAACATTCTACCTAACCAATATCTTGTGCACCGGAACCCTCCGAGAAGGACCTGCTCATTAAGAACATGGTTGAGGAACTCAAGAAGCTAACAAGCCGAGTTCAAGGTGTTGAAGACGATAGAGGAATAGAAGGTTTGAATTATGAGGATCTGTGCATACAACCGAATGTTGAACTGCTAGAGGGGTAAAAACCTCCCAAGTTCGAAATGTTTGATGGTACAGGTGATCCTAGGGTTCATCTAAGGACCTACTGTGACAAGCTTGTCGGGGTTGAAAAAGATAAAAAGATCCGGATGAAGCTCTTTATGAGGAGCCTTACTAGGGACGCTTTGTCTTGGTATATCAGCCAGAATCCCAAGAAATGGGCTAATTGGGTAAGCATGGCGTCAGAGTTCATGGAGCGGTTCAGGTTTAACATAGAGAATGCACTGAATGTCTTCTACATTCAGAATCTTAAAAAAAACCTACTGAGACTTTCCCTGAGTACACTACTTATTGGAGGTCGAAAGCTGCCAAGGTCAGGCCCGCTTTGGACGAAGAACATATGAATAAATTCTTCGTCAGGGCACAAGATCCATAATATTATGAGAGACTGATGGTTATCGAAAATCACAAATTCTCTGATATCATCAAGCTCGCGGAAAGGATCAAGGTAGGAATCAAGAGCAGGATGATAACAAATTTCGAGGCATTGAAGACCATGAATAAGGCACAACAATCAGGTGGCATATCGAAGAAGAGAGATGTTGGGGCAGTAATGGTGGCCCATGGTCCAAAATCTCTGCTAACCTATCAAACACCTCCACCCGCATATCAAACACCTCTACCCACATATCAAACACTTCCACCCACGTACTAAGCATCACCACCTACATACCAGTCTTCATCTCCCAGATATTCCTAACCAACCACTATCTATCACACCTATAATTCCCAACCATCCCACTTCCATTCACTACCAGCTCGCAAAAATTATCCAAGACCAAGACCCAACTTCGACCAAAAGCCGCCCAGACAGTACACCCCCATTGTTGAGCCCATCGATCAACTGTATGAAAGGTTGAAAGCCGTAGGATACGTCGCTCCTGTTCCCGTTGTGGCATTAGAAAATCCATCCCAATAGGTCAATACGAACAAAACCTGTACGTACCATTCTGGTACTGCTGAGTGCCAAACATTGAAGGATAAGATCCAGACACTCATTGACAACAAGGTCATATAATCAAAGGAAGATGCTCCTAATGTCCGCAACAATCCCCTCCCTGATCATAGAGATGATTGGGTACATGTGATAGAGACAAATGAATAATGGGACCCTGAGGGGTCAATCGGGCTTATTCGAGAGGGAGATGACTTTAAGGTTGCAGTCACACTCACTCATATTATGGTTCAGACTCAGGGACCAATTGATGTTGAGGTAACTGCATCAGTTCCATTCGAGGTGGAAGTGGCTCTGCCCGTAACCACCTCTACTCCATTTGAAGTAGAAGTGGTCACACTTTTTACTATGACGGTATCAACTACACCCCTATTTAACTCAGAACCAATACCCTAGGATTATGTTGATGAGGCTCGGCGAAAAGGGAAGACTAAGGTAGAGAAATCTGACGTCGTGCAAGGAATGACTAGAACTGGAAGAGTCTGTATACCCGAACACCTGGGAGGTTCGAGTAAGGAGGCCACTACTAGACAGCCTATCATTGAGACCGGGCCTGATGACCTATTGAGGAAAGTACAGGCAAAGGAGTATTCTGTTGTTGACTATCTGAACAAAGTCCCTGCTCAGATATCTATCATATCACTATAGCAGAATTCAGAGGCACACAAGAACGCCTTGATGAAAGTACCGAGCGACGCTTATGTACCCAATAATATCACTGGTGGAGAAATGGCCAACATGGTCGGTCAAGTGCTGGAGAGTCATAAGATTATTTTCCACGAAGATGAGCTACTGCCCGAGGGTTTGAATCACAATCGAGCATTGCATGTCACAGTGTAGTTTGAAGACAAGTTCATTGCTAGGGTCCTGGTTGATAGAGGGTCGAGCCTAAATATTTGTCCACTAGATACTCTGAAGAGGTTGGACACAGGTTTCCATGAAATACGGACAGAAAGCATGAATGTGAAGGCTTTTGATGGGTCCTAGAGGGCCATGATCGGAGAAATCAACCTTTGCTTGTAGATGGGGACAACTTGGTTCGACGGTGAATTCCAAGTGCTTGAAATACCAGCCTCATATAATCTTTTACTGGGCCTCCCATGGATCCATGCTGCTAGGGTCGTGCCCTCCACACTACATCAAGTTGTGATGTTCGAATGGAAACGCCAAGAGGTAATCATTCACGGAGATGGAAGTAACCCCATCTACACTAGTCAAACCATCCCGACCATTGGACATAGAAGAAGGCTAGGAGGGGAAACCCATCATCACATCGAACGGGTCAATAATATCACTGGAGAGTGATGCTTATGTACCCAATAATATCACTGGTGGAGAAATGGCCAACATGGTCGGTCAAGTGCTGGAGAGTCATAAAATTATTTTCCACGAAGATGAGCTACTGCCCGAGGGTTTGAATCACAATCGAGCATTGCATGTCACCGTGTAGTTTGAAGACAAGTTCATTGCCAGGGTCCTGGTTGATAGAGGGTCGAGCCTAAATATTTGTCCACTAGATACTCTGAAGAGGTTGGACACAAGTTTCCATGAAATACGGACAGAAAGCATGAATGTGAAGGCTTTTGATGGGTCCTAGAGGGCCATGATCGGGGAAATCAACCTTTGCTTGTAGATGGGGACAACTTGGTTCGACGTTGAATTCTAAGTGCTTGAAATACCAACCTCATATAATCTTTTACTGGGCCGCCCATGGATCCATACTGCTAGGGTTGTGCCCTCCACACGACATCAAGTTGTGAAGTTCGAATGGAAACGCCAGGAGGTAATCATTCACGGAGATGGAAGTAACCCCATCTACACTAGTCAAACCATCCCGACCATTGGACATAGAAGAAGGCTAGGAGGGGAAACCCATCATCACATCGAACGGGTCAATAATATCACTGGAGAGTGACGCTTATGTACCCAATAATATCACTGGTGGAGAAATGGCCAACATGGTCGGTCAAGTGCTGGAGAGTCATAAGATTATTTTCCACGAAGATGAGCTACTGCCCGAGGGTTTGAATCACAATCGAGCATTGCATGTCACAGTGTAGTTTGAAGACAAGTTCATTGCCAGGGTCCTGGTTGATAGAGGGTCGAGCCTAATTATTTGTCCACTAGATACTCTGAGAAGGTTGGACATAGGTTTCCATGAAATACGGACAGAAAGCATGAATGTGAAGGCTTTTGATGGGTCCTAGAGGGCCATGATCGGGGAAATCAACCTTTGCTTGTAGATGGGGACAATTTGGTTCGACGTTGAATTCCAAGTGCTTGAAATACCAGCCTCATATAATCTTTTACTGGTCTCCCATGGATCCATGCTGCTAGGGTCGTGCCCTCCACACTACATCAAGTTGTGAAGTTTGAATGGAAACGCCAGGAGGTAATCATTCACGGAGATGGAAGTAACCCCATCTACACTAGTCAAACCATCCCGACCATTGGACATAGAAGAAGGCTAGGAGGGGAAACCCATCATCACATCGAACGGGTCAACGCCATCGAGAAGGACACGTGGTGGAGTAACAAAATAGAAAGCATACTAGCATGGTCTTGATACGAACCCTACAAAGGGTAGGGAAAGAACCTCCAAGGTATCACCAAACTAGTATGGCTGAAAAATCATGTTACCACCTTTGGGCTCGGATACCAGTATATATGGCAAGAGTACAATGACTGGTCACCTCTGTAGCACGGGTCGTGCTACCCTCTCGAGCAGCCAGTGACACGTTTGGAATAGGCTTTCACCAGGCCGTGACAATATGGGGAACTACAGAAAAAGAAGCATTAGCTGGGCTGAAGGATCTGTTCTTGGAAGACGAGGACATGGATTGCTGTGCTATAATTGAGGAGGAGGAGGAAGAAGGCCTCACTATTCAGACTGTGGCAAAAAGAGTTGTTCTTAGAAACTGGACCGCCACTCCATCCCGAGCCCGCGGAGTCCCTAGGTAGCTTGGCAGGATTTACTTCTATAGTCGTTTTAGGCATTTAAGATTTCCTGTAGTTTCATTTTAATCTTTACTTGTTTCAAAATAAATGCTCGATTCATCGAGCCCTGTTTTGTCTGAACAATTTCTCAAGTTTAATCAAATGCATTTGCTCTTTATTATTCACTACTATCTTTACACTTTCTCTTTCCACAATGCTATTATTACTTTTCCTGATGAACCAGTGACTGTGACATATAATGAGGCAACGCAACATGAGAATAGTGACTCAGAGGAGGAAGATTAGATACCCGAGGAAATTGTCAGGGAGGTTGAGAATTTTGAGAACAAGCCTAAGTCCAATCTGAACGAAACCAAAGCAGTAAATTTGGGAGACGCCGAGATCGTTAAGGACACCCGCATCAGCATTCACTTGTCGCCAACAGAGAAAGAAGAGTACATTCATTTCCTAAAGGAGTATGAGGACATTTTTGCCAGGTCATATGATGACATGACCGGTTTGAGCACTTCCATAGTGGCTCACAAGTTGCCTACTAATCCCATGTGTCCGCCAGTCAAGTAGAAACTCAGAAAATTCAAACCAGACATGAGTTTGAAGATCAAGGAGGAAGTTACCAAGCAGATCAAAGCCAAAGTTCTCAGGGTGGTTGAGTACCCAACCTGGTTAGCTAACATTGTGCCAGTTTCGAAGAAAGCCGGGAAGGTCAGGGTATGTGTTGATTATCAGGATTTAAACAGAGCAAGTCCCAAGGACGATTTTCCACTGCCAAATATACATATCTTGATCGATAACTGCGCCAAGCATGAACTCCAATCCTTTGTAGATTGCTTCATGAGTTATCACCATAGTTGGATGGATGAAGAAGATGTAGAGAAGATAACTTTTATTACGCCATGGGGTGTATATTGTTACAAGATGATGTCGTTGGGTCTGAAGAATGCTGGGGCCACTTACATGAGAGCCATGACAACCATATTCCATGATATGATGAACAAAGAAATAGAGGTATATGTGGACGACGTCATTATCAAATCCAAGAGGGTCGCGGATCACATAGCAGACTTGAGGAAGTTCTTCGACAGGTTAAAGAGGTACAATTTGAAATTGAACCCCGCAAAGTGTGCATTTGGGGTTCCTGCAGGAAAGTTATTGGAATTCATTGTCAGTCATCGAGGGATCAAGCTTGATCCATCTAAAGTTAAAGTTATTCAAGAGTTACCACCGCCCAAGAGCAAAAAGGATGCGATGAGCTTTCTAGGGCGTCTCAACTACATCTGTCGCTTCATAGCACAGTCCACGGTCATATGTGAACCCATCTTCAAGATGCTGAGGAAAGATGCCGAGACAAGTTGGACCGAGGATTGTCAGAAAGCTTTTGACAAGATCAAGGAGTACCTGTCCACACCACCAGTTCTGGTCTCGCCAGAACCAGGACGACCTTTGCTACTCTATTTGTCTATATTGGATGGAGCTTTTGGATGTGTTTTGGGACAACATGACGAGATAGGAAGAAAAGAACAAGCCATATATTACTTGAGCAAGAAGTTCACACATTATAAAGCACGGTATTCTTTGCTTGAACGCATATGTTGTGCTTTGACCTAGGCAGCACAGAAATTGAGGCATTACTTTTATGCCTACACTACATACCTCATATCAAGGATGGATCCTCTGAAGTACATATTTTAGAAACCCATGCCTACTGGGAAGTTGGCCAAATGGAAGATACTGCTAAGTGAGTTCGATATCGTCTATGTAACTCAAAAGGCGGTCAAGGGACAAGCATTGGCAGATCACCTTGCTGAAAATCTGGTGGGAGGAGAATACAAACCCTTGAAAACGTATTTTCTTGATGAAGAAGTATCATTTATAGGAGAAGACATTACCGAAGCATATGATGTTTGGAGGATGTTCTTTGAGGGGGCTGCAAATTTCAAAGGAGTGGGCATCAGAGCAGTTTTGGTATCAGAAACGGGTCAGCATTATCTGGTATCTGCTAAGCTCAGATTTTCCTGCACCAATAACATGGCAGAATATGAAGCCTACATACTAGGGCTCAATATGGCAGTCGACATGAACATTCAGGAGTTGTTGGTGATCGGTGATTCAGATTTGCTTGTACACCAGGTACAAGGAGAGTGGGCCACCAAGAATTCCAAGATATTGCCATATCTGCACCATGTGCAGGAATTAAGAAAGAGGTTCACAAAGATAGAATTCCGACATGTTCCCAGAATTCAGAATGAGTTTGCCGCGCATTAGCCACTTTGTCATCAATGATACAACATTCAAATAAGAACTACATTGATCCCATTCCGGTGAGGATCCATAATCAGCCAGCTTACTGTGCCCATGTCGAGGAAGAAACGGATGGAAAATCTTGGTTCCATGACATCAAAGAATACTTATCAAAAGGAGAATACCCGGAGTATGCAAATTACACTCAGAAATGCATGCTCCGGAGATTGTCAAATCACTTCTTCCATAGCGGAAGGAACTTATACAGAAGAACTTCTGATTTGGGTTTGCTAAGATGTATCGATGCAAAGGAAGTTTCTAAGCTACTTGAGCATGTGCATGCCGGGACTTGCGGCCCACATATGAATGGTTTCGTCTTGGCAAAGAATATACTCAGAGACGGTTATTTTTGGATGACCATGGAGACGTATTGCATTCAGTAGGTTCGCAAATGCTTTCAATGTCAAGGGCATGCCAACATGATAAAAGTGCTGCCAAATGAGCTCAATGCAACAAGCTCACCTTGGTCATTCGCCGCCTGGGGAATGGATGTTATTGGTCTGATTGAGCCCACTACTTCAAATAGACACAGGTTTATTCTGGTAGCCATTGATACTTCACAAAATGGGTAGAAGTTGCATCTTACAAAGCTGTAACCAAGAAAATTGTCGCAGATTTTGTCAAGGATCGTATTGTCTATTGATTCAGAGTTCCCGAGTCCATTATTACTGACAATGCCGCCAACCTCAACAGTGATCTGATGAAAGCTATATATGAAACTTTCAAAATCATGCACAAGAATTCCATAGCCTACAGACCTCAGATGAATGGAGCCGTAGAAGCCGCCAACAAGAACATTAAGAAGATACTAAGGAAAATGGTGGAGAACCACAAACAGTGGCATGAGAAGTAACCCTTTGCTCTGTTGGGATACCGCACCATGGTTCGCACATCGACCGGGGCAACTCCCTACATGTTGGTTTATGGTACCGAGGCTGTCATCCCAGCCGAGGTGGAGATTCCTTCTTTAAGAATCATACATGAGCTGAACTCAGCGATGTAGAGTGGATAAGGAGCTGCTATGAACAATTGGCCCTTATCGATGGAAAGAGAATGAACGCAGTGTGTCACGGCTAACTTTATCAGAATAGAATGTCCAAAGCCTTTAACAAAAGGGTCAAACCAAGACAGTTCGCACCAAGGTAGCTGGTATTGAAGAAAATCTTCCCACACCAAGATGAAACCAAAGGGAAATTCTCTCCCAACTGGCAAGGTACGTACATGGTTCACAGAGTACTAACAGGAGGAGCACTCATACTTGCAGAAATGGACGGGGAAGTCTGGCCAAAACCGATCAATTCAGACGCAGTCAAGGGATACTATGCTTAGATACTTTATATTTTCTCTTCCGATGTAATTGAACTACGCTTGACCTGATTCCCGTTTAAGAGGGGATCCGTAGGCAACCTTATAGGTTCGGTCATATTATAATAAATTTTCATTTCCCCCAAAATTAGAAATTGAGGCAGAATTTTGAGGAGGGTCCTGAAAACTCCGGACTAAGTACAGCCAGCGCCATCGCATGCCAGGAAGTCAGTAATTAGTCAAGAATTGGGGCAGAATTTTGAGAAGGATTCTCAAAATTCCAAAGAAGATTCAGCAGGGTCCGTCATCCGCAAACAGTTAAAGATCATCTACCAAACTGGGACAGAATTTTGAGGAAGACCCTCAAAATTCCAACAAGAGATAGCTGCAATGCCTTTGAAATATGTCACGGTCACTAGTTCATCAAAAATTACTTGATATATCAATACGTTTCCAAAACAACTATATTTTTTTTATCAATAACTGCATATTTTCGAAAACTCTATTTCCATAAATAGTCAGGTATCACCCAGGGGAACTCTAAAGGCTTTCATAACAAAGCAAAGTAAGGCCGAGCAAGAACTAGCCTCCCCTCATAAAACTTACGATTTTTCTTTTAATGCAGGCACATTTGGCGTAACGGTAGCATTCACGAAACATGTATACACAAAACTAATTCACCATCCATCCGGCCATCAGACACTGAATATATCTCTAGCTAAGACATATACTACCCTTATCTGCTATTCACTCTTTGTATGGGACTAATCCATGTCCTCCACATTTGCATGAGACTAATCACTGTCCCCCACATTTGTATGGGACTAATCCTTGGCTCCCACATTTGCATGAGGGTGATCCCTGACTCCATATTTGCATGAGTCTAATCCCTGACTCCATATTTGCATGAGTCTAATCCTTGACTCCATATTTGCATGAGGTTAATCCTTGCCTCCATATTTGCATGAGGCTAATCCTTGCCTCCATATTTGCACGAGTCTAATCCTTGACTCCACATTTGCACGAGGCTAATCCTTGCCTCTCTATTTGCATAAGGCTAATCCTTGCCTCCCCACTTGCACGGGACTAAGCATTGTCCCTCTTTGCACAGATATTGCTCTATTTCAACTACGATCTATTTGCTTTTCAATCGGGCTAAGCTCTGTCCTCCATTTCACAAGACTAAACATTGTCTTGATAACATCATATATTGAATATCATGGGCTGAAACATCGCCAATCTATCCGAAGGCATCATAGTCTAAAGGCATCATTCTCATAGCCGGAAGACACCATGCCATGGCCTGAGGATCTCTCGAACTTGCATATCATTATTCAAAGGCGTCATGGTTTGGAGGCACCATCTTCATGGCCCGAGAACATCATTTCATGGCGTGCAAATCCCTTATCATACGCTCATGGCCCAGGACGTCATGGTCCAAGGACGTCATCTTTAATCGTCCAAAAACAACCCTCATGGTCCGAAGGGAATTTGCATCATGTTTAAAATTTCGCAAAATCCGTTTGTAGCGTCTTTTATTTGCAGGTAACCAGTAAGCAACCACTATCCTAGTAGGAGCAATCTCGCTCCAGTTCCCTCCAACTATTCCGAGCCTCAACCGCCTATCGTAGCCTCTTTCGCATCTCGTGACCGTTCTTGCAATAATTTCATCGGCATATTCCGCAGTTGAATCCAGAACTACACATGGCCTGATTCCTGTAAAACTAGGGATATGTAGGCAACTTAAAAACCGGAGTCTGGCCTCTGTCTTTCAAAACATCCCGTCCGGTCAAAATTGGCCATCATTTCTTTACCCGAAAACTCTTTCATCCTTCCCAGGTAAAGAGGGGCAGCTGTTGATACCCAATTTTTCCCTATATATTTTTATATGTATAAATACCTTTGAAATAACATATATATATATATACATATATAAGCGTGCACAAGGTTTCTATAAAATTTTCCATAATTTTAAGGCTTTAAATTGATTTATTTCCTTCCCTTTTATTCATAAAATCCCCAATAATTATTTTCCAAATTATTATTATGATGATTTATTCATTAAATCTCTATACTTATTCCAAAATATGGTTAATATATTTTTTATGCATTTTTGTAGTTGCATTTGGTATTTTAAAGCTAAATTGCACATAATCGCAATGTTAGCCCATTTAATGGATAATTACATTTTATATGCGTAAAATTGGTCCCTATATTTTAAAATAATAAATATATATTTTAAATCATTTTGGTACATAAAATTATATTTCAGAAATTGTTTATTACTTATTATAAATTAAATAGGGAAAATTGGCTATTTAAATTATAGCCATATTTGCATTTCGATTATAGCCTAAATTGAACCCAACCCCCAGCCCAATTTCCTACCCAATTGCCCGACCCAGACCCTATATACACTTACCCAAACCCGTAAACCATCTATCCGATCAAATCCTAGTCGTTGATTTCCCATATCAACGGTCCATATCAATCCTTTCCTTTTTTAATTCTAACAACCCCTAACCCTATCACATTTCCTAAATTCCGCCACCCTCAAATCCTCTCATCTCCTCTCTTCTCTCAACCTAAACCTAGCCTCTTTCAACCGCCTCCCTTCTCCGGTGACTACCTTTTAACCCTAAGCCTCCAATGGCTCCTCAGTTGCCTTGCTTATCTTCTCTGAGGCCTTCAAGGGCCCTCGGCCATGCTAACTTATATCTAGGGTTTGCTTTTTTGGCTGTTCATGGCTACTCCGGTGTGATTTCGAGCAAAATCGCACTGTATTTGTTACGATCTTTGAAGTTCTAAATAGGTTCTTCATCTCTATTTGGGTTTCCTTTGAAACCCTAATTTTTGTTTGCATCTCTTAGATCTGTGCTATTTTTAAATGATTCAAGTCTGTTCCTTCTATGTTTTGCACTGTTCTCGAACCTCTTTTGCGAAAATCATTGATCTCAAGTGGTTTTACTTTCTCATAAAGTTAGGGTTTTTTTCGGAACTTCTTCTATACTTTGTTTAAATCGATTCTTCATGTTTTAACTTCTATCCTTTGCATATCTTGACTGATTCTATGTATTTACTTCCTTTTCAACTTGCCTATATGGAAAACTCTAATTTCTTAGTTTCAATCTTGGGTTTCTGGGTTCTGTTTGATAACGTGTTCAATAAATCCGTATGTTTCTATGATTCATGATTTTTTGCCCTATGTTTGCTTGTTATGGTTCTTAATTATGGTTTTCCCTGCCTATTGTGTGATTTTGCCTTATTTGGTTCACCAATGTTTTTGATTCTTCACTTCTCCTACTTGTATCATGCTTAGCTTACTAATTCATACTATGCTCTACATGAATACCTAATTTTATATGTGATTCTTGTCCTACTCGACCTATTAGGGTTTTGATTTTTCTTACAATGTGCTTGTTCTTATAGAATGGTGCTCAATCAATGCTACCTCCTATTCTTGCATCCTTGAATCTTTGTGATTGATTTTTCACTGATTTCGTGTGTTATTTCTGCTGATTTTTACCTTGTAGAATGCTTTCTGACCTTATTCTATGGTCAATCATGTTATTAATTGATTTTTTAAGACTTTCCTTGATTGAAATGTGCTGAACCTAGCCTTTATTACCTATTGTGTACTTGTACTATGCAGAAAATATTTTCTTATTTGTCATGTTCAGCCATATACGATTTCTTTCCTTACTTGTCATGTGTCTATGACCGTTTGAGGTTAACTCCTCAATTAAAGGGAGTACTTGCCTTGATTTTCTGATTAATTGATTCTGAGTTCTATAATTACTAATGGACTTTGATATTACCTTATTTACTACCTGCTTTCAAACTATAAATACCATAGCCTTTCATTAGCACAACACACGAACTCTTGGTTCAAAAACTATCTCTCACACTCAAACGTTCTACTCTCTCTTTTGTACTACTTGCTACTGCTCTAAGTTAGCCGGCTGCAAGTCAATGCTAACTATTGTGTTCTCTTGTTCTTTCACTCTACTTACTATCCTCTTTACTGGTATGTTCTAGTTTCAATTCAAAGTCCCAACAACAATATGATTTTTTTATTGCTTCAGTTCATTTTGTTTCTAGTTTGCTTCTATTTGTGGTTTTGTTGTGAAACTTGTAGTGGATGGTCACATTATTAGCATGTTATTATATCTTCTCCTTCCTTGACATTAGTCTACCTTATGTGTGTTTCTGAGCATGTCTTACCAATCATCTCTTACTTGTTATGTGTTTACCACCATGAATTCCCAAATCCCTATCACCCCCCTGTAAGTGATCTTGTTCTTTGTGTTTGGTTTTGTGACTATGCCTAGTCAGCTATTTCTGAGCATGTCTATACCAATTCTTAGACCTTTGCTTGATTATGTGCTTGCAATCAAGGGTTCTATGTATCCCAAACCCCTTGACCCCTGTTTGTGACTACTGAATTTACTTTGGTTCTGTGACTACTTGCTATGTACAAACTTGTCCTAAGGTGTTTGGACTTCTGTTCATTTCTTCAATCTCTTTCCAAACAGTCCTTGTTGTTTGACTACATTACTTTCAAACAGACTTCCTCTTTTAATACAATTTTTTACTAAAACCTGTCAACTTATGTCAATCACTTTCACTCTACTCTTAGTCAATAAGTTCTTTCCCCTCCAGTATGTGTACTGCCTTGGGATCCTCTTGAGAACCCTCTAAACTCTGGCTAGTAAGGTTGGCCTTTCCACACTGCACTTGTTTAATTTTTGGTTACCAAGTCTAGGTGTAAGCACTGCCCGGGATACTTGAGATCCTTAGGGAACTTTGATGCACCTAGACTATGTCATTGTCTATGGAATTGAGGCATTTGAGGCCATTGGAGGCTTTGGAAAATCTGGGCCTAATCGGAGGCTCCCTATAGAATAGCTTCTTGATTTTTCTTTTACTTATGTAATTTATTCATTGGTCTGTAATAACTTGTAAACAGATATTGGGGTATTTAGTGAAAAGGGTAGGTAGATACATGTTTATGGGGTAATTCGGGTAGAAATCATGTTCATAGGACTTTACATTTAATCTGATTGTTTTACCAAGTAGAAATCATGTTTATAAGGCTTTACATTCTGTTACAATGAGTGTTATGTATGTTTTAATGCCTGCAAGTCTTTAAAATCAGTATCAAACGTAGATATCATGCCTATAGGAAATCATACTCAATTCCTGCCTGTTAATCTAACCTAGTCTGAATAATTTAATTTAGTCCACGCTTAGTTCATCTCTGAATTGGTTTAATTAAGTATTCCACATTTCCTGAAACAAGTTCTTTAAAACTTCCTCAATATCATTAGATATCATGCCTATAGGTGTTACGGAAAATACGTTTCAAAACCTGTTTTGTTTCACTACACAAATGTGCTAATCAATGCTCTGCGTATAGGCAAACCCTAAGGGCGTTTTCAAAACTGCATTTCTGAACACTGTTTCTATTGCTTAATATTTTCTGATCCTAATAGGCTTTAGAAATCCATAGGCAAATGCTAGGGTCACTACTCCTGAGTTTCTACAAAATAAGTTTGTTTCTGCATATTCACCTAGATATCCTGCTTTAGGACACTGTCTGATAAAAGGCCTTAATTGTGCTTGAGTCGTGCTGTTATGTGCTTATTTGAGGAGGAAATTTTGAGCCTTTAATTGCCTTTTTCTATGTGCTGAAAGTCCTAAGTGTTTTGCTTGTCGCCTTAGAATTTTCTCCTTTTAAAACCTTAGGGGTTCGTCTAGAACCACTTATAGGTAGAGGTTCTAACTCCCTCCAGGGCCATTAATACGGGACGGGTAGTAGCACACAATAGAGATTGTTGACCAAACACTCGCTTTGCATGACCAATAAGGGGATAGGAAGGGTAGATATGGGATATGATGACGACACGCTAATGTCACGTGTAGACCCTCATCAAGGAGTGTTTACCGAACATTGTGTGGGGTGATCCTATAGGATAACCAACATAGGACCCCTCTTTTACCAAAACTCCCTTTAAAACCTTTGTTTTACAACTTGTCCCAATCTTTATCTTATTACTTGAGTTATCCAACGTGCTTTACTTGCTACCTATTTGATTCAATTGTTTACTCATAATGGACTAATTTGTGAATATAAGTTCGGCCGGGACCCACAGTTGTGGACCAAGAGGGGTGCCTAACACTTTTCCCTCGAGGTTACTTCGAGCCCTTACCCTAATCTCTGGTAATACAAACCAACCCAAGAGTTAATCTTTCTAGGTGCCCTAACGCACCGTAATCCATTAGGTGACGACTCTTCAAATACCCAATTGCCAAAAGGAAATGAGTCATTACACCCTATGGAATGTCGGAACCCGGACTTTCCCGTCAGAAATGGAAAAAGGGGACACGATAGGCCACGCTACTGTTGGCTGATTTGCTCCCACTGTAGGCTTATCAGGAGTTGACTAGGTAGTTGCTTGGCGTTTGCAGCCCAGTACTTCTCCTTCCTATCTTTACTTTCCTTGTAATAGCATTATACTAGACTGTGTGGTCTTTTCATACTCTTAGATGAATGTTTAGAGGCTCATGACTGGTGACACCCCGATGTCGGGCTGTGTTGTTCCGCAGTTGTTCTATTTCACTCTTTATTTTGGGATTTATAGTTTATTTATGACTTAAAATGAATTATTATAACTATTTAAGTGAATTGGGAATTTGTGTCGGCTGGCCTTGTTTCACGATAGGTGCCATCATGACCGGGTACGATTTAGGGTCGTGACATAGGGAGAGGAAGAAGGATTTGCATATGGTGTTTATTGACCTTGAGAAAGCATACGATAAAGTTCTGAGGGAGGTCCTATGGAGGTGTTTGGAGGTTAGCGGTGTTTCGGTAGCGTATATTAATGTAATTAAGGATATGTATAATGATACTAAGACTCGGGTGAGGACTGTGGGTGGTGACTCGGAGCATTTCCCTGTGGTGATGGGGTTGCACCAGGGATCGACTCTTAGCCCATTTTTATTTGCCTTGGCAATGGATATATTGTCGCGTCTCATCCAAGGGGAGGTGCCTTGGTGCATGGTATTTGCCGATGATATAGTGTTGATTGACGAGATGCGCAGTGGTGTTATCACGAGGTTGGAGGTTTGGAGACAAACCTTGGAGTATAAAGGTTTCAAACTGAGTAGAACCAAGACAGAATACATGGGTGCAAGTTCAGTGACAGGACCCATGATGCAGACATAGAGGTTAAGCTTGATGCTCAAGTTATCCCCAAGAGAGCAAGTTTTAAGTATCTCGAGTCTATTATCCAGGGTAACGAGGAGATTGACGAATATGTCGTGCATTGCATTGGAGCGGGATGGATAAAGTGGAGGCTCGATTCCGGTGTTTTGTGTGATTGGAATGTGCCGCTAAGACTTAAGGGTAAGGGGATGAGTATTGGCCAGTCAAAAACTCCCACGTGCAGAATATGAGATTATTATAAATGAGGATGTTGAGATGGATGTGTGGGTGTACAAAGAGATACTAGATTAAGAATGAAGTTATCCGCGACAGAGTAGGAGTAGCCTCTGTGGAGGACAAGATGCGGGAGTCAAGGCTGAGATGGTTCGGACATGTTAAGAGAAGAAGCATTGATGCTCCTACTAGGAGGTGTGAGAGGTTGGCCATGGAGAGTTTGAGAAGAGGTCGAGCTAGGCCTAAGAAGTATTGGGGAGAAGCGATTAGGCAGGACATGGCGCTGCTTCAGCTCACTGAGAATATGACCCTTGAGATGAGGGTGTGGAGGTCGAGGATTAAGGTAGAAGGTTAGTAGGTAGTTTATAGTTGTTCACCGATAGTCTTAGTAGCATGCATGTCCCTTCATATTCTTAGATTTTTATTACATTATGTGATTTTGTTCACCTCGGATATTGTATTCCCTGTTGCTATTATTTGGTACCACTTATCCTTTATCTCTCCCTTTTTCTTTTATCTTTCATCTTCCTTCCTTCCTTGTTTTCCTCTTCTTCTTCTTGCTCTTCCTGAGCCAAGGGTCTATTGAAAACAACCTCTCTAACTACATTAGGTAGGGATAAGGTATGCGTACAGACTACCCTCCCCAAACCCCATATGCCCCTGTATTTATTGCTGGAGTTTCATATCTTGTAATTTATTGTGATCCAGTATATTATGCTGGAAGATTGCAATCTGTAGACTTTGTTGATCTGTTCATTTTAGTGGATGAGTTCTGTTTATAATTTACTTCTCATATATATATATATACTGAATTATGATTGTGTTTACTTATCTAATGTTATATGTTTTTTTTCATGATTTTCAAAATAAGGAGACAGGGGAAATCAAGTCTGATTGATGAGACATGACCAAGTAACCAGAACGTGATTAACAGTTTCCATTTCCCCCATAAAGGGTTCTTGGTGCCGTAGAGGATTTTTCTCAGCCTTGTTCTACCATGGGCGGGATGGTCTCTTGGCTGTCTGACAGACTTACCAAATCTTTAAAAAATTTCCAAAAAAAAGAGCTTCTATTTTTTTCACTTTTGAATCTATTTATTCGTATTATTTCTCTATGATGTCAATTGATGGGTTAGACGTTGTTACTATTCCAGTTTCATCAAAAGGACATTAATGAATTTTGTTTCCATGTTTTTTATATTTTTCTTTTTGTTCAGGATGCCCAAAACCTAAAATTAAAGGAGATTATGCTTATGTTTCTTTTTCACTTTTGAATAGATTTTGTTCGTGATATTTGTCTATAATAATGACAATTGGAGAAGATAAGAATTGAATATTGACTTAATTCAACCCAAAAATTAGCTCAGGAAAATTGCTTCATAATTTTCTCTCGCCACTTGCGCAGATAAAACTTCAGCAAACAAACTAAAACTTCTCTACTTATGTGCATTTATTTCTCAAGTCCAATTATCTTGATATAGTATATCCATTAATAATCGATTCATTCTTGAGATATTTTGAATTTTCTTCTTCTTTAAATGTTATATATTTTCGAGTTTGATGATGAAACAAAAAGCGGTAATGACAAACAAAAGTGTTTGGTGTAGAAAGTTGCACCATAGCCCTTAGAGAAGTTAGAAAACTAAAGGTAGCAAAGGTGTTGATGTTTAACCCAAAATTAGATTTGTAGGTCAAAGCAATTGAATTTGTATTTTAGGGCACTAACAATTGATTTGATTTATTTTCCAAATAAAAATAATACGAAACTAAACAAGCAATGAACGTAATAATGAAGTAATAAGATCAAATGAAAAGTGAATTCTTATTAGTATGAATAAATCTACTTTTGTTCTACTGGAATATTAAATAGCCAAAAATAGAACATTATAATTGCGAGAAGATAGGATACAATGTGGAGAATAAAATTTTAAATATTAATCCTATTCGTCATTGATTATCTCATTCAATATCTACTCGTTACAATTATTAATTATATTTATTGTACATTACATAATTGATTCGTAATTGATGGTGTAATAATGACAAATCTCATGTAATCCAGGATTAGCTTATTCTGATGGGTCCATCCCATGCCCATGTGAAAGGAAGACAACTGCCTTTGGCTTTAGAATGTCAAACTAACCAAGTGCACAACAAGGAATATTTTTTTCCGACAAATCATCCTTTGATTTCATAACGTGGTATTTGACTTTTGCTACTAATATAATGTCATTGATGACATCAATGAAGTAATCCTAAGCGTTATAAATAGGTTCCTTTGCTCTCGGTTATAAAATACATCAAACGGAGAGAAAGAGAGCAATTCACAAAGTAAGAAGCAAAATACTCTATGAGAAAAAATATGGAGAGTTTAAGTGGTATTGTAGTGAGGTGAAAAAATCAAATTTATTTCTTTTGAGTGTATAGTGATCTTGGAGTATTTTACTTATTACCACCAATTGTAAAATTCTTGCTATAGTGAAATCAATTGCTTCTCTTGGGCTATAGTTTTTTCTTGTTCAAAAGGATTTTCCATGTAAAATCTCGATGTCTTTATTTCTCTTATTATTATTATCATTGCTTACTGTATTTTAGTAATCTGTACTTATTACAGTTGTATACCCTGAATATTATTTTTGTGGAGGTTATTCTCCCAATAATTGGTATCAGAGCATATGTTCTGCTTCTTTATAAAAATATTTTTTATGGTCGGTTTTACTCTATGAAAAAAAAATATCAGGAGTAAGATATAAAGTAACAAGATTCAGTGGTAATGATGGTTTTTCCATATGACAAAGAAGGATGAAGGATCTACTCATCTAACAAGGATTAGATATTGCACTAGAAGGCAAAGAGGAAAAGCTCGAAATCATAAAAGCTGATGATTTGGCAACCGTGGATAAGAAGGCAGCTAGTACAATTAAATTGAACTTGTCTAATGAGGTGCTCAATAATATCGGCAACAAAAATAGTGCATGTGGTATTTGAAAAAGACGAGAAAGTATATATGTCCAAAATTTTCATACATAAGTTATTTTTGAGAAAGTAACTTTATGCCATTCATATGAGTGAAAATAAAAATTTCTTGTTCCATTAAAATATGTTTAATAGATTAGTCACGCAGTTGGCAAACCTTAGAGAAACAATCACTGAAGTAGATAAGGTTATCTTGCTTCTAAACTCGTTGCCGTCTTCCTATGATAACTTGGCAACAACCATCCTACATGATAGAGATACCATTGACTTAAATGAGGTCACATCAACCATCCTACTCAATGATAAGATGAGGAAGTAGCCTAAAAACTAGGGACAAACTCTTATCATGAATAACATAAGAAGAAGCCTTTATAAAGCATCGAGTAGCCGTGATAAATTAAAGTTCGTGGAAAGTCCAGGAATCGACCAAAGGGTAAAAATTATAATAGTTGCGGTCAAAATGGTCACTTCAAAAGCGATTGCCCAAAGAAAGGTCAAGGCAAGAGTATTGGCCAGAAGAATGACGACAACACAACTAATGCAGTGCACAATAATGATTCAATGGTCCTCATTGTTTACGAGTAGTAGGAATGCATGCACTTATCAAGTCAAGAGTCAGAATGGGTGGTTGACACCTCGGCATCCTACCATGCCACTCCAGTAAGAGAGTTTTTCCGTAGGTACAAGCATGGTACTTTGGGACAGTCAAGATGGGAAATACCAGTCACTCAAAGATTGTTGGGATTGATGACATTTATATCAAGACAAATGTTGGATGCACATTAATTATAAAAGATGTGTTGCACGTACCAGATCTGCAAATGAATTTGATTTCAAGAATTGCTCTAGATCAAAATGGGTATTAGAATCACTTCTCCAATAGGGAGTGGAGGCTCAACAAAGGATATTGGTGATTGCTAAAGAAGTTGCTCCATACACGTTGTACAAAATAGCTGCCGAGACATGTGAAAGTTGATTACATGCGGCTGTAGATGACACGTCTGCTAATCTATGGAACCAGAGATTAGGCCATATGAGTGAGAAAGGATTATAGATCCTAGCCAAGAAGTCACTTATCTCCTTTGCAAAAGGTACAACTATGAATCCCTATGATTATTATTTATTCTAAAAATAACATAGGGCATCATTTCAAGCAATTGGAAGAAAATCAAATATACTTGATTTAGTATATTCTGATGTTTGTGATCCAATGAATGTAGAATCAATGGGAGGTAATAAATATTTTCTCATATTTATTGATGATGCTTTACGAAAATTATGGGTTTATTTCTTGAGAACAAAAGACCAGATATTTTAAGTTTTTCAGAAATTCCATGATCTAGTAGAAAGTTAGACAGGTAAAAAATTGAAGCATCTCAGGACAGAGAATGGAGGAGAGTATACTTCAAAGGAGTTTGAAGAAGACTACTCAATCCATGGAATCAGACACGAGAAAACAGTTCCTGGAACGCCACAACTCAATGGTGTAACTGTAAGAAGTATGCTCAAAATGGCAAAACTACCTAAGTTATTTTGGGGCGAGGCAGCTTGCACGGAAGGAGCAGAGAACAAAGCGGATGACAATACTATTTTATGCATCTTCATCAGTTAAGAAGCTGAAGAATTCAGCTATAGATTGTGGGACCATAAAGAAAGAAAATCATCAGAAGAAGAGATGTGATCTTCAGAGAAGATATGGTCGGGATTAATAGTGATCAATCAACAAAGACCAAAAATGATAATGGTACAGTTACTAACTTTATTACTACTCCTACTATACATGTACAACAACTTTTGAGAAGATAGGAAAGAGAGATCATAGAGTCCATGAATTGTAATTGTTCGGAGTATAACCTCATCATGAGGGGGAGCCAGAGAACTTCAAGGAAGTGTAGTCTCATTCAGATGGAAGCCATGCGAGAAGAGATGGATTCTCTATAGAAGAATGATACATATGAACTGGTGGAAATTCCAAAAAATAGAAGACTGGTCAAGTGCAAATTGGTCATTGCACTCAAGAAAGATGAAAATAACAAGCTGGTCAGATACAAAGCTCGATTGATGGTGAAAGGTTTCGAATAGAAAAAATGATTTTGATGAAAGTTTCTTATCTGTTGTAAAAAGGTCTAAAATGCAACAAATGTTTTCCTACAGTTAAAGTCAATAAGCCTAAAGTAAAAAATTGCACTTCAGATGCACTTAAGTCCAAATAGGCTTGAGGTAAAACCAATGGTTTCATGCACCTAAGGCCAATAAGTCTGAAGTGGAAAATTGCACTTCAGATGCACTTAAGGCCAAAAGATCTGAAGTGCAACAAATATTTTCCTACACTTAAGGCCAATAAGTCTGAAGTACAAAATTGCACTTTAGATGCACTTAAAGCCAAAAGGTCTAAAGTGCAACCAACGTTTTCATGCACTTAGGGCCAAATAGGCATGAAGTGCAAATTGCCCGGAAACAAAAATTTGTTCTTCGAATTTTAACAATCCAATATACTATTTAATACCTAAATCTACTCCAAATGAGCTCAAATTTTGAAATATAACATCCAAATATCATCAAAAACAAACTCCAATCATCAATTTATCAAAACAATAATAAATCTAACGAACCCATTTTGCAATTAAGAAAAAGAAATAGAAGAAACGCTAAGCAATAGTAAATATAAAGTGCCACAACTCACCAATGTAAAACATCATAAACTACCTTACAATACGTTCACAACCATATAAAATAGAAGAAGAAGGAGAAGAAGAAAAAGGAAAAAAGGCCTGAAGTTAATTAAATAGTGGGTACAAGTAAATAGAAATTAAAAGTGGGTACAAGTTAAATAAGGGCGACCAAATAGGGCGCTCCGTGCAATTTTTACCATTTCAAAGCATACATTTCTAGGCCTTTTGGCTAAGACCAAGTGTAGTATCTGTTCTTATCAGTTTAATACCTGAGATGTGAACCATCGATTCACACGATATTGACTTGATATTTTAAGGGGTAGAGTTCATTAAGGAAGCTTGCTACCCGGGTTCTCGAGCGTCGCCCATGCGATTCACTACAGCATGGGCCTGGCGCACCCCACCAACTCCAGTCCAATATTTTCTATGGGCCTTGCTTAAGCTCTTCTTGGTTCATTTCGTAGTTTAACTAATTTTCTTCTTGCTTAATTGTTTAATACTGAAATTTAATATTGTAACTGAAATCATTTTTGTTAATATATTATGCAATTTTGTAGCAAAAAAGTGTTATTATTCTGTTATTACGTAATTTTAAGGGAGTTAAGGTCAAACATAAAGGTAATGACCGTGATTAAAAAAGTTGTTATAAAATCTTTAGTAAATGTGTATGTTCACTACTCCCACTATTTTCACCCATGATGTAAATAACCTCCCACTACTCATCACTACTATAATTGTAACTCTCACACCTTCATAACTCCTCCCCATGATCTTTCCCCATGATATCAATTGTTAATGTCATGTTTAATACAATCATTTTGTAACTTTCTATGTAATAGTATAAATAGCGGCATGAAATGTGATATGGGATACACTTGAACACTTGATGAAATAAGAAAGTTATCTCTTCTTCTCTTATTCTACTTGTCTTCTTGTTTTATATTGTTACTTTGAGCTATATTTTTAATACGTTATCAGCACGAAATCTCTAACCTCAAGGTTAAACTCCACTTCTTACGAGTTTTCACTATGTCGAATTTGTCAAAGCTTGAGTTTGTTGCACTTGACATTTCTGAAAAGAATTACCTATCATGAGTTCTCGATGCTGAGATTCACTTAGCCACTAAAGGCCTTAGTGACACTGTTACTCAGGGTGATGAGGCATCAAGCCAGGACAAAGCGAAGGCCATGATTTTCCTTCGTCATTATTTGGACGAAGGTTTGAAGGTTAAATATTTGACAGTGAAAGATCCACTTGAATTGTGGACTGGCCTGAATGAAAGGTATGATTACCTGAAAGCTACAGTATTGCCAAGGGCTCGATATGAGTGGATGCACTTACGGTTGCAAGATTTTAAGATCATAAATGAGTATAACTCTATTGTATTTCGAATAACTTCCCAATTGAAATTATACGGGGATGTTATGAATGATGATGATTTGTTGGAAAAGACTCTTACGACTTTTCATGCCTCAAATATGGTATTACAACAGCAATATTGTGAAAAGGGTTTTAAAAAGTATTCTGACTTGATCTCATGCCTTCTGGTAGCTGAGCAACATAATACCCCTTTGCTCAAAAATCATGAAGCCCGTCCTACAGGGTCAGCTCTGCTTCCTGAAGCGAATATGGCAGCAAGACATGATAAGTCTAGAAAAAGACAGAATAATAATCATGACCATATGAATGTACATGAGCATGGAAATGGTAAGAGATGATATAATAGTCATCATCGTGGTGGTCATGGCAAACGAGAGAACAATATGGGTTCTCAAAACAATCCTTCAAGAGGCAAAAGTGGTAACTACTATCGCTGTGGCATGAAAGGTCATTGAAAAATTGAATGTCGTGCATCTGAGCATTTTGTCAGGCTTTATCAAAACTCCATCAAAAGTAAGGCAAATAATGTTGGAGCATCTTCTGCTAATGCCCCAGTGGAGTCTTACTTGACCTTTAAAAATGATTTTGAGGCAGGGCATTCAAACAAAAATGATGACAATTCCGAGGCAAATCTTGCTTTGAATGATGATGATTTTTAAGGCCTCAATGATCTTACTCATTTGGAAGTTGAAGACTTCTTTGGAGATCAAAATTAAAGTTTGATCATTTTACTGGGAATGCAATTATGTTGTTATTTTTATTTTCAGTATTTTTTTTGTCTTGTTCTAAAGTTTTTATTTTCAAGTAGTACTTAAGTTATCTTAAGTTGTTGTTGGTGTTGTTAGTTTTTTCATATTTCTCATGGTGTACTTTTTTTTATGAAGAAAATAAAATTCCCCATTATTCATTTGGATCTAAAATGAGTAATGAAGATTTATGCCTTTTGGATAGTGCTACAACTCACACCATATTAAGAGAAAAGAAAATTTTCTCCTATTTGGTTATGAAAAAGGATTATGTTAATGCAATTTCTGGTAGTACAAAGTTAATTGAGTGTCACGACCCTAATCCGGATCCGGTCATGATGGCGCCTCTCGTGAAGACAAGACTAGCCAACTATTCCCAATTCGACGTTAAATAGTTAATCAACAACAAAATAGCCAAAACCATGATTAATAATACGAAGTAGCAGATCATATCAATAAAATGCGGAAGTACAACCCAACACAGCCCTAACCAAGGTGTCACAAGTCACGGACATCTAACAACACTAAGTCCTCAAATGTAACTACAAAGTTTAAATACTAAATTAAGGACATAAAGGAAAGAGATAGGGAGGAGCTCCAGGCTGCGAACGGCAACAGCTACTTAAAGACTCCTCGAAGCTCCGCCTGAAGCTGGAATGAATCAGCACTCGAGAGCGGGACCAGCTACGCCTGAATCTGCACACGGGATGCAGGGGGTAAAATGAGTACTCCAACTTAGTTAGTAACAAATGTAAATAAAGACTAAAAGCATAAAATCACATAGGGCACAAAACATTCTATAATGAAGTAGTAAAACCATTTCAAAACATTAAAATAGTGAAAGATAGGTAAAATCATTTAACTCAAAATTTAACTTCATGAAAAAGCCCTTTTTCAGTGATTAAGTAGGTAATTGATAGTCAATTATGAAAAGTAAACACGTAAAGGCTCGCCCCTCGGGTACAGTATCAACAAATCCACCATTCGAGCAACATCTCAGAACAGTACCAACCCCTCCGGCAATCACATAGAACAATACCAGCCCCTCGGGCTCAATCTCACATCACAATGGGTACCCGCGCTCAATGGGGGTGTGCAGACTCCTGGAGGGCCCCCTTACAGCCCAAGCGCAATAACAAGCCATCTCGTGGCATCAAAACTAGGCCCTCGTCATCATATCAATCAAGCCACCTCGGGGCATACATATCTCAGGCCCTCGGCCTCAAATCAGTATCACTGTTTCCTCACAACATAGGCCCCTGCCCTTACTCAGTCAAAAATCCTCACAAGCCCTTTGGGCAATAGCAAAAAAAATAGTGTTTCTCAGCCCAAACATCATTTAAAATATCATTTAAGTATTAAAACTGAGTAAACACGGCTGAGTAATAAAATAGTGAAAAATAACATGACTGATTTCAAGTATAAAGTCAAAAAAGTGAGGAAATATCAATAAAAATCCTCGAAGGGTTCGAGTAGTTGGCACTAGGCCCAAATATGGCATTCAGCCCAAATAATGATGATAGCAAATACGCAGTAAAATCATCAATCGAGACGGACCAAGTCACAATCCCCAATAGTGCATGACCCTACGCTCGTCATCAAGCATGTGCCTCACCTTAATAAAGCACTACGATGTGCAATCCAGGGATTTAAACCCTCAGAACATCATTTACAATCATTACTCACCTCGAACCGACTAAATCTCTAGCTCGCAACGCCTTTTCCCCTCGAATCGGCCTCCACGCACGTCGAATCTATCCAAAATAAGAACAAGGACGTCAAAGTATGTTAAGGGAACAAAGCCCAAGCGAAAACAATCAATAAAGGGCACAAATCCCGAAATTACCAAAACCCGACCCCTGGGCCCACATCTCGAAAGTCAGAAATTTTTACATCAATAGATTCCTCATCTCCCCACGAGTCTATACATATCACGAACACTAAAATCGGAGCCCAAATGGTCCCTCAAATCCTCCTTTAAAGGCCTCTTAAACTCAAGCCCTAATCCTCAATTTTTAGCCCTTTAATTCCTTTAATTACAACCTTAATCCATGAATTACTACCATAGAAATGTGTTTTAGGTCCAAAATCCTTACCTTAGCGAAATTCCCTTGAAATCTCCCTTCCAAATCGTCCAGAAGCTCTCAAGCCGAAGTAAAAAATGGTGAAAATCTTCAAAAATCACGAAGGAAAGCTTATATACATTCTGCCTAGGGATACCCGCATTTGCGGTCCAAAACCCGCTTCTGCGGTACCACATTTGCGGTCCACCCTCCATTTCTGCGGAAATAACTTAACGGACCAAATACCGCATCTGCAGTCCACTTGCGGCATCTGTGACTCCGCAGGTGCGATCCCTCTACCGCATCTGCGGTTCCTAACTGTACCTCTCCATTCCGCATCAGCGCCTCCCCTTCTGCACGTCAAAAACACCAGAAGTAGAAAAATCTCAGCAGCTGCAATAACCTTTCAACTTCTCCGACGACCACCCGAAATCATCCCGAGGCCCCCGAGACCTCAACTAAAAGAACCAACATGACCCAATACCTTATTTAAACTTGTTCCAATCATCAAAACACTTCAAACAACACCAAATCAACCAAAACACCTCGGATTCAAGCTTAAGTTTCTAAAATCTTCTAAAATACGCTTTTGATCGAAAACCTAACCAAACCACGTCCGAATGACCTAAATTTTACACACACATCCCAAATGACACAATGAAGCTACTGCAACTCTCGAAATTCCATTCCGACCCTTATATCAAAATCTCGCCGAGCAACTGGAAATCGCCAAAATATCAACTTCGCCAATTCAAGCCTAATTCTACTCCGAACCTCCAAAATTATTCCGACCATGTTCCTAAGCCACAAATCACCTCCTGAAGCTATTCGAACCATCAAAACTCACATCCAAGAACTCTAACACATAAGTCAACATCCGGTTGACTTTTCCAACTTAAACTCACTCTAAAGAGACTAAGTATCTCAAACCTTACCAAATCCTTCCCGAGCTCGATCCGACCAACCCGACACCACATAACACAAATAAATAAAGCATAACGAAGCAGAAATGGGAAAAACTAAGTGGTAACTCATGAGACGATTGGTCGGGTCGTCACATTGAGGGCTTTGGAAGAGCAGCCGTATTTCACTCATGAGACTGCACTTTCACTGAAGCTATATCCTTTGACCTCAACTTTAGAACCTGAAGACCCAAAATAGCTACTGGCTCCACATCGTAAGTCAAATCATCATCCAACTGAACTGTGCTGAAATCCAGAACATGAGACGGATCCCCAATATACTTCTGGAGCATAGAAACATGAAATACCGGATGCACACTCAACAACCTGGGTGGCAAAGCAAGCTCATAAGTCACCTCCCCAATCCTCTGAAGCACCTCAAAAGGCCCAATGAACCGAGGACTCAATTTCCCTTTCTTCCCAAATCTCATAACACCCTTCATGGGCGAAACCTTCAACAGAAACTTCTCGCCAACCATGTAGGACACATCTCGAACCTTCCTGTCAGCATAACTCTTTTGCCGCGAATGCACTGTACAAAGCCTCTCCTGAATCACCTTCACCTTCTCCAAAGCATCCTTCACCAAATAAGTCCCCAATAGCCTAGCCTCGCTAGGCTTGAACCAACCAAGTGGAGATCTATATCGCCTCCCATACAAATCCTTATATGGAGCCATCTGAATACTCGACTGGTAGCTATTGTTATAAGCAAACTCTACAAGCAGTAGAAACTCATCCCATGACCCTCCAAAATCAATGACACAAGCATGTAACATGTCCTCCAATATCTGAATAGTATACTCAGACTGCCCATCCGTTTGAGGATGGAAAGTTGTGCTCAACTCCACCTGAGTACCCAACTCTCTCTACACGGCCCTCTAAACTGCGAAGTAAACGGAGTACCTCTATATGAAATGATAGAAACTGGGACACCATGCAAGCGAATAATCTCTCGGACATAGATCCTTGCCAACCGCTCTGAAGAATAGGTAGTACATACATGAATGAAGTGCACAGACTTGGTCAGCAGATCCACAATCACCCAAATAGCATCGAACTTCTTCAACGTCCGTGGAAGTCCAACAACAAAGTCCATAGTGATCCTCTCCCACTTCCACTCAGGAATATCCATCTGGTGTAGCAAACCACCCGGTCTCTAATGCTCATATTTCACCTACTGACAATTGAGATACCGAGCTACAAATCCCACAATATCTTTCTTCATTCTTCTCCACCAGTAGTGCTGCCTCAAATCCTGATACATCTTCGCGGCACTCGGATGAATGGAATACCGCGAGCTATGGGCCTCCTCCAGAATCAACTCTCGAAGCCCATCCACATTGGGCAAGCAAATCCGGCCCTGCATCCTCAACACCCCATCATCACCAATGGTCACATCTCTAGCATCATCATGCTAAACTCTGTCCCTAAGGACAATCAAATTTGGATCATCATACTGGCGCTCTCTGATGCGCTCATATAAGGAAGATCGAGAAACCACACAAGCCAATACCCGACTGGGCTCCGAAATATCTAATCTCACGAACCGATTGGCCAAGGCCTGAACATCAACCGCAAGAGGTCTCTCCCCAACTGGAATATATGCCAAACTCCCCATACTCACTGCCTTTCGGCTCAAAGCATCGGCCACCACATTGGCCTTTCCCGGATGGTACAATATAGTGATGTCATAATCCTTAAGCAACTCCAACCATCTCCACTGCCTAAAATTAAGATCTTTTTGCTTGAACAAATGCTGAAGACTACAATGATCAATGAACACCTCACAAGATACGCCATACAAGTAATGCCTCCAAATCTTCAATGCGTGAACTATGACAACCAACTCCAAATCATGAACAAGGTAGTTCTTCTCATGGGGCTTCAACTGACCAGAAGCATAAGCAATGACTCTACCCCCATGCATCAATACACAACCAATCCCAACTCTCGAAGCATCACAATACACAGTATATGAACCTAAAGCTGATGGCAAAACCAGCACTGGAGTTGTGGTCAAAGCTGTCTTGAGCTTCTGAAAGCTCTCCTCACACGTATCTAACCATACAAATGAAGCATGCTTCTGAGTCAACTTGGTCAAGGGCGATGCGATAGATGAGAATCCCTGAACAAACCGGCAATAATAGCTTGCAAAACCAAAAAAACCGTGAATCTCTGTGGCTGAGGACGGTCTGGGCCAACTCTGAACTGCCTCTATCTTCTTCGGATCAACCTGAATACCCTCGCTGGACACCACGTGCCCCAAGAAATCCACAGAACTGAGCCAAAACCCACACTTGGAGAATTTTGCATAAAGTTTCTCCTCTATTAATCTTTGCAACACAACTCTCAAATGTTCTGTGTGCTCCTCTTGACTACGCGAATATACCAGAATATCATCAATGAAGACTATGACAAACGAGTCAATATAAGGTTGTAACACACTGTTCATCAAATGCATGAACACTGCTGGGGCATTGGTCAGCCCAAAAGACATTACCAATAACTCATAATGACCGTATCAGGTCTTGAAAGCTGTTTTAAGAATATTCGAGTCCCTGATCTTCAACTGGTGATAACCTGAATGGAGATCAATCTTGGAGAACACCCTCGCTCCCTGAAGCTGGTCGAATAGATCATCAATGCAAGGCAAAAGATACTTGTTCTTAACTATTACCTTGTTTAATTGCGTATAATCAATGCACATTGTCATTTTGCTATCATTCTTCTTCACAAACAGAACCGGCGCACCCCAAGGTGACATACTAGGCCGAATGAACCCCTTATCTAGGAGTTCTTGAAGCTGCTCCTTTAATTCCTTCAACTATGCTGGTGCCATACAATATGGCGGAATAGAAATGGGCTGAGTGCCCGGCATCAGGTTAATACCAAAATCAATATCCTTGTCCGGTGGCATGCCCGGTAGGTCTGCAGGAAACACTTTGGGAAAATCCCTTACAACTGGAACAGAATCAATACTGGGAGTCTCAGCTCCGACATCCCTCACAAATGCTAGATATGAAAGACAACCCTTCCCAACTATATGATGGGACTTCAAGAAAGAGATCACTCTACTATAAACATAATCAGTCATACCTCGCCACTCGATCTGTGGCATACCCGGCATCGCTAATGTGACTGTTTTAGCATGACAATCCAAAATAGCACGAGACGAAGATAACTAATCCATGCCCAAAATGACATCAAAATCAACCATGCTCAATAGCATTAGATCCACTCGGGTCTCCAAACCCCCAATAGTCATCACACACGACCGGTACACACGGTCTACAATAATAGTATCGCCCATCGGGGTGGATACATGAACAGATAAAGCAAGAAACTCACGGGGCGTACCCAAATAACGAGCAAAATACAATGACACATAAGAAAAGGTGGAACTGGGATCAAATAATACAGAGGCATCTCTGTGGCATACTGAAACAATACCTGTAATAACAGCACCTGAAGCGATAACATCGGGTCTGCCTAAGAGTGCATAGAAACAGGCTTGACCACCCCCTGATCAACCTCCCCCTCTAGGGCGACCCCTGGCTGACTGACCTCCACCCCTAGCTGGCTGAGCGGGTGGTGGTGAAGAAACTAGCACCAAAGCTGATGACTGACCCCTTAGTTGGGACGAACTAGCAACACGACGAGGACACTGCCTCCACATGTGACCCATCTCACCACACTCAAAATAACTCCCAGGTGCTGGAGAAGGGGACTAAAGGGAACCCCTCGCACCGGAGTGACTAGCAGATGCACTCGGCATAGAAGAGCCCTAAGCTGAGGGAGCACGAGATCAACTCTGAGCTAGACGGGCGCTGAGTGATGACTGGGCCTGCTTAGATCCATGATAACCATGACCCGAAGATGCCCCACGATAACCTAGGCAAGCTGACTGTGCAGGCCTGAATGAACGGCCTCTGCTGTGCTGAAACTGGCCCATCGAAGGAGCACCACTATAGCTGCCAGATCCTCGAGGCCTCTTGGCCTCCCTCTCCTCTCGCTCCTGACGGCGAACACACTCAATATCACAGGCGATATCAACAACCTCCTCGAATGTGGCACCAGTCACCTTCTCCCTAGTCATGAGAATATGGAGCTGATAAGTAAGACCATCAACAAACCTCCTAATCCTCTCTCGATCTGTCAGAACCAACCAAATGGGATGACGAGCCAACTCAGAAAACCTCGACTAATACTGTGACACAGTCATATCCCCCTATCGCAACCACTCAAACTGCCTACGCAGCTCCTCTCTGCGGGACTGCGATACATATTTCCCCAAGAAGAGAACGGAGAACTGCTGCTAGGAAAGGGGTGCTGCACCAACATTCCTACGCCTCTAAAAATCCTCCCACCAAGTGAAAGCATCTCCTAAAAACTGATAGGTGGTAAAAGCGACCCCACTTGTCTCCAGAATACCGACAGTACGAAGCATCCTCTAACACTTATCCAAAAAGCCCTGGGCATCCTCGCCCTCTGCGCCACTAAAGGTCGGAGGCTGCAATCTACTAAATCTCTCCAACCTACGATGCTCATCCTCCGACATGACAGGAACCACATAGTCCAAAGCAGCTGCAATCGGCTGGGCTGGATGCACCTCCAGTGTCTGAAGTCCTTGCACGACCTGCTCAGGTGTGCTAGCGGAGGGAGTATGATTGCCTCCCCTGGCCTGTAAAGTAGCTGCGGCTGTAGTGGTTGAAACCGCCTGAGCCAGGCCAGTGCAAACTGATAAGATCTGTGCCAAGGCCTCCTGAAGACCCGAAATCACAATAGGCATAGCTGGTGCCTGAACTGGTGCTGTTGGAGCGTCCATAGCTGGGACCTGGTCCTAAATTGAGGCAGTTGGTGTATCGGCAGGTGCTTCTCTAGCTGCTCTGCCCCTACCACGACCACAACCGACTCCTTGGCCTCTAGTGGCCATAGCTAGTGGTACTGGGGGTCATTCACCCTGACCGGTAGTGTGAGCACGTGATTTTTGCCTTAACGAAAACTACTCCAAAAATAAATCAAAAAATAAAATAAATTTCTTTTATTGTGTAATTTTTGAATTTTGCGTGGTGGTAAATATTTGTGTTATGTCTGTAAATGATTACTTTGTCATAATAAAATGAAAAAATAAAATAAAATACATGTTGCATGCATATAGGGTTTAATTATGCATTTAAGAGATAATTTAAATAAAATCACAAAAATATGCATTGGTTCTATTTTAAATGCTTCACTGTGTGATTGATATTTTGTCTATGTATTAAATAACTGTTATAAAATAATTAATATATTTTTGTGAAGTAAAACTTGTTTTATAATTAAAATTAGAAATTTAAATTAGAAAATGAAATAATTGAAAAAAATATATAAATGTACAGGTTGTAAAGATTGGACCTGGATTAAAATCCAGGCCCAAATCAATTTACCCCCCCCCCTGTCAGCCCAATCCAAACAGCCTGTCCGTTCCAATTCAAAGCCAGAACCAAACGACGTCGTTTGGTCACCTCTCATCAAGGGCCGTTGGATTAAATCCAACCAACGGCCAAGATCTCATCACCCTAACCCAAGACCCTTACCCGATCCATTGACCCGATTCAGTCCGACCCCAACTTTAAACCAAACGACGTCGTTTGGTTTAATGAATTAATCCTGGCCATCTATTCTCCTTGATCCAATGGTCAATATCCACCCACCATTCCCCTATATAAACCCATAACCCTTACCCCGGCCCCCCTAACTGAACACCCCCCCCCCTCTCCGCTCTTGTTCATCATCGTTCCAAACAGACCCCTAACCCTAGCTGCCCCTATTCCCCTTCGCCTGAAACCCGGCGGCATCAACGCCGCCGGTCACCAAAATAACACCCCAGAACCCCTCGAACCTCCTCTATCCAAATATGTTATCTGCTTGGTTCGAATCTCCCTGAAGGTTCTCGAATCTTCATTTGAAGATTCGAGCCAAGTTCAGATCTAAGCCTAATAGTCCCAAATCGACACCATAGCTTCCCCTAGTCACTCTGAGTATGGATCTATCGTTTGTTTTGTTCGAATCAGTTCGGAACTTCTCGAATCTTCTTTTGAAGATTCGGACCAAACAAGAACAGACTCAGATCCGTTTCAAACTAACACCAAATGACCCCTAGGCTACCCTCACCCTTGTATCATGTTTGGTTCCCTTCAAATCTGCCCAGAAATGTTCGGATTTAAGATCCAAGAACCTGAAACCCTAAAAATTTCCAATCTTGGAATTTTTCCGATTTCGAGTAAAAGATTGAGGTTCAATCGACCTTAGTCAAAGTATTTTCAGTGGAAAATACTTCGACTAAGGTCTGTTTGATTTCAAACAAAAATCCAAATCCAAGCTGAGTTCGAGTCGGATTAAAATTGAAGATTCAAAGGTATTTTTTCTATTATTTTGTGTATTCTACGTATGTTGTTGTTTGTCTTAATAGCTTGTTAATTTTTTCTTGATTTTATTTGATTAATTCTGTCACCTTTGTCTCATGCCCGTCTATATGGTCAAATATGAAACTGTTTCAGTTGGTTGTGATTGGTCATAATGTAAGTAATCGACTCGATTAAGTTCGTCGATTAGTTATATTATGAATTCTCACTTATGATAATGCTAATGAAAAACAGTCTGCTTCTACTGTTTTAGACCAATTATGGACAATTGTTGTAGATAATCAGTTTAAATTAATACTCGTCAGTTAAATCACCCTTGTTTACATTTATATGAATCTGTCAAAATAAGTGTTGTATATATGTTATTGTCCGAACATTAAAGTTTCAAGGCATTGTCAGTATTGACAATGATCCTGTGTTTGTTTGATTTATTGTTCAAAGTTAAAGCTCAGTTACTGAACTCAGTGTAATATGTTGCTATAATGATTGTTTCTGAATTCAGTATGATCCTATCAATGTTTGATTGAATGTAATTGTGTTAGGAGTTACCCTTTTTAATCAGAATTCAGTCCAAACTTTAGGATTGGTTATAGCTGCTTAAACAGATTGTAAAATCTGTACTGTGAAATTCTGAGTTTAAAGGCAGTAATAACAGAATTACAGTAGGATTTCTGGGGTATTTGAGGAATGAAACAGTAGGGTAATGTAATAATAATAGTGTGCTTATAATGGAATGTTAGTGGCTATAATTTAAATGGGATAATGGGAAACAAAGGGTAATGGGCTGCTGAAAAACAGGATAAATAGCACTAAGTTTTAAAATATTCAAAAGTAGTTTTAATGGAAAAACTTTCTGATTTTTAAAAGATAAAAGGGTGCAACCAGCCCTGTATAAATACAGGAGCTGGACAGACCTTAGGGAGGAGAGACTAGGGCAGACTTTAAGAGATTTTGAAGAGAGAAAAAAAAAATCAGTTTTCAGAGAGAGAAAGAGTTTTTTTTTCAGAAAAAAGAGAGCTTAGGGAGAGTTTTTTTCCAGAGAATAGGGGCAGTTTTCAGAAGAAGAGAGTTTGAGAGATAGAGCTTAAGGCAGATTTTAGGAGATTGAAAGAGGAAAATCAAGCAGAAACAGAAATTTGAAAAGGAAGATAGAAAGAAAGGAAAACAGAGACACTAAAGCAGAATTCTACATCGGAAATTAGTATTGAAGCTGATTCTGTGTTCTTGAAATTGAAAGTTTTCAGTCTGCTTTGTTCTAAACATCAAAAATCAGAAATATTACTCTTGGTATTGAATCTTTCCGGATTTGTTCGATCTCATTCTTCAGTTAAAAATCTGAAGTTTCTTAAAAGTTCTTTTACTGTGCATCTGGGCTCTTCGAATCCTATTCTTGTTCAGATTTGTTGTGTTATCGGTATATTCTACTGATTTTGTTACTGCTGCTACTGCTGAAATTTACTCCTCCTACCTTCATTTTCAGGTACATGTCTTTTAAATTTTATGTTGGAAAGAGATTCAACATGACAGATAAATAGAGTTTGAATTGTAATATTGTCATCTACCCATTTGAGTTCTTTAGTTGAAAATTTCAGCTTTAGTTTCATGTTGGTTAACCAGTAGTGAGTTCGACTCGATGGCTACAAGTTAATTGTCTTATTTTAAAATTCATATAAAACTTTGTAATAATGTTATCCATGTCAAATTTCATTAGTTTAGTTATCTATGAGTTGTGTAAATAGGAAGCATGGCAGAAAGTTGGTTTTTTTTTATTTACACTTCATGGTATTGTTAGATAGGTATAGCATAATATGGCATTATCAAAGAAAATATGCTATTAGTTTATCTTGTTAGTTAATTAGTTGTTGTTTAAAAGCTAGATGATGATTAGTTGCAATTTGCCATCTTTTGGCATAACATTGGTTGTGTTCATAATTTATAGTTGAAAGATGCGTTAGTATAATCCGTATGTTCAAAAATGTCAAATATAGTAAGTAATATTGTACGCAATATCATTTTATTAAGTCAACAAGACTTGTTCTCTTTCTTAATAATAAAGGGCTTAGGAACTTATACAATGTGAAAATTAATAATTAGTAATAACTCACATAGATTGAGAATCAAATTGGTTTGATTATATCTATATCTATCCTAACTCAATCATAGGCATAACTAAGTAAATTAATTTCATCTATTAAGATTAAAACGAGTATATGAGAATAAGTTGAGTTGTATATACACAAATGGCAACACTTTAAATCAATGGTAATTAGAAATAGAATTTGCATTAAGTAAATAATGAAAATTCTTGGAAAATATTTCCTTCCTTTAGGAATCATTCATTTTCAGTTTCATATGTAATTTATTCCTTGGCATATATATATATATGTCATATTTGTTTTAAAGATAGTATTAATCATATTTTTATTCTGTCCTTTGAATTTGAATAATTGGAAAATAGAATTTGCATTAAGTAAATAATGAAAATTCTTGGAAAATATTTCCTTCCTTTATGAATCGTTCATTTTCAGTTTCATATGTAATTTATTCCTTGGCATATATATATATATATATGTCATATTTGTTTTAAAGATAGTATTAATCATATTTTTATTCTGTCCTTTGAATTTGAATAATTGGAATGAATATAATTTATATTCGGAAATTATAATCAATGGTCAACATTTAATAAATTGTGGGTTCTTTTCCAAAAAATTAAAGAATATCTTAAAACGAGATTTCTCGTGATATAACAAACATTTTTGTGGAAATTCCATAATATCATTACAAATATGTTGCGCAATTAGGGATACGTTCGCGTACCCTGATTATACTTTTAAAAGCAAAATTTCGGATTATGCGTACGTGCAATTTCGAGCGAATATTTAATAAAAGGATTTTTCCAAAGGTGTTAAATCAATTTCATAAAAATCCGAGATGTACGGTTCACTATTCAAGAAAAACAATTATTCTTGATTCAACACAATCTCGAAAAAATGTGCTTAATAAATATATTGTCAAAAGTTATTGTGTACACGTGCGCGTGACACAATTCCGCATCTTTTCAATTTATAACACGAATATACGTACGCGTAATTCGATTCAAAGAAGGGTCCTTAATCACAATAAGTAAAAGCGGTAGAAAAATCACATAACAAAAAGTATTTAATAAAAATCAAGACAATTAAGCCAATAATAAAAACAGTTAAGCGACCGTGCTAGAACCACGGAATTCGGAAATGCCTAACACCTTCTTCCGGATTAACAGAATTCCTTACTCAGGATTTCTGGTTCGCAGAATAATAAACAGAGTCATATTCTCCTCGATTCAGGGATTATAATTGGTGACTTGGGACGCCTTAAAATTCCCAGGTGGCGACTCTGAAATAACTAAATAAATCCCGTTTCGACTGTCCTTCAATTGGAGAAAACTCCCCACGCGCCCCGCGGGCGCGGCAAAAAGGAGGTGCGACAGCTCTGGCGACTCTGCTGGGGAACTAAACAAACTGTAACCCAGAACCATTGGTTCAGGGTTTAAAGAATTCGAGCTTAAAATATCTGTGTTAATTGGCTTTATTTACTATGAGATTTTCAACTGTTTATATGCTAATGTGCTAAATGTTGCTGTTTACCGCTTTAATATTATTTGAATTGTGAACTGCTATGAAACCCCCTTCTTTCTGAGTCTTCTGAATTTATGGTGTACACGTGCGCGTGACCCACCTTTCTGTTAGAGTCATACCAAATAAGACGGAGTTGGGACAAGTAACTAGGCCGGGTAGACTTTCGTGCTCCCGGTACGTTGCCCCCGCTTCGGCTCAAACTGTCCGTTTGGGTAAGCCAGGTTTAGAACAATCAACCTAAGGTTTTACACTTAGAATAACTCAGCCATGTACCGGATCCCTAGTAGGAATGAATATTTGCATCATATGCATTTGGCCTTGGAGACTCAACACAGGGGTTGGGTCTGTCTAGGACAGGTGAACCCAAAATAAAAAGACCATCATGATGCATCCTACTTGTTACTTGTGCATTCATTTGCCTCGAACATGCTTGTTGACCAGCTTAAATAAAATCATGGTAAGAAGAAAGGAATAAAATGAGTTGTTTTAAATTTCGAAAAAAAAGGGAGAAAAGGTTTTAAATCTTGAAATAAAGGTATTTAATAAATAATAATAATAAAAAAAATAATAATAATAATTTTCGAAAATTATTTTTTTTAGTATAAATTTTCAAAAATGAATTTTGACTTTATCAAAATTAAATTTCAGATAAAAATGAGCATCACACAAAGCCCCTCATCCACAAGTACGGAAGAATTTCTATGTCAGCTTCAAATGTGGTGGTATGATTTAGGCGAAGACGGTCAAAAATGGGTCGTCAAGCATTTGGGAAATCTCACGGACATTATGAAAGTTAAACCCCGTGATGATCTGATTGCGGCATTAGTAACTTTCTGGGATCCTGTTCACAATGTTTTTCGTTTCTCTGACTTCGAGCTTACTCCTACATTAGAGGAGATAGCTGGATATGCTGGTTTTGACGGAAGTTTAAGAAATCAAAGCTTGATATTCACAAAGGCTCCTTCGGTACATCGATTCTTCGGTCTTCTGAACATCAGCAGTCAAATCAGGAAAAGCAATGTCATCAATGGATGTTGTTCCTTCAACTTTTTGTATTCAAGGTTCGGAAAATCAGATGGGTTTGAAATTCATGAAAAAGGCCTTACTAATAAGCAAAACAAAGACACTTGGCAGATTCACCGTCGATTTGCTTTCATGGTGGCTTTTCTAGGAGTCATGGTCTTCCCAAATAAAGAGCGAACAATTGATATTCGCACCACAAAAGTTGTGCAAATCCTTACCACCAAAAGAAATCACACCCTTGTCCCCATCATTCTATCAGATATTTATCGGGCTCTGACTTTATGTAAATCAGGAGCAACGGTCTTCGAAGGATGCAAAATTTTGTTGCAAATGTGGGTGATGGAGCATCTCCAACAACAGCCCAAGATCATACAATATGGGTCAAAAAATGATAATTGCATCGAGAGCTATGAGGAAAGAACAAAAAATTATCAAGCTCCAGAAGGGATAGAAGCATGGGTATCTCATCTAAAGGCTTTAACGGCAAATCAAATTGAATAGACTCTGGGATGGCTCCCGATGAGGGAAGTAATACATATGTCAACCTCAAATAGTTATCTACTACTATTGGGATTAAGAAGCATTCAGCCATATGCACCACTAAGAGTCTTAAGGCAACTAGGGAGATATCAAATAGTTCCTGATGATGAAGATTTGAGTATGCAAGTAATCGAATTACACCCAAAAGCCACTATTCCCGAAGCTCTACTTCAGCAGATGTGGAATGGGTGTCGGTACTTGACAAGTGATACTCAAGTCCCAGACACTACAAAGGGTGAGATGAATCCTGGATATACAAGGTGGTTCGAAAAACGGTCTCGCGTGGATGATGTACCAGAGCCTGAGCTAAAAAGGCCAACAAAAAGACCCCATGTTCAAAACTTTATTGATAAAATCCAAGAGCGGTTGATCTGGGGAGAAAAAGAAAAAGGGTACAAAGCAACTATCCATGCCCTAAAAGAAAATCTAAGAAGCCTCAGTTTGGAGAAAGATTTGCAAGAACAAGAAGCCGAAGGCGAGAAAAAGAGTCTATCTTGTGAGAATGAAAATCTTCATGCTCGATTCCAAAAAATGAAAAGGATTTCTGAAACGCCAAAGAGGAGCTGGAAGGATCAAAAAACCATCGCCAATCTCTTTGAAAGAATGCAAGATTATGATTTCATTCTTGCGGAAAATGAAAGGGCATTGAGCAAAGCAAAAGAAAAGATCCAACAATTAAATGAAGAAGCTAGATCTAACAAGGAACGCCAAGATAGGCAGTCCGAAAAAGACAAGGCACAATTCAATAAGGAAAAAGACTATTGGATGCGATCAGAAGACCAGCTTCGTGCACAACTAGAAGAGGCAAGAAGATGCAGCAGAGAACACCAACGAGCAGACCTCGACAGGGAAAGAGCGCAAGCAAGATTAGAGCAGGCCAGACTCCGAGCTTTGTTAGAATCAGCTCTAGATCGTGAGAACCGTGTCAGAGATATAGCCACCACTCGTCAGCAGCAATTACAAGACCAAGACCAACGTCTCCAAGGTTTTAGGGCACAAATCCACGACCTGGCAGTCTTCACATCTCAAAGTTATGTAAACTGCCAAGGAATGGATTATGAAGCGTTTACAGAGCATGCGCCCACTTTTGCTCGTCATCTAGCAATAGAGTTGGAAAGGATGTATCGTACGCTGGGAGGCCATCCGGGTCAAGCACCACATTGAGCAGATAATCCAATATTTGACAACAAAAATGGAAAGTGGGGCATGTTGTGAGATGTTATGAATTGTATCTTTTTATTTTGATTTAAGTGTGTGTGTCGTCAAGCCATTTTCTTAAAGTTTTCAAATGTAATTCCATCTTTGTGTATTGAATAAAAAAAAGATTGTCTTTGTGTCCGAACTACGCAAGGTCTGATTCATGTAAGAACATGATACGTAGGCAATCTCTCAGATTCGACCACCACGATAAAAGATATATATAATAAATAAAAATGAATAACAATTTCAAGAGGGCTGGGACGACACAAGCAGCCGAGCAAATGCATAATAGAAAGGGATTATTTGTCTAAGAGCATTGTATCTCAACGTGCGATTATATATGTGTTAAACTCTCACAACTAACAAGTTTGTTCATTTTCAGAATTCAAGCAGTTAGTTTCTCTAAAGAGTATACTGGCATATTATCACTATCACACAAGATCAAAAGGACCAATACCCGAAAGTATGTCTATTCCAGATGTTGACACAGGTATGGAAATAGAAGAAATGGATGTTGGGAAAATGAAAGAAGAAATGTTTAAGCTCAAGCAGCAAATGGCTGAGATGTACCAAGCTTGGTCTACAGGACAATTACCCCCATCTTACCCAAATAACCCTGCTCCATCAAAGACCCAAACTCAGGATAATATCACCACTGAATTATCCCCAAGTTTTCCCATTTATCAGCACTACCGAGGCACTACCTCTCAGACACCACAGTCTCCACCTCCAAAGCCAGTTCCGTACCTTCCTCCACCTATGACTCCTTGTTTTCGTAGCACCTCCCCCTGCTACATTTCACAAATCTCCTAGTGAGCCTACATTCCAGGCCCAGGACAACCAATATTACCCTCCGGAGCCCACCCTCAAAGCCTCCGAAATTCATTCAACCACTCCTCATTTTAATCTCCCAACCGAAATTGACAAGCCAGCCAAAAATGCTGAGCAAGAAGAGATGTTCCGGAAGGTCAAGAGTCTAGAACAATCGTTCAGAGACATGCGAGGATTAGGTGGGCAAGTCAGTGTAGCCTACAAAGATTTATGCTTATTCCCCAATGTACAATTGCCAGTTGGCTTCAAGATGCCCAAATTTGACCTATACAGCGGGCACGACGACCCAGTAGCCCACTTAAGGGGTTTCTGTAGCAAGATGCGAGGAGCTGGGGGAAAGGATGAATTATTAATGGCATACTTCAGTCAAAGTCTAAGCGGATCAGCTTTGGAGTGGTATACATGCCAGGACCATGGAAGATGGTACACCTGGGATGACCTGGCACAGGCATTTGCATACCATTTCCAATACAATCTGGAAATCATCCCAGATCGATTATCTTTGACCAAATTTGAGAAGAAACACAATGAAAGTTTCAGAGAGTATGGTTTTCGGTGGAGAGAACAGGTAGCAAGAGTAGATCCTCCTATGAAGGAGAGCGAAATGGTAGACTACTTCCTCCAAGCCTTGGAACCAACTTACTATGCCCACTTGGTTTCAGCGGTTGGAAAATCATTCAACGAAGTAGTGAAGATGGGAGGTATGGTGGAAGAAGGCCTCAAGACAAATAAAATCATGAGCTATTCAGCAATTAAGGCAACTACTCAAGCTATTCAAGGCGGGGTAGGAGGAATCGGAAGAAAGAAAAGGGAGGAAGCAGCCGTAGTTGATTCAGGAATTTGGCCGGGACCCAGAGGTTCACCGCTTTACTATAATCAACAACGACCTCGCCAATCAGCTTACCACCATGATTCGTCCCAACACTACTATCACCCTTCAGAGCCTCATTTTGCCATTAACCATGCTCAAACATACAATCAGCCACCTGTTCACACCAATTGGCGTGCTCCTGTCACACCAAATACTTACCCACGAGCCTATCCCGGACCAGGTTTTAGGACTAGGCCAGCATTCAGGGGAGAAAGGGAACAGAAAAAGAAAACTTACACTCCATTGGGAGAGTCTTACACTAGTCTGTTCCACAGGCTGAGACAGCTAGACATGCTGAGACCAATACAATCCAAACTACCCAATCTTCCACCAAAGAATCTGGATTACACCATTAGCTGTGAATATTGCTCCGGTGCGCCAGGCCATGATACGGAGAAATGTTGGCATTTGAAAAATGCAATACAAGAGCTGATTGATACTAATAAAATCGAGGTTCAAAACCCCGAAGCTCCAAATATCAATAGAAATCCAATGCCAGCCCATCAAGAGGCTAACATGATAGAAATCATACAAGCTGATGGAGGGACAAAGAAGCCGTCACAAACTGTCATGATGATCAAAACTCATGAAACCAAGCCAGATAAGCAGTTAATGGAGGAGAAGCCGGTGTCTAAGAAGAACAAAAATGGTGATGAACCGTCTATGATAGTCAATGAGGTATCATCAAGCAAAGTTGCCACAAAACAAGAAAGGCCGAAAGTGATAGTACCAGGGGTTGCTAACAAACCCATTGTATTCGTGGAAGGAGCACGTACAGATCAGGTTATTATTGCACCTGTAATCCAGCTGCCGATCATCAACAACAAAGCCATCCCATGGAACTACGAACGAGTGACTGTAATGTACAAAGGCAAAGAAATCAAGGAAGAAGTGTGTGAGGTGAAAGGCTTGACCCGTTTGGGAAGATGTTTTACTCCCGAAGAGCTGAGAAAAACTAAAAACAATCCAATGCCAACAAAGAGAGCTGTGACGGAAGAAGAGGCGGAGGAGTTTTTAAGAAAAATGAAACTCCATGATTATTCTGTTGTGGATCAATTAAAGAAGATCCCCGCTCAAATTTCATTGTTGTCATTACTGATCCATTCAGAGGAACACCGTCTGGCGTTGATGAAAATCCTGAATGAAGCTCATGTTCCTGAAAAGATCTCTGTAAATCATTTGGGCAAAATAGCCAACAGAATCTTTGAGACAAACAGAATTACATTTGCTGATGATGAATTACCTGTGGAAGGTACCGAGCACAACAGAGCTCTTTACCTCACCGTGAAATGTGAAAACTCCGTAGTAACCCGGGTATTGGTTGACAATGGGTCCAGTGCAAACATATTCCCTCTCTCCACTTTAAACAAATTAAAAATTAAAGAGGAGAGGATCCACAAGAATAGTATCTGCGTACGAGGATTTGACGGTGGAAGCAGAGATTCATTTGGCGACATAATGTTGGAACTAACTATAGGGCCAGTTGAATTCACAATGGAATTCCAAGTGTTGGACATATCTGTTTCTTACAACTTGTTATTGGGTCGACCATGGATCCATGCTGCTAAAGCAGTCCCGTCAACACTACATCAGGCTGTCAAGTTTGAATGGGATCATCAAGAAGTAGTCGTGTATGGAGAAGAAAGTTTAAATGATCACAGCAGTACCATTGTACCGGTCGAGGGAACAGAAAATGACCAGGGACCATGGATATACCAAGTGACAAACACAATGTCGATAGAGAAAATTCCAAAAGGGAAATACCTTCTGAATCCAAGGATATCCTCTGCATCAGTCATGATAGCTTATGAAATGTTAAAGAATGGCTTTATACCCGGCAAAGGTCTGGGCTTATCTCTGCAAGGAATTGTACAACCAGTATCTCTCCCCGAGAACTGGGGAACATTCGGTTTAGGGTTCATACCCACCGCCAACGACATAATAAGGGCCAGGAAGTTGAAACACCAAGCATGGGTTCTTCCAAAACCAGTACCACATCTGTCAAAGTCTTTTGTCAAGACCGGCGCTAAAAATCGCCCGATAACAACAATTCCTAAATCCCGGGCCAATCCTGAGAAGGAATTAATTGAAAGGTTCGAGAAATTGTTTAGTGATGTGAATATGTTGGAAAGCGGAGAAGGGTGTAGCAACGTAGAAGTTCAATTCATTGGGCCAGAAACAAAGCTCAATAATTGGAAAGCCACTCCTCTCCCAATTCGAAAGGAGTCTTGGTAGTTTATTTTGATTTTCTTTCAGTTTGTTTGGGTTATTTCAAGGTTGTAATCCCAAAGTTTATTTTACAGTCGGTTTGAAGTGTGAAAAACCTTGTTATCTTTCGTCATCCAATAAAAAGCAGTTTCCTTTTTCTTATCATTCCTAATAGCTTTCTTTTCTTTTTTCTTTTTTCTTCTTTCTTGTACAGTTCCTTTTACGCTGGCTCTAGTGATATGGCATGCATGAGGAATCCTCAGCCCAGTCTTAAAAATCAATCTGGATCCGAAATATTAATTCAAGAAATATATTGTGATTATGAATCAGAATATGATGAAGATGAGGTTTTTGAAGAGATTAGTAAAGAGTTAATTCACTTTGAGGAAAAAATCAAACCTAACTTGAGTGATACCGAGGACGTCAATATAGGGGACACGAGTAATGTCCGGGAAACTAAAATAAGTGTCCATCTCGAACCAAAGATCCGAGAAGAGTTAATTAAAGCACTCATAGAATTCAAAGATGTTTTTGCATGGTCGTATGACGACATGTCGGGCTTGAGCACTGATTTAGTGGTCCACAAATTGCCCACCGATCCAACGGTGCCTCCTGTCAAGCAGAGGCTGAGAAAATTCAAGCCTGATATGAGTATGAGAATTAAGGAAGAAATCACCAAACAATTGGAAGCAAAGGTCATTCGAGTCACTCGATATCCTGTTTGGTTGGCTAATGTCGTTCCTGTGCCAAAGAAAGACGGCAAAATTAGAATATGCGTCGACTATCGCAATCTCAACAAAGCAAGTCCAAAGGATAATTTCCCATTACCCAATATCCATATTTTGATCGACAATTGCGCCAAGCATGATATAGGGTCTTTCGTGGATTGTTATGCCGGGTATCATCAAATTCTAATGGATGAAGAAGATGCAGAAAAGACGGCATTCATCACACCATGGGGAACTTATTGCTATCGGGTAATGCCATTCGGTTTAAAGAACGCCGGGGCAACCTATATGAGAGCAATGACCACAATGTTTCACGATATGATACACAAGGAAATTGAGGTGTACGTGGATGATGTGATCATAAAATCAAAGCATTAGGCCGACCACGTTGGGGATTTGAGGAAGTTTTTCTTGAGACTTCGCAGATACAACCTCAAGCTTAACCCTGCCAAATGCGCATTTGGAGTTCCATCCGGAAAATTGTTGGGATTCATAGTCAGTCGACGAGGCATCGAGCTAGATCCGTCAAAGATTAAAGCCATCCAAGAACTGCCACCTCCAAAAAACAAAACTGAAGTAATGAGTTTGTTGGGGAGGTTAAATTATATCAGCAGGTTTATTGCTCAGCTCACAACAACCTGTGAGCCAATTTTCAAATTGTTAAAAAAGGATGCTGCAGTCAAATGGACCGATGAGTGTCAAGAAGCGTTCGACGAAATAAAAACGTACTTGTCAAACCCACCCGTGTTGGTCCCGCCAGAGCCAGGAAGACCTTTGATTCTTTACTTAACGGTTTTGGAAAATTCATTTGGTTGTGTATTGGGGCAACATGACCTCACTGGCAGAAAAGAACAAGCCATCTACTACCTTAGCAAGAAGTTCACAGCTTATGAGGTTAAGTATACTCATCTGGAAAAGACATGTTGCGCCCTAACATGGGTAGCTCAAAAATTGAAACACTATTTGTCATCCTATACTACTTACCTCATTTCTCGGTTGGATCCATTGAAATACATTTTTCAAAAGCCTATGCCAACGGGAAGACTTGCAAAGTGGCAGATATTGCTCACGAAATTCGACATCATCTATGTGACTCGAACTGCAATGAAGGCTCAAGCACTGGCCGATCATTTAGCCGAAAACCCGGTCGATGAGGAATATGAGCCGTTGAAGACTTATTTTCCTGATGAAGAAACAATGCATATCGACGAGGTGGAGCAAATTGAAAAGTATGGCTGGAAACTTTTCTTTGATGGAGCCGCTAACATGAAAGGAGTTGGGATAGGAGCTGTAATCATTTCTGAAACAGGGCATCACTATCCTGTTACGGCTCAATTACGATTTTATTGCACCAATAATATGGCTGAATATGAAGCTTGCATTTTGGGGTTAAGGCTAGCTGCAGACATGGGTATCCGAGAAATCTTAGTCATGGCAGATTCGGATCTTTTGGTACATCAAATTCAAGGAGAATGGGAGACCCGAAATTTAAAGCTCATCCCATACTGGCAATGTCTACATGATCTTTGTCAGCGGTTTCAATCAGTGGAATTCCAACATATTCCAAGAATCCATAATGAGGTTGCCGATGCATTAGCTACCCTAGCATCAATGTTGCACCATACGGACAAAGCTTATGTAGATCCAATACATATTCAAGTCCACGATCAGCACGCTTATTGCAATATGGTTGAAGAAGAATTTGATGGTGAACCATGGTTCCACGACATTAAGGAGTATATCAGAATGGGGATATATCCTGCACAAGCCACAGGAGATCAAAAGAGGACCATTAGGCGATTAGCAAATGGATTCTTCTTAAGCGGAGGAGTTTTGTATAAAAGAACACCAGATCTTGGATTATTAAGATGCATAGATGCAAGACAAGCTACAGCTGTCATGTCTGAAGTACATTCAGGAGTTTGCGGACCCCACATGAGTGGATATGTGTTGGCAAAGAAAATCCTCCGAGCTGGTTACTATTGGCTTACCATGGAGCGAGATTGTATCAGTTTTGTGCGCAAGTGTCATCAATGCCAAATACACGGAGATTTGATTCATTCTCCACCATCCGAGTTGCACACAATGTCGGCACCATGGCCATTCGTTGCCTGGGGCATGGATGTGATTGGACCAATTGAGTCGGCAGCATCCAATGGGCACAGGTTCATTCTGGTAGCTATTGATTATTTTACCAAATGGGTTGAGGCCAAGACATTCAAATCAGTGACCAAGAAAGCTGTGGTCGATTTTGTCCACTCAAATATCATATGTCGATTCGGAATCCCGAAGGTGATCATCACAGATAACGGTGCTAATCTTAATAGAAACCTAATGAAGGAAGTATGTCAACAGTTTAAGATTACACATCGCAACTCTACCCCATATCGGCCCAAGGCGAATGGAGCAGTAGAAGCAGCCAACAAAAACATAAAGAAGATACTTCGGAAAATGATAGAAGGATCAAAACAATGGCACGAAAAATTACCATTTGCATTATTGGGATACCGCACTACTGTTCGCACTTCAGTAGGAGCCACTCCTTATTTATTAGTATATGGCACTGAAGCAGTAATTCCTGCAGAAGTTGAAATTCCTTCCCTTCGGATCATCGCCGAAGCAAAGATTGATGATGATGAATGGGTCAAAACCCGTCTGGAACAGTTAAACTTGATTGATGAAAAACGATTGACCGCAGTATGCCATGGTCAATTATATCAAAGAAGAATAGAAAGAGCATACAACAAAAAAGTGCGTCCTCGGAAGTTTGAAGTAGGTCAGCATGTGCTGAAACGTATTCTTCCACATCAGGTTGAAGCAAAGGGCAAATTTGCCCCGAATTGGCAAGGACCATTCATTGTGACCAGAGTATTATCGAATGGTGCACTATGCTTAACAGACATTGAAGGCAAATGCATAGATATGGCGATCAATTCTGACGCGGTAAAGAGATATTATGCATAACTTTTTGAGTGTTTGTATTTAGCATTATTTCGAAGATTGGAATGACAAAGGCAATTTATTCTGCTATCCAAACACTATACCATTTGCTTCCCCTTTGAGCCATACTTGTTTCTTTCCTACCCTCTCTTGGAATCAATAAAAAAAAAATCAAGTATGAAAATCATCACTATTATGTAGTGAACTACGTTTGACCTGATTCCTCAAAGAAGGATACGTAGGCGCTTCACGGCTCGGTCATAGGGTGCACAATATACATAAAATGTGCACAAAAAGAAACATCAAGCGACCCCAGTCAAGGAACTGGGGCAAGAATTGTATTGGGAATAAGAAAAGATTCCAAGAGTTGTAATTTTAAACACATACCAAAATTGTTTAAGCTTTTCCATTTCTAACCCCATACCAGAGAGACCTTTCGACCAATCTTAGAAAAATGCTAAGTCAAGCAAATGAAGATGGTTCATAACATTCTGGTATAAACAAGAAAAGAAAGTAAAAACGAGAGAGTCTTATAGGTGAAAACCCAAACGGGCACCATAAGGCGACGGAAGTTGAGAGAAAAGTAAAAATGAGAGAGTCTTATTGGTGAAAACCTTTGTAGGCACCATAAGGCAAAAAGGAAGTGAGAAATGAACAAATGAGGAAAGTTTATCGGTGAAAAACTCTTTGAGACGTTACAAGCCCAACAGGTCTGTGAAATGAAAAATGGAGTTGGATTATGGAAATTTTGGGGGAAAATGAAAATAAGACAATTGAGAGGAGATTGATTAAAAGACTGGGTTGATTAATCCGAAATGCATACCCTGATCATTGGTGCCAGTAACTCCAATCAGATAAGTTTTTATTCTTTCTCAAACAGTCATCCAAAATTGGATTTTTCTTTTCATTCTATAATTATCGAAATCAACGTATTTCGTCACTAATAATCTTACTTTTCTAAAAAGCTTTGAGATAAGTTTTATTCCAAACAAATAAGAAGGAATGTCAAGGTATACTACCAAGATTCAAGGTTACAAAGTACGGCCACAAAAGGTGGGAGATAAAAGATATAAGAAAAGTGAAATCAAAAGTGGATCAGCAAAGTCAGAAGGGACATATGATTACAGTTAAAAGGTTTTGGAGTAAAAGGTTTTGGAGGGAAATCCTATAGTCAAGAATCAATTACAAAGACAAAACAGTCTTTTCAACCATTCTAAGGCAACAAAGAGAAACGAAGAGAAGCATCACCATCGGCAAGAATACCCCCAGTCAACCACCCTGCTTTAAACTAACGAAGTTTTCTTTGATTTAAAACAGGGGCAAATACAATATTTGTGTCAGGAAATGCCGGATGAAATTAAAGAAGTCAGGCGTCCACCTAGAAAATGAGGACAGAAAATTAAAGAAGTCAGGCGTCCACCTGGAGAATGAGGATGAAGAAATTGAAGAAGTCAGGCGTCCACCTGGAGAATGAGGACAAAGAATTGAAGAAGTCAGGCGTCCACCTGGAGAATGAGGATAAAGAAAAAAAAGTCAGGCGTCCACCTGGAGAATGAGGATGAAGAATTAAAGAAGTCAGGCGTCCACCTGGAGAATGAGGATAAAGAAAGAAGAAGTCAGGCGTCCACCTGGAGAATGAGGACAAAGAATTAAAGAAGTCAGGCGTCCACCTGGTAGAATGAGGATAAAGAAAAGAATAAGTCAGGCGTCCACCTGGAGAATGAGGATGAAAAATTGAAGAAGTCAGGCGTCCACCTGGAGAATGAGGACAAAGAATTGAAGAAGTCAGGCGTCCACCTGGAGAATGAGGATGAAAGAATTGAAGAAGTCAGGCGTCCACCTGGAGAATGAGGATGAAGAAAGAAAAGAAACAGTCAAGGCACCCACCTGAAGAACGAGGGAATGAAATTGAAATGTTGAAATCAAAAGCCCGCTCATATGGAAGAGGAGCACACTTAGAATCAATAAAGCAGAGAAGTCCAACAGAATCCCCAGCAAGAAACAACAAGAGTCCCAAAAGAAAATTCGGGACATAATGAAAAAGAATACGGAATAAGCCAAATGCCCAAGAGTCACCAAGATATCAAGACAACAAGAAACACAAGGGCATGATCTAGATAAGATTTTTATAATTCTTGTACCATAATCTAGTTTAATTTTGTATTTCCTTTAAAGTAAGGTGTAATAAGGAGGTCAGCAAGTAGTAAAAACAGCATGAAGCAGCAGTAACATCACAGTCCCACGGTAGTCCCAGCTACCCAAAAATTCCCGAACTACATTGACCTGATTCCTTTATAGCCAAGGATATGTAGGAAACCTCTGAAGCAGAGGTTCGGTCAAATATTTCTAAAAAAAATGCTTCCCACGGAGTATTCGAACGGGCAAAAATCGCTCGTATCCGCTCACTTTATCTTTGCACGAAAACTCTTCGAGTTTCCGCACAAAGAGGGGCAGCTGTGAGCACGTGATTTTTGCCTTAACGAAAACTACTCCAAAAATAAATCAAAAAATAAAATAAATTTCTTTTATTGTGTAATTTTTGAATTTTGCGTGGTGTTAAATATTTGTGTTATGTCTGTAAATGATTACTTTGTCATAATAAAATGAAAAAATAAAATAAAATACATGTTGCATGCATATAGGGTTTAATTATGCATTTAAGAGATAATTTAAATAAAATCACAAAAATATGCATTGGTTCTATTTTAAATGCTTCACTGTGTGATTGATATTTTGTCTATGTGTTAAATAACTGTTATAAAATAATTAATATATTTTTGTGAAGTAAAACTTGTTTTATAATTAAAATTAGAAATTTAAATTAGAAAATGAAATAATTGAAAAAAAATATATAAATGTACAGGTTGTAAAGATTGGACCTGGATTAAAATCCAGGCCCAAATCAATTTACCCCCCCCTGTCAGCCCAATCCAAACAGCCTGTCCGTTCCAATTCAAAGCCAGAACCAAACGACGTCGTTTGGTCACCTCTCATCAAGGGCCGTTGGATTAAATCCAACCAACGGCCAAGATCTCATCACCCTAACCCAAGACCCTTACCCGATCCATTGACCCGATTCAGTCCGACCCCAACTTTAAACCAAACGACGTCGTTTGGTTTAATGAATTAATCCTGGCCATCTATTCTCCTTGATCCAATGGTCAATATCCACCCACCATTCCCCTATATAAACCCATAACCCTTACCCCGGCCCCCTAACTGAACACCCCCCCCTCTCCGCTCCTGTTCATCATCGTTCCAAACAGACCCCTAACCCTAGCCGCCCCTATTCCCCTTCGCCTGAAACCCGGCGGCATCAACGCCGCCGGTCACCAAAATAACACCCCAGAACCCCTCGAACCTCCTCTATCCAAATATGTTATCTGCTTGGTTCGAATCTCCCTGAAGGTTCTCGAATCTTCATTTGAAGATTCGAGCCAAGTTCAGATCTAAGCCTAATAGTCCCAAATCGACACCATAGCTTCCCCTAGTCACTCTGAGTATGGATCTATCGTTTGTTTGGTTCGAATCAGTTCGGAACTTCTCGAATCTTCTTTTGAAGATTCGAACCAAACAAGAACAGACTCAGATCCGTTTCAAACTAACACCAAATGACCCCTAGGCTACCCTCACCCTTGTATCATGTTTGGTTCCCTTCAAATCTGCCCAGAAATGTTCGGATTTAAGATCCAAGAACCTGAAACCCTAAAAATTTCCAATCTTGGAATTTTTCCGATTTCGAGTAAAAGATTGAGGTTCAATCGACCTTAGTCAAAGTATTTTCAGTGGAAAATACTTCGACTAAGGTCTGTTTGATTTCAAACAAAAATCCAAATCCAAGCTGAGTTCGAGTCGGATTAAAATTGAAGATTCAAAGGTATTTTTTCTATTATTTTGTGTATTCTACGTATGTTGTTGTTTGTCTTAATAGCTTGTTAATTTTTTCATGATTTTATTTGATTAATTCTGTCACCTTTGTCTCATGCCCGTCTATATGGTCAAATATGAAACTGTTTCAGTTGGTTGTGATTGGTCATAATGTAAGTAATCGACTCGATTAAGTTCGTCGATTAGTTATATTATGAATTCTCACTTATGATAATGCTAATGAAAAACAGTCTGCTTCTACTGTTTTAGACCAATTATGGACAATTGTTGTAGATAATCAGTTTAAATTAATACTCGTCAGTTAAATCACCCTTGTTTACATTTATATGAATCTGTCAAAATAAGTGTTGTATATATGTTATTGTCCGAACATTAAAGTTTCAAGGCATTGTCAGTATTGACAATGATCCTGTGTTTGTTTGATTTATTGTTCAAAGTTAAAGCTCAGTTACTGAACTCAGTGTAATATGTTGCTATAATGATTGTTTCTGAATTCAGTATGATCCTATCAATGTTTGATTGAATGTAATTGTGTTAGGAGTTACCCTTTTTAATCAGAATTCAGTCCAAACTTTAGGATTGGTTATAGCTGCTTAAACAGATTGTAAAATCTGTACTGTGAAATTCTGAGTTTAAAGGCAGTAATAACAGAATTACAGTAGGATTTCTGGGGTATTTGAGGAATGAAACAGTAGGGTAATGTAATAATAATAGTGTGCTTATAATGGAATGTTAGTGGCTATAATTTAAATGGGATAATGGGAAACAAAGGGTAATGGGCTGCTGAAAAACAGGATAAATAGCACTTAGTTTTAAAATATTCAAAAGTAGTTTTAATGGAAAAACTTTCTGATTTTTAAAAGATAAAAGGGTGCAACCAGCCCTGTATAAATACAGGAGCTGGACAGACCTTAGGGAGGAGAGACTAGGGCAGACTTTAAGAGATTTTGAAGAGAGAAAAAAAAATCAGTTTTCAGAGAGAGAAAGAGTTTTTTTTTCAGAAAAAAGAGAGCTTAGGGAGAGTTTTTTTCCAGAGAATAGGGGCAGTTTTCAGAAGAAGAGAGTTTGAGAGATAGAGCTTAAGGCAGATTTTAGGAGATTGAAAGAGGAAAATCAAGCAGAAACAGAAATTTGAAGAGGAAGATAGAAAGAAAGGAAAACAGAGACACTAAAACAGAATTCTACATCGGAAATTAGTATTGAAGCTGATTCTGTGTTCTTGAAATTGAAAGTTTTCAGTCTGCTTTGTTCTAAACATCAAAAATCAGAAATATTACTCTTGGTATTGAATCTGTCCGGATTTGTTCGATCTCATTCTTCAGTTAAAAATCTGAAGTTTCTTAAAAGTTCTTTTACTGTGCATCTGGGCTCTTCGAATCCTATTCTTGTTCAGATTTGCTGTGTTATCGGTATATTCTACTGATTTTGTTACTGCTGCTACTGCTGAAATTTACTCCTCCTAACTTCATTTTCAGGTACATGTCTTTTAAATTTTATGTTGGAAAGAGATTCAACATGACAGATAAATAGAGTTTGAATTGTAATATTGTCATCTACCCATTTGAGTTCTTTAGTTGAAAATTTCAGCTTTAGTTTCATGTTGGTTAACCAGTAGTGAGTTCGACTCGATGGCTACAAGTTAATTGTCTTATTTTGAAATTCATATAAAACTTTGTAATAATGTTATCCATGTCAAATTTCATTAGTTTAGTTATCTATGAGTTGTGTAAATAGGAAGCATGGCAGAAAGTTGGTTTTTTTTTATTTACACTTCATGGTATTGTTAGATAGGTATAGCATAATATGGCATTATCAAAGAAAATATGCTATTAGTTTATCTTGTTAGTTAATTAGTTGTTGTTTAAAAGCTAGATGATGATTAGTTGCAATTTGCCATCTTTTGGCATAACATTGGTTGTGTTCATAATTTATAGTTGAAAGATGCGTTAGTATAATCCGTATGTTCAAAAATGTCAAATATAGTAAGTAATATTGTACGCAATATCATTTTATTAAGTCATCAAGACTTGTTCTCTTTCTTAATAATAAAGGGCTTAGGAACTTATACAATGTGAAAATTAATAATTAGTAATAACTCACATAGATTGAGAATCAAATTGGTTTGATTATATCTATATCTATCCTAACTCAATCATAGGCATAACTAAGTAAATTAATTTCATCTATTAAGATTAAAACGAGTATATGAGAATAAGTTGAGTTGTATATACACAAATGGCAACACTTTAAATCAATGGTAATTAGAAATAGAATTTGCATTAAATAAATAATGAAAATTCTTGGAAAATATTTCCTTCCTTTAGGAATCATTCATTTTCAGTTTCATATGTAATTTATTCCTTGGCATATATATATATATGTCATATTTGTTTTAAAGATAGTATTAATCATATTTTTATTCTGTCCTTTGAATTTGAATAATTGGAATGAATATAATTTATATTCGGAAATTATAATCAATGGTCAACATTTAATAAATTGTGGGTTCTTTTCCAAAAAATTAAAGAATATCTTAAAACGAGATTTCTCGTGATATAACAAACATTTTTGTGAAAATTCCATAATATCATTACAAATATGTTGCGCAATTAGGGATACGTTCGCGTACCCTGATTATACTTTTAAAAGCAAAATTTCGGATTATGTGTACGCGCAATTTCGAGCGAATATTTAATAAAAGGATTTTTCCAAAGGTGTTAAATCAATTTCATAAAAATCCGAGATGTACGGTTCACTATTCAAGAAAAACAATTATTCTTGATTCAACACAATCTCGAAAAAATGTGCTTAATAAATATATTGTCAAAAGTTATTGTGTACACGTGCGCGTGACACAATTCCGCATCTTTTCAATTTATAACACGAATATACGTACGCGTAATTCGATTCAAAGAAGGGTCCTTAATCACAATAAGTAAAAGCGGTAGAAAAATCACGTAACAAAAAGTATTTAATAAAAATCAAGACAATTAAGCCAATAATAAAAACAGTTAAGCGACCGTGCTAGAACCACGGAATTCGGAAATGCCTAACACCTTCTTCCGGATTAACAGAATTCCTTACTCAGGATTTCTGGTTCGCAGAATAATAAACAGAGTCATATTCTCCTCGATTCAGGGATTATAATTGGTGACTTGGGACGCCTTAAAATTCCCAGGTGGCGACTCTGAAATAACTAAATAAATCCCGTTTCGACTGTCCTTCAATTGGAGAAAACTCCCCACGCGCCCCGCGGGTGCGGCAAAAAAGAGGTGCGACTGGTAGCATGCGTCCTCACCATCTGTGAGAGAATAGAATAACAAAGGTTTAGTACTTGGGTCAACAAATTCGCACAACAAGAATTTCAAGAATATGAATTTTTTCTAAAGGTTCTGCAGCCTCTTAAGGATAAATACAGATGTCTCCGTACTGATCTGCGAGACTCTACTAAACCTGCTCATGACTCGTGAGACCTATGTAACCTAGGCTCTGATATCAACTTGTCACGACCCTAACCCGGACCCGGTCGTGATGGCACCTCTCATGAAGACAAGGCTAACCAACTATTCCCAATTCGACGTTAAACAGTTAATCAACAATAAAATAGCAAAAACCATGATTAATAATATGAAGTAGCAGATTATATCAATAAAATACGAAAGTACAACCCAACACAGCCCTAATCGGGGTGTCATAAGTCACGAGCATCTACCAACACTAAGTCCTCAAATGTAACTATAGAGTTTGAATACTGAACTAAGGACATAAAGGAAAGAGATAGGAAGGAGCTCCAGGATGTGAACGCCAACAGCTACCTAAAGACTCCTCGAAGCTCCGCCTGAAGCTAGAATGAATCAGCACTCGGGAGCGGGACCAGCTACGCCTGAATCTGCACACGGGGTGCAAGGAGTAAAGTGAGTACTCCAACTCAGTGAGTAACAAATCTAAATAAAGACTGAAAGCAGGAAATCATGTAGGGCAAAAAACATTCTATAATGAAGCAGTAAAACCATTACAAAACAGTAAAACAGTGAAAGATAGGTAAAATCCTTTAACTCAAAATTTAACTTCATGAAAATGCCCTTTCAATGATTAAGAAGGTAATTGATAGTCAATTATGAAAAGTAAACACGTAAAGGCTTGTCTCTCGGGCATAGTATTAACAAATCCGCCTTTCGGGCAACATCTCAGAACAGTACCAGCCCCTCGGGCAATCATATAAAACAATAGCAGCCCCTCGGGCTCAATCTCACATCACAATGGGTACCCGTACTCACTAGGGGTGTGCAGACTCCTGGAGGGACCCCTTACGGCCCAAGCGCAATAACAAGCCATCTCGTGACATCAAAACTAGGCCCTCGGCCTCATATCAATTAAGCCACCTTGTGGCGTACATATCTCAGGCCCTCGGCCTCAAATCAGTGTTTCCTCACAACATAGGCCCTCGGCCTTAATCAGTCAAAAATCCTCACAAGCCCCTCGGGCAATAGTAATACAATGTTTCTCAGCCCAAATATCATTTGAAATATCATTTAAGTATTAAAACTAAGTAAACATGGTTGAGTAGTAAAACAGTGGAATAACATGACCGAGTTCAAGTATAAAGTCAAAACAGTGAGGAAATATCAATAAAAATCCTCGAAGGGTTCAAGTAGTTGGCACTAGGCACAATATGACATTCAGCCCAAATAATGATGATAGCAAATAGTTTTCAATCAAATACGCGGCAAAATCATCAATCGGGACGGACCAAGTCACAATCCCCAATAGTGCACGACCCCACGCTCGTCATCAAGCGTGTGCCTCACCTCAATATAGCACTACGATGTGCAATCCGGGGTTTCAAACCCTCAAAACACCACTACAATCATTACTCACCTCGAACCAGCTAATTTTTTAGCTTGCAATATATTTTCCCCTCGAATCGGCCTCCACGCATGTCGAATCTATCCAAAATTAGAACAAGGACGTCAAAGTATGCTAAGGGAACAAAGTCCAAGCGAAAATAATCAATAAAGGGCACAAATCTCGAAATTACCAAAACCCGACCCCCGAACCCACATCTCGAAAGTCAGAAATTTTTACATCAATAGATTCCTCATCTCCCTACGAGTCTATGCATATCAAGAACACTAAAATCGAAGTCCAAATGACCCCTCAAATCCTCCTTTAAAGGCCTCTTTAATTTAAGCCCTAATCCTCCATTTTTAGCCATTTAATTCCTTTAATTACAGCCTTAATCCATGAAATATTACCATAGAAATTTGTTTTAGGTCCAAAATCCTTACCTTAGCTCAGTTCCCTTGAAATCTCCCTCCCTTCCAAATCGTCCAGAAGCTCTCATGCCGCAGTAAAAAATGGTGAAAACCTTCAAAAATCACGAAGGAAAGCTTATATACATTCTGCCCAGGGACACCCGTATTTGCGGTCCAAAACCCGCTTCTACGGTACTTCATTTACGGTCCACCCTCCGCTTCTATGGAAATAACTTAACGAACCAAATACTGCATCTGCGGTCCACTCGCCGCATCTGCGACTCCGCAGGTGCGGTCCCTCTACCGCATCTGCGATTCCTGACTATACCTCTCCATTCAGCATCTGCGCCTCCCCTTTCGCACATGTTACACCGCACCTGCGGTCCCCAAACCGCAGGTGCGAAAACACCAGAAGCAGAAAAATCTCAGTAGTTGCAATAACCTTTCAACTTCTCCGATGACCACCCGAAATCATCCCGAGGCCCCCGGGACCTCAACCAAAAGCACCAACCTGACCCAATACCTTATTCAAACTTTTTCCAATCATCAAAATACTTCAAACAACACCAAATCAACCAAAACACCTCGGATTCAAGCCTAAGTTTCTAAAATCTTCCGAAATTCACTTTTGATCAAAAACCCAACCAAACCACGTCCGAATGACCTGAAATTTTACACACACATCACAAATGACACAATGAAGATATTACAACTCTCGGAATTCTATTCCAACCCCTATATCAAAATCTCACCTATCAACTAGAAATCGCCAAAATATCAACTTCGCCAATTCAAGCCTAATTCTACTCCGAACCTCCAACACTCATTCCGACCACGCTCCTAAGCCACAAATCACCTCCCGAAGCTATCCGAACACCAGAACTCACATCCAAGCCCTCTAACACATAAGTCAATATCCTGTTGACTTTTCCAACATAAACTCACTCTAAAGAGACTAAGTGTCTCAAGCTTACCAAATCCTTTCTGAACTCGATCCGACCAACCGATACCACTTAACACGGATAAATAAATCATAAGGAAGCAAAAATGGGAAAAACAGAGCGGTAACTCATGAGACAATTGGTCGGTTCGTCACATTGAGGGCTCTGGAAGAGCAGCCGTATTAATACCTGGAGGAACGATATTAACTATTAATAATGCATTGTATTGTAGTAAGTCTCAAAGAAATTTTTTGAGTTTTAAAGCTATTCGCCAAAATGGCTACCATGTTGATACCTCTAACGAAGGAAAGGTTGAATACCTTTATATTACTACAATAAAAGCGGGGGAAAAATGTGTGCACAAAAAATTACCCCACATTTTCTTTTGAGTTGTACCACACAAACATTGGTGTGGTTGAATCACATGTCATAGTAAACAAAAGGTATACTACTTCTAATGATTTTATCATTTGGCATGGCTGGTGGGGCCATCCCGGTTCTAACATAATGCGCAGAATAATAGAGAATTCAAATGGGCACACATTGAAGAATAAGAAGATTCTTCAATTTAAGGAATTCTCTTGTGTTGTTTGTTCTCAAGGAAAATTGGTTATTAAACCATCAACATCTAATGTTGGTATTGAATCCCCTGCATTTCTGGAACGTGTACAGGGTGATATATGTGGTCATATATACCCTCCTTGTGGGCTATTCAAGTATTTTATGGTCTTGATAAAGCATCTACAAGATGGTCACATGTGTGCTTATTGTCAACTCGTAATATGACATTTGCGAGATTGTTGGCCCAAATAATAAGGTTAAGAGCACAATTTTTAGATTATGCAATTAAGACAATTCGTCTTGATAATGCTGGTGAATTTACATCTCAGACCTTTACTAATCATTGTATGGCTACTGGAATAAAAGTTGAGCATCTGGTTGCTCATGTTCATACTTAAAATGGTATAGTGGAATCCTTGATTAAACGCTTCCAATTAATAGCTAGACCATTGCTAATGAGGACAAAACTTTCCCTTTCAGTGTGGGGACATGCTAGCACTTGTGCGCATATGTGATGACCCAAAAGGTCATCACTCATTTTGAAAAGTAAATTCTGTATTTCAAGGCCTTAAAAATCTCTTTTTATCTCACCTCGAGTTGCGTGCGCAGTCTGGGCGCATTTTCGAAAAGCTTTTATGTGAAATCTAAGAAAAATAAGGACATTGGCTTTTAAAATTGATTAAAGTTGACTTTGATCAATATTCTTGGTAAACGGACCCAAACCTGTAATCCGATAGTCTCGTAGGGTCCGTAGTAAAATATGGGACTTGGCGTATGCCCGGAATCAAATTCTGAGGTCCCAAGCCCGATAAATAAATTTTTGAAAGAAATTTTTTAACTGAAATTATAAGAGTTTTTGGAAATGTAAAGATGTTTGAAATTGATGGTATCGGGCCCTTATTTTTTTTTCGGAGCACGGTAAAGGTGTTATATAATAATTAAGTTGATTCTGTGAAGTTTGGTAAGAATCGGAGTTCGTTTAGTATAAATCGGACATTTATTTGAGAAAATGGAAATTTTGATGTTCTTAAGTAATTTCATAAATTTGAGGTTTAATTCATATTTATTGATGTTATTTTGATGATTTGATCGCATGAGCAAGTCCGTATGATGTTTTTAGACTTGCGTGCAAGTTTGGTTTGGAGCCCCGAGGGCTCGGGTGAGTTTTGGATAGGCCGCTGAGTGTTCTGAACTTAGGAGCAACAGCTGATGTGTTGCAGGTCTGCAGGCTTCGCATTTGCAAAGCCTGGCTCGCAAATGCGAGCTTGCATTTGCGACTAAACATCGCATTTGCGATGACTGTGCAGGGGGGGTGACCTTCGCATTTGCAAAGCTCCATGTCGCAAAAGCGACTCCAACAGTGATCGCAAATGCGAACGATGGTTCGTATTTGCGAAGTTAACAGGGTAGACCTGCCTTCACATTTGCGAAGCCTGGGCCGCAATTGCAAGTTCGCATTTGCAAACCTGACATCGCAAATGCGATATCTTGCGCCTGTATAAAAATCAAACTTAGACAAAATTTTCTTTATTTTTCAAACTTCCTCCAACCCTAAGCTCTCTTGGGCGATTTTCTAAATAAACGTTCTTCTCCAAATCATAGGTAAACAACTTCTAACTTATTTTCTTCAATATATAACATCTTTTCACATGATTTCAATTCAAAATCAAGGGTTTTCATGGGAAAATTGGGTGTTTTGGGGTAAAACTTGGGATTTTCAATTTTTGGGGATTTGGACCTCGATTTGAGGTCCGATTTCAAAATAAATTATATATTCACATTCGTAGGTGAATGGGTAATTGGATTTTGGTTCGAATCTCGGGTTTTCACCATGTGGGCCCAGGTCAATTTTTGACTTTTTAGGGAAATCATTAGAAAACCTATTTTCATGCATTAGAATTGATTCATTTAGCATTTATTGATATCGTTAGGTAAATTGTGGCTAGATACAAGCGAATTGGTGGTGGAATCAGGGGTAAAGAGGTTGTTGAGGCTTGATTGTGTTCGTGGCATTGAGGTAAGTGTTTGGTCTAACCTTAGCTTGAGGGATTAAGAGTTGTGTCTTATTTGCTATGTGTTAATTGTTGAGTACGACATATAGGTGTGGTGATGAGTATCTATACGTCGGTGTCAAGCATGTCTGTGAGTCTTATACTATGATTTATGTGACTCCGTTTTGTATTGTCCATGCTTAATATGATGATTTCTAATGTTGAACAAGTCTTGTGGAAGTATTCTTGGTAATTGAACATTGTAGACTGTTGGCTCAAGTTGAGAATTGAATTGTGAAGTAACTGTGGAAAAGAGAAGAGAAGAGGTTTATGATATTGTCTCACTTGCCGAGATGTTATTGCTTTTGATATTATTTCCCTTGCCGGGATGTTATTGCTCATGATATTGTTTCCTTTGTCGGGATATTATTGTTACACTATTGTTCCCTTGCCAGGATTCTATTACGATTTTATTTATTCCCTTGCCCGAATTGCTTTGTGATTGTTGCTTGGGTAAGGATGAGTGTAAAAGCACAAAGGGTGATGTCATGCGTGATATTTGTTAGTGAGTGTTAATGCACGAAGGGTGATGTCATGCCGATACTGTAAATGTAAAAGCACGAAGGGTGATGTCGTGCCGAATATATTGATTCTTATGGTGAGGATGAAAGTAAAAGCACGAAGGGTGATGCCGTGCACTTGTCATTGATTTCCTTATTCTTGCTTATAGTTGAATTTTGGTATTCCGTATGCTTCTTTACTGAATTCTTGTTTGTACATAATATTCCCCGAGCATGTTTCCTCTCCCCATCTTTAACTGCTAGTTTCTGTCGTTATTACTTACTAATATGATATAATTGCACAGGTTTTTTTGGTAGTCTTGTCCTAGCCTCGTCACTACTTCGTCGAGGTTAGGCTCGACACTTACCAACACATGGGGTCGGTTATGCTGATACTACACTTTGCACTGTGTGCGGATCCCGATGCTGGAGCTTTTGGACCATAGTGAGGTTGCTGCCTTCAGTCCATCAAGAAACCCGAGGTAGTCCTGCAGGCGTCCGCAGGCCGTGGCGTCCCCTTTCTATCTAGTTTTTCTTCTATTCTTTACTATTTCAGAGACAGACATGTATCTATTTTGTTCGGTCACTATTTGTAGTATTCTTATATAGTTTGTGAGATATTGGCACCAGTTCTGGGTGGATTATGTTTATGTGTTCGTATCGGTATTACTTTAAATTGTTATATTTCATTCTTCCTCTTTATTATTTCCGCTGTTTATAAAATATTAACTCACAACTATTAAGGGATTAAAAATGAAAAGGGTAAAATAATTGGAATAATTGTCTTGCCTAGATTTCACTAGTAGGCTCCATCACGACCCCCGAGGGTGGGAAATCCGAGTCGTGACTAGTTGGTATCAGAGCTCTAGGTTGCTTAGGTCTCAAAAATTCACGGACAAGCTTAGTAGAGTCTGAGGGATCGGTATGAAGTCATTTGTATTTATCCACCAAAGGCTACAGAGTTAGGAAAAACTTCACATCTATTCTTTCTTGTCTTGCGACTTGATTTTCTCAATGCTAATTGAACTTCCACTTTATTCTTCTGCAGATGGTGAGAACATGTACCGCTTTATCAGCTGACCAGCAGCCCGAGCCCCTAGTAACAGCTCTTGCGAGGGGCAGAGGTTGAGGTCGTGCTAGGGCCCGAGGCAGAGGTAGGGCTTAGTCTATAGCTCGAGCAGCAACACCAGCGGCGAAGCCTCAGGTTGAGTTTGATGATGAGGTTCCAGCCCAGACAGTTCCAGCAGGACCAGCACAGGTCCTAGAGGGGTTCATCGTCATCTCGGTACTTCAGGATGCTCTGGTCCGTCTAGTGGGCCATATGGAGAGTGTCGCCCAGACAGGCTTGCTCCCTGTAGCACCAGCCGTCTCTCAGGCTGGAGGAAGAGCCCAGACTCCTGCTACTCACACTCCAGAGCAGGTGGCTCCCAAATTTCAGACTCCAACAGCTCAGCCAGTTGGGGTAGTTCAGTCGGGTATTGTGGCACAGACCGGTGAGGGCCCATCCATATCTACTGATGCCTTGTGGAGGTTGGACAGTTTCACAAAAATTTTCACTACTATTTTTGGTGGTGCATTTTCTGAGAATCCCCAGGATTATTTGGATAGCTGTCATGAGGTTCTACAGAACATGGGGATAGTGGATACCAATGGGGTTGACTTTGCTGCTTTTTATTTTTCTGGATCCGCCAAGACTTGGTAGAGAGATTATTGTTTGGCTAGACTAGCTGGATCACCGGCTTTGACTTGGGATCAGTTCTCTCAGCTATTTCTGAAGAAGTTTCTTCCTATCACTCCGAGGGAGAACTATTAGAGGCACTTTGAGCGTCTCCAGCAAGGTTCTATGACTGTTACATAGTACAAAACCAGATTTATTGACTTGGCCCGTAATGCTCTTCTTATACTTCCTACTGAGAGAGAGAGTGAGGAGGTTCATTGAGGGACTCGTTCAGCATATTTGATTGCAGATGGCTAAGGAGACGGGGAGCGATATTTCTTTTCAGGATGCGGCCAATGTGGCCCGGAGAGTTGAGATGGTTCTATCACAGGGGAGTGGTCAGGGGTCGGACAAGAGGCCTCATCATTCGGGCAGGTTCAGTGGTGCCTCATCTAGAGGAAGAGATTCTTTTGGTAGGGGCCATTCTTCTAGGCCGTTTCATTCAGCACTTAGTCTTCTCACGGTGCTCCAGGTGGTCATGGTTCTCATATGCAGTATTCTGATCAGCTGCCCTATAATGCACTTCCATCTCTTATCAGTGCACCTCCGCTCCAATGTTTTCAGAGTGGTTATTCAGGCCGTCAGGGCTAGCAGTCTCAATATCCGAGGGCTTGTTATACTTGTGGCGATACGAGGTATATTGCTAGATTTTGCCCTCGAGCACCGAGCAACTCTCAGTATCAGGGTTCCCATACCATGGTTCAGGCACCGAGTGTTCTACCGCCTGCTTAGCCAACTATAGGTGGAGGTAGAGGTGCTATAGGTAGAGGTAGAGGTATTAGAGGTGGAGGTCAGACCGCTAGAGGTAGAGGCCAACTAGCAGGAGGCCATCCTAGAGAAGTAGTTCAAAGTGGTGGGGCCTAGCCCTGATGTTATACTCTTCCAGCCAGACCTGAGGCTGAGGCCTCCGATGCAGTTATCACAGGTACTGTTCTTGTTTGTGGTAGATATGCTTCAATTCTATTTGATCCAGGATCTACATTCTCCTAGGTGTCATCTTATTTTGCACCGTATATGGTCATGCCTAGTGATTCCTTGAGTGCTCATGTATATGTGTCTACACCGATAGGTGATTCTATTGTGGTAGATCGTGTCCATCGTTCATGTATAGTTGTGATTGGGGGTCTTGAGACTCGAGTAGATTTGTTACTTTTTGATATGGTTGATTTTGATGTCATATTGGGGATCGACTGGTTATCACCTTACCACGCCATCTTGGACTGTCATATCAAGACTGTGACTGCAACACCCCGTAATTTGAATCGGTTGTGGATGCATTAAACATTCTACTAGCAGGGTTATCTCATATATGAAGGCTCGGCGTATGGTTGATAAGGGATGTTTAGCCTATTTGGCATATGTTCGCAATTCTAGTGCTGAGGTTCCTTCTACGGATTCTATGCCCGTTGTTCGTGAGTTTCCAGAGGTATTTCCTTCAGACCTGTCGGGTATGCTGCCCGACAGGGATATTGACTTCTGCATTGATTTGGCTCCGGGCACTCAGCCTATTTCTATTCCGCCGTATCGTATGGCCCCACCAGAGTTGAAGGAATTGAAGGAGCAGTTGCAAGACTTGCTTGATAATGGCTTTATTAGACCTAGTCTCTCACCTTGGGGTGCACCAGTGTTGTTTGTTAAGAAGAAGGATGGATCGATGAGGATGTGTATAGATTATCGGTAGTTGAACAAGGTTACAATCATTAACAAGTATCCATTGCCGAGAATTGATGATTTGTTTGATCAGCTTCAAGGTGCCAAGGTATTTTTTAAGATTTACTTGAGATCTAGCTACCATCAGTTGAAGATTAGGACATCTGATGTCCCTAAGACAGCTTTCTGCATTCGGTACGGGCATTATGAGTTCTTGGTGATGTCGTTCGGATTGACAAATGCCCCAGCAGCTTTCATGTATTTGATGAATCGAGTGTTCAAGCCTTACTTGAATTCATTCGTTATAGTCTTCATTGATGATATTTTGATGTATCCCCGCAGTCGGGAGGAGCATGAGCAACATCTGAGAGTTTTTCTTCAGACTTTGAGAGATAGTCAGTTGTATGCTATGTTTTCGAAGTGTGAGTTCTGGTTGAGTTCAGTTGCAATCTTGGTTCATGTTGTTTCAGTAAAGGGTATTCAGGTGGATCCGAAGAAGATAGAGGCAGTCAAAAACTGACCTAGACCCGCGTCAGCTATAGAGATCCGGAGTTTCTTGGGTTTGGCAGGCTATTACTGTCGGTTTGTGCAGGGGTTTTCATCTATTGCAGCCCCGATGATCAGGTTGACCCAGAAGGGTGCCCAGTTCAGGTGGTCGGACGAGTGTGAGGCGAGCATTCAGAAGCTCAAGACAGCTTTGACTATGACGCCGATGTTGGTTTTGCCTACAGGTTCAGGGCCATATACAGTTTATTGCGATGCATCTCGTATTGGACTTGGTGCGGTGTTGATGCAGGATGGCAAGGTCATTGCTTATGCTTCGTGACAGTTGAAGATTCATGAGAAGAATTATCCAGTTCATGATTTGGAGTTAGCAGCCATTGTTCACGCACTGAAGATTTTGAGGCACTATTTGTATGGCGTGTCATATGAGGTGTTCACAGATCACAAGAGTCTACAGTATATGTTCAAGCAGAAAGAACTAAATTTGAGGCAGAGGAGGTGGTTGGAGCTATTGAAAGATTATGATATCACCATCTTATATCATCCTGGGAATGCCAATGTAGTGGCTGATGCTTTGAGTAGAAAGTCAGCTAGTATGGGCAGTCTTGCATATATTTCGGTCGGTGAGAGGCCGCTTGCTTGGGATGTTCAAGCTTTGGCCAATCACTTCATGAGGTTGGATGTTTCTGAGCCCAGTCGTGTGTTAGCTTGTATAGTTGCCCATTCTTCATTATTTGAGTGTATCAGAGATTGTCAGTATGATGATCCTCGTTTGTGTGTCCTTAAGGACATAGTGCGGCACGGTGGTTCCAGGTAGGTTACATTAGGAGATGATGGAGTTTTGAGGATGTAGGGTCGCGTTTGTGTGCCTAATATGGATGGACTTCGAGAGTTTATTTTAGAGAAGGCCCATAGTTCCCAGTACTCTATTTATCTTGGCGCCGCTAAGATGTATCTGGACTTACGGCAGCATTATTGGTGGAGGAGGATGAAGAAGGATATTGTCGCATATGTGGCTCAGTGTTTGAATTGTCAATAGGTAAAGTACGAGCATCAGAGACCTAGTGATTTGTTCCAGAAAATTGAGATTTCTGAGTGAAAGTGTGAGCGTATCACTATGGACTTCGTTGTTGGATTCCCACAAACTCAGAGGAAGTTCGATGCTGTGTGGGTTATTGTTGATAGGCTGACTAAGTTAGCACATTTCATTCTTGTGGCAGTTTCTTATTCTTCTGAGAAGTTAGCCGAGATATATATCCGAGGATTGTTCGTATTCATGGTGTGCCCGTGTCTATCATTTCAGACCGAGGTACGCAGTTTACCTCACATTTCTAGAGGGCAGTTCAACATGAGTTGGGCACATGGGTCGAGTTGAGCACAGCATTTCATCCTCAGACGGACGGGCAGTCCGGGCATACTATTTAGATTTTGGAGGATATGCTCTGAACTTGTGTTATGGACTTTGGAGGCTCGTGGGATCAATTTTTGCCTTTAGCGGAGTTTGCCTACAACAACAGCTACCAGTCGAGCATCCAGATGGCTCCATATAAGGCTTTATATGGTAGGCGGTGTCGGTCACCGGTTGGATGGTTTGAGCCGGGAAAGGCTCAGTTATTGGGTACAGATCTAGTACAGGATGCCTAGACAAGGTTAAGATCATTCAGGATAGGCTTCGTATAGGTCAGTCCAGGTAGAAGAGTTATGCCGACCGTAAAGTTCATGATGTGGCTTTCATGGTAGGCGAGCGGGTGTTGCTTCGGGTGTCGCCTATGAAGGGCGTGATGAGATTTGGGAAGAGGGGCAAGCTTATCCCTAGATTTATTGGCCTGTTTGAGATTCTTTATCGAGTGGGAGAGGTGGCTTACAGACTTGCATTGCCGCTGAGTTTATCAGCCGTGCATCCAGTGTTTCATGTGTCCATGCTTCGGAAGTATCACGGCGATCCATCCCACGTGTTAGACTTTAGCACCGTCCAGTTGGACAAGGACTTGTCCTATGAAGAGGAGTCAATAACTATTCTAAACTGGCAGGTTTGTCAGTTGAGATCGAAGAGTTTCCCTTCTATTCGTGTTCAGTAGAAAGGTCAGCCTGCTGAGGCAACTACCTAGGAGTCCGAGTCCGATATGCAGAGCCGATATCCCCATCTTTTCTCTGACTCAACTACTTTTCTTATGTCCGTTCGAGGACGAACGGTCATTTTAGAGGTGGAGAATGTGATGACCCAAAAGATCATCACTCATTTTGAAAAGTAAATTCTGTGTTCCGAGGCCTTAAAACCTTTTTTTGTCTCACCTCGACTTGCGTATATAGTACGGGCGCATTTCCGGAAAGATTTTATGTGAAATTTAAGAAAAATAAGGAAATTGGCTTTTAAAATTGATTAAAGTTGACTTTAGTCAACATTCTTGGTAAATGGACCTGGACTCGTGATCTGACAGTCTCGTAGTGTCCGAGGGCTCGGGTAAGTTTTGGATAGGCCGCAGAGTGTTTTGAACTTAGGAGCAGCAACTGATGTGTTGTAGGTCTGCAGGCTTCACATTTCTCGTAAATGCGAGCTCGCATTTGTGACTAACCATCGCATTTGCGATGACTGGGCAGGGGGTGACCTACGCATTTGCGAAGCTCCATGTCGCAAAAGCGACTCCAACAGTGATCGCAATTGCGAACGATGGTTCGTATTTGCGATGTTAACAGGGCAGGCCTACCTTCGCATTTGCGAAGCCTGGGCCGCAATTGCGAGTTCGCATTTGCGAACCTGACATCGCAAATGCGATATCTGCGCCTGTGTAAAAATCAAACTTAGACGAATTTTTCTTCATTTTTCAAACTTCCTCCAACCCTAAGCTCTCTTGGGCGATTTTCCAAAGAAAGGTTCTTCTCCAAACCATAGGTAAATAACTTCTAACTTATTTTCTTCAATCTATAACATCTTTTCACATGATTTCAATTCAAAATCAAGGGTTTTCATGGGGAAATCGGGTGTTTTTGGGTAGAACTTAGGATTTTTTATTTTTGGGGATTGGGACCTCGATTTGAGGTCTGATTTCAAAATAAATTATATATTCACATTCGTGGGTGAAAGGTTAATCAGGTTTTGGTTCAAACCTCGAGTTTTGACCATGTTGGCCCGGGGTTGAATTTTGACTTTTTGGGAAAATTATTAGAAAACCTATTTTCATGCATTAAAATTGATTCATTTAGCATTTATTGATATCGTTAAGTAAATTGTGGCTAGATACAAGCGAATTGGTGGTGGAATCGAGGGGTAAAGCAGTAGTTGAGGCTTGATTGTGTTCGTAGCATTGAGGTAAGTGTTTGGTCTAACCTTAGCTTGAGGGATTAAGAGTTGTGTCTTATTTGCTATGTGTTAATTGTTGAGTACGACATATAGGTATGGTGACGAGTATCTATACTTTGGTGTCAAGCATGTCCGTGAGTCTTATACTATGATTGATGTGAGTTTGTATTTTCCATGCTTAATATGATGATTTCTAATGTTGAACAAGGCTTGTGGAAGTATTCTTAGTAATTGAACATTGTAGAGCGTTGACTCATGTTGAGAATTGAATTGTGAAATAATTGTGGAAAAGAGAAGAGAAGAGGTTTATGATATTTTTCTCCCTTGCCGGGATGCTATTGCTTTTGATATTACTTTCCTTGCCGGGATGTTATTGCTCATGATATTGTTTCCTTTGCCGGGATATTATTGTTATATTATTGTTCCCTTATCGGGATTCTATTGTGATTTTATTGATTCCCTTGCCCGAATTGCTTTGTGATTGTTGCTTGGGTAAGGATGAGTGTAAAAGCACGAAGGGTGATGCCGTGCGTGATATTTGTGTGTGAGTGTTAATGCACGGAGGGTGATGTCGTGCCGATATTGTAAATGTAAAAGCACAAAGGGTGATGTCGTGCCATGATATGAGTAATAATGCACGAAGGATAATGTCGTTCTATGATTATGTGAGGTAAAAGCACGAAGGGTGATATCGTGCTGCATATATTGATTCTTATGGTGAGGACGAGAGTAAAAGCACGAAGGGTGATGTCGTGCACTTGTCATTGATTTCCTTATTCTTGCTTGTAGTTGAATTTTGGTATTCTGTATGCTTCTTTACTGAATTCCTATTTGTACATGATATTCCCCAAGCATGTTTCCCCTTCCCATCTTTAACTGCTAGTTTCTGTCGTTATTACTTGTTGTATATGATATAACTACACAGGTTTATTTAGTAGTCTTGTCCTAGCCTCGCCGCTACTTCGCTGAGGTTAGGCTCGACACTTACCAGCACATGGGGTCGGTTGTGCTGATACTACACTTTGCTGTATGTGCAGATCCCGGTGCTGAAGCTTTTGGACCATAGTGAGGTTGCTGCCTTTAGTCCATCAGGAGAACCGAGGTAGTCCTGCAGGCATCCGCAGGCCTTGGCGTCCCCTTCCTAACTAGTTTTTCTTCTGTTCTTTATTATTTTAGAGACAAACATGTATCTATTTTGTTCGGACCCTATTTGTAGAATTCTTAGATAGTCTGTGAGATTGTGACACCAGTTCTAGGTGGATTATGTTTATGGGTCTGTATCAGTATTATTTTAAATTGTTATATTTCATTCTTCTGCTTTATTATTTCCGTTGTTTATAAAATGTTAAATCACAATTGTTAAGGGATTAAAAATGAAAAGGATAAAATAATTGGAATAATTGGCTTGCCTAGCTTTCACTAGTAGGCGCCATCACGACACCCGAGGGTGGAAAGTCCAGGTCGTGACATCATAAGGCCAACTAGTTATCATGAAGTCTCCCCACTACAGTTGGCTTTTGGTCTGAAGCCAAATATTTCCCATCTAAGAATTTTTGGATGTGCGGTATATGTTCTAATTGCTCCACCATAAACCACAAAGACAAAGACGGGTCACCAAAGAAGGTTAGGAGTATATGTTGGTTATGAATCTCCTTCTATTATTAAATATTTGGAGCTTATGACAGGAGATTTATTTACAGTCAGATTTGCTGATTGTCATTTGGATGAATCAGTTTTCCCAACATTAGAGGGAGAAAGTAAACAACTAAAAAAGAGATCGATTGGAACATTATCTCTATATCATTTAGATCCTCATACAAATTAATGTGAACAATAAGTTAAAAAGATCATTTATATGCAAAATATTGCAAATCAATTGCTAGATGAATTTACTAACCTTCCACGGGTTACTAAATTGCATATTCCAGCTCTAAATGCTCCAATTCGAGTTGATGTCCCAGCTAGACAGTATGATAATGAAAATGAGTCTAGGCCATACCTTAAACATGGTAGACCAATTGATTCCAAGGATAAGAATCCCCGAGAAAGGAAAGGAGAAAATGATCAAGTTGATCATAACATGGAGGTAATTTCTCAAGAGGAGCATAAAGACATAATAATTGATAAGACCTCACAGGAGGTTTTAGTACCTAGAAATAATGAAAATGAAAAGATCTCAATAAGTTATGTCTCTAGGGGAAAATGTGAAACCGAAATAATGTTGTTGTTGACAGTAATTTTTCATATAATGTTGCAGTTGAAGTAATGCAACATAATGAAGGTCTTGTGCCAAAATCTGTCGATGAATGTAGACAGAGAAATGATTGGCCAAAATGAAAAAACGCAATTCAAGCGGAATTGGCTTCACTCGAAAAACGTGAAGTTTTCGAGCCAATAGTTCGAATGACTGAAGGTGTCAAGCCAGTAGGGTACAAATGAGTTTTTGTGCGAAAACCAAATGAGAAAGGTGAAGTCGTAAGATATAAAGCATGACTTGTGCCACAAGGGTTTTCGCAAAGGCTTGGCATTGATTATATGGAGACATATTCTCCTGTGAGAGAAGCAATTACCCTCAAGTATCTAATAAATCTGGCAGTCCATGAAAAATTTGATATGCGGTTAATGGATTGTCACAGCCTACTTATATGGCTCATTGGACAATAAATTTTTTATGCAAATCCCTGAAGGATTTAAAGTTCCTGAAGCACATAAAAGTTCAAGAGAAACTTGTTCAATAAAGCTTCAAAAATCCTTATACGGATTGAAGCAATCAGGGAGGATGTTGTACAATAGCCTTAGAGAGTATTTGCTAAATGAAGGTACAAAAATGACCCTATTTGCCCTTGGATCTTTATTAAGAGGTCTGGATCTGAATTTGTCACCATAGCTCTGTATGTTGATGACTTGAATATCATTGGCACTTCTAAAGAGATTCCAAAGGTTGTAGAGTGTTTGAAATGAAAGATCTTGGTAAGACAAAATTTTGTCTTGGCCTACAAATTGAGCATGTACCAAATGAAACTTTTGTCCATCAATAAACATACACTAAAAAGGTTTTAAAGTGATTTTACATGGATAATGCACATCCATTGAGTACCCCAATGGTTGTGAGATCGCTCGACATAAATAAATATCCATTTCGGCCTCAAGAAAATAATGAAGATCTCATTGGTGATGAAACTCCATATCTTAGTACAATTGGGGCGCTGATGTATCTTGCCAATAATACCCGACCAGATATTGCTTTTGCAGTAAGCTTATTAGCAAGATTCAGCTCCTCCCCAACAAGAAGACATTGCAATGGTGTTAAACATATATTTAGATATCTTCGGGGAACTATAGATATGAGATTGTTTTATTCTAATGAATTCAAGTCAGAAATAATTGGCTATGCCGATGCAGGTTATTTGTCTGATCCACATAAAGCCCTTTCACAAAAAAAGGCTATTTGTTTACGTATGGAGGTACAACTATATCATGGAGTTCAATGGAACAAACAGTAGCTGCCACATCTTCAAATCATGCCGAGATAATAGCCATTCATAAAGCTAGTCGGGAATGTGTTTGGTTGAGATCAATGACTCAGCATATTCAGAAAATGTGTAGTTTTCTTATGAAAAAGGATAATCCAACTACACTATATGAAGACAATGCTGCTTGTATTGCTCAACTGAAAGGAGGATACATCAAAGAAGAGAACAAAACACATTTCACCAAAGTTCTTTTTTCACGCATGATTTTCAACAAAATGGTGAAATTAATATTCTACAGATTCGTTCATGTGAAAATTTGGCTGATCTGTTCGCAAAGGCATTACCAACCTTAACATTTGAGAAGTTGAGACATGAGATTAGAATGTGGCGTCTTCGAGAAATAAAGTGATGTTTTCACGAGAGGGAGTAAGATACGCGATATACTCTTTTTCCCTTAGCCTAGGTTTTGTCCCACTGGGTTTTCCTGATAAGGTTTTTAACGAGGCATCAAATAAAGCATATTACAAATATGTGTACTCTTTTTCCTTCACTAAGATTTTTTTCCCACGGGGTTTTTTCTTAGTAAGGTTTTAACGAGGCATATTATCTATTTTTGGACATCCAAATGGGAGTGCTGTAAAACCTAGAGTTAATGTGGATGTCCACTACTCCCACTATTTTTACCCATGATGTGAATAACCTCTCATTACTCATCAATATTATGATTGTAATTCCACAAATCTGTAACCTCTCCCCATAATCTTCTCCCGTGATATTGATCACACCCAATTATGCCTTATAAAAAGGACTAAGCGGTCGTTGCAAATATAATCCGGTTTACAAGTCCGGAGTCGAATCCCACAGAGAACTAAGGCCTAGCTACAACTGTTCACTATCACCAAGAAGACAAACTTGAACAGTTCCTAACTTATAGATATTAAGATTCTTGTGTTTAACTAATTAACTAACAAATTAAAATAGGAAATTAACAACTACAGATACTAAGGGTTAGAGACAAGATTAAGGAGGTCTAGAGTTATGATTTCCCCAATTGTCGGAATCCTTCCCGCTATGTCTTCTATAATTTCGCCTAAGTATTCTCTACCGATCATGAGTGCTCTGCATATTGTACTTCTCTCCCTAGTAATTACGATAATTTACTAGACATACTCTCCCGAGTTATGCTAGCTGGCTTTAATTACAGCTCACTTAGATCGCACCCAATGTTTCGTTATCCCTAATCCCGCCTTTAAACCCTCGATTATTGATCCCTCATATACTTTGGGAGTGGTGTTGTTCAACAATTACCTAAGTATGCACTCTTTTCCGAGTTATGCATACTAAATAGGCACAGCTAATTGAGGGCCCTTCAATCAACCACAAAAATAATATAGCTGAACAAATAGAGAAAATACTACGACTCAATTATATATAAACATAACAAGAATTTATCCTACAAAAGGTTCCATCAAAACCCTAGATAACAAATTAGCTATTCATAATAGTATGTAAAACAACAATACTAAAAGTCATAACCAACAATGAAAAATAGGAAGAGGAAGGAAAAACTCGTAGAAGAATTCCCCGCCTTGCTCCTATTTATGTCTCTGCCTCCTTAGGTCGAATCTGTATCAAAAGTATATCCAACCTGCCAAAATACCGTTTTTCCACGTATATATATCAAGTAGGGTCAGGCCCAAACTATTATACCTTCTCCAACATGAAAAAGGATAATTGTTTTAGGTCTGGACACTGCGGCCGTGGTCCGACCACGGTACAAACGCGGTATATGGCAGGTATACTGCCTCAGTCCGCCTCAGGTCCGCGGTCGCGGTTTCGACTATATTTTTCACCCTGTTCTGTTTGGAATTTGGAAAATCGTAAAACATGAAAGTTTTAGTTCTTTGAGTTAGATTTCTAATCATATATTGTGGAGCCCAAATAAAGGTTTGAGCAAAAAGTTATGTGCATTTTACTAGACAGTACGCAATATGCCTACTCGACTTTTCGTGTTGTTGCTCTATCATTCGTTGATCCTCGAATACGATCCCAACTTAAATTCTTGGGCTTTTACTCAGACGTCAAAGCTCCAAATCACTTGAATTCACTCCATAACATCTATATAGCTTGAAATCACTCCTACAAGACATAAAATACACAATTAGTGCAAAACACTAACGATTAAAATGCAAACTCAACTAAAGTGCAGTAAATTTGAGTGTAATAAGCGACTAAAGAACGTAATTATAACCTATCGTCAACACCCTACACTTAAACTATTGCTCGTCCTCGAGCAATCAAACTACACTTTTTTTTATAGACACGACCTTTTTAAACAATTCTCCTAACTCATCATACCAAGAGTATTTAAAATAGACTAAGCACAAAAGCGTAACATCTTCACCTCAAGATTTGACTCATAAGTACCACGCATTATTCACAATTCACCTACCTTACTCTAACATAGAGGTCAAGGATTAACTTTCCTTCATGAATCAAGTACCTCACACAACAAAAGAGAGTAGTTCCACACAATAAAATTTAAGAACACTTAGGAACTCAAGATAGAAAGAATTCACTCACTCTCAGAAATAATATTCATATGCCACAAAAGATACACCATAAGCTTGCCCGTAGTGTACTACTCTACTAATCGAGCTCATTCAGTCTAGGATCAAGTAGGACTTAATTTGGTTGTAATGTAGGCTATAGGACGTGTAAGATACATTTTGATATAAGAGTGACTACACCTCCCTAAGCACTTTAATACATATATTTAACATTCAAGCCCATGCTTACGTCAAACCATGACTCCACCTTCACATCAATGTTATTATCACATACTTCTCTAAGTACAATTACATTAAGAGTCACCATTTATTAATGAATACTTTTTTTCCACAGCAATACAACTATTGTTTTTCAATTCAAGTGGCTCTTACTCGTTCAAAACAATGCACCTTTCTCCTGATTTCATTAGTTTCACTTAAAAGCCAAACCAACCGCCCCACACTTTAACTTTTACATAGTTCATAATAATTCAAGTGCTCATGAGAGGTTAAAAGGTTCAAATAGATGATTAATTCAAACAAATGAGTAAGACTTGTAATGTGGTTGCCAAAGAAACAAGATTACAGGCTCAAAGGGGTTAACTACGATACATAACAATTAGGTGGGTAAAATATACATATCTGGCTCAACAAAGAAACACCTATATCACTTCCAAGACTGAAAAAAAACTACTATTTCTCTTTGCAAACACACATGGCAAGTTCTAGGAATCAAATGCAATGCACAGAATATAACAAATCCTTACACACACATGACACATAACTCACTCAGGATTAGTTTTATCAAGACACTTTAGTCAAAGTAGTTAAACAAAGTTAAGATAATAAATTTAAGGTATTTATACAAGAGTCGAAAACTGAGCCTAAGCGTCACACCCAAAGTACTCACTATTCTCAAGGCATAATAAAGTCAAGAGATATTGCTTCAATTCAAAACACAACACAATGGCTCCTACTCCCAAAAAAAAACTAACTACACCCGGTTCAAACAAAACCCTTGGAAAAGAACCGTGGTTTAAAGAAAAACCAAGGGGTAATTGCTGCACTACCTAACAAAAGAAAATATTTTTGTTTTTTTTTTTTAGACTTAAATCCCTCAAGAAAATTGTCTAATAGATTCATCATCGGGAAAAGTCCAATCTTTAAAAAAAATATTATTTAATTAAACTAACACAGCTAAAGTAGCATGAAAAGTCACCCAGACAATCTCCTCACCCCACACTTATAATTATGCATTGTCCTTAATGCATAGAATAACCATAAGAGGGTAAGAGAAACTCCCTGGTAGCCCAAAGGCCAAAGTACTAGCATCTCATGGGGTACTCAGACTTCTCCCAGACCTGGTCCTTCGTGCGGGTACCGCACACTTAGTTCCAACCATACCATCTTGTTTGTTGTTGCATCCTTCCAATGGCTTTGCGTTCCATTCTCCTAAAAATCAAAAATCGACACTACAAGAATAATACAATAAAAAAAATAATAAACTAAATAAAAAATAAAAATAAAATAAAGTTGGGTTGCCTCCCAACAAGCGCTTGATTTAATGTCGCGGCACGACGTGAATCACTTTTTGCCTCCACCTCGAGCTTATGAATTGAACCCCAAGTTTTGATTCAAGCTTATGATTATGGTCATGGGTCGGTGGAACGAATCTAACTGGCCCAAGGAAATAATGTAGTATTCTGCACTCCTTGGCCTTTGTATGAGGTATGTAATCCTGACTTTCTGGCAAGAAGAATTCTAGAATATATGCACCTTGTTCCTCATTCCTTGACTCTTCAATTGGATCGGATGACTCTATTTCCGTATCATCATCCAAACATAATGTGGAAAATGCTTGGAGTGTGGACCAATGCGCTCAAACATATGAACTTCAGGACTTTCAACATCCTCAACATCATTCACACTAGAGTCAACTAAATTTGTATCTTCAGTGTCCCTGGTTGACTCTAGTATTACTTCTTCAACATCGGCATCCTCAAATTCTAGCTGGATAGATTGTTGGTGTTCTATTCTGACCTCCTCCTCTAGCTCATCCTCGTATTTTTTTAAATCCTCCAGTATAATAGCAATTTCTGCAGCCAATTCATACTTATATTGGCTACTATCCACAATGTCAACTTGTTGCGCTTTACAAGGTTCAATTAATTTATTCGCTTGAGACTCCAAGTTGTGAATAGTTGCCCCTTGCCTTTGTACCCGCAGTTGTATCTCATCATATTGTTCCATAAGGCACTTTAGCATATCCTCGATCTCTTTCAGGTCCTCATACCTGGGTTCTTTGTTCCTATTAACTTCACAAGAAAAAGAAGAATCATCAAAGTAAGGGGTTGGGGGAAGATAATAAATATAAGCACAACCATGAAAGTGACCATCTTGACCACCACACATATCGCACACATTCCACACATAAGATTGAGTTGGTGCACATAACTCGCTCTCGGGAATATTTTGATAATTTTGCCCTGGGTGGTTTCCTCCACTAAACGCATAAGAAGGATCAAAAGTAGAATTACTAATATCAAAATTCTCATAATTCCAAGATGTCATGTTTCTCAAATTAATAAGTAAAACAAAAATAAAAAAAACAAAATAAAAATCAAATATAAAAAAAAGTTCAAACTTGAAACCTAGCAATATGTACACCTACAACTACACCGTTAGTTCCCTGGCAACGACGCCAAAATTTGATCAAGCCCAACTATGGCTTATAAAAAGGACTAAGCGGTCGTTGCAAATATAATCCAGTTTACAAGTCCGGAGATAAATCACACAGAGAACTAAGGCCTAGCTACAGCTGTTCACTATCACCAAGAAGACAAGCTTGAACAGTTCCTAACTTATAGATATTAAGATTCTTGTGTTTAACTAATTAACTAACAAATTAAAATAGTAAATTAACAACTACAGATACTAAGGGTTAAAGACAAGATTAAGGAGGTCTAGAGTTATAATTTCCCCAATTGTCGGAATCCTTCCCGCTATGTCTTATATAATTTCGCCTAAGTATTCTCTACCGATCATGAGCACTCTGCGTGTTGTACTTCTCTCCCAAGTAATTACGACAATTTACTAGACATACTCTCTCGAGTTACGCTAGCTGGCTTTAATAACAGCTCACTTAGATCGCACCCAATGTTTCGTTATCCCTAATCCCGCCTTTAAACCCTCGGTTATTGATCCCTCATATACTTTGGGAGTGATGTTGTTCAACAATTACCTAAATATGCACTCTCTCCCGAGTTATGCATACTAAATAGGCACAGCTAATAGAGGCCCTTCAATCAACCACAAGAATAATATAATTGAACAAATAGAGAAAATACTACGGCTTAATTATATATAAACATAACAAGAATTTATCCTACAAAAGGTTCCATCAAAACCCTAGATAACAAATTAGCTATTCATAATAGTATGTAAAACAACAATACTAAAAGTCATAACCAACAATGAAAAATAGGAAGAGGAAGGAAAAACTCGTAGAAGAATTCCCCGCCTAGCTCCTATTATGTCTCTGCCTCCTTAGGTTGAATCTGTGTCAAAAGTATATCTAACCTGCCAAAATACCGTTTTCCATGTATATATATCAAGTCGGGTCAGGTCCAAACTATTATACCTTCTCCTACGCGAAAAGGACAATTTTTTTAGGTCTGGACGCCGCGGCCGCGGTCCGACCGCGGTACAAACGCGGTATATGGCAAGTATACTGCCTCAGCCCGCCTCAGGTCCGCTATCGCGGTTTCGACTGCGTTTTTCACCCTGTTCCGTTTGGAATTTGGAAAAACATAAAACATGAAAGTTGTAACCCTTCGATTTATCTTTCCAACCATTTATTGTGGAGCCCAAATGGAATTCCGAGCAAAAAGTTATATGCATTTTACTAGACAGTGCGCAATATGCCTATTCGATTCTTTGTATTGTTGCTCTATCATCCGTTGATCCCGAATACGATCCCGGCTTAATTCCTTGGGCTTTTACTCCGACTTCAAAGCTTCAAATCACTTGAATTCATTCCATAATATCTATATAGCTCGGAATCACTCCTACAAGGCATAAAACACATAATTAGTGCAAAACACTAACGATTAAAACGCAAACTCAACTAAAGTGCAGTAAATTTGAGCGTAATAAGCGACTAAAATACGTAATTATAGCCTATTATCAGATATCAATTGTTAATGCCATGTTTAAGACAATCATTTTGTAACCTTTTATATAATAGCATAAATAGAGGCATGAGATGTGATATGGGGTACATTTGAACACTTGATGAAATAAGGTTACTATGTTATTGTTTTATATTATTAGTTCGAGCTACATTTTTTAATAAAAGCCATATAATATAATAGTAACACAAGTTGAAGTGATTACACAAAATTAATTCTGGGTTCAAGGTCCTCAGAGAAGTAGATTAATATTAAACCTCAAATGCCATTTTTAGCAAATACAAGTATATTCTTATTTGCAAACCCCATTCTTCTTTTGTACTGTAAATTTCATTCTTAGTCAAGAAGATTTTAAATGAAGATACATGGTCGGATTGATATAGCTGACGTTAACTTGTTTGATAATAAGCTGTAGTAGTAGTAGTAGTTGTTGTTGTAATTTCGTTCTTACAACTATAGAAATGAAGCTAAAGAAGCCGAAGAGTGGAGTAATGCTCAATATTTTGTCAATCTAAAAACATTTACAGGAAGCCAGGAATCCCTGGTATTGTGGAAAAGTTAATATCAGATCTTGCAGTTGGATTTTCTGTGAAGAAAATGGCATTGGGGAGAAATGTGTGTGGGATTAGGGCTTGTCAAAACTACCTCATTTGGGAGGAAAAGAGTTGCCCTGCCGAATATTCGCGAAGCCTTGCCGCACGGTATCCGGGTCAGCACAGAAATTGTACTTAGTTTTATCTGACAATTTAGTCTACTTAATTTCATTGTTGCCTAATTGCCTATTATACAAGCCGTGATGCCTGAAGTGTTTGTTAGCATGCAATTTTCCACATTGTTTCCTTTACATTTGTTTTTTGAGCAGTTATTTCTTGTGAAGTTTCGGCTGGATTGTGTTGTTGAAAAAGATGTGATTTTGTCCCCATTCTGCAGATTATGATTGTGTCTGGAGTTTATTATGATGATCAGACGAGGCTGTTTTATGTATCAAGGGTACTTAGATGCCGTTTAGGCAGGTCCTACCCTTGCTAAATCGATGCCACCTTTAGTTGTCTTAGTCAAAATCAATGTGGATGGAGCAGTCAGTATTGGAGCTGCTAGGATTGTTTTTTTCGTTTGAGACCATGAAGGTAATAAATTAGCTTCACAATCACAGCATTTTTCTTTCAATATTGATGGTGAAATGATTGAAGCTTGGGCAACTTTGAAAGGAGTTACACTAGGTTGTATCTCTTTTTTTTATCGCTTGCTCCTGACCTGCTTGTAGTCAAATGTAATTGGTATGCAGCCTATTTGTGTTATATGATGAATTTCAACACATATAGAAAGCATGACATAGGAAATCGTGGTTCTCTTTGGAGAAGAACCAAAACAGCAGAGTTCCGCCTACTCAAAACTAAGACGAGGCATTGCGGGATGAATCAAACATTTGAATAAGGGTTGCTAAGCCAATAATTTCATCAAATGTTGGAGAAAGGGTTTTTTATTGGAATAGTCCAAGACTCTACATGTTTCGTTCTCACTACTGTTATCTATTGCTTTATCTCTGTTGAATATTTACTCAAGATTTCTTTTTGTGTTTTACAGGGACCCTCTAATTTGTTTGAGCCTTGCCTATGGTGGCTATAAACAAGTTTGAATGCGTATTTCCTTTAGGGCATGATTCGAAGATTTTAATCTTAAATGATATAAAGATGAGAGGAGAGCTAGGTCTTATTCCAATGTGAAATTACTTTTCTTGGTTATGCCACTATTCAATGTAACCCGACTTTCTTATAGGTGAACTACATTTTGGTTTTTCCCTCCATAAGATGAGCCTACTGTGATTTAGCAAAAGTAGCAGATGGTGACTAGGGTTGTCACTAGGTTAGACCTCTTTACCGAGCATAATTTATCTGATGTCCTCAGAACAATTTTTTTCTTATTAGTATCCTTTAAACATCTTATGTCAGAAATAACTGCAGCTTTCTTTCATTTTTTGCCTGCTACCACCTATATGCATTGATTCAGGTATTTGCCAAACATATGTGGAAAGTGTGTTGTGTGTATCTGTGGGTGAATCCGCCGAGCACAAACTCACTCTAGTCATTTCACATGTGGTTTAATATAGCCTGTGCTAGTGTGAAGTAGTGTTATGCGCTCATCCTTGAGCACACACTCATCCTATAGTCGTTTCAATTATGGTTTCATTTCATAGAGTCTGTAATTTTGAGAAGCAGTGTTATTGGCTAATCCTTATCCTTAATGGGTTGATCATAAATCTCAGTAGGCTAACAATTTTCCTTTCCTTACTTTGGGCTTTGTTTGATGATTATGTCTATGTCTATCTAAGTAATAATGAGAGGAAGGGCCTTAAATTGAGTAAGTGGTTGAATAAGGATCTTCTACAGAATAAATTGTACCTTGTGGAGTAACATGGATTTATAACATAGTCTAGAGCTATTAAAGTAACTTAGTATAAGAGGTGGTTCGCATACAAACTAAGTGGGTCATGTAGGCAAACATTCATCCTTCGCTCGAGTTAAACTTGAGAAAAATATAAGAGAAGGAATAAAAAGGGCAAAGGAAAAGGAAAAGAGAAACTGGATATGGCCAACTGAGCTTAACTCAGTACAGTTAGATTATATGTGGTTTTACCAGTAAGGTTGGGCTGAGTAGCTAAACCGTATGTTTCACTACTTCACTTGCAGATAAAATTACTTGCAAATAATGTTACTTCATTGGCATGTTGAAGTTTGTTTGTGAAGCTTTGGTTTAATTTGAACTTGACCTTTGATTAGATTGTAATTTTCCATTGCATTCCTTCCAAGTTGTTGGTTCTCCAGAACACTATTTTTCTCCCTTATCTCTTTTCTGTCTTTGTTAACTCTCAAGTGTATCCGCCCAAAAGTCGAAGTACAACTATGGTTACATAAGCTGTGTTTAATGTGGACTTTTCTTCTCATTTAGTAAACACCTTTTCCATCTGTCAGTAGAAATGTAATCTAACACTTCTACTTATTTTTGTGTGATTTTTTGGATCTAATAATTTATATGTTGTTTTGTGTAAAACTACTCATGTCCAAGCGATATGTTAATATTTTTGAACTTTTCTTCTCATTTGATAAGCACTTCTCCATCTGTCAATCTGATCGTTGAAGTGGATATGTATTCTAACACTTTTTACTTAATGTTTTCTGGTTTGATTATTCAGATCTATTGATTTGTATATTATTTCGTGTTAGATATATTTATTTCTTTGTGATATGATGATTTATACCCTTGTGATATGACTTGTTATTATGATAGAAGTTGACTTTGCTCTATATCCAGAGTCTAATGTCCTTAAACTGGATAGTAATTGATAAGTGCAAAGGGAAAAGGAATCTAGTGCACATGCATACAGGGTTGACCTTTGGTTTAGTTGAAGAAAATAAATATAATGGCAGGTTGAAACATTTAATTCCTAAATATAAAAACTATGATTAAGTGGAAACCAAAGAGAAGAAAGAAACTTTTAGAGGTTGTTTCAAACGTTTGATTTGTACCTCAGCTACTCTTCTTCTTCTTTCCCTTGCAATTTTAGTTTACAATAGTTTCTGTTATCACAACTTCTTAAAAATAAAAGTAGAGATGTCTTCAGACCAATATATGTTTGTAAAGAAAATTCATCCCCTTGAACGTCTGCAAGCCATTGAAAGACATTGGGGCTTCCTCTTGTCGCCGGGTATTGCAATTGAAGAAATCAAGTTCCTTAAAAGGGAATTCAAATTCCTTGATATTTTTCCCAGATTGCAGAGTTTTAACTATGAATGCGGCATGCAAGATGTCACACAGGAAGTGCAAACTCTGTTTGATGATGTTATAGTTGACCTCAACGAGATCTACAAGGATCCATATCCAAAAACAAAATTTGATCCCTTAATCTCTCAGGTGAAAAACAAGATTTGGATAACCAAGTTGGACATCAGAGCTAAATATTCTTTTCAGGAAACGTCATTATGGCCTTCAGCCAACAAGGACGGTGCTGCTACTTCCAAAATTATACTCGAATTTGTTGATGCAGTTGTTGAGATTCTTGGTGATCTAGTGCAGACTGATGATCCTAGTTCCCTACTTTATGTTCCGGAACCCAAGGACCAAATTAAAGAGATTTTAAAGGAGTTGAAGTTACTGAGATTTTTCGTCTACTTTGTTTCAATCAAATGCATAGAGCCTCAAAGCCGACATACTTTCTTTAGTCACGTTTTAATAGTGGCTGGCCACACAGCAATCGTTGTATGGTTGTATTTGGCTAGCCGTGGCAATAGAAATGATCAAGACTTGGCTCCAAGTGAAATGAATGCTTTGCTTTCTGATCTCATGCAAATGAAGATTAAGCCCATTCAGCCAGGCATCCGCAAAATCTATATTGATGTCCTGCAAGATTTGAAGTCGGCAATACAATCAGAAATGCATCCCAACATTCAAAACAAGCATGCAGCTGACAGTGGCTTTGTTGAGACTCTTGCGCACGATTTGGTGGAGCTACCAACTAGTAGTAATGCTTGTCAGGTATTTGTTTTGAATGATCAAATGGCAATCCTTCAGGAGATACTCAGCAACTTAAGAGACATTCTCATCCATCTGCCAACAGTAAATCTTGATTTTTGTCTTCAAGATATGGACACTGTTATTGTTGATGCCGGATTTCTAATTTACTCATTATATGATATCAAGGGGGAGAAGGAAGACACAATGTTGGAGGATATCAACCGAGCACTTAACCTTGATCTTCCGAGCAACATTGTGCCTATCAAGTCAATGATCTACCTCATCGTTCGAAAGGCATTTCCTAACTTGCGAAGGATTCATGGACTAGGCTATGTTGATTTTTTTTTAAATAACCTAAAGGAGTTCCAAGGCCGTTATGCAAATTCACTTGTTTTCATCAAGAACCAACTTCAAATTATTCAGAAGGAGCTTGAGAGCTTGCAACCTTTTCTAAAAGCTGTTGCAGAAGAGCAACACCATAGGTTCAAGACACTTCAAGTTTGTGCTACACAATTGATTAGCAAAGCATATGAGGTGGAATATGTAGTTGACGCAGCTTGTATAAGCAAAGAAGTACCTCACTGGTGTCTCAAGCATAAGCTCCTAGATATCATAGAGGAGATAACTCGTATCAAAGCAGAGGTAGCAGAGATTCCAGAAAAGCAATGGCACATGATACCATTGATACTTCCACTGTTCATACATCATCACAATTGGCATGGAATCAAAGCATAGCTGATGGATTTGGAGACGTGATACAAGAATTGAGAAGACGACTAATCAAAGAACCTAAACAGCTGGATGTTATCTCAATCGTAGGCATGCCTGGTCTGGGTAAGACAACTTTAGCCTGCAAACTCTATTATGACAAGTCAATTATCTCTCACTTTGATATTCGTGCACAATGTTGTGTGTCTCAAGTATATACATTTCGGAATTTATTACTAGCCATTCTATGTGATGCTATTGGCGAGGACTCTAAATATGAAAACAAGTCTACTAATGAATTAGCTGATGAGCTTCGTAGAACTTTACTACCCAAAAGATACCTTATCCTTGTTGATGACGTGTGGGAAGCTAGTGCATGGGATGATTTAAGGCCTTGCTTTCATGATGCCAAAAATGGAAGCAGAATCATTCTAACAACTCGACATTTTGAAGTTGCCAATTATGCTACATCTGTTAGTAAACCCATTCCTCTTCGTATGTTTAGCGATGATGAAAGTTGGAATTTACTAGAAAATAAATTGTTTGCTGAAGAAAGCTGCCCCCTTCCCTTTGAAGAAGTTAGGCAAGAAATAGCAAAAAAGTGTGGAGGGCTGCCTCTTTCAGTTGTTTTGATGGCTGGTATTCTGTCAAAGATGGAGAAGAAAGAAGAGAGTTGGAAAGAAGTGGCTGCGACATTAAGTTCCCACATACGCAGTGATTCAAAAGCTATTGTAGAACAAAGTTATCAGGATTTACCCTTTCATCTTAAGCCTTGCTTCCTTTATTTTGGAGCATTTTTAGAGGATAAAGTGATTTGACGTTTCAAAGTTAACAAGGTTATGGATATCAGAAGCATTTATTAAAAGTTGCGAAGGCAAGAATTTGGAGGATATAGCAGCAGGTTACTTGGAGAATCTTATTGGAAGAAATCTAGTGATGATTGCTGAGAGGGCCAGTTTAGATGGTAAAGTTGAAGCATGTCGGATTCATGATGTATTGCTCGAGTTCTGCAAGATAAGAGCAACGGAAGAGAATTTTCTACAGTGGATAAAATGGTAATATATACTGTACCAATTAGTGGTACTTTATTTGTTCAATTAATCAAGTATTTCGCGTTACATTTGGAAATTAATGTTATGATTTACTAGTTTAAATATTCACAGTGATATAATATTCAAGTTATATTTGAAAATCAATGTTATGATTTATCTAATTATATTTCCACAGGGATCAGAATGCCAATCCTTCTTCCTGTATTTACTCTTACAAGCAGCATGCTCATGGTCGCTTGGCCTTTAGTGATGTGGGTACTCTTGAAAAATGGAGCTCGTCTTGCTCACTTGTTGGCTCTATACTTTTCAGAAAAGATACCTTACTCCATTTGACAATTTCACGCATATTTCACAATTTCAAGTTTCTGAAAGTCTTGGATTTGGAGGGCACTGTTAATGTTGATTGTTTCCCGATTGAGCTAATTTTTTTTTTGAATTGGTAACTATTGTATATATTATAAAAATCAGTACATAGGTTGCACTGAAAACCAAATTTACATAGAGAGAATTTGAAGATATTCTAATTTAAAACCTAGCAGGATCCTAGTATGTCTATGATTGTCAATGTATCTTCTGTGTACATCTGTTTGCACCAAAAACAAAATAGAAGAATACAATTGAGTTTGATCTTCTGCAGTGGATTGCTTCTGTCTTCAAAACATCTAGTGTTCCTTTCCCTCCAGACTGTCCACCAAATACATGCCGGAACAGTCCTCCATCTATCTCTGCTAGTTGCTTCAGCTCCAGCTTCTTCCCAACTATAAATGACATCTTTAATCCTGTATGGCATTGACCATGAAATACCCCTAAGATTAATAAAGATTTTCCATAGATGGTCTGTAATCTTGCAATGTAGAAACAAATGGTTGACAGTCTCTGCACTCTCCCTACACAGAAAACATCTTGAACACAGTGATATTCCCCTTTTTATGAGATTATCCTGGGTTAAAACCGCTTCTTTTGCTAGTAGCCAAGTGAAGCAAGCTACCTTGTATGAAATCTTTGTTTTCCATATATGTTTCCAAGACCATGTGTCTACCTGTTGATTGTCATGATTCAAAATCTTATATGCATCCTTCACTCGGTAAACCCCTCTGTTGTGCCTCTCCCACCATATTGAATCCAAACCTTCTTGTAATCCTGTAAATGCTTCCAGCTCTTTGTAGAGGTCAGTTAATCTTGTTATCTCCTAGTCATTCAGCTGCCTTCTTAGAGCTATTTCCCATCCTTGACAACTCCTCATTTCAGCTACTGTCTTATGCTGGTTTTGTGCTAAACCGAACATATCTGGGTATCTTTCCTTTAAGCTTCCAATTCCTAACCAGTTATCATTCCAAAATGATGTGTTCCTTCCGTTGTTCACTCTTATGGAGGAGTGATTCTTCATTATTGGCCAAAGTTCTCTGATGGATTTCCACACATTTACTCCCTGTGATGTTCTGACTTTTTTTGACACCCAGTTGCTTTCTTCACCATACTTTGCTTTGATCACTTAGGACCATAAAGATTGGGGTTCTTTAGAGTACTTCCATAACCATTTAATTCTGAGAGCCTTGCTTTGGTTCTTCAAATTCCTTATCCCCATTCCACCTTGTTTTTTCTCCATTGTTAGCATCTTCCAATTGACTAAATGGAAGACCTTTTTCTCCTTATTGCCTTGCCAAAGGAATGTTCTTCGGAGTTTGTCCAATCTCTGTAAAACGCCTGCTGGAATTGGGAACAAAGACATCATGTAAGTAGGTAGAGAGTCTAATACTGAGTTGATTAGAACTAGCCTACCCCCAATGATAGGTACTGCGATTTCCATCTTGACAACTTCTTCTCACACTTTTCTATGACTGAATTCCAGATTTCTTTTGATTTGGACCTTGCACCAAGAGGCATCCCGAGGTAAACTGTTGGTAGGGACCCAACTTCTCTTCCCAATATCTGAGTCAGTTGCCCCATGTTGTTAACTTCATTAATGGGAAAACTATTGCTCTTCCTCCAGTTAATGTGTAATCCTGATACTCCCTCAAATAAAACCAAAATGATCCTTAAGAATCTAAGTTGTTCTTTTTCAGCATCACAAAAGACTAGAGTATCATCTGCGTATTGGAGATGTGTGATATCTAGATTGTTAGCCCCACTCCTGTTTACCTCAAAGCCTTTAACCCATCCACTGACTTTAGCCGTTTTGATCATGTTGTTCAATCCTTCCATAGCTATGATGAATAGGAAGGAGATAAAGGATCACCTTGTCTGAGACCTCTATGTGAATGAAAATAACCTTTAGGACATCCATTTATAAGAATGAAGAATTTCACAGTAGATATGCAAAATTTCATCCATCTAATCCATTTTTGCCCAAAACCCATTTGTTCTAACATTCTTAGTAGGAAGCTCCAGTTCACATGATCATAGGCCTTCTCGATATCCAATTTGCATAAGATTCCAGGTTCTTTCTTCTTTATTCTTGAGTCCACAGCTTCATTAGCAATCATCACTGCATCAATTATTTGTCTTCCTTTGATAAACGCCATTTGTTGAGCATCGACAATTTTCCCAACCACCCTCTTAAGTCTTTCAGTTAAGACTTTTGCGAGCAGTTTGTAGAAGCTCCCTATAAGACTGATCGATCAGAAATCTCTCAATTCTTTCGCACCCGTCTTCTTTGGAATCAAAGCTATATATGTTGCATTGAAGCTTTTCTCAAACATCTCATGTGAATGGAAGTTGTTAAAAGCCGCCATGATATCTTCCTTCAAAATGTCCCAGCACTTTCTGAAAAAACCCATTGTGTATCCATCTGGCCCTGGAGCCTTGTCACTTGCACACATCTTCAGACTGCTCAGCACTTCTTGTTCCTCAAAATTACTCTGTAAAGACTCCCTTTCTGATTCAGAAATGCTTGAACTATTTTCGAAATTGACTGTTGGTCTCCACTGTTCAGGTTCTGTGTAAAGCTCCTTGTAGAATTCAATGATCTCGTCCTCTATTCTTCCTGGATCCTCGATTACTTCATGTCGAATCATTATTTGGTCAATGTTGTTGTTTCTCTTGCGTGCATTTGCAGTCCGATGGAAAAATTTTATATTCCTATCCCCTTCTTTGAGCCACAAATCTCTTAATTTTTATCTCCATGCCAATTCTTCATTCTTGAGTTGCACCACAATCTCCATTAGAGTGGCTGCTTTCCTGACTGATTCCTCCTCTGTCAACGCTCTTAGTTGTTGCGTTGTCTCAAAATCTGCTAGTTTACTTAGCAATTTTGATTTCTGCATTCCCAAATTGCCTTTGTAACTTCTGCTCCATCCTTTTAGCTTGGCCTTGAGAGCTTTTAACTTGCAAGCTAAAATGTAATCAGGTCTTCCTGAGAATTCAAAAGATCCCCACCACTCTCTAATTCTGTCCTCAAAGCCTTCCACATTCAGCCACCAATTTTCAAACTTAAAGTATGATTTAGCTTGTTCCCACGCACCACAGTCTAGAGCCACAGGTGAATGATCCGAAATCAACCTTTGTTGGATAGATTGCTTGATGTTTCTGAACCTTGCATCCCATTCTTCTGAGATGAGAAATCTATCAATTCTTGACGCCGCTGTATGATTGAACCAAGTATAGTTTCCTCCTTCAAGTCGAAGATCTATCAACTCCATATCTTCTATACAATCCGAAAACTCCACCATCGCCCTGGACCTCCTTGAACATTCCCGTTTTTCAGAAGGGTACCTTGTAACGTTAAAATCGCCACAAACCGCCCAAGGACCTTCCATCAATCCCCTCACTGCACCAATTTCTCTCCATACTTTTTTCCTTTCTATTCTACAATTTGGAGCATACACTCCTGTTATGTGACATTGAAAGTTCTGTAGAAGAGCGTCAAACTTGCACGTCAAAGTGTATGCACCAGTCTGTAACACCTCCCCTTTCCATACTCTGCAATCCCATAACAACAAAATCCCCCCTCTCGTGCCGCTAGCTTCTAAACATGCATACCTCACCCATCTACCACCCCATATTTGCCTGACTATTTCCTCGATATCCCCCTCGACTTTTGTTTCTTGCATGCAAATAATGTCTGCCCTCCAATTCTGCACTTGACTTTTTATTATCTCCCTTTTCTTCTTATCGTTTAAACCCCTTAAATTCCAGGAAATTACTTTTATAATCATATAGAAATGATTGATAGATCTCTTCCCCTACTCCTTTTCCCATCACTCTTGAATTTGACATCGAAAGTAGTTAACCCTTTTAATTCCAGTGATCCTTTGAATCTTTGTTTCTTCACCTCCGACTCTGTCTCCACCCTTCTTACCTTTCTGCAGCTGTCAATTTGCATTAGCAACTCCAGTGCTTCTTCTTCATGTCCTTGAAAATCTACTCCAAACATTTTCCCCAATTTGATCATATTTTGATGGACCCATATTGTTGCATCCATGTCTTTATCCAGTGATGGAATGTGCTTGCTGAACCGCTATAGGATTCACCTCCTCGATTTCCCACTCTTGAATAGAGCTAAGTTGCTTTAGGTGTTCCACAGTACTTCCCACCTGATCATTCCCCATCTCTGAGTTTATGCTTCGCTCCCCTTCCTTCTGTTCCAATCTTGGCAAAACTGCTCCACCTTCTGGCTGATTGCAACTGGTAATTGTTTCCTTTTGCATACTTTCTAGATTCACATTAAGGATTTGGTCCCCTGGAGAGGACTCTTTTGCCCCCGAGTAAGAGGGTCCTCCCATTTCCTCAATATAAGGCTTCAGCCCAGTATCATCAGATATCTCACACGAGAGGTCATTAAAAATGACTTGCGCAGCCATATCGGGGTCATAGGATTTCAGCTTGTCTTTTGACACTTTACTGCTCTGATTCATCGAGGTTGAACCTTGTGTAAATTGTCCATTTGCCTTTCCTTTACCAGTGTTCAGCTCATACCGTGTCTTTCTTTCAGCCCAGATTGGGATGAAAAATTTGGTACCATTTCTTTCAATCCCCACCTCATTGGGAGTCTTTCTGCCATCACCAGCAATTTTGATTCTTGCCCACTTAAGATGGTTTTTGAGATCAGTTTCTTCTTCTGTAGCTAACCATCCCCCGCAGAGATCTCCTATTTCTTTGAAGATCTTTTGTGACCATAGATGTAAAGGAATCCCCATGGCTCTAATCCAGCATGTTTCCTCAATTTGTGAGTTTGGAATGCAACCGGCATTATGATTCCACCATTCCAAATGAAGCTTGAATTTTTTCCATCTCCATTCTCCTTGCACAATCTGCTCTGCCATGAATCTGTTTGGAAATTCGAAAAGAAACATGTTTCCTATCATTTCATATATATTAACTCTGTATGCTTTGTTCCATGAAGCACTCGCCCATCGCCTTATGTCTGCTAAAGTGGGTCTCTCATTGATTTCTTTCCCAAAAGACCCGATAATGCATCTTTTTAGTAGGCCTGTGTCCTCTCCTCCAGTAGGTTCCATAACAGAGATTTTCCCATTGTTCGTGTTGATCCTTGCCTCTCGAAGTGTATTGGACTGCCATTTACTCTCCTTAACTACTTGTGCATATGGGAGATTTTCCACAGTGTTTCTGGGTGGTGCTATGGAAATCAGCCTGGTGGTCTGATAGATGAATCTTTCTATCTTAGCTGCTATGTCTTTCCAGCCAGAGTTCAGAGTTAACTCTGGGAGTATTATCACTGACCTCCCTTCTCCCTTCAGTGACAGAATACTCATATATCTTCCATGAGCGTTATATTTCCTAGTACAGAAATGTTCTGTCATTTGTTCCTTGTACTTCCATCTCTTCACTAGATTGTTTTGATCTGTCGAGGCTTCATTAAGTGCAAAGCAGATCCATTCCATTGCCTTTCTGCCCATGGATGATCTTCTCATCATGTTGCGACTTCTCTCAACCCATTCAAACCATGTGTCTTTGTTAGAGTTCCATCTGGTGATGTCAAAAGATTTGAATCCTGCGTTGAAATATATCCTGTTGTCTCCCATATTGTACTAAACCAGCTGCTCAGCTTATGAAAGTTAAAGTTTGTTTGGAAGTTATCCCAGTGAGCTAGAAAACTCGGCAATGTAAGAGGTAAAACCAGAACCAGAAATCTGGAAGGTTCCTACCACCGGAAAAATAAAAGTTGTCGGAATTCAGAAAGGATTATATGGTTGTGGTCGGAAATCCCCATTGAGTGTACTGTCTAAAAGATTTTTTTTGAAAAAGTGGCCGGAAATGTGCTCACGCGCCGGCGCGTGGCATTGTTCTCGCCGGCGACTGGCTGCGCGTGGGGGCGCGTGCGGATGATTTATCGGAGCTATTTTCAGAATGGTGGTCGGAATTTGATCGGCGCTTTAATGGTGTTTATGGATTCTCAGAATACCTTGTTCTCAGGCTCCTCGGGGAGTGTGCCTGAGAGCTTTAAGAAAGAAGAGAGAGAAAATATATTTTTTCCGATTGAGCTAATTTACTTGAGGTATTTTTCTGCAAGATATGTTCTGCAGTCAATTCCATCATCCATAGTCAATCTTTGGAATCTGATATTAAATGGTAGTGGAGGAAAGTTGTCATTACCCTTTACAATATGGAAGATGGTTAAACTGAGACATCTACATGCCTCTCCGTACTTCATTATAAATAATGCAGAAGAATCACTTGAGGACTCCTCAGAACTTTATGATTTAAAGACTCTTTCCTTTCCATGTTTTTCTTGTGTGGACGATGCACATTTGATGCTGAGAAAAACACCTAATCTACGGGAACTGACATGCAGAATCAAGGGTATTAGCAGAGATCAGCTACCTGTATTGGATTTTCCACCACGACTTGAAACGCTACACATCCATCCTACGCTCGCAGAATCCCAATGTGGATACCCTATATGCATTTCCGCATCAAATCTAAAGAAATTGACAGTAACACTTTTTAGATTGGGCCTTGAGCACTTATCAAACATTGCTCAGCTTCAGAACCTTCAGGTGCTAGAATTGCTTTCTGTTAAATTTGAGGATGGAAAATGGGAAGTGAGAAATGAAGAGTTCCCTCCGCTCAAAGTCTTGAAACTATCGAATGGTTACTTTAAAGAATGGACTGTTGCCGATGATGCCTTTCCTAATCTTGAACACTTGGCTTTGCATCAATGTTTCGATCTTAAGGAGATCCCAACATGTTTCGGAGACATCTGTTCCCTCCATTGAGGTACGAGAATGCAACGGATTTGTTGACAAGTCAGCCAGGGATATTTGGGAAATACAATTTGAAGATTATCAAAATACTAATTTCGAGGTCTTTATTCACAAGTCCATGGCACACAAGGATAACAATTCGGATTACGGTACTCTACTGAAAATTCCTACCACATCCATAACTCACTTTTATACTCTGATAGATGCATTCTCCTTACTATAACTTGCCTGTTACTATTTACTTCATTCCATCTGTTTGACACCTTGTTTAAAGCTTTAGTATTACCTATTTAGTATTTTATTTTTAAAGGTAAAAGTTCTTGAAATAGAAGTACTATAAATTAAAAATATGATTTTTTCTATGTTGCTCGGACTCTCCAAAAATATCGATGGGTGCATGTCGGATCCTCCAAAAATAGTGTATTTTTGGAGGATCCGACACGGGCGCGGCAGATGTTTTGGAGAGTCCGTGCAACATAGGATTTTTTAGCAATAAAGATGATAAACACAAGAAATCCGAGACTATATAGTTTCTATCAATGTAAACAATTAACTAGAAAATTCCTTCATCATAAATATTTTTTTGTCAAAACAGACACATATGATTGGTTATGAAAATGATCTACAAAGCAAGGCGGAGGAGCTGGTAACCGGAAGCCGAAACTTTAAGGTTTTTTGTTTATTCTCAACTAGTGGTGTTCATTTTATTTTCAATTTGATTTTGTTTTGTTGATTTTCGTTTTCGAAAATATGTTTTAGAAACATAATTAAATAATTAAATAAATATATGCTCTCTCTAGCAGTTTAAACTTTTAGATGAGATGGTCACACAATTCAACATATATCAGAGCAGGCAAAGGTCCTGAGTTCGAGCCTCAATGCTAATATGCTATCCACTATAAAAAAAATCGCGTGCTTGACCCATGAAAAATAATCAGACTCGCATGTCAAGGGGCGTGGTAGAGACATAATTAGACTCGCATGTCAATGGGCCAAGCCCATTGGTGGCCACATGGCCTAACACTTAGAAATACACATACAAAAAAGAAGTAAAGCAACTAATAAGGAAAACCAGAGAAAGGATAAGCAACACCTTTTCAGCCATTTAAGGACAAGTGCATGCCTGTGTTGAACTATATATAATTAGGCAGATTGATTTAAAATGTTTGTTCTTTTATGACATACTAAGCTTTCATAGGCATCTTTAATACTGTTAGGCATGATCCAGGCTACTTGTGAAGCCGATTGGAGCAGAGGTTATGGACGGAAAGAACCCTGAAATGGTGGGACCCTCTTCCTCAATGACTGTGGATGAGAAGGGGATGTTCATGTAGGAGGAGGACGATGAGGTGGTGAATGAGGAGGTGCTACTAATTGGCAGAGGAGAGTGCAGGATTTGCCAGGAGGAGGATTCTTTGGACCTATATTGCTCGAACTCTCCAAAAATGTCGTCGGGTTCATGTCGAATTTTTCAAAAGTAGTGTATTTTTGAAGAATCTGATACGTGTGCGGCAGTATTTTGGAGAGTTCGCACAATATAGCTTTGGACAAGTTGGAGAGCCCATGTGCTTGCAGTGGAAGTCTCAAGGTGAAGTCTTTAACTCTCTTGATCTTTTTTGTTGTATGATATGGGGATACCATTTACGATTAGGAGTAGTTTGGTAAGTGGTGTGGGTTTGGATGGTGTGAGAAATAGAATATGAGATAGAAATGAAAGAGTGCATTCATTTGATTATTCTCCTAAGCTATTGGGTGTTAAATAGTACATGCACCTTATTTAAACTAGGAAAGAAATGGAGGCTACATAATTATGATACACCAATGCCTCCCTAATTGATGCTAACTAATACACACAATTTTCTTAACACTCCTTTTCAAGCTGGTACATATAGGTTGTGTGTACAAAGCTTGTTACAAATGTAATTAATTCGAAAACCGGTACGGAACTTAGTGAAAATATATGCAAGCTGATCATTTGACTTCACGAACTTTGTGACAATGTATCCCGAGGGTATCGTTTCTTTTACAAAATGACAGTCGATCTCTATGTATTTAGTTCTCTCGTGAAACACCGAATTTTGATGCAATATGAAGAGTTGCTTGATTATCACACACAAGTTTCATCTCACTAATTTGTCCAAAATTCAATTCTTTTAGCAGTTGTTTGTTTGATCCAAAAATCCAATTCAGGAACTGAGATGCAAATTCAAGCCTTTTAGAGCGTGTTCAAAGTCATCTGTTGCCTGTTTTGGATTTTCCAGCACGGCTTGAGAAGCTAGACAGTTTTGGTTCGATACCTTCATACCTCGGTGCATCAAATCTTTAAAATTTGACATTAAGCTCTTGTGGACTGTGCCTTCATCAGACATTTTTCAGCTTCAGAATGCACTTGAACTGAGAACCGTTAAATTTGGAAAAGTTTGGAAAGTGAGAAATGACGAGTTCCTTCAACTCAGTCTTAAAACCAGAATACTTGTTACAATGGACTGTCGCTGATGATGCCGTCCCTAACCTTAAACGCTTGTTTCTGTTATTGCAAAAAGCTTAAGGAGGATCCGTCTTGGTTTGAAGACATCTCTTCTCCAAAGTACATTGAGGCAGAGAACTGCAGCGAAATTTTTTGGTCAGTCAGAGAATTATACACTACTAAAAAAATAAAACTATATTCAGTCGTTTGTTTATGTATATGTCGTAGCTCTAAATATTTTAGGCAGCACTTACAACTACTTTTTGAGCTATTAACTCGTTATGGTATTTCTTTTAACAGACTGATGAGTTTATAGCTGGAGCAATTTGGAAGATCAATATGTAATATTTTTATTAGTTACTCCATTTCTTTAATGGATTCTGTAAAATTATTCGTCAGTTGCGTGCATTGTAAGCTACATTTCAAGTTTAACACAGGAGCAAATTATTCAATCCTTAATATTTGGTGCAAGTCATTAGATTTTGTCTCCTTGAGGTGAATGGTTTCCCCCTTTTCCTTTTTTCTTATGAGTTATAATGCTATGTTTGTGCTACTTATGATTTCACCAAAATGCTGTATAAAATTTTGAATCTAAACTTATTGAAGGTCCACATTGACAAAATAATGTGGACTTACTTAGCCAGTTGTGCAACTAAAATAAATGTGGAGTGAAACCATTAGTTTCAATGCGTCAGATCTGAAGCTTAGTTGTTCTGCGTCTTCCCCTTTGCAGCTGAAGTTCATTCACAGTTTCTTTGAATCACAGCTCCTTTAAAAGATGTCTTCCAACGAATATCTGTCTTCAAACGATCGTCTTTTTGAACGTCTGCAACAACTTGATGATATTTCAGACCACCATAGTCAAGTTGTTAAAAAAGGAATTTAAATTTCTGGATATTTTTCTCAGCTTGCATAGCTTCACAGAGGAAACTAACATGCCAGATGCCTATCAGAAGTCAGAAAGTCCAAGCTCTGCTGCGCTAATTGGCTTTTAAAGCTCCAAGCCGGGGCGGAGCTAGACCCTCCGCTTACGGGTTCGGCCGAATCCAGTAGTTTTTGTGCAAACTTGTATTTGTCTTGTGAAATTCGTGGAATATATACAAATTATTGTTTTAGAACCCAATAACTTAAAAGAACTAGAATCTCGAACCCATAAGCTTCAAATCCTAGCTCCGTCTCTATCTCCAAGGTCTGCTTAGCCGAGTACTTTGATTTTTATACCTCTAGCTCTAAGGTAAAAAATAAGATTTGGTTGACTAATGGAAATTAGAACCAAATACTCCTTTCCCAAAATATCATTAAAGTCACTATCAGCCGACAAGAATGGTATTGCTATTCCCAAATTTGTAAACGAATTCATTGATACTGTGGCGGACAATCTTTATGAACTAGCGGAGATTGATGAGCCTTGTTCATTTCTTTATGTCTCGAAAACAATAGGCGATGTTTCATACCGAGAAATTCCTCTGACGACCCAGGCGGTGCACAAGTAACCTCTGCTTGATGACACCCCTTACAAAATCCATATCCGGGAAGAACTGCCTCCACTGCATTAGGGGGCGCGTTTTGGGGGTTTGGCTGGGCGAACTCTTCGTCATTTGAATAACTACTATTATCCGCAAATAGGCCTACACCGAATGACGGCCAACTGGGGCCTCCACTGCTACCCCCAGGTTTCCTTCAGACCCAGACATTCCCCTCCCCCCCACACCCCCGATGCATGAAGAAATGGAGCGATAGCCCTTTGAAGTTCATCCATAAAGAGATATCCAAGCGATGCTTTCGTCTGATTTACTTCAAAAAGGTTTATAGAGACTCGGGATGAATGTCATCATGTTAATTTCTTCTGTCACATTAGCTGCGGCCGGCCACACATCAATGCTTTCCTGGTTGTATTTACCATGGCATTGCGGAAGAAATCAAGACTTGGTTCCGCGGGAAATAAATGTTTTGCTTTCTGATTTCTTGCCAGTGAGCGTTAAGCCCATTCAGCCATGCATTCGTAAGATCTATGTTGATGTCCTGCAAGCTTTAAAGTCAGGAAATACAATCAGGATGTTATACCAGCATCCACAATGAGCATTTTGGTGACAGTGAAGTCAACTTTGAAAGTACAAGGGGGGTGGGGTGAATTGTATATTTTTAAACTTAATCGTTTAGTTGACTAGTTTATCAAGTAGTCGACTAGATGTAATAATCTAACAGTTATAATGACAGAAAGTAACTGCAGAAATTAAAGACACCGGAATTTTATACCGGTTCGGATTCAATGTAAATCCTAGTCCAGTCCCATTGGGTTGCAAGTGAGTTCTCTTTAGTAAATGCATTTCTCCGAGTACAGTGGAATTGATTTGACAACACAGTTCCTCTAACACTCGTTTTTTTTTTTGAAACAATGTCTCACCAGTGTTATACTCTCCTTGGTGTAGGGCTGGGTATAAATTCTTTGATGAAAGTCGAGACTTGACAACCCAAGAGATTTGATACTTGGAAAGAGATTGATTCTTTCCAAGAATAAGATAGCTAGCTGTTGCTTCTTCCTTGATTTCTTCCTTTAACAGATGTATGCAATGCTTGCTCCTTGATTGTTGGTTCTTCCGAAATTAACAGCTTATCAATCTCTACAAGATCTTCGATCCTCCGGATATGGTGGTCGTGATTCATGCCTTAATTTTAGGCTTGCTTGATTCTTTCCATCGTAGCTGTCCATTAATCTTCGCTGATTGAGTTCCTTCCTTAGGCATCCAGATTTGGTGATTGGGTTATAATCTTTGCTGATTGATTTCTTTCCTTAAGTATCAAGATTAACTTATAGCATCTTCTTGATTCCTTAATTTCCTGCATAGATATATTATTTGCATCATTAATACTGAATCTAACAATCTCCCCCTTTTTGACGATGACAAAATAATATATAGGTGTAAAAACTAGTTAACTTCCCTGTGTTTTACTCCCCCTCAATGTATGTAGTTGACTAGTCCATGATGCTCCCCCTCAGTTCATACAGTTGACTAGTCCATGGTAGAGTCGACTCCTGCCATCAAACTGTACCTGTACAGATACAACATATACTCTTTCTCCCCCTTTTTGGCATCAGCAAAGAGGGAACAAGCCAAGAACTAAACAGAATATAGAGCATTGAAACAGGAGAGTTATAGGTAATATCCAATGGCTGGGAAACAACCCACAAAAAACAGCACAGCGAAAAAAACCAAATTATCCAAAGGCTGAGAACATAGCCCATAACCAACACAACAAAAAATTTATCTTAAACAACCACGCTAATGGCGCAGAAAATAAGTAAGGGTGTTGCAAATGGCCTCATTCAATTGTTCAAAGCTGGCATTTGCTGAGATGCTCACTCCATCCAACCTGTCATAAATTTCCCTGAAGGCTTTGACAACATTCTCCCTAACTCTGAGAACAACAACTCTAATTTTGGACACATCAGACCCTATTTCTTTGGAAATGGCATGAATGTCACCAACAGTAGACTGAGTGGCTGTGAGAAGATTTTTGATTTCAAAGAGTTGAGAGTCAATGGCACGAAGCTTGTCACCAAGATCAGGACTATCAGGACTGGGATGAGGAACAGAGGGTGAAGGTTTGGGCTCTAGAGGGGCATGCTTTGCTTCACTATCATGCTTCTTAACCCAGGAGCCCTTTACACTCACATATCCTATACTAGCAAAGGCTCTAGAATTATAAGACTTTAAAACAGTGATGAAGGGATAGTTGGATAGGAAAATTTGATGAGCTTCCAAAATGTGAGTGATTGCCATGCCATAGGGTAAACTGGTGGGATCTTCAGCACTCTCGATCATGAAATTTATAACCCAGGAGGAAAGCTTGATTTTGAGTTTGGTCACAAGGCAATAAATGAAGAAGGTGTCTCTTTGAGAGAAAGTTGAAAAGGAACCAGTACGAGGAAGCAAAGTAGTTGCTACAATGTGGGCCAGAACTCGAGTTTCGAAACTAACATCACTGGGACCTAACTGGTTTGGAAGGGAGTCAGAGGGACACTCAACAATACACTGTTTGGCTTAGTCAAAGAAAATTTCAAAGTCATCAGGCCAAGTGTTTTTAAACAGCGTAAGAAAACCAGAACAACGACACTGAAAGAGCGAATCAAACAGAGCACAGTCATGAACAATGCGCTTACCTAACACTAAAGATTCCAACCTATCAGGCTTACTAGAATGGAGATTTGCATAAAATATTTTGACTAGGGGTTCATATACCTTAGGCGGAGGAATAAAGAACAAATTAACCCAACCTTGATGAACGGAAAGATCTTTAACCTTGCAATTGAGGGCTTACATGTCGTCAAGATCGATAATCCTTCCATGAGCAATGGGCTTGTCCTTCAAAGCAATGAAGAAATCCCGATTTGGGGAATCCCAGAAGTTGAGGTCAGATTCAAGAGAGGTAGAAAAATCAACCTTGGATTTCTTTGGGGTGGAGGAAACAGGGGGTTCTTCCATGGGTCGTTTACCTAGAGCTTTTTCTCCTAGAAGTTGAGAGTATTCAGAAAAATCTCCTTGAGAAAAGGTGAAACCCTCAGAGTGATCGGATCCTAGGTCTACTTGTTCTAGGGGCATATATGGGGTTTTGCTTTGGAGCGGGTGCTTTTTCTGGTAGAGGCAGAGGGATTTCGGGGATGTTTAGCCATTGAAGGAACAAAGGTTTGATTGAAGCTTTGGAGAGGAGATATTGATGAAAGTGATTGACAAGGGTAATCCACCTTAAGAAGAGGGTTTTTGACGGTTGAGTATCGAAAAGGAAAAGTTGTCAATTGAAGGGACGCGATGATTGGCTTTCCAACTTTGAACGGCGAACTGATGTGAAAGAAGAGAAAAGAGAGGGAAAGAAACGGAGGCGTAATTAATACATGAGTAAAAGGACAATCATTACCAAAAGAATTAGCAATACATATAGGTCCTGAAGGTTATTAGTAATTCAAGTAATGCCAAGTAATTTTCTTAAATCACAAAACCTCTCCTCTAACAATGGTTTAGTAAAAATATCAGCTAACTGACTAGTGGTTCCAACAAAAGATATTTCTATGCCTCCTTTAAGAACATGATCTCTAATAAAATGATGCTTGATATCTATATGCTTTGCTCTAGAATGATGCACAAGATTTTTTGAAAGACAAATATCACTAGAATTATCACAAAAAATTTGTATAGTCTTAAACGAAAGTTCATAGTCACCCAGTTGATGAGACATCCATAGTAGTTGTGCGCAGCCTTGTCTTACAGCAATGTATTCAGCTTCAGTAGTAGACAATGCAACTGATGCTTGTTTTTTACTGTTCTAGGATATCAATTCCTTTCCTAGTAATTGAAATGTACCATTTGTGCTTTTTCTATCGTCCTTATCACCTCAAGATTTGCATCTGAAAAACCTTCTAATTTAAAAGAGTTAGAGCGAGGATACCATAGTCTATGAGATACAGTCCCAATGAGATATGAATGATTCTTTTTACTGCGGTCAAATGTGATTCCTTAGGAGCAGACTGAAACCTGGCACATTTACATACGCTGAACATAATATCCGGTCGACTGGCTGTTAGATATAGCAGTGATCCAATCATTCCATGATATTTGGTTTCATCAACAGGAATACCTGTTCATCTTTGTCTAAATTTGCGGAAGGGCTCATTGGTGTGCCAATGGATTTTGTATTGCTCATACCAAATTTTTGCATCAGTTCCCTTGTGTATTTGGTCTGACATATAAAGGATCCTTCTTCAGATTGTTGAATTTGCAGTCCAAGGAAGAGCGTTAGCTCTCCCATCATACTCATTTCGAATTCGCTTTGTATAAGATTTGAAAATTCCTTTCACATAAGAGGGTTAGAACTACCAAATATAATATCGTCAACATAAATCTGAATAATGAGGTTACCTTCCGATGATCTTTTAATGAACAAGGTAGTATCTATTTTACCTCTTGTGAAGCCATGATCAACAAGAAAGGAACTAAGTCTGTCATACCAAGCACGTGGAGCTTGCTTTAGCTCGTACAACGCCTTAGTGAGCTTGTATACATGGTATGGGAACTTTGAATCTACAAACCCAGGCGGTTGTTTTATGTATGCTTCTTCCTCAATAAATATGTTCAAAAAGGCACTTTTAACATCCATTTGAAATAGCCTAAATCCTTTAAAAGATGTGTCATGACCCAAACCCCGCTCCGGTCGTGATGGCGCCTCTCGTGAAGATAATGCCAGCCAACAAACCCATATCGCCTTTTTAAAAATAGTTAAACATTAATAAACAACTTAAATATGATTTAATGATATAATTAACGGAAGCACAACTTGACACAACCCTAACCGGGGTGTCACAAGTCACGAGCATCTACTAGGGTATAAATACAACTGAAAGCCTGGAGTGTACAAATACAGACTAATGAATGAGGAGAGAGAAAAGAAGCGCTGCGAACGCCGGCAGATACCTTGCTAGACCCTGATGACTCTGCCTTCGATCAGCCAAAACATACTTGAATCTGCACACAAGGTGCATGGAGTAATGTGAGTACTCCGATTCAGTGAGTAATAATAATAAATAAATACTTGTAAGCACGTGATTTTTGCCCTATATGAGAAATACTCCCAGAAAATGCAAAATAAAATGATTTTTCTTGGTGTGCAATTTTGAGTAATTTTGTGATATTTTTTTTTTGGATAATCATTTGTATTTGTCTGCATTTGCTTATTTGTTAAGTTAATAAAAAATATAAAAATATGTCGCATTTTGCATGTAGGATTTCATTCTACAATTGTTAGTAATTAAATTAGTTTTACAAAAATTAAAAATTACAAAAATAGGCATCTTTTGCATTTTTAGCATTTAATGTCCAAATGAACAATTTTATGCTTAATTATTACTTAATTGTGCGTTAATTTGCGCTTTTATAATTTAATTTAGTTCTTAATAATAACTTAAGTATTTTTATAATTTAGTTTTAGAAAATAAAAGAAGAAAAAAGAACAAAAATACAAATAAAAATCAGATTGGGCCACTTCTTCAATTTTCAACCCCAGGCCCAAACAATTGTCCACGACCCAGTCCACTTCACACGGGTCGACCCGGTCCGCCCCATTAACCCAATACCCAACCCCTTTCTTCATTTTTTGGTCTAAACACAAAAACAAAACAAAAAAATAACAAAACCAAAAACCCTAAAACACTAACTCATCCGCCTCCTCTCTTCATCCTCTCAAAACTCCAAGCTCACAACCATGGCTACCTCCCCTTCCACACGAGCAGATCCCATGGCTGCCTCCCCATCGACAGCACACACGCACACACATCAACCACACACAAGCTTCCCCTCTCGTCGGAACTCGGGCAGGCGCTGCTGCGTTGTCCAAACTCAGTCACGTCCAGCCCGTTCCGCCATGGACGTCGTCGACCAGCTGCTCCTGTTCTACGAGCTTCATCTTCTCCGAACTTCATCTGCTCCGAGCTGCTGCTCCGTTCCGTCGAGTTCGTCGTCGTTTGGTCGAGCTTCATCTTCTCCAAGCTGCTTCACCATGAACGACGAAAGTAGTCCGCCATGGCTGCTTTGACTGCCTCGTCGTCCAGTCCCCCCCGCTGCTGTTTCTTCATGTTCCAAACCCGTCGTCCAGTCCCCCCAAGCTGGTTATGTGACTGCCTCGTCGTCCAGTCCCCCCCGTTGCTGCGTCTTCACAGAACCATCACTGCTGCCCGCGCCATTTTCTTCTTCGTAACCAAACACGCCCCAGCTGCTTCACAGGCCATCTTCTTGTGACGGGCGGCCATCTTCTTTGGTCGTCCGTTCGTGGTCGTCTTCGGCGACAAGTTATCTTGGTGCGATACTCGGTTCCAGACAGTCTGTTTTCATCGTCGTTTGTTCTAAGCTTTGGTCGACAAAACAGTCCGTACGTATTTCGTTTCAATCCGGTTGGTAGATTTTGAGTCTTATTTTTACCCGTATTTTGTTTTGATATTTTCGAATCTAAAATCAACAAATGTTTGTTTTGTTTATCGTTTGAATTAATTTTTAGTTCATGTTCATGTGTTGTTTGTTAAATTAATTTTTCAGATTCCAAATGAAAGATTAATTACTTGTTTTTCATGTTTATTTCATGTTCGTATTATTGTTGAAGTGAATATTTGTTAGTTTAATGTTTGTTAGATTCAAATTGAAATTTAATTAATTATTTCTTCAATTTGTTTCATGTGTTATGTATTTTCCAGAAAATATTAATGTTGTTTGAATCGTTAGAATCCGTCATGTTTGTTGCTTAAAAACAGATTTAATTCATGTTCATCTTTGTTTTAAGTTCATGTTTAAATCCAGTGATTTAATGTGAGTTTATGTTTGTCTTTGATTTGTTAATTTAGTATTTTGTTATTTGTATTGTTGTGTTCTTGCTCATACATTCATGGTCTAAATTAACCAGGATTGGTTCCCGATATGGTTAATTCATTCCATTAATTTGAGTTGTGTTGTTCATAGTGTTCATATAATTGTTGTTGAAGATTGTTGAGAAATTGGTCATCTTGATCATATTTTGGTCGAGTTATGATTAATTGAGTGTTTAGAGCTGATGGGGGTGATTTGGTAAATTGCATTGCATTCGGGGGTAGATTTGTAATTGCAATAAGGTCGGAGGGGTAGTTTGGTAATTTAACATTATTTTGATTCTTTATGTTAAGCATGGGGGACAAATATAATGGGGTGGGGTTTTTGATGTACTTGTTTAATATAATGGGGGACAAGACAAAACATAATGGGGAGGAATCTTGTACTTGTTTAATGTAGGCATGGGGGACATATTGTAATGGGTTGGTAATGTGGCATTTATTTAATGTAGGCATGGGGGACATATGGTAATGGTTTGGGAATGTGGTATTTATTTAAAGAAGACATTTAATAGTGGGACAAAGCATGTCATTGGGGGAATAATTTGGGGGTTGGGAATTGAAGACTTGTCTTGCTATAAATATAGAGTCATT